>NC_142165.1:41398327-42717494 GCF_029865625.1 Vigna umbellata | reverse complement strand
GTAGGTTTTGTTCTGTGTTTCGTTGCTTTCGTTGTGGTCCCCCCAGAAGTTTTGATTTATTTTATGGTTTGTCTGTGTTGTGTGCCCCATTGTCAGTGCATTTGCTTTGTTTCTGTTGCGACGTTATCGTTGTGGTCCCCCTTCACAGTGTGTGGTACTGTGTTGTGGCATTTGCTTTATTTAATGTCATAAATGTGGTTTTGTTTTGTTTGAGTTGTTTATGGTCTGTACAGTAGTATGTTTATGCTTTGTTTTTTGCTTAGATATCATTTGGGTTAGGGTTAAGCATAGATTAACTAACTGTGACCAATTTTATATTAGATAATATGGCCAACTCACACATTGAAGTCGTGTTTCACCATGGGGGGAAATTTGAGAATAATGGGACATTTGGATATCACTATGGTGAAACCACAACTATAAAAATAGACCCTGATCGATGGAGTTATTTTGAAATATTAAGCATTGTAAAGGAGATGGGTTATAGGAATGTAAAGGACTTATGGTATTCATTGGGTCGTGGTCCTGTATTAGAAGATTGTTTGGAACCTTTATTAGATGACAAGGGTGCTTGTCATCTGATCAATATTGCTATGTTGAATGGTGAAGCTCACCTCTATGTTATACATAGGGTGTGTGAACCTGAGTATCTTCTGCAGTTGGAATGCATATTTGAACCCCAAATTGATAGACATAGTGATGAAGGAGAACCTGAGGCAGTGGGTGAAGCAGAGGTTCAGAAAATAGCACCTGAGGTAGAGGATGTTGGTGTGGAGGATGCAGTGGAGGATGTTGGTGTGGAGGCACAGGTTGAGGTAGAGGATGTTGGTGTGGAGGCAGAGGTTGAAGTAGAGGGAAATGGTGTGAATGTAGACGTCCAGTCTGATGTGGAGGGGCAGGCAGAAGTAGAGGGTGAGGTAGAGGGTGAGGTAGAGGGTAATGGAGTAGAAACTGATGAGTATGATGTTAGCAGTTGGAATGGGTCCGAAGAGGATGTATTTGAAGGTACTAATGAAGTTCAATTTGGTGGACCTAGGGGTTTATCTGACAGTGATTGGGAATCCGACAGTTTGAAGAGTGTTGTGGAAAGTGATAACACAGATGATGACAGGGATGACCATGGGGATTTTGGTGTTTTTTCAATGCCCAAAACTATGGAACAATATAAATGGGAAGTGGGCACGTACTTCAGTGACAAAAAAGAATTTACAGAAGCTATAAGAACCTATGGAGTAGAGAATGGTAGAAAATTAAAGGTTTATAAAAATGACAAAAGAAGAGTGCGTGTCAGATGTTGTGGGACAAAAGGGAAATGTCCTTGGAATGCATATTGTGCATATAAGGCAGCTGAAAATACATGGCAGCTAAGGAAAATAGTAGACAACCACACTTGCAGTAGAGAATTTAACATCCGTCTAATGACTTCAAAATGGTTGAGTGGGAGGTTAGAGAAGACTATGAAAGACAATCCAAATATTAATCTGTATAACCTCCATAACAAAGTTTCTAAGAAGTGGAACATTGGTGTTTCACGGTCCACAACCTGTAGGGCAAAATCAATGGCATCCAAACAAATAGAAGGTGATTTTAAAGAACAATATAGAAGAGTGTATGACTATGCCAATGAGTTGCTTCGGTCAAATCCTGGTTCAACTGTGAAAGTTCATGTTGAGGTCAGTGAGGACACTCGAATTTTCAAGAGACTATATGTGTGTTTGAAGGCCTGTAAGGACAACTTCGTGTCATGTAGGAAGATTATAGGTTTGGATGGTTGTTTCTTAAAAGGAAAATTTGGAGGTGAGTTGTTAACTGCAGTAGCAAGAGATGGGAATGACCAAATGTGTCCTTTGGCATATGCTGTTGTGGAAGTGGAGAATAAGGACACTTGGAGTTGGTTTCTACATTTTCTCATTGATGATCTTGGTGGTGTGGAGATTTCTTCAACCATCACATTTATGTCAGATCAACAAAAAGTTAGTAACTTATTACCATTGCCATCTTTTTTTATGTTTTAAACCTTCATGTGTTTTATATTAACTTGTATAGCTTCATGTGAATAGGGACTTTTACCAGCCTTACAAGAACTTCTCCCTGGTGTGGAGCAAAGGTTTTGTGTGAGGCACATCTATGCTAATTTCAGGAAGAGGTTTCCTGGCCAGATTCTAAAACGTCTACTATGGAAGGCAGCAGCATCAACACACCCTCAAACATGGGAAGCAGTGATGAGAGAAATTAAAGGGGTGAATCCAGACGCCTTTAAATACTTATTAGCCATCCCACCAAGGTATGCCAATCCACATGACTTTAAAATTCATTGCTCCTATTAATTGTTGTTTGTTTTCATAGCTGATATTTTGCACTTGTTATTTGTGTAAGTATATTTTGGTCACGGTCAAGGTTTACAAGTAATGCTGTTTGTGACACCTTAGTGAATAACATGTCTGAAGCATTTAATAGTGTAATTTTACATGCAAGAGGTAAGCCCATCATCACAATGATGGAAGACATTCGTCTGTACCTCATGAAGAGATGGGCAACAAATAGAAACAAAATATCCACATATGAAGGTAGTATTTGTCCAAAGATTAAAAAAGATTTGACAAGGAACTGCACCTGACAAAATACTGGATACCTAGGTATGTTGATTTCACTGATTTCTCTGATTTCTCTTTTAAACACTGATGTCATTGATTTCACTGCACATTACCATTTCACTGATTTCTCTTTTAAACACTGATTTCTCTTTTAAAAATTTGCAGTTGGTCTGGAGAGAAAATTTTTGAGGTCAGACACATTTCAATGATGAGTGACAAGTATGTCGTTGACATTGATAAACTGGAATGCAGTTGCAGAAAGTGGACTTTAACAGCTATCCCATGCTGTCATGCACTAGCTGCCATGACATTTATCAACATCAATGGAGAAGACTATGTGCCACATTGGTTTACAAAGTCAACCTACCAAGACACATACATTCCAATCATCTACCCTGTCAATGGTCCTCAGCTATGGGAAACAACTTCTCAGCCTGATGTGTTGCCTCCAACTAAAAGAGTCTTGCCTGGTAGACCAAAGAAGAAGAGAAGGCTAGAGGCTTGGGAGCTAAAGAAGGATGACACACAACTGAAGCAAAATGGAACTCGTAAGAGATGTTCCATATGTAGACAGGTTGGTCATAAAAGAAATACTTGTCCACAAGCTCCTCCAGCAAACCAAACTGAATATCAATCAAGTGAGAAACCTGCAACCCAAGCTCAACAAAGTCAGCCAATTACTGGACCAAGTCAACTTACTCAGGCATCTACAACACAAGTTTAAAACTGATTTAGGAATTTTGTAATCACAGACATGTATGTTTAAAACTGACAGTATGTTTAGCTTAAGTGATGGGTATTTTGTAATCACAGACATGTATTTTGTAATGACAGACATCTACTTGGTTTCATTATGATGTAATTATGACAGCTTTTGTTTTCATTATGATGTAATTATGCATGCTGTTTGGACCTTTGCTGTTACGACCTGGCGAGTGTATGAGAGAAGAAGATATAGGAGGGATAGGGAAGGGAACCGTACGGTGGAGGACGAGCGTCCTGAGCGAGAAGGGAACCATACGGTAGCGGACGACCGTTCTGACCAAGTACAGATAAGGAGGAGCGAGGACGAACGTCCTAAGCAAGTGGGAGCCGAGCGAGCGGGGCAACGAGGGGCGAGGACGAGCGTCATCAGCGAGCGGAGCGAGGACGAGCGTCCCCAGCGAGCGGGGCAACGATGGGAAAGGACGAGCGTCATGAGCGAGCGGAGCATGGACGAGCGTCCTGAGCAAGTGGAGGCAACAAGGGGCGAGGACGACCGTCCTGAGCGAGTAGGAGCAGCAGGACCGAACGAGCGGAGCGAGGACGACCGTCCTCAACAAATGGAAGCGACAACGATCACAGCTTTTTGGATTCAATTTATATTTATATTTTGTTCACAGATTTTGGCATATCAATTTCTTCTTCAATTATATTACAAACACTAAAAGTGTGTTGTACCTGTTACATAACTCTTTTTTTGGATTACAGAAGTACTATTACAAACACTGAAAGTGTACTTCTTCTTGTCTAAAAACGAACTTTTTATACACATTTATCTTTTTGGATTACAGAAGCCACTTCCTCATTTTATTGTAAATTCAAACTATCTAACAGAACCTTCAATTCAAACCATAATTTCAGAACCTTGAATTCAAATTTCACCTTAATTTGATAACATCATATTACAATTTGTCCAAAGTGCTCTTACATAAACTATCTAACAGAACACATCATGGACTTTTAAACAAAATACATACAACAATGATATTAATCAATCCCAGAAAACATATCATTGTTATTAACATCTTCTCCCTTTTTTGACATTCCCTAACACATTTCTCTAGACTATTAATCTTCCTCCTTTGCCTTGCAATAGTACCAACAGTATCATCTACGCAATCTTCACTAAGCCATTTAAAGAAATTGCATCCTTGAAGTTCTTCATTTCTTGTCCGCTTGTAGTTAGGGCAGCCCCAGAATTGTTTCCCCTCGTTCTTAATTGTTTTTGCCACTCTCAACACAGCAGCCTCCCCACAGTGGCATATTTGGCTTCCAACCAATCCTCTGGATGAACCACCGCGACAGCTCCCCATGAGCAAGACGAACAACCGTGATTCGAAGACATTGCGAACCCCAAACAGCGAACCCGAAAGAACGAACCCCAAACAGAGACAACCACTGACAACGAAGAAGAAGTCGCCAACCGCGAACCACCACTGCTCCGGAAGCGACAACGATCACTGCCTGCCTCTGTCTTCTTTCTCGGACATGCCCTAGTCTCGAACAAATGAGCCCCAAATCCTTTATCCCCAATTTTTAATAGGCATAATACCCAATTTGAAAATGGGGAACCCTAACACCACGTAAGCACTATGTCAATTGCGTATTGACACCTCACTAAAGACAACTGCCACATCATCAGTCCACTAACTCCGTTTCCTTCTATTTAACGGAAGGGACTCATTAGAGTCAATTAATTACAAGTAAGGATCCATTAAACTCACTTTTCTATAAAGGGACTAACTTGAGATTTCCGAACCAAAGTAGGGACAAAATTGGGTATTATGCCATATATATATATATATATATATATATATATATATATATATATATATATATAATAATCATAAAACACGCTACTATTTATTTTTATCCTCTTAAAGACAAGATAGTAAGATATAAGTTTTTTCTAAATAAACTATTTTAAAACATTGATTTAAGTAGTTTATTAAAACAGGCTAAAAAACTATCTTACTAAATAAATGAAATAATTTCATGAAAAATAATCTGTAATTTAAATAAAATATTTAAAAAATAGTTAAAGTGTAAGACACGCATCCTAAATTTCAATTTCAAACCCACAGTTGGATACTATCAATAATGCAGTTATGGTGCAGAGGATCAAATTTGAACGATCAATTATTTGTTTGTGTATGTAATGGATTCAATTCATTTATTCTTAAATTAAAGTTACTTTAGTACTACTGTACGTGAGTGGGCGCTGATAAATAAAAAAATATTTTCAAAATAATCTGATTTACATTTTGACTTTTTTTATTCAAAGAAAATAGCAATAAAATTTAGCTTTGATTTATTATTATTAAAGGTACCGAAATTATTTTAATTCAAAATTAATTTAAAACATATAATTTTTTTTCATGTAAAAACCAACATATAAATTTCTAGCTAAAATTACAATAGTTATCTTTTTAAAATGATTTGTGGTACACCAGCAATCAATTATTAAGTCATTACATAAAAATTCAATATATTATTATAAAGAAAATAATCAAATAATAATCAATTTTAAAAATTAAAATAATTAATTATTTGATTAAGTCAGATATTATTTTATAGACAAAAAGTTATTAATATCTAAAATAGTGTGTATTATGATTAAAAAATATATTTAATTTATAAATTTAAATTTAAATTGATTTCTAATATTATTTATCAAGATCTTAGCAATGGGTTACTATTGATTCTAAATTAGTGTATATTTTTAAATTAAGGACTAATTTAAACACTAAATTATTCATAGTTAAAATTTTTCTAATTAGCATTAGAGACTCTACTTTATAAATCACAAATCAATTATAACCTTTTTCATAATAAAAATATATCAATATTTTAATTTATAAATT
Source organism: Vigna umbellata (assembly GCF_029865625.1). NCBI lineage: Eukaryota > Viridiplantae > Streptophyta > Magnoliopsida > Fabales > Fabaceae > Vigna > Vigna umbellata. The sequence goes on along the minus strand of NC_142165.1, from coordinate 42,711,274 downwards.
AGAATCTAATTAATATATATAGAAACTAATCATTTTTAGTCTCTAAAATACGTTATTATTTAATGATTTAGTGTATATTTCATGTAAAAGTGTAAATGTAATTCAAAATAATATAAATTGATCTTTTTGTTTTCTATGAAAAATATAAAGAAACTACTTAATCATTCTTTACTATTGTTTTTTCCTTCTTATTATTTTAATACATAATCAAAGACAAATAGATCTGATCTAATATAAAATATTTATAATTTAACTGATTTTTTTTATAAACTAACACTAATTGATTGTTGATATTATCTTAAACGGTCTAATTTGAATATGGAATATATATAATATTTTTAACGAAAGGGATATGTGGGTATGGGATGAACTCGAAAGCACTTAATTCGTATTTGGAGTGTTGAATGATAACGAGATGAGATATTTTTACAGAGCTAAATCTGATTGGGAGAGCTTCTATTTCTGGAAATACGTGTTTGAGTAGCTGCCTTCTATTCTAAACACAATTAATTGATATTTTCTCTAGACGTGATATTAATTTAGGATAATGATAATTTAATAATATTTTTTTTATAACATTTTAATAATATTTATGTGTCGTTTTTTATTGATTCATGTTGATGTTTATGATTATTATATTGATTCTGAAGTAATTTTGGATCAATCACAGAATCACACATACTTCATATACCAACATGGTTTAATTGCTTCCTTTGTCCCCAGTTTGGTTGAATTGTGTCAAATTCATCCTCATTTTTAAAAAAGTTTCATTGTCGTCCTCACGTGGTATAAAAGTGTCAATTGAATCCAAACATAGAAAAAATTTGTGTCAAAGTAGTCATTTTTCCTATATCTCTGTGTCTTCCTTTCATATGTCACTTCTCTGGAGCTATGAAAAGCCTTAAATTGGATAAGGTAAAATGAATATCTGTACTTGATTGTATGAAAGGAAGACATAGATATATAGGAAAAATGACTACTTTGACACAAATTTTTTCTATGTTTGGATTCAATTGACACTTTTACACCGCGTGAGGACGACAATGAAACTTTTACACCACGTGAGGATGACAATGAAACTTTTTTAAAAATGAGGATGAATTTGACACAATTCAACCAAATTGGGGACAAAGGAAGCAATTAAACCTACCAACATCAATCTATCATCTCCGTCATTTCCATCCACGCCGAAGGAAGAAAAACATCACTTTCTTCTTTGGAGAGAAAATTGTTCCGAAAAATACAAATAAAGATATGAAATTAACACCACTTTCTACTTTATATTAAAATTAATAAATTAATACATATGATATTATATATTTTCATCATTATTCAATATAAAAATTTAGAAACTAAATTTAAAATTAATTTATTTTATAAAATTATATTTTAAGAAAAAAATGTATTTTTAATTTATATTATATTTATTTTATTTGGAGGTGCAGTATAATCTTTTAATGATTTTCAATAAAAAAATATTTTTATTCTTTTAACGGAGAAGTATTTCTATTTTTATTACGTTAAATAATTTTATATGATTTAAAAAAGTGAGGTTGAAGTTTAAGAAAACTTCAATAATTTTTCTATTTAATTTTTTTTAAAGATAGAATGGTCATGAAATTTGACATTTCAAAGTATATAATATCTGAAAAGTCATAAATAAAAAAGATGAAATGATTTTTGAAAAGGTTTTTTAAAATAAGCAGAGAGATGAAAATTTAAAAAAGAAAAGAACAGAGACTGTATATTGTCTAGATGCAGATATGGTTGATGTGAGTTGGGTGGACGAAGAAGAGCGAAGAGTGTGAAAGAAAGGAAGGGTTAAGGTTGGCGAGGCGCGGCGTGGCGAAACGTGATTGTGGAGAAACCTGCATAAGTCAACTCGACGTTATGTTTCTCGGTCTTTTTAGGTAAAACGGTAGCGGCTCGTCTCGTCACTGCTCCTCCCGTGGACCCCACACCAAATCTATATTAATTATCAAACTTGTCTTTTCTTAATAACCTTACTTAATTCCACTCCATTTTTTAATAATACTTTTCTTTCTAATATTATTACTTTCTTTTTTTAAAAACAATTCTGCCATTTTAGCCAAGTATGATGTTTTTCCTTCACCATAGAAACGTTCGTGTTTTTCTTTATTCAAACTTCAAAATTCGTTTGAGAAATAAATTTTAATAAATACTATTTCTACAGCTTTTACGATCGGATAAGGATCAGAATAATAAATGCATAAATAAGAATATAAATGCGAACAGCTATTTTTTTTTTGTTTTTTAATTTAAAACGCGAAATCGAGGAATTGTTATTTTTTTAAAGAAGGTAGTAGCCACGAGCAAGCAGAAGAAGACAACGCAAAATGGATCTGAAATGCCCTTACGAATCCAAACGGGATCACTTCGCAGTGCGCCTCTTCGTCATTCATAAAAATTAGTTATTCCCCTTTAATAATAATAAATAGTTTTAAGAAAAAAATGTTTTCCAATATATATTTTTTGCGTGTGAGAAGAAACAATACTTTTATCCATTTTCTTGAATTTATTTATTCATTCTGTTACCGTAAATAATTTAATAGAATAAATGAACGTCACTTGGTTTTTGACTTGTATTAGGTACAGCGTTGAGTCGATGAAACGGAACACTTTTTGGAGAAAACGGGGAGAGGTGAAGCGCACGCTCTGGAGTGGAAGGTGCGAGTGACGCGCAGGAGCAAGACAGGAATTTGCATCGTAAAATATGTGGGTGTGGTGTGGATTTCTAAACCCCGTTTGTTGTATTTAGGAGAATAGGCACGGAAAGAGGAAAAGAGCAATGGTTGTGGATAGCTTTTAGCTTTGCGTGAGTGCGTCCTTTTTATTCTCTTGTCCTCTGCTGCGTGCGTTCACTACAAAATTATACAAATATTTTATTATTTTTTAAACCAAATTAAATTAAAAAATATATTAAAATAAGGGAATTAAATTTCGTGAAAAATATATTCATACTTAAAATGTCCATATGTTTTAATCCAAATACGATTAAACTTAATTTCTGGATAAAAAATGTTTAGTAAAAGTAATAGATTAATTTGCTAAAATTTTTGGAGACCACTTTATAGTTGGGTTTATGCAATCTTGTAGATCATCCATAAAACAATAACCATAAAAACAAAAAAAGTTAAGAGGAATCTATTCCCTTATCTTGTACATCTCCCAGCCGTTGGGTCTTCACACGTAATCCCATGACGATGGATTTGGACCGTTGGATGGGATCTGTACTGTAACACGGCCCCACCCGCACTCATCGCATCCACCGCCCACCCTTTTGGCCAAAACCGGCGAAAGCCGATTCTGGTTTGCTAACTAACTATCACACTGGGTGCCCGCATTGCAAGAGGAAAGTTTTGCACCGTTGGATCTGCACAATGGAGATTACGTTTTGACAATCAACGGTTCGCGATTCTAAGCGCGAAATTAAGAAGGGAAAGTCAATTTGGTTTCATTCAGACACAGTACTAAATGCAAAAAAAAATATTCTTATTTAATTATTAAAAAAAATTGTTTACGAACATCAATGAAAAAGATGAGATTGTTTTTTTTTTTAGGTTTTGAAAGAATATACCTTTTAATATTCGGATCCCAGAATGCACGTGCGATGTTTGAGGGTGAGTCATGGATGGGGTGACTGATCTCTCGCACACGCACACGCACACACCAAGTCATGAGTCACCAACACAAAACAGCATTTTCCGAAGATGATAATATTAATATAATGTGTCGTTCTTGTTTTTCAAGAAAAAATAGCGAAATAGGAAAAAGAAAAAGGAGCATGTGGATCTGGACTCTGGACTTTGAAGCATGTGTGCTTCTTTGTCCCACCAGATCTTCCTTCTATATCTTATTCTCACTACTTCCACTTGCACACTATCAACTTTTTCAAAAGACAAAAAAATTAAATAAATTTGTACAATTAGTACCTTAAAATTCATCTTAGAGGTGAAATTATCTGAAAATGTTTATTATTTTGATGGATGAGTTTGAGAAAATGAATAGAAGTTGGAGAGTGAGAGTGACGTCTGTCCATCCCCAATTCTCCACAAACTTTATGATTCTTCTTCTTCTTCCAATTCAAAGACCTTAGCAATGGTTAAGGTAACGCCACGTCTCACATCTTTTTCATAACACTAAAATCTTTCCTCCAACCAAAGCATATTCTACCTTCATTCTTTCTTACCATTTTCCTCAAATACCACTGCTCCGCATATACACTCAAATTGTTCGTACTTTTTTACTAGAACAATTACTATACACGTTGAGCTACATTACAATAGTTGAAATTTAGTAAAATCATACAACTATCTGAATTTGATTTTTGTTACTTTAAATAAGGTTAAGAATAGAGAGGAGGAATAAAAGAGAGTGTGTGTAGTTGGCGATGGGTGCATAAGGCATATTCGTAAAGATGTATTGAAATGTAGTTTCTCCATGCTTCACCCATAGTGCACTATCTACGGAATATAAAAAACTGTGGTGAGAAGAGCATCGACATATAACATATTCTTATGCTTGTAATAATGTTACCGTCCCAACAATCTACTCTTCACTCATCTCTGCTATTGTCTGGTTGGAAGAACAGAACATGTTCTTTTCCAATAATGGTTCCTTTAAAGGAACCTCCACCATGTCGCTGCTGTTTATAGCAATCATTCACATTTTATACTACATTTCTTCTTTTCTGCGCCTTCCAAAAATTCCTGCCCAGTTTCTCACTGGGCCTTCTGTGGGCCAATCTTCAAGATATTTTGCCCAATTTCTTTTGGTCCAGGAGTTGGCACACTGCTTGCAAAACTTCACTCAAATGAGTTTCCAATTTCTGATTTCGATTATTTAATCCAAAAATTTTAGACGCCAAATTATTGGTTTGAATAGAAGAATTCAGTTTAACTGTATTTAGAATTTATTTTTTAAATATGTATTTTAAAAAATAAAGTTTAAATTTTATAACAATAAACATTGGTCAATTTTTAAATGTTTATAATTTAAAAATATAAATATTGACACTTTTCTTTATCTATATACAATAACAGTGGTACGAAGACTTTTTTTAATTTGTACTTCTTTTATAAAGTTTGAAATGCTATAATTTTAGTTAATGAAAATTCTTATAGAGTATTGAAATTTTAAGTATCCTCCTAGTTTTTTTATCCAACAATTGTATTTCTCCCTAAAAAATAGTTAACTCTCTAAAAGAAATTAATTAACTTCTTATAATTTCTCGTTTAATGAACTCAATTTATCTCATTTAAACACGTTAGTAAAACTTGTAAACTCAATTTCTTAAAAAGACTTATAATATGAGACCAGCTTTCCCATCTTCTCTGCATGTGTTGTTTCTAAAGGGTTTGTGTGTTCGTTTTAAGAGAAAAACACAGCTCAATCTATGAAATTTACTATTACAGACTAAATAAATATGTAAAGTAAATCGTTAAAAAATAATAGGGACAATTCAATTGTTTACAAAATCTTATTGAAACAATTAAAATGTTTGGCACAATTAAGCAACATTGAAATGTGAATCCAGTGCAGAATATTAACTAACACCCAGAGAATGTAAGCCATTAAAAATATTATGTTTAAAACCCAAATGTTTTTAACAAAGTTTCCGCGAGGTCAAACCTTATTAAGAAATTTTAATTATAACAAATTGTCAAGAAATAAATTCTAAATATTATATAAACTTATATAGTAATAAGTTCTAAAAATCGTTTGAAGACAAATATTATCATGACAGATATCAAGTTCAAGGGACTAATTACGAAGTACCAGCTTCCGGATTTTTTTTTTGTTAAAATAAATATTTTGAAAGCGTTGAGTTCAAATTAACAGAAAATATAATTTATGTTATAGGAAATTGAAAGGCGGAGACTTTAATAACGAGGACTCCTAGAGTTTTTATTCTCCTAATCCTAATTTTATAGGAGCCATAATTCAACGCTCAATTACCCTTATTTTCTTTTTGGATTTTCTTTCAATGATTTTTCAAGAAAAAAACCTAAAATTAGTTCTCATTTGATCATGTAAATGTATTAACTCAGCAGAGGATGCTTAGCTAAATTGACTAACCTAATTGAAAACTCGAAACTAAAGGAAGATCATACAATACAATAATCCGAGACCCAATTATTCTATGATTCTACCGAGTAATTACGGTACAATCGTCATTAATTGATTGATTAAAAACATGTCGAGAAATATGAATTCCAAAAACAAGAAAATAGGATGCGTTAAAAGGCTACAAAATAATTCTAGATAAGGATATAGTTACCCACGACAAGAGAAAACTAAAGCAGTATAGAAATACATTAAGAAATTAGGTAAATGAAATTTATTTTTTCAAAAATTCTAGAGGAAATAAGATATAATTGATCAGTCAAAGTAAAAAGCAGCAAAGCAAAACCAACCAGAAAGATGAGCTCAGTAGCAAAATTTGATAAATAAATCAAAGAACCAAAATCAAGCTCGTCATTGGACGACATGCTGGGGCAAGTGACATGTTATCAGTTAAGGTATGGCTCCGTTCTAAATACAATTCATTTCCCTGTTTTCCCTAAGAAGATCGAAAAAAAAAAAACAGAACAAACTTTTGTACAAGTACAAAAGGGCGGCAGCAGTAGAAGTTACATGCGAAGTTATGTTCCAGAAATCTACAGCGAAACTCACAAGACAGACGTGATTCCAAAGGGCAATTTGGCTATAAGACAACAAACAGGTATAGGACCCTGCACAAAACTTCTTTGTCAACCAATTCAATACTTTAGATACCTCACCAGGCCCATACAAAATCAAAAGATGTTGGCAATTTGATGCCGGTATTTCTTCAAACACACAAAGAGGAAATTCTTGAGTGAAACCCATTCAAGTGGAATCTCCCAAAGTAGTGTATTCTTGCTTGCATAAATTACATCCCCAGTCAAAACATTGTCACCGATTCATGCTACACATGGTAATTCATTCCAACCTTAATCAGAGAAATCTGAGGAATGTTTAGACCCACTGCAGGAGACCGACAATTTTTCCGCAGAAAAGAGTAGAGGTTGATAGCAAACTTCTTTATAAATGATGAGTTCCACTTGGCCTTTACGTGAGAATGACCTATTACATACGCTGCTCCAATGCGCTTGGCTTCTACAAGTTCCATGAGTTCTTCCTTGACACGTGGGTCTTTATATATTACATTTTGCAACTCAAATCGAATTCGCCGTCCAGTGTTGAGTTCAGGTGACTCCTGCTCGTACATTGCCTGCAGCCTCTTCAATGTCGGGGATTTACTGCTAGTGACAGTCAAAGCTCCAGGAAGATTAATATTGTTGCGTTCCTCAAAAGCAGGAGATTCGGACATAAGCAATCGTGTCCCAAATTTCCCTGATGTCCTAACCACTGCCATCCGTCCATCCACTGAACCCTCTGCATTTCCAGAGGCACCTTCTGCTTCCAATTGAATGAATTCAGCTATGCTCATCACTAGGTCATTTTCAAAATCATTTTCGTGGCTATACACATCTTTATAGCCATTTCGAACAATACAACGGTACATTCGGAAAGATTTGGGACCAATTCGGCCAATGAGGTAACGTTCTTCATGCGGCACACAAGGCACCGGTACAGTCTTCACACAAACAAAAACAACCACTTGGTAGAATGCTGGCAGATTTGTCAAGAAATGAGAAAAACTGGCAGGGACTCCAGTAGCCAATTCAGTGTAAATAAGGCCCATTCCAGGAACTCTAACAATCCCAAGACTAGGACCTAATCCAAGGATGGACCTCATCGAAATTTTGTCATGCATGTCAAGTAGATACTTTTTCCTAGAACCATAATGCCACACGTACATAACAAACATGAAGACCGCCGAAAGCACAAGTGGAATCCAGCCACCTCTGGGGATTTTCGTGCAATAGGATGACAGGAAAATAATCTCTATCGAACCAAAGAACAGAGCAAATGCCAGAGCAATTATAGGACTTTGATGCCATACAAGGATGATGACTAGTGATGTCAAACATGTGGTCACAAACACCAGAATTAGATATGCAATTCCTGTAAGCAAAAATTATGTTATTAAGAATCATGAGTTGAAAAACAGCGGTGAATGACAAAATTACACAGGACACCAACGTGTTTTCATTCACGATGATTGAACCATCTATAACACGTAATAAGTAATGTAAAACAAGTTTATTCACGGGTAGCACCAGCATAACTTTAACTCTAGGATCGAATATTGTGTTGCGAGATCATCAACAAAGCCTAACCTATTGGGAAGCTCTTATTTTAGCCAACTCTTTTAATCATACATAAAATTATTGAATGCAAATAAATGAAAGTAAAATTTCTGTACCAAGACTATAATTTTTTTTTCTTATTGTACTAAAAACAAAATATGTCAATACTTATTGTATTGAACCAACTATTTACCCAATACTTTGTTACTTTTATTGAGAATATCCATGATGTACTTGGGTATACTTAATGAAAGGTAGTTCAGAGTTTTGCTCACTTCTGTGGCTTTCTTTAATGACATCAAGAATCAGTTTGGGAAAACTATTAAATATTTTAGAAGTGATAAAGCCAAAAGAAAATTCATTAAACTACCATCCTTATCTTCACATAGCATTCTACATCAATCCCAAAGTCCTCACACACCTCAACAATATCAAATACCTAAAAGAAAATGTAGACACTTGGTGGAAACTACATGCATCCTAATTTTTAATGCTAATGTTCTTGTACACCATTGGAGTGATGTGATTCTCACTACATGATTTCTGATAAGTAGAATGTCCTCTTCTTCTCTTGTCAATCAAATCCCACACTCCCCTTTTCCAAATGAGAGCGGCTATTCCATATTCCCCCTTGGTTCTTTGGGTGTATATGTTCTATTCATTATGCTTCCCCAAACATGGATATGTTGATTGCTAGAGCAACTAACTGTGTTTTCTTAGGATATTCTTGTCTTAAAAAGGCTATAAATTCTATCTCGAAAGTCAAGAAAGTATTCCATGTTCATTGATGTTACCTTTTTTGAAGATACTCATTTCTTCTCTCCCTCGACAAAAGAACTTGTCTCCCTACAACAAGTGTTAATTGTCCCTTATTTTCAATTTGTTATATACTCCAAAAGAAAATCAGCCTCATTCACCAACAAATTGTCCTCCTGCAGTTGTTCCGTCCCCTCTTAGTATACCTAACAACAAATACAAATAATTTATACTACATCGTTTGCAGAGTGACCTGATTCATGTCCTTCACCAATAGACAACCCTACCACAAAGCCTACTAATGATGATGTTGGTTGGCCTATTGCCTTCATGAAAGGTATTTAGTTATCTGGAAACTCTCATCCTACTTATAATTTTTTCTTTTATCATCATCTATATGCTTCCTATGTCTCCTTTGTTTCACTTGAGAATTAAACTGTAAAATAATTCTAGAGGGCTTGATTGATCCCTCTCACAATCTTCTATTTATAAGAATAAATTGATACAAAAGTACATGATAAATAGGGTAACCCTAGACACAATATAATCATGATAAACAAGGTAATCTTAGACACAATATAATCATGATAAATAGGGTAACCCTTAAAACAATATAATGATGATAAAATAGGATAAATATCCTAACACTCCCCCTCAATCTGGAGCATATAAATTGTATGTACCAAGCTTGGAACAAATAAACTCAATCCGAGGACCCCTTAATGACTTGGTCAATACATCTGCGAGTTGATCGTTTGGCCCAATAAACTCAGTACATATTTCATTAGTCAACAACTTTTCACGAACAAAATGACAATCAATTTCTATATGTTTAGTCCTCTCGTGAAACACTGGATTTGATGCAATGTGGAGAGCAGCTTGATTGTCGCAATACATCTTCATAGTATGGATGTCACAAAATTTAACCTCTTGAAGGAATTGTTTCACCCATATAAGTTCACATGTTAGTAATGCCATTGCCCTATACTCGGCTTCCGCGGTTGATCTAGCTACTACATTCTGTTTCTTACTTTTCCATGAAATAATGTTTCCTCCAGAAAAACACAATATCCTGTAGTATACCGTCTATCAATAGGTGAACCTGCCCAATCTGCATCACAATACCCAGAGACCTGAATGCTTCCTTTATCTTCATATAACAATCCTTGCCCGGGAGCCTTCTTTACATACCTTAGAATGCAAATGAGAGCATTCCAATGGTCAACACATGGAGCCTGCATGAACTGACTAACCACTCCAACTGCAAAGGATAGATCTGGCCACACGAGGAAGAGGAGGAGGACGAGGAGGTCGGGGACGTCCTCAATGCACATACTGTAAAAGGATGGGTCATACTCAAGAGAATTGCTACTCCTTATATGGTTTTCCTTCCAAAACCGCCAATATTTCGAAGACTGAAACTTCCACTTCGAAGACGGAAACTTCCACTTCTATGTTTTTTGAGGATGAATATCAAGAGTATTTAAGGTTAAAGTCTAACAGCTTGGCACAACAATCTCAATCTCCCAGTACATCAACAACCTGCGTTTCTCAATCTATGGAAGGTCAAAATTCATGGGTAATTGACTCAGGTGCTTCTGATCACATTTCTGGTAATACCTCTTTGTTCTCATCTATTTCCTTTCGAGAAAAACCTCATTTCATAACCCTTGCAAATGGATCTAAAACTTCCTCCAAAGGAGTCGGCCATGTTTCTTTGTCTCCCTCCCTCAATCTCAACTAAGTCCTTTTTGTCCCTAATTGTCCTTTTAATTTAATTTCCCTAAGCCAGTTGAGCAAAATGTTAAATTGTTCAATAACCTTTGATCATAAATCTTTTGTTATACAGGAGCGTGGTTCGGGGGGACAGATTGGAGAAGGATATGAAGCTGGCGGATTATACCATTTTGGATCTCGTCCAAGGGTGTCCTGTGTTGCTGCTCCTAATCCTAAAGTGCTACAAGATCGACTTGGCCATCCTCATTTGTCCAAATTAAAAAAGATGTGTCCTGAACTTAGTGGTCTCCAAACCTTAGAATGTGAGTCATGTCAATTAGGAAAACATGTTAGATCTTCCTTTCCTAAAAGGTCTCAATCAATTTGTAATTCTAGTTTTTCCATCATCCATTCTGATATATGGGAACCTAGTCGTATCTCCTAATTTGGTTTTAGATATTTTGTTACCTTTATTGATGAATATTCAAGATGTATTTGGGTTTATCTTATGAAAAATCGTTCTGAATTGTTAGCTATCTTTACATCTTTTTTGAATGAAATCAAGAATCAATTTGGTCAAGTAATCAAAATATTAAGAAGTGATAATGCAAAAGAGTATTTCTCATCCTCCTTTTTTGCCATCTTGAGTTCCCATGGTATCTTACATCAGTCTACTTGTCCTCATACACTGCAGCAAAATGGTATAGCAGAACGCAAAAATAGACACTCGGTTGAAACTGCTCGTACCCTTTTGCTTGGTGCCCATATTCCTGTCCATCATTGGGGGATGCCATCTTAACTACATGTTATCTTATTAATAGGATGCCCTCCTCCTCTCTTGATAATAAAGTCTCTTTCTCCATTTTGTTTCCTAATGTTCCTCTCTTTCATACATCTCCCCGAGTGTTTGGCTGTGTATGTTTTGTTCATGACATGTCTCCAGGTCTAGACAAACTCTCCGCTCGCGCTCTCAAATGTGTCTTCTTAGGCTATTCTCGACTTCAAAAAGAATATCGGTGTTACTCTCCTGAAACTCAGAAGTATTACATGTCGGCCAATGTCACATTCTTTGAACAAACTCCTTACTTCTCTCCATCTGTTCAGGATGTTTCTATCCTCCAGCAGGTCCTTCCTATTCCAATGGCTGAGTCAAATAACTCCACTGTCTCTGTCATTCCAAGTCTTGATCACAATCCTTCTACACCCGTTTCTCCACATACTGAGATCATCCCACACAGGGTCCCAATGGATAGTTCACCTTCCCAAGACAATGGTGAATCTCCTACTTCAGATTCTTCTCCCTCGTCACCTCCTCCCACGCCTCCTGGTGAAAATGATTCAGCATGGCCTATTGCCCTCAAAAGGTACTCGTTCCACTCAAAACCCTCATCCCATTTATAATTTTCTAAGCTATCATCGATTGTCGCCCTCCTATTTTTCTCTTTTATCCTCAGTGTCCTCTATTGTTATACCCAAAATGTGAAAGAAGCACTTGATCATCCTGGATGGCGACAAGCTATGATTGCAGAAATGCAGGCTCTTGACCACAGTAATACTTGGGAGCTGGTGCCTCTTCCCCCAGGCAAAAAGGCGGTTGGTTGTCGATGGGTGTATGCAGTTAAAGTCGGCCCTGATGGTGAAATTGATCGGCTCAAAGCTCGGCTTGGAGCAAGAAACAAAACGTTTTGCAGAAGTAGAATATCGAGCTATGCCTTTAGCAACATTTGAACTTGAATGGACAAACATTTTCAAGAGTTCAAATTTTGTGAAAATCCAACAAATGAAGTTATATTGTGATAATCATGCAATTGTGCACATTGCATCTAATCTTGTGTTTCGGTAGATACTACGATGTTGATTAGATAGTTCACCCTACAGACAGTTTCTCTATAATTGCATATGGTGTATCCATTATTGAAAATCTTATTTCTTGAAGCAAGAAACAAAATGTTGCTTGTAGAAGTAGAATACCAAGCTATGCCTTTAGCAACGTTTGAACTTGGATGGACCAAACAACTTCAAGAGTTATAATCCAACAAATGAAGTTAAATTGTCATAATCATGCAACTGTGCACATTGCATCTAATCTTGTGTTTCAGGAAAGAACTAAATATATCGAGATTGAGTGTTACTTTATCAATTCCAATGATCAACTTTCAAATATTTTGAATAAATCATTTGAGAGGACCTCTAATTCAGCTTACTTGCTCTAAACTTGATGCATATAATTTATATGCTATAAAGAGAGGGGAGTGTTGAGTAATGATGGTCTTTTATTGTACCTAGTATGTTTACATGCCTCTCTTTATCTTTGATTTCTTAAGAGTTGTATTTTCAATTACTCAGATTTACATATATAAATACACATTTTTCAGATACACACACACACATCAGTGGAATGTCATGATACACACTGATTTTCAAGTCTAAAATCTTCAACTAACATCAAATAGTATTGACATAAATAGCATATTAGATAAAAGAAATATATAGGAACTAACAAACTATTATTAACTAGATCATACATACTATAAATAACATTATTTTTAGACAAGCTATGATGGGAATTGAGGGTTAGTGGCAGTTGTGTTAGAATGTTAAATAGAAGCTTTCATGTTGACAACTTAGGACAGAAGGTTAGAACACATTATTAAATCTGCGTAATAGGGGAATCGTTTGTTCCATTATCTAATAGTGATTTAATCTAACAATACAATTCTCCAATCCACCAACTTACCATAAGCATATCCTATACGGTTCTTGTCTTCTAAACCAAATGTCACAGCCAAGCTGATTATCATAAGAATCCAGTTTATCTCTGGTATATATGTCTGGCCAGGGATCCACCTTCTGGAATGTACTGCCTTAACCCGAGGGAAACATTCAAATGCATGACATTGTTGGACTACAGAGAATGTTGAAGCAATGACAGCCTGACTTGCAACTATTACTGCCAAAGCAGACACCACAAATACTGGCCAAAAGAGAACATCTACAAAAATGAAAAAAAATATATGAAATACACGTTAGAGATTTGAAAACATGTACAGCAGTCTCATAAAAATCACATGGCAAGGCATTATTACCAACTCGACTATTTTGCTTTATTTACCATTAATGTAAGCTTCCTGCATAAATGATCCCATTTTGTTCTCTTTTTTCTTTATTTTCTCAAGTAACAAAAAAACTTAGGCTTCAATGAGAACAAGCTACATTAAAAAACACAGAAAAACATCCACCCCAAATAGAATTCTCTAAAGTTAAAGTCATTATTAGAGATATCACATTTACTTCAAATATGACTAAATTTTAATATATATAAATAGATGCAAATTTCACCTTACAAGATAGAGTTACACCTAAATCCACTTTCTAAAATAGCATCAAAGCCAACAATAGTAAGGCTTATTAGGTTTATCACTTCACCTAATGAACCAACACAAATATCTAGTCTCACGTTCAAGATGTTAAGTCTTCAACGAGAGGAAGGTATGTGGGAAATCTTATGTCAATTAAATACAGTCAAATTATAGCATATAAGTAGATATAAATCCTAATGCAAGTTGCTTTTGTAGGGTTAAGCTAAAGTCTAAATCTACTTTGTGAGAGTTATCACTCAAATTATATTGCAAGTTGATACATTACAGTCAAATTATAGCATATAAGTAGATACAAATCTTATATTCCAAGTTGATTTTGTAGGGTTAAGCTAAAGTCTAAATCTACTTTGTGAGAGTTATCACTCAGATATTCCACGTAAATCGGCCAAGAACCAGGTCAAATGGTAGTGCTGTTATAAGTTCATATGGACAACTAATGACAGGGAACAAAAAGATAATACTTCAAATTTCACATATTACAAAGAAAGAAATTAGAACATACTTGATCATTCTAAGAACCCCAGTTTATCACCAGTTCAATGTACTACTGCTAGGAACGTTCAGAAACATTTGAAACAATGTAAGTGGCCAAGTCACTCATTTTTCAGTTGTCTAAAGGCAAATAACTTCAATCCACAATCTTCTAGAATTCCAAGAGAAGGCCGATTTGGGATATTCTATTCTTAGTATTTACATTAACTGACCTGGAATAGAAGCATAAAAGCTTATAGGTACTGCAGATAGATTCTTGGAAAGGAAGGCCGCCTGCCCCATGTATTGAAGAACTAGACATGGGTAAATGATACAACAAAATGTAACCTGCACAGTAACAATGATACAATAAGAGTTACAAAAGTCATTTTCAAAGAAGTTGCCATTCTGTTTTAAATGAGGAATCAATAGACTACAGATGAAGGAAAATTATGTGAATTGCATTCCCCAACAGATAAATCAACTCAAATTTTGATTTCACACATCCCACTTTAGTCAAACTTGTTAACAAATCAAGAATCACTTTCTAGATGTCATGGACCTACAGTTCAACAAAACCAGTACTCCTTCACTTGTTATGCATGTCCATCATTTTAAACAAAGGTTTGCCTTTTACGATACTAATTCATACATGCAATACACATTACATTGTATTATTCCTTCTTTGTAGTAGCTTTCTAGCTGATATATAGTTCTTCCATAGCAAAATATCATCAACTGTCTCATAGAACAGGCACAAACACCAAGTTAAAGTCTAAAAAGTATATTACACCTTATTACACATGCTATTACTGACTAAAGGAAATCATCACCACCCTTGCAAAACATTTAGTAAAGTAACATTAATCATTCTTAGGTATCTATTCGAGGGGTCAGTTATGAAGAAAACATTGCAAAATAACCATGAAGTCAAAAGCCAACATAGTACTTAATGGCCACACATACCCTTACAGGTGTTTGTCTGTAGTAACCAAGGTCTGCAAACATAGCTTCAGTCCCTGTAGATGACAAGAAATACGTAACGAATTTGGCAAGAATAAGGCTTAAGCAGAACTTTAATTTTGAAAGAGATGCAGACCTGTAACGCATAGAAATACTCCTCCAAGGTTAGTCCAACCATCTTTTCCTGTAAGCATAAAGAACTTGTATACATAATATGGAGAAAGAGCCTGATATACTCTTGGGTTCCACTTGATGATATTGTAAATGCCAATCATGAAAATAGTTACTAGCCATAGGATGATTACAGGAGGAAACACGAATGCAACCTTGTAGGAGCCCCGATGTTGCATGACAAAGAGTCCAATCAGTAGAACACAAGAAATACAAGACACCATACCTGTGAAATGATAAATACATAAGTTTAGATTGAAAATTTGCATAATATTTTTTAATGAAGGAATACGGGACCAGTGTCATATAACAAGCATGTCAATTGAGATTAGATCTTTTCCACTTACTTTTATTTGTAATCTTTGCTTCAATTTTCAAGCCTTCAACGGATGAAAGAACTACAAAAGAATTCTTATCAGCAGAGGTACAAATAGAGCTAATACAACAATAAAACATCAATCAGCTAAGGTTTCTCACCAGACACAATCACATATTTGTGAGAGAGAAAAAATTGTATCCTTACCAGAAATGGCAGGCATGAGTGCACCAACACAAATTGCCATGCAAGCACCTAGTAAAACAAAAATAAGCAAAGCCATCTTTGTATTCTTGTGTTTCTCAATGAATCTTTTCAAAGGCGAGGATGGTGTACTTCCATTTGAGGAGCCAGGCTTCCGATACGTAGAAAGCTCCTCATCGGATGCTTGATGATTAGGAAGCAAACATAATTTTGCACTTCTGCAAAGCTGTGAATACAAAGCAACAACTCCACCTGTTAAAGTTGAATGTATTAGTATTACCACAATAATTATAGTAATGAGTTAAAAAGGAGATAGTCTGACAGAATAATAAAATCAATAGCTCTTACCTTCGCCATTATCATCTGCACTTAACATAATAAGTGCATACTTCAACAAAGAAATAATCGAAAGAGTCCAAAAGATGAGAGAAAATGCGCCAAATATTGCATCCTCATTCAGGACATGTTTCAGTCTTCCGGAAAATATACTTTGATAGACATATAGAGGGGATAAGCTCAAGTCACCAAACAAAAAGCCTAAACTTTGGTATGCCAAAAATAAAAGTTGTCTATATTGAAATTTCCGTTCTACCTGTTCGCAGAGAAAAAAAAAACATGTCATACACATATACAAGGTCTTTAAGTTCAATAGATCATATAAATGTGCAATGCTTTTTTCCCTATTTCATCTTGTTCTACACTATCATGCAACTAGTGCAATTTGCTCATTTTCCATTAGATAATAAAAGACAAAAGAGGTGCAAAAGAACACAAGTATTGAATAAAAAGCATCTAGTTATAGCGGTTTATGTTCTGAAACAGTTTCATTTTCGTTTTCTAAGCTTCGACCAACTTAGCAAATAATGACCACACTCTCCACACAACAACTTGCATTTCCTTCTCGATTTCTGATGCTGCAAAATATATTAAATGATGCAGGTGATTGCCACGATGCCTTCTAAATTCCAAAACTACACAACAAAACCCTGTCTCATTTCCAGGCTTGTGATCCACAATTACATTGACGATCGAGTTTGAAATAACGGATCTCACTTTCACTTCGCATTCTCCTTTTACAGTTAAAAATTGGACAAAACCAATGCTTATTCAAAAATTGCTACATCACACATTCATACGTTAGGATTGAATCGATACTAAGGAAATCGAATCAGAAAAGTCGGAAAGAAGAGCAGAAAGTTCCAGAAGTATTACAAAGTATATTTATAGTTTATAGATATACTTTTACGGTTAACTTAGGGTTTGAACTGAGTGAAGAAAAAGGGAAAACGTACCACGGCAGATGCACCTCGTTCTCTAATCGAATCTGAACTCATAGTAAAGGCAGAAGAAAACAGAGCAAGAGTTTTTTTGGTTTTGTGAGAGAGGGTTGTCTTGTCGTTGAAATTCTACTTTAACTGTATATTGGGTTAGGACCGCGAAATTGCCTCGCATGGAGACCATGTTTCATTATTTTATTATTTCCAAGGTAAACTCATTTTCCCATTGCAAAAAGGCGTGGTAATCGTAAAAGTGTCTGGTAATATTTCAAATCAATCAAACTTTCCACTTTCTCTTATTCTATTTCTTCCAAAATAATTTTTTTTTTAAAGAAATTTTAACGTCAATAATTATATTTTGACAATTTTTTAATATCATTTATATATATCATAATTGGTTCAAAATTATTCTACAATCAATAATAATAATTATAAATATTAACATAGATCAATCATATAATGACACATAGATAATGTTAAAATATTATTAAAAAAATATTATCAAAGTATCATTATCTTTTTATTTAGATGTTATAATGATTTACATGGTAATAAGGAGAATTACTAACAAAACATCAAAACTTACTAAACATTAATATTTTTTCCATTTGTTTCCTAATCTTTTAATATTTTGTTCTTTTATAAAAAGTAATATGAAGCTTTAATAATTATGATTGAAAAAAAAAATTTAACGACTTTAATCTTTGTCATACAAAAATTATAAGTTATTATTGCACATGTTAATTTACGTATTGGTTTAAAAAAGACAAATATCTAATATTTTTTAACAAATAAATTCTTCAAAAATTAAGTTAGTTATGTTTATTTTTAATTTGACACTGTCTATTATGTTTCAATTTTATATTCATTTATCAATCTCATATTGTCCTAAATATATATAATATAAAAAAAAACTAAAAGCAATGTGGTATCATAAATATATATTGTTCATTAATATGGTAGACTTCCACTTAATTGAAAATGATAAATGATGATGCAAGTTAAATATAATCTTAAGGGTAACAATGAGTTTTAGTTGTCCACCAAAATAGCTAATCACATATAATTGTAGACTTACGAGGCTACCTATACATCTAAAAATATGAAAAAAAGTTAGTCTGGAGCCTCCTAATGGTCATACTTTAATCTTGTTCAAAGACCGAAGAAGTTATTCATCACATCAGCCAAGAAGTTGAGTGTTTTAGACACAGATCGAATAAGGTTATAGCTTGGTTTGTTTTTATTTTTCATTAAAAAGTCACGACAACCAAACATACAAATCAAATGTGGTTTGCTTTAGTTCTATGTTAATTTATATATATATATAACTCCATAACGTTATTTTTAACTTCATTTTTTCTCAATCTTTTTGTCACTTTTATTCCACCTTGAATTTGATTTTTATTAACTCTTGCATTAATTTTGTAAATTTTGAGCATACGAGGAGGAAGGCTAATTTTCAAAGTCGTATTGAAATCAAAATAAGCAAGTTGTTTCTAAAAATTTATAATATATAGCAATACTTACTTAGGATCATAAAAAGCACATTTATTATATTTTTTGTCACTATTCTTCCCATAAAAATGAACTTGGTGAGATTTTAGTAATGAAACAAAATTAAAACCATAACAAAAAGAAAATAAATTTAAGGAAAATAAAAAGATAAATTTATAGAATTAAGATTTATACAATCTTTGTCATAGTTGTTTAAATATTTATATATTTAAGCTTCCAATGCTTAATAAATTTAATTAATCAAGTCAATTGCTCAAACTATATTAACAAGAAAAGTACAAACTATATTAACAAGAAAAGTACGAACCAAATCAAAATACTATTGAAGATAATTTTTATGTAATTATCAAATTAAGATTCAATCAATTTTAATTTGATTTGAAAATTATAAACGCAAATTAATTAATGTCATAAAATGTAAATTCAAAATTAGGGAAAACAAAGAATCATTTCTAAAACTGAAAAAACTAAACAAACAATAAATTATTCTAGTTTGTTTGATTAGAGGTGCCTCTAATAAAATGTCAACATAAATCTAAATATGAACTCTATAATAAGATCCATAAGCTTAAAAAATAAATTATGAAAAATCAAATTTGTACAACTTTCTATATTAATTTCAATAAATTTGTCTCAATTTTCAAAAGTTGTAAAAAATAATACAAGACTTTAAATCCTGTAAAACATATATTCCTTTTTTAAGTCACGAAAATGATTTAATCTAACTAAAGACAACCAAAAATAATATACACAGTATAACTAATACAATAAGCAAAAATCAAATTGAATAAAAATATATAGAGGGAATCTAATTTATTGCAATTAAAGGAAAATATTTAAAAAAATGAAAATAAAACACATAATAATTTTTTTTTCAATATATAATTAAAATAGGTATAAATGTGTGTATAAAATAGTGTAACGTTGTAAATTTTAAGAATATGTAGAGGAAGATCTTATCATCATCCATCACAAAAATGTGAAGGCAATTTAAGTTCACATCAACAACTAAATGAGTCTTTTTTTATTTAAACGTTATTAGAGTACTAGCTAGAGTTTATTTTTCAAGTACAAAATTACAATTATTAGATAGTTTTAGGTGTTAATATATATCATGATTCTAATAAGTACTCCTGTAACGATCAAATTTTTACAAATAAATGCAAGAAAAATCAATAGAAATGATCTTCCATGAAAAATGTTGATGTTTTACATTATTTAATTAGTTGTGATAAGTAGGAAAAATGACGACGTCGACCTTAAGCCGTGGAGGCAGAACTCCCACGTCGTATCGTATCCCTCCAACACATCATCAAGAAAGGGAAAATGTTACACAAAATGACACAAAAACAAGAAACCATGAAAAGACATTCTCCACTAGGTTGTTCCAATCAGCTTAATCACCAACATTCGAACAAGTTGATATCCGCACGAAGCCTGAAATAAACTTCCCCTTCAAATGCATCCGTAGAGAGAGTGGCCACACCCCTAGTCATGAAGAAATCACCAGTTCCTCCGATCACCGAAATGTCTCTCGTCTTATTCATCAAAGGGTCTGCACCTGCGAAGTTGATGCTACCCTTATGCTGCGTGGAGTTGAACACAAAGGAGAAGCCAAGCCAAGCCGTGAAAATCTCCTTCTTATCGTAAATGTAGAACCCTTGGGCACGTCCTACGGGTGCTGAGTGCAGATTGTTGTCCAAGGTGATAGGGTCATCGAACACAACCACGTCGCCAAAATGGTTCTGCCCTGCAAGTATGGTCCTGTTTCCCCATGCGGGTGTTCCCACAATGGCTGAAGTTGCATTCTTGGAGTTATGACCATTGTAAATTATGTCGTGGAAATAGAACACCAACTTCTTGCACGGCTCGCGAACCCTTTTTCTTCTCCAATGGTTCGGAGAACCCGAGGATCCCACCGTCATCATTACCAAGAACAAGAGAGAAAAAACGAACCTCGTTATTTCCATTGTTATCGAGGCCTCGATTATGGAAATATTGGCTCACCAGCTTGAAATTTATAAGCACCGCTTACACTTTACCCATAAAGCAAAGTTACGTTTAATTAAATATATGTGTTAAGACTTTCAACTTTAACTTTGGACAACCTAGTTATTTGAAGCAATGCTGTAGAAGGTTAGCAACTTCTTATTATTATAATGCCTTTTATGTTTAGGTGAAACTTTTAAGCTGATTGAATAACTCTGTTTATACTATTTTGGTGTGAGATTTCTCTGAAGACTGATCTTCATGACCTATTTTTTGTCTATCTAGCTTAGGGTTGGCTTTGAAGGAATCGTTATTACGAGGCAAGAAGAAAATAACACTGAATATAAGTGCTTAGTTTTTGGTTGCTTTGTGCCTACGGCATGCGATATCATTAGATGCACAAAAAGGGGTCAAGAGTGACTAATAAAAGTACTAAACGTGTTTTTGGTGCAACAAGAACTGGACCAGCTTCTGGTTGGTGCCGCGTCTAGCCACCAAGCAAACATCTCATCTCCAACTCCAAAACTCAGATTAATTTTTTAGTTTTAATAAATGAAATGGGTTGTTCTACTGTCTTGTGAATTATCAAATGTTTAAGGATTTGTGGTGCCAGGCATTCTAAGTCTTGGAAAATAAAGCTTTCTTTTACATCCAAGACACAAGAATTTATCTTGACGTTGGAGTTTAAATATAACTATGAAGTGTGACATTATGTAAGTTAATAAACGTATAAAGTATTATGCAAGTTTAATTTGCTGATTAAAATATACCAACTAATATTTAATGCTCTAAAAGTTCAAATTAGAAAGAAGAGATTAAGTGGATGTTAGGACTTTCTAAGTCGGAGTGGTTACTCCTACTTCCTGTATATATAATTATAAATTTTAAGTGGACATAGATCGGTGTTAGAATCATTACATGTGGAGTTGTTGTGCCATATTTGCTCCATCACAGTGATAGGCTATTATTAAAAGATTGAAGATAAATTATTTTCTGCTCACTCCACCAATACAAAGAAGACTTTTTAAATATATTACTTTAAGTTTTTTACGTTTGTTATCACTAAGACATAACTATGGAAAATGTAAATATACGTCTATTAAAATCTGACATAAATTTTTAAATTTATGTTTGTTTGCCTAATAGCACACGGAAATTTATGTACGTTAAAAATGTAATAAACATAAATTTATGTTCATTGTTAGGTTAATATACATAAATTTTACTTTTTTTTCTCAAGTCACTGGTGCAAAATATATTTTTTATAGTGATTTTTTATATATTTTAAAATTCATTAAATATAAAAGGTGATACGGTGATAATATTGTAAATAAAATAAATTTTTTATACCTATTTTATAAAAAATAAGTTTAAAAAATAAGAAATAAAATTTTTATACCATTTATACTCAAAATAAGTATAAAAAAAAACTTTTATGCCGATTAAACTTATAATAGGTATAAAAGTAAAGGTACGAATATAATGCTGAAAAACTTTTTCTACACCGGTTAGACAATATAACCGGTGTAAAAAATTTCATATTCTACCTAAATCATTTTCTCTTCTGCATCTTTCTCTCTAGGATCCCTTTCTCTCTACTGTAGCAAGTGTGGCGATGCTCATTATTTGAGATGCATCAAGTTGTGTTCGTGTTTGCTGCTCGAGTGGGTTGTGGTGGCTCTCACAGTGGAAATGGAAGTAGTTCTAGGAAGGTGTAGCAGACGCCGTGAAGAGGTTTACATAGTCGATCTCCTTCGACAAGCAGCTCTACAAGCAAGACATAAAAAGGAAGCATAGTGCATGCGTCGATGCTACCTCACTAGGTCAGTCACGAAATCTTTCACTCTTCTAATTCAACGTTCAGCGAAACACTCACTGTTCTTTGTTTAGGGTTTGATAAGCGCGAGCGACAAAGACTCTATTATCGAAGGTTTTGGAGGAAATAGAGAGGCGCATTAAGAATGGAGAGTTCAATTGGAGAGCTGACAGAGAGGACTTGCACATGAACATCGGTGAGCCTGCGAAGAAGCTCCACACCGCTCGGAGTAGGAACGATGAGGTTTTTACTGACTTTCGCCTTTGGTGCCACGATGCCATCGACGGGATCTTCGTGAGCATGAAGCAGCTTCAGGATATGTAATTGAAGGTTTCTTTGTAAGTAATTGAAATACTGCAATTAAATAAACATGAGTGTAATAGTAACTTCTGTTATTCATAAGCAGATATGATGACCTTTTGCAGTAGTTTTAAACATTTTTTAGTCGACATTTTTCTAGCATCTGTAGCACTTGGCACTTCGAAAACCACAACACTATGAAATTGCAATTTCAAGCATGTCATTGACGTTGTGTTCGGATGAAAGAAATTTCCTGTTTACACGAATTAGGGAAGATGGATTTACGAAAAGATCGTGTTCGCTTGTGCTGATATGCAACGATAGAAAAGCAATGGTTTGCACAAATTTCACTCTTCAGACCATCTCTCCATTTCGAAAGGATTTGCACTGATTTATGAGTAAATGTGCAGTCCTGCATAATATAAAAAAGATAATATTAACGTTTGAAAGTGTATTAGATTCTTAAGTGCAGTGTTGGATTCCACTGAAGCGCTTTTTGTGTCAAATATAAGGCATAACTACTTATTTTAAAATTATATTAAGAAAAAATGACTTTATTTAATTAAATAAACTATATTATTTTAAAGTATAGGTTTTCTATTTAAACTTTTATCATAAAAATAAAAGTATATTTTAATTTTTTAATCTTAAAATTATAGTAAGCTAAAATATGGTATTGTTTAAATAATTATTAATTTTTTTACATTTTAAAAATTAATTTTATTAATTATTTTTAATTTTTTACTTTTTATAAAAAAAATTTACAATTAAATATAACATTAACAAATATCATTTAATATTACTTTAATAACTAGGGACATTTTGTTAATCTTTAATTTTTCTATCAATTAAACAAATTTTTTAAATTTGTCCTATCAATCAAATCCTACACTAATTCTCACAAACTTTACTCTCAAATCTACTCTTAATTACCCACAAATCCACTCAAAAAAAAAACAACAAAAATATTATCCTCAAATCTATTCAAATACATTCAAATCATCTCTTCCAAATCACCTCAAAACAACAAAGCCTGAATGAAATATAATAGGTGTAGCTTCAATGTAGTTATTGACACGAAGCATGTTAATTACTTTTGAATGCTAGTTCTCTTTTTTATGGTTAAGCTGATCTTCCCATGGGTCAAAATTTTAGGATGAGGTTAAATAAACCAAAAGTTATTATTTAAACTAGAATGATGAAATTGATGTGTGTATACATTTTTGACAGCTAATTGTACCTCCTGTATTAAATTCCTTTGTCGATCAAGATAGCAGAGTTCGTTATTATGCTTGTGAAGCATTATACAACATAGCAAAGGTGGGGATCAATTTTGTTTACCTATATAAACCGTCAATACTCTAATGTACAATTCTCCAATGTCATCACGTTTTGATGCTAGATTGTGAGAGGAGATTTTATTATATTCTTCAACCAGATCTTTGATGCCTTATGCAAGCTTTCTGCAGACTCAGATGCCAATGTACAAAGTGTTGCACATCTCTTAGATCGACTTGTGAAGGTATAATAAACTTCTACTGAACTTGAACAATCCTTTGGCAGATTTACTCGAGTGCACATATAATATGTTTTCTGAATATGTATTATTGATCTAATAATGATTTGAATTACTGTTCCTTTTGATCAACTAATGATTAAATGCTACTTTATTCAAACAGGATATTGTGACTGAAAGTGATCAGTTCAAATGCACATCTTACTTCTGTGCTGTATGTTTTTCTTCACGACTGTATCCTGTTGTGTTTTACTTCAGTTCAGGATATTGCAATGTTTTAGCTTTTTTAACAAGTTTTTATTGTAATCAAACTTTTGTTTAGTGTTGGCATCTTGTCAAAGTTATTATGAATTGTTGTTCATTATTATTTTCCTTAAACTGTGCTTTCTTGTTTTAACAGATAAATGAGTTTGTTAAACTTGGTGGAGATCAGCTTATTCCATATTATGCTGACATTCTTGGAGCCATTTTGCCGTGCACATCTGATAAAGAAGAGAAGATTAGAGTGGTAGGCTTACTGGAGTTTTCACTCTTTCCCTATCTTTACCATTTTTTTGGTAATTTACCTTTTTTATTCTCTATTTTGTATGATGTTTAATTTTGGTGTTGCCTGCATTGGAAAGCAAGGATTTAGAACTCTTTTGTGGCTTATGAATAAGGTTGCTCGTGAAACCAATGAAAAGTTACGTGCAATCAAGGCTGATCCAGCTGACGCATTTGATGTAGGAGTAATCTGTCCATTGCTAGGAGGTGTAGTTTTTTCTTAAAATTGTTGCTTTTCAATTATGATTGAGGACCTGTTTAGTTTAGCCGACTCTATTTTGTTCTGTTTATTTCGGAGAATGATTTTGCAAATGATTTAACTGGTTTAGGAAACTATCTAGTGAATGGGAGGCTACTCGAATTGAAGCCTTTAAATAATGTGTGACTTGAATTCCTTAATCTTTTTAACCATTTTTTTATGATTATTTTCTTAAAATTTGTAGCCATTTAAGTCACTGTTTAAAAAGTTCAGTAAATTCTTTTTCTTTCTGTGATTAATTTTCTATCGTCAAATTATCATAAATTGAAAATTTTCAAATTCAAAGTTCACAGTTCTTTTTTTTTTTTTTTTCAGATTGACATCCATATACTATATCAAGGAACAATATTGACATTCATATACTACATCAGAAAAGAAATTCCATTAGCATTTAGGTCTGATACAACTTTAGTGATGTTAGGTATCAATTTGTTTATATAGAAGTTCTATCTTGTTGAGGGATATTTTCTTTCTCAAACACTTGATTTTGTTGTAAAACACTTGATTTCTGAAATATTTTATGTGTAACTATGTTAAGTCACCATGTTAGGTAAATATATTTATGAACTTTGTTCGGTAAAATATTACATTTTGATGTGTTAATAGAAACAATATTGATTATTTGGTTTGTTATTGATTATTTAGACTGTATTATGTATGAGATTGAATTTTATGCAGGTCTGTATATGGATAATAGCACATACAAATCAAATATTAAAAAAAATGTCACTTTTTACACCAATTATAACATTACAAGGTATAAAAATGAGACTCTTTTATACCTGTTCTATAACCAGTAGGTATAAAAAGTGAATTTTTTTTCCTATTACCAAATGAGCCTTTTTATACCTGCTCTTAGAATATCAAGTGTAAATATCAGACTTTTATACATGTTACAAGCAGAATCAGTGTAAAAGTTTATTTTTTTTATGCCGGTTCTAGAACCAATGTAAAAATCAAAAACTTTCTATATGTAAAAGTTTATTTTTTTGCACTAGTGAGTATGCACCAAATTTAAAGAGAAATTCATCCTCTTTCATGTATGAAAAAATCAGACACAAATACATTAAACATGGGAAAACTACCTTAAATTTAAGGACATGTTAATTCATTTATCTATATTCAAAATTTATATTTTGGTGGATAAAAATGATTCAAAGAAGCATATACATTACCTCCACTTCTAAGATAATATCACAGGAAGATTAATACTACTGGCTGTTGATAAAATAAACTATATTATAGATGTTTATGAAAAAAAATGCTATATTATGTGTAGATGTGATTGAAAGCTCAACTTCATCTAATGATCTTGAATGGACGAAAGAACCATTAAAATGACACACAAGATAATGACATCATAATCTGTACAAATAGTACAAAGCTTTAACAAATGTGGATAAAAGTAATAGTGGTGAAAGATCCTTAGTAGGCTTACTGTCATGGAGTTCATTAATCTTAATTTGAACTCCTAAAATTGTTGAAAAAACTAAAAGCATATCACATATTCAAAGGAGAAACTCAATGCAAAAAAAATATTTAGAGAGAAAGATGCCTCCTGATGTACCACACATGAAAATGCTAAAAAACACTTTTTGATTACCAATGAAAATCCTAAACGCACCAACTTCTCAATGTTATCAAGGATGAATTTCTCTTAGGGGAAAAAGTGAAGAGAAATGCAATGCAAAAGGTTTTTTCAAAAATACATTTATGTCATAATAATGTCTGACGTTTATATGTCAAAGTAAATTTATGTCTGACGTGACCAAAACAAATGTCAATTTACATCTGGCCTATAAACGTTAGACATAAAAACTTCTTTTTTGCATATCACGCTTACGCTTACAAGTTAGACATAAATATCAACCATTTAATTATAAAAATGTTATTCCACATTTTTCACGTTTATTGCCTACATGTAAGACGTAACGTAAATTGAATGACGTGGAAGTTGTTTTTGTATTAATGTCACAAGTGTTTGAGTTTCCTATAAGTATGAAAATTGATGTTATATTTATTTATTATTGTTCTTAACGATCCAAGTAGTACTGAGTAGACAACTTCCTCAGCTCTTTTATTCCTTGCATTTTTCTTGGCTTGTAGACGTCTTAGTATTTGATATCAAGAAGTAGACATATGCAAAAGATACTTCAACACCCAAGTTAGCATTTACTAGGATGAAAAAATGGCTAGCATGACCCATTTTCGCTAGTTGTAGGCATACTACTACTGAATGTGGTTCTGACTCACACCCCAACAGTTGGATGTATTTATTGATATTCTGAAGAATGTTTTGTTCAGACTTGAGGTTACATGTTTTAGCTCTCATTTTTCTTAGTTTTTCTTTAGTACTTTTTTCTAATTGTTTGACATATTCTATATCTACAAAACTCACTCACATCTCCAATGTACTTTTCCTCTTTTCAAAATATTGATTACAGTTTTTTTTCTTTGTGTATTTGTGTTCAAACAGTGTATTATCAATTTTGGTGATTCAAATAACTTTTAAGTTCACATTCATTTTTAGTATTTTTATTTATTATTTTACATAAGAATGTTTTACTATCTCAATTTGTATTTCATAGTATAAATCCTTTATTTACTAGGTAATGTAAAAAACATATCTTCTTTATTCTCTTTTTTTCTCAATTTTTGTTTTATTTGAAAAACTTTTTGTTTTACTCATACAACATTCATCGTCTTTTCATAGTTCGACTAATTTAATATCTAAAAAGTTTTCTCATATCTTTAAGATATTTTCTATCTTATCATACTCTTAATTATATTTTTTCTGTGTAATTTCATTAATTGATGTATCAAAAATCATTTTCAGGGCATACATTCAATATTTTTTACTTCTTAATATTTTTTCTTATTTTTTTATTATGTAGAATATTACTTTCTTTAGTGTGTTTTGAAAAATAAAATTCGAAATAATGAAATGCAAGGATAAATTTAATAGGATACAGAAAGAAACTGCCTAAGAGCCGAACAGCTAAAAGATGTTGTGTCAAGCTATGCGGATTGGGCTGGCCCAACTGGTTGGCTCGGTAACAAGGGGACATTGCACTGTGTGATTTTTGGGTGTTGCTCCCTTCACCCCCACACATCTCTTCCTCCACCTCCCCTTTACTATTTTGCCCCTTTCTCCACCTTTCCTTTACTATTTTGCCCCTCAGTAAAATTTTATTTTTAAAATTATTGTTTTTTAATTTTATTCATTTATAACATATTTCACTGATAACCTACGTAGTTCCTTATATGAGTAAAATATTTTTCTGCAAAGCTTAGTGATCGTGAAAAGAATTATCAAGCAATCTTCCTCTTGTTCTCGGTGCAGTGCGTTTGTGGTGTAGTGTCCTTGTCGTGATTCCTCTCCAGGAACGTAGTCATAATCCTTCCAATAATCCTAAACCTAAACCCTTCCCATACTTCCAATAATCCTTTTAATATCCAAGCCTATAATCCTTGCATGAGCCGCAAAACGTAGTAAAATAAAAACCAAACGTAAAAGGAACACTGCCTCTGGACAGATGACATCCTTCAACGGATGTCAACATCCGTTTAAGGCGAAACGGATGTCAACATCCGTTTAAGGCGAAACGGATGTCGACATCCGTTTTGAGGATATACACTCATAGAGAACAACATTCCCTATGTTGGTCATGGAATCACTCTTCCTAATTATATCACCGAGCACGGTGTACATGTGTCCACTAGCCTGCTTGTCACCACTTCCCAACAATGCGAGAATTTTCAGCATCTTAATCTAAGCACTCAAACACAACGAGTAGCCAATTTAAGCAACAGGATCGAGTAAGTAACATGCAAAATCAAAAATAGTCTTAAATGGATAAGCTTCTCTATGAACCTGTCTTCCTAGTTTAGTTTAATCTAAAGTCAAAATTAATCATTTTAGTTTCTTATTTTCTCTCCCCGAGGGAGGAATTTATCCAAATATTAAATAGAATTTAACCTGAATGAAGGGTGCAGGCATTTGGTGATAATCATAAGTCTTGGGCATAATTGTCATTTTAGAAGGATATAATTGGCATTTTAGAAAATTGGGGAGGTGGAGGAAGAGACGTGTGGGGTAGAGGGAGCAACACCCGTGATTTTTCATAGCGGAAACCGCTTGTCAAGCGCTTGTAGAAGTTCAGTAGTTATATTTTAGAACTTGTTTATTCAATGATGCAGTTTCCATGTTCCATGTCTTATTCTTCATATTGGTTCTTACCTATTTTAGAACTTAATTACGTCTCTTAATTCTTGAATAAAATATTAATCTTAGTAAGAAAATCAAAATAAGCAACTTCTTAGTGAAATCAGCACTTACGAATGAAAAGAAAAAAATTATTAATTTGACATAGAAGCACATACATAACACACACCGCAATGGAAATAAATTCTACCTACAACTAAAAGAGAAAAAACAAAAAAATTAGGTCATATATATACTTTTTTAAAAGTCATTACAAAATCTTGAGCACGAATTTTAGTTTTTTTAGCCCTGTTTCAAGAGAAGTTGAACTTCATGCTTTTAAAGTGAAACAACGAGTGAAATAGTTTACCCTACCAAATACAGCATATGACTTTCCTTCAAAACTATTTGTTGTATTAAGTGGTAGCACATAAAATAGTCAACTCAAGTGTTTCCCCACATTACGTAAGAACACTTCAGACATACTGGTTTTATTCCACCAAGAATATCTCCAGCACTAGTCAATATAAAATCGGCGACTAATAGTACTCAATTTAATTAGGTCGAATTATTCGAAATAATTCTTTCACATAAATACTATTTTTTTTATAATGTATTTTATCATTAACCTTACTTATTTGATGGTCTAAAAATTCCGAATTGAAATCCAAACTGGTACATTGATAGAATAAAATAAAATCTCTGCGGAGAGAAAGGTACACATGCAATAACATTTGATGAAGTCGAACATAAAAGGAAACCTTTACGGGACTTTTAATATGACCAACAGTCGTAGAACTTGATATCAACACGAAGTCGGAAATAAACTTCGCCCTCAAATGCATCGGTCATAATGGTGGCGATTCCTCTGTGCATAAAGAAATCGCCGGTGCCACCAGTGACAGAGATATCTCTAGTCTTCTGCATGATGGGGTCAGCTCCGGCGAAAGTGATGGTTCCCTGATGGTCGGTGGTGTTAAGAACAAACGTAAATCCAAGCCAGGAAGTGTAAGTGTTTTTGGTGTCGTAGATGTAAAAGCCTTGAGCCCTTCCCACGGGTTTTGAGTGAAGGTTGTTGTCCAACGTGATGGGGTCATCGAAAACGGCTATGTTTCCAAAGTGGAACTGGGCGGCCAGTTTGGTCAAGTTACCACCTTCTGGAGCGGCCACTATTGCAGACGTTGCATTGGCTGCATTGTTTCCATTGTATATGATGTCGTGGAAGAAGAGGACCAAGCTTTTGCATGGTGTGTATGGCTTCCTCTTGGCTGAACACGAAGCAATAAGGAGCGTAAGGAAAATGACGAGGGAAACTTTCGCACTCATTAAGATGAGGGAGAGAAAAAACACAAGACTATTCTATAGCCAACAATACTCTTTGGGGACTTTGTGTGTGTGAGGTTCTTACACAGTTCTACTGTCCTTTTATAATCATTTTGCAATTTTATCATTATATAATGATTTTTAAGTCAGTTTTTGAATATTTCATTTATTTACAAATATGTATTGATATTAAACTTTTATTAATGTGACTCTTACTTCTTTGGTATCCATTGAACATGCTAAGGTGAAAACAACTTTTCATACGTACTTTGGAAAAGCACTTGGATCTTAAATTGTTCTTCTAATTTTAATTCTAATGATTATGAGACTGGTCTTTTATATATATTGACAAAAAAAAACTAAATATAGTCACTTTACGATTTAATAACTCTTACTATTGTGAGTAAGGTTTACTTACCATTACGAATTAATTAAGCTGCACGTATCTAAAAACTCTGTTTAGTTGCATCGACCAATTATTTATGCTACAAAAATTATTTTATTTATGTATTTATTATAGGTTAATAAAATAATATTTCAAGCTCAAATAGAAGAAAAATCAGTACCCTTATTTTCCTTTTATTCTGGTTCTGTTAGCTACACATTTATTGCATTCAATAGTGTATTATTATACAATAACCATGCTTAAAAGAAATAGATAATAAAAGAAGTAGGCTTATTCCACATCTTTATTTCACAATTCCCATTTGCATTCATCTGTAACTTCCGATGCTGATGGCTGAAAAGGACTACAGAAAGTTGCATCTGTGAATTCCACGAAGGACATTGAATTTTATATCTAAATATTCGTTTTTAGAAAGTGTTTTCGAAAAGTTAATATTCTAATAAATATTTCATTATTTATGTTTCTTAATAAAACATTCTTTTTAAATGAGAAAGAAATATAATATTCTTGAAAAAGTAATGAATTTTAACCACGTATATATATATATATATATATATATATATATTAGTGGAGAAACATGACAGACACTCTTTCTTATAAGAGACGTTATCCAAACAAATATAATACTCCATATATTTTTTGTATTTATCTGTCTCTCCATCATATTATTACATTTTTTTTTTCTCCTTCTCTCTCTTGATTATAAATTAATATTGTTGAATGATTTATTGTAAATTAACATTTCTATTTTAAGAATTATTACAATTTAAAAAATTACAACGAACATACATAATCAGTTCATAAGAATGCAATAAGAAAATATTTTATATATCAAATGTCACCAATTATGACTGTACTCATTAAATATTTATCCTAGTTTATACACTTTACTGTTTTTCTAAAACAATATTAGCAATATATTTTTCGAACTTAAAATTTCATAGAAATTATGTAAATCCAAGTTGCTAAGAACTTGAAAGAGTTATATATATATATATATATATTTTGCTGATGACTACACCATATCTTTCTACAATATTTTTACCACCTTAAAAGTAATATATTTGCCATGCTAAAAATTTAAAACATACTCATTATGTAAAAGAGTAGAAAAATTGATAAAAAAAATAAAAATATATTTATTTTAATCATGTCTAATAGTCTCACATTATTTAATAATTGAAATTTAAAACAGTTTAAATATATTTTTTTATAATTTTTTAACATAAAACTATGACAAAATTTCAAAATCTATACCAAACAATAAGTTAGTTAATGGAGGTAGGTGGTGTTAGGTAAATCTTGAATTTAGTGGGAAAATTAAGTCCTTGGAATAATGGTTGGTGAGTAGTACTGAGTGAGTGATTCCTATTAAGCAGTGCAAATTCCACATGCGGACAGGACCACGTAACTCTGGTAATTGGGTCCAGTTTTTAAATGAATTTTTGTCTAGATTCAACTTCATCTACCTCCGATGATATGACAAAGAATCGACAGACAGGGATATCTAAGTAGGTTACTTCTATTATTACACTTAATTAATAATGTTCCTAGAAATAGTTGTTTTTATATATCCTGGGATCTGCTACGGTTAATTTATTTTTTAATTTAATTAGTGATACGTATTTCGAAGGACATTTCATTTGGGATATAGCAAGAATCAAAATTAATCAAATATGAGAATAATTTATGAAAGGGGATTAGTATAATTTTCAACAAAAATTAACTTTTTATTTTCACGTGAGAGCTAAACTTATTCTGGAATTTCAAAATTAACACATAATTCTCTTATTAATTTTGAATTGAAACTTTAATTATTTTTTTTAACAGTATTTAAAAAATTTATATTTTTCAGTCATTTAAAAAAAATTATTAAGTAGTTGATATATTTTTTATTTTATTTTTTCATATATTTTTTATCAATTTTGAATTAATTTTCTGATAATTATTTTATATATTGATTATTTAATACTTTTATATATATTTTTTTAATTTTTCTGTTAATTGATTGGCATAGTTACTATTCTTTTGTTTTTCATTTTGCTTATGTTGTCTCCATAGGTTAACACAAGTAAAGTTGTGTAGTTAATATCACAAAAAAAACATGATATTATTAAATATTTATTTTTTAATATCAATATTAACAAATAAATTATAATTATGTAAATATAAAATATATTAAATAATAATTACATAATTATCAAATAATTTTGAAAAATAAAATAATTATAAAAAAATAGAAAAAATAACATATGTATATCCTAAAAATAACTTACGAAATTAATAAAAAAAAGGTTTTCTTTTTATCGGCAAATAAAAAAAGTTATGGCAAAATTTTGTAGAACCTAAAAAATTAATTTTTTTTTGGTAATTTAAAACATTTAAATGGGAATATGTATGTCTGTCAAAATTCAGACATAATTATCTATAATATCCATACCTAATTAATAAAAAAAAAAGTCTGTCAAAATTTAGGCAGGTTTGGAGAATACCTGTATCATACTCTGTTATTTTTTTTTTCGATTTAGGATAAAATAATTTAATTATAAAAATAAATTTAATGTGACAAATCAAGAGCATAGATCAATTGTGTTTTAAAAGCTCATACTACCTAATTTAAATCATAACTGGCCATCAAGTGAAACGTAAACATAAATGTGAAAAGTGTACTTTTATTCCAAATTTAAAAACATTATATATGCATGAGTTTTTTTATTGTATTATTTTCACCAAGTCGTTTTTCAGGGGAACATTTTCTATTTTCAATAAATTAAAGGAAGTCGTTGACCTACAACGTTGACATACTTGTCATAATATCAGTGATCTTGGTGACCAATAAAAAGTGATATATTGGTATTTAACAATAAATGATGGTTGAATTAATAAACTATAGCCTTGATCTTATGATGTAAACGCACCCTTTTATTCAGAATGTGGTTGGAACAGAAAAGTGGATGAAGATCTTTCATAGCATTTAATATTAATATTAATTTTATCATTATAATAATAATAATAATTATTGTGTTTATTATTAAGATGTAAAGAAGTTCCTCTAGGATTCATTACATAGTGGTATAAACTATAGATTATAAATTGTTATTACAAAAGAAAAGATTATTTTATATAAAAGTTTCAACTAGTTTTTTTTTTATAAATATAATACCGATATAAAGCATCTATTAACCATGTCAATTATTAGTATATATTGAAAAACTCAACTGACCAATCTTAATAAAGTTTCTCTTTTAACCACGACACAAATTTTCCATCCATATTCGTGGAAAGTCCGTTTTTCGCTCAAATTAAATGAATTTGATATTTTATCTATTTTTTTTATGTAGATTTCTAACCTTATTCTTTAGCATTTTGTCTCTTTCTTGAAAATGCATCTCTTTTCTTTTTCGTTTTTTTTTCTTTTCCCTCACCTTTACCTTCACCGATATATAAAAATTATATTCTAAATCGTGAAAGTGAAAAAATTTCCGAAATATAAATAATGTTTTTATTCTAGATTATATATTTAAAAACTAAAAATGAAAATAAAGTATAGTTAGAAGTTTAAAATGTGTGGGGGTACAGAACGAAATCATGAAGGCGCAGGAAGAAGCAGAATTCATGTCAACATGTTATAGGTCCAGTGGGTTGAGGCGTATTCGGTAGATGTTCTTTTTTACCAAAAAATAAAGGTAGAGGAAAGAAACACATTAAAAATATAACTATAACTACGTTATGTTAATAATTTTCTTAATAATTTTTTAAAAATAAATAATGTGTCACTATTTTATTAATCTATTTAAATTTATTTTCTTAAAAATATTTGAAACGTGATTAAAAAATTGTTAAAAAAACATTTTAAAAATATGCAATAAATATCTGAGAACACAATATTTTCCACAACTGCCCAAAGACGTTACCAAAGTTGTATAAGTTTTAGCTGTTAGGTATTGTTTGATTAAAAAATGTCACCGCCTAACCAACCAGTGACAATATGTTGATCAATTAGTATTCGACACGAAACATCCCAAAATGATTGTCTGGAAACTGATGGTTTAGAGTGATAACATTCAGTAAGAGGTTGTTTTGCAATTCCAAGAACTTTTTGGCTGCTTTAGAATCACGGTGACTTTTGAGGGGCGATAGAGAAAACATGTGAAACAGCTCCCTTTTTTGGATTCCCTTCAATAATTGATAATGTCTGTTCGTCGAGATCGATAAGGGCAGTACAAAGGGTGTGAAGTAATGGACCTGAGAATAGGTTGAAAGAAAAAGTGATCATGAACATGAATGGATTCAGATGTGAGATGTCTTTAATTTACCTGTCATGTAGATGGGATAGTGTTTGTCATCCATATCTCCCAGAAGTGACAGGAAATCTCCTTTCGACTTTTTTGTCAAAACAGATGCTCTTTTCTGCCTGCTCATTGAATTCTCATCGTGTACCTTTGAATGAAATCCAAATGATGTTTTATTTTGAGATATACACATGTTTCAATCATGCATTTTTTTATGTTATCTTCACATGCAATTTCCTCGATAGTTCAATTCTCTTATTGGTGAAGTGAATTGAGACACTTCCAAGCATGCAGAGGTCCGAATCAAACAAATGCAAAACAGGATTTTGTATCACTTGCCTGGTTAATAGGAAGGTGGAGGTACATGTTTGCATGGAAGAAAGGTTGTTCCCCCACCTCATAAATTGAAATCCGATTCCTGGACGCAGTTTCAACGTTAAAAATCCTGCGGGTCTTTGTTTCTATCAGGTTGTAAGAATGTCCCACAGAAACTTCTGACCGTTGGATCCTCTGATGAAATAATGACACAATAAAAAAACATCATACTACATATTATAAGACAATTTTACATTCAACGTAGGAGTACAGAGGTAAAATACTCATAAAAATATAAATTTTTATATTTAGAAAAAAAAAAGTAAAAAATAAGAAAGGATAGTATTAAATTAATATAAAAAATTCAGGTGTGTGAAAAAAATGTTTAGTGTTTTCTTATGAAATCAATAATATGGGAAGGAAAAGTATGCAAATTCTAACACTCAGTGCATCATCCATGCTTGCAGCTTCAAGAAGGTCTCGAGAAATGAAGTTGCGTCCAATTCCACCAGCCACAATTTCATCTTCAGCGGGGGGTACAGAATCCAGAGTAAATGCCTGCGAATCGTAAACCCAGTTTTCACTTGCATAACACTTTTTTTCATAGACATTGCTTCTTCGCATAAGACCATGCTTGAATTGATAGAAATAGATGAGATAAAATGAAATGAAATTCAATAAAATTAAGCGTTCGTTCAATTGTTTGGATATATGTAAGCGAAGGAATACAACAAATTACATATTTTAAATCGAGAAATTTACTATTAGCAGAAAAATAAAGAACATAATTTATTAGATAAAGTGATTTTACTCTAATATCAATAACAATGAATAAGATTTCTGTTCATTCAACTCATGCATAGATAGTTGGTGAATTAGGAATTTTACCAGTCCATGGCTGTTGAAGCCAAATGCACAGCTTGGAAGCTCCCCAGCATAAGTATAACCAACAAAGAATACTCCATCCGGCAAGATTCCTTTGATTAAGTAGCTGCACTTGCAATTCCACACAGAAAAAACACTCATAAAGCCGTTTTAATTATTCCAATTCTGAAGCCAAGACAAGACATTAATGAATCTCTAAGCTTACGTGTGCCCGACAAGAGCAACATTTGCATCCTCATTGTGCGCAGCAATAGCCATAGATTCACCGACAACAACAACATCGGAGCAATCATCCGAGGTATCCATAGTTGGCCCTTTTGCCCCTTCTTTTGGAATAAACGCCAGAATCTCTTTCCTGAAGTTGATAAGTAAAATCTGCTAAACCACACACACAACAAGACGCTAATTAAATATTTATGTTGTTACAAAAACTCAAAGTTATGTTGCAGCATTTGACTATTTGCGTATAATATATGGTTTTGCAATTACATCAAGAAGTGGCACACCGCTTCCTGCTGCAGTCCCCAAGAGTTCATCCCAATAGGATGGGAATTTGGTTTTGTTGGCATGAAAAAGTGCTTTGAGAAGTGATTCTGAATGAGGGGTGTGGCCAAGGGCAAAGGGTCGGAGATGATTTTGTAGAATGAGATCTGTGGCCACTCTACTCCTTATGAGTTTTGAGAATCTTTGGCCAATTAAGAGACCCATTTCGTAAGCATCTTTGCATGGTCCAACTTCGAACATCTCAAGCCTCTCCCTATCCACACTGCAGCTTCCCATTTTTGCTGTGAGTCCGTGACTACTATGTTAAGATCAGACATAAAGAAAACATTCACTTGGTTATGTCTCATCCTTATCCTTATTGCTTGAAAATATTAAAGAACAAAAAATAATTAAGAAAGGGTAATCAATAGTAGTAAATTAATTAGTAATGCCTACTCTCCTTCAAGTCTTTTTACAATTTTCATTAGATATTTGTAAATTAATTTGTAATACATAATAATTAAATATTTATAAATATATTTTATTATTACAATAAAATGAGTAATTAAAAATATTAAAATAAATAATGAACTGAAATATAAATAAAATAAATTTAATTTTTTTAAACTTTGATAATTTATTTTACGATATTTTGATTCTGAAATATAATCTTTTCATTCATTCACAGTCTAATCCCGAAAGAAAATGTAGGAAACAATTATCATACAAATGTATATCACACAATTACTGTAAAGTCAAAGTTAGTCTTGTTCGTTACTATTTTTTTTTTTTAGTTTTTCTTTACTATGTATCTGCTATATATATGTTTTCATGTAGCAATACATATTCAGCACATATTTTATATCTGATGTCATATTACAACATGGTATAGCAAGATCTGTGAAAACGTGTTCTGCATAAGCGACTAAGCCTGCGTGAGATTCTTCCTTTTTCTCCTCTATCTTGATTGCGTGGAACGTGCCTGAGTGAGTGTGTGGTTCTTCTTTTGAAGCGTCAATTCTTGATTAAATCAAGAACGTGTGTAGGGGTGTCAAGAATAGTAGAAGGAACCCAGGTTGATCACGAAAACAAGAAAGAGGTACAAAGGTGTAAAGGATGGCTGGAAACGGTAGCATTGTACAAGGAGCGTTATCAGTTTTCGATGGGAATCTATTTAACGATTGGAAAATCAAAAGGCTTGCCATCTTTGGTTTCCAAGATGCAGCTGATGTAGTCACGGATGGGCTTGAATATCCTGGACGAAAAACCACTGATGACGACAAGAAGAACTTCAAAATGCAGCAGAAGCTTGATAACAAAGCCATATTTCTTCTTTATTAATGTGTAGATTATAAGATTTTTAACAAAATCTCCAAGGCCTCCACTGCCAAGGAAGTATGGGACATTCTGCTCAAAACCTACGGTGAAGGTGAAGTTGCAAACCTTGAGGAGGCAATGAGTTCTTCAGCATTGAGGAGAATGGAGTTTATGCTGGCAAAGCAACATGAAGACAAAAAAGGTGATTATATGTCTGTGTGTTGATGATCTTTAGATCACTGGAAGTAATGAAGAACCAATAACTCGTTGCAAGTTTGAAATGCTGAGAGAGTTTGAAATGAGTGACCTCGGAAATTTGAGTTACTTTGAGTTTAAAATGAAACAGTTTGGAACGGTTATGCATCAGTCCAAATATGCACGGGACTTGTTGATAAAATTCAACATGCAGCTGAGTAATTCTGCAGGTACACTGAAGTTGGATTAAAGTTGGAGAAGGTAACTAATAAGAAAGAGTAGATCCTACCCTTTATGAAGATTCTTGGACGTCTAAGATATATACTTGTGTAATACAAGGCCAGATTTAAACTTCAATATGCGCTTGATTAGCAGTATCTGAAGTATCTGGATAGGCTCGTTACTGTAGGAATTAAAGGTCAGACAATCATGCAGAATAAAGCTTGTGGACAATAAGTCAGTCATAGATCTTCTAAGATCCAACATCTGATGGAAGAAGTAAACACACTCAAACAAGGTTTCACCTCATACGTGAGCAAGTCAGCAATAATAAGCTGGAGATAGAACACTGTAGACCGAAGGTGCAACTAGCTGATATACTGACAAAGGCTTTGAAATGTGAAAGAATTGGTAGTCTGAGAGAGTTAATTGGAGTTGCAAATGTTATCCAACTTTGACTTAAGGAGGAGTGTTATTGTAAAGCGAAAGTTATAGTTTTGTTAGTTCCTTTTTTTTTTTAGTTTTCCTCTACTCTGTATATGCTATGTATACATTTTCATGGAGCAATACAATATGAGGTAATTCCCTATATGTTCTTTATGTCTGTTGTGTCACATTACAACACATCAAACATGAAATATGGTTGAGAATTTTAATTCATTAACAGTCCCCACACCTCTCAACTTGATGAAAGAATACGAATTAACCAGCATATTCCTTAAAAAAGTAATTGTATTAAATATTTAAACTTTTTTATTATATATTTTTTATCACTTTAATATTTTTAAAAATTAAAATATATATGTTTATTAGTTTATTTTATAAACTTAATTTCTATAATATTAATAAAATTAATATTCATAAAAAATTCCGACTAAATATGTAATTACATAGAAAATGATATCATATCATAGAATTGATGATTTTTAAAAGATGAAACTGTAATATTTTAATAATAAAAGATTACAGTTATTCTCTATTAATTAAGTTTTATTTTAGAATATCTTTATAATTACTTTAAAAAAATCTATTGTGACTTCTCTCTAAAATTCTAACTTTCATTTTTCATCCTTTTGAAAATAAAAAATCACAGGATTCATCATAAGAAAGAACTGTATACATTTATTTGATCAAGGTGAAGAAGAGAGTAAGTTCATTTTTTTTAAGTTGTTTTGCTTTTTTGAGTTGCATATGGGTTATTCTTCAATCTATTTGACTCAAATGTATTCAAAGTGAATATCTCTTTATTTACTATCATAATAATATATTTAGATTTATTATTAGAGTTTTAATTTTATAGTTAAGTCATCTTATGAGAAATCGATCTCTAAAATTCAACTCTGAAATAAGAAGTTGTTATAACCCAAGGAAAACTAATATTAATTTTGTATAGTTTAATTAATATTGTCTAAATTGAGTGTATGGTAATCTTAGTTTGAAATTTTTTATTTGGGTTAATGTGTGTAATATGGCTGAATTGTAATTTGTGATTGAATTGTTGAATGGGTACACCTGAGTTGTATTGTAGAGTGAATATGAGGAGTGGTATCGTTGGCATCTAATGATGAGAAGTGGTATCGTTGGCATCTAATGAATCATTTTTATTGTATTGGTAGTGCTTTTGATTTGGATAAAGGATCAAAACGCTCTTCAAATCCAACAATACCCTATATTATGTAGATTTATGTGTTTTAGTTTATGCAAACTCGTTGGACAAGTCAAACTCACGTTGAGCGAGCTTTAGAAATAAAATCACAGCATCAAGACATTTCACTGAGCAAACTTGATTAAGTAAGTTTCCACGGCTTGAGCCACTAGGCGAGGGGAGTCATTG
This sequence comes from Vigna umbellata, assembly GCF_029865625.1. Classification (NCBI taxonomy): domain Eukaryota; kingdom Viridiplantae; phylum Streptophyta; class Magnoliopsida; order Fabales; family Fabaceae; genus Vigna; species Vigna umbellata. The sequence continues at coordinate 42,670,351 of NC_142165.1, read as the reverse complement.
GTCACCAAACGACTCTGCTCTCGTTGGACACATTTATCTATATTTTTTCTCAAGTGTTTGACTTATTGAGCAAGTACTTTCACAGAGGTAGCTCTTTAAGCGAATAAGTGAGTTTGTCGAACAAGTCTGTTAATTGTTGTAATTGATTTAGGTTGAAATGTGGAAAATCTTTTAAGGAATTACTATATATAGATGTACGAATATAATGCTCCTATGGAAGAATGTTATATTAGTTATGTATTTAGTAAGATCTACGTTCTGAAGTTTATAACAAAATCAAAAGATAACACAAGTATAAGTAGGTCAAAATTACATCTAATCATAAAGTTGGACTTAAAAAGCTAAAAGCATAAAACTTGTCAAAAGCTCAATTGTAAACCCACACACAAACTTTAGTGTGTGCATATATTGCTTTATTAAATTAAATGTTATAATTTTAAGAAATTAATAAAATTAATAAATAGATTATAGTCAATAATTATATTAAATTATGTATTATATATTTTATTTAATAACATAATAATAAGTATGATATAAAAATATTGGTTTAAATGTAACAAAATTACAACATAATATATTATTTATAAAAATATATAATTTTATATGTATAATAAATTATGTTGTTTCTAAGATTTAATTAAAGTCTTGTAGTAGGACCAAACTCACCTTAACCCTAATCTTAATCCACTTAGAGAGGGTTTTTGGGTTATGACTTTTTTTTCCCTCACTTCAAGAAACCCCTTAAAAAAATGTATTTTTCAATAATGAATTAGGACTTAACCATGAATCATAAATAAAATTGATACATTTATTGAAATACATGGTATCAATTTTATCTAAACATAAATTTTATCTCCTTGATGCTTAGAGGTGCCAGGAAAAAAATGTTAAGTGCAAAATTTTGCGAATCAATAAACATTTTGGACAAATAAACCAAAACTCGTACTAATTTAAATGGAAATCTTATGTTAGGTGAAAAAAAATTTAAGAATAAAAAAATATTTTAGAAAAATAAACCAAAATAAAAATAAATACTAATTTAAATGGAAATCTTAAAGAATTTAAGAACATTTGATATAAATATACTAAAATGTGTAATATTACAATTTCCAACTTGTAATCATCGTTGCTGAAATACAAATATCTTATCTTGTATGGAACACAATCTCTACATTTGTTGCTAGTAAGAGGTACCCAAACAAAATAAAGTTAAACTAGAAACTCAGAAACTAAAACATAACAACGTATGAAACAATTAGAAATATAGTAGCATGGTAATTAAGTACCAGTAAAACAATTTTAAAATTCAAATAGCTCCCGGAAACATTTCAAAGTTTGTCAACCCAAAATCGTAATATTGCATTGTGAAATAAAAACGTATTACCATTGCATATGTACGAAACAATTAGAAATATAATGATAGGAAAATTAATTATAATTAAAATAATTTAAGAACTCATATAGCTCCCAAAAGCATTTCAAAGTTTGTCAATTAAAAACCATAATACTACATTGTCAAATGAAAACACCTTACCATTACACCAATCACTGCTCAAACATTGTTACAAAATACGTTACCACATCTTTTAAGTTCCTAATTTCTAAAGCTTAGAGTGGAACAAAATCTCACCTCTTACAGTAGCCTAGAAAAACAAATTTAAATGAAAAACTTAAAGAATCCATAAAATCTATAAACATATTACAATATCCAACTGGGTTGCCGAAATACAAACATCTCATCATATCCTATATTCAGATATGTCATACTTTAAATTAACTATATAATTAATTATAACAGTCCACGTTACAAAACCGGTTTTAATTGTGTTTTGAGATTACATTACTATTATTAATTTGGATGGACATCCAATTTTGAATTCAGGAGCTAAAGGATATTTAATTAGTTGGAATAGTCAGAAGTCTAATAGATCGTGCTTAACATATTTAATTGCTTTGAAGTAGTATTGTCTGTATTATAATAATCGAGATCAAACACAGTCCACGAATGTTTGTTATTTTCTTATTTTTGTCATTGCGGAGGAAGACTCGAACAAAAGAACCTTAGCTACCTGACATTTCTAGCAATTGAAAATCCGTGATGATGCACTCAGTGCCACTTACTTTTTTGCTTCAAATTAAGTATTAATGGTTGCACATGGATGCTTTGTGTTCATGAAAGCATCTTATTAATTGATATGCAAGAAGAGGCCATGTGTTAGAAAGTGGACCTCCATCACTCATTTCTCATACTAAATCAAATAAATTTCGAATATAAAACAAAACATGATAAATGATCCATAATGATATAATAAAAGATAAAAAAATAAATTCCGATTAAAAATATATATTAAATTAATCTTGAAATTTCTAACACCTTTTCCTGTAACTAAATCCTAAGTTATTAGATGCCATAAGGTGTATTTTACATAAATCTGTTTCGCACTAGCAAAGAAAAGAAAACAGTGATAATGTTATTATTGTCACATCAACTAGATAAGCTTCTAGCTTGTGGAAATACAATACATCTTTGTGTGGCCATTTTTTGTGCGTATTCCCTTCATAGGTCTTATATTTTAAGGATGGGAAGAGCAATTAGAACCCTTGCTTTGACTAGCTACTATTTTAGGAGAGACAACCAGATTCGCAAGCAAGGTCAGATGAAAATTCTTTATTTCAATATCTGACTTAAATTCGTACTGGGGAAGGCTTTAATGATTATTGCAAACTATGCCCTTCACTAGGTCTTTAACATTTCCAAAGGGGTTGGAAACATCTAGGTCCCAGAGAATAAAGGGACATTAAGCTTTAGGCCAAATCAAACATATTTGGATTTTAACACAAGGCAATATCCATTGTCAAGTCTCAAGTACCATATACAAAGCTTATACTTACACATTAATTAATTAGTTATTCACTAGCCCTTTTTAGGTGATTGGCACATGGAAAATTCATATATTTTATGAGTCAATTGCTCTTAATGACAAACAACTTTAGCCATCGTGTTGGCTAAAGATGGGGCAATCATCAATATAAACAAGACACGTAAATAGGGCTGTTAGATTCTATACAATTCGGCAAGAAACTACCCCAGGATTGTAAAAAACCAATTCCAATACTAGCTGCAATTGCGTCGTTTCATGCTAGGGATTACCATTCTCCAGTTACTCATTTAACCTACTCACTGCACCAGAAAAGTTTTAAGTATACCCTTTACTTTAGAATCATTACCATAACTCAAATCATTCACTAATGGCCTTATGTGTTCGTAAACCTATTCAAATTAACTGTTATATTACCAGAGACAAATATATTTAAAGAAAAATATATGATCTCAACTTATTTATGAAGAACTGTTTGCGAAGATTACGTCGAATTCATAAAACCAACTAATAATCACTGTTTGAAGAAGATTTATGAATTAATTTTTTCCAGACAAACTACAATTTCGAAACTCTCTACAAAGAATAATTTTCTCTTTACAAAGATTATTTTACATAGTCATGTACGGACATTTATTAAAAATTGCTAAACAGATTATGTATGTTACATCGTTATGTATGAACATTGAATAAAAACACTCACAAGACTACTTGTTTCATTATTGACTATCTTAACAATCTTGCCTGAGTAGCAGATTGCATTATCGTCTTGATTTGAATACTAATAGTTAAAAGACAGACTTAAATCTAAATTAACAAAAGATATTATGACAATACCAAAAAATAACATTCCGCTGTTAACATTAGACCTAACATCAAACTTTAATGACAAATGCAGTAAAAAGTTGTTTCAGGTATGAACAACAAAAGATCCTTGATCCAGTTAAATGTCCCTTGTTTTTCCTTAAAGAAGAAAAATACCCTCCATCTTTAATTACAAAATTTATTTATCACATAAATAACTGTAAAAAATAAAGACAAGCTAAAAATTTATTTATCAATTTTAGATCTAATAAAATTATTATGCATTTCTAGTTGAGTGCTTTGCCCTTAACCACCTTATGATAGTTTTATCCATGTTACAATAAAAATTTAACCAAAACTTCAAAATATTTATATATGAAACAGATATTGTAGATCTAACAATCACAAAGAGTAAGACTCATGTCATTAACAAAATTGTTAATAACTTTCCTCCGATAAATATAAAGTTACTCACTAAATCAAAACATAAAAAAATGAGGAAGAAATGTACAAGGACACGTTAGTAATTAAACAGGCTGGTGGCAGACACCATGTCTAGGAACTTGTTGCTGAGAAAGAGCGCGACCCGAGATGAGGTGGACGTTGTACTTGGGTTGAGTATGGGCTCGAGCTAACATGTCTCTCATGCGTAGACTCCAGTTACTACTTGGAACTTGAATAGCTTTTGTTGGACAGAAGCAGTTTAACCTTCTATCAAAAACCCTTATCGCCATGCATTTCACCAGAAAAGAGCCTCAATCCGGCAACCTTAAATCTATCCCTAATTGGAAAGCTGTTATCCACAAACTTCTTGGCATCCATAAGCACAGACCACTTTAAAAGCAAATACTGTCAAAACCCTTGCATGTCAAACTTTTAATGTATGGAAAAACTGGTCAGTTAAGAAGAAGCGGGAAGCATTTGCTTATAAAATTATGACAACATGCTCATCACCTAAATCTTAGAGATGTTGAAGATATGACAGAAAGAAAAAATAGGAGCTGGATCTTACATAGAAAGGAAAAGGGAGCTCCCTTCAGTCCAAGTACAGGAAACTTAAGAATCAATTTGTCTCCCGCATCATTCACTCATTTGATGAGCATCTCCCAGAGTATTACTCAGCATTTGGATGAATGAGTCGGCAGCTAATTGAATCTTATTGCCACCTATGAGTGGACTGAAGAAAGCTCTCTTACCTACATTTGTTAAGGCCTCAGTTATTCGTCTCCATCTGCAGCTTAGCTTAGCTTAGTTAAGCAAACACACAGATCTGCGTGACTCTCACCATAGACACTGTGAAAACCTTGTATTGAACATAAACACATTATAAGAAACCAGTATTAACTTATGCTGGAATTGAAAAGGAAAGGAGAGGAAAACATCTTACTAAAGAATCATGTCATAGCCCAGATCTCAAACACTGAACACAAAGAGCAACACTATAACGAAAGCAAGCAGCTTGCAGAATCTAAGTGAAATGAAGGCCTTTTTATAAGCCGTAAGAGAGGAGGGTTCTGAAAGTTCTTGACGGTTAATATTCAATTTTTTATATATTATGAAATTAGATGTAAATTATAGATTGACTAATGAAAAAAAAAATAGCAGTTATAATTGAAAAAAGAAGAAGAGAGAGCTACATCTATTATTTATTTTACCTATTTTACTGGAAAGTTATTCATATTCTCCTTCCATATAACAGCAGCAATGTCAGTCATTTCCTGGATCATAGAAAGAAAAGTGACTACTTGAATCTGAGCGATTATGGAATAATTTGGGAAATAGAGAAATAGAATGGAAAGGTTTGAGGAGTATGGAAAATTCTAGATAGAGTATATTTTCAAATGAACAGAGTATGGGTGACTTCTTTGCATTAGATCTTAATGGAATAAAACATAGGTATCTTTGGGTGACTTTATTGTAATAATTTTAAACTAGAATTAGGATGTAAATATATGTAGTTAATATTTGTATAAGATACTGAATATAAATTATTTATTTAAGTAATAACTTTAACTGAAAATTACTAAATATATAACATTTTATATTTTTTTTCCTCTTAATTTTGTAACTTTTGGTTTAGCATACAAATTATATAGTTTATTTTAAAAAAGATGTAAATAGTTATTCATTAAATTAATAAAACATCTACTAGAGTGGTAAGGATTTGAATAATACATAAATAGTTCAAATTTTAATTTATTTTATATTTTAGATAAAATACAATTAAGAGAAGAAATATTACATTTTGAAATATAACTTTATTATTGAACAAATATAATGTTTATTTGAAATTGTTCGAATTACATAAATTCAATTTGTTAGATTATTAGTATGCACACTCTAACACCTAAATGTACATTTTATAAGAAAGATGGTGCATTTTATATATTTTTAATTGTATTCATAATGTAGTAATAGAAATATATGATTTGTAAGTTGAAAGTTTTAAAAAAAATTATATTTAAAATAAATAAATTCATTAGTTTAGATTCTGTTCTACCAAGGTAAAACAATAGTTTCAGAGGATGAAATATATTTCAATAATTGAATAATAAAATGATAGAAAAACATGTTTTACAGATCATAAAAAGTTATACATTCAAACACGAAACTTATTCAAATAAAAACATTTTTTAAACAAATGGAAGTTATAAAATTTATAAAGTATGTATTTAGAAAATTAATTTTAATCACAATGTATTTTAAGTTTAACCATTTTTTTTCTATCATTATTGTTCTCTAAGCCTAGGGTAAAGATTTACTTTATTCTTTCGTTTATATGTACACATACATACACAAACTTAGTAGTAGTATTCTAGTGTACATGATGAAGTGGTGTGTTTTTTAACAAGTAAAATATGTTACTACTAGTGTATTAGATATGTATGGTATTTTAGTAAATTAGTAAAGAGAAGGTAGGTTGGAGTGAGTGTATGAAGATCACATCATGTGAATGAGTGGCTACAGAAACAGGTCTTGTCAAAGGGAAAAAAAAAGCTGGGTACCAAATGTGGAAGAGATATGGGTGTCTCTTGCATTTATCTCTGTCCCATTACCATTTCATTTCAATTTGTCCAATCAAACCTTTTTCACATTTCCTCCTCACCTGTCCATCCATGCAACACCTATTCTACCCTTCAATTTCTCTATTTCGTGTATAGATCTAACCTACCAAGCATACCCCCAATTTAAGACTCTTTTCGGAACTCGTTAATGTCAGCGCTTCTGCCAACACCCAAAACAAAACAAAAACAATTTATGTTTATGTTTACATGCCCTTGCGTGATTCTCTCATTATCACATGTTACCACTGTTAGCTAATTAAATTGTGGTGTTTTTTGTAGGAGAAAGAAATGGCATAAAATAAATAGGCTCTTCCTACGCCAATTACAGATAACGAGACGGAATTATGGTGTCGAATTTGTTGATGGAAAGAAAAAGAAAAAGGTTAGATAAAACACAGCACAGCACAGCAGCACGTGATCAGGTGTAGAAACTATGGTGTAGTGGTGTAGAGGGTGAGAAAAGTATATTATTAGAAAGAGAAAGGAGAGACAGAGAAAGAGTTGATGAAGTACAGAGGCTAGATAGGTACTACTGTGCTACGAGGTCACTTCATCGGACAACGCCATATGATATGATGTGTGCAGTAACACTTCACCATTCAAACTTCAAAGCTTCCTGCTACAGCGCTGCATGAATAACTCTAACCAAGGAGGGCTAGTAAATGAATAACGATCAAAAATATCAATAAATATTTCTTAACAACATTATTAAATTAAGTAACCAATCAACCAAACTTTCAAAAACTTCATTTTTGGAGCCTTTTGAATTTTATTTTAAATCTACGGTTTATTTCCATATGACACTCACGGTGTTTTTAATCTAAGAGAGATGATTTCAGGAAAAGAAAATTAATAAATTTGAAAAAAATTTGAGTATAAATTATGTGTTGTTTTTTTTAAGTGATTTATAAGCAATTGAGAGTAGATTTAAAAGTAAAATTTAAAAATTTGTATAAGATTTGATAGATGTCATAGATTTAATGTTTCAAAATGAGTTAATTACAAGCCAATTTGATCCATCATTGGTTCGAATCGGATTGGATTTGAAAAAATGTCATTTTTTTAATACAGGTCAACTTTCAACCAGATTCACCTAGGTTAAACCCATGGTAAGTCCGGTTGGTTCACTAATCCACCTAATTTAATTTAATTATTTATTAATTTATGTTTTAATATTATTAGTTAATACTTTTTTTTTATTTTGTTGTAGATAAGGATAAAGAAAAATATGTTTCTAAAAGAGAAAAATATTATAGATTTATCTCTTCAACACTCTAATATTATAAATGTATAAGTGACACAAAAATGATCAATTTTAAAAATTTATTTGTTCACTTTTTGTGTTTGCTTTTGGATTACATTTGGATTGTTTACTACTTATTTTTTCTATTTTGAATTGCTTTTGGAGTTTAACATCATTTTAGAGAAAAAAAATTATATTTGAATTAAAAAAAATATTTGCAAAAAAAAAAGTTAGTCATTGAGCCAACATGTTTAACCCACTAACCAGTGGTGGGTCGGGCCGAGTTCAATTTTTTTTGCCTTGCTAATAATGAGTCAGGTTGGATTGACTCACTAAGTAACCAAATTGTGGTGCGCTCAGCCAGATTTCCCATTTTGGCAACACTATAGAAAATAAAGATTAACAAATTACTCTTAATAATGATAGTAATATAAAATGATATTTATGAATAATATATTATTTGGTAAAAACAATTTTACACAGTAAAATAAAAAAATAAATATTTATTTTTTTAGGATATTGCAAAGGGAATCCTCAAACACTAAACTTGAGATTAACGATAAATATTCTTTTTCAAAGAAGTTATCCGAGGGGCTAGAGCACTAAAGCATGAGGCTTAAGGCACAAAATTAAGAGGAAACCTCAAGCACCCACCATAGTTAAGATATGAAATGTAACTTTTACAGCTTAAGCAATAAGAAAAGCGGTTTAGAAAGATCTAGAATAAAACCTTTGCAGCTCAAGCGCCACAGTTGAACCTGAAGCAACCGAGGACAATTTATAAATATAGACCTCATGTCCTTATTTTAGGCATTGATTGAAGATCAAATGTGTAGTAGTATAGTAGAAATGGTTTGATGAGGCTTGAGAGAGTTGATTTTATTGTAAATCTTAAGTCTATATGTTGTTGGGATTGTACTGCAATATTCTAAGAGCATTTGGACTTTCTCGTGTCGAGGTTGAATATAATCAATTTTAAGTCTTGGTACTTCTAATTTTTGGATATATATCTATGCTTTTATTCAATTTATTAATAAATTAGTTTGTGTTTGTTGTTTGATGAACTTATCACTTGTTTTATTTCACTAAGTGGGAGCTGTTTCCAAGTGGTCCAAATAATTCTCCTCGTGCTTTTAGATAGTAGGAATATATTTAAGGCTCTAGCTAGTTATAGAGTCCATATCTTAAAGCAAGTGAATCATTTAATTAGTCACTGAGCAGTCATATTAAAGTTTGATGGTCTTAGACTCTAGATGTCGGAACGGACCTATAGTTACATTACGTTGTATATTGTCTTTTAAAACATGAGTATTCATAAAGTGCATAAATCTTTCTTACACTCTAATTTGATGGGTTGTTATATATTAGGAGAAAAACATATAATACTTTGTTTTGTCGTGTGTAGTGGGGTATTTTCTCTATATTACTCATTAAAGGACATGTATACTTTGACATTTTTCAATATTTGAATACTTGCTATATATTTCGAAAGAAGCATGTGGATTGAAATAATATGATCGATCGTCCAAGCATGAAGGAGACCTATCAGTCGTGATCAGAATCAACTAACCATTTAATTAATCTAAATAGGTTAATAATTAAGTTTAAATGAAATTGGATCGTTATTTGGTCGACCTAATCAAACTCTATGAAGAAAAGTATAAAAACACACGTATGTTTCTTAAAACTTTTGTTATGCATTTATTATAACATTAATTACTTAATCGATCAAATCTGAGTTGATTTTAACGTTGGAACACCTTTAGGTGTCGTAAATTAATTGAAGAAATTTTTTCTCTGCGTGAAAAGAAGATAGCATTTGAACAGGTGCCAATGTTCACCCTATACTCGAAATAAAATATTTATATAATACGAATTTTCTGACATTTTACTATTTCATTAATTTATACATTTTTTTATTAATATTTCTCGGCATCTTATAATTTTATGACATTCGGTTTTCTAATAATTTATTTTAATTTTTCATTTTTCATAACTGTTTGGTCTACGACCTATCCATTAACTTGGTAGGGCTGGAAAGAAAGGCGATTAATCGAATCGGTTTAGTTTGATTGATTCGAATTCAACATATAGTCACCTTTATTACGAGTAACACTTTTGATATGAACAATATTTTTTTAATGATCACAAGTACTTGATCAGTGTGTTTGAACTCAACATGATCATCATTATGGACAATAAAAATCCTCCTTCAAAAATACGAGAGCTAAATACGAAAAATTTAAACCTGAGATCAAAGTTTAAACTCTTCACAAAGTTTATATACTCTATTGTTACTCATTTTGTGTGTATAGGATTTTTGTAGACAAATAAGAACAAAAAATAAAATATTTTAATATCTTGAAATTAATTTATATAAAGTTAAAATTATTATTTTACAAATTAATTTATACTTAAAGTTGTAGTAAAACAAAATTTTCAAGTGTTTATGGGGAATTTGTCCAGGCTTGCTTGGCGAAACTCTCAAATCTTGGCCTTTATGTTAGGTCTGCAATCTAGTTCCTCCAATGTTACTGTTTCTTGGGCACATTTATTGGGCCTAAATGCCTCCTTAGACCTGAAGAAAGGCAGTTGCTCCATCCACCACCACCGAATGCTCCCTACACCACCTCATACCAATTTTGTCTTTCTCTAAAACGGATGTTAACATCCGTTTCACCTTCAACGATGTTGACATCCGTCCGTTCACATATTTTATATTTTAATTTATTGTTTTTATTTAAAAAAAAAAAATATCTTCAACGGATGTGGCGACATCCGTTAACGGATTGCCACATCCGTTTTAATATAATTCTTAAAACTATTTTGATTAATATTTAAATAATAATACATAAATTAAATTAATAATAACTATTTTATTAAATAAAATAAAATAAATTTATAATTAATTAAATAATAATTTTAAAAAAATTAAATAATATTTATATATTAATTTAAAATATAATAAAATAAAAAACTAAAAACTTTAAAAAGAAAAAAACTTTACGGACATCCGTATCCATTCTAATAAATTTTTAAAAATTATTTTAATTATTATTTAAAATAATAATACATAACTTAAATTATAATAATTATTTTATTAAATAAAATAAAATTAATTTTTAAATAATTAAGTAATAATTTTTAAAAAAATTAAATAATATTTATATATTAATTTAAAAACTTAAAAAAACTAAAAACTTAAAAAAAAACTAAACGGATGTGGGACATCCGTTGAAGAATTTTTTCTTCAATGGATGTCGACATCCGTTCAAGAGAAAAGGAGGAGGTGTAGGATATTTTAAAATATAAAGGATAGTTTTGGAATTTAAAAAAAATGTGATGGTACAGAGAGCGATGTGTGGTGGTGTAGGAAGTAACCCTGCTGAAGAAATCTCTGTGGCTTGACGGGCCTAAGTTTGGTTATTTTGGTTTCGACAATTCGGAATTGCTTCCTGCACCCCCATCATTCTATTTAAGGCCATTTCTTCACGTACCCCGTGATTTCAGTCTGCATTCTCCTTGAAGATAGTAAAATGACGGATTTGTCTTTATTTTATCCTTTTGATTTTCATCTTCTTCCTACACCTGCCGTATACCTCCTATTCCCGATTGGGTTTGATCCTACAAAGCTGTTAAAAGAATCTAGTAAAAAATTCTTTCGTTTTATTAGTCAAATTCTTTCGTTTTATTAAAAATTAATGACATTTTAATGAGAAGCATTATTGGTATTTTCGAATAATGATGTTTTAGTGAGGAGCATTATTGGTATCTTTGAAGATTTTGAAAATAAAAGATTAAACCTTTAGAAGTGCAGGTGAAAGGGTTTGTTTATTGTTCTCACTGTCCTATGTGTTTATTTTAGATTGACTGAAGTTTTTAAATTGTAAAATCTGAAATTTATTTTCAAAATTTTACATATCCTAATTATGTTTATTGAAAATACATGTGCAATTTAAAATGTATTTTTATATTTTATTTTTAAATATATATTTTAAAATACAGAAATAGTTATGTTCAAAAAATGTTTCCACATATTTCAAAACTGTAATTGAAAACTCTAAACCAGGAAACTACCACCAGGCACCACCGCTGAGCACACCACAACTTTTACAAACACTACAACACCAACAAATGTAAATGCCTAATGAATTTAATTTCAGGAGGGTAAATTTGAAATTTATAGAGCTGCAAGTTAAAATTTGGGGGTGGAGGAAGAAATGCCCTTGGTTTCCTAGTGGAATTATTCATCATTTGCATTTTCTAGATATGCCTCCCATTGAGGGGGAGAAATTGAGCAATCAACGCATGCTTTCTGGCATTGTAGTAACAAAGATTCTCAGAGGCACAAGCCCAAATAGACCGTTAGGTATAAGATAGAATCAGAATGCCCCTAGTCAATTTGCGACTTTTTGAGCCTTTCTTCCCTCTGGAGTCAGTAATTGGGACCCAAACCCGAGCATGCTTCTTCTTTGTGGAAAGTAAACATCATTGGACTTGGTGCTTGGTATATTTATAGATACAACGACCTCTATATTATACAAATGAAATCAACAAGACCTAAAACAGATCGCCACATTTCAATTCCTCCAATCTTGTCTTTATTGTTCTTTGTTTGAAGTGTTCATGGGATACAATATGAACTGGGATTTCATCTGGGTGCTGCCTCTCACGTTGTCCTGCTGCTCCTTGGTGCACAGCTTGGGCAACACTCCTGCAAGTGAATCATTGAATTCCTTGGTTCAAGATTTTGCTTTCAGATCACTGGTCAAGCACAGGCCTCAAACAGGTGCTCTGTATGATGCTCTTCTTCCAAGGAACCTGTCTGGTATGGATATTTCAATAGTACGTCTTAGAAGCAGAAGGCTCTGGAACAAAGGTGCCAACTTTAGCTACTTTCGGATCCCACCAAGAACCGTGTCCATTCCCCATGTCAAGAGGTTGGCTATTGTGTACCAAAACCTGGGCAACTGGTCAACCCTCTACTACAATTTGCCAGGTTACTCACTCATCTCTTCTGTTGTTGGTTTTCTGGTTTTCGATGCCTCAAATGTAACGGATACAAGTGAAAGAAACCTCACTCTCAACACAATGGGTCAGCCTATTTCTATTCAATTTCCTAACATCACACTTATGGGTAGGGGTCACATCAACTCAAGGGTGAGATGTGTAGCTTTCAATGCCAACGGTACATTTCAACTTACTCAGATGAGTGCCCCTGGAGTGTGTTACTCAAGAGACCAGGGTCACTTTTCGGTAGTACTCCCACTGGAGAAGAAGAGGGGAAGATGGTATCTGTGGGTGATTGGCTTTGTAGTTGGATTTTTTAGTTTGATTATAGTTGGCTATGCGGGGTTTTCTTCCATGAGACTTCTCAAGACCAAGAGGATTCAAGCAATGGAAAAACAAGCCAATGAGGATCAGGTTCTTCAAAGTAGATGGGTTGGCAATAGTAAAATGCCCTCAGCAGCAGTGACAAGAACTCAGCCAGTTCTTGAGTGCGGCGTTCTTTAGTTCACTGCTCTTCCCCTTGTAATCTTTTCCCAATCACCCTTGTCATTTAGCTAATACTCTTTGGTCAGTGAAAGTATAACAAGCTAGGTTCGTTCATTCTGTGAAATGAACAGAGCATGATTCTGAATACAAATGAAGGAATACTTTACAGATACATCAAGAATTTCTTTTAACTAGTACCATAAAATATTTTCTGCCCGGGGTTTCTCAATGGCACTAAGCAATTTGCATTTGTTAATTAGTCTCGTACAACTGTAAAGTGTAGCATTAAACTTAATAAACTAAAGAAATAAAAAAGTTACGTAAACTCCAAAAGAAACAATATCACAAAAGCATTACTCTGTCCTAACTCCACAAGGTTGCCCAAAGAAAAGCAATATAAAGCACGCTTTCATTTGACAAAAAGTAAAAATAAAAAACTTGGTCATCAAGGCACGACAAGAAGCACAAAACCTTACAGTGTACAAACATGCAAAGTTACAAAGCGAGAAAAAGTGAAAATCCTTCAGCAGATGCACCAAAATCACCTAAAACAATATAAACGGGAAACCAAAATACATTAAAGCTTTATTTGATGTTTATAACACAGTTGACTTGATACATGAATCTTCAACATAAGTCTCATCATATTTTATCAAGAAACTCATGAATTTATTCAAACATATTACAAGGATCGGGCGCCTATACCACGAACATCTCTTTATATAGACTAAAGTGCCAATTTCAATCAACCATCAATATCAAATGCAGAAATGGTTTGGTGATGAGGTCCCTCAACCAAGGTTTTGATCCAATATTCGCCTTAAATTTGAAATCGCAACAAAAAGTACTCTCGTTCCAAAATGGATCAATCATGTGAAAGAGAGACAGAAGGAGTATAATAGAAGTCTAGATACCCCTGGTTACAGAAAAATTAGATATATCACTTGCACGAGAAATTATGAATGCATAGAAATATCAATCATAATTTTCTTGATACTTCAACATTCTAAAACGCTTCTTGCTTTACAGGAGGCAACACAATTCTCATCATATTTTGTTAAGAAACTCTTGAATATGTTTCATATAATATATAAAATTCAAGGATCGAACTCTTCTTCTACAGTGTTACTTCAGAGAATCAAGCAAGCAGCATCACATGCACATACATAAAATAAATCATGAATGTTTTAGTAGATTACTTACTTTAGCCTTCCTCACTTTAGAGGAATCAAATCCAAAAGTGCAATTATAACTCTAATTTCAAACAAATATACACTTGACAAGAACATCAACAACTTGTACTCTACCAAAGGAAAAGCCAGTGGAAGTCAAATGACATGCCTTCGTTTTATTAAGCCAAAGCAGTTATAGCAAGAAAACAATAAATAGTTGCTCTGCCTACCAAAGATCCTCAAAGAGACAAACAATTACAACTCAAACGCTGCACTGCAGGACCAACAGCCAAACAACCAAAACTCATCATCAATTGAGAGCACCAACACCAGTCCCACTTTTGCGTGCAAGCTTTGTCCACTCGGTATGGAAAGCCCCAGGGCGATCAACCCTCTCATAGGTATGCGCCCCAAACAAGTCTCTCTGAGCCTGAACAAGGTTCGCCGGCAGCCTTGCCCTCCGATAGGTATCAAAGTAAGCAAGACTAGCACACATTCCCGGAGTACTAATCCCAGCCGAAACCGCCAACCCCACAACCCGCCTCCACGCAGCCTGCCTCTGCACCATTTCCCTAGCAAACTCCGGGTCAACTATCAAACTAGCCAAATTAGGGTTCCTCTGATAAGCCTTCTTGATCCTGTCCAAGAACACTGCCCTTATGATGCACCCTCCCTTCCAAATCCTAGCCAATTCCCCCAAATTCAAGTTCCACCCTTTCTGATTACTCTTGGCCCTCAATAAATTCATCCCCTGAGCATAGCTACAAATCTTTGAAGCATACAAAGCCTGTCTTACATCATCAATCAACCTCTTCTTATCCACCCCACTCACACCAGTCTTGCCCAATTCATCACTCATCCCCGCCTCCTTCAACACCTTCGCAGCACTCTCCCTCTCCTCCTTTAACCCACTCAAGTACCGGCAATCCAACGACGCCGCAATCGTGGGCGCAGCTATCGACAGCTCCGCTGCCTGCTGCACCGTCCATTTCCCCGTCCCCTTCATCCCTGTCTTATCCAAAATCTTATCCACCAAAAACCCTTCACCATCCTCATCCTTTACTTTAAAAATATCCGCAGTGATTTCAATCAAGAAACTCTCAAGCTCCCCTCTGTTCCACTCTGCAAAGATATCCGCAAGCTCAGAATTCGACAGGCCACCAACGTGCTTCAACACGTCGTAAGCCTCCGAGATGAGTTGCATGTCTCCGTATTCGATTCCGTTGTGGACCATCTTCACGAAGTTCCCAGAACCCCCCTCGCCGATGTAGGTGACGCAGGGGCCGTCCTCAACCTGCGCAGCAACTTTGTGAAGGATGTCCTGGACGTTGGTGTACGCAGTGTGGGAACCACCGGGCATGAGGGAGGGGCCGTTGCGCGCGCCGTCTTCGCCGCCGGAGACACCCATGCCGAGGTAGAGGAGGCCTTTATCGGCGACGTTGTTGATGCGGCGTTCGGTGTTCTCATACCACTCGTTCCCGCCGTCGATGATGCAGTCGCCGGGCTCGAGGTGGTCGGAGAGAGCGGCGATGGTTTGGTCGACGGGAGCGCCGGCCTTGACGAGGATGATGACGGATCTGGGGCGCTGGATGGAGAGGACGAAGTCACGTGGGGTGTACTGCCCCGTGAGCGGGAGGGAGCCCTCGTTGCGGGCCCGATCTACGGTCTCGTCGACTTTGGAGGCCGTACGGTTGTAGACGGAGATGGGGAAACCCTTCTCCGCTATGTTTAAGGCTAGGTTCTGGCCCATCACGGCCAGGCCCGCCAGGCCTATGCGTGACAGAGCTGCTGACTCCATTCGAAAGGAAGGGTTGGTGAGAGTGGTGATTTGAGATTTGTTAAGTGATATTGGAGTATCCAACTATGTCTGAGAAAGTGTCTTTGTAGTTATAAATCTGGTGGCCTATGCTTCTGTTAATTATTAATTTATTATTTAATAAATATAGATTATCTAATTAGTAAATCAGGTTTTTTAGGGTGTTTAATTAAGCAAGAGGAGGAATGAGCGTATTTTGCTTGGGTTGGTGAGATTGGCGGACTCGTCAAGGAAGTGAAAGGCCAGTGACTCAACCACCAACGAGGAGCTGCCTTAGACGACGTTGCTTCCAAGACGTATAGGAATTTCCTCCACGATCAAACGACTTCGTTTTGTTGCGCCAGTGAACCCTTATATTTTTTATATCTCATGGTCAAACCTCTTTGGTGGCTACCTTTTTCTTAAACTACTCTTATGTTGACGTGTGTGAATTCATATTTATGTAACTACTCCTGAGATTATTAACAATTGTAAAATAAAAAGTTGCGCTTTCAATATATCAAACACTTATTTATCCTAATTTTTAGAAGATTTAAAAAATAAATAAATAACTAAAATTTAAGACATTTTATGAGAGAATTTCTTATAAAAAAAATTGTCTAAACATATGTTAAATAAAGTCTTATATGTTCAAATTTTTAATATAACAATTCACTACTATTATCTTTTAAGAAGTTGAAACATGTTATTCTTATTACCATTTAAATGTCTCTACTCAAACAGTTAATGAAATAAAACTTTTGAACTTTGGATTGCATTAATAAAAGTTTTATGTTTATGAGTGTAAATTAAACGGAAATAAGACTTTAATATTTAAGTATGAAAATTATAAAGTAATACCACAAGGTTAAATGTAAGAGCGTATAAGTTGAAAATACTTCTTGGAAGATATCATTATATGATTTTTTAGTCATGTCCAGATATAAAATATAAATAATGATGATATAATTATCTTTTAATATTACATAAAAATAATGTATATTAGTATCTTAGCTATAAAATTGATTTAGTTGTTAGTAACTAATTTATAATTTTTATTAGTATTTCGAACGCAACCTTCCAAACTTAAAATTCATATAATTGTTAAACGAATCTTTCTTTTTCGTTATGATAAATAGAATTTTTATTGAGTTCAAATTTTAGTTATCATATATTCATTTGGTCTATTTGTTTGAGTTTCATCTTTTGTATAATTAACTATTGTTTTAATTCGATTTTGAAATCAAATCAATAAGTTGATCGGATAATCAACTTTGTTTACATCCGAATGTATTTCAACACAACAATTTGATTACGTAAGTCTTATTATATAGGTTTTTCTAGTTGTTACTATTATAGTTATATAATAATTAAAAGGAAATATTTTGATTAATATTATATTAAAGATGTTTTTGTATAGAATTGAGTTGTTCTACAATATTTAATATATCTTTGTTTTACTTTTCAAGATGTTCTTTTTTAATCCTTGAATGAGCAAGAGAAGATGAATACATGTAAATACTCTAACATTCAAATAAGTTAATGTGGTTAAGTTAATCCAATAATTTGAATAAATTTCAAGATATCTTTTACTTGAGAATTAATATCCTTTATATACTTCATTATTTTGGGTCCCTACTTGATTCGGTTGATCCTTTATATTAAACATGTATATTATTTTATGAAGGCTTAGATTCTTTAGTAAATGCAAATGAATGTTATATGAATTCATTACTACTTTGTTAGGTTGAATATGATGTCATTAATCTTGACCTTGTATGATCACTAGTCGCATGTAACCACCACTTTGGTCCTAGCCAAGAAGACATCAATCTTACATAATGCAACTTTGGTTTTGATCAAGATGACCTCAGTATTATACAATAGGTTCTTGTAAGACAAGTTGTTTAGTCCGACGACAAGTTGTTTGGTCCTTGCAAGACAACTCCAACTCCTTTCCAATTAGCATTTAAAGACTCATCAACAAAAATGACCTAAAAGTGATAATTGTTACATGCAAGTGCAACTAACTCATCGATAAAATCAATAGGACATTGTGCTTTGATTGACCCTCTACCTTCACACTAATTATGAAATTCAAACAATTTCATTGATGACCCTACCATTCGTCCTGCTAAATTTGGTCTCTACAAAATCTTATAAATAGGATAATCTAACCTAACAATGATTTCATGGCTTTGGAAGTTGTCAGAGCGATGTAGTGGAATGGTTAACGCGTTGAAGAAACCAAGAGGAAGTGAAATGATTTCTTATCTCAAATTGTTCTTTTAATAATTCTCTTAGGTAAATATAAAAATTCCTTAAAACAAATTAAAGAGCAAGGAAGAGAGAAAATTGCACAATAGGCTTTTAACTCAGCAACAACAATAACACTTAACCACATTCCTTGTGAAAGTTCTCGCTTTATGCTAACAACAACACTCAATCATACTTTCTGTGAAAGTTATCGCTCTATGCCAACACGTCAAGTTCTCAAAGCCAAAGCACAAGGGTTCAACAAACCCTAGAACACTTATCATCGCACACTGCACATAAGATTTTTCGAAATTCAGTTATTCCATATTTGTGAATAAGAGTCCCGATCTAATTTATAGAGATGTCACTCCAAAAATCTATTGTGAATTAATTAACGTGTGATAATCAATTATCCAATTATGATAATTGATTATCCATTTAATGAATGCACAACAATAAAAATGTTCATAATTTGCTAATCAATTATGACAAGTCATAATTTATTATAAATTGATAATCGATTGATTTAAAACAAATTTTAAAGCAACACATAGTATAAAAAATAAACCACACCCTATACATCAATCTACTAAATTATAAAAACTTTAATATAAAAACAAGTCTTTATGAAGATCCTCCTAAGCACTTGAGACTTGACTTTGAAACATCATCAAAATTTGTGCTCTTCATTTTTTTGGGCTATTGTTACTAGAGCAAGATCTGCCTTCTCTACCACTTGGTATTTTATCTCCATTTTTTTTGAAGTACTCTTCTAATGAAATATACACATTGTTCCTTATTGGTGCAAATCGAAACTTATGTTTTGTTGAACTTGATTATTCTAGGTTATACTCAGAAAAATAATTCCGATCATAACTTTTAATACAAACTCAAAGTGATTAAACTCTTTATTTAAATGGATGTAAATTTGGTACAAATTAAGACCTCTCAAACTCTATATAAATTAGTATGGGTGTTGTTCCCTCCTCCACCACCCTATACTTCCTCCACCTCCCCCACATTATTTTAAATACAATTATATCCTTAAGTTAAAAAGATTTTTACTTTTACCCTATTTTAAATAATTTGAAACCCTAATTTTACTTTCTTAGCACCCACCCACGAAACTCTCTTCTCCTTTTCCCATTTTCGTTTCACCTTCCCACCTCTCGCACTTCCATTCCTCTTTCTTTCCAGTTTTTTTTTGGTTTGAAAGCTTCTATTGTCGTCGTGGTGTAAAGGAGCGTCGCCGCCGTGATGTGGAGGAACATCAAGGAGCGTCCAGAGCCTCAACCAGCGTGAGGAAGCATACATCAATGGAGGTGACATCCTTCAACGGATGTCAACATCCGTTTTTCCTTAAACGGATGTCAACATCTGTTTTTCCTTAAACGGATGTCAACATCCGTTTTTCCTTAAACGGATGTCAACATCCGTTTTTCCTTAAACGGATGTCAACATCCGTTTTTCCTTAAACGGATGTCAACATCCGTTTTTCCGGATGTTGACATCCGTTGAAGGATGTCACCTCCGTTTAAAGGTTACGTTTTTTATTTTAGGGTTTTATTTCAAGGTTTATTTGAATACGAGGAAGCACGACACGCATTGCACCACTCCACGCACTGCACCACGAGAGCGATACTGCACCACGAGAGGGAGACTGCTTGATAATTCTTTCCACCACCACCAACCTTTGCAACTTGTAGTATCTCACGACGAACGAAAGAAAGAGAAGAAGAAATATAATGTTAAAATGAAAGAAAAGTATTTTACTCATGTACGGGACTAGAATAAGTTATTAGTGAAATATGTTGTGAATGGATAAAATTAAAAAATAATAACCCTAAAAATAAAATTTTACTGAGGCACAAAATAGTAAAAGGGAGGTGGAGGGAGAAAAGTGTGGTGGTGGAGGAGCAACACCCAATTAGTATACAAGTTTTAGTAAAATAAAAAACATTTTAACTCTTTAGTGATTGGTGTGCAACATTTAATAAGAAAATGAATAATTCATTTATATAAAGTGGTGTAGAAGAAATAATGATTAAACTTTTTATATAACATGATGTACACCATTTGGTATAATAAAGAGCGTTCAAACTTTTTGTGCAAACTAATTGATAAAAAATTAGTATAATCAAGAATGATTAAACTCGCAGAAAGCAAGATTTAGGGTAACTAAAAACACAAATACAAATAAATCAATCCAAAACTTTCAAAACTGAATAAATAGAAAGCCAATCAAACAATATATATATATATATATATATATATATATATATATATAATTCTTTTATTGGATTTCTCATATTTGATTTGGACCACCAACCGATCTAAATCAAATTTATACCCACACATAAATGTATATCATTTATAAATTTATTTTACTCCTCGGGTTTATATTTTCATAAAATTAATGCACAACCTGTACTAGTGTATGAAAAATACATTTAATTAAAGATCAATTTTAGTAACTATTTGTAATCACCAAGTCATGTAAATTTATTTATAAGGGTCTATATCAGAAATGTTATACTACTATTCAGACCTAATCCATGGCAAATAGGAATGAAATTACTCGTTGAACGCGGTCCAATTCTCATCCCCCCATTACATGTACCCGAAATTTCACTATCTCCACTCTTTTTTTGTTTTGTTTTTTACTTGCACTAGATACAAGAGAGCAGTTATATTTCTGTCACAATGTTGACAGTAATGTACTGGTGTTAAATATTTATATATATGGTACATTATTACCAGTAAGCTCAAAGCAGCAATGGGCCAGAGCAAACACTTATACTCACGGTGATAACAATCATCACTAAGAAAATTTTTGAACACCACATGCCCCCATGATAACCTATATGGGAGCAACTGAAATAACGATAAATGGTATTATTCAAAAGATAATACTTATAATTCAACGGCCCGAAAGCTATTCAGGTCCAAGACAAGCTTATGCTTCGGGATATAAACAATCTAGGGGTAACGAAACAATACAATCGAAAACCTCAAGCAACAACTTGTCCAAAGAGCTGCTTTCGGATCTGCAACAAGGAAAAAGAAGCTTCATAAGAATCTAATCGTTTGACACGATTTACCAGCTCATCATCTCAAAATAATTACACCCCTTCACCCTTTCCCAAGAAAAAACATAAAGAAGAATGTTGGCTATCATAACTTCAACATATCCAATGACTAACCAAATTTATCATCCTAAAGAATATGGAAAGCTGGAAAATAATGAATTGGATTAAAGGGTTTACAATGTATATGTGTTTGGGAGGAGAAAGGAAATGCGAGGAACAATTAATGAAAAGGATCTCCTGGACCAGTCTAGAAATTACAAAGACAGAAATAGACAAGGAAAGAAAGGAGGTATCGAATTTGGCACTAAATCAAAATAGTCATTTTTAGTTTGCTATATGCAATCAATAGAAACTGTATACTAGTAATATTGTGGAGTTAACTGAATAGCACTTCCCAAGACAAATACGTAAATTGGGGTGTGAAACATAATGCTACAACGAAGTTATTTGAGTGAGAGCAATCTTAATGGAATCTCCTTCCCCTTAACTTAATAATTAGTGCCAATTCTTAATTTTATGTCTAAGGTTATATTTGATATTATATATATGTGTGTGTTTGTGTTAATTATTCTAATCCAATATCTTACCCAATATCTTACCCAATGAATGAGTATTAATTTTTTTAGACAACTAATCACGAAATTTTCTAAGTATCCAATATTCTAATTATCTCCATTTTGGCTTTCCGTCTTACTTTCGGTCTCATTGTCCTTCTAACTTCATATATTTTAATATTAAATTGTTATTATGTTCCTTAAATTCATGTCAGTCTTTTGTTTCATATTCACTCAGATAAGTGAACATTTGAAGCGGTCAGGTGAGTCCATACATACAGGTCTTGGAAGTCTTGAAGAGGCTTACCAAATTTTGTATTAGATATTGATAGCCTTGACTTACTTTAGAATTGAAAATGCTGAATATACTAAAATTAGGTATAGAATTAATCTCCCTTGTGTAGAAAATACACATAGGATAATGTATTTATAATAATGAGAATATGGACTAAGCCCAAATACACATGAATATGTAAAGTTAACATAATTAACATAAGGACTATGTTTTCCTAATTAACATAAAACACAATATATCAGTAAAAAGAAATGAATGTCTTACTATAGTTATTAATTACTTACAGAATTTTTAGGATTTTTTAATAAATACATAATTACTTACAGAATATTATTGATAATATTATAATTGTTTGGTACTATTGAATGAAGTTAGTCAAATGTAAACATTGCTTACATCCTATTAATGATGTCATAGGTTACGTTAAATGAATTAAATTATCTATTGAAAATGATACAATTACTTGATTATTATGAAGTTTTTATAAACAATCATGCAGCTTAGAAATTTTGAAGAATAAACTGAGAATTGTTAAAGGTTAAATTAAACCAGGCCTCAAACATAAATGACGAGTTAAGCCCCAGAAATTCTGAACTAAGCCCTGATGCTTTTGATAGATACATTCGATTACTTGTCCTAGGTGGTGGCCACAAGAGCAAATGATTTGCCTGAAGTTTCCCTTATTTTTTGTATTTCAATGCTAAAGTTTCAATATCTAAAAAAAAACATTTTTCTACTTGAAAATAACATGGAAGTCAACTGCATCATCAACTCAGGGAAAATATCTAACAACGGGGATACATATCACAGAATAAGAATTACTATGCACAAAAAAGTTTACCTCAGGGAGCTTTTTACGAAACACTACATCAAGTCGTGCATCAAGAGTATTTTCACACACAATCTTTCCATCACGAGAAGCTAGCACCACGCCACCAGAACTGAATATCAACAAGAACAATCAAGTGTGCTACAACTGAAATTTAAATATCTAAGCAGATAACAGCTAATCCGATTTTCAGAAGCATCATTAATTGTTGTGGGTAAGAATTACTACGTACAGAATATTTAAAAGTGATACTTTTCTCATAAGACAATGTTAAATTATAATTAACCAAGAGGAAAAAAGTATAGCATAGGGTAAGAAAGTAAATCCCTGAACAATTAGTTAAGATTTAATTGTAACACAACTTTACCAGAAGATATCATGAACATTATGATGATTGGGTCCAGGAGGAAGATAGACTTGATTGTCAACAATGATCTCTGGGGGATCAACATTTGCTTTGTCAGCATACTCCTGTGCAGCAGAATCCAGCACATGCTCTACCAAGTGCAGATCCTCTTTCCGACATCTCAATAAGACAGAAGGTTCTTTCAGTCTTAGCAAACACTGCAACACACAGCCTTACATTATATTCCAAGTCCACAGACAAGCATAGAAGGTGATCTATAAACAGCAATCTAGCAGAATGTATCATTACAAAGGTTTAAAAAGATCATGTAGGGCAGGAATTGAACCCATGCCATCAAACGAACCACGGAGACCAAAGGTTCCCATTTCAGGAATCAGGAAATAGTTATGATTCAAAATGTACCCAAACATTACATATACTTATGCATAGAAGGTGTTACGTACCTGAGTACGAAACCTAACCAGAACAACCTCACACACACTCACAACACGTAAAGAACGAATGATAATGGACGAATGAATATCTTTTATTGATGGTAATATCTGAATAAACAAAAGTAAATAATAATTGGGAGCATAACATCCTTCAATTACTTGGGAGCATAACCTCCCTCGCAGGACGCATAGTCGCCTGTCAACCATACTCAATAATCAAAAGCATACATTTAACCCTAGACTTTCCCTTTATTTATACTAATTATTTCCTAAATAAAATATTTCTCTAGAATAAAATATTTTCCTAGAATAAAATCTTTCCCTAGAATAAAATATGAATATTTTTCTAAATAAAATATTTCCCTAGAATAAAATATGAATATTGTTCTAAATAAAATATTTCCTGCCTATCCTAACTATTGCCCCAATTAGGATAGTCACTCTTCAACCGATCGGGTCCAGATCCCGTTCGGCTTTGCTTCCCCTGCACCCTACCGTTCGGCTCCAGCTCTTCACCGCCTTCCACCGTTTGGCCTGACCTTCCCATGCCTTCCATCGTTCGGCTTGATCCCCCCTACCTCCTACCGTTCGGCTCCCGCTCTTCACCACCTTCCACCATTCGGCTAGACCTTTCCATGCCTTCCACCGTTCGACTACTGTTCAGCCTTTACGGTCAATACCATTCAGTCTCACTTCCCTCCTACCTTCCTTCTCCTTCTCATATACTTTCCAAACCTTATTATTACCCCCTTTCTTATACCGTAACAGAAGGTGATTTGTAAACAGCAGTCTAGCAGGACACATCATTACAAAGGTTTATAAAGGTCATGTTGACCAGGTAAGGGTAAGAGGTAAGGACAGGAATTGAACCCTTGCCATTGAACACAACTCAGAGAAAAAGGTTGGTTCCATGTCAGGAATCAAGAAATAGAAATGATTCAATCAAATGTACCCAGGCACTTGGAAACCCGTCCTAAAAATCTAGCTATTAAGGAGAGAGAACCAATCACTTAAATACTCCACTACACATCCCATACTACTTCATATGGGAGTTTGGCATTCCATAATAACCCAAGTTCTTATCATAGCATCACTCCTAAGTGTAGACATTTTGGTAGCTTTCATTCTATGACACTTCATTTGCTGACACTTCATTCAACTTCCTTGTTAATCAAAACCCTCCATAGATAGCCCTGTCCAAGAAACCAACAACCTTTTCTGATACGAATTGATAAGTATCCAGGCATTTGGGGAACCCACCCTAAAAGACCAGGTATTAAGAGAAGAGAACCAAACACTTAGATATTCCACCAAGCATCTCGTAATGCCTGAGTTCCTATCACAAAACAATCACTGACGTTGATACAATTGCGTCTCCAGGTAATAGCAATTAGCAATGAAAATATTAGTTATAGATACAATGTTGTGCCATCATCACAAATAATACAAAACAGATGTACAATAAATAACCATAACAACATTTGCCTCAGTGCAAGGCCTTTACTAAAAAAATGCAAACAACAATCTGATATCAATACTTGGAAAAACAGTAAAATAAAAGCATCGAACCATAAGTAGGTGTAACAAACTAAACATTTAACTGACCTGAACAATGAGATCTTTAAGAAGGTTTCTGTACACATGATCATGATGATGACTCACACTCAAAAGTTCCTTGGATGCAGCTTCTTTCATGGAACTGATCACGTCATCCTGAGCTTGAAGAACTTTAATTCGAGAAGCGTTCAGCTGCATCGAGTACTCACTACAAAAAACAGAGAATTGAGCCTTAAAACATAAAATATCACAAGCAGCACTGTTTTTACCACTTTGAAGAACAACACTCAGATCTGTGTTTAAAAAATTCGTCTATCTGAACTAAACCCTCAATCTCATTCATCCAACTTCGACAATATCTTTGACTTCAAGTAATTTGCCACAGATGTCAGTAGCTTAAAGGAAATTGAACATCAACTATTCAAACCAAACAAAGTAAATAAGTAAACAAAAGAGACTAAACTAAACCTATGGCCACATATTCCAAATGCAAAAATTAAAATGGAATTATCATTAATTATTGTTTTAATTGAATACTAGGAAAAGACGACAAGGATCCAATAGGCTACTTCACAAGTGATCTAAATTGCATGCATTCGCGAATTCAGCAATTCGGAAGTGTTCAATAAAGATCTGACAGGTCATATTGTAGTACTTAAAACACTTCGCAGCAGTTCAATTATAAATACACTGAATGAGTGATTACAACAAAAAATAACTGGACTGATTGCATTGAATCTGGTTCTATAAAGCTTTTGCCGTAACAGTAATCACAGTCCATGGACATTGCATTAATATCACAAGCAAGGATCAAGATCTATACGAGTAAGACTTGGTCTCCAGAATTTGATTTCAAGCAATGTCAGCTAACGAACAATCCTAACGAATTTCAAACTAACAGAGACCAAAACAACATAAAAAAAAGGGATAGAAAGGTAGTTTAGAAGTTACATCTTCTTGCGAATTTCCACTTGACGCTCTTTGCGTTCGTACTCTTGCCTGATCTTCTTCTTCTCGGCTTCAACTAACTGCAGCTTCTCGATATTGAATTCCTGTAGGATTCGTTTTGAGAACATGAATTAGAAATCGAAAGAGGAGAAAACCGTACAATGAACAATTACCTCTTCGGCCGAGACAGAGATCTCGTTGGCTTTTTCCTCTGCTTCCTGGCGGATGAACCGCACCATCTGCTGGATTTGCCTGGAGACATCTGCGTCGTTCATTTTCAGAGAGGATGCTCAGAGACGATACACCGGAAACTTCCTAGATGATTGAACTTGATACGGATTCTCTCTCTGCCCCCAACCCACAACAGCTCACCTCTTATTTATGTACCTTGATGTTTAACATTTTAAAATACATATTTTAGTTTATGGGTGATTTTTTTTTAATATAAATTTATTAGTTTTTATAATAGTTACTTTAAAAATAAGGAATATTATAAATCCAATGGATCAATTCATCTTACTCATTTTAATTTGCGTGAATTAAGTTACATGACTTAAATCATCGATATAATTTATTAACAATTTTTTTATTCGATTAATACTATACTAAGGGTTTTTCTTTTTAAATAGGATTTCAGGTTTATTATTATTATAGATAAAAAAAATGTGATTGAAATGAGAAGACCCACTAAAAATGGTTAATTGAGTTTTCTAACGAAATAAATAACTACTTTGTATCATTACTATAGTATTAAAAAAATTCATGTAATTCAATCTAAAAGTCAAAAACTTAATTGGTCAATCACAAGTTTGATCAATTTACTATGATTTTTTTAATTTCAAATTAATTTGTTAAAATGATTTATTTATATTACTTGTGTCATATTTTAAAAATTTGTTTTTTTTTATTGGGGGATTCTCTTTTAACATATTAGTCTTTTGAAAGTTATACTCAATGAAAAAGAAAACGAACTGAGCTCAAACAATTAATGAAATGATATTATAAGAATTTTAGAATACATAAATTTTTAACAAAAATTGCATTAAAATACAAATATATTTTTTATGTCACTATTATTCATATGTCTTTTAAGATATTCTAGTAAAAATAAGCAAACTTAAAATATATGATTTATGATAGTGTAAATTCATTTTACACATATGTTTTTCTAAAGATTTTAGTTTTGAGTGGAATGAAATGTAAAATAAGGACTAAAATAATCGAATGTATATTCTTTATACATTCTATTTACTCTAATAATATAATTATAAAAAAATGTAAATAATTTTTATTTATTTTGTATATTATTTTAATTTATTTAATTTAAAAAATATATGACTTAAAAGATAAAATTAAAAAAATTATAGATACCAAAAAGATGAATCATCTTTATATAATATATATATATATATATATATATATATATATATATATATATATATATATATATAATATTATTGAAAAACATAGATAAGTTAAAACCTAGATAGGTTTTCTAAATTTCCTAATTTTTAATTGTAAAACTATTTATAAAATAATAAAAACTATTTACAGGAAACTTATAAAAGTTATTTTAATTTTATAGTTATAGTAATAACAATCTACACTTATATATAGGCGATTCATCTCTTTTTTATGTTCACAATTGTTTTCCAATTTTATCTTTTAAATAAATATTTTTTCTAAATTAAATAATTATTTTATCAATTTTTTTAAGTGATTGTTTATATAAATTTAACTGTTTTTTTAACTTATCTATTATTTAATATCAGAAGAACTATCTACAAAAAATATTTTAATGTATAATTATAATAACAATAATAATAATAAAGAACAATTGCTTTAAAAAGTAAGATTGATAAAATAATTATTATAATTAAAAAAATATTTTTTTAAAGGATAAAATTGAAAAATAAATGTAAACACACAAAAAAATATTCTTTATATATAGGTATAAATAAAATTATATATATACCATATGTTATTACTTTTATTTTAAAAATATGATTTTGTTTAATTAGATATTTTATTTATCGTATATAGTATTGAATTTAAATTGTGATAAAAAGACTTAGTTAAACATAATCAAATATTTTTAATTCTTAAAGATTGATTCTACTTAGAATATAAGTATTTATTATATTTCTTTTAGTTTAGATGCGAGTCTTTCCGTTTTTTTTTAATTTATTATGTTTTAAGTTAGTTTTTATTTCTCTTTATTCTTATGTTGATTAATTTTATAATATAATTTTTAAAGTATCATGTTAACTTTAACTTTTAGATAACGTATCTAATAATCAGTGACTTGATTAAAAGATAAAACATGTGACCAATAATGTTTCAGTTATGTGTAATTTAAAATATATATTTTTTTTCTTTTTCTTTTCTTTTACATTTTTTTTCTTATGGTTTAGGAGATCCATATGATGCATTATTAAAATATATAAATGAATTTTGTATAAATTTTTCGAAAAAACAACGTTTATAAATTATAAGTTGAGAAATTAAAAACATACTTAATAGAAATGTATTTATTAACCAACAAATATCCACACTTAACTCACAATGTAACATTATTATAAACATTCTCACAAACTCAATATTAGCATATGTAAAAAAATTACTCAAGGTTTAATTTTTATACTGTATAATGTAAAAACTCTTATATATTTACTACCAATTCTACTTTAATGAGTTTCTATTTTTATTTTGTAAAATAATTAATATTTCTTTGGTATGCATGATAAAGAATTGAAAATTGTACATTTCTTATAACGTAAGTGATCATCTATATAAATAACATAATAACAAATGATACAAGATTGCGTATAATAAAATTAGACAATTAACGGTGTCATGCAACAATTTTTTTTCATTGCTTTTCTTCTATTGCAGCAAAGATAAAGACTAAGGAAAACAACATTAAATCTAATTATATAATTTGTCAAAATGTTTTTCTTTTGAAAAATCTTGTTTTGATACTCCTGTGTATTCAGTTGCCAACTAGTTTTTATAACAAAATACTGAATTAAATATGTTTTAGTCTTTATTTATATATAAAATTAGAATTTGTTTTTTTTAACGATTGATATAAAATTCATTTTTATATTTTAGTAATGGATGAAACATGTTTTTCATAATTAAAAGAAAAGAAAAATATAAAAAACAGTTTTCTTCACAGTTTAATGGCAACCCTTCAACCTATACATTCCCTTCAGGCTCCTCCTTCCTCAACATGTTAATTCTTAATTTTATATCCAAGTTATTGGTATGATATACACAAGCCTTTTCACATCTATCACCCTCTTTTCTTCTGTTCTGCAACTACCGTTGAAAACATGAATACAAACACAAGTATCAGAGTATTAAATCATATACCACAATTATCTTTCTACGGCAAGATAATATCATGTAAAATTGTTGCAACTGCACAAAGCTCAGAATTCAAGGCTATCCATAAAACAAATGAAGATACTAAAGTCAGTGAGTGCAGTTAGTAAGTTACAGGCACTGTGCAATATTGAGGCAGGGAAGGCTATGATGTTAGAATATGATCAGCTTGAAGACCTATTCAATGATAAATAAACAGAATGAGATGTCCGAGACAATTATAAATGAAAAATAAATAGGAGGGGCAAAAAGAAACTTAAAGAGAACTTGTAAAAATTGAATTACGTGATAAAAGTTCCCTGAGAACAAATTATTATATACAGTAAAGTGAGGATGCAGTTGGGGTTCAAAATATTCTGTTCTAAAGTCTGAATCTACATGATATATTTTTGTCACTTTCAATAAAGATTTAATTCTCATTTGTGTATGTAAAATTATAAACTAGTCAATAAAGTTTGAGGTGGACGGGTCGATTATTGGACCACATGTAATTAGCAGTAGGGCAAGTGTCAGGAATGTGGTTTTCCAGAGGCAATCATGTCCACGAGTTGATTTTTCTATTGTATTTATTTTTGTCATATCACTTTCATGCATGTCGAACCAGAAAGTGTACCGATGCCGAAGGATAAGGCCCTAATCTTCCTTTTCTCCATCAACCCACATTGTGAATGAGAAGTACAAGCATCGTTCTTTCTCTCTTTTCTAGCATAAGATAATTTTACAAACTCAAAAAATGACCATGGTGTCAATTGCATGTTAGGTCCACTGCAATCTAATTAAGGATATAGGACTTCGAGTCACTGTCTTCAATGTCCGAATAATTGATGGTTATTTCCATCATTCCATAATTCTACCATAGTACTTACACGAATGTTCCACCATCTATATGATTTCTGTAAGAAACAGAAGGATACCATTTTTGTAGCTTAAATTATGCCTACCACGATGTCCTTAAAAAACAAAACTTTGACACTGCTAAATAACCGGGTAGTTAAGTCCGTTATTGCGGTCACGTGTTCATAATCATATTACAGTTGTTCACAACAGGGGTTGAAACTCGGAACCACTCTACTTCAACTCTGCTTGCTTGAGTTTAGGTAAATAATTTTTTGATTTCTCGTTGTCAGTTTAATTTGATACTTACAATACTCGTGATCAAATATTTAATTCCACGGCTATGAGTGAAACTCTCTTTGAAGAACGTTAGTTTTGGATTGGTAATTATAACTGAAAGAATTGGATATCATTAACACCTATTTTACTATGGTAGCTGCTTCCGTTAATTTGATGGCAGGAGATAGTACATAGTACAAATTCAGACAGTAATCACAACCATTATTGCTTCATGCGTCTGTATTTGACCGTAGTTCTAGAATTGACATTGGATAAGATTAAGGCGAAGGTAGTTGGTGGTTGAAAAGTTGCGATTTTGGTATCAATTTTCGTGGGATAACTTGGTTTTTCACGAGGAAGGTGTGATGGGAAACCCGTGGTTTTTCACCTGCTTCGTGCAGCTGAACTTGTTAATCTTGTTTTCGTATCCACACGGGAAGCAGCTTTGAACTCCTCGGCTTAAAGGGATCGAGAATAGTGATACTGATATCGTTTCTTGCTTCTTCAGTTTATACAATCAGCAAGGTGTTTGGATATGAATCATTCTGCGGCTGGAAGTGATGATATAAGAGCGGTTGAAATTACCAAGGATAGGAACGGAATAGGCCTAGTGGTTCTGCGGAACCATCGAGGAGCCTCGGCAAGGGTCAGATTCTTTTAACTCTCACTGATCTCTTACATTCACCACCTTTTTGCAGAAATTATTGTATGGTAAATGATTATTACGTTGAGATCAATTTCTACTTTACATGTTTTTGAAACTTGTATACGAACTTTCAAATGTCATTATGTGTCCGATAGAAATTACCCAGATCATCATGCCATCCCAGAACATATAATAGTTTCTTTCCTTTTTGATTCTGAAATAACTGTTTTCATAAATTGATGTTAGCGTGGGTGACACTTTTAGGTTAGTTTGCACGGAGGGCAGGTTCTTTCATGGAAATGGGAACGTGGGGAGGAGCTTTTGTTCACTAGTAGTAAGGTAAACATATGAGGATTTTTTACTTCTTTTGTTTTTTGTTTTGGAATCATCTATTATTTAATTAGCTTTTACTTGAGGATGTAATTTTCTCTGTATATGTGATGTTTCTTTCTCAGGCTATCATAAGTCCTCTCAAACCATTACGAGGAGGAATTGCAATCTGTTTCCCTCAGGTATAATTTCAATGTCGATAATAATTTCTAAAAGCAAATTGCACCAACATATTTATACCAAAAATAAATAACAGAAAAATTACTACAGAGTTAGATAATTTTTTTTTTTTTGACTTCTTGTAATTTTATGTTTCCAGTTCAGAAACCGTGGATCATTAGAGCATCATGGGTTTGCCCGGAACAAAATGTGGGTAATTGATCAAGATCCTTCACCGTTACCCACTGATTCCAGTGAAAAAGCCCATATTGACTTGCTGCTCAAACCAACAGAAGATGATCTGAAAATATGGCCACATAGGTTCGGAATTAAATGCATATTATGTGTTTACTTACTCCAGAACCCACACTTTTTATCTTTTGAATTTAGACAATAAAAACATGATATAAATTGTGAGAAATTATAACCATATACCTAAATGATGACACTTTTCTTGTCCAAAACTCGAATCAGTCCAAGAATTCACATCGCAAGAAAACTAAAAAGTAAATGAATTGTTGGCGTAAGTGCAGAGACCCCAACCACATGTGGGGGATCTCGATTGCAAACATGGGTAGTTTTATCATGTTTTTTCGCATCCCACCTAAATTGTCGGTTGAATCTCCGAACATTTGAGATACTGATCTGGAATATTTTGCCCAGCTTCGAACTTCGGTTAAGGGTCTCTTTGGGAGGCAATGGATATTTAACTCTGATTTCTCGCGTCAGGAACGTCAATAGCAAGCCCTTCAGTTTCTCCTTTGCGTACCATACATATTACTCTGTCTCGGATATCAGGTCCGTAACCAAATGTGATCATGACAACATACATTTGACATAAAGAAATAGAACGTTGAATAAAAGATTTTACATAAGCACGTTAATTAATCTCTGACTATCATTGGCAGTGAAGTGAGGGTGGAAGGATTGGAAACTCTTGACTATCTAGACAACTTACACAACCAAGAACGCTTCACGGAACAAGGAGATGCATTGACATTTGAATCAGAGGTGAGACAACTTGTTGAAACAGTGACATTGATTTAAGAAAAGTGAGATATTTTTATGTTGTTGTCGGGATGTATTAGGTGGATCGAGTGTATCTTGATTCGGGCAGCAGTGGGGTGGCTGTTCTAGACCACGAAAAGAAGCAGACAATTGTCATAAGAAAGGAAGGACTCCCAGATGTTGGTATGGTTCCTTGCACTTCCAAATGAAATGGTGAATGATGTTGGTAGGTTAGTGAAATTTTGGTACGCAATGTAACAGGTGAAACTAACCAAGTTTGGTTTTGCATAGTTGTTTGGAATCCGTGGGAGAAAAAGTCCAAGGCGATAGTGGATTTGGGGGATGAAGAGTACAAGCAGATGGTGTGCGTGGATGGTGCAGCGATTGAGAAACCAATCACGTTGAAGCCAGGTGAAGAATGGACTGGCCGCTTGGACCTCTCTGTGGTCCCTTCCACTTGATATGACACCAATTTGGTATGAAGATGCTGATAAAGTGGAATCAATCTTAGGTGGAGTAGTTTAAATGTTTTTTGTTATCACAGTTCAAAGTTTTATTTTGTTTGACAAAAAGCATCTAAGACATGCATGTGCTGGAGTTGTCTCATAAACTAACTAAAACATACCATCCAGCATTCTTTTTGGCTGATGGTGAACCTGTCTATGCAGACTCTCAAACTTACTACTCATGTATGCTTGTAGATAAAGACTACATGTCTAAAATGTTGCTTCACTATGCTTTTCCCATAAATACACAGCACATATGTAGTTAATTTCTTACCAGGAATACGAAAGGGTAGTAATGTGATATATAGAGGGAAAAGATACGTATGATCTGAAAATAAAATATGTGAATTTTAAACTTTGTGTAGGCTGGCCACTCTTATGCAATTTCTTGATTATACAAAATTGAAGGTGTTATGGAAAATTATTTTTTTGAAAAAACAATGAATTGGCTTAGTACTTGTATAAAACTAATAGGACATACAGTATGATTATCTTATGGATTTGGCTGATGAGAAATCACATCCTTCAACTTTTTATTTGAATGGTTCATGTTGATTTCGCAAATTACATATACAGGTTAATTATTAAGTGAAGTCAGCATAAAATTCATATTCACCTTACAATAAAAATAAAAGTATCAAATGATTCTGATAATGTTTGTAGGGATATGTTCTGTCGAGTGCCCTTGACAATGGTATACACTCTTTGATTGTCTGTAAATATCTTAGAACATCTTTTTCGGAATGCTTCTGCAACTTATATCGATTTAAACCTTTTATATTCTTATTATATGATTTTTTTTTTCTTCTAATAGAAATCATAAGCCATTTTTAGTTATGTTGCTGAACTTTGATCTTCTAATCATACAATTGATTCTTCATACAATTTTTAATCATAAGTATTATGATACAAGAAATGCATGATGTTTTTATTCATATTTTGAAAGACATAATCTTAATGAAACATGAGTCGTCCAATCAACTTCTTTTAGTTTAAAACTTTAGATAAGGAATGTTTGCGTCTTCTTTTTTTATATATATTATCCAACTTTACACCATGATTTTGGTCTTTTAAAAACAATAAATATCGGTATTTTTGTTCCTGTGCATTATTCATAATTATATGTCACAGTTTTTTTTTCAATCTTGAAAAAAATGTTTGAAAGCATTTTTTTTCTTTTTATTATGTTTTAGGGTTTCTATAAATTAACAACAAAAACTCTCACATGTTAAAGATGACAATTTTCATAAGCATTTAATTATTTGATAATAAACTTTCCAACATCTATAATATAAATAAAGAGAAAAAGTTTGCTAGGGATGTAACAAACCTGAAATTAAGATTCAAATTAAATAGTGGTGGAACAAATGATAGCTACTCAAGAAAATGACTTCTATATTTTCCATATATATAAGAAAATTTATAATTATTTCGTACCATACAACTTAGATTTTATCAGTTTTATCTTTTTCTTTCTGAACATCGTTTTTAATTTTAGTATATTTGGCTACAGTAATTGATTTTTTTATTCAGCATTCTAAATTTGGCAAAAACAATAAAATATTGTAATTTTGATTTCAAAATTATTAAAATAGTGTAATTTTAAAACACACACACACACACATATATATATATATATATATATATATATATTAATTTAATTAAAGTTATATTAATTTAGTATGATTTTAGTGTATTATGATATAAAATGAAGTTCTAGTAGTTTAATACGACTTTAATATACAGTGATATAAACTGAAGTCATATTTGTATAATATGACTTCATTTCGTTGTTTTTTTTTTAATTTTAATTGAAGTTGTATTAGTTTGATATAATTTCAGTTTAATAAAATTATATCAAATTAACTTTAAAATTGTACCACTTTTGATGATTTTAAAGTCAAAATTATAGTGTTTTTGCTTCTAATCTCATTAGAAGTTTTTTTAGTTGGAGCTTATGGAATCCCAAATCATAGTCTTGACTCATAAAAAAAAACTATATAATTAAGGAACACGATAATTTTATAAAACTAATAAAATACATATGAATCTTCAACTTTTCATTATATTAAAACTTTGACGTAATATAAGTTGGTAGAACAATGAGTTAAATAATTGTTGATAAGACTAGTAAGAAGTTTTTTACTTAGGGTAGGTATAGGTTGTTTTGGGGGAAAATAGTGTAAGATGAGAGGTAAAATGTGCATGTCCTACCAAAATCCCAGTGCCATAAAAGTAGGACAATTTCCCATCATCCGTGAATAGACCACCATCCAATTGATGCATCACACCATGAAAACACTTAACTCGTAATCAAACACTTGCATATGCACAACTCATTGGTCTGTGTCTTCCCCACACCACACAATAACTTCTGGCCCTCCTTTAACCAAACTAACTTACAAACAGTACAGTCTCAGCCACTGCAAACACAATTCAACGCTAAAAACCACCTTAATTATTAAACCCCATTTCACAAGTTGGCTGAACTTTGCAATATCATAAATGAAAAATGCAACCTTTGCAATAACAAAATCTTCTCTTCCACCAATATTGTTACACTTCACGTTTTGAAACTTTGATTAAGGAATGGTTTTCAGCCTTTGTGCATTTAATAAAATTAACTAATCTGTATATGCACCGTCTGCCAAAGCTATAACTTTATTCGATGTTGTTGGTTTTGCAGACTCCTAACAAGGAATTGAATTGATACAAATTCCTTCACGACCAACCGTTTTTGTGGATAATGACCTGTGTATTAAGGCTTTGTTACGATAGCCATCGAAGAGGACAAGGTAGTTTAGACTTTAACGTTGGCTGTTGGAGGAAAAAGACAACCATAATTTGGACTGGTTTTTCTCTTTATCTTGTTTCCTTTAAATCTTGCCGTACTCCATCATTCACCACCAACACCTTCAGAGAGTGGAAACCTAATAGTGTTACTCATATACTACTTTCCATAATGCTTCTTCTGATTACAATTAATTTACCTAGCCTTTATAAGTTAATTTCAATGGATATAAAATTTATCTTAATCCCTTTTATCAATATTTAAATATCAACTTTAATATATATATTTTTATTTCTATTTAATCTAATACTTTCAAGTCATTCTTAAATTCTTAAGAAAATATTTTTAAAAAATTATTAAATGTTTAAGAAATCATCTTTTCAAAAAATTGACACTTCTTGAGAATAAAAACTTAAAGGAATGAATTCCGAGTCTTCTGATCTCAAATTTAAGACTTCTTACTCTATTTTTATTTATTTATCATGTTCCTTTGCTATTATTTAGTTTAATGTTTTTAAAATATATTATATACTTTTATTCTAAGATTTTTTTCAAATTTTAATTTTAATCTTTTGAAAAAATTTATGTTTAATTTTCCTTTCGTGTTAAATATTGAACATTTAAGCTAATCATATATACATTCTAATATAATTTTAAATATTTTTGTTTTAGTGTATACTTATAAACTATGTTTAACTTTGTTTTAGTTTTTTCTTATAAACTATACTCGACTTTGTAATACTTTTATCCTACACTTTCAGTGTGCACTTCCAAATTTATAAAAATTTCTATTACGTCCTACAATTAAAATGTTAATAAATTTTTGAAAACAGAAGAGAATCTGGTTAAAGATTTTTTTTCTAAATATTATAATAGCTTTGTCTTTACTGGATATTCATTCTCATTTCTCTATGGGCTTTCACTTCCTCTTTCCTTTCTCCATATGCAGAGTTCTTTCATTTCTTCTCACACAGCTTATTCTAATTAATTAATTGATTATATTTTGATTAAACTTTGTTGTTTTGAATTAATTAATGTTTTATTTGTTTCATGGTTTTTTTAAATTTTTATAATTTAAATATATTTAGTTATTTTTTTAATTAAATATTAAGATTTTATAATTATATAAATATTTTAATTATTTAATTTTATTTTGAATTAAAAATTTAGTTTGTAATTATTTAATATTTATTTATTTTTACTTTTTTACAATTTAAAGTATTTTATTTGTAATAATAAATTATTTAATTAATTAATTTTATTAAATTTTATTGTTTTGAAATATTTAATGTTTAATTTGTTTTATATTTTTTTATAATTTTAAGATATTTTTCTTATTTTTCTAATGAAATATTAGGATTTTATAATTATATAAATATTTTAATTAGTTAAAAATTTTAGTTTGTATTTTAAATACCAATTTTTTTCATATGCATTTTAAATACTATTTTTTTTACGAAATTAAAAAAGTTAAATAAAAATTGCATGTGAAAATTTTTGTCTAAAATATTGTATGTGGAAAAATAATTTTTTTACGAAATAATTTTTTTATGATGTAAAAAAATTAACCTTGCATGTGAAATTTTTTTGTATAAAATATTCAAAAACTAATAATATAAAATCAATTAAAATATTTTATAATTTGAAGACTTAATAAATCATTAAAATTTAGTAAATGTTTAATTAAAATTTTCGAAAGGTATGTTTAAGTCTTTATAATTAAACATATTTTATTTGCTGAATTGATGCATAATCTGTGCTTTTCAGGTACATAAGATTAAAATGAATTATAACCATTCTAAGTTATACATATACCTATTTTTCTTGTAATTAATAAAACAATGAAACTAGGTTTATTGGTCTGGTCCAACAATTTCAGCCTTGTCATAACTTTAAACTATTACAACTTTCTCGCTAAATGCCACTAAATTATATCTAAAAGACCTCCTTATTAGTATAAAATTATTTATCACACTTAATTAAAATGTGTCAAAGATAGAAGCCAAATAACTCTGGAATGCTAGCAAATAAGAGCACTTTTTCTATTTTATGTCTCCTTTTTCAATTATTATGTTTTAAATATTAGTGACAATGTTTTATCCCTAGTCTCAGAAAATGACAGTATCCTTTTACAATTCATGAAAAAGCTTGCAGGACACAAACTAAGTACGATTCGTATTAGTAATTGGATTTATCTTGAATCAATCATAAAGAAAGATTAGAGAAAAATATTTAGGATTTATTCTATTGAAATTTTGGGATCGAAAGGGTTACGAGTGTTATTAGTAATGGAAAGGAGATTATTTAAGTTCAGATAATGTTTAAATCCAAGCATAATCCAGATTAAAAATTTAGATTTTTCAAATTTTAAAATCCATATTAATAAAATAGAATTATAGTTTAGAAAATCATGAGATATGGGTGAAAGTAGCAATCAGATTTTGGAAAACAAATTTTTAACGAATCAGTCCAAAATTGGATCAGAATGAACTAATCAGATTTTTAATAACCTATCATTGTGTTATCAATAGTCTCTGGGAGAGTTGAAAATTAAGAATGACGATGGCCCAGTGGGTCATCTTTTAGAACACATGATTAACTATAATTGATAAATTAATTCTCAAATATATAACAACATACACCTTTAAAAAGATCGGCATTATGCAAAGAATTTGCATGATGAGATAGTAAATGATGTAGAATACTATAATGTTTAAAGATTGATAATCCAAAAAGATGAATACAGTAGAAGGAATAGATATGGATAAGATATGCTCGTATGTTTTTTCTCTAATAAATAAATTAGAAAAAAAAAAGCATTAAACAGAAACAAAGCTGTTTATGCAATAGTACAAAATGAATACTGAATTTTTGGGGCAGTTGTAAAAGTCGTTTTTCGCGTTGGACCATTGACAACATCAACTGTTTGTCGTTATTGTAAAAGGACTAATGATCATTTCACCACTCACCAGCCACTTAAACCTGCTACTCATTACTCCCACTTTCTCCTTCTTCTTCTTTTCTGCTAAGAGAATGTAAATTAACGAGTAGCTCTTTTATGGAAGAATTCTATGATTATACACTAGAGTTACTAATCATAACCTAATGCCTCTATCTTTTATTACATTTTTATAATATAAAATTATCACACATGTAAATTTATTCTCCAAACTAACATGCAAATAATGAATTGGTCTTACTTCAAGGTCTTTATATCCTTTCGTATGATTATACAATCGATTTGCTAATAGCCATCTAAAACTGTTAATAGCCAAAGTAATTCAGTTTATTTTTCATGTATAATGTAAAGATTTCTATATTATTAAAAGGGTTAAATATGTTTTTAGTCCCTAAACTATTGACCGTTTCTGGTTTTCGTCCCTCTTTCAAAATAAGGTATAATTTGGTCCTCATTCTTTTCGAAACGTTCGTTTTAGTCCTCAACAACTAACACCGTTAAAAATTTGGTCCTCATTTAGTCAACAAAACGAAGACTAAAACCAAAGTTTCGAGGACTAAAACGAACGTTTCGAACAGAATGAGGACCAAATTGTACCTTATTTTGAAAGAGGGACGAAAACCAGAAACGACCAATAGTTTAGGGACTAAAAACATATTTAACCCTTTTTAAAATTATAATTTCTTTTTAAAAATGTCTTATCTATGCAATATACTTTTTCATAAAATACATTTCAAATTTTCCAAAAAAAAACTAATTATATATAAAAACACAATATAATGAACATTTATTTGTATGATCATCAACTATATGCAACACCTATTTTAATATTTAAGTATCTATTAAACAATAATCTATCAAAGTATCAATCTATTTACTTTCAATGAAATTATTTTCTATAACATTTGAAGGTTCTATTGTTGTTTACCTTTGTAAAATGTTGGTTTGATAACGTTAACCTTTGTGCAATGCTGGTTTGATAGTACTAACATTTTCAACTTGTATTATCTTACACTCTTGAGTTTATGATAATACTTTATTGGAAAGAATTTTCATATTCCTCTAAAGTTCCATTATCTTTAAATATATAATTGGTTTTTTTCTCAACACATACATTAATATACAATTATGGATTATCACTCTTTTTCTTTTCTTCCTCGTCCACCATGTTAGCCTAACATTTAGTAATTTATTTACTTTATGCAAAATATCACATATCTTTGATCTTTTATGTAATTTCCTCTACTTGAACCGTGTGTTACCATTCCCTAGAGAGAAAAAAAATAGCTAGGTTTATTTGTACTTTGAAAATAGCACAAATCTTCTATAGACATATTCAATTAAATTATTTCTCTCTTTTATAAACGAGCTTTCCTTCTTATTAGCTTAGGTACTTAAATTGTATTCAATTAAGCTCGGAATCCTAACTAATTACACCAAGAAACAGTATACAACTTTTTCTTATTATAATAACTAAAAAGATAATTACACTTACAATAGAATTATTATACATTTGTGTCTTCTAATGTAAAAGTTAATTTTTAATTTATCATTCCGTTCTAATTTTTAATTTTGAATAAATTGATTCACAAGTATTAATCTTCATTCTTTAATTTTGTGAGATTAAAAATATCAGTTTGCCTTGTTAAATTAGTAATAAATTGATAGATTTTATTCATATTAAAAAAAGTTAAAATAAGTCAATTCGATTTACATCGGTCAACTCATCATAAATTGAGTTAAAAATAAATTTCTTACTTTTTTATTAGTTAAAAATTTTATAATCAAGTTCAATTCATATTTTATAGATGAATTAGTAATTTGACTCTTTAATAACATTTTATTCTTTTAATTTATTTTGTATATTTATTACAATACAATCAAAATGATTGATTTCGTTATTTTCTATAGTATTATAACTAAAGTGTTCAACTATTTTATAAAGCATTATTATTAATATATTATTTGAAAATTAAAGCATTAACCTAAATAATTTAAATAAACAAATAATTAAATCTCTAAACTCTTCAAATATTATTAGAGATTAATCTAGTATTTAAAAAATAAAAATATCAATATACACAATTGAAAGAACTAAATAATCATAATAAAAAACTTATGAAAAAAATGATAAAAAACTAAGATTGCTATTGAAGAATTACCAATCAACTTATTTTTAACTTAATTCATATTCATTTAATTCATAAATTAGGTTGAATTTAACCACATTTAAAAAAAAAAAACTATTTTTTTTAGCTCAAATGTATAATAAACAAGATTATTATAGATTTGATAACCCATTTTCCCCTCTCACCCTACAAACATTGTGTTCTTTTTAAATTCTCAATAACAAAACATTTAATATAATTTTAAAAGTATTTATTATAAAAGTTAATATATAACTGTATACAAGAATTTGTATTAATTTCAATATATTGTATTAATTTTAATATATAACTGTATACATTGACTCATAGTTTAAAAAAATGTTTATATAAATAATTAAAAGCTATTAAATGGCTAAAGTTGTCCATCAGTATTAATGATTTGACCGAGGCATTTTGCAATCACAAAATAGCAATAGAAGTTTTCAAATTAAAAAAACAGTAAGATAATATTTAACATGTTTTATTATAGTTATAATTCACATTTTACAAAATTGTAAATTAATACTAAAGTTTGAGTTATATTTTAAACAATAAACCATTGTAGACTAAAATAAAAGAAGTCAAACATATTATTAACTGAAAATTTAAAATATATACTTAATTTATTTATAAATATGTTAGTATTAGAGATTACATCCACAAATTATTAATTAATATTTCTAATATTTAAGATCTATTGATGCTGACTAATAGTATAAGGACACTCATTCTACTACAATAAAATAGACAATCAAATGTGAAAAATTTCAACACATGTACTAGTTTGACCCCACTCAACTTAATTCAATTAGTAGAATATCTAATAGTATAGTATTTAAATCTGAAAACATTCGTTTTTTTAAGAAAAAGGAAAAGGTCATGTAACAATTTGTATAATTATGAAATAATTTTAACAAAAGTTAAATTTTGTATTTTTAAAGAAAATAAAAGATAAAAAATAGTAAGAGATAGTGTCAAATAACTGTGAAAGAATATTCTGCTGTCAAAGTAGTATTATCTTTAAAAAAATTATCCAAAAGTTCTTAATTTTTATAAATGTCAAACTGATTGATCAATTAAAAAAAATGATTTTATTCTTTTAAAAAAACTATCCATAGTGCCATTTTACACAATTTCCCCTACATTCTGATTAGATACTAGATATAAACTCCACAGTTTAATTCTCTAATTAATTAAGAATCTAATAATAATCTTAAACAATTGGAACAAATTAAAGTCGAAAAGTAAATCCAAAATGAGAGACAGAGTGGTTGTTTTTTATCTTTGGAAGCCCAAAAAACCGAAGGAAATAAGAAGGAACCCACATGTCAATCTCTAATTCGTCCACGTCAGTAATCCCTATAAACCCATATCCCCATCAACATAGGAACAGCGGTTTTCCGTTCCAATCCTTAATCCTTATTCTCTCCAATCTCTCTCCGCATTCACTCTCCACTTCTTACTTAGTGTTATAGCCATTAAGCTCCATGCGTGTATCTGTTACTGTTTCAGACGTTCCATTTTTTCTCCCCACAGTTACACTCACTGCTCCAAATAGAGCCGTTGCTGAATGCTCTTCAAAATTTCCTGTCTCCACATTCTTCTACCCTTCACAAAATCGCATTTTGCTTACCCCCTTTTCGTTTTGCATTGGAAGGTGCAACTTTTAGCTTGCTAACCTCAGAGCACTGTGAGCATTGTTCCTTAGAAAAACACATCTCGTAGGCTTCTTTTATTTTTTATTTTCTCAACTCTTTTGCATGTTCTCTATGTTATTTAATTATCTTATTTGAATTTGTAAGAGCGCAGAAGGTTAAACTTAAAAGGGTGTTTTGTTTTGTTTCTTTTTCGAAACAAAGAGGACATTCTTTTATCAGATCTGCAAAGAAGATAGAGTGGCTTAGAGCCAAGGAGTTCTAATTCAGCTTCTTTTATCTTCCTATAAAATTTGAATTTTCTCTGTTCGCCATCTCCTCTGAAAAGTTGCTACAGAATAAAGAGCCAAAAGATGCACCATACCTGCTAGAAGTTGAACACATATTATTACTTTTCTTTTCTTTTTTCTTTTTTCTTTTTTTTAAACAGATTAAATAAATTATGTTTCCCTTTGTTAACTTAAAAACACAACCTGCAAGCTCATTCTTTTATGCACAAGTTTCTCAGTGTCCGCTTCTACTTTCTTAGACAATCTTCTAGGAATCTGATTTCCTTTTCCAGCTTCCACACTTTTTTTTTTAATTTTCATTCTCTTTTTCGGGTTTCCCCTTTGTCTTAAGGGGAAATGGTGCCTTTTTTTTCGTCTAAACTAACAATCTTGCGGTGATTGTTTCAGTCTATGGAGAAATAGTCTTTTGTTGCTGTGTAAATAAGGTAGCAGGAGAAACTTCTCGTTCCTACTGCTGTCAGGAGTGGAAGGAAAATTTGAAATGGACATTCTACCCATTTTATGTTCCATTTCCCTTTTGTGTTTGGTTATGTGGGAAGGAAGTGGTGAGCCTCTTGAAGATAAGGAGGCGTTGCTTGAGTTTGTGAACAAGTTCCC
This sequence comes from Vigna umbellata, assembly GCF_029865625.1. Lineage (NCBI taxonomy): Eukaryota > Viridiplantae > Streptophyta > Magnoliopsida > Fabales > Fabaceae > Vigna > Vigna umbellata. The sequence goes on along the minus strand of NC_142165.1, from coordinate 42,625,977 downwards.
TCCTTCCAGACCTCTGAATTGGAATGAGAGTTCCCCCATGTGTGCTTCTTGGACTGGTGTGACTTGCAATGAAGACAGGTCCAGAGTAATTGCAATTAGGTTGCCAGGGGTTGGATTTCATGGCACTATTCCACCTGACACTATTAGCCGCCTCGCAGCACTGCAAACTTTGAGCCTCAGATCCAATGTGATATCTGGGCCTTTCCCTTCTGATTTTTCCAATCTAAAGAACTTGTCTTTCCTCTACCTTCAGTTCAACAACTTGTCTGGGCCTTTGCCTGATTTCTCGTCCTGGAAGAACCTCACTGTTGTCAATTTGTCCAATAACCATTTCAATGGCAGCATTCCTGTCTCCCTTAACACCTTGCCTCAGCTTTCTGGTTTGAACCTTGCAAACAACTCTCTTTCTGGGGAAATTCCTGACCTCAACTTGTCCAGATTGCAGGTGCTGAATCTGTCCAACAACAATTTGCAGGGAACTGTGCCCAAATCTCTGTTGAGGTTTCCTGAGTCTGCATTCTCTGGGAATAACATTTCCTTTGGAACTTTTCCCCCAGTTTCTCCGGCCCCTCAGCCCGCTTTTGAGCCGGCTTTGAAGTCTAGGAGGCGTAGAAAGCTCAGTGAGGCGGCGCTGTTGGGAGTGGTTGTTGCTGCTGCTGTTTTAGGCCTCCTGGCTTTTGTTTCTTTGACTTTTGTGTGCTGCTCAAGAAGAGGTGAGGAAGATGAGGAAACCTTCGGTGGGAAGTTGCACAAGGGAGAAATGTCTCCTGAGAAAGCTGTCTCAAGGAATCAGGATGCAAATAATAAGCTGGTTTTCTTTGAGGGATGTAATTATGCCTTTGATTTGGAGGATTTGTTGAGGGCTTCCGCTGAGGTTCTGGGAAAGGGAACGTTTGGAACTGCCTACAAGGCAATACTAGAAGATGCTACCACGGTTGTTGTGAAGAGATTAAAGGAGGTAGCTGCTGGGAAGAAGGATTTTGAGCAGCACATGGAGATTGTTGGAAGTCTTAAGCATGAGAATGTTGTTGAGCTCAAGGCATATTATTATTCCAAAGATGAGAAACTCATGGTATATGATTATCACAGTCAGGGGAGCATAGCTTCCATTTTGCATGGTACGTACTACTGTTTTAGCTCATGGCAATCTGTCTTGCAGTTGACTTATGTTCTAATTTGCAATAATGCACTTTAATCAAATGTTAGTAGAGATATGTATTGTCAAATTCACCAATTTAGATGTGCAAAATTCGTCATAAAAATGGATGTGTTGACTATTCAAATTGTTTCTATGCATGTTACGTTTCTGGCTAGTCACTGACAAGTATGTATAAGTGTTTAAATATGAAGTCTTCTTACACTTTTTTTCGAAAAACTTCATTGGCCCTCCAGTGAATTTGACTCATCTAAAATGAAGACTGTAAAGTGAGAAAGTAAAGCATTTCCATGGTTTTAAACTAAAGTATTTGGTAGAAACGAGTCTTTTGATTATTCAAATTATCAAATAGCTTCAGTTACATCTTCATTCCTATGACTTAGTTATTGTCACTGACAAGCATGCCTGTATGTGTAAAGTCCAAGACCGTATTCTACTTCTTATGACTAATTTAAAATAAAGATTGTAAAGTGAGAAAGTAGGGTATTTTCATTGTTTTAAATTAAAGTACATTGAAAAGTTAACTCATTTGAAATCATCAGTGAATACAACTTTACTTCCTTTTACGTCTTCTTCTAATAAATCACACATAATTTTACTTTAAAGGAATTAAATTCTCTTTCTCTACATTAAACTTTGAGCATATACTTCCATAACGTGCTGATACATTTATCGCATTTTATTCTCTCTGATTTCTCGCATTTTAACTTGTATCGAGCAAATCAAATCCTTATTGGTATGTTATGATGTTTTGAAGTGTGACTGTTATTTGACTTCATATTATTTACAAATGGTAGTTAAAGTTATTCAAGTACTCAAATATTGAACATGCTGTATTTCAAAAGAAGTCAAGATTCAAACGATGCAAATAAACTGTTTGTCTTGAAAATGCTAGTTTGGTACATTCTACACATTACACGACTAACCACATCTATTATACACTGTCCTTACATGTAAAATGCATTATTCTTTCTGAAAATTTCAGCCAAGAGAGGAGAGGAGAGGGTGCCTTTAGATTGGGATACAAGGTTGAAAATAGCTTTAGGTGCTGCAAGAGGCATTGCTCGTATCCATGTTGAGAACGGTGGCAAGCTGGTACATGGCAACATCAAATCCTCAAACATCTTTCTCAACACCAAACATTATGGATGTGTGTCTGACCTTGGTCTGGCAACCATATCAAGCTCACTGGCCTTACCAATATCACGAGCAGCCGGTTACCGGGCACCAGAAGTGACAGACACCAGAAAAGCAGCACAGCCCTCAGATGTTTACAGTTTTGGTGTGGTGCTGCTAGAGCTTCTGACTGGGAAATCCCCTATCCACACTACTGGTGGTGATGAGATTATCCACCTTGTGAGGTGGGTTCATTCAGTTGTGCGTGAGGAATGGACAGCTGAAGTGTTTGACCTGGAACTGATGAGATATCCAAACATAGAAGAAGAGATGGTGGAAATGTTACAGATAGCCATGTCATGTGTGGTGAGGATGCCGGATCAAAGGCCTAGGATGTCTGAAGTTGTCAAGATGATTGAAAATGTGAGGCAGATTGATGCAGACCCTTATTCATCGTCTGGGAACCAAGCTGAACAACTCAAGTTGTCTCAACGTGACAGTGGTAACTCTCCTTCCACTCCCTCCTACTTGCCCAGAGGAAGTGAATGAAAGAAAGGTGTCACCTTTGTTTGATTTCAGTGTTTGTCCATTTTTAGAGCGTGGTTATCATTATCACTACTATTTTTTCTGATATTTAAGTTGCTATTAATTATTAACTGATTTGATCCTGGTAGAAGAGTACCATGCCCTGGTATAGCAAGAAGTGGTCATAATGTGAAGCATTCCTTTTGTGTGTGTGAACTGAGACAGCCTTTACTAAGGTGTACCTTTACCTTTAACTATTGTTTTTCCCTTGCAAGAGGTCTCTAGCAACTCTGTTCTTTTATTATATAGGAATTTTTTGACAAATTTACTCCATCCTTTTATAAGGTTCTCTGAACTGTCTGTTGAATTATTTTTCTTTTGCTACAATGTCTTTAATCATGTTATAATGTTTTATGCTTATTAGGTGATTAATACGGTCCTTTTTCTTTCTTTCTTTCTTAAAATTGGAGTGGATGAATAATATAATTTCTTTAAATTAAAAAAATAATAATTTCATTCGCTTTTATGTTAACATTAGGGAAAAATGTGTAGCTATCCACTAAAATTGCAAATGCATACAGATCAGGAAGACATTAATTTGATAAAAAGAATTGAGATGATGAGGCATTATGATACCAATAGTAATTTTAGAAAAGTAATATTGATCAGTAATAAATCTAATATCACTTATTAAATTTCTTAATGTAAAAAAAAGGTATTAATTAGCAAAACAAGATTTGCTAAAGAAAATATGAAGCACTGACCTGACCTAGTTATGAAAAAGTTGGAAATTAAAATTGTTTTGAATTACATAATTTAAAAATCTATTTTAAATTATGAAATGAAAGAAGGTCACAGAATAAAAAATATCCATGTGAAAAAGAAAATGTAGTGCCAAAATGTTCATAAAATCACTCAGCAAAACTATTGGGTAATTTACAAAATCCAAAATATAATTAAAGACAAAGTAAGAACTAAGACTTTTATTAGGCGTAAAGATAATTGCATATATCATAGGAAAAAGATGAATTATATGTTCAAATATGAGTTATATGAGAAAAAAACTAACAGATTTTTGCCTGATATGGAAAAACTAAAAAAAAATACTGTAGTGATGTTGACAATACATAAGATTACATGAAGAATTTCAAATTTTGAAAACAATTCCGTGTGTAAGAAATTTAAATGTTAAAAGCTATTCATAAATTGTTAATAAATATTACAAATTATACGGAAAACAATAAAATATTGATTTGGATTATAGTTCAACTTCTTAATAGTAAGGGCAGTTTTAAACATAATCCATCCTTTTGGACGGGCTAACTCATTCAAGTCGTTTTGCCACCTTTAGAGAAAGGACGTCGAATGAAAAAAAAGATGTGTAACCAAGTTGATTTGAGAAGGGAGAAAATTATGGTTACTGAAGTAATTTAAAAATACAAACAAGGAAGGGGTAGTGGAACTTAGCAATTAGAGGGAGAGTGTAGATAGAAAAAGGCTAACAAAAACCACCAACGTGGGCCATATTACGCTATGTTATAGGTCCTTTTTTTCAAAAGAAAAAATATTAAACTTTTGGTGAAAATAAATGTTTTAGAGCATTTTATTTTTATTTTGTTTTCTTGTTTTATTTTACTTTATAAATCTGATATTTTATAGTCAATTATTTCTGTTTTTAAAATTTGATATACAAAACTAGTGAGAAAATGAAAAGAAGAACAGATTCAAACAATTTTTTTTTTAAAAATTAATATAAGAATAAAGAAACAAAATTAGAAATTAAAAACAAAAACAGTAGAAGAAAAAACACCATCAAAGCTGTGTCACTTGACTCTCTTACATTTTGACACCCGAAGAAAAATTGTAGCCCCAAAAATAGAAAAAAAAAAGTTATCTCTCCACTTTAACCTGCCCTTCAAACAGTGTCTCACTGTGACAATGAACATTAAATAGGAAAGTCTAACAAAAGAAAACCACGGAATGCAGAATTTGGATTGCAGTAAATGACTCATTTCATGATGGGTTGCCATACATGTTCATTCAGCTATAACTACGTACCCACAAACTCCATTCCTCTAGTAGTATGTTTTGCACATGTTTCAATAAATCTATCACAGTAACTAAATAACTTACAAATAAATCTAAAACAAGTATTTGAATGTTCAATCAAACATGCATTGAAATTGAGTACACAATTTTGGAAGGTTGGAAAAAAGTTAGAAAGTTTATACTGTGAAGTAGAGTAAATTCCTTTCAAAGTTGTTTTGTTAGAATAATGTGCACGGGAGGATCTCCATGGTAAAGATGGTATTAATTACAGGTGCAGCTAACTTTGGATAAGCAGATCCAGTGAGCTAGATCACATTTTCAATTTTCCATTTATTACTCTGGTCAAAAGTGTATCTAACATCAAGCCATGTTAATTTTTTTTTTCCTAACTTACTGAACAGTCATTGGGAAGCTATTTAAATGTTTCCACCAACTTTTATAAATTACCCCATAAGAGATGTTGATGTCATCTCTTTGCATCCTAGATTTTTGGAGTAGATAAAAGAGGAAAGGGCACTCATATTCTAAGGCCATTTCAAACTGTCAGCCACACTCTAATGCTTAAAATGTTACTATAACCTATGCTTTCTTATTCAATGTTTGATGCAGACTCTAATAAATGCGATTACGCATTATTGGAAATAACCATATATATATATAGACTCCTTCACAGTAAATGTGCAATTCAAGCTCAGAATTCATCAATTCCATCCAGAACTGGTTAGCATGGTGTGAAAATGGATTAGAATTTCTGATTTGGCCTATTACGTGTTTAGGTCGGGTTGGATATAAAAAAATGAAATTTTTTTATATAGGATTAATTTTCAATTCGTTCATTTAAAACTCGGTTTATTTGATTTGAACCTATGGTGAACCGGGTTGACTTACTAATCCACCCAGTTTAATTTAATTATTTATTATTTTGTGTTTCAATATCATTAGATAACATTTTTTTATTGTATTGTAAATGAGAATAAAGAAAAAAATGTTTCAAAGAGGGCAAAATATTATAAATTTATCCATTCAAGACTCTAATCTTATAAATGGATAAATGACACAAAAATTATCAATATTATAAACTTATTTATTAGCTTTTTGAGTTAGATTATATTTGAGTTGTATATTAATTCTTTTATTTTGAATTACCGAGTTTAACATTGTTTTAGAGAAAAATTATTTAAATTTGAATTTCAAAAGAAATTATAATTTTTTTGGATTAAAAAAAATATTGTAATTAAATGAGCCTACTCATTTAGCCCACCATGTGGACTGGACCAAGTTTGACTGTTGGGTCTATCGAGGAGAAGGTTCACATGTGGGTTACACAAACACCAATAACATATCAATAACATTGGAGCCAATTAGACAAGGGATCGACACCACTCTTTACCAAAAACCTTAAGGCAATGGATTAAATTTACATCATACATTATTTTATGGTCGAAGATTTCTAATTAACTAAAAATAAAACATATTTATAATATATAATATTTTATTAATTAATTTTGAAAGATTAAATTAGATTTAAATTTAATATTTAAGAAGATATTATAATCATTCAAAGTTTTTTTTAAATTTAAATTTAATTATGAAGACTTATAAAAATAGGCAAAAACACGAAGCTAAATTTGATTGTCCGTCCTGTGAAAGGTTACAATAATGAAGGGAAAATAAAGAATCTTTGATGAACATGCTATCCATGCTGAATTATCTGATTAAGTGTAGAAGAACTGAGGGAGAACATTTGAATTTTATTACATACGAAAATATGTTTCATCCTTAATGTTGTGTAGAGGCAAGTAGTTGGGGTTATGAATTGATGTTTGAGAGGTTGATGACAGACGGGTGCAGCTCGCTGCATGCACATGCTCTTGTCCAAATTAATGGATACCTCATGCTATTCTGTTCCAGTAAATCTTTTTTTATGCTACATACGTGTGTACCAAGTTTTCTTGGCCCTTAACGTGTTCTTGTAGGACATGTATAAACCTCATATAAACTTCTTTTCGGTATATTTGGTAGATAAAGTTGTGCCAACATATATAGGAAGTAAGATCAAGTAATAAAGGTTCAGTGATTGGTTCATCCTGTTAAGTTAAAGATTTAGGGGTTTTGTGATTTAGGGTTAAATGGTGGTTGAATTGATGTTTGCACTGCTGTCACGTTTTGCTGGTGGTTCATCGTTGTTTCCGTTGGTGGTTTGATTCTCAATATTATGTTATGTGTGGTTTGCAATTAGAGGTTATGAAAAGATGGATTCACATTTTGCATTGAAGGTTAACACTAGTGCAGCGAAGGGAAACGATAACGGTTGTTTTTTAATATACGCTTCGGTTTTAGAACCGCGGCATATACATGCGAGGTAAAAAGGTCTGGCACTTTAGGCCGCGGTTCCAACCGCGGTAATAACCTGGGGATATGACAGTGGTTCTTGCTTGAACCGCAGCCAAAACCCTATTTTTTTTATAAAAAAAAATCGTGTAACCTTTGACCTCGGTTTTGCCACAACTGAGGCCTATTCTTCTGCAATTTTTTAATGGCAGGTCTGTTTTTGTGATATCCATTATCACAAAAACAGACCTGCATATCAAACAATATCATAACAACACAGATTCGACACAATAGTCAATATTTACATCACATAATGTACAAAGTCTAATAACTATAAATCAACATGATCTAATGTATTTTAAATATAATAACTATGAACTATTATATAATCTAACTAAATGTTTTGCAATTGCTTTCCTGAGGCTTCTCAAGAATTGGAGTAGGAGTCTTCAATCTCTGCACAAGACAATTGATATTAATTAGTGTATATGAATTCCAAAAAATTGCATATATTCAACATACAAAAAATTAAAAATTTACAAAAAAGGTTTAATAAATACAATAATAGGAACCTGAGAGCGTGAAAAAGGAGCCAACAACAGAGAAGATACGACTACCCAAGTTTTGGAACACAGCAAAATCACAATACCTACACACAAATACAACAAAACGTAAGTTTCATCATCCAAAATAATAAAAAACGCAAGAAAATAATAAAAAAACTTATCTAAACAATCCAAAAACGCGAAGAAAAAAATGAACAAACCACGGCAACGACACAATAATGCTTCAAAACTGATTTTGATCGGTGTAAATGCTTCCAAAATGATCATGAAGGCAACGACGACAATCAAAATCAAGGTTGATCCGTGAGAATGCAATGAAAACGGCGAGAATGGGCGCGATGGAGGAGAGCTTTTCAGAGAGTTTGAATAGTTTCTGAGAGTTCGAGGAAGACGAAATTGTTCACTCTCTGTAATATTTTTTTAACCTAATCAAATGTTACTACCTCAGCTCATTAGAAAACTGGGGTAATAGAGGGGATACGACCTCGGTTCCCAACTAAATTGAGGCCTATTCTCCTAAAAAAAAATTAAAATTGATCTAAAATGACAATTTTGAAATTTTTTCAACCTTTATGTCGCGGTTCCCCGCCTAACCAAGGCCTATTCTCTTAAATATTTAAAATTTGTTTAGATTAAGGAATAGGTCGCGGTTCCCCTAAGAACCGAGGCCTATTCCCTCACGGTTTGGCTCCAAATTTATTTCAGGACTGTCTTGGGAGGAATGTCAGAAATTTGAAGGGACAATAGGTCGTTGTTCCCCCCAAAACTGAGGCCTATTCCCTGATGGTCTGACTCCAAATTTATTTCAGGATTGACTTGGCGGAAATGTCAGAATTTTGCAGGAACAATAGGTCGCGATTCCCCTCAGAACCGAGGCCTATTCCCCTACAAATTTATTTCAGGACTGCTTTGGAGGGAATGTTAGAATTTTGCAGGGACAATAGGCCGTGGTTCCTCTCAGAACCGAGGCCGAAAAGCATATATTGCCGCGGGCCTGTTCCAACCGAGGCCTATACTGTCGATATAATTTCAAAAATGTCACCGCGCAATATTATGCTTCGGGTTCTGTGAACCGATGGATAATGTGCGCAGTAATAAATCAATTTTTTACTAGTGTAATAGTGGTTCAAAGTGCAGGTAGTGAAGATAACATGAAGACGCTAGTAACATGGTTCGTGATTCTTCTTAGCTAGTATTAGCCTGGTGATGGCTCCAATGGTGAATGACAACGTAGTTCGATGACAACCTAAGTAATTCTTACTGTACATGACAATAATATAACTAATAATCTAACCACTCATTCAAACATAATTCACCCACCTATTAAAATAAAAAGTTAAATGGTATAAATATAAAATATAAATATAACATATTCATTCATATTTTTGTAACCTTCCAAAAATAAGAATATACGTTACTTTTTTTCATATTTCCAGAAAACAAAAATATTGGACAAAACATGTCGTTTATATTGGATAAAATATTGTATGTTAATATTAATTCAATTCAATCTGCTCAGAAACACAACTGGTAGACTTTGTGATATGTGTAGAAAAAAATTCCCTACTAGTACAAACCATTCAACTTACCATGTTATGAAATTGTTTTTTATTGACTATTACTTTTTGATTAATGAACTTTAGTTATATGTTATTTATTGTTAAATAAAAACATTTGAATTACATTGGGAAATGAGAATGCAACTTGCATACGGTTCTGACAAAATGGAGTAATGAAATGGTTGCGGTTGATGAATTAGTGATAAATTAAGGAGAGCAGTAAATTATTCAGGTTGTTTGTTTTGTAATTCTTGTTCAGAGCATTCTGTTCTCAAATTTTCATCATTCCCACATCATTTGCATTCTCTCTTTTGCTTCAACTGTTGACTGCAGTCAAACTCTTTGTGGATGCTTTCTTCCTTCAACCGCACCTCATTACCCAATGGTTTCATTACACAACTATAAAATTATAAAATATCATATTTACTTTTTTTTTATTAATACATACATGAAATTTATTAACAAATAAGATTAAAGTAAGATTACGATAAAAGTAGTTAATATTATGTAAAATCTGAAAGTGGGAAATAAATAAAAGTCTTGAAAGTATTTAATAAAGCTGGAAAATATCTTCCGTTGCAAAAATTTTAAACAAGATGGAAAATAGTCTAAGAAGTTAGAAGAATAAGACTGAAAATAAAGGTGATAGTACTGTCTAAAGTATGTACTGGTCGACATAGGAAAAATTCATCTTCCAATATAAATAACTGACCAGTTTATGATTGATACGATCAACCGATTGGTCAGGCGACATCATACTTAATAAATAAGTTAAAAAACATTAATAGCTAATTAATAAATTTAATAATAACATAAATACGAATATATGATATTAATGAATAATTAATATATTATATTATCTGAAAATACAAAATTAATAAATTTGATTATTATGAAATCTGTAAATATAAAATTAATAATCAAGTAAATATACTCTTCTAAAATAACATAAATCTTTTTGAAAAATATATCTGAGTTGAGCTTCAAGAGTGTTGTCCATAAGTCACCTACGGATCGATAGCAAAGACCTTGGTGAAATAAGAACGTTAGGACACGGAGTAAAGCAGAAAGGTGGACGGTCGTAGAAGATTGAATACGTGAGCACATAAAGGGAAACGGAGAAAAAAAGGACGTTACCCATAAGAGTGGTGATTTGATTTGACTTTATGAATATGATAGTATAGTGTTATGTATGTATGCTCAAGAAGGTTCTGTTTGTTTTGTGGCTCAAGGCATGCATACGAGTAAGCAACTAATTTTCCATTTTCCCATGCATATAAGTAAACAAATATTTCCAATGAATTAATAATGATGATGACCCAGAACTTCCTCAGCGTGCTTTTTTCGGCATCTGTTATCCACTTACCTCTTTAATTTAACATAAAAAGTATGGCTGAAATAAAGGCAAAACAATTCTGAATTACTTCTGCTAATCCACGTCCCAAAATGAATAATGCAGAACCTTCAAATGAAATTGAATTAACCGTTAGAGAAGAACTAAGAAGACCTCTTTTCAGTCAAAGAATGGCTGACCTGAACCAAAGTGTCTCACCTCACGTGATCGGTGTGCCTTCTGTCTTCCCACATGTCCTTTTATCATTTGCCTTAGTTCTGCCACATTTCCTATGTATCTACGCATCACCTCCCCAAAGGTTAAGCCAAAAAAACATTAAAGTAAATCGCATTGATTAAAATAGATGGCATTTAAACCCAGTGTAAGTGTAACTCATAGGTCTGTTGGAACCTAGCTACTGTAAAATAGGTTTCAGGTAACAAAAGAAACAGTACTTTTTCATAGATTTTCTTCCCTCTCCTCACCCCTTTCTTCTTCAAACCAATTCCTTCGATTTCACATCTTTTAACTTTTCATACTGTGCCTTTCGTATCACCAACTGTGCCTTTCGTATCACCACCGATGGTTTGCCAGAGTCGTTTTAGTTCATCTTGTTATTTTGCAGCAGCTACATTATTCCCTTTTCCTGTCATGTAAACTGTTAAAATTGAATATCTTTAGCGGAAAAATGTACACTTTTTCTTCGTCCCAGAGGGTACATGTGGTGGGTGCTGTGTTCTAAGCTTACAACATTTCTTCTTACATCTCTTTTATTCCACGCTGGTGCGAGCAGTGATGCACGCTGTTATTCTCTCCTTTTAAACGTAACTTTCGTTGAACCTTCTCGTTCTTTAATAACTTTAGAAACACTATTTACCCATATTGACGCTACGTTTCTGATTTCTCTCCCTTTTGAGCTTCTCTCTGACGTGTTCTCTCTTTCCTTTCCCTCTTTATTTATATTCTCCCATCCCTTCCGCTCGTGTCCACTCTCTCCATTCTCCAAGGAATCTGTATCACTCTCTATCTCTTACTCTCTCCTTCTTTCTCTTTTTTTCTTTATCTTTTCCCTTTCACTTCTCCGACTCTCTCCACCGTCACCCTCAATGCTGTTATGGCTTCGTCTGCCATCAAGCAAACACAACACCTTAACCGCACCAAACTCCTCGTCCAAGAACACACCCTTTTGAAAAACCATCACCATCCCAAACTCGTGCGGATACGTGTCACCGACGCCGACGCCACGGACTCCTCCAGCGACGACGAGCAGCCCTCCGTGCCCTCCACGCGCCGCAGAGTCAAAAGCTTCGTCAACGAGATTACCATCCACGGCGCCCGAGTTAAAGTTGTTTCCAGGAAAAGAAAGGTGAAGTCTGGCGGCGCTCCGGCGCTCCGGCGGCGAACTGGGGCGAGGAAGTTCCGCGGAGTGAGGCAGCGGCCGTGGGGGAAATGGGCGGCTGAGATAAGAGACCCGTCGCGCCGCGTGAGGCTGTGGCTGGGCACTTACGACACCGCCGAGGAAGCCGCCATTGTGTACGACAACGCCGCCATTCAGCTGCGAGGCGCCGACGCGCTCACCAATTTCATAACGCCCCCGGCGGAGGACAGAAAAACCGGTTACTGCTCGGGCGAGGAGTCTCCCAGTGAGGAGCTGCGTTCCCCCACTTCGGTTCTTCGGTGCTGTTGGGCGTCCGAGGAAGCTGAATCGGTAACCGCAAACGACGCGGTTGGTCCGGCGAGCGAGTGCGAACATTCATGGTTTTCAGAGGATAGTAAGTTGAAAGACGAGTCAGTGTTTGGTATTCCTGAGGACGTTGTATTCGGATTTGAAAGCACTTTGGATATGTTTGACGAGTGTGATAACAACGTTGCAGAGAGCAGTGGTATATTCTTGGGCGATGATTTTGATTTGAGTGGATGCTTTGTTAGTGAGAAAGAGAATTTAGATTTGGGTTTTGGTTTTGGGTTTACGAGTTGGCAAAGAGAGTGCGATAATTTCCAAGACATTGGGGATTTGTTTCTTTGGGATCCTCTTGTTGCTCTTTGATTCAGACACCATTCTCGTCTTGTAATTCTATGCCAACAACCAAAGGTTGCCATCAGTTTTGTTTTCTGGGGTTTTAGGGAAAAAAACATGTTTTTCTTTTTCTTTTTAATTTTCCTTTTCGTTTTCGATTCACATGAGTGGTAGTATTTTTGTAAGGAGAGAAATTTTCTATTTTCTTATTTTCTTATTTTCTTATTTTCTTATTTTCTATTCCAGCATATGTTTATTAACACTGGTCGTAAAACCGTGCGTCCCACGGAGCCACCTCTGTTCTGTGTCTTGTAATATATATAAAATTCTTCTGTCTCGTAAGTTAGTCGTTTTGTTTTATTTATTTATTTTTAGCAGCAAATGGTGTTATTTACCTTCTTGGTACACGAGTTTGCACGTTAAAACAAACCGCCATTGTTCATGCATCCATCTACTGGTCTACACCGTTTAATTTTGTCTTTACCTCTCTAGAATGGTTAATTTTGATATCATTCTTTATTTACAATTGACCTCAAAAGAATTTAACACTTTATACCATGTAATAGATTATACAATTTTAAATAACATGAAACATAAGATTACATATAATTTAAAATAAGCAAACTATAATATCGGAATATGTCATGTTATTAAGTAGAATGTTAAGAGAATTTATTTGTGTTATGTTAAAATTTATATACATAGACTGTGGTGAAAAATCATGAATATTTATTTTTAATTTGCAATAAATATGAAAGAAATCTTCAACGCTGATAAAGTATTTTGAAAATAACATTTTTAGTAAGCAAATATGCAATTCATATCACATTTTAGTGAATGATTATTTTTCTAATTCAGTAATGTATCATCTACTGATAACTCTATTAAAGTGTGTAAATAAGTATAACTAAAAAAAATGGCGTAGATAGAATGAATAATGTTCATAACTACTAATTTTGAAGGTTATTCCGTCATTTTTTTTTGTTGAAGATTATTGTTCTAAGGTAATTAATTTACCATCCATTAATAAATGTTTATATAAAAGTGTGCAAAATAATTTTACGAAATTTCGTTTTTGAAAACAATGCTTACTATTATCTTTCTGATATACGTTAAAAAAATTGTATAGTGCAAGCCATCAAATTTACCTCCACTCTTTAAATTTTGTCTAACCAATGGTATTTATCAGAAAGTGACTAAAAAAATAGGAGAAATTCACTAATAAGAAAAAAAGATGTTTGAACGTGAAAGATACCATACAAAGTAGTATATAACTATTTTGTTACTTTTTAAAATACTAATAAAAATGCTCTTTAGTTACATCTAATTAAAAAATAATAAAACTTGAAACTAAGATATTATCACTATATTTTTAACAGCGAACTTCAGTCAGATTTAGACTTCAGATTAATTAAATAAATTTAAAATGTGTTAAAATGGATAATATTGGACTAATGTGGTTAATAAAACTCTAAACCATTCAAATTCACAAACAACCAAATGTGTGATGTTGGTATGAAATTTGTAAGTATAAGGATTCATTTTATTAAGTGCATATAAGTTTCAATTAGTTTCAACCTATTTTTTCTTAAACAAAATATTCAATATTCAATTACACTGAGCATTACGTTTTTTTTATTAAATTGTGATAATTTTTCATTTCAACTAATATCCTTTTTTTTTTCTTTTATCAATGTTCTTTCATGAAGTCATATCTTCGTCAAAAACACCATGAAAATCGTGTTTGATTTCCAACTCCACAAACAACTTTTTATATGTTTTTAAGTATATTTTAAAGCTTGTTTAATGAAGATTTTATTAAGACACTGAAAGAAAATGTATAAAAGAAGAGATGAGAGAATATCTCTCCTTTATACTTGTCATTTTAATTAAAATTCTACTATTTCTTGTATCAAATATTATAAGAATGTATTTACATTAGTATTAAATGTATTTATTGAGAATTTTATTTTTATCAACAACAAAAAATTAATTAAATATAACAAAATATTTGGAATGTCTTAACATTTATTATAGAAACACTACATAACTAAATATTATTATTTTGTAACTTCATAATAATTTAATAAACTAAAATCATTAACGAATAATAGATTATATTAATATAAACACTATATATATATATATATATATATATATATATATATATATATATATATATATATATATATATATATATATATATAATTACGATTTAATAAATCACTCCACATCTATATTTAAAAAACTTCTTTTACTAAAAAAAAATAGTTTTGAAACTTTATATTCTGTGTATGTTTGTTTTAATTGTTAAATGTACGTGACATTTTAGAATAGTGAAATAAGAATCCTCATGAACATTTTATTTAAGCTTTCGTATTGTTTTTTTTAACTTTAAATGTTGAAATGAATTTGGCAAGTAACGCCGACACCTAACATAAACAGTACAATAGAACGTATAGTACATGTGCTCAGAAATCTTTCTACTGTTTATTGTAGTGTTTGCTTCAGTGAAATTAATGCCGTCACCTACACACTTCACCGGATATTCAAACCCTGCAAAACCACTTTCTTACCAGAATAATTTGCTACCTCCTATTTTCTTGCTTAATTTCTGCAGCTTAGGATTACAAATCTCAACTTAATTTAAATATATAAATCTATTTTTCCAAGAAGAATCACCTCATAGATAGTTAGACACGAGTACAATTCACATATAAAAAAATTTATATTATTTGAATTTTTTAACGTTTTTCTACATTGCATCCTGTCAACTCTGAAAGTAAACTCTCACTTTCTTTTTTTTCTCTTCCGATGCTAAAAGCAATGAAAAGAAAGAAAAAAGCCCTACCAAACGCACTGTTGAGCTTCTTTTCCGTTTTCATTTTCTGTTTTGGCCGAACTGAGGCTTGCAAACGAGAATAATATAAGATCAGACGGTATCGTTAGGATAACTGAATAAAGTTATATTTCGAAAAATTATACATGTTTTTAATTAATATGTATAATCTTGGTGATAAGCACGTAGTGGTATGAAATGAAAGAAAAATTTGAGTGTTTGAAAGAAAGCGAACATGGAAATGCGGTTTGGCCTTTGAATAAGGAAACCGACCAGGTGCAGTTGTTGTTGTTTTTCTGACAGAAACAGAGGAGCAAGTGGCCGATGCTTGAATACTTTTTTATGGCTCTGCCATTAACCGCATGAAAAAGCATAAAGGGATATAAGAAAATTGTAGATAATCTTCACTTTTTTAATTATTTTGTTTCTGCACAAAATTATATTTTTACTCCCCTCGAGACATCGCGGTCCTGTAAGGTTTACCTTCCAAATTTTTAACTTTTTATTTTTCTTTAAAAAAATAAAAATTCCTCCATAAAATTTTAGTTTAATTACTTTTATAATAAATGAAATATTTTATTGATAAAAGTAAAAACCAGCTTGAAGAACTGATAGTTAAAAGTAATGTTTATAGTAATAGTGGTTATGAGAAAGAAAGATGAATTTGCAATTGCAATGCATGCGTGGATTGCGTGAAAAGTGAAGGGCCTGGCCCACAATATAACATAGAGTGGGATTTTGGAACACATGATGGGCAAGGGAGGCCCAGTTGGGTTTTGGGTCACACTATGGTACATTTATAGGAGTAGCAATTAGGTGTGCGGCTTCGCATTGTGCATGTTTGCATTTATCAGCATCATCGTATCGTTCATCTACCATAAATGCTATACTCAGAACTCTGTCTCTCCAGCCATACTTCCTTTGATGATTCATTTCGTCTTTTAACACACGCAAACAACAAAACTCCATTTATTTGCTCTCGGGAAATGCCAAAATATCTTCCATCTAACATTATCTCGTTGTCAAATTTTAGAAAAAGAAAAAAATCCATACCACCTTTTATCTAGTTATCAAGTTTATTTTTGAACAGTTAACTTGAATTTTGTTATGTAAGGAATTTAAAAATAAAGGAAATATATTTAAGTGTGACGTTATGTGAGTAAAATTTTCGATCATTGTTCGTAAAATTTCTAATTGTTGCTTATAAAATGCAACTAAAACTTTTTAACGTTTGTAAGATGCAAATGATATTATCGATAACTTACTTGTAAAGATGATTTGTAATATGCAATACATTTCTTAGAAGCTTAAACAAATCAAGTGTTTTACTTCTAAATTGACAAAGATGTTTCAGGCCATTAATTAAAAAATTTTCAAGATACAAAACTTGTTGCTTAAAATGACAATAATAAGAGTATCATATAACTATAATGAGTGCTTGAAGTAGCGAAAATTATAGATGGATGACTTTTGAATTCTTTAAGTGAAAATAACCTATTTCCAATTAAGTTAATAGATTTTTTTAGCACATGATAAACTAAGGTTAAAAGGGGTTGTATGGTAATAAGTTGTTCTAGGTTTAATAGTTTACTTGCTCCCTATATTAAGTGACTTTTTTCAGTTTAATACCCTGTTTTAAAAATACATGCATTGAGTCCTAAAGTTATAAAAATTTAATCAATTAAGTCCCTCCCGTTAAATGGTTGTGAATGGAGTTAACTTCGCGCTAACATGGCTATAAAATCTGATATTTTTCTTCTCACTCATCTGTTCTGTTGTTTTTTCCAACTTTCAGCTTTTACTCTTTCTATATTAATGATTTTCATAATTGTAAGACATCTTTTTTTCCTTTTCTCTTTATGCAGTTTGAAAGCCTTCAAATTCCCTTTGAAATCATTAACTCTGACAAAATCTAAGTTTATAAGGGTCTTGATATCATCACCAACAAGGTCTTTTACGTCTTTGGCACATGCATATTAAGTTACATTTAAATGTCTTTACGTTTTATTTAATTTATAATGTAATTTATATTATTAAATTATATTATTAAATTAATCTATAATGTAATTTAAAATGTATTATTAAATTAAATATAATAAAAATTATAATAATAATCATTATTATAATAATAATATTATTATTTTATTAATATTAATAATAATAATATTAATATAAATTACATACTTCTAATAATAATAATAATCTTAATAATTATAATAATAATAATAATTATTATTATTATTATTATTACAATTTTATTATATTTAATTTAATAATATAAATTACATTTTAATTTCAATTAAATTTATTTTACCGTACTAATAATATAATACCTACATTTAGTTTGTATAAAAAATATTAAAATATCAAATATTTATTATACATAAATAATGTAAGGACCTAGAATATATATATATATATATATATATATATATATATAT
The DNA here is from genome assembly GCF_029865625.1 of Vigna umbellata. NCBI lineage: Eukaryota > Viridiplantae > Streptophyta > Magnoliopsida > Fabales > Fabaceae > Vigna > Vigna umbellata. The sequence continues at coordinate 42,608,045 of NC_142165.1, read as the reverse complement.
ATATATATTAAATAATAAAGAAAAGGATTAAAATGAAGAGAAGAGTTTTTCCTTTATTCTGAAAAGCGTACAACTTAGCAACTTTACCAAATTCTGCTCATTTCTTCTAAAACCACACTCTCTCTCTTCCTAGAAATTTGCTTCCCATTCTCTCTGCCTTCTCTCTACCATTCCCTCACATTCAGCCATTGCATGTTTGATTAGATGGTGCTCAAGTGACCACGGCGCAGAGAGCTTCGCAACCATCCGATTAGATTCTCGTTCTTGAGCGGGTAAGACGTTTCCCCTTTTTCCTCCTGTTTTGGGAACCTAGGGCATGTAATTAGAAACCTTCTCCTTCAATTTCTTGTCAAAAAATTAGCTCTAAAGAGTTGTTCTATCACCCATTGGGTGGTTTGTAGGGTTTGGTTGAGTTCTTGCGAAGTCAAGCATAAGCGAATCAAGTTGTGAGCTTAGCTGTGAAACCCTAAGGTAAGGGGAGCTAGATATTGTTTTCAATTTGCTTGCAGTATTTGTATGTATGTCAAATTCCTCAATGAGTGTGCTGTTTGGTTTGCTTGTTTAAGCTCTAAAGTAAGTTGGTCATACATGTTGATGCGTGTGATGTATGAAATTGTAGCGTGAGATTTGTAAACTGCATTGGTTGAATCTAGCTGCTGTAATTGGGCGTGTTGGAAGTGCTTGGAGTGATATATCTGTTATAGCTTGAATGAAATGGAAAGTTAAGTGTTGGGGGAAGTGAGGTAGTGATTTTGGGCATTTGGAGCCTAAAGCACAATTGGACTGTTGGGGCAATCTTAGCTAGTGTATTGTGACTTGTTTAAGTCACTAAATTGATCAAAATAGGTGCAAAGCAGTAGGATTGGGTTTTTGATCCCTAAGTTGGGAAAATTGGTGTTTTAAAGTGCAACAAGTCATGTTTGTGTAGTGTAGTGTATCTGTCCTTACTTGCATGTTGTCTGTGACTGTTATAACATAATTTTTGTATATCTAGCTCACCCTTGCTTCTGTGTTTGTGTTTTGTTTGGGTATGCTTTTCTTTTGCAAGATCATCCACTTGGATGTGAGCAGAGGTGGATGAGGTGCCTCTGGAGCAGGCTTTGGAGGAAGATGATGTTGCAACCTAGTCTCCTTAGGATTTTCTTAGTTATTTCATGTATTTTGAATTACTCTTTAGTACTTAAAGTTTTAAATTAGGACCTATTTTGGGATGACTGTAACTTTAATATTTTACTTACAGTCTACTTCTCACTGTTCTTTTATATTAAAATGTTTCTATATAATCTGGGATGTTACAAATAATAAATACTTTACATATTAATTATTTATTATTTTTAATAAAATTAAAGCTGAATGTAATATCATATAAATGCGTGTAGTATGAAAACTTGAAAAAAATTTATATCCAAGAAAATCGAAAACAAAACCGAGGGCAACAAAATAATTACAACATTAATTTTCATAGCAACAACAATTGAGAAGAAAAAAATTAGATTTCAAAAGCCACATCAATGTGGAGTTAGTTCCGTTTATGCCAATTTAACAGAAAGAGCATGATTCATACAATTTTTACAACTTTGAGACATATTCTTTACACTTTTACAATCGGATACTAAACTGAAAAAAAAAAACCAATTAACATAATAATCAATTGAATCTTTAATCTATCAGGATAATTTCCGGGTCATTAAAGTTTATATTCTTAACATTATGATAAAGAGTTAAAAAATAAAAATAATATATTCAAGTATGGTGATGAATTAATAAAACAATAAAAAAAAGAGAAAAATCGTTTTAAATGTTGACAAGTTGAAAAATTTAAATAAAACACAAATTTTACAAAATGTATTAATGTGAATTTATAGACTTTTAAATCTGTGTCATCGCTGTCGGTTTTTATTAAGTCTAATCCGCAGTTTGGTAACAAAAATAAAGATTGAAAATATAATTAAAAAATATAAAATTTGAGCCGTCTAAAAGATGTAACTATAATATATGGCATAAGCGGTATAGCATGGGAGGTTTTACTATAAGAAGGGTTAAAAGTTAAAATAATCTAAAGTGAATAAATCCTTTACATAGATAATTTTGAAGTTACTGAGAGGATTTGAGGGGATTAGTAACAGTGACGTGAAGCTTTACGCCAGCCTCGCAATGCTTCCCAACAGAAGAGAAGAAATAATAGTCAGCAGCTTCCTCCAAAGTAACAGAAGAGTTTCCATCGAAATACGTCTCAATAACATTTTTCGTTGTGCAATTCTCGTAATCCTCTTTATTTACCTTTACCACTGTGTTCAGCCCAGGGTGGTACTGGAAAACTGCATTTTTTTTTTTCATCTATTAGGTTAAATATAACAAATTTATATATAAAGATTGAATTATTGATTAAGATTTTATTTATCTAATAAATAGTTTGAAGGAATATAGCTAAAGCACATACCAAGCTGGTCACCAACGACGAAGGTTTTTTTCTTAGCCCAATCATCGAAGAAATTTTGTCGGCTGGGGATGTTCCAGCCCAATTGGTCTCCCACGACATGAACATTTTTGCAACTCACAGATTCCAACAGCATCGACCCAATGGTCCCAAACATCAACAAACCAAGCTGCATTTTCAAGCTCATTTTCTTTTCTTCTGCTTCTTCTTTTCCAATTTCTGTGAGTGTTACCTTTGTTGTTTAACTTAAACGTGATGACGATACCCTTTTTCTGTTCCAATTAAAAGGATGGGAGTAATTTCAGTGTTACCCCAAACGCACAACAACCACTATATTATGAGACCCCATTTCAGTCACCAAAATTAGCAATATACGTATATTTAATTATCTGCAATAGTTTAACTGCTACAATGTATCTTTGTTAAACCATGTCAAACTTTAGCATAATCGTTTATTTTAATATATTTGGCCGTTAGTTAATAAACTAATTTACCTTTTCGAGATTCTAACTCTATTATACAAAACATCAAATTATAATATATACGTATAAGGTTTATAAGGCTTGTCAGAAGGTCGTGTTGTTCAGTTTTAAAATTAGTTATTTATTTGGATCAATTTCCTTTTCTTCCTTAATTTTGTTTAAAAAATTTAATTAAATCTGTAATTCTTATTTAATATAATTAAGTTTTTTTTAATTTTTAAAATTATTCAATTAGATTTTTTCTTATTAATGTTTGTGGTGAGTGAGAAGAGAAAGAAATTAGCTCTGTAGTGGATGAGAAGAAGTTATCTTGAATTATCTTCGTAATATTTTGGCTTTGATACATTATCAATTTAAGTCTAATTTAATTACAGAAAACTTTGTAAAAATGTCTGCATCTACTTTTATATATATATATATATATATATATATTATATATATATATATATATATATATTATAAATTTAGTGAGACTTCCAATAAATGTATTAAATTATTTAAAAATGTATTTTAAAATATATATTTTATATATATATATATATATATATATATATATATATATATATATATATATAAAATAATTACGAAAGTTTCTCTAAATGACTTTTTTTTTCCACAGCCTTTTTAATACCATTAAAACTAATTTGTGATGTTTTACTATATAAATTTCATTTAAAATAATTGTTTCATCATGAAACATCACATATTAAGTAATAAATATTTAGAACTAGTTAGTAATCAGATGACGATAACCGTAATTAAATTATTTGAATGTAATTTAAGCATCTATTATTATCTAGGGACGAAAAATATATCGTACGTTAAACTTTTTAACTAAAAATGTAAAGTAGTATTTTCGTCTTGATTGAAATGCTACTTTATTTCCATGTTTGATTCAAAATGTTGCACATAGAAACAGGGACAACATTTTTTTTTCAGACTAAAACCTAACTAAGAAGAGTGGCAAAAAGCCGCCGGAGCACACAGGAGCTATATATACGTAGGCGTGGTTTGTTAAAAATACCATTTGCCGCGTTAGAAAAACCTTGCCCTTTCTCGCGAACAAGAAGGAGGATTTTACTTTGACATTCACTTTGCCCTAAAACCCTAATTGAAAACCGAAGATGCAAGAAAGCGGAGCCAAAGCGGTGTGTGCAGAGGAAGCTCTTTCTCTTCTCAATTGCGTCACTCAATCTCCTTACGATGAAAACAAATGCCTTCTCCTCTTGCATTCTTTGCGCGACTGCGTCCTCGCCAAGGTACTCTTTCTCAAATAGCGAACTCTTTAATTAGTGAATCGAATTTCCTCTAATCGTTTTATATCCATTCTTTCTATGGTATCTGAGCGAATGATCATGACGTTACAAGTAAATTGTACTCGTTTGGCCTGCCGACGACACTTCTTTTCAAGGATTTGCTGAATTTGTGTTTTTTTTAAACATTCTATTTTCTTGATTTCTTCCTTTCTCGTTTTACTTGTAATTATTCTTCTTTCAGAAACCTTGCGATTGTCGATTTGCAGATTTTGTTTTTTCATTAGTGAAAAAAACATACATAACCAATCATACATGTGATGAAATATCAACTAATGATTGTCTTATTAATAACTGAAACTACAAAAGCTTCCATTGGGCTGTGTAAGTTCTTATATGACATTTTTATTCGAGTTGCACTCGATCAGAATGTGTATTTTGTTGATTCAGCATAATTACTCACTTCGGAGTTGCCTTGATGTTCCAAACTTTTGCTTGATTTATTTAAGTTAAATATGCGGATATTTAAATATTTGTGCTTTCTTCTGCTTTTTAAATGGTTTTCGTTTTCTGCCTCGACAGAAAGTGAAGAACTTTTCCCTAGCTGGACAAGAAAAACAGAAAACCGAACCCAGTAGTCAGAAGGTTTGATTATAGATTGGTATCATCATTGCTTCACAAGTGCCTTCTAATTCATATATTTATGTACCAGAAGCTATTCAGTTTCAAATTTGAATTTCAAATATTCACAAATAATTTTGATTTAGAGAATTTTTTGGTTTCAAGTGTAAGTTGAATTGGAGGTTAAGTTGCTTGCACTGTATCTCTCATCTTCGGATGTTGTGCAAGTTTTTCCTAAACCTGACCACCTTAATCGTAATTACGGCCTGGGGTTAATATAACCAAACATTTCCACTTTACCTTGTTCAGTTTACACAGAACCCTTTTGATACATGGGATGGAATGTATAACCTGTTTAAATGTATGTGTTTCTAGTTAACTGCGAATACAAATTTAGCATTTTAATGGATGGGTTCTCTGGCTTTATAAGAGAACTTTTATCAGTTTAGTAGAAGAAAAAATATTTTGTATTTGATTGATCATGTGTTTCTAGTTATTTGATTTTAGTGATTTTTTATTTCTAGAATTATAGAATTGTAAATTCATTGCTGATTATTGTTCTTAGTCAATCAGCTATGCTCTCATTATACCAAAAGCAAGATAACCATTATATTAGCAAGAGAAAAGCATAACCAAGTCTGAAATCTGTTCCGACCGCAAACACTAGCCCACTAAATGGCCCAACATGAATAAACTAAACACCTACTCTTCTAACTCAGAGCAGCATTACGTTCCCCACTTCTCTCCCTACATACGAACACAACACCGCTTTCTGCTACTAATTCAGAAGTGTGAGGAAATTTAGGCCGAGTGGATGATGTATGTGAGTACCAGAGCCAGCAACATCAGTGTATATGCTATCCCTTGATCGATAGATGACCCTGAATTACAATACAACACAAATATAATTATTTGATTGAACTTTTTATTATATTGGATTAGACATAGTCAATTGCTTCGGAAATTAAAAATACAATTCATGTTCAAAATATATCCTATGCATTGATGTTCTTACTTAAAGTGCGCTCTGACATAAAATTTTAAATGTAACAGCATAAATTTCGAGTAACAGAGTTGAAAATATGGCAAATTACATTGGTCCTGATATTTTTCATGGTGTATACAGTAGTTCCTTGTTTTAGTTTTTGAAAGTATTCACCGAGCTTTTAGACATTTGGAAAGAAAAAATAAAACTGTGATATTAGTATTAAGACGGATGATTTAGGATGTGGTCGAAGGAAATTAGTGTAGATCCGGGAAGAAGTGAGAGGAAAAGTTAATAATAAAGAAGAAAAGTACCGTCACTGGAAGGGGCGAGTGCAGGGGCTGCAGTTTGAGCCTGAACAGCTGCAGGCATTGAAAGAGCAAGAATGAGAGCGGCAACCATGGCCACAACTCCCAATCCCAAGGAATGCTTGCAAACACCTGCCATCTCCAAATTACAGTCGCTTCTCTTTCTCTCTATTTGGTGCGGAAGAGAGAGAAAGGAAAAGGGAGATGAAGTGAGAGAATAAGAGGAAGAGGGTGGGTTTTGTGTTGTGTTGTGTTAAGGTAATGTGATTGCGTTGGAAGAGGGTGTTGCGTTTAAAAAGGTGATTAGAGTTGTTTTGTGGGGGAGAGACAAAACAGGAAAAAACCACTCTCTTGTGGGCCGTATGTTTCGGAAACCCATCTTATGTTTGCCTATTCCAATCCCTCTCATTCATTTTATTTATGCCAAAATTCTATTATTATTTTAACCTCTTCATTTCTTACGTATCTGTTCCCCTCTTTTAAAAGGCAAACGAATCAAAACTCACGAGACACGGCTATTCGGTTAACTTTTACAAAAATTACATACCTATAACAATTTCAAGGATAATGGAACATCCCAAAAATATAGTGTAAAGTCATATAATAGGAACATCACATTCATAATACTACATATCAGTTCTTACAAAAGATAGAACGTACGGTTATGGTCAAACGATCTTACAAAATAGCAAGGGGTTAAAACTGTACAAATATACAACCTAGGCCGAATGGTTTACAAAATATTTATACCGAACGGTCCTCCAAAACAAGAAAACAGCAGATGGCCGAACGGTTCTACTGTTCGACCTTAACGTCTACCTCGACCAAATTTTCTTCTTCCAGCGCCTCTTCCAGCAAAGCTTCTCCTTCTGCTCACATCTACACGGATGATCATTGCAACAAAAGGACAACCACCGAACGTACAAAACGGACAAGACAGGAAGTAGGATAAACTTATGTAATTCAATTCAAGTATCCACATAGATTTCACACAATTCAAATAAACGAGATAATTTATTCACTTTTACATGCAAAACCTAATACTAGACTCTGACTGTCCGGACTTTATGAATTCTGTGTAGCTACGACGTTCGTGCACTCGGGTGATGAAGTAACTAGGATACCCTCAACAGCTGCCACCCGAGATTAGTCCTATCTGTCCAAATTAACCATAAGGACTAGGACCTCCTGCCATTCCCACACATGACTTACCCTTCTCTACGTGAGAACGAGTAATCACGGAATATCAGGATGAACCGCCAGCTTAGCGTGTCCACATTCATACTTTACCAATTCCAATATCCATTCATGAGATATTCCTCCCCAGAATACTCTTTCATAATCAAAGTCGTTTCATCCATATCATATTCCATCATCTTTCATTATTAAAACCTCAACCAAACCAATTTGAATAAAGATCCCTTAGGATACCAAATACCGAACGTAAATCTTCAACCCCAAACGAGACTGAACACTTGGAGTGAGACTGAGAGGTCTCCAGTTCCAAAACAGATCAAAACTGAGAGAGTTACTATCGGGTTTGAGAAGAGACCGATTACAATAATATTTCATAAAGACTAATAGAAGCGAATGTTATTTACAAAGTGAGCCAATTTAATGAACTGACTCATGAGCGTTTAGAGCGAACACCGTAAAGCCTAGGTCGAGTACTAAGACTCTAGACCGAAACCAATGGAGACAGACACTGTAAGACATCAAATGATAGTACTTGAAGGAATCATATGAAGAAACCGAACGCTATAAATACTTAGCTTATTTATGAGTTTAACATTAAGAAAACCGAATGTCAGTCGAAGACCGAGCACGGTAGAGAGCGAACACTATTGAGTTTGGACGAACGCTCTTATTATCAAGATAGATTACGGAAAGGAGAACGAGCGCTTGGTGTAAGACCTAGCACTTACTTAGTACGAGCGCTTGGTATAAGACCGAGCACTACTTAGTATTATAGAATAAAAGCTTGATAATTATAAGATATCGTTTAAGTAGTGTTCAAGACGAACAATATATATACAAATACATATAGATATACTTAAGTTTATAACAGAATACCAAGGAACGAATATCCCTATTTGAACGCTTATATACAAATATTACTAAACGAAGGCGCTCGGTCCTCAACTGGAATTCCATCCAAATGAAAGAATCCAGTTCCAACCGAGTCCACAAAAAAAACCGAACGGTCAAAGACCTTTAGTGACGAACATCAATTTTCATATGGAATTACATACTTAGAATTCTTTATATCAATTCATTTCTCAACATCTATCTTCATAATTTCATACATCCATATCATAGTAAATTTTCATACTTCATACAGTCAAAACATAACAACAATCATATTTCATATTCATTCAGCAAATCAACGAACATTCATCCATTCAAAATGAACATAAAATCAAATTATATAAGCTTCCCTTACCTCTAACGTGACCGAACGCTTCCAGATATGGTTATTGGTTCACCTCTATAAGTTCTTCTACCCTTAACGCTCAACAATTTCCAAAACTAAACCAAGTGAAAACCAAAACACTATCAGAACCACTCATTTTAAAAGAGTGATCAACACATGAAACCAGAACTTGGTTTGCACGTCCAGGAAAACACACGACTGAGTGAAGAGAAGAACTTACCATCTCAGCTTCACAAACTGATCGGTTCAATCGAAAGCCCTTGAGACCGGAAGAGTGGAAATGGTGCTTGAGTAATGATAGGAGAAAGGAATGGTTAAGATTTCTTAGAGAGAAGATGAAGAAATCTAGAGAGAAGGAGGAGATTTCAGAAGGTTGAAGATGGATGGTGCATGCAGAGAAGTGGCACGAAAATTTGAAAGTTTCAGTTTTACTCCTACCGTCAAAATCATTCGTCCAATCTGCATCACACACCTGTCTTTCACTTTCTGAACTTCAGACGCTCTGATCGCTTACACCTGGCGTCCACTCGAATGGGGTTTTTAGTGGGTTTTAAATGGGTTCTGACAGATCGTATGGTGATTCATCAATACCACACCATGACAAGTATTCATACAAGTTGAAACTTACATAAAACAAAAATATTTACCTTTTCTTTGGATTATTGTGGTTATTACATGTTGCAAAGAGATATCACTCAGTGCTTTTGAAGAAACATGTAATAACAATGGGTCCTTAAGCCCTCCATTTCCCCAACCACACCTTCACATTCGAAAATATCATATGACGCTTACTTATTGTATTGCCAATTCAAATTCAAGCTATGACATCGAGCATTTATGGATCCTATTAGCTTATGTGTTGCCACCATTAGTGACTACTTGGGTATTTGAGTGATGCTCCCTCCACCACCACATCTTCTCCCTACACCTCCCTAATTTTTTTTTAAAATTCTAAATTTACCTGTTTTACTTTTTATTTTTACCAATTTTACTTTTTATTTTTTAAAACCCTAATCCCAATGCTCTCTCACTTTCACTTTCCCTTTCACTCTCAATAGCAAGTTCCCACCCCTCACTGTCACTTTCTCTCTTTCTCTTAATTTTCACTTCCGTTAACACAAAATTTGATAGAAAAAACAAATTATGCATGATATAAATTTAAAACATTTATAACTTCTGATGAGTTTTGAAGTATCATGATTCCATAATATAATCTACTAAAATTTCTTCCTCACTTCCTTGTCTTTAAATAACCAAACTTGAAAACCTATGCTTAAAATTACATTTGTACTTACAATGGTGCAATGAAAGAGAAGTATGTTTGTTGAGTACAAAATAAAAAGTGAATAAAAGAAAAAATAGTTAGTTCAATTTATCTTCTTGTTCATGTTGTTTATGCAGAATTTATTTTTTCTGTCAAATTTTGTGTTAACGGAAGTGAAAATTAAGAGAAAGAGAGAAAATGACAATGGGAAGGTGGGGACTTGCTGCTAAGAATGAAAGAGAAAGTGAAAGTGAGAGGAAATTGAGAGTAGAGTTTTAAAAAGTAAAAAGTAAAATTGCTAAAAATAAAAAGTAAAAACGGTAAATTTAGAATTTAAAAAACATTTGAGAGATGTAGGGAGAAGATGGGGTGGTGGAGGGAGCATCATTCTGAGTATTTTTATGAGAATATATATGTTAGTATCATAAAATTAACACTTGAGTATTATAAGACACTTTTATTGGAATGGAATAACATAACATAAAAATTTATTCATTTTTTACTAACATACGAGAAAATCAATGCTTTTTAATTTTGCTTTAAATTCATTTGTGTAATTTAGACAATAAACATGTAAAAAGAGGGGAAAAAATTAAAATGTAGCCGTACAATACTTATACATACACACATGCATGCTTAGATTTATATCCATCTCGTAATAAATTTGAGGTAGTAGCCTCAAAACTTTACAAAATGCAAAATTACAAAATTAAAGCAACCAATTGTCATAAAAAAACTTCACAATATTTTTTTTTAACTGTTTTTAGTGTCTAAACAATCTTACCCTCAGTTATCATAAAAAAAGTCAATACACATGCATATAAAGCTGGTGTTTTCATTAGTTAATCATAGTATAATTATTGTTTAATTTATTCTATCATTTTATTATCTTAATATATATATATATATATATATATAAAGTATTAATTCTCTAATATTTTAAAAAAATTATAATACAAAATGTTTTGAAATTACACATTTTAGCAAAAAAAATACAACTTGTAACTCAACCTATTCTAATTTAATTAATAAAAATTGGATTAGAATGCATAAGTTCTAGTAAAAAAATATAGCAGCACGGCCCAAGATTTATTTGTTGGATGAAGTGATGAGTTTGGCCGCAATAGATCCAAATAGTATACATAACTGACTAAACACCAGGGGAAATTCAAGATGGTTTTCCTTTGAAAACTGTCTGTTAGTGAAGCTGCTTTTAACCTACGAACATTTCATTACAGGAGAACAATTAGTAGTTCACGCATACACTTCACCCTTCGTGCAGAGATATGGAGTTTAATCTTGAATCTAAAAGTTGGTAGAAACTCCTGCCATGTCCATTCTGAAATTTTAATCTTTTACACAATGAATCTGCTTCCATTTTTTAGATTCATCCTCCTCGACTTTCTTTGTGTAACAAGCCTTTTCCACAAAAGCCAGACTGAACATCTTGGTTAATATTGTGACTTTTTCTCTTCATAATTATGCCTGAACTACGAGAAGTCGTGCCGTCAAAAGAATTTTAGATGAACTGGGAGAAAATTGATGGCATTGACTTGAGTGACAAGGGTGAAACACTAAAACTATATATTGGACTGTACAAACAGTAAGGGTGCCCTTATCAAGGGCAAGCTTCCCCTCAAATCATCTGTAAAACTTTTATACATCCACTTGTATTAGCTGCAATAAGCATGTCTGATTTCCCTCTCCAGCACACACTTGAAACAAATTGACTATAGTCATCATCAGTCTCTTTGCCAGAAACAGGATCAATGGACCCGAACTTGTGCGAAATGACTGGCATGGGAAAAGATTTATAATAGGCATAGACCTGCAAGACCATACATAGATATCACTGCAAAATTTGTGCATATACAAGTTACGGGATACGATGTGTGTGCTCTCATTTCAGAGGGATTGGTGAACGTTGAATAGATGATAAACAACTTCAATGATTAAAAAATCCTAAATGGATAATAATAGTATAACACTTTTTTGTATTTGGCAACTTAAAAAAGGCCGTCTTACAAATTTATAATGGAAAATAATGCATACCTCATTTGTTTCTGAACCACATGTTATATATCCATCAGCAACTGATAAACCCACAAAGTTCTGTAATAGCAAGAGGTGTACTCAACTCAGTCTTTTTGACGTGAATCCATAGGAGTCGCTCACCAGAGTAGTTAACAAAATAATATTTTGGCAGGTAAATCTGAATTTTGTAAATTTGTTTTTCATTACTTAGTCAGACCATCACAATCTTCATATAACATCCTAAAAAAGTGAATTTATTTTCCTTTTCTAAATCCAATTTTCGAGGTGTGTGACAAACAGACCCTTAAAGAGGCCATGGAGATAATTTACAATCAGAGCTACAAAATATAAAATCTTACCTTCTCATTGGTATGTCCAGTCAGAGTTAAGCTGCAAGCACTAGTTGACCGACCCACAGGAGAGGTTCTGTTGAGATCCCAGATCTTCAAGGTATTATCGGTTGATGCAGAAACTAGTGTTTCAGAGTCCAAGAATTTGACAAAACTTACAGATTTACGATGGCCACTCAACACACACCAAGGGGTTCTAAGAAAGCGAAGATCATAGCAGTAAGCCGAATTATCCGCGGATCCAAAGGCCAGCATATGAGATGAATGAGCAGAGAACTGAACACAACAGACATTAGCGACATTCCTTATTGTGCCTAAACTGTTTTTCTGCAAAATAATTTTACATTTTATTAGCTCTGGATCAATTGCAAGCAGAAATTGTCAAGTTAATTCTTGCTGTGGCTTTAACCAAGTTCATATCCATAAATGCCATAACAACTTGAGAGAAAACAACAAGCAATACTGACCCCAATTTCTCTAATTACCCTTTTTCGGTCAAGCAAATTCTCACAGTTTAAGCAGAATTGCCTTGAACTGTGTATGCAGGTTAAAGAGATTAAGCGTACCTCATTGATACTCCACAGTTTCAAAGAACAGTCATCACTCCCACTGGCAAATTTAGTAGGGCATACAATAGAGAAATCAACAGACCAGGACCTCTTTTCATGTTCGGTGAGTCGAGAAAACTCTTGACCTGTATTGGCATCCCATAGCTGAAAATGCATCCATTTAGGCAATGCAATTAGTACTGCTGAAAATAAGAACATATCACTCATCAAGAAATAGTAGCCTTTTTCATACTACAGGAAAAAATTTCAAACTTTTTTATTTTATGGCGGAGAAGTGATGATATCGTTCTTGTTTATTAGACAAACTCTACGTGATAGGACCCGTACTCTAGGATACTGCAATAAAGAAGTTAAAAAGCAATTCATCTTTGAATTAAAATAAAGCCTGCCATTGGGCATGATCATCCTTGTAAGTTGAGGTCAATATTACAGGCTAATTTACTAATCATCTAACTAAAATTTGGATGCCAATCTGGACAAAATTATATTTTTGTTCTCCACTCGTCCCTTTAGGGTTAGTTCAACATATCTTGAAAACGGGAATAAAAAATTAAATTTCCATGCAAATTTTCTCTTAAATTTTATCCACAAGGTGGTTCCCATCTTTAAAGGTATAACAAACTCACCAATTGGAGAAATTTAATCTCAAATATGCAAGTGAAAATTTTACTAGACCCATGGAGATAAAACCATTACATGCTGATTCGAAACTGCATATGCCAGAATGTAACTCACGGATACAGCAAGGAACGTATGCCAATGATGTTAGCAATAATTCAAATGGCATCGAATCTAGTGAGCAAGCCACACAAACCTTAACTACACCATCATAGTCTGTGGAGGCAAGATAGTTCTGGACGTAGCTATTCCAGCAAACACAACTTAGCCTTGATCTGTTTACCATCTCAACTACAGGATAATGGATGTCGACAGAGTTATTGAAAATTGCATCGAACTGAAAAACTTTTATTTTCTTCGATATCCCAGCAGCAGCAAAGTAGTCTCCATCTCTATCAAAACTCAGAGAACAGATTACATTTACTGGATTGTTAAAATCAGCAGTTCTTAGTATGCCCCGCACTTCAAACTTTTGATAACGCGCATACTTGCACAAACCGTCAAAGAAAGCTCCTAAAGTATCTGTATGTTTTTCCATTTCTTTTTGGGCTACACAGAACTTGTCAGAATTTCTCAGCACATCTTTATCTGGGCGGGTTGCTGTTTCTGTTCCAGGAAGCTTAATTGTAGATCTCGTAGAAAAGTAAGCATTTTCAAGTAGGCACATATTTTTCATCAGTCTCAGTTCATTTTCTTTAGAAACTGTGTATACTGGTGGTAATATTTCTGCACTTGAAGCTTCTTTGAGAAGAGATACACCCTCTATTCCACAGGATGAGTTGTTCTTCAAGCTCGAGGAAGCCAAGGATAGTCTCAAATCATGCCTTCTTTCCACCTCTTTTATATCTGATTCCATGCATCTGATTTCCTCAGTCAATTTGTGGGCATCCACGTGTTTCTGCTCTTTCAGAGAGATGAGGAAATGCAATAGCAATTCTGATTCTGCATCATATTGGTTAAGACTTGAGAGTAATTCCTCACAGTTCACCACTTTTGTTCCATTTATCACATCAGATTGTAGAATCTCCCTGTTATGCAAAATAAGTCATGACTTCAGTATATCATAGTTGTCTTTGGTAGATATGGCATGTGCGGAAAATGGAACTTCCTAACAAAACTCATAAATAGTTCTAGAACAAGATCAGAAAAGAAGCCCTCTTAGAAAATTGAGCCCAAGGTAAATCTCCTTTAGAGCTCAATTTCTATTAGTCCTCCCTTCTCTCTTCGCATATTCTCCCATCCTATCTCGTTAAATAGCATGTTTTAGATATGTAACACGTGTCAACATTTGTATGCTAGCTATGCATTTTGTTAGAAGTCCCACATCGATTAGAGATAAGACCAAATTATAATATATAAGTGGAGTGCAAACCTCACCTTACAAGTCGGTTTTGTGAGGTTGAATTAGGCTTAAAGTCCACTTCTAACATGGTATCAGAGTCATGGTTAGAGTCTATCCTAGGGAGTTCTAAGTGACCATTTTATTCTTCTATTCCACCTGCTATCGGGCCGTTATCGGACCACCCAAGGTTTTGTGGACTTGAATTAGCCTTAGAGTCCACTTCTAATACATTTCAATGAGGGATTTCGTTGATTTCCTTTTGTATTTATGACTGTACTCTGATGTCTTAATAAAAATAACACACGTGTCTTTATTATCTCTTACATACAATATTCAGAAACCTTTTATCTACATCCCCTGCTACTTGCATGTGTTCAGGATCTTCTTATCTGCCTCTCCACTCTCAGGCTGCCCGGCAGGCCAATTCATTTCTTCCCCTTCACTCCTTAACTGCCTGTTCTTTTGCCAAGACCTCCGAAGTCCGGTAACTATAATGCACAAGATTTTAGATAACTTACTACAAAAGATTTCAGCCTTACCTTATTGTCGGACGTGATGATGGTTCAGGATGCAGCATCCAAAGGCAAAATGCAGCTTCCTTAGGATACTCTGATAGGAAAGCTGAGGGAAGAATCCTACCACGAAGAGCAGACAACGCAGCAGTATGTGCTCTTTCTGAATCAAAATGATTAAATAACTGAAAGAAAGACAGAAAATATATTCAGTCCTTAACTATATGTAAACTCATGTTGCTGTACTGTTTCAGTATGAATTGACCAAGAATTAGCATTTAATAAAAAAAAACCCAGTCAAAACTATTAACGCATTAAATTTACTACAACAGTTAATTGATTGCAAAGGTTTGAGGTAAACACCAGAACTATCAGTTTCACCAATCCAGAATGACATAGCAATGTTCAAAGCAGACAATAACATACAAACAAAAATCAATTAATAATAACCAGGTTGATTATTTGATGAATAAGCAAGAAATGATCTAGGCCGTCAAGACAACCATTAATAGAATGAAAAGATAAATATGGTTTAAGATGTCAGTAAATGATATTCATTTGGGTGTAAATCATGCCATCTTTGTTTTCTGGACGTGATCAAAATAAGAAGACCGTGTTTTTTTTTTCATTGTCACCTCAACTGATCTAAAAGTAAAATAAAAAAACTCAATGATCCCATAATATTGGGATCAAATCACTGTTTTAAAGTAACTAGGAAAGCTAACCATAAGGAAATGATTACAATAAATCAGCTGATAATCATGACCAATAATAAGGAAATAATTATAAACAACAACAATAATTGTACACAGTAAATTTCACGGCATAGCTTCTTCTAAAGAGGAAGTAACATTGTGTCTGGCAAATATTCAGCATCCAGTTCAAATCATACCAAAACATTATAAAGATAGCTTACGCAAACAAGAGGGCAATACTAATGTAAGACTGAGAAATGGACAGTGTAAATAAGGAATAAAAAGCCATCAAAATAAAGACTACATATTGCAGTTGCTTAAAGTGCAAACAAACGGTAAATTAGCACGAAGTTAGCCCAAAACAAACTGTAAATTACAGGCCCATTGTCTCATTATTCACTTAATGTTAATGAATTCAAATATATTGAGAGTTGACACAGAACAAGCATAAGTTATTTAAGTTCGAATCATCTCTTGGTTCTTATAGAGAAAGGGTATAGAGTATCAATGTTCCGTAGCAACAATGTTTGCAAGCTAATTTTCAAAAGAAGGGAAGACATACCCCCCACCCTGCCCCCCAAGTACAGACAAAGCATGTTTCCTACACGTGTACTCTTAGAAACACGTTAATTTTAAGAATTCAAGAATATAGCAGAGAAAGTGAACATTGAATTAATTTAATAAAGAGGGCATCCACCATCTGGACTATGCACCTCAAAAAAAAGGACCCCCAGACAGTAGATATTTGATAATATTGTGCAACCACCCTCAGGACTTGTATACCATTCTTCTTCCAATCCTTCGTTTGAGGAAGTCAATTGGAATTGACCTGCATTAGATATGTGAGGGAGGCGAGACGGTCTCCGAATATTATGCTTAGAAAATTGGATATCTTCCTTGTATTCATTGCAATGATCTTGTGTTACCACTGCATTGACTTTAACATCATTGGCAATTTGATGATACAAGTCAGTCATAGGAGGGCACTGACTCTTATCACCAGCAACTCTAACATTGTCACCGAATTTCTGTTTCTTTATCCGCAAATTATGAGAGGAAGATTTTACTTTCTCCGACAGCCTTTTTCTAATAAGGGAATTCTCTAGCTGAAGAACTTCAGAATTCGCAACACTATCTAATTTGTGTTTCTGAGTTGGCAACCCAAGATGCATAACATGGTTGGATGGTAGCAATTTAATATAAGAAGGGTACAGATTGTGCATTGCAACTCCCTGAGAATGAAAACCGCCAACCAAGTCTGCAATTTTTCTGAATATACTTAAATGCTCTGTTTTGCTTCCTTTGTGGTGCCTAGATTTCAACCATTCTCTCAAAATCACACCATCAGTGTCAGACCCACCAAATCTTGGCATAGTAGCATTATGAGGAGACTTTGCAATCTTTAAATCGGAGCTCGGGAATGCATTAGAATCCATCTGAATATCAATGCCAGACTTCATCAGGTTCTGATCTCTGGACACTACATATAAAGCATTAGAAGATGGACTTTTACATACAATACCCTTTCCCTTCAATGTACTTCTACTAAAATACTCTGAAAATCCGGATTTGTGTGCAGTTTTTGTTTGCATTACTTCGCGAGCATCTCCTTCACCCTCTTTTTGCTCAGCTGTGTGGTCATCAGCGGACAAGTGCTGCACGACATTGCCATGATCATAATTGACTGATTTTCTAGCTAATATGTCTCGGGAAGACATGGGCCCAAAATCTTCCCAAGCACTAGATGTAGCTTGAACACTCTTTCTAACTATAATGCAATCCCTTCCCACACGCGAATCAGCAAACGGCTGATAATTATGCCGCCATGGACTCCAGCTATCATGCAAAGACCCTGGACCGTTCAAAGTACCGATTTCTAGGGTAGAACCGTTGCAACTTTTCACCATTAACTCTTCAACCATGACACCACCATCGCCATCAGAAAATAGACCTGGATGCAAATGTTCCCTTCCTTCAGCCATAGTCTTATCTTCTGGAATTTCATCATATTCTTGGGGTTTTAATATTCCGAGGAATTCAGGATTTAGTGAATAGCCATCGTCCTTGTTCTGATGTTGCACTTGCACACCTTCACCAATCTCCAATTCTTCGTCCATGCCGTCAAAATTATCATTCCACATGCCCCTCACCACGTGACATGAAATTATCTTTTAGAGATTCAAGTTCTGCCAAAGGTACTTAAACAATTAGCAATTGCACACATACCATACACAAACATGCTTCTCGAATGCTTCCCAAACGAAATGCAAGCAACATAATAAAAAAAAAACATACACGATATATGTTGACATCAACTAATCAAAATCCAAGAACAATCAGAGCAATTCACTAACCTGAAAGAAGGAAGGAGCGAAACCAAAAAGCTCAACGCAGAAACGGAAATACTTGTTTGGGAAGAAATGCGATTTTCCGACCCGGTTACGAAACCGAAACGTTCGAAAAGAAACTACAGAAACGAAACGCTGAAAAGGGTTTTATCATTATGAGTTCCACCGCTCTCGCTCACCTCGTAAGTTGGTAGAATTAGAAGACGTTATGCTCGACTCAAATTTACGACATCTTACTTTCGTACAAATCTTCGTGACACATCATGCTAAATTCCAAGTCAACGTTTGCTTCATGACTTTAATTCTAACTTTCAACTTCTCAACTCTGTTAACTTATAATTAAAATTAATTACCTAGCATAATTTTTAATTGTATTTAAACCAATTTATGAAAATAAGTAAATTATCCACAAAGAAATTATCTTTTATGCTTAGCTTTTCTTTCTTTGATACCAAATTTCTTCCCTTTATAGAAATAATATTATCTGATCGAAACATGTCATTTTTGTCACTTTTATCCAAATATCCATTCTTGAAAAGTATATAAACGGTGAGGGACACGAGGAGTTTAATTCGAAATAAAAGAATAGTTAAATTATGTGTTTGTATTAAAAATATAATTTTGGTTTTTTAAGGCAATCTGTTTTGGAGTTTAAAAAAGTATTTTTTTAATTTTAAGAAATGGCAGTGAATGATCCACGTTGATGTGGTATGAAACAGTGCACATGCAAAATTGGAGGGTACGATAATCCTTTCACGTCCACTAGTTTCTGATATTTGCTACTTTGTTTCCGATTTTGGTCAAAACAAAAACAGTATTCTAACTTCATCTTTGTTTACTCTTTGTCTGTGGTTCTCACAGTGCCACGTCCCAATTGGGCCCTTTAAACCTGCTATGCGCCGCACTTGATTTTTTTTCTTTTCTTTAATGCTAGTTGGAATATCACAAACACAAGATTCAAATCCATTAATTAATACTTTTTTTGTTTAAACTTTGCAAAATATAAAAGCTACTGAATACTACTATGTTATCGTGATATATAATTCTTCTAATAAGGAATGGAAACACCTAAACTAGAAAATTCAATGTTTTCACCGATCACTAATTCCCACCTCTTTATATTTTGATGGTCACGAGCTTTTACCTTCTAAACCCTGATTTTTATCTACATTAATCTCATTAATTTGCTGTTTTATTCACCAGAAACATTTCTAAATTATGAGAACTCTCAAATTCCGACTGTTACAATAAATTAAATTTCTAATTAAAACATTCAAAACATAATAAAAAAAACAAAATCAAACGTTTGAAAAACAAAAATTAAATATGTTTTTATTCTTTAACATTCACTTAAAACAACAATTATTCCGTTACAAGAATTTTGGTTTAATTTACTTACTCAACTTAAAAAATACTTAGATTTAATTTGTTTTAATCAAATTTTGTTACACTTTGATGTTTCAAACACATTTTATGTAAAATTTTTACATTATTGATATTTTTTCAATATTAATTAAAAAAATATTAAATAAATTTAACAAAATTTGGTTACAAAAATTAATTCTATATGTAAGTTAATTCAAAATTTTGAAAAAAAAAACTAATTCTATTTTTTTAATAAAAAAAATATAATTAACAAAAAATAAGTATTTCAAATCTTGGATTGAGTGTATCACCTCACAACCTTAACCTTAATTTAAAATTAAAAGGCTAGAACGAATAATAGAAAAAAGAAAACCTAACCTTCACACTCCTTTGTTATTAGACCTATAACCACAATAATTTAATTAAAATATTTGAAAGCAATTGTTTTGGTACAAATTTGAGAGTAATTTAATTCGGAATCGTAAAAAAAAACGAAACTGCATTACTTTTTTCTAAATATGCATTTCATTGAAAGTATTGACTTTTCTTAAAAAAAATATCTTGATACACATAAAACTTTTTATAATTATTTAAATCAATTTTCTCTTACTTTTTTTTACTTTTTTGGTAAAAAAAGATAAAATTTTACTTTTTTATAATTATTTTATTTTTATAATATATATTAAATATAAATGTGTCGCCGTATTATTTTTTCAATTTTTAGTTAGTGTCTTTGGAACAATAATTAACAGTTTTTCTTTAAATCAGTGGAAGAAAAAAATTTAAAACATTTGCAGTTCTATTTTTTTTTTCTTTCTGAATTTTCTCTTTCTTCCACGCTCCTCCTTCTTGCCTCCTTTGAAACGTACCAATAAGACAATTTTGTATCGCACCTTTTTTTAGATGTTGTTAATAATGCGCGAAACATTCAAGGGATTCTGAATCGTAATAATTTGAATCCTTAAAGGGCGTTTTATTCCAAATAAATCCCAAATTACTTTATCACCCTCACCAGGCAAGACGATAACAACTGCTTATTCATTTCCACTCGTCTAAGAAATGCTCAAGATATTCCTTCAATTTTCTTCTTTTTCTTTTCTTCATTATACTCTTTTACTTTTTATCTTCTGCTTTTCTTTCCCAATATCTCTGAATCAATTCCATCTGTGCATGCCAAGTTCCATTCACAGGTATTTTTCTCAAATCTTTATCGCGCAAACACATAAATCTTATTAGATCTGTTCTTTCTTCATTTCCTTCATTCAATTTTGTTGAACAGAATGTGCCCTTTTGATTTGTAACATTTGTGTCTCATTTTAATTTAGGATAATCTGATTAACATAAATCTGATTGTATGATAAAAATCATGACGGGATTCTAACAATGAGATTATTGAAAACAATGAATATTCATGTCATAATTACTACAATACTGGTATTTGTCATATGGATCAATGACAGATACTTTTTTGGTTTTAAAAAGTGTTAGCGTATTCCATGTGCACATACATAGAATTTGTATATTGGTGTTGTAAACTTCACCTGCTACTGATATCATACATGTTTCTGTGGAATTTATATGAACAGATAACCTTATCTTTGTGGAAAAAAGTGAACAGGGCTTAGATGTTCCTGTTTTGCAAAGGAATGTGGAAATGCTTAAACTTACGTTCACCACATTACTGATAAAAGTTCTTTCATGGCAAACACATTTCGATCACTATTTGTGTGGGTCAAACCATGACGGACTGTTTTCCTTTCAGGAAAAAAAAACTATCATTACGAATACTGACCATTTTTACAAATCTCTTTCATTTTAAATCATCCACATGTTACAAATTCTTGCAAGAAGAATGGGTGTGCATATCTTGATAAATACAGGAGATAAAGAACATTTTTTCACTCCATAATAACCTCACAATTTATGATAAGCTGTAAAATCCTACGTTATATTGATTTTTTAATTTGCCTTAATATTGTATTTTGGGGATACGAAACTGAGAGAATTATATGCATTTCAACACATAGACGAAAGCATTTATTCGCATCATAAAGAAAAATACAATATTTATGAAAGTAATATTAGTGCACTGGTAAATCTTAGTGATTCTACGTCAATAAAGATCACTGTAGTTTTTCTTTTTTTAATTGTTCTACTAGAATTAGGTACCTGTGTGTAGTTCTGACTTCAAGCCAAGGTTCCATTTCCTTTTCTGAATTGAGGATTATCATTCACTCCTATACAATAATATAAGAAAATATATCCAATCACCTAAAAAATCCAAAAAATGTTTTAGATAACATAAATAGGTTAATTATAACCTAAGTTTTTCTTTCAGTGATTCTTATCTCTTGAAAGTGCGTATGTTATTCTCATAAATGATGCCTTTTATCCGTAGGACTAATTTTGAGCTCTATACAATTGTTGTCATGTTCTATACTTCTATCAAATTTATGTTATCTCTTACGTATATCAAAGAAATAGTTAAATAAATAAATTTTTATTGATCTCTTAATATCTTTTTATAAAGCAAAAAATACATTATTATATAAAGTAAAAGTAATTAAAATTTATTTATATTTGCCGACTTGTGATATGCATTCATAATTTCAAATTGTCATATTTCTTTATTTCAGGATTCCTAGTCATTTGTGAAACAAACAAAAGTTCCTTTGATAGCCATTTATTTTAAAGTATACTATTTGCTCATGGTTCCATAGAAAAGATGACAAATCATCACTCAAGAAAAGCAATCAAGTTTTTTGGAAAACTAATCGGTCCTGAAAATGTTGAAGAGCTCCAAAGAACCAGATCAGGTCTGTACATACTTGTTATGAACATTGGAGTAAGATTAAAACATGTCGAATCATTTTCTTTAGAAAATAAACGCAAAAAAAAATATACTTACCGGAACTTAGTTTTATATCTACCAGAATTAGCTTAATATTAGTTTTTTTTTTAATTATAAAGTATGCACACAAAATAATACAAAAGAAGATATTTGTTATTATATGATAAATTGGTAATTATTTGATGAGAGAGTTTGAGGTACTTTAAATGAAAAAAAAAATTGAAATTATTATTACCTATTTTTCTAGATAAAGCATATTGGTTAACCAAATGAGGAAAAATGGAAAGGATAAGTCTTACTTGAAGGTGAAGGTGGTGCAGAAATTCTTTAAATATTAATGTTTAGATTCACCTATGTTATAGTTTCAAATGAAAAATCAAAGGACAGAAAACAATGTCTATTAATGAGCTTCAAAGTTCTCTGGCGGTTCATGAACAAAAGTTTAAAAGAAAGTAGTAAAGATGGTGCACAAACACTCAAGATGAAAAATATCAATTGATGAGGAAGAGCATATCAGGATTGAGATGTGAATGAAGGATAAAATCGTCCCTTCTTAGTTATAAGAAAAATATTTTGTCATTCTCATAACAAATGGGGTATACAATATCTATTATCCAAGTAAATTGTACATATGGAGATAAGTACAAAGCTTGGATCGAAGTCAAAGCTTCAGTAACTCACCTCATGAAAGAACCAAAAATGGATTCCTTCATAGACAATTAAATGAGTACGTGTACATTGAACAACCAAAAAGATATATAAATAAAAAGGAAATAATACAGAGTATGCAAGCTACATATAGTTTTGTATAGTGTAAAGCAAACACCAATAGCATGGTTTAATCATATAGAGTCACACTTCATGAAAGAAGAATTTAAAAAATGCCTAAAAAAGTAAACCTTGTTCATTAAAATAAATTATGAAGGTAACATATTAATTCTATATTGATGATTTTATTTATATTAGTGATGATAAGTGCTTGATGATTGACCTATGGAAGATGAAATTCTTCCTTAATTGAAGATTTTCAAAAACTATTATAAAATATGTTTATTTGACTGTATTTGTAATTTAGTGCTAAAATATTTGAAGTTCTGAATTGAATTATATATGTATTCCTTCTTCTTTTTTTGCAGATATTGAAACTAATATTTCTGGAATATTGAAATTTATTAAAAACGAAAGTCTTAATACAGAAGATGGAAATCTCAAACATTCCACAAACTGGACAGAATTTAAGGGGTTGATAGAAGACTTATGCAAGAATCATCAATCAATGTATGCCTTGTATGATCGTATTACTGAAGAGTTTGAGAAATCCGTTTCTCGTAAAAGAAAAGTGTCCTCATCTGACTCTGAATCTGAATACTTTTCTTCAGAAGAAGTAGATGGTTATAGAAGAAGGTCAGAAAAAGAACATTATTTTATATCTGATTTTGAAACTCCTAGACAATTTTTCGATAAAGGTGATGGTACAGATGAGACTACTAATGCTGAAGCACAAAAAACTGAAGAACAGTTAACTTTGCTAATGCAAGAGGTTGAGAGCTTGAGCAAACAAAAAAGTGATCTAAAACAAGAGGTTGAAAACCAAACACATGAAGTTAAACATCTGACCGCGAAGAACACTGAGTTGAATGATGAAATACTCGAACTTGATTCGTTGTTGAAAAAGGAGAAAGATAAGGTGTTCGATTTGCAGGCACAATTAAACGACAATGAGAACCAAGAAAAGCCCAATATTGCAGATTTGATGGCAAAGATTTGTGAGTTGGAACAGGAGA
This sequence comes from Vigna umbellata, assembly GCF_029865625.1. Classification (NCBI taxonomy): domain Eukaryota; kingdom Viridiplantae; phylum Streptophyta; class Magnoliopsida; order Fabales; family Fabaceae; genus Vigna; species Vigna umbellata. The sequence continues at coordinate 42,583,793 of NC_142165.1, read as the reverse complement.
TCAAGTCCTTGCAGACACAGAAAAATGAAATGGAAGAAAAATTAAAATGTGAGCAAAGTGAAGCATCAACCCAAAGAGAAGATTTGATGGATAAACTTGACATGGTACAACAAAGGTTGAATTTCATGGAAAGTGTGAATAAAGAAGTAGAAGCCAAGATGGAAAGCCAAAGGGAGCAAATTTATCAAGATTCTACTGAGATAAACAATCTAAAGGACAATTTAACTAATATGAGATTGGTTGAGAAACATATGGTGGCAGAGAAAAATAGGCTTCTTTATAGGCTTAGGGACCTAGAACTAAATTTGGAAAGTCAAATGAGTCAGAAAAGTGAATTGGAAGAGAAATTAAGAGACAAGAATTATGAGATTAAAGAACTTACAGAGGAAAATAAGGTCTTCCAAGAAAGAAACCATGAACTGAGAACAACAATGACACAAAAGGGGGAAGAGTTATCTAATTTTGTGAGAGAACATGAAAACCATGAAAATGGAGCTTCCATGGAAGTTATGACTTTAAAAGCAAAACTTAATGAAATGAGATTAGAGTTGGACACTATGCACGAACAGAAGAACAAACTGGAGCAACAGATGGAACGAAGTCAAAAAGAATATGTTGAAAGCCTAACAAGGATGGAAAATCTGAATGCCAAGTTGGCAACCCAAATAGGAGATCAAGAGAAAATGATTGAACAACTCAGTGAGGAGAACAAACAAGCTAAAGTTGTGTTTAGTAAATTGAAGACTGTTCAGGTAACTGCGGAAAGGAAAATCAATGAATTGGCAGAAGAGTTTCGAAGGAAAATGGAAGACAACATCAAGTTGTTGCACCAGAGGATCCATGTTGCAGAACAACTGAATAACGAAAATAAGTACAGTTACAAAATAACAAAACAAAGGTACGAGGAAGAGTACAAAGATATAGGAAAGAAAATTGCTCATTATAAAGATGAAAAACCAACACGCATTCCAAATGGGTTTGAATTTATTGCACTAAATGGATTAGATTTAGCAATTGAAAATCTGGAAGAGTATGCAACTCGTGTGACTAAGATGATGTGTGAGGTTAAGTTTATGATGGATCGGATGAGGGAAAAGAATGAGGAGGTGAAAGAAATGAGAGACAATGTGGATTACTTTAGGGAATTGTTGGATAAAAAGGAAGAACAAGAATTGTTGTTAAGGGAGAATTTGTGGAAATTGGAGGCAGAGGTGAGCAAGGAAGGAGGAGATAAGTTGAACCTGAGAAAAGAAGTGAGTCAATTGGAGAAGAAGGTGGGAAAATTAGAAAAGAGTGTGCAAAAGAAGGATGAAGATTTAGTTAACCTTGGGGAGAAGAAAAGGGAAGCAATAAGACAACTTTGTTTTGTGATTGAGTTTCATAGAGATCGTTGTAACTATCTAAAGGATATGGCTACAAAAAATAGGCTCAATAATATTACATCAAAAAATTAAGACTACTTGTATATTGAATTTTTTTACTTAACTTCTTTTTCTGTTTCACACAATTTTAATAGTATAGTAAGAATTTGTTAAGTTGTACTTTTAATTTGTAATAATTTTTTATTTAAGAACAAATAGAGATTGTATATTTGTTTAATAGATAATAAATTTTCTTTTATTTAATATACATTATTAAAAATGACAGGATAGAAAATATTATGATTTTTTTTTGTATGATAAAATTATCAGGAGAACTTGAACGTAAAAATGATAATTTAATTAATTGTGTTATAGGAAAGAAATGAAATAGCAAATATATAAATAAATTTCTCTAATCTAAAAGAAAAATATAGTCGACGACTATGTTGTTTGATGAATAAAAAAAATAAGGTGAGGAAGTAAAAATAAATGTATACACTGGTTTTAAAAAACTATATATTAATGTAAAATATAATTTTAACAATTTTTTATGTTATAAAACAAAATAATATCCTTCTTTTCTCTTTAGCCTTTACATTAATTAAATAAAAAATGTTGAGTTTGTGCTTTAATTTTTTTATATCATTTATAGTTTTCGAATTTTATAAATAAACCATATCAATCTTTCTCTTTTTTCCTTATCAAACTCATTTGTTGGTGATAATAGTTAATTATGATTGATAAATTTATAAAAAAAAGAAACTAATAGAAAAATGAAATAAGATAAACTAAATATAACATGAATGAATCAAGGTTATTGTGGTTAACTAAATAATAATAAAATTTACGATGATTATTAATATTAATAACGGATACAATAATACTAAAAATAATGATAAAAATGGTGAGAAAATAATAATATATAATTGAGGATGAATTTATGATGTTGGTTAAGGCCATTATAGTACTACCAATAGAATCATAATAATGGCAACAAAAATATTTCCGATAATTGTTAATATTAATAAAGGATAAGAAAATAATAAAATTAATGGTAGAAATTGTGATGACAATGTAGTTGGAGATGAATTCATGTTGTTAGTTGATAAAATTACAGTATAATGAATATTGTTTAAATTCGTTTTAATTTTGACAGAGAATTCTTATATTATTAAGAATAACTATAAATTATGATTAAAATTTAATTTTTTAAATTGGATACAGAGAAATATATGTATATAATTATCTTGTTTCGTTTCTATTTTCATTCATATACTCGTTCCATAATTACATACATTCTCGTTTTAAATTACTAATTCATTCATAATTTTTTAAATAAATTAACAATTTTAATTTTATTATTCTTTTTTATCCTTTATTTCATTTCATTTAGAAAACTCTCTCACAATTCAAAATCTATACCCATTTTTGCTATCTATAAGTTAAATTTCATTGAGGAAAAGGACAAAAAGTGAGAGATAGAAGAGAGTTCTAAAGACACTTATTTTCTTTATAAGTTCACTCCCTCTTTCTTTGGTTTTAACTTCAGCAACTATTTACTATTTACACCACCGTTCAAAGCACATGCACCGCATTTACCGTCTTTATTAAATAAATTCAAGTTTAACGCAATTTAAATTTCAGTAACACTTGTAAATTAATTCAAACCCATCTTTAAACAAAAAGCACATGTCCTTATATAAAGTGACTAAAGTTTTCCATAAATGTTATTTAATACATAATTAATATTATACAACAACACATAATTCTCTAATTATTATTCTAGTTTCCTAAAAATAAGGTATAATTCTATAGTTGATCTGATGAGCTCAATAACACTGTATTATAATGCCTCATGAAGTGAAATATTATTTTTAATTGTCAATTTTCTAACAAAAAATTATCCATTTAATCTGTATTTTTTATATTTTAATATGACATAACTTTTTATCCAATTATACACTTAATTTAATTAATATAAAGGGAACAATTATGCTCACAAAAAAAAATGAAATGACACATAAATATACATTGAAATAAGAAAAATGAAAAATAATATAATAACAAACTTACTAAAAGTTATATTAAAATAAAAATTATTAAAAACAAAATAGAAAATTTAAACGATTATTATAAGAGCGGGGAATCGTATAAAAAAGAAGTAATATACTAAAATTATTTTTAGAAACATCACCGTTTTAAAACATGAATTTTGAGAAAAAAAATACTAAGTTTGTGACACGTGTTCAATACGTGGAATTGAAATGTTGTAATAGCTACACTATTATAGTGTTTTTTAGACGCAAAGAAAAAAGAAAAACAAATAAATTCCCTCTAATTAATTAAAAAAACATAAAGAAGATAAAAAATTGGTTTTTTAGAAAAAAACAAAAAGACGAATTTTTATTTTCTATTTGTTTTAATATTTAAAATTGTATTTTTTGTCCTACTAAAAAATAAAAAGTGAGTTGAACGTTCATTACCCATAGCATTTATATGATTAAACATTACGGCATAAATTAGAAGGAAAATTGGCTTATGAAAAAAATACATTATTCAGCTAGCAGAAAGAACAAGAAAGAGAAATCGAGGAACATGCAAAGAGGATCACCAAACGGTGAAGTACATTATACAAAATATTATAAAAATAATGAGAAATCATAAAAAATTAGAATAACGTGACGTGTGACTTGTAATTGCAGGCATATGGAGGAAACGGCCACAAACACAGACATGAAATTGAAAGAACCAAGCGTGACATCGTATCGTGCTCCTTTCTGGCATCTGAGTCCTAAATCATTATTATTTTTTCTTTCCTTTTTAAATTATAATTTTCTGTCGGTTCCTAGGAAAGGGATTTTTTTTTAGGGCAAAAACATTCTCAATTTACGACTATATGTGTAATTTAATTGACTCCATTTTTATACAAGGTCAAACATTACATCATATAATTTATATATAGCAAACAAAATTTGTGTATTATGTATTGACCGATGTAGACCGATAATATTACTTCAAACCAATCGTGTTAAGATAAATAAATCCATACCTAGTTAGTCATTTAATTAAATTAAATAAATTAATAATTAAGGTTAATAAAAATTTATAGAGAAATTTATAAATATAAATAAAATAATTATTTGAATTTTTATAATACATTTCTTATAATATTAATCATTAAATCATTAAAATATTAAAATATTTTTAACAAATACACTGAATCAACAAAACAAAAGAGTTAAAAAATAAAAGAGACAACTTAAAAGTGAATCCTAATTTCATACATTCAAAACAATTTATGTATAACACCCGTCCTGTATTAGTAGCTTGCATCTAATTTATTCGAAGATGAAAAAAAAAGTCATATTTAATTTAGTTTTTACGGTTTCCTTTTTTATATTAAGTAATTTTGATATTGCTAACACGAAGAAGTGGAAAATGTTCTCAAGAGAAGAGCTTACTATTATTTGTCATCTTTAAAAGGTACTCAAAAGATTAGAAAAAAGAATGTGCAATATAATAATTATATTAAAAAATCACAAATTCTTAATTATATGGATTGGTTAAAATTTGTTGTGTTTTACTAATATGATTTTGTTTGATTAAAATATATATTGAACCTATTGAATTATATATATTGTAATTATCTCGTTGAAATGGGTATTTGAAAGTGATTATGTTGTTCATATTGAATTTTGGAAGTGTCGGTATCAAGGAAATTGTTATGTAAATGTTTATAATAACGATTATATTACCCAGGGTTTATAATCAGTCTTTTATTTTGTATTTATGTAAAAATGAGTAGATGTTTCATGGAAATTTTAATTTTTATTCTTAAATAAGTAGAAAGGATTAAACCGATTTTGATGAAGAAATATTTGGTAAAATAAAAGATAATAATTTAGTTTATCGGTACTCAAATCTCTCTCTATATATATATACATTGATTATGAAAGATAACTTTCAACACTTATTTTATATATTAAAAATGCAATTTGTAATATTTATTGTGTCATATAATTGTTAAAATTTTACATTTAATTTTCTTATTATGAACTAAATTTCAATGAAATTAAAAAATTCACAATTTAGACTTTATAGTGGGTTTGGAAAAATATTACTATTTTTATTCCTGAGGGACACTTACTTTTGGAAGCAAACTCAACAGTATTTTAAGCAATTGTCTCAAATAATTGTTTTTTTTAAGAAACTAAAATAAGCACTCTTATAAACAAGTAATTCTTATGTCTATTGCCTTATAAGAGACAAAATTTGACTTGCCAATTCGATCATAACTGATATGTTTATTATTGGAAATATTATGATATATTAAAATTGACACTTCTAAATTTTTCGTTTTAAATGAACATTTTTAATATTTAATCATATTCATTTCCGTTATATTTTTAATAATTTGAAAACTTATTTTTTTATTCAAAAATATTGTATTAACTAAAATTTAGAAGAACAAAATTAAATTTTTAAAAACATGTGTATTATTTATTAAAAATACGATGGATAATTCTGAGAAAAAATGTGGTTGTTCTTATTCAAAATATGATTGAGATAAACATATATTTTAAAATTAAGAGGGATTGCCAATATTACCTAAAATAATTTATTAAGCAATTCTTTATGGTCTTAAAAATATGTTAAAGAAAAACAAAACAACAGTTTTTCTCTTTTGACGAATGTAGTATGTGATCCCCGAAAAAACACTACGATTAAAGGAAAATGACTAATAACATTCTTAGATATCACATATTTTCTATAAAAGATAGTTTCGTTTAATGAAATAAAATTAGTATGAATAACAATTTTATATTCAAACTCACATATATACATTACTTTAATTTAAGATTATTAGTTAACTGTGTCAACTCGAATCCTTTTTTTTGGACTAATTAAAAGTAAAATTAATATTAAAATTTTAAATGATTTAAAAGTTTTAATAAATTATCATTTGTAACTTTAACTGAATTCAACTCAACCTAATTTTTCAAAAAATATATCAAAGAAGTTGATCCTATTAGGTACAAAGTTACTAGATGCGAACTTTAAGAAAAAATAATAACTTAATAGAAAACTCAAACAAAGAGAGAGAAGGGTTTGGTTGACTTTTGTTTCTTAAAAGTGTTTAAATTATTCTACTAATACAATTTTTTATTAAAATTAAACAAGGAACAATCTGCTTTATAAACTATAAAGTCAAGATGATTTGATATCTAGTTATTTATCAGCACCTAAATGAAAGAATTTAATATTTTACAACTTGTTACAAATAATTAACATCTTCTATGTAAATTTCATGGTTTTAATTTGTTCACATTGATTGAATAAAGAATTTATTTTACAGCTGTATAATAAATTTTCTAATTTTAATATTTATTATTTTAAAAGTCATATCAAACATAATTTTTAATTATTTGACAATGTAAATTTTGCATTAATAATATATAGCTGCTAAACTTATTAACTACTGCACTTTTAAAGAAAACATTTGATTTAATTAAATTTAGGACCACACGTATGTTTCCTAATTACGTTTCAGTTAAAAGTTATTTTTAATAAAATTAATTGTATACAATTTTAAAACAAACAATTCTTAAAACATATAAAAAATATATATAAGTTGATCAATGAGAATATGTTTGACTAATTTTTTTCATACAGGATAGAAAAATAGAAAACAGAAGAACATAATTTCTTTATAAGAGAAAATTAATTTTATATACAAAATGATTTGATAAAAAGGATCACTAATTAAATTTTTTATTTTTAACTTTTAAAAATCCTATTTCATTTTTTTTCTTTTTATAAATATACCCTAATTATTATAATTAGAGTAAAATAGAGAGTCGTTTATAGTTTTCTACAATTCAGTCGATATCTCCATCCTATTTTCGCGTTATTCGACTATGTTTTACTTGAATAAGTGCGTGGTAAATTAGAAGAAGTTTATATTAATGAAAAATGTATATTTTATTATATATTTTTCGGAAAAGTGAGTAAATAAGAGAAGAAAAATAAGAAATTGAAATTTTAGAAAATACTAGTATGAATTTATAAAATAAAAAACGGAACATTAACAATACAGTGTCCAGAATTTCAAAAGAAAATAACGCGCAGAGGTAATGGTGGCATTGTGGTAATAAAGAGAGAAAGAAAAGGGCAAAGATTTGAAAAACAATTCCAAAGATTCCATTCCTGAGATTTGAAGGTGTAAAATGCTGGCGTCTCTTGAGAGCGCTATAATCCAAACAAAACAAAGCTACTTTTTGATATCATTACAATTTTTTTAAATTAATATTTATTTATTTATCATTTAATTATACAAACTTTAACCAAACCAAAGAGAAACAAACTCTGTCTCTCTTGAAGCTCCCTTTCAGTCACTTCCTTCCCTTCAATCCTTCTTTTTTCCCTTCTCAGAGTTTCGATCCTCTGCTCCCGCTTCTACGATCTTCCTTCCTAGTTTCACCGGTGACCGTCGATTTCCTATCCTCAGTCTTCCTTAAATTCTTCCATCACTTCAATTTTAAGCTCTTACGTTTCTGTGATCGTTTCAGCTTTGGATTCGATCGGATCAACTTTGTTTACTTCGTAATTCAGCTTCTCCTGGTTTCTTTGATTCTTTTTTCTCCTTCTCTGCAGTTGCACAGGGTAAACTTTCGTAGCTGTATCTGATCTTTAATCTTTGATATGAATTTTTATCGTCTTGTTAATTTTCTATGTCGATCTTGAACCACTGTGTTCTTTGCCATGCTTTGAATTTTAAGGACAAAATTAATAAATTTGCTTAGATATTACTGACAGTTAACAGAGGAAGAAAGCTATTGCTGCTATGTAAAATTATCTATCGTTATTTTTTTTTTTGGTGATTTTGTTATCAGGTGTGCATTAATTAAATTTGAAGCTCACTCGTCCTTCTTCTTCCCTTGAACTTGCTTTGCCTTTTGTAATTTTTCTATACAGGTAGCTACAATTTTGCTTTTGGAGCTTAGCCAATTCTTAAGAGAAGAGTAGAAGGGAAACGGAAACCGTATCTCAGGTACCTAAATCGGATTTCGAAATATAATGATCTTGAACATCAAGATTAGTGTTTCCTATCTGCTTTCTTCTGTTTTCCCTCGCAAAGATTGTTTTCTTTTTTCCTTTTCTCAGTTTCATTCATCAATTGTTTCAAATAATTTGAAATTAGCTGAAAAAAAGTTTTTGTTGAGCTGTGCCGTTTGATTTCCAATCTTTTTATGGGGTGATTCCAAGAGTTGCTGACGTGGTGTCAGATTATTGTTGTTGTCTCAGACTAGTTGCTCTGTTTCTATCCCTCTTCTTCTTTTTTAACTTTTTTTTAATAAAGGAAATACTTATAGTCATAACATACTTCAAAATACTTATGGTCATTAAAAATACGTATGTATTTATTTTATTTTTATATCTTGTTCTGAAAATTTGAAGTCTGAGAAGGTGAGGGAATAAAACGTTGGTACAGCGATGATAGTCATAACATATATTTATTGAGAATCTGACCCTGAAGGGTGGGCCCAAATAATTACACGTTCTGCCCCTCTTCCTCGTTATTTTGTAGATTATATCTTGCCCGCAATTCATCCCATAATTGAACCCAATTTCACTTCCTCATAAAAAGTGAACTAAACCCGCTAAAGCACGAGGCACCAGGCCTCATTTTTTTTAGCATTGGACTGATGAGTTTACAAAATAATAGTAGTTTCTATTTTGAATTAAACCTTTGTGCTTCTACAATCTTCCCTTGTATTGTAATATTTGATAGAGAAAATAAGTGAAGAAAAGGAAGAGAAATATAGTGTAAATATAGTTTTTAGTTGAAGAGAAATTAAGAAAAAATGAGGTGGAAATGAACTTTTTGAGATTATTTGATTAAGAAAACAAAATAATAAAAATAATCTATTATTATTCTTAATTAACATTAATATTATTTATTTTAGTTATTAGTATTGTTTTATTATCATTATTTATTTTTATCGTTAATTTGCTTTATTTATTTACTGTAAGAAAAAGAAGTTTTAAGAAACAAAGAAACCTAAGCCTCCCATAATCGTTTGAGAGCCTCGAAATCTATGAAATTGTTTTTTAACTAAAAATTGGTAATGCTCAACACAATCCGATTCTGTTCCATAACATAATCAATCATGTTATTCATTGCTATTTTATGGAAAGACATTTTTTGGGTCCCACATTTTTTTTACTACCAAACTACTCAATTATCTTTTCTTTCCTTCTCTCACTTATCAAACTCACAGTAAATTTCCTGCAACATCTTTTGTTAGTGATATCTGGAAAAATATTTTACTTTAAATATTTTTGTTCAAACATCAAATATTGCATCCCATCATCATCTTGGTGGGCAAAGAAGCTGTTGAACAAAATCCTTTGTGATAAAGTGTTGCTGTTGAAAGACTGCCCACGAATATCACATGCACTCTTACTACTGTTATAACTAAAACAACGTGCAAAAAAAAAAACTAGTCTTTGAAAGATACAATGTTGATTAAACAAGTCCTTTAATGATAAAAAATAATTGAAAAATTTATGCTTAAGATCAATACAATTTTGGGACTTCATTGACTGAAATTAATGACCAAGCGCAGATTTGGTGATCACAGATTGTAATTTCTACCATTTAGGGACTCGTGACCAAGTTGGATAATTCAGGAACTGATTCTACATGTTTCAGTTGGTCTCCTATAATTTATATTTGTTTATCAAGTTTGATAGATATAAATAAGATTTTGATGGCTCAAAAAGTAGCTAGATTTGTATTCTCGTTGTCGACGTATTTGAATATTTCTCATAAACATCTACAAATTTGTATGCATGACAGGGCTCAAAATATCAAGGAATTGTGTTAAAATTTTCCACTTCTGACTTCCAGGAACCAACGTGGGGAACATACTATCTTGATGTGGTCCTGCTAAGAAGTTGAAAATCTATAAGAAAAGATGGTGAAACATCGCCTTAGAGAGTCTATCAAATCTTTGTTTGGAAGTCATATTGACTCTAATAAAGAAGAGCAGCTCCACGTAGCTAAAGCAGGTACAATTTTTTATGAAAGGCTAAATTCGGCTGCTACTATGACCGCATGATATCATTTCTCTGAAAATAGTGATGAATACTTTACTGTGATCTACAAGTATATCACGTCATGATGACCAAACCAATGATATATAGTTTTTCTACTTTTCCTACAGATATTGAAGACAAAGTGAAAGAAATATTGAAACTTATTAAAAATGACAACCTTGAAGAGGATGGTACCCCAGTGCAACTTTCAAAGAGAGAACCACTTATTGAACTGATTGAAGATTTCCACAATCAATACCAATCACTGCATGCGCAATATGATAATCTAACAGGTGAGTTAAGGAAAAGGATCAAGGGCAAGCGAGAAAATGGGAGTTCTTCATCCAGCTCGGACTCAGATTCAGGTTCAGATTATTCTTCAAAGGAAAAAGGCAACAAAAACGGACAACTGGAAAATGAATTTCAAAAGACAATCGGTGGCTTAAAGCAAGAGCTTGAAGTGGTGCATGCAGAAGTGGCTGAATTAAATCGGAAGTTGACAATTTCACATGAAGAGAAGGAGGATCTTAATTCCAAATATCTTGCAGCACTGAGCAAGATACAAGAAGCAGATACAGTTAACATGGATTTGAAAAGTGATGCTGAAGCATTAGGCACTCAAAGATCTAAACTTTTGGCTGAGAATGCTGAACTAAGTAAACAAGTGGATATTGCTGGCAAAAAAGAAGCTGAACTGAGTCAAAGATTGGAAGAGTTGAAGATAGAAAAAGATAGTTTGACCATGGAGAAGGAGACAACTCTCCAACAGATTGAGGAGGAAAAGAAGATTACTGATGGTCTCAGAACCCTTGTTGGTCAACTGAAAGATGAGAAATTAGCTCTTGGCAAAGAGTTAGAGGCAGTTACAAGTGAACTTTCCATTCTGAAACCGCAGTTGGAAGACGGAGAACAGAAAATGACAGGTATAAGCCACAATCTGAAAGTTGCTGAGGAAGAAAACAAATCTTTAAAAGAGCAACTTTCACAGGCTTCAAATGAGGTTCAGCTGGCTCAGAGTAGAATACAAGAATTTGTAGCTGAATCAAGTCAGTTAAAAGAGAAACTTGATGTGAGTGGAAGGGAAATTAATGCCTTTACTCAGATGCATGAAGGTTTTCAGAAAGAATCCTCAAATCGTGTCGGGGAACTTGAGGCACAGGTCACCAACCTGGAGTTGGAGTTAGAATCACTTAAAAACCAGAAAAGAGATATAGAAGTACAAATGAAGAGCAGCACCACTGAAGCAAGGGAACTAGGAGAGCACAATTCAGGCCTACAAAACCAAATATCACAACTCGAATTGAAGTCCAGAGAAAAAGAAGAGGAGCTATCTGCTATGGTGAAGAAACTTGAAGATAATGAGAATGAATCATCTTTGAAAATTTCAGATTTAACATCTCAGATAAACAAGCTGCTAACTGATGTTGGGACACTACATACTCAAAAAAATGAACTCGAAGAGCAGATAATTTTTAAAAGTAACGAAGCTTCCACTCAAGTGGAAAACATTACACATGAGGTGAATGCATTGCAGCAAGAAGTGACGTCCCTCCAGCACCAGAAATCTGACTTGGAAGCTCAGTTAGTAGAAAAAGTCCACGAAAATTCCAAGAATATGAATGAAATGCAAACTCTGAAAGAGGAAATTGACCGAAAAATCCTTGAACACGAGAGACTTCTGGAAGACAGAGAAAATTTAGCCATGCAGCTAAGGACATTGGAATCAGAGATGAACACCATTCAGAACAAAAACAGTGAAGCTGAAGAGCAAATAAGGGCTAAAAACCATGAGATCAGTCACATGAATCAGGGCATGTTGGAGCTACATGAAAAAATAGCAGAAATAGAGAAGATATCAACAGATAGAGAATCAGATTTGTTGACTCTCCAGGATAAGTTTATTAGCGCAGAGCAAGCAGTTTCAGCTCAGATAATGGCCTCCAGCGAACAAATTAAGAATCTTGAACATGATTTGGCATCACTGCAGAAAGAGAAACACGAATTAGAACAGCAGTGTGAAAAGCTGAAGTTGGAGGTAGATTCTATACAGAACCAAAAGGGTGAAGTTGAAGAACAAATGAGAACTAAAGACCATGAGAACTCTGGACTGCGAGAAGAAATTTTGGGATTGCAGGGAACAGTAGCTGTGCTGGAGAAGACATTAGCTGGGAAAGAGGCAGAGCTATCCAGTTTACAGGAAAAGCTTCATGAAAAAGAGAGCGAGGCTGCAGGTCAAATAACTGGCTTCATAGCCCAGATTGATAATTTAAAACATGATGTGGTGTCCCTGCAGAATGAGAAACAGGAAGTAGAACAGCAGTGTGTAAATCTGAAGATGGAGCTGGATTCCGCACAAAACCAGAAAGTTGAAGTTGACGAGCAGTTGAGAACTAAAGACCAAGAGAACACGGAACTGAGAGAGGAAAAAATTGGATTGCAGGGTACAATTACTGCACTGCAGAAAACATTAGCCGATAAAGAGTCAGAACTATCCAATTTACAGGAAAAGCTTCATGAAAAAGAGAGCGAGGCTTCCGGTCAAGTAACTGCCTTCACAGTCCAGATTGAAAATCTGAAACATGATTTGGTGTCCTTGCAGAATGAGAAACAGGAAGTAGAACAGCAGTGTGAAAAGCTGAAGGTGGAGCTGGATTCCTCTCAAAACCAGAAGGGTGAAGTTGAAGAGCAGATAAGAGCTAAAGAACATGTGAACACCGAACTGAAAGACGAAATTTCGGGATTGCAGGGAACAATTACTGCACTGGATAAAAGATTAGCTGAGAAAGAGTCAGAGTTATCCACTTTACAGCAAAAGCTTGACGAAAAAGAGAGTGAGGCTTCCGGACAAGTAATTGCTTTCACGGCCCAAATTGATGATCTGCAGAAAGGCTTACTTTCATTACAGAAAATAAAAGAAGAATTGGAGCTCCAGCATGAAAAAATTAGTCAAGAACATGCAGAAAGCCTTGTAATGGTAGAGAATGAAAAGAATGACATATCAAGCAGGTCTATGGATCTTAAGAGAACACTAGAAGAGCGAGAAGATTCATATCAGAGGTTAAATGAAGAATATAAACAAATTGATGGTTTGTTTCAGGAATGCATGGTCAAGCTTGAAGTTGCAGAGAAGAAAACTGAAGAAATGGCAGCAGAGTTTCATGAACGAATTGAGTTGAAAGATCAGAAGGAAGCTGATTTGGAACATACAGTAGAAGACCTAAAAAGAGACCTAGAAGAAAAAGGAGATGAAATCAGTACTTTGCTTGAGAGTGTTCGGATCCTTGAGGTTAAGCTTCGTCTGTCAAACCAGAAGCTTCGGGTCACAGAACAATTGTTGAGTGAGAAAGAAGAAAGCTTTAGGAAGACGGAGGAAAAGTTTCAGCAAGATCAGACAGCGCTTGAAGACAGAATTGCTATTTTATCAGCACTAATAACTGCCAACAATGAAGCTTTCGATGGAATTGTTTCTAATGTCAGAGAGTGTGTGAACAGTGTCATGACTGGCATAGAATTTGTAAGCTGTCGAGTTTCTGATGACTGCAAAAGTTACGAGGAGTGTGTCTCCAACATTTCACGCGAGCTTGAGATTGCAAGGGGGCATGTGAGGGATATGAATAAGGAAAAAGAGCAGCTAAAGAGAGACAAAAGCCAGTTGTTGGAGCAACTGCAAGTTAAAAATGAAGAGGAAGTGGCTTTGAGGAAGACAGTTGAGAAGTTAGAGGCAAAGAGTAGAAAGGAAGAATCAGAGAAGATGAATCTGACAACAACTGTAGAACAACTAAAGAAGACAGTTAGAGAGCTGGAGAAAATGATGAAAGAGAAAGAGGACGGTATGTTGGACTTGGGAGAGGAGAAGAGGGAAGTTATCAGGCAGCTGTGTTTGTGGATTGATTATCATCGCAGTCGCTATGACTATCTGAGGGACATTCTATCAAAGACTCGCAGTGGCCAGAGAGCAGCATAAAGCCTCATTTTTCTCGAGTTTTTCTACGCAGCTTGTTCAATTAGGTATGCATGATGTCATGGTCATTCAATTTCTCATTAGCTCATTTTTTGTTCATGTGAATTGATTCTTTGTTCTTTTTTAATCTCAAATATGTGTGTGTCTGTAATTCAATTTGTCCAGTATCAGGAGCATCGTGTAGAGCTAGTTTTGTTCCTCTTGAATTTTTTTTGAATTGAATAATGTTACAGAGTTTTCTCCTTAATTTGTTCAACGTAAATATTTTGATAAACAAGTGCCAAGTATCAAATTCCTGTTTTAATTCTTTCATTTCTGTAACGCTTGTTTCTGTTTCTTGTTCGTTTTGCCATCTCCATACAGAATTTAAAATATGATTTTATATTACATAATTCAAAATAATTTAGAATCATATTTTCTGAGAAACATAATAACTTTTCTGAGAGAGGCTAATAACTTGTGATAACAAGTTTCTATTCCATCTGATATCCCAGTAGCCACAGCCTTAACAGACTTGTGGTCTAAAAGTGTTGAAGGTCGCTTGGTAATGTGCATTCAGGGCAACAACAACATTATGTGGTTTTGGATTGAATTGAAACTCAACGAGTGGTGCAGCTTATTTTACACAAAACCCAATGGGAATATTTCCTTTGAGTTGTTTGCCCACACACCCACAAAGCTAAGATCAGTCTCTTAAAAGTTACAAGCTTCTCTTACATGACAACAAAATTTCAATAATTTTCCATCGCCAACCCTTCATTCCGCATTCTTAACCACACACCTTCTCACAACCCCTCTCAAAAAGGCTAGAAGAGTCTCTATCCAGTGCAATTTATGCACCTTTTTTATCAGAAAATATGTCCAATATACATTTCCACGAATTTTCGCATGTTTGAGCAAGACAATAATTTTGTTTAACTTGATAACTTATATGTCTTAAGTAAACTTGATTTGCTATTTATAGTGAAAACTTCTTTTTAACAATTTTTTTCATGTATAAAATATCAAGTTCAATAGTTTGTTTAAACAAAATGGAAACCCTTCTATTTATTGATGTTTAAAACAGTAACATTTAATTCATGTTAAAATGGTTATTCACAGTTTGTTGGAGTTCATCGACATATAGGATGGTTTAGAAGTTAGAATGATGCATGTGTAAGACAGGTGAGAGAAGAGAGAATGAGATTCGCAGTGCACTGTTTATTAGTCAATAATTAGCCATTATTAGTACAATGCTCAGCCTGCAGGTGGATGGAGCCAACCACATAACCCCACACGAGGATTATGAGAGAATGTTAAACAAGACAAAATTTTGTTACATTATTTTCATGCCTTTGATTCATTTTAATAAAAATTGCAACTATTATTACGATAATCAGTAACAATATTTAATTTCGTTTCATTATATACGTTGTTAAAATGTTTTTTTAATTATATTTCAAATTTATAGTTTTAAGAATATCAAACTTGCCTTTAACTCTCAAACTGAACAATGAGATACAAATATTTTTAATTCATATTCTACAGCATTAATATATGATGAAATTACATACTATACTTTGGTCTAAATGTGTGTGTGTATATATATATATATATATATATATATATATATATATATATATGCACACAAGAGATTAGTAATTTTATATAATTTTTTTAACTAAAATAGTTAGATTAAATAAAATACACATTTTAATCAATAGGTTTGACGGAAATCACAATTTTCTTTTAATATATGAAAAATGCATAACTTTGAATGGTAGAAAATAAGTTTTTGAATGAAAAAAAAAAAGTTAAAAAAAAATAATTCAAAATTTCCATGGCTTGAAAAAAAAAATTAACCTTTTAAAACTATAAATGATTAGCTTTTTTAATAAAATAAGTCACAAATAACTTTGAAATTATATTTTTTAAAACACAAAGTAGAATACAAATTGATTTATATTAAAATTTAACTTAAATTTATAATACGGGCCGTAGATGTTGAAAAATTATTTATCATATTCAATATCATAAACTTATACACTCGAGTATATATATACCAACGCCAAAAGAAAACAAGCAACAGTAGATTTAGCATCATCCGGAACAATAATTATTCGGTTTTGGACATTTAATAATTAAAATAATAAATTAAAACTTTACAGCTGTTTGCAATATATATATATATATATATATATATATATATATATATATATATATATATATATATATATATATACACACGTATATATTTATATCCCTTATTAAGAATTTGATTATCTAATTTATTCAAATTTTTATAATTTTCTATTTAGGTTCCTGTCTAAGAATGTGGGAGAGCAGGTTTTAAGTGTCTTCATTTAAAAAAAAGTCTTGTTTATATTAAAAAAATCATTTAAACAACAGTCCAATTTGATAAGTATGAACCTTCCACGTTCGCTGGAATATGTGTCGTTTTTTCTAATGTTTTTTTCTTACTAGTTTTTTTATCATTTGTCCTTTTTATTGTTCTATACAAATTCTTATTTAGTGTATCACTTTGACTAAAAATAAAATTGAATTATAATATATAAGTAAAATATAAATTTTATCTTATAAGTGAGTTTTGTGAAAAAAAAAAATTAATTTAAACTGTAGGATTAAATTAAATTTAAAGTTCAATTCCTAATAATTTGACCGGTTAAAAGAATATAATATATTTTTGACGAGTAAGAATTTAATCTAACAGAGTAAGTTAATTTTGCCCAAAATATTTGGTATTCTTAATTTTTTAGTTTTATTTAAGAGCACCCATAGTTTTATTAGTTCTCAATAAGAAATATCATTTTCGAAATTCATTTACTTTTTATTTGTGTTTCAACAGTGTTTTATTAATTTTACGAAAGTCTTAATATGTTCTCAACTTCTTTTTATTGGAACTTAAGTAAGTGTTACCTTAAATAAACTATTTAATGGAACCGAAAGTGATGATAATGATAGATTCTGGAAGAATTGTGATAATAACCATAGCACTGATTACAATAATACTGATATTGTAATTATTTTAATAAGCACAGTTTAGTGATTAAGTTACCATTTTTATGATATATCTTAAAACAATTATAATATATTATTTTCCTCTTAATGTATGATTGGGAGGCATTGTCTAAGAAGAAATAGAAATGGAATGATTTTTTTGTAAATAAAATTTGAATATTTTATTATTAAAATATAAAAATAATAAAAATAATTATTTAATTTTCATTTTAAAAGAACTATCTTCTTTTTAAAACTATTCAGTTTTTTTTTCTGACTTTTATTTATGTGAATAATATATTTATCTTTTTAAATTATGGAATACAACAATTTTATCTGATTAAGTTAATTTTTATTCTTTTATTGAGTCATTTTTAAAAGGTTTTGCATGCATGAATAAAGCTGATACTTGCATGTTGTGACTCATTTGGACAGAAGATAAATCTCTATTTGTCTATAATAGTTCAAGTATGCTAACTAATTGATTTGAATAGTTAATTTTTAAAAAAATGAAAACGGTGTTTTAGAGCATAATAGTATATTATATTAAAATATAATTATTTTCTTGTAATACATACTGTACTTTTTATGTATAATAAATTATGATAAATAAGATAAATGAACACAGTTAATTAAATTTTATTATTTAAAATTTAGACGATTTAAGCAAAACAATCAACTATTACCAAATATAGTTGTTTGTTTATATTAGTTTTATATGGATTTATATAATTTCTTTTTGTATATTTATGGAGAAATAATTTTTAAACAATTAAAAATCATCTCTACTCTACCGATTTTAAGGAAGTTTCTAAGAATAAAAGTGGTTTCTTTTTTATAATTTTGAAAGATTTTTTTTAAAATTTTTATTTAATTTAAAACAGTAATAATAACAATGATGAAGATAATAAAAAAGACAACAATAATCATAATAACAGCAACAAACTAAAAATTAATGACATTATTAACAACAATTAATGACATTACTAACAATAAAAACAATATTAAGAAAAATAAAAATTATTATTATTTATTTTTATTATTTTGGATAAAGAGACATTAGAAACAAAATTCTTAAATACATTATTAATAAGTAATTATTTAATTGAAGAAAATATTACTAATTATTTTTTCTCAATTTTCTTTTGTTAAAAGCAATTAATTAGGTACTTATGCAACCATGCATAAATTATAAAAGCCTTTGTTTCACAAGTTTTTGGGTAAAAAGTAAGAAATACTTTTCTATTTTTAATAAAATAGCTATGATATTTTCTAGTAATAAATAAGTAGATGCATATCAGTGAAAAAATAGCTAAAAAAGTGCAAAAGTAATTAATATTGTTTTAAATTTAAAAATATTGATAAATATAAAATAATTCCACCATTAAAAGGAATACAGTATCTCAAAGCTTAATTGAGACAGTATATATTGTTAATAATTTGTTGCCAAATTGACTTGACGGGAAGGGGTTTAAATCCCATTAAGATAGCTATGAAGACTTTATTTTTTTATTGTTTCATGAACTGAATGAATTTGATTTTCTGATGAAAGAGATGAATCCCCACAACATAAGAAATAATAGTATTGAATTATGGATCTGATAATGTGGAAAAAGAAAATGAATTATAGAAGGAATACTCTGTTAATGCACTGTAATCATTGTTTATTCATGGATCTGAAGTGAAGCTAACAGAGAGAATGTGATAAATTGTTAATTAAAAAAAGTGGAAAATAATAGGTGGAGAGAATCTTGTCTTGTCGTCAAAACTAGTCGGTAACAGACATGGATCTACGAACCATTCCACACCTTCTCTCTGCTCTTTCTCCTTAGCTTCTTCGCTTTCATTGCTCAAAAAGACACGACACAGAGGAGGTCACTTCCTCTGTTCCATGCTCTGTCACCACTGTTTCTCCAAACAAACATACACAAAATGAGAACCGATTATTTGAAGCAGAACTTCCCCTTCACCCACAGAAACATCTTCCTCAAGTTGCTTCTCACCCTCTTCTTCGTAGGCCTCGCTTTCCGTATTCTCTTCTTTCACTCCCTGCCCTCGCAGATTTCCCCTGTTCTCGAATCCCCGTTTCCTCAAAAAGCCACCTTATCAGAGCCCCACAATTCTCCTCACTCTGCAGCTCTTTCACAACCACTTTCCGAACCTCCACCTGTTCTCGAACGTCTTCCCGAACCTCCACCTCTTCTGGGTCGTCTTCCCGAACCCCCACCTCTTCTGGAATTCGTTTCTGAAACTGAAGATCAGCTCCCTCCCACAGAATCAGGTCAGTGTTGAATTCTTTTCTATTGACCCTTTTGACAGAAATTATATGCACGTGCCTTTAGATCTACGATTCTGATATGCTGTTGTGGAATTTGTTTTTCGTGATCATACCTTATTATGCCACCATACCAAGCTGAATGGTTATCTACGTTACATTACGTATATGAGCTTACTTTCTGTGTACTTTGAGTCTAGTTTTTACGAATTAGAAACCTGATGTAACTTTTAGAATAGTTATTACGTTTAATCAGATGAAAAAAACAACTCAATGTGGGAGTCAACTAACACGAATAGGTTATTTTACCTTAGTCGGTGGTGTAGAGTTTGAGCTCTCTCGCACACATGTTGTTTAGATTTTTGAATAAGGTAGTTGGATTGAGAGGTAAGAGTGTGAATGTGTGGTTCTGACTTGAGCTTGATCGAATGCAGAACAATGTGATTACTTTAACGGGGATTGGGTTCCGAACACGTCTGGTCCAACTTACACCAACGAAAGCTGCGACCTTATTGAAACTCATCAAAATTGCTTGAAGAATGGAAGGCCTGACAGAGAGTTTCTGTATTGGAGGTGGGCTCCTAGACAGTGTGATTTGCCTCAGTTTGATCCAAAGAGGTTTCTCAACATGATGCGGAACAAAGCCTGGGCATTCATTGGTGATTCCATTTCCCGCAACCATGTTCAATCCCTGCTTTGCATTCTCTCCCAGGTATGTATTGCCATATCATTAGTGGTTCTATTACTGATCATTAGGTCCAAATGTTGCTTTCCCTTTTGTTCGATTGTTTCTATGAGGATCAGACAACTGCCTTTTGCACTTAAATTCTTCTGTTTTGGACCAGATCTTGCTTTTGGTTCCAATGTCTAACCTTGGAGGTTGGGTTTATTTACTTTGAAAAATAAAATGAAGATTCTGTTGCTGTATGCTTTTGTTTGGCTGCACTTGTTTGAGTAAATGATGTAGTAGGCTTGAGTACTTAGAAGTTATATGTTTACAGTCGCTTATAGGCATGAACCTATATATTTAGTGCGCGTGAGAGTTAAGTAAAATCTTTGTTTTTTACTTCCTAGCTCTGTTGAAGTTGCATCAGAATCTAGTGTCTTGTATATTTGAGGCACTGAGATTTGGATACTATACAAATATTTGAAAATTTGTTCAATTCATTGACAATAGCATCATTTTGGTTTACAAGGCTTGATTTGAACTTCCATTGGAATGATTATTGATTTTTGTGAAGAAGTCCATGCACCTATGGTTGCGACTATAATCTTGTTAAGATAAGTTCTAATATGATCCTAGTAAGCGAGTTTATACTTACTCAATCTCACAAAACCTAACAAAACCCATTTGTAAAATAAAGTTTGTTATAATATAGTTTGATATTATCTCTAATCAATGCATCTGCAACACTTACTCTAATCCATGCTACAACTTGGTTTTCTTGTAAAGTTTAACTGTCGGTGCTACAAAGTGTTATCACAATGCTACTGAGCATAATGTATTTTAGAAATTATCGTGGTCTATATATACACATATACTGGTGTTATTCTCGGGAACCATTGGAAGAGGGGTGATTCACGCGAACTATTTTGTCCTTCAGGTGGAAAAACCTGTGTTAGTCTACCATGATGAGGAGTACAAGAGCAAAAGCTGGAACTTCCCCTCATACAACTTCCGTATATCAGTGATTTGGTCTCCATTCCTTGTGGAAGCTGCTATATTTGAAGACATAAATGGAGTTTCGAGTTCTGAAGTGGAGCTACATCTTGACAAACTGGACAGTAAATGGACGGATCAATACCTGGACTTTGATTACATCATTATTTCAACCGGGAAATGGTTTCTGAAATCTGCAATCTACTATGAGAATGACACCATATTGGGTTGCCACTCCTGTCCTAAGAGGAACCTGACAGAGCTGGGATTTAACTTCGCATACCGCAAAGCCTTAAAATTTGTGATGAACTTCGTAGTATCTTCAAATCACAAAGGGATGGTCTTTTTCAGGACATTCACAGCTGATCATTTTGAAAATGGGGAGTGGTTCAGTGGGGGAACTTGCAATAGAACAGCACCAATTAAAGAAGGTGAGATGGAAAGGAAATATTTGAACCAGATGCTCCGTGACATAGAGTTAGATGAGGTTGGAAAAGCAGCTTCTGAAGCTTCAAAAAATGGTGTGAATTTTAAGCTTGTGGATTTCTCTGCACTATCACAACTGAGACCTGATGGACATCCTGGTCCATACAGGCAATTTCAACCATTTGCAAAGGACAAAAAGGCTAAAGTTCAGAATGATTGTTTGCATTGGTGCTTACCTGGGCCAATAGACACTTGGAATGATATAATAATGGAGATGATTGTGAAGGGGTGAGAAAAATAAAACCAGTTAAAGGCCACCATACGTTTGTGAATATTGAGTGAATTGTTACTCTCTCTATACTGTGATTCTTGATATTCATATTCATACAGAAGGATGATGGAGGTTGGAGATAAATATATTGAATGTAGCAAAAGGGACTCTAAATATTAGCTTACAGTTAATTTTGATATGGAAGTGCATGAGCATCGAATCTGTCATCTCTCTCCCTTTTTCTTTAGTATTTAGTATTTATTTATTCTTATTCAACAAAATATGTTAAATTGTCCACCAGATGCTCAGTTTTATGTTGTTTTGGCCAATTGCTTTTGTACATTTTTCTTTTGTCTTGGCTTGAGTGTATGTTAGCTCCACGTTCTAATTCTAACCATGACTTAATCATCGATTTAATCTTTAAATATGTGAGGCTCTTTATTTAGTCATGAATGAATAAAAATATTTAATCTATAATTCTTAAATGTATAAAAAAATTAAATGAGTCTCTAATATTATAATTTAATAACCAGCTGGTTCTTGATTTTTTGTCAAATTAATATCTAAAACCATATTTTAATTGCGTATGTTTTACTAAATTATGGTCCTAAGGCAACTTATTAAAATTGTTTTTAATTTTATTTTTATCATTGATATTTTTTATTTATATTTAGTTTTCTTTATTCATGTATATATTGTTAACAAGTGTTCCAAAAGTTAGTTTTTCAGATATTTTTTATTTATATTTATTTTATTGTCACATGTACATAAAAGTTATTTTGTTAATGGTTTAAAATTTTTTCATGACATTCGCAAGAATAAAAGGAAACAATTTTAAGCATAGAAGCCTCCTAGGTAATTGATAAAGGCTTTCAAGTGAAAACAATTCAGTTATTGGTAGAAGGAGAGAAAATATTAGAAATCAGGATATTGTTAGTATTTCCCTTTAATCTCTTAAATTGAGAGAGTTGTACACCTTAATTCTAATTCTTCCTTTAGTAAAATATAACAACTTTTAATTTATTTTAAATGTTAATCTATACTTATATAAATTTTTTCTCTTATTAATTGGATGAACACTTATATACTTTATAATCTAAAAATGAGTGGGATGAAGGAGATATATAAAGCAGTTGTGCACATATTATTAGAAATAAATGAATATAATTCTAATAGCAAATACGAAACCATCTAAATATGAAACTATAAAGAAAGAATGAAAACAATTCTCAAGGAAGGAGTACAACTTTTGTGACAAGAATAGAAAGAAAAGAGTTTCATATGTATTTTTATAATACCATATAACTAATTGTTGATTTAAATCAGACTTATACACCTTATTTGAATTTAAATATTTCACTTTATTTATATAAAATACATTTTTTGTTTATTTTTCTTTTATATTTATTTTATTTAGAATTTTTTTTTTGGGTATCCAAGTTTACTATAATGGAACAAATGAAAGAAAAGACACTAATTTTTATTATTTTTTAATTAGTAAGTTCTGATTAAAACATATAAGAAATGAAGAGATATTCATGATTAAAACATAATTAAATTTAAATTAACGATGATATAAAGGATAAAAATAAAATATAATTACTTTAGTTTAAAACAACTGTTACTTAAAAGCAAAATTGAAAATGGAATGTGTATATAAAAAAATCCCTTTACATGTAGACTAGTGAAAACTCAAATATGTGTGTTTTTTTTTATTATAGATAATTATTTTAATTAAAAAATAATTGAATATAAATAAATTGTAATTTAAAAGAATAAAATGATATCATAATTATTTTAATTAAAAAATAATAAAATTAAATTAACTGTCATTTGAAGGATAAAATTTTAATCTAAAATAATGATTACTTAGAGTGTAAAATTGAAAAAGAAAATTATATATATATATATATATATATATATATATATGTGTGTGTTTTTTTTAAAATTTAAAGGATAAAATAAGTCATAAAATAATTTATCTGTATCATTATTTGTATCTAATGTTCTATCTATATCCATCCATCCATATATATTAATTTTATCCTTTAATAAATAACCTTTTTTAACTAAAACAATTGTTTGTTCATTTTATCCTTTTAAGCAATATTTTCTAAACTAAATAATGATCTTACTCATTCTATCCTTTGTGAGACCCTTAATAATTAGCTTAAGTTAATCCTGATATCTCACCCTTAATGCTTGCCACCTCATTCCCAGCCATTTAAAACCCACTTCCTAATCTGATCACAATTCTGTCTGACGTGCACGAAGCACCACGCTCATCATTCTCTGAAACATTAAAACGCACTAAACTCTGCATGCACACACGCCACTTGTCACGTTGGAATCTTCTAAATCAGAGTTTGGTGTGCATGTGGCAACCTGTGACACGTTCTTCCAATTGAACGTTGGTTTAACCAAAACCAGACTTTTCGAAAACTCTCTCTCACTTACACGAACTCATCTTCAACCTCTGAACTCACCCTTTCATCTTCTCCAACTTCTCTCTAAAAACCCTAAACTTCTCTCTACTGTAATCCTTACGTTTCTTCTCCAATCACGTTTTCAGCACCGTAGGAACACCCACTGCACTAAGAGCTATCCATTGGACCGAACAGCTTCAAAGACTGACACTGGTAAGTCCCTTTCGTAGTTCGTCCTTAGGTTCTGGAAAAATAGAGTTTTAGTTGCATGCAAACTGGTATTCTAAGTGTTCTGTAATCTGTGGTTAGATTTGGTTCTGGAAGAGTCAAGAATCCTAAGCAAAACGTAGTTGGACGAAGCCATTTTTATACATCTAGAACAAGCTTGAATTTCAATCCGGGTAAGGGAAGCTTATATGTTTAATTTATACTGTATGTTGAATGATCTGAGTTGCATGAATGAAGAATATAAGATTTGAGTTGTATGGATGATCATTGTTATTGTGCATGTATGAATTTCATGAAGTTGAGCTGTTATGAATGGTTACTGAGATCTGATATGAATTCTGGTTTTGATTGATCTGTTATGGATGAACACTGACTTTTATGTATGATATATGTTGTTGATCTTGATTAAAAAGCATGTGGAATTGATTATGTATGAATGGAGTATGTTTATGATATATTTGGAAGGATTTGGATATTGAAACTGTATGATAATGATGTTGAAGGTGAATTAAATCTGGAATGAATGTTATAAAGTTGGAAAAATGAAATCTGGAAAATTCTGTTAAGTTTGAGAAATCTGGAATTTTAATCTTCCCTTTTATGAATGACGCTCGTCACTGTACGGTCATAGACCGTTCGGTTTTTCATTAAAATAACTTAGTTGGAATTCGTTCATTTGGAATGAATTCTGCTCGAGAACGAGCGTCCCCAATTTAGTGAATGAGCGTTCGTTTCAGCTCAGTTTAGATAAATATTTGAAACTTTATAAATACGTGACGTTCGGCCTCATGTCGAGCGTTCGTCCTTAATGTCGTTCGGCCTTATGTCGAACGATCGTTCTATAGAGCGTTCGCCCTTATACTGAACGTTCGTCTGAATTGGCGTTCGGTCTTACACCGAAGCGTTCGTCCTAAATAGCGCTCGGTTTGTATCCAGCGTTCGTTCTGATTTGTGCTCGGTCATTGACCTAGCGTTCGTCCAAAGCAGGGTTCGGTTTCAAACTGAACGCTCGTCCTTATTATTGAATTCTGAGCGAACGTAATTGACGTTCGTCCAAAGTAAATTTCTGAACGTTCGTTCATTTACAGTAAGAGTTGTTTTCTATATTTTAACTTCTCTGGTTATTTATCTAAGCTATTCTTTATCTAAGTTATTCTGTAAGATATTTATTCTCTTAATTCAACCTAAAGTCTTTGTACTCAATATTTTCTAAGTATTACTCTGATTTTCTAAACTCAATCCCATTTAAACTATTTTAGTATTCTTAACGTCCGTAAGTGGACTATTGTTCGTTTCTTTTGTTCAGAAACGTGAAGTCAAATGCACTGTAATAAGTTCGTTCTTATTTGATTAAAGGATGCCTGTTGTTAAATATGAGAATGGAACAGAGAATGAGAATGTGAATAAAGGGAACTTGTTATTATGGGTGAATGATATTTTGAATGAATCATTTGAAGTGGATTTAACGAGCGTTCCAAGGAGGAACGTCTCAGATGTGTGAAATATTGAATGGTAAAGTATGAACCTGGATAAGTTAAGCCTCGCAGTCCATCCTGATATTCCGTGATACGCCTCTTCAAGTAGAAGGGGGTATTCATGCGTGGGAATGGCAGGAGACCCTAGTCCATTGAGTATTTCGGGCAGATAGGGTTAACCTCGAGTGGCAGCTGGGGAATGATCAGTTACTACACCACTCGGGTGCAAGGACGCTTGTAACTACATGGTTCATACAGTCCGGACGGTCTGTCTTATATTACATTTTCTATGATTATTATTGGATGAATCACATGCTGTATGTGTGTTTAGAAATGTAACTGTATGTGTTGATTGTATAAATTAAATATTATAAGCTTACCCTTGCATTTCCATTGTGTTGTCTCTTGTATATGTACGTCCGTCTTGTCAAATGCAATGATCACCCGTTGTGGATGTGAGCAGATGGTGATGCATCCCTTGAAGCAATGCTGGAAGAAGAAAATTTGGACGACTCCAATCTGGTTGAAGTTGAAGTAAAGGTCGAGCCTTAGAGTGCTCGTTTGATTTAGGCTGTATATGTTAGCATAGTTATAACGTTCGGCCACCTATTTTGAAAGGCCGTTAGTCTTATTCATCTCTGATTGTATTTTGGTGTACGTTAGTTTATATATTTAAGAGCGTTCACTCTTGGTTTCATTGTATGCGTTTACACGCGTCCTCTGTACTGATGCCGTTAGGCTTTTTAATCCAGTTTAATGTAAAGACTGTTTGTGATTACTGTTAATTGTAATTAATTCTGAATTATAGTGGTTACTGTATTTTGGGATGTTACATTAGTGGTATCAGAGCAGTTTTGTTCTTCTAAGGACACTGTAGGGTTATGAGTGCACTGTGTTTTGCTGTGTGCTTATTGCATGTTTAATGAGTTATCACTATTTTAACTCTTAGACATTACTAACGTTCGTTTGTTTTCTCTGTATCCAGAGAACAAATGGCACCTAGATTGCCTCCTCCTCCACAACCGAATGAGTCTGATACGTCCAGCAACACTAGGTTATTGGAAACTGTAGTTGAGCGACTGCATCAACAGAACACCACGTTGCTGGAGCAAAACGCCACCTTGATGCAGCAAAACCAAGCTGCTATGCAAGGTTTGGAGGCCTCGCGTGTCAATTCTGAAAACACGCAAAGGTAGTTGATGGAGATCTTGGCTGCAACTAGAGGTGCTCCTGGAGCATCTTCTTCAAACGCTGCTCAACCGAACGCTACTGAATGGAGTCTGGAGAGTTTTCTCCAGCATCACCCTGCCAAGTTCAGTGGCAAATGTCTTCCTGATGAGGCGGACCAGTGGCTAAGGGATATGGAGAGGATTTTTAACGCCAAAAGGTGTCCGGATGAGAACAGGTTGGCGTATACAGAATACTTATTAACTGGAGAAGCAAGCCATTGGTGGACGAGCACAAGGGCCATACTGGTAGACGCTCACCGCCCTATTACTTGGGAAGTATTCCGTAATAAGTTTTATGAGGAATATTTCCCTGACAGCGTAAAGTTTGCAAAGGAGGTGGAGTTTTTACAACTGGCTCAAGGTGGAATGTCTGTATCAGAATACACCAATAAGTTTAAACACCTTGTCCGATTCAATACAATGGCCACTAGTGAGGAGTGGCAGTGCAGAAAATTTGAGAATGGTCTACGCAGTGATCTGAAGGTTGTGATTTCCAGTTTATGCATCCGAACGTTCCCTGCCATGGTGGAGAGGGCTAAGGTACTGGAAAAGAATTTGGCAGAGGCGGAACGGTATAAGAAACAGCAAACAGTAAGGGGGCCAATTGTCTCAAGGGGGAATGTGAATCAGAGAGGATCCCCTTACGCTCGTCCAGCAACCAACACAAGTGGATCTCAAGCCTTGATTCCTGCTGGACAGTCTGGGCAGCAAGGCAGTGTTGTGTGCTACAAGTGTGGAGGACCCCATTATCGTTCTTCATGCCCTCAACTGGTGGGAGTAAAATATTGCACTCGGTGTAGGCGAAATGGCCATCTGGAGAATGAGTGTAGTATGGGCGGACGCGCAGTGATGAGGCCGCCAAACGCAGGAAGAAATCAGCAAGGAAGGGGTGGTCGAGCCCAAGCTACTGGGCGTGTGTACGCAATTACTGGTGCGGAAGCAGCAAGTTCAGGTACACTTATCACCAGTACTTGCTTGTTATATGGAATGCAATGTTGTGTGCTGTTTGATTCGGGGGCAACACACTCCTTCATATCGAAGGCGTGCGTTGATAAGTTGGGAATAGCTGTGAGCGAGATGAATTTTGATTTGATGGTGTCAACACCAGCTGCGGGTGAAGTTAGGACGTCTACCATGTGTGTTAGATGCCCTATTGAGGTAGAAGGACGTAGGTACAAGGTGAATCTTATCTGTTTGCCTCTCAAAGACTTAGAAATAATTTTGGGAATGGATTGGTTAAATACCAATCGCATTCTCATAGATTGTGGCAAGAAGGAGTTAGTATTTCCTGAAGAAGATGAGGAATGTTTGGGTGTGACACTCTGTCAGTTGAAAGAAGATATTATGGAGGGCGCATCTTGCTTCTTGATCATGACGCATGAAGACCGAGAGGGTGCGGATATAATTACTGAGAGTTCGTCCATTAAGTGCACTGAAGGACGAACTGTTGTGGACGAATTCCAGGATGTGTTTCCAGAAGAGATTCCTGGACTGCCTCCTGTGCGTGAAATTGAATTCACCATTGATTTGGTGACCACGGCAGCACCTATTTCAGTTCAACCATATCGGATGGCGCCTGCGGAGTTGATTGAACTCAAGAAGCAAATTGAAGAACTCATGGAGAAGCAATTCATAAGGCCAAGCGTGTCACCATGGGGAGCGCCTGTGCTTTTGGTGAAAAAGAAGGATGGCAGCTCAAGATTATGTATAGACTACAGACAGTTGAACAAGCTGACCATCAAGAACAAATACCCATTGCCAAGGATTGATGACTTGCTGGATCAACTGCATGGGGCAACGGTATTCTCTAAGATTGATCTGCGTTCGGGATATCACCAAATCAGGGTGAAGGAGGATGACATCCAGAAAACAGCATTCAGATCTCGATATGGACACTACGAGTACGTGGTGATGCCATTTAGAGTAACAAACGCTCCTGCAGTGTTCATGGATTATATGAACCGTATTTTCAGGCCATATTTGGACAAGTTTGTGGTTGTTTTTATAGATGATATTCTCATCTACTCCAAGACCAATGATGAACATGAAGAACACTTGAGGGCAGTGCTGAGCGTGTTGAGGGAGAAGGAGTTGTATGCCAAACTGTCCAAGTGTGAATTTTGGATGAAGGAGGTGCAGTTTTTGGGCCATGTAGTCTCGGCTGGAGGTATTTCAGTGGATCCAGCTAAGGTGCGTGCAGTGTTGGAATGGAAGAGTCCTCGTTCAGTCACAGAAGTAAGAAGTTTCGTTGGTCTTGCGGGCTACTATAGGCGTTTTATTGAAGGATTTTCTAAGATAGTAGCACCCTTGACTCAGCTCACCAGGAAAGACCAACCGTTTGTGTGGACAGATTTATGTGAAGAACGTTTTCAAGAATTAAAGAATAAATTGACGAGCGCTCCAGTGCTAATTATTCCAGACACGTCCAAGCCTTTTGAAGTCTACTGTGACGCGTCTCATCAAGGGTTGGGTTGTGTACTGATGCAGGAGAAACGAGCAGTAGCTTACGCATCTCGTCAATTGAAAATCCATGAGAGGAACTACCCTACACACGACTTAGAATTGGCAGCTGTTGTGTTCGCATTGAAGATCTGGAGACATTATCTTTACGGATCCACTTTCCAAGTCTTCAGTGATCACAAGAGCCTCAAGTATTTATTTGATCAAAAGGAGCTGAACATGAGGCAGAGGCGTTGGTTAGAATTTCTGAAAGACTATGAGTTTGAACTGCTCTATCACCCTGGGAAGGCCAACGTAGTTGCGGATGCTCTAAGCAGGAAGGCAGTGCATGTCTCGGTTATGATGGTGAAAGAGTTAAATTTGGTGGAGAGCTTCAGAGATCTAAGGTTGCAGTTCGAATTAGAACCGAACAGCATCAAGTGCTGTAACCTTAGAATTTCCAGCAACGTGTTTGATCGTATCTGGATGAAGCAACGTGAGGATGAAGAATTGGTGAAGATCTTTGATGCACTCGGTACAGACAAAGCTAAGGAGTTTAATGCTGGAACAGATGGTATGTTACGTTATCTTGGTAGGACGTGCATTCCCAATGATGGCGAGCTGAAGCGGATTATTTTGGAGGAAGCTCATCACAGTCGTCTTAGCATGCACCCTGGCATGACTAAGATGTACCAAGACCTACGAAAATCGTTTTGGTGGCCTGGAATGAAGAGTGATGTTGCACGCTTTGTGGCATCTTGCTTGACCTGTCAACGTGCAAAGGCTGAACACCAACGTCCAGGAGGGTTGCTTCAATCACTGGAAATTCCAGAATGGAAGTGGGACAGCATCTCCATGGATTTTGTGACTCACCTGCCACGAACAGTGAGGAATCATGACTCAATTTGGGTGATCGTGGACAGACTAACGAAGAGCGCTCACTTCCTACCAGTGAATTTGAAGATGTCAATGACGAATTTGGCTAAGTTGTATATCAAGGAGATCGTTCGTCTTCATGGAGTGCCCTCAAGCATCATTTCTGACCGAGACACGAGATTTACATCTCGGTTTTGGCAATCACTGCAAGGCGAATTGGGAAGCAAGCTGCAGATGAGTTCAGCATATCATCCGCAAACTGACGGCCAATCTGAACGTACCATCCAGACACTAGAAGATTTATTGAGGACGTGCGTCCTAGACCACTTAGGTGCATGGGATGAGGTCTTGCCACTGGTGGAGTTCACGTACAACAATAGTTTCCAATCTAGCATTGGAATGGCGCCGTTTGAAGCTCTCTATGGGAGGAAGTGCAGAACGCCACTTTGCTGGTTTCAAGAGGGAGAGAACGTGTTAACTGGACCTGAACTCATCCAGCAAACAACCGAGAAGGTTAAATTGATCCAAGACAGATTGAAGACGTCCTTGAGTAGGCAGAAATCCTATGCAGATAGAAGAAGGAGACCATTGGAATTCGCTGAAGGTGATCACGTATTCTTGAGACTGAATCCAATCACTGGAGTGGGAAGAGTTGTTCGTCCAAAGAAGCTGTCTCCCAAGTTCATAGGACCGTATCAGATTTTAAGGAAGATTGGACCAGTAGCCTATGAACTCGCGTTACCTCCTCAGCTATCAAATCTGCATCCAGTCTTCCATGTGTCTCAGCTTAGGAGATACATAGCTAATCCTTCTCATGTCTTGGAGCTGGAAGACATTCAATTGCGTCCAGACAGAACGTTGGAACTACAACCAGTCCGCATTGAAGATGAACGTACTAAGCTGCATAAAGGAAAAGACATCCGTTTGGTAAAGATTGTATGGGACGAAAAGACTGGAGATTCAACGTGGGAAGTGGAGAGTGCAATGAGGAATTTATATCCACGCCTATTCACGGGTAAGTTCTAAATTTTCGAGGACGAAAATTTTTTGTAGTTAGGGAGAATGTGAGACCCTTAATAATTAGCTTAAGTTAATCCTGATATCTCACCCTTAATGCTTGCCACCTCATTCCCAGCCATTTAAAACCCACTTCCTAATCTGATCACAATTCTGTCTGACGTGCACGAAGCACCACGCTCATCATTCTCTGAAACATTAAAACGCACTAAACTCTGCATGCACACACGCCACTTGTCACGTTGGAATCTTCTAAATCAGAGTTTGGTGTGCATGTGGCAACCTGTGACACGTTCTTCCAATTGAACGTTGGTTTAACCAAAACCAGACTTTTCGAAAACTCTCTCTCACTTACACGAACTCATCTTCAACCTCTGAACTCACCCTTTCATCTTCTCCAACTTCTCTCTAAAAACCCTAAACTTCTCTCTACTGTAATCCTTACGTTTCTTCTCCAATCACGTTTTCAGCACCGTAGGAACACCCACTGCACTAAGAGCTATCCATTGGACCGAACAGCTTCAAAGACTGACACTGGTAAGTCCCTTTCGTAGTTCGTCCTTAGGTTCTGGAAAAATAGAGTTTTAGTTGCATGCAAACTGGTATTCTAAGTGTTCTGTAATCTGTGGTTAGATTTGGTTCTGGAAGAGTCAAGAATCCTAAGCAAAACGTAGTTGGACGAAGCCATTTTTATACATCTAGAACAAGCTTGAATTTCAATCCGGGTAAGGGAAGCTTATATGTTTAATTTATACTGTATGTTGAATGATCTGAGTTGCATGAATGAAGAATATAAGATTTGAGTTGTATGGATGATCATTGTTATTGTGCATGTATGAATTTCATGAAGTTGAGCTGTTATGAATGGTTACTGAGATCTGATATGAATTCTGGTTTTGATTGATCTGTTATGGATGAACACTGACTTTTATGTATGATATATGTTGTTGATCTTGATTAAAAAGCATGTGGAATTGATTATGTATGAATGGAGTATGTTTATGATATATTTGGAAGGATTTGGATATTGAAACTGTATGATAATGATGTTGAAGGTGAATTAAATCTGGAATGAATGTTATAAAGTTGGAAAAATGAAATCTGGAAAATTCTGTTAAGTTTGAGAAATCTGGAATTTTAATCTTCCCTTTTATGAATGACGCTCGTCACTGTACGGTCATAGACCGTTCGGTTTTTCATTAAAATAACTTAGTTGGAATTCGTTCATTTGGAATGAATTCTGCTCGAGAACGAGCGTCCCCAATTTAGTGAATGAGCGTTCGTTTCAGCTCAGTTTAGATAAATATTTGAAACTTTATAAATACGTGACGTTCGGCCTCATGTCGAGCGTTCGTCCTTAATGTCGTTCGGCCTTATGTCGAACGATCGTTCTATAGAGCGTTCGCCCTTATACTGAACGTTCGTCTGAATTGGCGTTCGGTCTTACACCGAAGCGTTCGTCCTAAATAGCGCTCGGTTTGTATCCAGCGTTCGTTCTGATTTGTGCTCGGTCATTGACCTAGCGTTCGTCCAAAGCAGGGTTCGGTTTCAAACTGAACGCTCGTCCTTATTATTGAATTCTGAGCGAACGTAATTGACGTTCGTCCAAAGTAAATTTCTGAACGTTCGTTCATTTACAGTAAGAGTTGTTTTCTATATTTTAACTTCTCTGGTTATTTATCTAAGCTATTCTTTATCTAAGTTATTCTGTAAGATATTTATTCTCTTAATTCAACCTAAAGTCTTTGTACTCAATATTTTCTAAGTATTACTCTGATTTTCTAAACTCAATCCCATTTAAACTATTTTAGTATTCTTAACGTCCGTAAGTGGACTATTGTTCGTTTCTTTTGTTCAGAAACGTGAAGTCAAATGCACTGTAATAAGTTCGTTCTTATTTGATTAAAGGATGCCTGTTGTTAAATATGAGAATGGAACAGAGAATGAGAATGTGAATAAAGGGAACTTGTTATTATGGGTGAATGATATTTTGAATGAATCATTTGAAGTGGATTTAACGAGCGTTCCAAGGAGGAACGTCTCAGATGTGTGAAATATTGAATGGTAAAGTATGAACCTGGATAAGTTAAGCCTCGCAGTCCATCCTGATATTCCGTGATACGCCTCTTCAAGTAGAAGGGGGTATTCATGCGTGGGAATGGCAGGAGACCCTAGTCCATTGAGTATTTCGGGCAGATAGGGTTAACCTCGAGTGGCAGCTGGGGAATGATCAGTTACTACACCACTCGGGTGCAAGGACGCTTGTAACTACATGGTTCATACAGTCCGGACGGTCTGTCTTATATTACATTTTCTATGATTATTATTGGATGAATCACATGCTGTATGTGTGTTTAGAAATGTAACTGTATGTGTTGATTGTATAAATTAAATATTATAAGCTTACCCTTGCATTTCCATTGTGTTGTCTCTTGTATATGTACGTCCGTCTTGTCAAATGCAATGATCATCCGTTGTGGATGTGAGCAGATGGTGATGCATCCCTTGAAGCAATGCTGGAAGAAGAAAATTTGGACGACTCCAATCTGGTTGAAGTTGAAGTAAAGGCCGAGCCTTAGAGTGCTCGTTTGATTTAGGCTGTATATGTTAGCATAGTTATAACGTTCGGCCACCTATTTTGAAAGGCCGTTAGTCTTATTCATCTCTGATTGTATTTTGGTGTACGTTAGTTTATATATTTAAGAGCGTTCACTCTTGGTTTCATTGTATGCGTTTACACGCGTCCTCTGTACTGATGCCGTTAGGCTTTTTAATCCAGTTTAATGTAAAGACTGTTTGTGATTACTGTTAATTGTAATTAATTCTGAATTATAGTGATTACTGTATTTTGGGATGTTACATCCTTAAATTTAATGTTTTTTAATTTTTTTTAATTTTTCATTTTTTAAATTAAAGTAATTATATATGATAAAAAAATTACCTAAAAAAATAAAAATGATCTACAATAAAATTATAAAAAATAATTATACTTATTTGTATAACTATAATTTTATTAAATTTCTTCATCATAAAAAAAACAGATATGCATATAATATGTTTTCACTAATAAATAATTTTTTGAATTTGAAAAAATAATAAATCAAAAAGATACTTTTTTCATTATAAAATAATTAAAAAAGTAAAATTAAAAAATATACATATTAAAAAAGTGATTTTTTTAATTAACAGTATAAATTAATAAATTAATAGTATACATTAAACATACCGAATGGGTATGTCACATGAAGAAGTGGAATTTTAAAACAAGTAATTTTTTCTGATAAAAAGGTCATCGTTAAATCTATGATTTTTTTTCCTATAAAATGGAGAAAGTGGTGTAGCAATTTGGACATTAGGACTCCAGCTGTGTGTATAAGATTAATATTAATATCTTTTTGGTTTTTTAATACACCAAAAATTTTATTTTTGTCACTGTATAATTGATTAATTTATTTTCTTAATTTTAATAAATTTGAATTTATTTTATATAGATTTGAAAAATAAAATAATAAAATATAAAAGCACTCAAAGATCTACAATAATGTTTTTTTGAATATAAGACAAATTCTAAATAAGACTGACCCATTTGGAATAACAAACTCATGTTGTTAACAATTTTACAAAAAAAAAAAGTACCATTGATGTTTTTTAATCCAAGCAGTAATCCAATAACAAACTCATGTTGTTAACAGCCATTCATTTCAAAGGTTCAAATCCAAGCAGTAATCCATTTATAAGTTTTATGTTTGTAATAATAAATAGTTACCTTACTGGTTTAAAATTACCAGTTAATAGTTATTAATTATGTGGATTTTCAAAAATTCAAAATATCTCCAAACATGGTAAAAACGGTCAAATAATCAGAGAGAAATCAAGAGACGCACCCCATCTTTCAAATTTGAAAATTCCGACCGTTGCTCCAATTATCCTACATAAGACCTCGTCCTCTGTCTCCAAATAAACTCACTGTTTAGAACAATTTTTCAGAAACAACTCTTTCACGGTGTTCTTTTGTTTCATCGATGGGTGACACAGTTGTTCCTGTAGCCACGAAGAGGGGGAGGGGCAGAAGGGTCCTGAAGGACAAAACCCCATCAACAAACGAGACCAACATCATTGCCGGTAAGGTTTCTGAGTCCTCAGCGACTCCAATTTCACCCTCGTCGAAACAAGATTCCAAGAAGCAGCAATCTTTCGAGAAAGAATTGCTAGAGATGCAGGAAATGTTGCAGCAGATGCGCCTGGATAAGGAGAAGACTGAAGAGCTTTTGAAGGCCAAAGACGAAGCTCTGAAGCAGAAGGATGAAGAGCTCCAAAACCGTGGCCGTGAACAAGAGAAGCTTCAAGTTGAGCTGAAAAAACTGCAGAAATTGAAGGAGTTTAAACCAACTATGGTGAGTGCAGTTCATCTTTTGTAGAGATATTTTAATTTTATCGCGGTCTTCAAATATGTTCAGGGATAGCTGATGTTGTAGAAAATTATGGATAATTGGGATCCATTGTATTTTTTTTTTGTGATTGAATATCCTTTTTCTCAAGGTTTGGTTTTTATTATCTTCCTGTGTTTTTCTTTTTATTTATTTATGTGGGTGTTTCTCTTCCTACATGTGTAGAATTTGCCTGTGATGAAAGATAATGAAACAAAGAAGGACAAGAAGAAGAAAGCAGGCGGCTCTGAGAAGAAAAGACCTTCTCCACCTTATATTTTGTGGATGAAAGACCAATGGAATGAGGTAAAACCGAGTTATTGATTGAAATAATTCTATTTTCTCTTTTCTTTTGTTTGTTTCGCCTGAATTCAATGGTTTTAATGTATTGCTGTCTTTGGTGTTTGGTGCAGATAAAGAAAACGAACCCAGCGGCAGAGTTTAAGGAAACTTCTAACATGTTGGGGGCTAAATGGAAGACTGTGAGTGCAGAGGAGAAGAAGCCTTATGAGGAGAAATATCATGCTGAGAAAGAAGCTTATTTGCAAGTGATTGCAAAGGAAAAGCGTGAGAGTGAGGCAATGAGGTTGTTTGAAGAAGAGCAGAAACAGAGGACTGCCATGGAATTGCTTGAACAGTACATGCAATTCAAACAAGGGGCAGAAAAAGAAACCAAGAAGAACAAGTAAATTTTAAATAATCCCTCTTGGACCATTTACAATAATGTTTGTGCATATTACTTCTCTTCGTAACTTGTCTGGTTATTGATGTGATGTTCGTATTGGATCTTCCCAGGAAAGAGAAGGATCCATTGAAACCAAAGCACCCCATGTCTGCTTATTTCTTGTTCACCAATGATAGGCGAGCAGCCCTTCTTGCTGAAAACAAGAATTTCTTGGAGGTAATTGCGAGGGCTTTTTTCCATTTTTTGTTCATTAACCATGACTATTTTCTAAAGAAAAAAAAAACACACATAAATTGTTACTTCTTTTATTCAGGTTCCAAAGATCACAGCCGAAGAGTGGAAAAACATGACAGAGGAACAAAAGAAACCCTATGAAGAGGTTTGTTCATTTGGTCTCTCAACTGTATGAGGTTTTGTTCATTTGGTCTCTCAACTCTAAATGATTAATTATTTATTACAACTTGTCTTGTTTGTAACCCTCAGATGGCAAAGAAGAACAAAGAGAAATATGCTTTAGAAATGGAGGCGTATAAGCAGAAGAAAGATGAGGAGGCTGCCCACCTCATGAAGGAGGAGGAGGAGCATATGAAACTTCAGAAACAAGAAGCTCTGCAACTGCTGAAGAAGAAGGAGAAAACTGATAATATTATCAAGGTATTTTCTTTTTCTTCTGTTCTCTATCAGTTTGAAACCCTTGTTCTTCATTTTTTTTATTACCCACCTTGTATTTTTACTGATGCTAATCATCCTGTTGCAGAAAACTAAACAGAATCTTCAGAAGAAGAAACAAAATAAGGAAGAAAAGAATTCTGATCCAAACAGGCCTAAGAGGCCTCCATCATCGTTCATCCTATTCGGGTATCTTCAACTTGCAAGTTAAACTAAATTGAGAAAGTATTTATTTATTGTGTTGTAGTAAGTTGAAATTTTACTCTGTGAGCAGTAAAGAAGCTAGGAAGACTTTACAAGATGAAAGACCAGGAATCAACGCATCAACCCTTAATGCACTTGTCTCATTGAAGTGGAAGGTATGTATTTGCAGCATAGCCGTGTTCCACATTTAATTTTGGTTTTGCTTAGAACACTCAGTTCAATTTTGATTTTGTTATCATTGATTAGGAACTGAGTGAGGAAGATAGGCAATTCTGGAATAGCCAAGCTTCTGATGCAATGGACTTGTACAAGAAGGAGATGGAGGAATACAACAAATCTCTTCCTGCAAAAACCGAATAATGAATGTAGAAAAAAAAAATTCTCCTTGTGCATGTTCAAATTGTATTGAATATGCTTATCTTTAAAGTTTAGTTAGTCCGTTTCCAACTGTAATTTTCTTTACACGAGTTGTAAAGAAAATCCAACAATCATGTCTCCTTCATTTTAAGATATAAAGGTACTACTGGCAATATTTCTTAACATGTCTGGTTCATTTTAAGATATAAAAGTACTCCTGGCAATATTTCTTAACCATGGACGACCCAGTTGATCTCTTCGCGATTCATGCTGTTTTTCATTTGTTAACAAACTTAGGTTCCCTAATCATGTTTTGCTTAGAAATTTAAACGTTTGTGGTATTACAATTTACAAGTTAACTCTTCCAAGAAACAAAATGGAAATTAGCAGTTATTTGCTCTGTGATCACCCATGTGGAATATCACTTTCGACATTGAATAGATTGGGAGAGGTAGTATCTGAGTAAGGCCTTTCAACAAACATGAGCCGTAAATGCTAATAATAACCTTTGACTTTTCTATGAGTGTTATTGTGCAGTGCCTCTTTCGATGCAATTCATTGCCTTTTATGATCACCTCTGGCGATCCTCTGTAACATGATGTATCTAGGGTGCGCCTACCCAGATGCCTAATCACAAACAAAACATTTTTTTTTTTCATTTTTTATAATATTGTTTTTTAGCATCAAATGTGGACTCTTTTCTAGGTTTTCAAAGAGACCAATATTTTAGTCAAATCAAACATCTACATTCAGACTGTGTGACAACTTGGTTTAATGTGGTTTTATGAGAAGTTGAAACGAGGAAAATAAGAAAAGTTTTCAAATTTGGATAGACCCATAGTTTGAACTATTTAATTTAAAAATAATTCATGGGCATAAAAATATATTAACACTTAGTATATTTAGAGTGAAAATAAAAATAATAGTCTTTTAATTGTTTAATTTTTTAATCTGAAAGACGACACATTTGGAAAGTGTGTACACAACAACAAACAAGGAATACTCCGTCACTTTCCAACTAAACTTTATGAGAGTGCAATGGCGTGCAACCTAGTTTTCATACGCCAATCATTGAAAAATAGAACTTGTATTAAAACTTTACGGCAGAACTATGAATTAGAAAAATTATTATTATTGAATTAAAATGTAAATGGCACGATAAATTAATTTTATAAAATTGAGTTTGAGTTACAATTTTATTTTTAACAAAATACATATTAACACTTTTACATCATTTTACTATAAAAGGATAACCGTTTATAATAAAAAATTTCAAAAACAAGGGATCCATAAGTCTAACAATATATTTATTTATGGTAAACTCTCTTTTTTTTACCCATAAGCAAACATTTTTCTTTGTTGTCATAATATCAATTAATTAAGTACTAAATATCTTAATTATTAACTGTAGGTTACTAAAATACATAAATACATTGGAAAGTGAATCTAATTAATATAAATAAATTTCTTTTAAATATCTTAATTATAACAAAATTACTTTTAAACTTTCTAAAAAATAAATTATTTTTTGGATAGAAAAATTTTTAGTGATTGTTACAGGATTGAAAATACTATACAAAGACCAGTTGAATAACTCTTCACAACATTTTTTAACATTTAAATTTAAATGTTTCAACAAGATCAAATGTGACTTTCAGGAGATATTTATAAAAAAATATTTTGAAATTGAATAAAAATATACGTCAACAACAGTTACAATAATAAACATAATTAACTTATTTTGTGAACTGTGTTATTTATAGTATATATTTATGAATCTTTACTTATTTGATCTATTCTATATGGATAATTAATTTATTAATCTGCTTAATGTTATGTTACCATGTTTTAGGTTTAAATTTATCTTTAATTTTACAAAGTTTTCACATACATTACATGATGTTAACAGAAAATAATTTCTTCTAAATTAATTACACATAATATTAATTTTTATTTTAATAAATACATATAGAAATTAATAAATATTACATATCCAATCCTTTTAACTCAAAATTCAAATAATTTTAATTTTTTATTATAATGAAAACAAAATATATCCTACTTCATTAATTATTTATCCTATTTTAAATAATAATAGTTTTTTCATCTTAAATAATGTTTATCTAAAAAAACTACAGAACAAATTAATTTAAATTAATAGGGTAGCAACTGACCTAATATATATACAGACACCCACTCACGTATAGCTTTCATTCTAGTTCTTCCTTAGTTAATAACTCACGGCCAGTTCATCCATGACGGAACCACCAAAAGCCGATATCCATAACCGCCACGAGGAGGATGCAGATGCCGGAGCTGCTTTCGTTCTCCAATCCAAAGGTAAATAACTCCGATTCAACAACCATTAACATCAGAATTCATGAATTTAAATTGGTTTCTGTTAAACCAAAGTAGCCACCACATCCATGCATGGCTTATAAAGTCTCTGAGAACTCAACAATTGACAGGTCAGTGGTGGCACGCGGGGTTCCACCTAACAACCGCGATCGTGGGACCAACAATTCTGACTCTGCCTTACGCGTTCCGAGGATTAGGGTGGGGACTTGGATTCTTGTGCCTAACGGCCATGGGAGTTGTTACCTTCTACTCCTATTTCCTCATGTCCAAAGTTCTCGATTACTGTGAAAAATCCGGTCGCCGACACATCCGTTTCCGAGAACTAGCCGCTGATGTTTTAGGTGATTAATTTATAAGAATTTCTTTGTGCAATTTATCTACATTTTTGTTTTTTCTTATGTCGACTTCGTTTTAATTAATCTTGTCATATCCAAGTCTTTATTGTTTCTCCCTCATTTTCCTTGATTGTGGAGATTTTTTTCCTTTAGTAATTCTCTTGTTGACTTTTTCAATACTGAAATCATTTCCTTTTAAATTTTATTCTTTTCCCTTCTTTTGCGTTGAGATGTTAAACGTTCACTCCACATGATATATCTATTTTTTTAATACTTAGCTGAAAGTTCTAGATGAAATTGAGGTTAAACACTAGTGGATTTGAGCTAACCATATAAAAAGATTATGACACCGATTCTTATTAAAAATTATAAAATACAAATTTTGAATGTTTTTTTTTTATTTTTTTATCTGCAGAATGATGTTCTTTTTATATGTTGTACAATCTATTAATTTTTATTAATAATCTTTGCTTGAAGTGTGAGGTTCTTAGTTAAAATGATTGCTTATGTACAAACATTTTAATTTAAATAAAGAGATTTCTGACCAATTTAAAATGATCTTAATGGTGAACTAATACAAGAGTTTTAACTCTTATATTTTGTCAGTTTTATTCTTTATATTCTCTCTCTCTTTATGGGATTCTTTTCCCCTATTTGTTAAAAGTAAATTATATCCGTATGTTTTAGGTTATATTCATTTAAATATCTTTATTGCTTGTTGAATTTTGAGACATTAAAAAAAGAGAGAGTATCATTGATTTTAATTCATTAGGTTGACCATTACTACATTATTAGATAATATTTAATATTTTTAAACTAATTAATCAGTTTTACGAAAAAATTAATATATATATTCAACTGTATGATATATATATATATATATATATATATATATATATATATATATATATATATATATATATATATATATATATATATATAGCACGTGTTGAAACATTTATGATTAAATAAGTTTAGTTTGGTAGTTTTCAGTCAAACTTTTTTTTTAATTTTGAAGACTAATAATACATTTTGATATTATTTATTTAGTATTTCAAGGCCTTTTGTTTTGTTTCTTTTATTTGGGTGTCGGGCTATATTTAGTTAATTTACATAAATTTGTACAAATAAGTTTTGCCCACAAAATACTTGTGGCCCGAATTTGTACACTCATCCCAGTTTGGTGAGATATTATCTTTGTATCAAATTGAAATTTCTTTATGAGATCAAATGAGAAAATTTAAGATAATATAGTGTCTACAATTTTTAAATGAAATTTTGCTCTGATTCACTTTATTATATTTTGGTCTTTACCTGTGAAGACTTTCCAGAGTCATATATCCATCCCTTACACACATATTTTTTATTACTCAACTGAATTCCTTTCATTTTTTTTCAAAAAAAAAAAACAATAAATTTTATACCTCAAAATAATGTATGACGAGTTTTTTTTTTCTATCTTTTTGGTTCCTTAAAATAAAAATTGAGACTATAAGATTTTCTGAGGTTACATCATCATAGGTGTATGTAAGGTATATATTTTATGTATTTTTGTTATTAATTTTTGTAAGATTATAAAATATGTATTAATTTGTAACAGGGTCAGGATGGATGTTTTATTTTGTAATCTTCATTCAAACGGCAATCAACACTGGCGTTGGCGTTGGAGCAATCTTGCTTGCGGGTGAATGCCTTGAGGTTATATTTATTATTATATAAAGAAACTATAAAGACTATACCAATGATAGCAACTGCTTGTAGTTATGTATACTTGGTGTTATTATATACCAATGAGTTTCGTTTACTCCCATCTGATTGCTCTTTTATTCCTTTTTGTGTCACGCCTAACATTTCAGCAAATTTTCAATTAGATATTGCACTCGAAAACGTTAAGTCGCTAACTATTTTGGATTTTTTTTAGAGTTCTTAACTCATACGTAAGTTATTGAACTGATCCCAGCTTCCCATATATAAAAATGTACCATCTAAAGTGTTAAGAGGATGAGTACTCATGGAAATTTCCACTCAAAACTTAAACTCAACCTAAAGTAACCATGGTTGGGTCTAGCCGAAGTGTTGAGTTAGAGTGTGTGTGACAAACTGAAAAAGGCCAATAGGGTAGTCAATGAGAAAATAACAAAGTTTCATTGAAGAGAGAGAAAAATGATAATGTACAAATTCAATAATTGCAGATTATTGAACTGTTTTTTTCACTAAGAGTTAAGTGGGTGCAAACGCAACAGGAAGATGATTGTGATTTGTTGAGTCACGCATTCTGCTCATCGAAAGATTGAAATTTTGGTTCATGAAGGCAATTTTGTTCACACGTCATAATGATATGCATTCTGGCCTGAAACGATAACTCTAGAAGGATCCTTTTCTGCATTATCTTTTACTGTTGCTGTGTGTTTTGCTTTAAGAGAATATGATTATTGGGAGTATTAAATATCCGTGTCAACTTTTAAAGTATTTCATTTTTCTAATTTTTAACTTGAAAAATTTATTGACTGTTTTTTTTTTCTGTCGTGGAAGATCATGTACTCCAATATTTCAGTTCATGGATCCCTCAAATTGTACCACTTTATAGCAATGGTGACAGTGGTAATGATAGTTTTATCTCAGCTTCCTTCTTTCCATTCCCTGCGACACATCAACTTGTGTTCACTACTTTTCGCCCTTGGCTATACCTTACTGGTGGTTGTTGCCTGTATTCATGCAGGTATTATTTTCCCTTGATTACACTTTTACTAC
Organism: Vigna umbellata; assembly: GCF_029865625.1. NCBI lineage: Eukaryota > Viridiplantae > Streptophyta > Magnoliopsida > Fabales > Fabaceae > Vigna > Vigna umbellata. The sequence continues at coordinate 42,540,264 of NC_142165.1, read as the reverse complement.
AAGTGCAAACATTTGAAATCATAATTCTGCAATTGGATTGCATAATACTTGTGCTAAATACTTCTCACTCAATTCACTTAGACCCTCCTTCTTTTAACTAAATGGCCAACATAAGGAGTGTTTTGAACAACTTTATTGAACTTAAATTTTACTAGCAGTCATTTTGTCTTTCTGGTAGACACTATAATGTAATTGTACAGACCCTGTGCATTGCTGTTACTTTGAAACAATTTAGAATTTGATGTCAAATGCTAACTAGACAATAATAGAATTTTAACTAAAACATTGCTGAATGTTTAAGTTCTCACAAAGGTAATGAAGTCAGAAAACTCCAACCTAATGTTGCAGGTACTTCAGAAAATGCCCCTCCAAGAGACTATTCTTTAGAACCTAAGAAGTCTGCAAGGGCCTTCAGTGCCTTCACGTCCCTCTCCATACTTGCAGCAATATTTGGGAATGGCATATTACCCGAGATACAAGTACCTAATGTTCCTCTTTCTAAGTTTAGATAATTTGTTTGGATGTTTCATTGATCTTGTCATTGCAAATACAGGCAACTCTGGCTCCCCCTGCCACTGGGAAGATGGTAAAAGGCCTTATTATGTGTTATACAGCAATTTTTTTTACTTTCTACTCTGCAGCAGTTTCTGGATATTGGGTGTTTGGAAACAAATCCAACTCAAACATTTTAAAGAGTCTGCTACCAGATAGTGGACCTTCTTTGACCCCAACTTGGGTTCTTGCACTTGCAATCACCTTTGTTCTTCTTCAGCTCTTTGCCATTGGCCTGGTAAGCTCTCTGTAAATGGAAAGGGCAATTGACAAGGATTGAGCAATCACCGAAAATTCTATTTGATTTTGTTCCTTCTCTTGATTTTAGGGGCAACAAAGACTTTAATTTTGATATATTATCATGTCAACTAATTAAAAACCGCTTTAAATACAGAGAAATTATTACATAGTTTCAAATCAGTAATATTATGGCCAATCTTCATCAACCTTTGTATGCTAAAAAAGCTGGCTGTGTCATGTGGAGATTGACTATGTGGTGTAAACATGTTAACCATTTGAAGTAGTTATTACAAAAATCAGCAAACTAATGTTCTAACGAACTAGCATGAACAAAACTGTCATGAGCAAAGGTTTAATAATGTCTGTCCCAATATTATTATGACAGGTTTATTCTCAAGTTGCTTATGAGATAATGGAGAAGAAATCAGCTGATGTGAGGCAGGGGATGTTTTCCAAAAGAAATCTCATTCCTCGCATTATTCTCAGAACAATTTACATGATATGCTGTGGGTTTTTGGCAGCCATGTTGCCATTTTTTGGAGACATCAACGGTGTGGTTGGTGCTGTTGGTTTCATCCCTTTGGATTTCATTCTGCCGATGCTTATGTACAACATGACATACAAGCCTCCAAAATCATCCTTAACTTACTGGATCAACCTCTCAATTATAGTGGTGTTCACGGGTGCTGGAATCATGGGTGCATTCTCTTCCATAAGGAAATTGGTTCTTGATGCCAACCAGTTTAAGCTATTCAGCAGTGATGTTGTGGATTGACCAAAAGTTATTTCAAGTTGTGAAACATGTAACATGCACTAATCTCACGAGAGCTTGTAAATTTCAAAATAACAAACAAAAGTTTATTTAAGAAAATAGTAGAGAATCCATTCCCCGTGGTGGATTAGAATGTGCAAGAAAAATGTGGGAAGATAAAAAATGGTTACAAAAAGAAAGGACTTTTATCTTGTAATGTTACCGGGTTCTAAAGCCCACACTAGCATATCCAGTAAAATCGGAGTTGGAGATGAAAATTGCAAGTATTCTTATATGGGTACATTTGGCAAGATCCAATCAACCGAAATCACCTTACAATCTGTTTAATTGGTTCTCTGTTTGACCTCCAAGATTTGCAAACTGGTTACAAATTGTTTAGAGTTTGATTTTGGGCATAAATCACATCAAAATATTATGTTTAAAACTTCAATGCGAAGTGCTTAATATTGACACATTATGAGTTAATGTTTTGTTCTGTTATCAAATTAGAAATCATCTTAAGTAAAATGCCTTTACACTGTCATTTAATGTATTCTAATAAATCTTTAAGAATTTATATCTAATTTCAAACTTTGATAATATTTAGAGTTATTGCATTACATTTTTGTTTCACCTTAGTTTTATATAATTTATATCTATAATTTCCGAAGGATTTATGAAAAATAAATAATTGATTTTTCGATAAAATATCTAATTCGAACAGGTATTAGAAAATATTCTATTCAAATACTTAATTTGAGATATTGTAAGGACTTGGATTTGAGTCAGCAAAAAGGGATGACAAGTGGCAAAAGATGAGAGGTTGAGTACTTTAAAATAAAATTACATTAGTTTTGAAACATTGATTTTTAACTCATTCCTCTTGTCTGAGAAACCATTCCTCTTCCTGCAAGCTCTCTCCTCCTCCTATATCTTCTCCCTTTCCATTCTTCACACTGAACCATTAAGTTCTCGATTAGGTGCCGCCCCAACGATCACAAAGTAGCGGGTCTTGCTCTTAGTCGATCCTTTTCTCTAATCAGAACCGGTAAGAAAACCCCCTTTCTCATGTGCCCTAGGGTTGTAAGCATGTGATTGAACTTGATGCATGCAACCCATTTCGTTTTCTTCCGTAATCTAGCTTCTATTTGGTTCTAAGATTCGTTTTCTATCATCAATTGATGATTTCTAGGTGATTCTAACATTTGGAGAGTGCAAGCAAGTGGTCTAGGGTTCCTACTTGAGCTCGGTTGTCTACACTAGAGGTAAGGGGAGCTAGTTCTATTCTTGATTTTACTGTGTGGAGTGAATGCATGATAAAATTTTGAAATGGTATGTTGTGGAAGCATGAACTTGGTTCTAGTAAACTTGGTTCTAGTAAACTTGAAATGCATGTATGGAAGTGTGTGTTATGTGATTTTGGTGATTGATGTCTATAAACTGTTTGGAATGACTTAGAATGATGGAATTGGGTATGTTGGAACTGTTTTGGCGTGAAAATCCTGTGGTAGTACTGTTAGAAAGGAAATAAAGTGTCTTTAGGGTCAATTTTAGGCCATTTTAGAGGAAGTGAGGTAGGGATTTTGAGTAAATGAAGGTTGCAGTGTTCCTGGACTGTTTGGGCAGCCTAGACAAGTCCATTGTGACTTGTTAGAAGCATAACAGTAGTCGAAAACAGGTTCCAAGTAGTAGAATCAAATTTGGGTCCCTAAGTTGTTGAAGTTAGTGTTTTGGAGCTGAAAGTGAACTTTAATCACTTAAAAATGGTAGTAGAAATGTTTAGAATCATTTGGATAAGTTTAATTAAGTCTAAAACGAGAATTAAGAGTCTAAGAAGTTGAGAAAAGCGGTTAGAAATGGTCAAGGGAGGTTCTGTTACCATTCTGCAGAATGCGCAAGCTGACCGTTCGTCCATGTCGGATTTGAACGCTCGGTCATGCCATGTGCTGAGTAGCGTTCGGTCATAATGTTTAGGCAATTAGCGTTCGTCCTTGTCTAGAGAGCGTTCGGTTTTAGGGGATGATATTAATAGCGTTCGGTCATTGGTTTAAATAACGATCGCTCAAGTTATGGTTTAGTAACGATCGCTCAAGTTATGGTTTAGTAACGATCGCTCAAGTTATGGTTTAGTAACGATCGCTCAAGTTATGGTTTAGTAACGATCGCTCAGGTGTTGGTTAGTAGCGTTCGTTCATTCGCTGGTTTAGTAGCGTTCGTTCATTCGCTGGTTTAGTAGCGTTCGGTCAGGGGTTGAATTAGTAGCGAGCGTCCATAGATAGTAGTGAGCGTTCATATTGGTGGCGTTCGGCCTTGGTTAAGTTGCGATTTTGAACGTTCGGCCTTAAGTTTGTATTCTTAAGGTTGAATCTTAAGCGTCCGGTCTTGATATTGGTTAGTGATCGCTAGCGCTCGGTCTTCATGAGGTTTGATCGTTGAGCGTTCGTCCAAACAAAGTCCGCCCAAGGGCTTTTGGCGCTCGTCCAAGTAGTTCGTCCAATGGGTTAGGGCGTTCGTCCAAACAGTGTCCGCCCAAGGGCTTTTGGCGCTCGTCCAAGTAGTGTTCGTCCAGTGGTGATATTTTCTGTTATGTTTTCTCTCATTCCAGTAAGTTATGTTATTTAAATATTTCGGTTACAATTTATGAATGCATCTTCATGTGATCCAGATTGGTTGAAAGTGTATGGTTATAAGTGGTTTATGATGTACATTGTTGATCCAAAAGGAATATTATGAGATTTAAAATGGTCGGATTGAATCGGAAATTTAGATCTCTCGGTGGGATCAGTTAGTGTATTGAATGAATGTAAGAGGCTTCCATATGGGGGATTATCCCTAACACTCCAACGGTCTTTCATTCTCACTTAGAGAGGATTGACGCGTGTGGTGGGAGTAGTGGGAGGTCCTAGGGTAGACGCTATCACTGGAGGTCTATTCCGCGGTAACGGACTAGCCTTGTGTATGGTCGGGTGGAACCCCTCGGCAATGGCTTTGCAAAGCAGTAGAGGCCATCACAAGTGCACAACCCGCCCCAGCTCTACATACATTCTATGTCCGGACATGTCTAGAGTCTTAACATGATAAGATGCTTGTCTTGATGAGTTTTATGAAATAAATGCTTATGTTTATGATGACTTATGTGTATGAATATTCTGGTGAATGCTAGATTGGTTGAAAATGAATTGTATGATTGTTTGAGACCTAGCTCACCCTTGCATTTGTATGTGTTGCATGTGTTTGCTTTCCCCCTTGCGATGATCATCCAATCCTTTGGATGTGAGCAGTAGGTGATGATGTACCTTTGGAGCAAGCTTTGGAAGTTGAGGAAGATCCAGCCCCTAGCGCTTAGGATTTCTTATAGCTCTTATTTTAAACAACTCTTTATTTTGAAAGACTCCTAGCCTTCATTTTAGCATGATCTGTGTTTTGGAGAATTATGAACTTGTACTTAAGTTTTAAAGTTTTCCAGCCAGACTTGGATAACTGTACTCCTTAATTCTATCTATTGTGTACTCTTAACTGATTGAGTTATATTCTTAATTTGACTTGTGAAACACTATATTTGATTTTTTTTAATTTAACAAAATGTATACGTGGAAACATAATATTAACTCAAGTATTTAATAATTTAGTGTATGTATTTTAATAACTTGAAAATAATTCAAGTATATTTTTGTGTATATTATATACATATTTATCGTTCTTACAAGGTAATGAGTTATGTTTAATTGATTAATACATTTATCATATGATTACGCACTTAACTTATTTGAGTAACATAGTGTTTTTTATGGATACAATCCATATTTATCTAAGTAAAGAAGAAAACGAATATCTTAAAAATTAAAAGTTTAAAGCGAGTATTTGTTAGAATATTTGCATGTATTCAACATAATAAGTAAAATTTAAGAAAGTCATTGAGATATATTAATCAAAATTAAAACCATTAACTTGATGATTATTATCAACTAAACCCAAATTAATTAAATAGTAAGTGGTGAAGACTCGTTTAAACCATGCATAGAAGTTGTAGGTTTGTGAAAGTGATTTTTCTATGAAGGACACTTATTTATTATATATATATATCTCTAAGTTATTTTAAAACAATAACCTTCTACTAAAATAAATATCCACGAGTATGATCTATTTAGTTTTTTACTCAAAGTTAGCCAACTGCACTTCCTGTCAGAGTTTATATAATCCAAGTCAAACTTCAAATTAAATGAAGTTACTATTTCGCGTTCAGTTGTTGAGATTAATTATCACTTTCCGTGTGCCACATTTATCACGAATTCATCATCCCCCTTTCAACTCTCTCCATCCCTAAAGTCTCAATCTATAGTATACACCTGGAAACCGATAACTGCGTTTTGCATCTTTCCACGTATGCTTAAAGGTTATTGCGTACTGAACCTTCTAAATTCGATAACGTGGTCATTTCAGATTTCAACTCCCAAAAATTACCTACACTTGACAATCTCTTAATCAACAAAAAAAAGTAAGAAAGGTTAATTATTAGTTCTTTTTTTCATAAGTCAAAGATAGCATTAGCTCAAGCTTATATTAACTTTATGCATTTGTAGTGTATCAAAACTAAATTATTCCCCCAAAGATCCACATAAAATATAACAAAACGTTCTTCATTAATTCCAAAAAACTTAGAAACCAAGTTATGATGAAAATGCATTATGATACGAACAGGTGTATAACAGTTTGTGCTTCAAAATAACGAACAACAATATTAAAACTCACGATATGGATCTGCTAATTAAAAAAATGTACATGTATTATGCTTGAAGAGATCATGATAATTCCGGTCTTCATGCAGAAGCACTCCAACAAAACAACGAAAACCAAATACTTTACGTGTTGATTTTTCACATAGTATAAGCAATGCCACCGCATGCACCCACATGATTATTAATTTGGAAAATGATACTTGAACAACCATTTTTGACAACATTTAGACACGCGCACACGTGTCAAAATCTGAGTGGTCCAGTTGGAAAAATTAAATGAAAATGGACCACTCAGATTTTGACACGTGTGCGCGTGTCTAAATGTTGTCAAAAATGGTTGTTCAAGTGTCATTTTCCTATTAATTTAATAAACTTTGGACTAAATTAATTAATCCAAGGTCGTACTCAATGGCAAACAGCCAAGTATGTAGGTATGAATATGACACGACACAATGGTTACACACATGATTCAAGATTTCAAGGGGCCACTTTTATTCCGCGTCCCAGTGTCCCATACTTGCCCACTTATCATCATTATGTGTATATATATTGTACGTTCATTTAGTTATCTGCCCAATGCAACGCTGGCACAGAAACATTGAAAAAAGAAAAGCGTTCTCACGGATTTAATGGCAACGGTGGTCAATGTCCTTGGGAGATGAAACCCTAATTATTATAAAAATCCTCACTTTCCAAGTCACAAAGTCATAACTAGCGCGTTTCATCCTTCACCAAACTTCACATAAAAGTTGTCAAACGTCACTCTCTCCGACCGTCTTCTCCATTTTCTCATCCCTATCTCATACATAATATCTCCCTTATTCTATATACATAGTTCCAACATCACCGAAACTAAGAACACACATGGAGAAGAAATCAAAATCAAGAGAAGAAAAGCTTAACCAAGTTTCGAAGGGAAACGTTTGGGATTGTGGCAGCAGCCTATACGATTCCTTCGAGCTCAACTCCTTCAAACGCCAACTGAACACGGCAATATCGAATTCCCCGAAAAACAGAAAAACCCTTTCCATGTCTCATTTACCCGAACGTTGTCTCTCAGCTTCAACTTCATCCTCAACCACCACCCATCATGTCCAACAACAAGCCTTTCAAGATCTCTCGAACCTTCCAGAAACTCCTTCGATTTGTCTTCAAGTCCAGCAACAAGTTAAGGACTTCTACTTCTTGTTCTAGGTCTACCACCCCCACCAGTATTATTGCCAGTAATAATAATACTACTTTCCAAGTGGCAGAGAAATATTCCAACAAAGATCGTTTCTACGTTGTTTACGACAAATCCGAACCCGTTCTCTCCACGATTCCCGAGCTTCCGGAATTTGAGGTGGCCGTGCTTTCGCCGGAGATCGCTTCGTTTGTGAGAAAGTCGGCGTCGGACAGGTTTATGGCCACCACCGCTATCGGTATTTCGTGTGCTTGAGATGATCATAGTTATTTATCATATTTATTATTGTTGTATATTGTTATTTCATATCATAATAACGTAGCAATTAACGTGTGTATAGTGGGTTTCTGCTTATGTTATAAGCTTTGATAATTGACGATGCAATTGTTTAAGTGACTTGCCATTATTGTTAATAAAATAATTGTCGAAAGTTCTTCCTCCATGAAATTAAAGGGATAATGATTTCTATGTGTTGGTGATTGATTAGGGTTTGGAGTCAACTAGGAGAGACGCGTTTGGTTTTTGATTGGGATTTTAGATGAATGGGTGGTGGGGCTCCCATTTTAAGGCCGAGCACGACGGAAGAAGTTACTTTCAAATATTCAACTACAAAACGACAATTTCATCATAAGGAAATTCTACAATAAGAGAAGAGGTAGATGTGTAATAAATAAGTCGTTTGATTTTAAAAGTATTCAGAACTTTGATAAAAATCAATGTACATAAAACTAGAATGACTATCAAATCACATAATGTTTAGCACACTCACTCTCATGGCTTGGTTCAAGCATTCAGGATTTCAAACAAAAGTCATATTGATGTTACCCTTACTTAAAACAGTAAAATGTGCAAAACCTTGGTCTTGTAAATGCAACCATTTCTTTTATTTTAGTTTACTTTTTGTTTTCAAAACTGTTATATGCTATTATAACATATTATAACTCTGTTGGTCAAAATAATATTCTCACAACGTCAACAAAAATGTGAGCAAATGAGATCTCAGAAGAAGAAAAAAAACTATATTGATGTGTTACCAGTTCAAGACCATATAAAAGTGCCACCAAATTTGAAACAACATTAACCAAACTTTACCTAACATAATCACAACTATCTAAGGTAAGTCCAATACATAAATATAAAACCCAATACCAAAAGTATAAAATTAAATTAAAAATAATAACAAAAATATTTTGATAATTTGAGTTTAAGGATAATCACAAATTCATCAGTAAAATTTGTCTAACAAAATTTTATTATAATAGATCATGAGATTAATCAATAATTACCAATTATAACAAATTTTCCATTATTTTTATTAATAAATCTATATTATTAATTTAAAATTTGACCGTTTATATAATTTGTTGATAAATGTCACAATTGAGTTTTTTTCTTCCTTTCTCTTATTTTTCTCATTCTTACAATGCCTTCATTGTTTCCACACCTCCAATTCCTTTTTCTCCTCTTATTTATTTTTCTATTCCTCTTATTCTTTTTTCTCTTTCCTTTCCTTCTTCTCTTTCCTTTCCTTCTTCTCCACAGACACATCTACGTTGTCACATCATTCTCTTCCTCCTTTGTCTTCTCTTCTTTATTCTCTTATTATTTTCACTCATCTTTCCTTAATATAAAAAGAGATTCATCAAAATTGACATGAAAATTTTCACTCATTCTATCAACAAATTTACCGAAAAAAAATATTGATAATAGAAATTATAAATAACTGACAAAATTTATTGAAAAAATTCAGCATTGAATACATCACTAATAAAATTGACAAACATATACATTACAAAAAAAATATTCATCAATATAATTTTTAATTTATCAACAAGTTTTAGTAATGAATCAATTGTCAACAAAATCTATCGATAATTTAAATTTTAAAATTCATTAATAAAAATCATTAATAAATTTAAGTTTATGGACAAATTTATTTTATGTGATAAAAGTCTATCCATAATTATTAAAATACTCTTAGAAGAAGTTAATTTAAAAGATTAATCGTAATTATTGATGTGTTCTTGACATTGTTAAAACGGTTTACATAGTGATTTTTTTTATGTAATTAATATTTAGCAAAATTTAACTAAGAGTAGGTATTTAACTCTATGAGACTCACATAATTATTTTTAGTGGGTTTGGTTCAAATAATATTTGCACACAAATGATATCAAAGATGAAAATTTTTGTTATATGAATAATCCATCAAGCTAATTGATTCAAAAGCTACTTAAAATAAAAGTTGACTAAACATGTAAAAAGATAATGTTTAAAAAGTATACCTCTTCAGTCTTAAATGTTTCAAATGAATCGTGCAAAAGAATGACTTAAAATAATATAATATTTACGTCATTAACATTTTATTAATAAATGTTAATAAATTGTTTTAATTTTATTCATTTAATAGTAATAATCAATAAAAACTAATATTGAATTTAAAAATAAAACAAAAGAATTATAAATAAATAATTATCTTATTTTTTTTATTTTCTTTTTCTTTTTCACTTCTCAACTTTTTCAAGGAACAGTATAACAATGTTAGTTGGATGGAATAATGGCGGACAAGTGGTAGATAAAGTTATAAATGAATTTCTTTTGAAAAGTAAAGATGAAAGCAGAGACTTGTAAAATAGACTAATTAATTCGTTGAAAGTTATCATAATGGTTAGAGATAAAATTATTTGTGAACCTCACAAATTTATCTTTCTTTTTAGTTATGGATGTTTTATCAATTGATTTAATATCTGAACATAAAATTAAGAATTAACATAAAACATTAAAATAAAAAATATTATGTTCAATCCGATTTATCTAATCTATATATCGAAAGAATTTTATCGAGTTGAATATTACATATTCAAAGAATTTGCATGAACGAAATTGTTGTTATCTATATTTCTTTTTATCTAATCTATATATTTAGTTAGTTTTAGCTTCTTTTTTTAAATTTGATTCTTTTTATTTTAAAATATCGCAACATCATATAAGTGTTAATGTATTAAGACATTCATACATTTTAAATTTGCATGAGTAATAGTCCACATACGTATCTGAACACAATTTAAACAATTATAACATAAAAATAAAAAATAAAAGAACTTGATGGAAAACCCCATCAATTAATAAAAGAATTATAATAGATTAACAACTTTTTTATAATAAATTATATGTCATTATTTTATTAGTTGGTATATTTGAAACGATCAATCAAAAACTATCACATAAACTATTGTAAAAATATTGTAAAAAAAATTATTAAAAAAACATTTTTCTTACAAACAAATATTATTATAATGAATATAAATACAAGGACTCAAATAAAACTAAAATTCCGTTTCTGTTTGATGACGTGTTAATTTCGATGTAGAACTAAATTTTTTATTTTTCATAAAAAATGTGTTGGACTGAGATTGAGGCTTTAGAGGAAGGTGGGCCTAAACCCGTTTGATGTACTGAGAAAGGGGCCCAGCCCATTTGGGGAACAAGTTACGATATTGAACGGTGGCGGGTGTTGCATGATGAAAGAGATGAGATAGAAGAGAGAGCAGCGAAATGGCTGGTACCATGAAGTTGTCGTTGTCCCTGCCTCTGGCATCCCTATGTAAAGCCCCCAACTTTCTGAACCCTCCAACCAGCTTTCTGCAAAAGGACAACGTAAACAGCCTCAGAAGAAGCACCAAATGGAACCCTTGTAACGGAAAAAGAGGAGGGATCGTGTGCGGGTTGCCATTACCGGTTGATCCATGGGCACCCACCATTGATTCCCAGAGCATCGCTTCTCAGCTTTTCGCCTTCTCTTTGTTTCCTTACATCGGATTCTTATATTTCATTACCAAGTCCAAGACTGCTCCAAACCTCACCCTCTTTGGCTTCTACTTCTTGCTCGCCTTTGTCGGCGCCACAAGTCAGTCTCTCTCTCTGTCTGTGCCCCTTTTGTTACTGTAATTCTACTACTCTCTCTGATTTCATATGTTTTCAACCTTTTTTCATGGCTCTGCAAAATTGAACAGTACCTGCTGGAATTTACGGTGAGTTTTAAGTTAATTTACTGAAAATGTGCTCAGTTTAAAGAAGATGGACGTGTGATTTGTGTTTCTTACTACAGCGAAGGTTCATTATGGAACTTCTTTGTCCAATGTCGACTGGTTACATGGCGGGGCTGAGTCACTTCTAACTCTCACTAACTTGTTCATTGTGTTGGGCCTCAGAGAGGGTCTTAGAAAAATTGAAAATTCACAAGATGAAACTTCATCTACTCCTAATTCAAGCTCGGAGGAGTAAAGGAAGGAACCCAGGATGCAGGTTTGATATTTGAAGTCGTTTTGTTGTTAATATTATTATATCAATGTGTAATTAAGTTGTTGATTGGAATGGAATCTTGCAAAGGTTTGGCTAGCGAATCCAATTTTGATGTGTAATTTTTTATCTGTCGTTCTCTTTTATGCTCTTCACTAGTGTTCTAAAAACTCTCTTATAATATTGATTTATTTCTGAGATGACGCAATCTTGTAACTTAATTTGGTTGGTTAGTTGTTCTTTCTGACTACTATGCTCTTGTACTAAAGATGGGGCATTGGGGTTTTACCAAATAGCAATACGGATTTGGAGCACCTATAAATTTGAAATTACATTCTACAAACTGCTAAATTGTGCCAAAACTGTAATTCTAATATTGACTAAAAGGAATGACATTTATAAGTGCTGCAGTTGCTGATTCTTTATTCTAAAATTCTACTTCTGCCTGGAGTTGTCCTATTTTAGGAAGACTATATTGCTCATTGTGTTCCATTTATAGTGCAATCAGGAGAAAAATCCTGGGGTGTTGAAAGGGAAATTCGGGTCAATTTCCACTGGATCAAGTGAGAAATTGAAATCGGGAATTGGAGAATTGGTTGCTGATGTGTTGGTGGAAATGATCTCATTAATATCTGAGTCTGAATAAGGCTTGTTGTAGATTCCGTCAAACTCATTCATCTGGAAAGTTGGGGATGGGAGATAGTTTGATTCCGGTGTTGTTGGAGATAACAGGTTCGTTTGGTATTGATCGCTCAAGAAGTACTCATTCTCTAGGGTCCCAGGAATCAAGCTGTGGCTGTATGGTTTCATGCATCCAGATGAAGTCGAAGGGAAAGTGAAAGGATATGCCATATCTCCATTGTCTAGTTTATCTGTGTTGACAGACAAGATGTTTCTGAACTTTGTAAGGCTTTCTTGTGATGCCTGTGCATGGTGCATGTCAATGTTATGTCTGTGTGTCTTCTCTTGTTTGTCTGGTGACTTAGGTGGCAAAACGGCGTTGTTTCCTTGAGAACAGGTATGCTTTCCTCTGTAGGTTATGTCAAATATTGTGGGATCTTCATCTGATCTCTGCACTTGCTTCGTTGCCCAACAGCCCTGTGTGTTGCGGAAGGTGCACCTATAGTAACTTCTGCAAGTGATATAATGGGTTGTGAATTAGAAGCTGGCCTTGGTCATGTCAATTTTATCCTTAACTATATGTATCATTATCTTTTAAAGCATGACATGATTACGGGAAATCCCCTCACCTGGGATATTTTGCTCCGAGGATGTCTTTCTGACCATATTTTCTCCAGTTGTAGCCATCTTCTTGTGGTCCTTCAAGACCACTCTCGCAGCTCACTCTTACATGATCCATCCATTTGGGCGTTATCTTTCTGAAGCCAATAAAATATAAATAATTTGTCAGGAGTTATAATATAATAATCAGACACAGTTTATCTTTTTATGTGGCAGAAAACTGCTTCCAAGTCTGTCTAGTAATATTCACCTTTTCTTTGAATCATGTTGAGTTTCTTGGTGATCCTTGATGGCCCCATCAAGATCCTCACTCAGAGGACTTCCATGGACTGATATTGGGGACTCCGGTAACAAAGCTGCTGGTGCTTGACTCGTGGCCTGCAAGTCGGAAGTTGATGCATTGCATCTTAGAATCAGTAGAGCCTTTTCATAAGAAGATAGTATCCTCTGCAGCAGCATGTCTTTTGAGTCAACTGAATACGGCAGTCTCAAGTCTTCCTTCAACTTCCTTGCTAACTCCATCCCTTGAATTAGCTCATTGATGAGTGTGTTCTGCTCCCAGCTCCATTCACTCGCCATTTTTATGTTGTTTATAATAATAGTGGCAATGATAGGAGATGGTGATGCTTGATGTTTATCTCATGCCCAATAGTCTGACTTCTATTCTGGAAAAGCACTAGGATCTAGAACCAATAGTTTCTTTTTCTGCAGTTGAGTTTGAAGCTGAAGAAGTTTATGAGATCCTGGGAGTGATGAAGTGTAGTAAGCAATGACCATGGACGTAGCCAGAATTAGGATTGGTGGTTTGACGTGGAAGAGAGCGGGAGTGAGGTTAGAGGAGCAAAGGGTGATGAGGTAAGGTATGTTTTTTTTGGGTGAATGAAAAGATTGTATTTAAAGGGTGGTTTGAGTTGGAAAAAAAGGAGCAAAAGATTGGAGAGTTGAAAGTCCAAGTTTGACTGAGAAAAGCGAGTTTTTCAGCTAAGACCGAGATTTGGTCAGTGGAGAGTGTGGAGAATAGGAAAATGTGACCGAGTCCACCTGGTGTGGTTAAGTTATATGATTGGTTAATCATAGGTTCATGTTCCTGCGATATATGATTGAATCCAAGAGTTCTAGTAAGAGAATTTTCAAACCTCATTCCGCGTGGACACTTTGTCACTAATAATTCTATAATACTATTACTTTTCATTACATTACCCGACTCAAACAAACAAAGAAACATAAGAGACTGCTTACGCGACATGGTTGTTGCCATCAACTCAATTTCTCAGTTGATTTTCGCAAACTATTCGTCTAAGACAACATAAAATAGCTACGTAGTTTCATACTCTTAACTATACCTCACTCTATCATCAAATATCTTGTTATTCATATTATTTATTTGTATGTTTTTTTATTTATTAGCTTTGTTCATGTGCAACAAGTTTCGATTTCTTGATTAACTAGGGTTAATTTACTCGAATTTTGCATACATCTATAAAAATATCATTAATTATCGAACAAAATTTTTTTATAAGTTAAATTTTAAAATGATAACATTAGTAAATAACCTAAAAAAACTTTTAGATTGCGGGTAGTTCCTGTTTTTCACAAGTTAAATATAAGATGTGTTTTTATGAGTAATAGAAAAGAGGCTTAAAGTTCATAAGATGCTAATTGCATTTTAAGTTATATTACAAATATTATAAAATAGAAAATCAAATAATTTATCTTTTACTTTTTTATAATTATCATTTTTCTAAAACCTAAACCATTTTTTAAACTTTTTTAGCAGTTTCTGGGGCTTATTTTTCTTTCCTATGATTTTGCAAGATAAGATGTAGTAGATCAATTGTGGAAAATTTTAGTGTGGGGACCGAGGAAGGAAAATGTTTTAATGGGAGTTTGAAGTTGTATGTATTTCTATTTCAGGTTTTATTTATGATTTATAATGAATAATATTATTCAATTTATGTATTTAGAAATTGTTTATTTTATTTTATTTTGATAATAATAATAATAATACCAAAATCTTGATAAATTTGTGAAAAACTAAATACATGAGTAACTTCCGAATTCAAACAGAAACATCAACTTCTAATTGTTGTTAGCATTTGGTTTCTGTTACTTTTTGTTGCATGATGCGCTTTCATAGAAACTTGCTGCTATTTCACACCAATGCCTTATCCCTGTTTGCTTTGTGTTTCTTAAAGTCAACATTTGAATGTTTCATTATTATAGACTTTGAATGAAAGGATCTATACATTCTAGCTGCCAAATTATTTATTATTACAATCACAAAGTTCATAATTGAAAGTTTAATTCTTGTTAATTTAGTCTTCAAAAGTTTTCACAATCACAATTGAGATATTGGATTTAACCTGTAGGATAATATAATTTATCTTGTTTAAATTATATATTAAATTTCTCTGCTACAATCACAATATACAAATATTAGAATAATGATATTCAATGAGAATACTTTTAATATTTTTGGAGTTTTTTTAAATATAAGATTTTTCCTAACCCTTACCTGTTTTAATCTATTCTTGTCATCTTCACTTATAAGATAAATTTAAACTTTGTTTAATAATCAATAGTAGTATTAGAATGTAAATCGTTTATCATTAATCTAAAAAATAATGTTTTTTTATTATACCATAAAGTGAAATATAAACTAAATATTTGAAATAATAATTTATTATTACATGATTTATATTTACAAAATGTTTATTTAAAATAGATTTTTTTTATGAAAATTTATCATAAATTTTAGTTATATATAAAATATACATTTATCTTCTGCTTTATGAAAACTACATAATGCATAAATGGATTTATGCATCCTCTCACCCATATTAATTGTCTTTCAGAAGCTCCAATAATGTGTTTGAATAAGATGCTTCTATACCCCTCCAATTAGTCAAATTAAATCTTTGTTAATGTGAATAATTTTTTATAAAAAAAAATAGTGATCCTTTTGTTGAAATATTTTATGATTTTAGATTTATTTTCTTGCTGAACTTCACTAAATAATTTGAGTATTTTTATTTTTTTTTATTACGGAATAACGAGAAAAGAATTTTAAAACTCATTAATAACAAAAGTCCGTTTGATATATTGGTATTTTTTTTTAAAATTCGACTAATTAATTATGTTTATTAGTATGTCACTATGTTACAATATCTCTAATAGAAATTAGTCATAAGAGTTATTTATAAATAATATAATTAAGTATATATATATATATATATATATATTGAAAAGAAAACTTAGAAGTATCATATAAGGAGTTATTTATAAGTAAAATAATTATTTTAATATAATTTTTACATATATAAATTGTTTGAAAAGAAAACTTATAAGTATCTTATATTAAGGAGAACATGTAGTTTTTTTTTTCCAAAAAAATTGAAGACTAACTCAAAAGTGATCACCACCAAACACGGTGGTTTTTTTTTTCAGTTTTCTTGGTAAATTTGTTCAAAAAATTATAAAAATAGAATTTTAAGAAAATAGAATTCTTATCTCGAAACTTGATTTCTATTTTTTTTCACAACACTATTTCAATATGTTTTAGAACAAAATCATGTTTTACATTACGACTTTTCTAATTTTCTAATTTTTTGCCCCCACAAAACGTAAAATAGCCCAAATATATACTAAAGGAAAATGTTTTCTAACACAATATTTTGTGGTGATTTTTGAAAAGTATTTCTGAGATACACACAAATACAAAAAGTTAAAAAAATAAAAATTATTAAAGAGAAATTTTCTAAAAGCGATTATATACGCTAGACATAGTATATTTACAACTTGTGTATTTAAGAATGAGAATGCATATATATGAGAAATTATATTGACAAAATGAGAATCAATCATATATAAGTTTTTCTTTACGTTATATCAATCTCAATTCATACAATATAATAATCAAGAGAATTTTATAGTAATGTATTCTTCGTGCGAATGCAATTGATTTCGAATACTTAGATGAAAAAAAATATAGTAAAAATAATTAATCATTGAGAAACTCAAATGAAATTCATACTAACAGATAAAATTAAAGTATTATTTTCTTATAGAAATGAAGAGGATGAAAGATAATGAAAAGAAAAAGAAAAAAGTGTGAGTACAATTTTCTTGATCCTCTTATTAATTTGGTACATATTCGGTGGAGAAAAATGCGATAAAAAAGGTTATAACATGATAGAATATGATAGAAAAAACATTGCAGTATTCTTAGTCCCACCGAGAAAAAGCAGATTCCATGTTTGTTCATGGATGGAGCAGTATCGATTCAACAATAATCCATGCATGTCTTCCTCTATATAACACCTACTCCCTCTTAAACCTTGCCAAGCATCACTTTTCCACCAATTCCCACCAACAGAAAATGCAGCAGAGCTCGTTTGGTGAGAAGGTTTCTTAGTTCTTCCAATGAGCTCACACACACCACCCAATGCACCTCCCAAATCAAAGGATCGCTTTTCAGAACACGATGGTACCAGCACTAGCACCAGTGACGCTGAGAGTGATGATCAAAATTGACCCAAGCGAAAGCAAGTTAATTTTACATTATATATATATATATATATATATATATATATATATATATATATATATATATAGTTGTAACGTGAGGTTGAAAGTCCCACATGAACTAGAGATAAGGTCAATTTATAGTTTATAAGTGGATGCAAACCATGTCTTATGAGTTGATTTTGTGGGGTTGAATTAATTTTAAAGTTGAATTGTGATGGATTGAGTTAACTTGATTTGTGATACATGCAGAACTAAAGTTGAGTATGTGCGTAACTTAGTCTGAGAGGGTGAACGTGTGTGATGATTGAAGTAAGCTAAAAGCTTATAGCAGAGAAGAAGCTAAATAAAAGTACTTAAGAATAAAGATCACTAATGTATTTGATGGTTTGGCTATGGTGCAAGTCTGAGGTTGAGACATGTTCAAAATAATTGCATGTAGTGTATGATATAAGATCGACCTCCTGTTATCAATAAAACTGTTTCTTGTTAAAAAATTTATTAAATAGGCACCAATAAGAAACAAAATATCTATCTCCTACTAGTAATCTCATTAAATAAATATTAATTTTTTATTTTTATCAAACTAGTTTTAAATTCGTGCTTATACACAAAATTATGTTTTTTAAGGTTTATTGAAAGAGATTTAGAAATTAAAAAAATTAAGAAATAGTTTTAATTTTATAATTAAATTTTGAAAACAATCAATTTTAAAAATAATTTATAGGTTTAAAAAGTCAATATGTTTATAAAAATATAAATAGTAAATTTGGTAAAAATACAAAATGATAAAACGTATACAAAGATAGAATAGACTCTCTAAAAATATAAGGGATATGTATAAATATATAGAGTTGTCTTGCTAAAAATACAAATCTATATATGAACATACTGATGTAATGTGTATTACGAGACTCGTCTAATCAATGCATTGACAAACTCGTTCAATACGTGTTATTAAACTTGTCTAATCAGTATATTGACACAGTCATCTAATGTGTATTACTAAACTTATTTAATTAGTATATTGACAAAGTTGTTTAATATATACTGCAAAACTCGTCTAATCATATAATGGATAGAGTCATCTAATGTATATAAACAAATTCGTCTACGTGTATTGTTAGACTGATGTACTCAGTTATGGACAAACTCATTTAATGTGTTTTACAAAATTCATTTAATCAATGTATGAAGATACTCGTTCAATATTTTTTAAGCATATTTAATCAATGTATGGAATGATTATCTAACTTTTGTGTTCATCCGATAAGTAGTCTAATATGTATTGCTAGACATATGTAATGTCTTTTGTTAAAGTTATCTAATCAGTGTATAACTAGATTCGTCTAATGTCTATTGCAATATTCATCTAAATGAATGGTCAAACTTGTCTAATGTATATTATTAGACTTGTATAATTTGTTCGTAAAAATATTTGTCTAATGTATATTGGTAAAGTCGTTTAATTAATATATGAACGACTCGTCTAATATGTATTGTTAGACTTTAATCATCGACAAATTCATCCAATTCTTTTTGTTTTGTGTATCTAATCAATGTATTATAGGACTTGCCTAATAACTTTTGTTATACTTATCTAGTCAACATATAAAATATTTGTCTAATATTTTTTTATACTCGGTTAATAATTAATAATTATATAGAAAATCTCATTAAATAAATATTACTTATTGATTTTTATCAAGAAATACCTTGAATTCATCCAAATGTCTGACCAACTTAATTTCAAACATTTTAAATTACCACGTGTGACGGTTAGAAAACGAAAAATAATCAAACCCATGTCCTTAAATAATCGATGAATTTATCACGACTCATACATTAATTACTTCAAGAAAACTTACTAAACTGCTTTTACTCAATAATTGAGATTCTGATCTGATAATCCAAAACACAAAACTTATCGAATCATCTTTAACTTGTAAATTTGAAGGAAACTTGCTTAAAGCTCCGATGTGGTAGATAAATGCCTTTATAAACTACTCTTGCTATATGCTATATGAGTTGTAGGCCAAAAACGAAAATGCCATAATAGCTTTTCTTTTCTTGAATTCTTGGTCCACACATTGAGTGGGAACTTCATCAACATGCCAGAGAAATCTGTGGTGCTGCCAATGCCATGAAATTAGGTTCTTTCGCTTAGTTTATTTTTATATGTATTGTGGAAGGACGCAGAGAATAAGTTCCATTTCTGTTTGAAGAAAGAACAAATGAATTGTTATTTTATTTCTCCACTATGGAGGGAAGGAAGGGCCTCACCCTCCCTCGCCATGCCAATATAATACGCCACCATGCAACTGCAAGAAAACAAACAAATCACATCTCACCAACTCAAATCATTGCAATGGCCTCTGCTCAGTGTGTAAAACCCAATACCACAGTTGAAGCTAGCCAACCAAAATGTCCACACAAACCAAATAATACTGCAAGCGGAGTTGGCCAACAAAAATGCCCACACAAATCTAATAACACTGCAAGTGAAGTTAGCCAACCAAAATGCCCACAAAAGAGCAATAATAGTGCAAGTGAAGCTTCCCAACCCAAACCCAATAGCACTGCAATTGAAGTTTGCCAACCCAAAAGCCAACACAGCTCCTTTGGGCAAAAGTTATCTGAGATAACAAGCAAGGCTTTCAAAGGGCACCATGCCCGTCATGGAAGCAACCAAAATCAACTTCAATGCTACAGCCAAACTCAGGTTGAGTCGCAAGGCCACAATGGCACCAAAACAGAGACTCGCCATTATGGCCAAACTCAGGTCCAACAAGACAAAAAACATGGGGTCTCCAAAACCCAGATCACAGTTACCATGGTTCAAGCACAAATCACCCATTCCGACGAGGACTCTTATCCTTACGGTACCACTACATCATGTTTTGGGGCTCCTGCCAAGAAGAACGGAGAGCTCAACAACAACAAAAAGAATATGAACTTGTTCCGGAGGATTACGAATGGCATGTCTCGCCATAACAGCACTGAAGGAGGTAAAAACAGCAGCAGCAGTGATAGTGAAAGTGATGATGAGAAGTGTAAACAGTGCCCGAAGACGAAGGTGACTGTGTGCACTTAAATACACATGAATACTCAAGTCTATCCTAAAAAACCATTATATAGAAAATTAAATATTTTACATTGAATGCATACATGTTGGTTAGAACAAGATTTTGTTGATTTCATCGATGACTCTGACTTCTCTGTTTTTTTTTATTGCGCCTGCAGAAATGATGAAACGAGAAGCTGCAAACAGGACGCAACTAAACAAAGCTTGTTCAACGAAAGGAAATAACATATTTACAAATAATAAGTGTGTTTGTGTTTTATGATACTGTTCTCGCCCCCAAATAGTTGGGAGAAATAAATTCCAAGGTCACTTGGTTGTGTGTGTATCTTGTGATAAATGATTAATAATATACGTTGAAGTTAATACTGGTCTGTTCAGCACAGGACCGAACAGTACCTTCGTTACCTAGTATGTATTTCGATTGATGTTTGTAAAATTGTGAGCAAACTTAATTTTGCAAATGTTCTTTTAGTTAAGAGCCTATTTAAGCGAACTAGTTTATGTTCAAAAACATTTACGTTGCAAGTGATTTTCATACCATGAATTCTTATAATGTTGATAAAAATCACTTTTATAGGTACAATCTTGCATACTGGAGCATTAATATATTCGATATTTTTGTCAATGCCGCAATGATCGGATGAATTTTTTCTTCATTGCAAAACATCAGTTATAAAACAGAACAATGGTTTAAAAATTTTCATGCATACACCAAATGGTTTGGATGAACATTTGCAAAATCAATTTTGAATGAAACTGATTTTCCAGTGAAGTTGTTGACGTTTATATTTTTTTCATCATGAGAACAAGCTTGTTATAAAATTTGGTTTACAGTTTTCATCCGAATGCAAAAGCTACTTTTAATCACTTCTAGTCAACTGTCAAACCAAGGTTGAGGTAAAAATAAAATTTACCCAACAATACTCAAGCATCTACTTTTAAACAAAATCGTGTTTCATTGGAGTCAATCAGTTCTTATGATTCCCACCAAGCAATTACTCCAAGTCCATGTTTTATATTTCATTGGGTCAAAATTGATGCTCGTACATAAAAGAAAATATATACAGCTTCTGCTTCTTAAAACTATTTTTGACGAGAATACTGCATTTAATGTACACCACGATGGGATACCAAACACGCTCATATTGGTACAAGATCCAAAGAACAGTCATGGCAATAAACATGATTTTCCAAGACGAAAACGCCTATCCAAACACGCAATAGTAACATATATATAAAACTGCATTTAGTTAAACTAACAGTCATAATAGGTTAATCAGTTCCAGCAGCAGTTCCAGAAGCCGTGAATTGATATATGTATTCTGCTAAGTGAAAAAGAAAAAGGCCAAATTCCCCAAAATATAATTACCGCCCACCCACAGGATCAAGACCTACATTACTACCATGAAAAATACAACAATACGTATATACAACCTTGATATCCTCGAAAGGTAGCAAACGTAGGGGCATTCTTCATCCTTCAAGAGACCTGGAAATGAAAGCAGCAATGGCCTGCACAGCAGCCTCTTCAGCTTCATCTTGGGAGGAATTGCTTGCTTGCAGGTGCTTCTTACCAATTTTGAAAGAGTGATCACCACCATCGATGACATGCAGGTCGTTGGGTGCTTTCATTTTCTTCCTTGTGGCTTCTAACTTCTCAAGTGGACAGAGACCATCCTTGCTGCCCTGCACAAGACACATAATTATAAACAAATGCACAAGGTTAATTAAGATAATATAAATAATTTCTGCGCACAGTAGAGATTATACCATACAACAATGGTTAAGGACAAACTAGAAAAGAAAGAACTACCTGTACAAACATTGTAGGAATTGTTAGCTGTAACAATGTTTCATCTCTAACTGCACCATTCATTCCCTGCAATATTGGTAACTAAACTAACGTGATTCTTAGTTATGATATTTTTAAATCTGTACTTTAGTTCTAATGGCCTCACTGTTTTACCAAAACACCCACAGAAAACCAATGCACCAGCTATAATCTCACAGATGTGGCACGTCAACAATTGCTCAAATAGAAAACTGAGTATGAAAAGTGCAAACGGATACAGAATGCCAGAAAGGAAGGAAAAGGAAAATATTCAAAGGAATAGCATAATAAAGATTATTGGATTCAGAGTTCTACATCACAGGCTCCATGGAGGACAATTTCATCAACTAAATTGATCAATTTTATTTAGGATGGTTAGCGTAAGACCAAAATGACATAGTAAGCAAAATGCTTATGAACGGGGCATGTTCAAAACAGTACAGATTCGTGACTAAAGAACAAAAAAGGAATAAGTGGATTTTGAATTATGTGGAAAATATAACATGAGGCAAGGAGAATACCCAGATAGACAAATAGTTGGAAACATTATTTTTTACTCTTAATACAGCCAAGGCAAAAGGAGAAAAAAAAACATACGCAGTCAGTTTATACTGTAGTAAAAAAGATTGGCATGAAGTCTAAAAAGGAACATCAAACCTTTAATGGATAGCCCAAGCATACTACAGCAGAAACATTATTGTCTTCCATGCTTGCCACCATGCAACCAACTCTACAACCAAACAATTTCAAGATCCATGACATCGCAAATAACTTGACACCAATCATCATAAAGGGGACATCCTCAGGCAAAAATACATGTCCAACATCTGAAAGATATCTAAGAATATTTTTAATGTATCTTTTAGATTATCTCTTACAATTTCTTCGTTTTAATCATTCTCATATTTCCTAATATATCATGATTTGCATCACTGTTTAGTTATTATTTAGTGAGGCTAAGTGCTAGATCTTATGAACAACATCGTCACATTGTAGCAGATCACAACACTCAGAAAATACTATTAAAGTCTTCATTACGTCTACCTCAATTGCTATAACCGACAATTCCAACAGTACATTTCAAAAATATATATGTATATTGAACCTACCTTGAACCCATTGATTTGCCTGCAAGTACCACGGGATGACCAGGGTACTTAGTTGCAGTTTCCTTGACAACGTTTGAGTGAAACTCCACTAGTTTTTCAGCCTTAGGAGGAGCCCTCTTTTTTCCAGACATGTCTAGCGAATGACAAACACATCAAAGTCACTTCAGATTTAACACTACACAATCATTAGGAGGTTCACTCCACTAGAGATCATTCACAAGTCACAAATTTATATACAAAAAAATAATTAAAAAAAAAAGTCAATAACCTTGTGAGCAGTGATAATTTGTACTGGTAAGTTTTATGCTTAAGGTTTAAGCGTGTTTTAATGCCAGTGAAAAAAAAAATGGAATACACAAGAAAAAACTCACAAGGATAGTCAAAAGTGACAACATCAACAGCTTGCAGTGCCTCTTTTAACATATTCTTCCATCTATCACAAAATGGAGATGCATCTTTAACAATAAAACCTATAATAAGATTTAACCCTTTTTTCAATTTTATTAACAGAGTAACCTTAGCATCCAATCAGAAGAGGAAGGAGCACCAGCACCGTGAGCGAAGATCACCACCGGCGACAACGTCGATGCTTCACTCTCACCGTCTTTGCTCCGACGATGGCGTTTTGCAGGGCGTGACAAATCCATGCCTTGGGAACAGAGAAATCCCCAGTGAATCAGAAGAAACCACTTGTGTCTTGTACTTGTAACCTAACCCCGCGAAATATAACTGTCTACACCATTAAATACTAATTTTCCCGCCAAATGTATGTTGCACTGTACACCTTCCGTGTTTTGGAAAACTTTGTGTTAAATGTTTTTTCAAAAAACAAGTTAAAAAATATGCTAAATAGTTTTATTTAACTATTTTATTTATGATTTAGAAACTATTTATCGATTGAATTTCCAATTTCAATGATACTATTTTTGTTATCTGTAAATCAATTCAGGCCAACCATTATAACAAAACGATTAGAAGTTATCAAATTCGAAAACGCTAATTATAAGAGAATAATAATTTACGCTTTTAATATAGGTTGCATTATAAGAAAATAACCAATTTTAAAAGTAAAAAATAATTCGTTCTGATTAATTTGAATATAATTTATAAATTATAAATTGTTGATATATAACATAATATTTAATATGAATAAAATATTATAATTGATATGTGAGTTATATTATAAATTAGGTTTTTAACATTGTTATCCAGATTTTAATTTCTTAGAGTCTAATTAGTAAACTAATTACAATTTTTATTTATAATAAATATTATTTTATATATTAATAATTTTTAGTTTATAAATTAGTTACTATAATTATTACTATTTTTTAATCTCTTAATTGTTATTTAAATTTTTTAGCCGACTTGTCTTTATTTATGATTAGGAGTGACTCATATCGACCTCTTATTTGGTTGACTCGATTTGACATTATGTTTGAGTCAACTCAATTCGATCCTTCGATTCGAGTAAACTATGTTGAACTTTTGCTCAAAGTGACTTGTTTCTACTTTTGTTCTAAACTTTCTCAACTCAACAATCAGCTTAAACCTACTCAACTCGGCCTTCGACCAATACCAAATCATCTCAAACTTTAATTAGGGTTTACTTGCCTCAACTTAGCTTAATTATCGACCAAGACCAACATGTCTCAACCTCTGACCCGGATTAACTAGCATTTACCTTTAATAAGGTCGACTCAGCTTAAACCTACTTAACTTGATATTTAGTGTAGGCTTACTTGACTTATGCTGACTCGTCTTGAACTTTGACTAGAGTCGACTCATCTCAAACTTTGATCAGGATTGACTTGTCTAACCTTTAGCCACACAGTTGACTCATCTTGAGCTTTGGACGTGCTGACTCAGCTCGACCTTCTATCAGGTTGAGTCGGATTGTTCCTTGAACTCGAGCCAATTGTGCTCGACCTTCAACGCAACTTGACATTGCTCAAACTTCAACACAAATCAACATTGCTCAACCTTCGATCCGAGTGACTCCAGTCAAATTTTGGCCAAGTCCACTCAACTCAACCATTAGTTTGACTCAATCAACTTGACCTTTCGCTTTGGCTTACTATATTTGACCTTTAGGTCGTGTCAACTCATTTTGAACTTCAAATTCATCTCGACCTTTGGCTTAGACTGACTTGTCTTGAGTTTTGGTCAAAGTCAACTTGTTTCGACCTTCGAATATGATTGACTCTTCTTAAACTTTGGTGAGGGCTGACTTGTTTCAACCTTCGACCAGTCGACTCAAACTTTCTGCCCAAATCAATTTTGCTCAGTATGAGGCTTGATCTTTAACTGGGTGTTGAGTAGTCTCAACCTCTGACTAAAGACAACGAGAATTGACCTTTGGCTAAGACTTACAAACCTCGACCTTTGGTCAAAGTTGATTTGCCCTTCGACTCGAATCGACTTTGCTCAACCTTCGACATTGAAAGTAAAGGTGATTATGCCCGAATGAAGGATGAATGAAGTCAATTGTGACAAAGGATCTAAACAAGTTAACTTAGATAGAAGGTTGAATTAAATTACCATGATAAAAAAAATCAAATTAAATATTTTTAAAATAAAATTTTGTCTTAAAAGATAAATTAATTTTCTTTATTAAAAAAATTCAAAAAAGAAACGAAGAAAAATTATAAATAATTCAAATTACATGTAATTTAACCTCTTGATAAAACTTTTTAAATTGAATTAACATTGAAGGAGTAGAAGAACTAATTTAAGATTTATTTAAGAATGGTAAAATGAGTTATTTCTACTCATTTTAGATTGATCCGTCATGATTTTACAGGTAAAAAATCTTAACATGTCTAGTCAAATGGTGCGTTAGGTGTGTTGGTAAGTTAGCAGAACAGTTGATCAATTTTATGTATATAATATGTTATTAAATTTTTAAATTAAACAATGATAATGTCTACAGTTCTCTAATTTAAAACTTAAACAAAGGACATGTTATTGGTTGGAAAGGGTTAAGAATTTGTGAACAAAAGTGATGAGATGAAAAGTTTTCCCGATCAGCCAAAGTGCGGAGAAATTACACGTGAAAGAGGAGTTTGGAAACAGGAAAACAGAGACAAGACAGGTTCGAATGTCAAACAGCAATTCTATTACAAGATGCTTTGGAGGCATGCATTGCAAGCTGATATTATTCTGTGTTTCTACCCTTCTTCATTGCCAAGGCCAATCCTATCTTAGTGATTATTCTTTCAACACATGCATGGCTTCTCTCTTGTTCTTATCTTCCCACAAAACTTTTAAGTGCCAAGATATGGAGGTCCCACATGATAAAAGTCAACGACATTCTTTCACAGCTTCTGGTTTTTTGCAATATAAAAGGGGTTGGTTGGCGAAGCCTTAAAAGGAAATAAGAAGTAAGGTTTAGTGAATAAGCAATGAAGGGGTTGTTTGTTGACTCTCCCTCAAGGGCTTCTCTTTTGAATCATCCAAAACAGAAGCCCCTGGGGGAGGAGTTAGTAAGCTGCTCCTTATGCATATATGTTTCTCACCTTCACACACTCATACCAAACTTCTTGCCTTTATTCTTCCTGCATGCAACTTCTCCCACAAACAAAAATCATACTTTCCTTCTCTTTTTTTATGTGCAAAAGTTTTACATCATTTAAAGTTCAACTGAAGACACCTTAACGTTTTTCGAAAGCCTTGTTCTGTGCTACCATATTTTCCTCTCACCAAGATTACTGTCTTTTCCCAGTTATGACTTTAATTTCTTGACTTCGTCTTCTTCGTCTTTTCTCTCAGCAACCCTACCACATATTTAAGAACGATTTTCATATCATATTAAAATTTTTACTTTAAATCTAATTTAATTTCATCAAATCAATTTATAAAATAAAATTTACATTCACTTCTCACATTTTCTATAATTTCTGAACAAAAGATAATTTTAAATTTTTAGATCATAGATAACATACAAATACGAAGACAATGAAATGAAAAAAACTGTTTTATTTCATTCCAACATTCAAATAACAGAATACATATTTTATTATATTTTGTTTCACTCTCGTTTTAATAAATTTCATCTCGTTCCATCTATTTCCATTGACCTAAAAGGTTTAAACATATACTACTTAAACTAATTCGTTAATGATACATAAAATTGAGGTCAAAGTATAGATTTAAGCAACTTGTTGTGGTCGCTTTTACACTTTTTTTTATCATTTATTGGATGAACTCTTTTAATTACTTTTCAAAACTATTAATCGCCTTTTAAAGTCGTGAAAAGCCAAGGACGTCTTAAGTATACATTCTCAATGGGGAGAGAATTAAATAAGATTCTTATATAGACACTAAAATTCCCTTTACTAGTATTAAAATACAATTACGGATTTAAAACTAAAACTTTCAATGATTAGGTGAAATTGACAATTATTAAATTTTATATTATAAAAAATAATGAAGATTTATTATTAGTTACATAATAAGCGAAATTATAATTCTTTTATATGTATATTTCCTTCAATTATTTTAAAATTTAAAATAAAAAATTCATTTTTTATTTTCTTGTCCTATCAATTTTATTTCTAAATGTATTGGGTTAAAAACTTTTACTTTTAATTTTTATCCTTGTCACGTTTAGATGAGTATAATATAAAATAAGTAAAAAATTCTAAAGTTTAAAAGTTTCTTATATTAAATTTCCATATTCCATAAAAGAAGAGTGAGATATAAGTAAAAAAACTTGTGAACCTATTATATATTGAGTTTTTAAGTTAAAAGTAGTGTTATGGAATCTATTCTGTGTATTTCATCCAAAAACCTAACACATATTAGGAAAAACAATGTTTTTTTTTTACCATTTTCAAATAGATCCTCTTGAATTCGTGGGGGCAACATAAAATAAAGGGAAAGTTAATTACTTTTTGGATCTAAAATTGATTTTGCTACCACTTCGAACGATAATGTGACCTTAGTATATTTTTTTAAAATTGGTTAATTATGATTTTTTAAAATATCACGTGTTTTTGTTTTTGTCCTTCTTTCGGACTTTGTTCTATATTTGTCTCTTAAGTCATGGATTTAGTCCTTCATTATCAACATATTAGTTTTATTTTACGTGGCAAATGATATGTCACATCCCCAACTCATTTAAGATATGTGTATTGTGTTCCGGGTCGACAAGATAGTTTGATAGTAAACGTTGTGTCATGTCTTCAATCCGAAAAAACACATGTAATGTTTTTTCAAGTCGGCAAGATCTTAATAATTTGGTAAGGTGAGAACTCAATAGCTCGATAGAAAGTCTAGATAGCTCGGCAAGGTGCTATCGAGCTACCTCGATCATCCACCAAGTTATATGAGTTCTCCATACATCTTACTAAGTTATAAGGATTTTTCACTGAGCTATCTAAGTTATTCAAATACTTTACCGAACTATCAGAACTTTTTCACTGAACTATTTAAGTTCTCCATACATCCTATGAGGTTATCTAGATTTTCCATTAAACTATTCAGATGTCTTGTTGACCTGGAACATAATACACGTGTTTTCTTGACTTTACCAGTATGTGATACACGGTTGATCATTAAGCTTTTTTGTCGACCTGAAAACACCATATATGGATCTTAATGTCTTAATGGTGACATAGTTTGTCACGATAAAAAAAAATAAATAGAATAAAGTTTAAAAAGATAGAAATCAACAATAGTAGTTTAGGATAAAAAACACCATTAATCCTCTAAAAATTCAAAACATATAACTACTTTCTTAACCCTTCTTTGTTCAACATTAGAGTGGCGAAGAATATTTGAATGTTGAAACGCAATAAAGTGAGAGTGTGGTTGTAGGTGCACGCCCTTGTCCCCCTAGTGCCCTGTACTTCCCAGGATACAGACATATGCTCATGCCAATGCTACACAAATTCAAGATTCATGGAGAAAATAGCTCCCTTTTCTCGTAGGATTCTCTTCTTAACCTACCACTATTCATGTAAGGGACCCCTACCCACACTCGTTTATAAAGAACTAACTTCTATCAATATACATCACCACTTTTATTTCTTTATTTTTATCTCCTAATTATTTAACACTTTTTTATATTTTTATTTTATCATAATAAAATTAAAGATATAAACTTTAACTTTAAATAGTAGAAAAATGAAATTGTGAATTATTTTTGTTGTGGATGGACAATGAATGACCTGTGTGACTAAAGAGTAAATTTGTAAGAAGACCAAAAATAAAGATTGTATGGTTTGTGATGCGTGCATGTGAATGATATAACCCCTTGACCAGGCTTTGTTCTGAACTTTGGTGAAAATAGGAAACAAATTATGACACTAGGCCGTACTCTTTCTTTACCATAACTAGCTACTGTTACCAATATTACTCCACACTTGGAAACTTGCCTTTGTACTTTTCTTTTGCTTCTTCTTTCCATTCTACACTTCTCCTAATTATCAATGGACTTTGCTCTTTCTTTCTTCTTTCAGGAATCACTTCCTATGGATTAAATTGTACTAAATTGTTTAGAATCAACTTTAACATCTGATTTTATTTTTATTTTTATATGTGTTGTGAATATCGAGAATAAGATATCAAAGAGAATATTGAAGTAAATTTATCAAAAGATGAAGAGATCGAGAACAAAATTAAGAAAGTGATGATTACAAAGATAATAGAAGCAAAGAATTGGAATAAAGCTACCGTATGAGTAAAAATTGTAGAATGATCAAGAACTCCAAAAATACATCGAGAAAGATATTCTCTAGACAAAATGGATTATGCAAGATCCAAAAACAAAATTAAGACATATGACAATGGTTGAAAACACAAACTTAGCAAACATAATTGACATAATTTAGATTAGTTTTATAGTGTTATTACACATTATGTAATTTTTTTAATTTTATTTTGGTTTAACTATAAAAAGGATGTATTATAGCACAAATATTCTCATAACATAAGGTCGCTAAGAGGATCGTGATCAATTAAGTAAGGATGTTTGTTACAGTTTTGGTTTTCATTATCATAGATTTCTTCAGCTCTTGGTAATTTGTTTTTGTGCATTTACATTTTTTTTTACCTTTTGTTTCCACTTTCTCAAACACTTCCAATTTAGTCATCTTCATCTTCACCTTTTCATTTCTATCCACAACTTTTCATATATCCCTTCACACCATTCTAAAAATATAAAAGTATTATCATTGGAAATAAATACATTAATTCCTAATTGATATAAAAAAGAAATTCATGGGATTGAACATCTCTGTAAAATTAATCCACAATTTGTATTAATCATGTAATCCTGAATTAAAACATTGTAACTCAAATTGAAAAACAATTGGTTGTTAGTCCTATTACAAAAGTATCAACATCGAGTTAATTTGGTCACCAAAAAAGTATATTGGAGAAGTATAAAACTAAAATTATCGAAACAACGTGATTCAATCAAATTATACATTTTTTTTTATTGAAAACTAATAGTTTTAAATCATGTGTTTGACTATTTGTAAAAGTTTTTTTAATTATAATATTTTATTTATAAATTTAAAAGTCAGATATTTAAGGTGAATACCACTCGAATTAATAATTTGTTTGTCATAACTAAACTAAATTATGTGCTAAAAATTATGAGAGAATCACAAGGAAGGTGGGAAATAAGTTATATGAAAAAAAGATAAAGAAAACTTTTTGTAGCAAACTTATGAACAAAATTATCTAAAGTAATTTAAAATAACTAACCTCCAAACATATTTAATAGTTAACCAAATTGGTTAATATATATGTGTTTGGAACGGTAAATCAAATATAACAAAGTAAATCAAAGATAATAAAGGAGAATACGTTGTTCATGTTTTACGTTTCAGAAGATATAACATTTGTCGTTAAACAAGAGTGCATCTCTAACTTTTAACATCACTTCCGTCTGCTTTTCTTTTCATCTTTTATTACCAGAAATGCTGTGAGAAACATTAATCAACTTCGAAAGTTCATCATATTATGAAAGAAAGTTCAAACCCACTTCCCAAAATGCAGATTTTTTGGTGGGTGAAGGTGTCGAAACAGATTATGAAAGAAATAAAAGCTTTCAAATTTGTTTAAAATGGGTTTTCCGGTGAGATACAGTATGATTTTCCTAGACTGTCACAGAGTATTCTGGCAGTGGCACAGATAATAATCACAAACTATGAACGTTATTATGCTCAACGTAATTTCAAAGACTGAAAACATGCACACAAATAATCTACCTTAGTTAATTTTCACTAACACATTACACGTTAACTTGCCTAGAGAGTTCACATCTTCGTTGCAAATTACACAAATAAGAAACTTTGAACAAAGAGAGAACTCGATTAAGCAAAACCATGGAGTTCTTTTCTCAGTAAAAGACTGATATATACATTAGACCAGCTCTTCATTTTTCTCCACAACCCTCACCCCTTTTGCAGATCTGAGCACATTAGCCTGCTTTGAAAATGATGGTAAATTAACACAGGAAGAACCAACATAAGATATGAAAAGAAGAGAGTAATACATAGGAAGGGAAATATATTACCTGATCCTGGGTAATTTCTACTGCAAAACCATCAACAATGACCAAAGAAGATGTCTTCTTGTAGGTTCCTGGCTCTAGAGTACTTGCTAAGAGCTCATCGTGTTTTGTACTAAGGTACAAATCAAGCTCGTGTGCCCCTCTCTTGGTTCTGGCAGCAAGAACAAAAGCATGAAGTGAGATGATATATATATATTCTTACTACTATAATGAAAGAAAGGATGAGAAGAGGTGAAAAGAGAACCCAAGAGTTCTAAGTCTCTCGTATTCAGGATCATAGCTCATGAAAACAAAGTAGGATTCGACTTTTGTGCTCTCCATTAAGAATGTTTCTTTTTTCCTTCCTTGATAATTTGATTGGAAGATGTATGGTAGCAGTGGCAGTTTTCTGCTGCACCATAGCTACCTATTTATACAACAAAAGGGTCACTCACTTTCCGACCACAAACAATAATAGAGAAAAAAAAGACAACGAGGAGGCCCACGTTGGTTTCGATTTTACGTAAGACCTAAAAGGTTGTGTTGTAACCCTTTCCCTTATACACTGCCATGGAATTTATAATTTGAACCGACTGGTTGAAATTTATATATTGATTTGTAATAGAAAAAGCAAAGATTCTGATTTGGGTGCTGTGCCCAACAGTAATTAAGTTACTTAATTTCTATGAAGCACCATCGTTCACACTTGCGTCCTAATCTTCTACATTGTACTTAGTAAAAGTCAAACAAAAAATCTCCCATGGCTTTCTGCATGAAAACTCAAAACTTCAGTCTTTATTTTATTGAGATCAGCTGCATCTAAGTTTTATTTACCATTCTTCGTTTTGTGGAAACAATGTCTCTTCTGATTTAAAACAAAGTAATAATCTTTATTTCTTCTCTTAAAATTTGCATTCACATTGTTCTTTCTCTGTACTCAGTACGCCAGAGCTTATAATCTATAAGTTGGATCTGATAGAGAGTCTCTCTAGAAATAAAATTGTGTGAGAATTAAAAAAAAAATTCTAATGCATTGATCAAACTGGAGAAATTAAAATAATTCTTCAACTAACTTGAGATTAGTTTTTTCTTCTTATATATCAAAATTGTTTGAGCCAACATATGTATGTTGTGTTGATGTATTAAATACATATATATGGCTAATTTGAGTAAAATTAATTAATAATTTAGTTCCTCTAGACGATGACACCATGTGAATTAATCCATATAAGTGATGTTTTACTTACTGAATAGTTTCTCCAAACAAAATATCATTTTAATTTTTTATATAATTTTCCCTGATGAAAAAATAATTATTTTCATTGTGTTCTTTTTTAATTATGCTAATCTTCAACGAACTCCCAAATTACTTAATTAGTGTGGAGATGGATGGGAAAAATCAAATCGAATTAAAAATAATTAGATTGGAATTACATGTAAATTTATACTTAGAAACACAGTTTAAATGTTTATAGATACCAAATTTAAATAGTTTTATTGAATTTTAAATTTAAATTCATATTTAAAAAAATTGTTTGAAAGTCAGTTTGATATCAATTTTAAATTGTTTTTTTATGATCAATTTTAAATTCAAAATAGTTTAAAATTATTATTTTGAACAAAATTAGAATAAAAATATGTTGAAATCTTCGACATTTACTCAAATGTGCAATTAATTAATAATCTAAAAAACAAATCACTTTTAAATATCTATTACGGTAAAAAATGATTTAATATATGGTACAATGCTTGGTACAAACCCTATAATGTTAATATATATTTTACTTCCTAATGAGGTAAATGATATATTGCTTAAAAGGTTAGAGTGAAAAGATATTAATTACATATTTTAGTATAAAAATGTACAAATAAATATAAAATTAACACGTGTATTTACTATAAATATCAAGGTAATTTTAGTTGGATTAACCTAACAACTTAAATATAATATAAACGGATTCATTTTACTTTTTAAATATAATATAACTTACCCAACTATCGTGCTATCAATAACTTCTTCATAAAATACACTTTTAGTATAATGGTATATTATCTTGATAGGCCAGATTATATAAAAAATGTTAAAAACAATTAACAAATATCAAATAATTTTAGTATGTTTTATTTAATGTAATCCATCAAGTAAAGTTCCTAATACAATAATCATGCTTTGTTTGAAGCCCAAATGTTGCTCTTCTATCTTCTCTGGGTCAGTCCAAGTCCATTAAAATCTATACATTTTACACTATTTTCTGGCTTGGGCTTGGCCCATTTTAGAAGAAGCTCATTTCGTCAGTTAGGCTCCATTCCCAAAATATCTCTCTGAATTATTTTGAAATATATTAAAAGTTGAAAAGATTATTCTGATGTAGAAGATGTAACATTAATGATGATATTTAAACAGAAACATGGAGCATGGGAGAAGATATGAGAGGGGACGAGGGAGCACGTGCACAGCCATGAAGTGAGGTCGCATGAGAACCCAAACATCACGTGGTGGGTCCCACTCCACGTTGGAAGGAATGCACGAGCACTCACATGATTGGGCCACGATTATCGTGTCCCCTCAAATCGCGGCCACCGAATCACCGTTGATCGCGATCACACTCGCCTCCATCAGCCCCACCCTTTTAACGTTAATTGCGGTTAACGGACGGCTACGATTTCCCAACAAAACCTACATCACCACACATTCTTATCGCATTCTATATTCTCTGTCTTACAATCTAATCATCATTTTAACCTCTCTTCTCTACCCATAATTCATTATCATAATTACTAATTAATGAGGGATTAAGAAACAGTTTAAAACAACTGTTAGATTGTTTCATCTTTTTTTATAATATAATTTATACGGCTCATTAATTAACGATGTTATTTAATAAACGAGATTTCTAATAAAAAATAAAACAAAAACCATTAAAAATGTGTATTTAAAAATCCCCTTTACCTAGGACCACGTCCAAATTGCGATGATAATGAACTCAGCAAAATGAGTGAACGTGAAATCCCCTTTAAAACGTGGTTTTTGTTTTGGTGGCACGACGTGGGGGTTGTTTGATTCTCTATATTTAAGGCATACTTAGTTTTGTTTTAGGTGTTTGGGTTAGATTTTGCCACATGATGGAAAGGGAATTATGTTAGGTTTGGAACTTTTGGTTTTGTGAGCAGTCTCATGTTAATTTTGATTGTGCTTTTGTTGTTTTGTGATGAATTACATGTTTTATTCACCTCGTTCATGGATTCATGGCTTGCGGAGTGTTTATTATGTATTTCATCAGTGGCTAGGTTCGTTGATGATGAGATATGTTACAGGCACAGGTGATTGCACATAGTCGTATCATTAGTTTGTTGAGTTTCATTGTTGGCTAATTGCAAAACCTCTCATTTTAATAAATTTATTTAAGTTCAGTGTGATATTGGTTCACCAAAAATAGATTTAATTGGATTAGCCTACCAATTAAAAATAAGTTAAATTTATCAATTGTCCAATTAATGGACTAACTTGTCTTTCTTTTTCAGTTAATATCACATAAAAACAAATTGAGATTTTTTAATTTTTTACACAAAAACAAACTGAAATAAGTTGTCATTCGAGTAGTTTCAATTTTTGGTTGAGTTGTATCAATCATAAGTTGATTGAGCTATATTATTGAAATCGAACTATGTTAATATGAAGTGTTAGAACATCAAAAAATTTTAATAAAATTGGGCTGACCTAACTTGACCTGTGAACTGCCCTGTTCGAGTTTCTAGATTGAAAATACTGTCTCAAACCACCTTTTTCGTCGTCCTAATCCATGAGATACTTCAATTTAGACCATGTATGTGTTTGACATGTATGTGTTTGTGATACTTTAAGATACTTTACTTATACTTACCAGTTAGGTATCTTATAATAATTTGTATTTTTTAGGTTTAATACCTCTTTTGGTCCCTCGAAAGGGGGCAAATGTTCAATTGGGTCCTACCTTTTTTTAGAAGTTCAATGTGGTCCCAACTTTTGTAAAAAGTGTGCAATCAAGTCCTTTTTGGAAACGGCGTTGATTTTTTAACGGAGCAGCTGACAGGGTGGACTGAAGTTAGCTACGTGGCTGTGTGAGGGTAATACGTGGTTTTCCTAATTCAAAAAATCCTAAATTTGAAAATTAGGAACCTAATTAAAATTAGAATTAAGAGGGAAAACTCCCAATCTGAAAGGATTATGAACCCTAAATTGGAAATCCCAATTTCTTTCTACCCTCTTCTTCTTATGTCTGCTTCGTCACGCTCATGTGAGGGAAAGATATAGTTTTCCCTTCTCTTCTTCTCCTTCGGCGCTGCTCTGCAACCATATGGCAGCTTCCTTTCTCTCACGTTGGGACAACTCGCAACAACTTTGGGGTGGCTCGCGGCGGCGGAGCTTGTGAGCGACACAGCGGCAGAGGCGCGACCCTTGGGGTTTCGATGGTGGTTCGCGCGGTGGGTCTCGAGTGACAGGTTTGCGGAGATCAATGAAACTTCACCGAGGTTGGCCGCTGGATCTCTGGGTTTTGGTTTTTATTTTTGGTTCTGGTTTTCTGCAGGTGGAGGGCTGGCCTCGCGGTTTTCTGCGGAGATCAACGAAACTTCTGATTTCTTAACCTCAGTAATATTATCACGTTTACCCTCTCACAGTCACGTATCACCCTCACACAGCCACGTATTACCCTCACACAGCCACATAGCTAACTTCAGTCCACTCTGTTAGCTGCTCCTTTAAAATATCAACGCCGTTTCCAAAAAGGACTTGATTGCACACTTTTTACAAAAGTTGGGACCACATTGAACTTCTAAAAAAAGGTAGGACCCAATTGAACATTTGTCCCCTTTCGAGAGACCAAAAGAAGTATTAAACCTATTTTTTATGTTGACAACTTTAACATATGATTTTAATTTGGATTTACACAATAATAATTATATATTTATTATATTTTTAATAATTATTTTATATTTTTCAATATACATATATCACGTATAATATCATATTATTTTTAAAATAAATATATTAATATATTATATACGTGTCATATTTGATAAACATTGTAGATCGAAATGAAAGTAAAATCATAAATATATAATTTATCAATTGATTAAATGATTCATTCTTTATATTTTTCTTCTCATGTTTTATCTTTGATAAAATCATTTAAGATTTAATACTATATGTCTATATTTGTACTAATTTTTTCCATTCTATTTTTTTTCTTCTTAATATGATCCCTATACCTTTTTTTAAATGACTTGATATAGTTATTTATGTTAGATGAATCTTAACCTACCTAAGAGATGATCAATTTATAACATGTGTGTTATTGTACAATTCATAAAAATCACATGACTAAAAAATAAATATAGAACAAACATTAAATCATCAATGCAAATATAAGAATTAGAAATGTTACTAGATCAACTATGCTGAGATTATAATAGTGAGCAATGTAAGTGTGTATCCTACTCTCATTCTCGAAGTAAAATGTCATATTCATTCTCTTATTTAACTTGTAAAATTTCCATAGATAAAATAGGTAAACTTGTATTGCATTCATCTCATATCCAACTAATATAAAAAAAATGTATCATTTTTATTCATATTAAGAAAAAAAATCTTATAATTGCATTTATATTTTCCTTTTTACTTTTTTTTAAATATTAATTATGGTAAAATATATATTATATTATCAAGTATTAAATGTGAAAAAGATATAATTACATTTTTTTGACTACTCAAATATCAATAAATAAATCATAATTGCACAAATATTAAATAAGAGTAACAAATAATAATTATATAAAAGTTAAATTATTTATTTAATCCCAAATTTTGTAAGAATAGTTTAGATGTTTTTTACTTGTATCAATTAAGTTTTTTTTATATATAAATTGATGTAATTAGATCATTTAATGGTGTCAAAGACATATAATGTGACACTTCGTATTTTTTATTTTATTTTTCTTAATATTTATTTAAACAGATTATATTTATTTAAATAAAAATGCTCATACTAAGTGTCATTACGTTTTTATCATTTCATATTATATTTTTTTGTGTGAAAGTATTTAACTACCAACAATATAAAACATAAGATGGGCCTGATTGGGTTTTTTTATGAGTGTAAAAGTGGTAGTAGCAAGTTGACGAGAGTTTACAAAAATGGAGGTTGATTGCATAAAAGAGAAGAAGATGGAGCCAAAAGTTGGATTAGGGTTAGTGGGGGGACCTATGGACGTTAAGATTTTCGTGTCGGCTTTTGCAGATTCACTTTTCCCACTACAATCATTTTTTCCATTATTCCATTCCTTTTAATCATTTTTTTTATTTAATTTCTTAAATTTCATTTTTTTCTCATCAAACAAATAAAAATATACTTTTACATGTCTAAATTTCTTACATGATATTAGTTTTTTTTCTTTTATCTTCCATTACTTTTATTTCTCTAAAAATATATTATTTTATTTTTGTAATATGTGTTAGATGAATATAAATATATGTTATGTTATCATTATTGCAAACTAAACCCTAATACTTCATGCTTCAAATGTTATGTCAAAATCTCAGTATCACATTGGTTATTTCAAATTCTAAAATTGCTCATCTATCTTGAATATGCTGATTACAACGTCTTCGTTCTGCGAGACATCTATAGATTTCAGCTCTTCTTTAAAACGTTCAATCTATATCCACTGGTAAAACTATAATGTAAATACTTACATTTTAAATATATGTTTTTTACTTAAATTAATTAAACTAACTAAATTGTCAATAAAAACTTCTCTATTATTTCAAATAATAAAGATGGGTCCGTATAATTTTTTAAAAATGAATAGAATGTTTGTGTAATTTACTCTTATTATTATGTTAAATATATTACATATCATATTTTTTTAAAAGTCATTAAAAATGCTGATATGTATAAAAAACGAACTCACAGAATAATTGAATGATAAATGCGTCCATTTTAAGTATTTTGTAGATTTATCATACAAAAATTTTAATGTTTTATTAATTTGATCAAGATATATGTTGGGTTATTGGTTTTGCGAGAAAAAGACATTTGATTACTTTTAATTTAAAAAAAAAAAGCATTTAGCGGGAAAAAGTTGTATTTAAATTAAGAGATCTACTAAACATGCACTAACATTTACTAACAACAGTACAAAATCAAAGGTCCCCGCCCAAATTAAGAATTCACTCAGCTAATTTGTTTCATCCTCTTTTTCCAAAGTGGGTTTTGCTTTGACGTCTGTTTGATTCTCTCCATTAAGTTATGAGATTTTCTTTCTTTTTAAATCACTCATGATATTATTATATCTTTTTTTCACAATTTTAAATTTCAAAATAACGTGTGATATTGGTTTTCAAAGATTCGTACACCACCACAAACACTTTTCTAAATGTTACTCCTATACATCTCAGAATTGCTTTTATTTATATTTTTTACTATATATAATTAATTTTTGTCCCTTATTTTTCCACACATTTTAAAATATATATTATGCATAAATAGAAGGAAAAAAAAAACTATGATCCGGTTTTCTGTTGAAAAATGATATATTATTACTTAATTAATTGGCATGCACGTTCAACCTAGTTCTACCATTAAGGTAATAATCATAAACATAATCATGCTAATAAACAAATTAAGAAACGACAGAGCAACTTATCATCGCTAACAATAATGGAGGGAACATTATTCAGGTAACTGGTCAGTATTCAGACCCAAAAAATAATAATACAATAAAACCAAATTCCTTTTAATTTAAGACACGTATGCAATTTTATTTTATGTGCCCCAAACAGACAAAAATTGAAATTTATTTACCAGGCATGTGTTACCCAAAATATAACTTTTTCAATTAAATAAAAATTTAAAAAAATTGTTATATACATTTAATTAGTTTATTAATTGTAAATAATTATCTTAAAAATCCTAATATTCTATTTTTTTCTTTTGGACGTAGAACATTTGTATGTACACCCAGTATATACTTTCTATGTCTATTTTACTGGTAATCAAAATAAAAATCTGAACAATAGAAAATATGTGATCCTATAAATGGCCATGTTTGATTATTCCTGTGGGAGAAAATTAGTCAAGTGAACAATATTTACCTAATCATTTTAGTTTATTTCATAGGACAAAAGTATATTTTTTTAATATATACTAAAGACAGTAATGTATCTACCAACTTAATTTACAAATAATTTATTATATAATTATTATGGAGAGAATCTAGTTTAATTGAGTTGATTAAATACAATGTAGAGCTATGTTTAAATAAATCAAACTATACTTTTATTTTTATTTCTATTATGTGTTGAAGACAAAATGCCCTTATAAACAAATATCTGCCAACTTAATTTTACAAACGATCTATGATTTAGTTAACAGATTACAAAACTATCCATAAACATAATTATTTACGAATTTAGTAAGAAAAATGTTATCAATATTTATCAGGTGTTTTATGATCGGTTGAAATTTATTGAAAAAATTATAATAAAAAAATGAATAAAGTCAACTTATGTAAGTGTAAAAAAGACTGTACATTTATTATTTCTAGGGCATTTAGTTTAAGACGTATTCTTAATATTATCTTTTAAACGTTTTGGTGCTGAGATATATTGAAAATTTCATAATTATTGATTTCAATCCTTATTTAACCTGTTTTTCACTTGTAATTTTGAATTAACTATAACCGAACAAGTGGTAAAAAAATAAAATAAAATACTTACTAGCTCCCCGAATATATGAAGCATCACCAATTTAGTCTTTAAAGAAAAAAAAAATATAATTTGGTCTTGAATGTGTAAATAATATGATAATCATATAATGTTAAACAATTTAGAAAACTAAATGTTACCTAAACCTTTAATTTTAGAGATCAATTCGATACTAAATAAATGAATATTTTGTCATTTACTTATAATATTTAATGACTAAATAATCTTTTTTTTTACATATATTTAGAGACCAAATCAAATGTTTGTTTCTAATTTTTCAATAATTTAATTAACAACGTCTCATATGGAAGAACGCAATTAACTATATAATCCTTCTCATTTGAAATTATATATAAAATAATAATAATAATAATAATCCTTCTCATTTGAAATTTATTAGAAATTAGTTTTCAAAATACTAAAATTCATTGAAAGGGTTTAATAAAAACGCTCTTTCATGTACTCGAACCTTGAAAGGAATAAACGGTATATCAAACACTTTTAAAAAATAAACCGTATATCAAACACTTAATCAAGAGGCATTATTATGGACCAAACATACCTTATAATTTTATTATTATATATAAAGCTTAATTAGTAATTTAATATTTATCTTTTTCATTTACTTGTTTTTATATTATTTTTTTCATTAATTGAATTTTAATATATTTTAATAAAGTTAATTTGATCTTTTTCGTTAAATTAATATCAATGATGTTTAAAAAAATATTATGTTGTCAAAATTTTAAAATATAATGTGTTCTAGGATTTGTAAATATCACGTATTAAAATTTAGAAAATATACGTTATAAACAAAATGAGTTTCAAGATTGAAAATAATTTAAATTTTGATTAACAACAATTTTCAAATGTTAATGTAAATTTAAGTTAAAAATGAAATTAAGTTTTTTTTTATATAATTAGAGACCAAGTCTTTACGGAAAAACAGGAATTCAATTAACTAAAATAAAACAATACAAAGAGTAAAACCAATAAAAACCTAAATATAAAAACTAAAGTAAAATATTTATACAGTGTATTTTTTAAACGTCATTTTGGTATTTTACGTAAAGTTTAAATATTAAATAAACTGTCCATGTAACTTTCAAGATTATAGGAATTATTTATGTAATAAAAAAATTTATTCTGCTCCGGTATGGGTTAAGTTACCTAAGCTCTGCACAATTTTCTCCATACGTCGTGGTGTTCCGATGTCAAAGTTAATAATAGTCTGATTGGTAAGTTAAACGCGATAATAAATGCGTAACTAATGAATCTGTCTACTTCTTACCTTTGACTGTGTTTATAGTTTTGGTCGTGAGTTTTGGATTAGCAAAATCTTAATCATGGCCCAATCCACGGCCCAAACATCCTTAATCTTTCGAAAACCCACTTGTCTCGACCGTCCAGCCTTGATGTTTCTCGGATACTATTCGTCAAAGTCGTCTGAGGCCACCAATACATATTCGATTTTTATTATATATAGGAGTTTATTGAATTAGTGTCAACTACAAGCAAGACTAGTATTTAGTCTAAAAATTCTTTTAGAAATTCTAACAAAAAGTAATAAGCTTTAAATACATTGTATTAATGTAGAAAATAGAGATATTTTATAGGATAAAAAAAGTCAATAAAAGAATTAAATTTTAGGGAAAATAAGAAGAGTTTTTATTAATGATAGAATTTTTTTTAAATGTGTGGGGAGATTGATATGGAAGGTTACTTCATTGTTTGGAAGGTAAGAGGATACATGGGCCCCTTGTCCCTATAAAACCTCCAAACTTCTATCACTATTGTCTTCGTATCGATTTTAGATCTTCTTGGACCCCTCTTTTTTATTTTAATTTACTACTTTTATATAAATTTATTTTATTATATTATTTATATAGTTATTCTTTTCTCTTACTATTTCAGTTTGATTTTGTTTTTATTTTAAACTATTTGGCAATGTCTTGATTAGTACATAAATAAATGTAATAGCGGTAAATATATAGTCATAAGTGTGCGGTTAGTTAATCATTTATGAAATAAAGATATTTTAGTGAAACTATAACTATTTGTGATGGAAATTGATGTTACGAATTAGTTGCTGAAAATAAGATAGATATAATAATTGTGATGGTAGTTTATAAATGCTGAAAAAGTTGTTTGTTCCCACACTTTAACCTCATTCAACCTTATATTGCACGCCTCACAGCCTAAACTTAATGCTTTCTTTTGCTTACGCCTTTCGTCTTCCAACTTAATACACAATAATTAATCATTAAGTTAATTCATCCACTCTTACTTCACTCTTAACAAATTTAATACATACGTATTTCTTATTGTCATTTTTATTATGAGTTTATGTGATTGGATTTGAATGTTACAAATAAGTTTTTAAACATTAATCATAATATTTGTTCTTATAAAAACACTAAAATTGACAATTGTGATAGCACTGGTTATTCTTTCACCTTTCATTTATTTATCACAATCTAATTTTTTTAGTTTACATCATTGAACAAGTAAGAAAATTAAAGAAAATATATATAATAATTCGTGAACCTTAGAAATAATTTGACCTTTTTTTAATGATTAATTTTTTATAAGTAGTTAAAAAATTCATTTTAAATTTAATTCAATAGTACAAAATCAACTTATAAAATAAGATTTGCATCAAATTATATATTTTAAACCAGTCTTATCACTAGTTAATATAAAATTTTCAACACATTTTTATTTCTCGCTTATATATATCAAGTGTAAGACTAGACATTAATAAGTAGTTCAGTGACAGTTGAAACAATATGTTAAACAAAAAAACAAGTTTTTCAGTAAAAGACAATACAATAGGTCGAGTAAATGACAAATTTAATTATAATAAATTTTAACTTATGATTATCATACTATATTAAAAAGTAGATTTTAAATCTAACTTATTTCTACAAAATTAGTTTATAAAATAAAGTTTGTATATCTATTTATATACTTTAAATTATTGTTAATTTTTACTTAACGTGAAAGTTTCTAACACAAGTGATTTTACGTAGGTAAAAGTAGTTTCTATACATGATACTTCCACTTTTCACCTATATATGTAGATGCACCTACTCTTCCATAAACTCCTAAGCTTTGCATGCTCTGTTATTATCTGAAACTTTAAAGAAAACAAGAAGAAGCCAAATGCTCTGTTTTGCACCACATTTTCCCCTGCACTTGCCAACTAATCCCTCGTCAGTACTGATTGATATAGTTTTCAACTTAAAAGCTACAACTACTACGAGGTCACGATTCAGTG
The DNA here is from genome assembly GCF_029865625.1 of Vigna umbellata. Classification (NCBI taxonomy): domain Eukaryota; kingdom Viridiplantae; phylum Streptophyta; class Magnoliopsida; order Fabales; family Fabaceae; genus Vigna; species Vigna umbellata. The sequence goes on along the minus strand of NC_142165.1, from coordinate 42,496,183 downwards.
CACGTTGATTCAAAAGTTTTAGTTATGGTGCATAAAATTGTAGTTCATGTTATCAATCTGTCAACAACATAGAAAATTCTGGCTAGCTTCCATTATAGTTCATATACATCACGGAAACAATATATAATACGGAAAATGGAATCCTAAAATTTGTTAATCTGTCACTCTTGTTTAGACATCGTGCAAGTGTCACACTATTACTATGTAAGTGTGTTCGAAAACATGTTACAATAAATAAATGTAAATCTCTCATGAAATTAATAGTTACTTTTGCATTGAGTTGGAGAAGCTCTAATCTTAATGTTCAAGAATTACACACATAAGTTTTGAAGAACTCAATCAAGGACATTTTTGGATGATTGACCTAAAGCCTACAAGGGTATAACAAAACATCAGCAATAAACTACGAATTTAGTTAGCAAAATCAAAATTTACTTTGAAAGGAATTTCAACAGAAATTTGTATAAGAAGTGCAATGTTAACGCGTTATATTGGCGAAATAGACAACCTAGGCTTTTTCCACCTAGATATTTTGACTTTTGATGACCTCTAATTTCTGTAAGATCCCAATACAGAAGAAGTCAGTGTAAAACAGTTTGGGTACGTGGAAGGCAGCTATATTTAAAAGAAAAGGAAAAAGAAAAAGAAATAGTTTTGGTCTCGTATTGTGCAAAGGCAAGTGCCAAAATTTCCAAAAGGTGACCTAACGCACTAAACAAAAGGCAAAGAATGAAATACTCTAAGCCTTAATTTGGGGACACAATGTTAGGGTATGAACCAGCAGTGAATTTTCAACCATCAAAAGAAGGAAGAATCTCTTCCTGCGGTTCACGAACTCGACGAGTACTATGTATGAACACTTCAACGTGCAGCCACGTAAAAATCAAACGTAAATCCTTGTTTGGTAAGGTTACTTTAGATGGAGAAGAACCAAGTAACAAAAGTAAGTGATTATGTTATGATTCTCAAAACCAGTTGAATGATAACTTGATTGGAAAAGGTAGTTAGTTGTACGGAACAAACAGTAATTGCGCGATCTTTCACACTCAACTAACTGTTATAATACAATGTGTGAAATTATTTCTCTTAGTCACATTATTAGTTTTTAATTTTTCTTTCAAGAATTATGAAAAGTAATTTTGGAAAAAAATATAAAAAATGAAATCCCGATGAAACGGCATGGTCTTACCTGTTGCCTTGGACAACGGGCACTCAGCGGTGGGAAGTGGCTCTGCTCAGTCATTCCGGAAACTTGCCTCTTTGACTTACCTGACGTGTCCTGATCCTCTTTCTTATGTTAATTCAAACTTTTTTTAAAAAAGTAATAACAAATAAAAAATAGGAGTGAGGAAAAAGGTTAGAGAGAGAGAATGAGTGTGTGAAAGAGAGATTTTATATCATTTTCGGCGGAGGCCGTTGATTGCGGTTGGGAATAAAGCGCTCTGACATTGGGCCAACGCTCTTTTTTTGTTCTGTTTTGACCACAACACTTTCTTTCTCCATTTCTTTTTTAAATCAAATTACTACTACCAACTTCGGTTAACTTCTTCGGATTTCAAAAGAATTTCAAATATCAAAGTATGCATTTATCAAGAAAAGCAATCTCAGTAGTGCCTACCGATTCACCTCATCTTATGTTATAACGATAAAGTAAGTTTAAAGTAAATTATCCTTTTAAACTCAATTTGATTTGACAGAAAATCCATTTTGTAGATATTTATGTAACTTGAAAATTCTTAAAACAAACAAACCCACCTATAATTTGGAACATCTGACACAGCTGCCCATTAAATCTGTTTAAATCCCAGTTCTCTGTTTCTTCATCGTTGTAAATTATTCGTAATATTGGATGAGAGTTTTATAAATAAAATATTCCATACATTTTACCGAATATAGTAACAGAAAAAAGGAGATGATGTTACTCGTGTGGAACATAATTATCGTTGTTTTTTAGGCTGTGTTAACTTGGGATACTGTCGGTGGGAAGTTCAGATACGAAAAATAAATGGCCATAAGTGTGGATTGTCGGGTTGTCGGGCATCCGAATCCGGGGTACAGGGCTCCTCTGCCACGAGAAACCGTATGAACAACCGATGAAGCTTCTTCATCGTTGCGTTGCTTCTCAATAATTTCCTTTTCACAGTTGGTTTCGGTTGTACTGCTTCAACTTTTGTTGTTAGTTGCTATGCTATGCAAGTACCTATTCCATGTGACTCAACTCTCGCATTAACTCTACGTCTCACTCTCTTTCTCCACACACATTGTCATATTTCGATTCTCAATGCACCCACGTTTTTTTTTCAAAATGTAATATGAGATTATTGAAATTAATTATCTATGATGCTCCTCTCTCAAACCATGCACAAACAATTTGTTTTTTTTTTCTTTTCTTTGGGAGTTTATGTAATATATTAGTGAGGGAAGAAACAATTAAGAAAATGAGTAATGAATAATTAAATGGTACTACGACACGTAAATTACGGAAGTGTTGTTTTTCCACGCATGGAAGAAGGAACAATCAAATGGAAAAGAACATGGGGTTTCCATTGAAACCAAACTTAATAACGCTGGGAAATGGAAATCATTACCAGTCAAACATTGTTGAAACTTTTGCAGTAACTAAACCAATGCCCACCCACCACGTAACTCTTGGCTCATGTGCTCTTTCTGTGACCATTCACCATAACATAACTTATTCACATATGTTACCATTAAAGTATTTGAGAAGGATTTGGAAAATTTGACTACTAAATTATATGCAAAATTTTATGTACAAAACAAATCTTCACGAGGACAAGTGTACTCTAAACCTTTATTTCTAGTTGAACTTACTATACGGTTTATAAAGGAATGCGCCTATTGAAGATTTTATTTATGACAGGGTTAAGAATAGTTTCATGGCAGATTTCCGTGGTAAACTTACACGTGTTGACATGGTTTAATATAAGTGGTTGTATTTTGTACCAACACATGTTTGGTTGGTCGGATTCAAAAATGTCTCGATTGCTAGGTTATATTGGCAAGTATTATTATTGTGTACTATGAATCATGGTGTGAACATGTGATATGACTTTGAATTAGGCTTCCTCTAATCACTCTAAATTTTTCGCCATAAAACATTTCTTTTGACTGTTTCATTGTTGCTTGCCAGCGTTCTAATCGCACAACATTTTCTATAAATGTTTAAATAATTTGACTAGAAAGTTGTCTTAAATTAGAAAAACTCTATAAGAAAAAAAATGCCAGAGTCACAATTAATCACACACCATTATAGCCCAATCTAACAATCTCCCTCAGTAAGTCAAACCATGATGTCTTTTGTGAAGTTACATTCGTTAGCATGTTTTCTTATATTATAAAGGTTGTATTTTCTACCTAGAAACAAAATAAAGAATTACTACTAATTTTTTTTGGAGGTTGAAAATGCGGTGTCAACTGCTTCGTTAAAAGCAAGTATTATTGTGTGTACTTTGATGCCTGTGTGGGTGTGAATATGCGATGTGACTTTGAATATGGCCACCTTCCTTCAATCACTCTAATATTTTCCCATAAAACACTTTCTTTTAATTAAAATGTTTAATTGTAATCAATACTTTAATAGCAGTTGTTTTTCAAAATTTTACCCAACTTTTTATTTTTAAAACATTATATTATATTTTTTTCATATGTATAATTTAGGTAGAAATGTTCTTAAAATTTGTAAAGCATGTAACATATTCTTTTAGTGTATAAAACGACATTAGAACTTTTATCTTTCACACAAACAGAGTCACTGATAACGAGGAATAACTGATACCAGGTCACATTTAACACGTACCCATTCTCACTTGTAAATGAAATGGTTTTTTTATTTTTTGTCCATATTTTATGGCAGTAATTTCATTTGAAGCAGATACTTTTAAACCTCACCGACCTCCATCCTGTGAGGCCACATGCCATTGTCCCATTCTCATTTCTCATCACATCAAGGAGCTTCTGCATTGCAATTTGCAGCCACTTTAAAATCCAAAAAACAGAATAAAAATAATACCTTTATACCAAATAGTAACTAAATTACATCTTTTTTTTTATTGAATCACTGTCAATTTCTGGGTTCTTGATACCTTCCTTTTTCCTCTCCTCCATAATATATAGCCCCTGCACCTCCCCACTTTTCAATCCCCCAACTCCCTCTCCCTCTCTCTACTTGAAACTTCTTTCTTTTCCCAAGGATTCCCTCCTAACTTGGTGGGATTATCCGAAGTTTCAGCTGCTTCCACTCACCCACATTGTCATTTCCTTTTCACTCCCATATGGAGAAGCTTATCTGCATGTTCTTTTTCCTTCTTCTTCTGGCCCCTCCTTTTACTTCTGCTGGCCATGACTATGGTCAAGCTCTCAGCAAGAGCCTTCTCTTCTTTGAAGCTCAGAGATCTGGCTACCTTCCCCACAACCAGAGAGTCTCATGGAGAGCGCATTCTGGTTTGCAAGATGGCAAAGCTAGTGGGGTAATTTCAAAGCATACAAAACTCAATCAGTTTTATCTTGGTTTTCAGTTTTTCTTTGGAAAGTTCTGGTTTTTATTGTTTCTGCAACTGTTGCGGTGAAATTGCAGGTGGATCTAGTTGGAGGGTACTACGATGCAGGGGACAATGTGAAGTTCGGATTACCCATGGCGTTCACCGTTACGATGATGTCGTGGAGCATAATTGAATACGGCAAACAAATGGCTGCAAGCGGTGAGCTTGGCCACGCCATGGAAGCAGTTAAGTGGGGTACGGACTACTTCATCAAAGCACACCCTCATGCCAATGTTCTCTATGGAGAGGTATTATTTTTTATTAATTTAATCAATAAGGTTATTTTTTTTTTTTTTTTAAAGTTCTTTATTAGAGTTGAATTTTAATGTTACATCAAGGAATAATTGATTTACCATGACATCTTTTTCATGAGATTATAATTAAAAAAATGTTGGTGTTATGGCTTTTTGACGATTAGGTGGGAGACGGAAACACTGACCATTACTGCTGGCAAAGGCCAGAGGACATGACAACGGACCGTCACGCTTACAAGATCGATCCAAGCAATCCCGGGTCGGATCTCGCCGGAGAAACCGCCGCCGCTATGGCTGCTGCATCCATTGTTTTCCGACGCTCTAACCCTGCTTATTCTCGGGAACTTCTAACTCACGCCTATCAGGTAAACACTCGATCAACTAAATTTTATTAATTTATTTTTATTTAGTTATTGCATTGAAGTGTAGAGGCAGCGAAAGGGGTGAAACGTGGTGCGCATGAGTTGTTGTTGAGAACAGCACTGTCAGTGAAGTGAAGCGGTTGGAGTTAATAGGCAGTTACACTTTTATGAGTCTTTTGTCAGAGTCGTTATTGCGACCAAGTTGGGCCGCGTAGGTTACGGTTGCATTTGCACCAAAAAGTTACTAACATTAAATCACAACATTGTCCCTTTATTTTTCTAATAACTCTACATAGTAACTAAATCAACTAAAGCATGTTATATCAAAAATATTTTTTCTTTTGAATTATTTTATTTTATGACTTTCTGTACCGACACTAGTTATTTTTTGTTTGACGAAAATATAAATATTGTTTTAATCTCACATAAAAAAATATATTTATTTTGTTGGAATGCATTACGTAATTCTTGTGCTATAAAAAAGCAATGGAATGAATATAGTATCTAGAATCTGTGTCCCATGAAAGATGCTTTTTGTACACTTGTTAATTTTTTTCCCCACCCCTTTTTCTTTGGTTACCCTTAATGAGCAAATATGTTCACTGCAATTTCTTTTTTCTTATAATAATTAAAGAAGTGTGAACGGAATATTTTAGGAGAAAAGTAAAATTTGTTTACAGACGAGTTCACCTACCGATCCTTTCAATGCATTCTCATTTTATAGATAATATTTTTATTTTATTTGTTTTTTTTTTACTGTATTGAGAATTAATACTAAAGATTGTGGTCCAAAAATAAATTTGGTTGTTATGTTTAAATGGGAAGATGGAGAAGAAAGAAGAGTGGGGTGGTCTCTGATGGGTCGGCGAAGGGACAGTCTTACCCATGTGTTGTGTAGTCCCTTGGAGGATCCTAACCTTCCTTCAAAATGCTTTCACATCACACAAAAATCAAACTTCGTTATTGCCATTATACCCTCTCACGTGGCCATACTGTCGGTGCTATTTTTGGCACAAATAACACTTTGCTACTTGTTTGGTGTGTATTTACTTTACCACCACTCTTATGGGGTCTTAAAATAAAAATAAATAAATCTCTATGTGTACTGGTTTTTTATACTGGTACTGGTTATATCCTATCTATATTTTCTCCTACCTTATACTTTACTCTTTCACCAACTTCTGGATTCCGTTTCTGTTTGCTGTCACTGTTCTTGATAGGTGAAAAACATGTTGCATTTAATTATTCATTTATTAGAGTTCGACTGATGAAGAGAGAAAGATGCTTCTGATATTCTGGTCTTAATAAGACTCTTAAGTAAAAACAAATATGCTATTTGGGTCAGATCTGGATCTGATGACCCCTCTGGTATCTGTTATTTTAGTTGCATCTAATAAATAAGGATAACCAATAGGTTGATTTAATAAATGTTTCACCAACTTAGCTAAGATTAATTAATTAATTCATTGAATGAGAACAGTGAAAGTGAATCCACTTTACTCCCTTCCATCCATTTTCACCAGGATCTGCTCAACTGATTCTCCTTGGCTTTGTTCTGTTCATTTCAGTTGTTCGATTTTGCTGACAAATACAGAGGCAAATATGACAGCAGCATTACCGTTGCCCAGAAGTATTACAGATCAATCAGTGGCTACAATGTATGTTTATCAGTTTTGATTGTGTTCTCTTCTCTGAATTAAATATGAACAAATTTAAAATTTTTCCCTTTTTAAAAAGTAACATGAACGTGAAATTATTGGCTTGAATTAGAATTAATATAAACAAGCAATGGTAAATAGGAGCAAACAAATGTAATTGTTTATTGAGTTTTGGTCATTGTGGTTGCAGGATGAATTGCTCTGGGCTGCTGCTTGGTTGTATCAAGCATCTAACAATCAGTATTACTTGGATTACCTTGGAAGAAACGGTGATTCCATGGGTGGAACTGGTTGGACCATGACTGAATTTGGTTGGGATGTTAAGTATGCCGGGGTTCAGACATTGGTTGCCAAGGTACAAACACATTCTTAGCTTCTTTTTTTGCTTATTTTATCAAATATTGGCAGCTAGCTAAGAATCTTTCGTTGTTATTTCCTTGCAGTTCTTGTTGCAGGGAAAAGCTGGTCATCATGCTCCAGTTTTCGAGAGATATCAGCAGAAGGCCGAATCTTTCATGTGTTCGTGCCTTGGAAAGGGTTCTCGCAATGTTCAGAAGACTCCTGGTGGCCTCATTTTCCGCCAGAGATGGAACAACATGCAGTTTGTCACAAGTGCCTCGTTTTTAGCCACTGTCTATTCTGACTACCTTGCTTCATCTGGTAGGAACTTGAGATGTAATTCAGGCAATGTTGCCCCTGCTGAACTTCTCTCCCTTGCAAAGTCTCAGGTAATTCAACCTCCTGCATTCCATTTTGTAGTTCGTGTACTAGAAAGTAAGTTTCAGTGGGAACTAAAACTTGACATGCTTAATCTTCAGGTGGACTACCTTCTTGGAAACAACCCAAGAGCAACTAGTTACATGGTGGGCTATGGAAACAACTTCCCACAAAGGGTTCATCACCGAGGTTCCTCCATTGTTTCGATCAAGGTTAACCCTTCGTTTGTCAGCTGCCGGGGAGGTTATGATACTTGGTTTAGCAGCAAAAGGAGTGACCCCAACCTACTCACTGGTGCTCTTGTTGGTGGACCTGATGCGTATGATGACTTTGCTGATGAAAGAGATAACTATGAGCAGACAGAGCCAGCAACCTATAACAACGCTCCTCTCATCGGTATTCTAGCACGTCTGAATGGAGGTCATGGTGGCTATAACCAGCTTCTTCCAGGTATTGCCACCATTAATCTTGCTGTATGCCTTTTTCTGTTAACACTCTTTGATAATGTTGTAATCGGCTTTGATATCTTCCTTGCAGTTGTTCCCGCTACTAAACCTGTTGTTATCAATCCTCGACCATCCCCCAATACCAAGACAACTCCATCTCCAGGTACTGTTTGTCTAGTCACTTCACTAATTCACTTGCACAATGTATATTGCTTAATTAACCGACAAGTACTAGAAACTAAAAGGGTATGTATATGTTGAGATCGACATCTAACGGGAATTTCTTTTTCAGCTTCATGGTCAGGCCCAATTTCTATTGAACAGAAAATGACCACCTCATGGGTTGCCAATGGAAAAACTTATTACAGATACTCAACAGTGGTGACAAACAAATCTAACAAGAGTCTCAATTCTCTCAATCTTTCGATCTCCAAGCTTTATGGTCCAATCTGGGGTCTCACAAAGTCTGGTGATTCCTACACATTCCCATCATGGCTCAGCTCACTAGCTGCAGGCAAAAGCCTTGAATTTGTCTACATCCATTCTACTTCTCCAGCAGATGTCTCTGTGGCTAACTACGTGTTGGCCTGAGAGGTTTGAATTTGCTTTGAAGTGAAATGAGAACAGTTTACTGCTTTGTTGTGTAAGACTGTGTAGCCATACAAATGTGCAGTGAGGAGAGGGTGTTTACGTTTTTACTTTTCTATTTTGGTGTCAAATCTTCTTCTTCTCTTGTGTATTTTGCATTTCAGTAGGTTAGATCAAAGTAGGTAGATTATATAAGATGGAAGGACCGGAGCAGAAAGGAGTGAAGAGACAAAAGGGCAGAGCTCATCCTCTTTCTCTCCGCTTTACAACTTATATACAGTGAGTGATACAAGACAGACAACGAAACAGGGTTGTTGAGAAGTTTAAAAAAAAAAATGAACTTCTCAATATTTGAGAGAAGAGTCATCACTTGTATTTTTCAACAGCTTTGGATGTCTTTTCTGTGTTTGATGTTGTAAGCTTTACAGCATTTTGTACTCTCTACAAACAAACAGTTTGTGCTATATATATATTATTATGTCCTTGTGCTATAAAATTATAACTAGCATATTTGGCTATTTCAAGCTTGTGATTTTTAATTGAATGGTCGAAAACTAACAAATACTGTTTTGTGTGATTCTAAATTTTAACTGTATATTATACTCAGCAATGTTAATGTCAGTGTCACGTTCAAAGCCCTCAAAATGAGCGGCCAAGAAGAATTTTTCGGAGTGAACAATAGTAGTCACTCACATCTTATCTAATATACTAAAAAGGAGACAAATCGAAACTTGAAATTACAAGAACAGTTGAAAACCAATTTGTAACATATAATGACTATAACAGAACTTGGGGATTTAACAGAAAACATGTCCGAAGTTTCATTAACTAGGAAGCTTCTTCTGTTCTCGGAAGGTGCTCTGATCTGAAGCAAATGTGACAGACCATCTTTTATTGTAAGTCCATGTGAGCTTCAGAGACAAACACAGGAGATAACAGCTAAGCTGGTGTGTAATACGTAAAATGAAACAATCATAAAATTAGTAATGAAATGATTGAAATCTGAAAAATGTTTATTTAGTTCGTTAACGACACGAAAAGGGAAAACACATGAATATTTACATATGACATGTACTTGCCAGTGAATTTAAAGGGAATAGTTAATTTGTCTTTTTGAATTAAGAATTTCGTCTATATTTATTATTAAAATTTTGAAAAAAGTGATCTCTACACTGGATTTTAATTGAAGGCAATAGTTAATTTTTTTTCCTAATAATTTTAATTGGTTCTGCTGTCAGCAGGCTGCAGCTGAAAAGAAAACACGGGCTTCATAAACCGACACTGGTTCAGCCCAAAATGCACGATGAGGCCCAACATAGTTTTTTTTCTTCTTCTGGGAACTGGGAAAAGAAGAGAAGAAGAACAACAACAAGGCTTCTTCTTCAACATCGTGATCTCGTTCTGGTCAAATCGAAATCAAAGTGAGACTGACGCAGTTTCTGTTCATCCCATTTCAATAAGTTTTTATCTGCCTCCAACTTCAGAAGACAGAGAAGAGAGAGCGAACGGAAGATGGAGAGGGAAAGCGAGTTGGTTGGACTCTGCATAGAGGCAGCATGTGAGAGCAAAGAAAGCGTTGAAAAATGGCGGATGCAGAGGCGCAGTCTCGATCGCTTACCTTCTCCTGTCGCCGATGCTCTCCTCCGCCGGCTCATCGCCCGTCGTCTCCTCTACCCTTCCCTCCTCGAGTACACTCACTCTCTCTATCCCTCATTTTCAACACAATCATGTTCCATTCTCGTTTCTAATTTTTTCCTTCCTTGTTAGGGTTTTCAAACACAGCGCCGAAGAGGTTGACGTGAGGGACAACGGCTCCGTGGACGCGGAGTGGATGGCGTATTTGGGAGCTTTTCGTCACTTGCGCTACTTGAATCTCGCGGATTGTCATCGAATCACCACTTCAGCACTTTGGCCAATTACAGGTGTCGTATCTATCGTCATTCTTCTCACTTATTCTTGCTGTCACTTTTTACGAGATGGCTCAGTCGTGGTGCTTAATTGGTTTTAGGAATGAATACTCTTCAGGAGTTGGATCTGTCTAGGTGCTTCAAGGTTAACGATGCCGGGATTAGCCATCTTCTCTCCGTTCCTAATCTGGAGAAGTTGCGCATTTCAGAAACTGGCGTCACTGCCAAAGGAGTCAAGCTTCTTGCCTCTCTTGAAAACTTGTCTCTTCTCGACTTAGGTGGCTTGCCCGTAGATGACGTGTCGTTAACTTCGTTACAGGTATTGTGTTTTCCTCTTTGATGCTAGTGTATGCGATAATCAGCGCTGTACCAGTCAGTGATTTTTTACTCCATCAATATATGTTGAAATTATTGTTTCTTTTCTTTGTAATTGTATAATATTTATGGAATTTGTTATGCTGCTAGATGAACATGATAATTAGGCGCACTTCAAGAGTTGGATTTTGTTGGATGCTATAACTGTGAATTCTGACGCTACTGTTAATGAATCCTTTTATAACTAGTGAGACATTGTTTACTTCATCCTTGATTGTTATTTCTAAGATTATTTTTGTTTACACCGTTGGTCTTGTTCTGCTTCTAAATCAGTTAGAAAATCTTGCCAAAATCGTTATTTATTGCTTTCTATTGGTGCTGATTAGATATGGTTTTGTATTTAATTGGGGTTCAGTTTAGCCCTATTTTTCAATGATCTGGATTTGGGCTGTAATGGATTGCTGTAAGCAGCACTTTGTTGGATGTCAGCTTTTTTCCGAATCACTTGCTTGAATTCGCCATTAGACATTATTGTTTGTTTCAGTCGGGGATTCACTGTATTAGCTTTTTGGAATGTGCATGTGTTTATGCGTGTAAACACTTCTGTGTGTTTGCTTGATTTTGTGTTCTGTTCTCAAGTTGTAAAAATGGTCTTATAAATATGTGTATTTATTTTTTTATGACCTGTACCGTTTCGCTTCACCCTCCTCCTAGGTACTGAAAAGGCTACAATATATTGATCTTTGGGGTAGTAAAATATCAAATAAAGGTGCAGCTGTTCTCAATGTGTTCCCAAAGTTGACCTATCTAAATCTTGCTTGGACCAGTGTCACAAAATTGCCCACACTATCATCTCTTGAATGCCTGGACATGAGTAACTGTACTATTGATTCTATACTTGAAGATGATAAATCTCCTTTGGCAAAGCTTATTTTCTCTGGGGCTACATTCCTGAATGAATCTGGAGTCTTCTCGTATGCAAATACAAATCTGGTATCCTTTTTGGATGTAGCCCATACCAGCCTGCATGAATTCTTCTTCTTAAGTAAAATGAAAGTAATAGAACACCTCAATCTCAGCTCATGCATGATGGGGGACGATTCAGTTGAAATGGTTGCATGTGTTGGTGCTAACTTGAAAAGTCTGAATCTAAGTGGTACCAGGGTTAGTTCTGCTGGATTAGGGATTTTAGCTGGACATGTTCCCAACCTTGAAATTCTATCATTATCTCAGACACCATTGGATGACACTGGCATCTCATTTATCAGTATGATGCCTTCATTAAAGGATGTTGACCTGAGCAATACATACATTAAAGGTATTTGATCAGTTGACATAGTTCTTTCTAATATGATTTATAAATTTGTGTGCATTACCTGTGGTGGCAGATATAGGCTGTACTCTGGTTAAATCCTACCATTTTTGCAGCCTATTGATTGATCCCTTTTACTTTACCATTGGGCTGCTGCTTACCAGGAACTTCTTTGCAAGACTAACATGTGTTTGTTAATTTATTTGTCGTCCATTTCCTTTACTTCTTTTTTGGGAAGCACAAAAAGATGCGTGCTTGCAGTATGTTTTGGATTAACATTTATTTAATTTCTGATCTTGATGTTGATTTGAAACCCTACTAAGAGTAAATCGTATATTATGCCAGATATTCAACATCTCCTGTTTGGTTTCATCAACATGTGTAGGACAACTCAGTTTCCAATATTTTGTCTTAATCAAGTTACGTTGTAGAATAATGTGTCTTTTGTTGGTGCACTGCACACTAGATTTAAATAGCTATTTTCTATCCTAGAAATCAAGGGTTGATATTATTAAGGAGCCACTTGTTTGAGAAAATGTTATTGCTTTCAATTTTAATCACAAAAAGGCCATTTGTTTGAGAAAATGTCCTAGAAATTGTATCTTTAATTACTTTGTTTTCATTTTACTTACTATTTTCGAAAGTTTGTAAAGGAAACAGTGTAAACAAAAAACCAATAAAGGTTTTTCACAAATTTCTATACAAACCTTTGAAAGCAGGTTACAAGTTGAAAATACGGTTCCCTTTTCATAATTAAAAGTGAAATAGAAAAACATTTTTTAAACCAAATGCTCCCTAATAAGCTACAACTATAGCAACGAGATGCATTTCTTATAAAGAAAATTAGGTGGTTGACTTATGCTGAATGATTTTACACTATATTCTAATTCAAATGTCATACTGAGATTGGAATATTTATTGGACTGTAAATGTGGGGTTTGGTAGTGGTAAAGCTTTGGGCAAAAATGGCTATTGGGATAAAACCTCCCTTGTAATTTGCTAGTATTACTCCCCGGGACCCTTTGGAGGATGAGGGCCATCGAGTCCAGCCCAAGACTGTATGTCCCAGCACGATTCACTTATTCCATGAGGCAAGTCAATGGTGCAATTGGAATAGCTTCTCATTATTTCCTAGGTTTTTAGTTGTGGAGGGAAAATGTCGGGAGATGTGTGGTTATTTGTTACATTCACAGCATGTGAAGTGGATGAGGCTCGCATGCTATTTTGGCCTTTCCTTAGGCCTGAGAGGGTGTATCTTCAAGGAAGAGGAGCGCCACTCTGTTATCGTTTTTAACCAGTTTTATTACTTACACATAATTTCAACACGAAAAATCCCTCTGTTATATTGTAGTAAGTGAACCTAAACGGTATTTTTAAGGCCTTTTTGGTTTGAGGAAACCTTTTCTATTTTCACATATAACTACCAAAATGTGACTTTGTTCTCCGTATATTTCTGGTTTTTAGAGATTGTTAAAATAAACAGTGAAAATAAACTATCATTTTCATAACTTACTAACAAATATTTTAAAAGGAAATAGAATGAAACTGATTTGACATTTTTGTAATTGTTTGTGCAAAGACAACTGAAAAAAAAAATTCTTAAACTGAAATTGCCCTTAATTTCTCGGATAGAAAATGTCCTCAATTTGCTATCTTTGCTAGTGCCTTGAATAATTGTTCACTTTGTTTCCAAGGGTTCACTTTTACTTCTTATTAAGCATTCAGTTAATGCTATAGTGGATCATTTCGATATAGCAAATTGTGATTTTCTTGTCTATTTGTCTATTTTACTGTTCGAACTGTCTACATTTTGTTTGTATTATTGCATCTCTCATATCATTTATATCTCCATTTTCTGCTTCTGGTTTAAAAATTGTCTTTTGGGCTTACCTTCTGTATTTGCGACTAGGTTTTCTACACCCAGGAAAGATTGATGTGGACTCCCCACTCTCACTGATGGCTTTGCAAAATCTTAAATTAGAAAGGTTGAATTTGGAGCATACGCAAGTTAGGGATGAAGCTTTATACCCCTTGTCAAGCTTCTTAGAGCTGAGATATTTATCACTTAAAAGTGCTTCTCTTGCAGACGTCTCGCTTTACTATTTATCGTCAATTCCAAAATTGACAAATCTTAGTGTTTGTGATGCGGTATTGACAAATTATGGGATTGATATATTTAAGGCTCCTGAAACTCTGAAACTGCTGGACCTCAGAGGTTGTTGGCTCTTAACAGAAGACATTATCTTGTCATTCTGTAGACGTCATCCACAAGTTGAAGTCATACATGAACTTGGTACAGTATATCCTTTTAATAAAAATGGTCCTCATCATTCCTCTCCATCTCGATCAACTTCTAGGACTTTGCAAATGGCTAAGAAGAAAGATCAAGCTCCGGTATTACCGTATCTTGCAGGTAATTTCTATTTACCTTCTAATCTTTAAGTTTCTAGCTTTATATGACTATCTAATTGATTTGTTTTCATTTATTTTTTACTTAGATCAAAGATTAAAGTATAGCAGGGATGAGTTACTTGCATTGCAGTTTGCGTCCTTGCCTCCTGCATCTAGTAGTGAGAGTAGCAATTCAACATTTGAGAAACAATTGGACTGAATGGTGAAATCTCCCTTTATATAATTGTTTGCACTGATGGCATTGGTAATTTGTGTTCATTTTCTTGTTTTTCTTAGTCGTAGCCAATTTTATAATATTACTTGCTTTGCTTTTATTTTAAATTATGATATCCTCCTCCTATTTATGCTGGGTATGCGCATTTCTGTTGCTTTGCAGGCGAGGGTATGTGATATGAACAGAGAGGATTAATAGCCCGAGTCCGATGTAGTTCATTTGTTCATAATTCGAATGCACATGGTCAAAGAAGAATCATGTTTCTGTTAGAGAAATCGAATGTGATGGTGAGCCTTGGTTCCAACTTACCATGGCTTACATGTAGATATGCAACGTGGATTAAGAAAGGTTTAGTGATATTATTGTGTGTTTTGGCTGACACGTGCCTTTTGTATTGGGGTGCAGAGTGGACACGTGGGATGTTGGGAAGGATTGCTTCTACTTAGTAGTTTCTGCAGGCTCCCAAGTATAGAAGATTGCAGTCATCAGGATGGTGTTGCTTCAGACAAATCGTTAACTACGCACTAGATCACTCCATGACACTTTGTGATGGTTTGTACTAATTATGATAAATCTGAAGGGTGGACAATTTCAAGGTGTCTTGCTCGTGTTTTTATTTGATTTCTCATATAAATATGTAGAAGCAGCCTGTTCCCTCGGTGTCTATTGTTCCTATATAGGGTACTCGGGTAGGAGAAGTACTACACTGTGGGAGTTAGTTGTATGAGAAGGAACACTATATACAGAAATTGGCACTTAAGTTTGTGTTTTCATCGTACTCAGCCAATCACAATTCACAGTTATTCGTAAAATTCTATGCTTTTATTAAGCAATCAGATCGAGGACAGGCTGGAATGGCAGCTAATTGAGGAAGGGATCAAACGATGCCATTGTAAGTTATGCTAACTATATCATTTTCAATAACTCAATCGCCTTTTTTATTGAATGTAATTTTTATTATTTTACTGTATAGTTAAAATTACATATTATCATGATTGTGTTAAAATTTTGTAGAAATGAATAACAATAAGATGGTAATCAAAATTGTAAATATTTGTGTGCGTGTTAATTTTGACAGATGTAAATAGCGTCTTAAATAATTTTATATTGATATAATGTTTTAAGCATGATCTAGATAGGAACAATCTAATTGAGTTTTAAGAATAGAATATCTAGTTAAAAGTTATTATTCTATTGACAGAAAGGTAAAAGCAAGTCTTTTTTGCCAATCCTTCTGATGGAGTTATTTAGCAATGAAGTGGAATGTATGTATTTCTAGAATCAACAAATACCCTTCTCGTGGTAGTCCAGTTCTATTTTTTTTGTTTTTAGTCTTTAACGATACTTCTTTTTGCCGTAGCACTTGTGGATCGATATTACATCAACAAAAGAATCAATTGAATCTAATGGAATTTATAGACATCAAGTAGAAGTTTTCACGAAAATAGGAAACACAAGTTCAGGCGACTAAACCATCTATATTTACAGCAGAGGAGACTTCTACTTTTTAACATTTGATGAAAATTTTAATTCAGAAACAGTTGTAGCTAGATTTACTAGTTTCTTATATATTCAATGGATAATTAAATTGCCAGTTCTAATGTTTTTATATATAATTTTTATACACTATGAACCCTAAAATTGGATGTTATTAGTATCAAGCACAAATGAACAATCTGCCCAGAAGAACAAGATAATATGCACAAATAGACACAAATCAACAAGATAAAGAAAGCCATAATTCTTAGAGGAATTGATCAGTGGATAACAATGCACAAAAGTCAACGTAAACTGTAACGAGTAGTCTGTTGATTCCTGCAACTACGGAAAACGATTTCGAAAAGTTTTTTATAGGGTGGAGGGAGAAATTTGATGGGTGTAAGAAGCAATGGGCTAACAAGTATTGACCTAAAGGTTAACAATTTTGGGCTAATTGATTGGGCTGATGTAGGCCCAACAATCTCTAAATAAATATTGTAAAAAACTACAAATCAAATAAAATATTACAAGAGAAATTCATAGTCTACTATTAGGCTAATATGAAACCATTGTCAACTACACAAAATGTCTGTTTGTTCCTTGACGCCAAAAGATTATGAACACAATTTAACTCAATTGTATACTTATATATTATTGGTCGACTTAATAATACGTTAAATAATTTTTTTACGTTTTAAATAAAACATATATAGTTTATTTTTTTAGTGTAAATAATGTAGAAATTTATAACATTAAATACTATGTCCAATCAACTGAAGTAGATTCCACTCCTTCAACTATATATGTACTTTAACAATTTATTTAAACAAAATAAGATACTTCTTCCACACCAAATCTTCTAGGTATTAAAATATGGTCCTGCTAAGTAGTGATAAGTACATTGTTTAAAAATAATTAATAAATATTAAGTTTTACATAAGTTTATAATTAAATATGATACTAAATAAATTCTGATTTAAGTAATTATTAATGTAGTTTTATTTTATTTAAAGAAAAAAAATGTTCATAAATGTTATACAGCTGTAATTGATAATTTATTTTTGATACATATAAAAACTGTTAAAAAATAATTAAATAATCAAATAATTTTAATGACGATTTCCTTTCGTTTGTCTTTCATTTTTAAATGTTGCTAAAGACTTAAATTAATGGAGAAAACTTTCATATTTTAAGCTTCTCATTTTAAATTTTTACCAAAAATCAATTTCAAATTACAGAAAGATATTTTTGTTTGCTTCGTGGTATAAAAACATTTTATATCTATTGGTGAAAGAAAAAATTAATAAATCTAATATATTAACTTTTTAATTATGATTCAATCATTAAATTTAGCTTTTGTATTGAGTATAATAAATGTAACTAATGATTTATTAATTTATTCATATTCATTACATGTAATTTTTTGTAATTTGTGAATACGTCTTATTTTAAATTTATATAAGATGTCACTTGAATATAATTTAAATTGCAATAATAAAATATGACAAAACTCATTCATATCATTGATGCTAAAAATCATACTATTAAATTAGATATAACGTTCGCACTAGAAGTTGATCAGCGTGACATAAGTTCAGAATGGATAATTAAAATCAACGGGTTTTTTTTTAATATATAATTAAAACATGCTCAATATTGTATGATAGGGAATATGGAAAATTTTCATATTGAAAAAATCTAGTTGATATTGTATTAGAGAAGCAATAACTATTATTCATGGTTAACATGAATAATTTAACAATTTCAAATATAAATTTATCTATCTAAACATATTTTTCCAGCTTATGATTTGAGCAGCTATCCATGCATATTATTTGCAATCTATATGAATAATAATCTACACAACCACGAAAAGGGAAAGCAAGTGCAATCACATGAATAAACTAAATTGTCTTCGTCTCGTTGGCTCCAAAAGCATATCTCAAGCATTGGATTTGTTGCTTTCGTTCAGTGTTTTATACATGTCGTCAATGGTATTCTGTGCACAGAAATATTGTAGTCAATACTAAAACAAAAACCTAAATGCATTAGTTCTGAGATTAAATTCCTGTATAACAAAGTAAGGAGAAAAGAAAACCATCATGCATTCCATTTGAAGTTCTATGATACTGAATAAATCCATGAGAATTTGTACCTGATAGTATTTAAGCAGTTCTGGTCTTTTCTTCTTAAATGTCGGAGTCATAAGGCCACGTTCCATGTCAAATGGAACTGGGTCAAGATGAACTGCTTTAATAAACTCAAAACCTTTTAACTGACAAAAACAAATAATATCAGCTTCGTATAATGCTTCAACAAATGTATGTACCAATAAACACACAGAGAATAAAGTAGAATCAAAATTTATTCGTACTTAAAAATATATATTGTATAATATAAAGAATAGAGAAATGTTAATAGACCTTCTTTTCTTTTGCAAGCTTGACGAGCTCTCCAATTACGTAAGTTTTTGTTCTCGAATCTTCACAGACAGAATCAAAGTCTGCAGTTATATGATTTTCTTCTGCCCATTTTTCAATTGCTTGCTTGTTGGGGTTAACAATAGCAACTAAGTATGACTCAAAACTATTTCCATAAATCCATATCTGAAATAAAGCCGCAAAAAGAATTAACATCTATATGATTCTATATGCATGGAATGAAAAGAAACTTAAATTAAAACTTCTATTTATATATTTACACTAAACTAAACATTTTAATATCATTCACAAATCCATATGCTACAACAAAACAACATTTTTCAAGACTTTTTTGGGAAAATAGTTTAACAAAAAGATAAGTTTTCAGAGGACATACAGAATCAACGACAGAAGCTTGAACATAAATGTTCTCCAGATGTTCAACAGCAACATATTCTCCTTGTGAAAGCTTGAATATATTTTTTTTCCTATCAATAATTTTCATGGCTCCATTTGGTTGCCACTCCCCAATGTCACCTGTTTAGATAGATCATTCATGAATAAAATGTGGCCATGCAACTCATATAGTAGCAAAGATTGATTATCTGAAACAGGGACAAATGAACCTGTGTGGAACCAGCCATTGGTCATGACCTCTTTGGTTAGGTCTTCACGTTTGTAGTACCCTTTGAACACTGTACTTCCCCTCACACATATTTCTCCTCTTGGTGGGTCTCCAAGTGCATCGTATCCCATTTCAGGAATAGATTCTAGGCACACATCCACAAATGGTACAGGAGGCCCCACTGTGCCAAGCATGTCCTTTTCGTTTGGTAATGACACAAAGGTTCCCGCACAGGTTTCAGTTAGACCTATTTTAATTTCAGCAGAAACGCATTAATAAGTCCATGCTCTCACAACACATGCAGTCATGCAAACAGAAGATTAAATGCATCAATACTTGACATACATATTTATACCACAAAATTCATATCAACACATGCACAAAATTGGAGTGGCAAGAGATCAGAGTAACTTTCACAGCATTTATTCATAAATTTGTCTACATTTGAATAAACATGTTTTTTTCTTAAGTTATAAGTGTTGTGAATAAGTGGGTATTACAAAAGTCACGGTAGTAGAAAATTACCTTAGATCACATACTCTCAAGAGGTTTATATATCAATACAATGCTTACACTTCCAAAAATAGGTAACAAAAACGATGGGTCTTGTACTCATGAAGTTGTGGACCTTATTTAATAAGATGGTCTCTTTTACCTTGATTGAAGTTAACCTATACTATTGAATTTGATCCTCAATTGCAAGTTAGTTTATTCTTTTACATTATGTACAATGTTCTTTACTATATGATTGGTGCATGTTGCAATTGATAATTCCACTTGGAGAAGTTTTGACTCTAGATTTGAGGACTAGATAATGTTTGCTCCATTTTTGACTCTAGATTTTAGGACTGGACAATGTTTGCTGCATTGATTATTACATTTTATTTTCCATTTGTTGATTAAAGAGGATCTTTATTCCTCCAATTTCCATGAATGTTTTATCCTCTTCATCCAAATGAACTTTTTACTTTGTAAAAAATATTCAGAAAAATATAGTATGTCACGAACAAGATTAATTGAAATTAAATAAAAGCATACCATATCCTTGTAGGATATGAGCACAAGTCACCACCCGCAGATAACCTTCCACATGTTTGGATAGAGGTGCTGCTCCAGACAAAATAATACGTACCCTTCCCCCTAAACCTTGCTTTACCTGATCAAGTTACAAAAATATACTATATTAGTCAGCAATTTGGTTGCACTTGTTGTTCATAACAAAGGAGTGTGGAATTAAACTTAATATTGTTGCATCACCTTATTAAATACAATTTTGTCAAATAGTGGAGATGCTTCCTCGTGATTTCGCCCTTTACCTAAGCTATGCAACTTGCTACAAAAACAAAAAAGATTATTACCATAATCTTATAATTTATGGCAAGTGATCACAGTAATTTTTATATTCAACCTAATGAAAATCCAAATGAGCTTTTCTGTGTGAAATGATTTAGGATAGGAACAGTCGAACATCTCATGTTTTGTGCAAGATAGCAGTGACATATAAAAAACATAGTTACTTACTATGAGTAGGCGAAATTGAACACTGTCTGTTTCATGAAGCCCCCTGTAGAAATCTT
This sequence comes from Vigna umbellata, assembly GCF_029865625.1. Classification (NCBI taxonomy): domain Eukaryota; kingdom Viridiplantae; phylum Streptophyta; class Magnoliopsida; order Fabales; family Fabaceae; genus Vigna; species Vigna umbellata. The sequence continues at coordinate 42,475,338 of NC_142165.1, read as the reverse complement.
CTGATTCAAACCTGTTTATCAAATTGAGGATAGGAAATACTGTTCAAAAAGATTAATAACAGGAGAAAAAGGAATTAACGAAAAAGACTACTCCAATAACTAACAAATAATTTAGAAAGTATGTCATTCCTGAATTCTACAACACATGATTTTAGAAGGATCACTAAATTGTCAACAACGGGAAAAACTTACCATTGTATACTCTGTCAAGTACACGGGGAACTGCAACGAAAATGGTTGGCTTTAGCTCCCCAATGTCTTCTAGTAACAATTTGACATCCTGCAATCATTGCACAAATCGTGTTTACATATCAAAGGCAAAGTTTGACTTTTCTCAGCATAAAGTTAAATCTAAAGCTCAACAATCATATCAAGCCTTCATTCAGTGATGAAATATTTGACATATACTCACTCCACGCCAGAAACCTATTGAGGCACCATGCATTATCATTGCCTCCTCAATGACCCTATCAAAGATATGTGCAAGAGGAAGGTATGATAGGTATACATCTTTGTCACTCAACTGCAAGCAGGAAAATGGATGACAGTTAGGAAGGACAAAGAAAGGATACATAAAAATATTGATTATCCTTTTAAACGAATACATTTTTAAAGAACTCATTAAAAGGCCAACACTAGCTTACTTTCTCATTGCAGCTCATCAGAACTTTGTCAATCCCAGCTAAAAGTGTGATAATGCTTTCATTGGTTATCAATACACCCTTAGGGTCACCAGTAGTTCCGCTGGTATACATTATTGTACATACATCACTTTTCTTTTTCTCAGGAAGATCAAAAGTCTGATCATGACCCTGCTCTAGACATCAAAAATTTGCATGAGGATTGAGAAAAACAACCACTAAATATTCTTTCGCCTATGCACCTACATTTTTTGAACTGGATTTTACATTTACAAGAAAATATTCCTTTTTTTATCATTCAAAATAATGACAGACACAGGAATATAATACTTTTTACTGTGTTTTCAGAGTAATTCCAGATACTCCTTCTATAACTACTTGGCAGTATCTGCAATCACTCTTGCATGCTATTTTCAATGAAATTTTACAGCTAAATAGTAAGAGAAAGATTAACTATTAGTCAAATGAATAACGCACCACTTTCAAAAAGTCTTCCCATGAATACATGGTCAATCCAAACTGTTCAACTTGTTGCCTTTGTTCAGGGGTAACATCTCCAAAACTCACAAGTGCTACAAATTAATAAATAAAGGTAATCATTTCTTTCCAAATATGTCAATATTTTAAGAATGAAAGTAGACAATAAAAAAAACACACTCTTGACATAGTTTGCTGCGTTTGGAAATGTCTTCAACAGCTGAAAAGTTTCAACAACAAATATAAATTAGGCTGGCTAGTAATAGAAATTTTTATTAGAGAATTCTTAATCCCTCGTAGCAATACTATAATATATGATTTGAATAGGCATAAACCTCGGGTATCTTCTTTTCTTCAACAAAAGCAATTGAGACCTCTGCATGGCTTATAATAAATTCCACAGCCCCAGACCCTAATAAGTCATACATGTGTATCAAACGTCAAAACCCATTACAATTACCATTTGAAAACTTCTAGATGATGGCAAATGTTCATGGTTAAAGAATCTATGGATATGGATTATTGATGTGTGTTCTATGATCAATGGGACATTCGAGTTTTGAATATAAACACTTCACCCCTAAAGGGCTTTCGTGTGAATAGTTGTGGATGCAAACAGCCACTCATGTTCCTCCACCCAATAGTTAGATTGTTTAGATGATTTGTCTTTGACAGTATTAAATCTTGTGTAATACTAAAACAAATTTCAGTAACCGGATGAGTCAATGCATCATCATTGTGAAGAAACATGATAAAGAAGCCTTGCACATACCCAAGGTATCATATAAAGGAACACAGAAAAGTCCATGAGCATTGCAGGCCTGCAATAATGTTGCAATGTGTCAGAAAATATTTCAAAGATATAAGCTAGTTTAGCAGCACTATAAACGGCATCTCGTAATTCAGAACACTAAATATAATAAACAGGAGTCATTGTTCAACAGAAGAAAGTCGTGTTTCAATAAAGAAAAAATTGGCTTGTTCTCCTTCATATTCAAAATCATAATAAACCAACTACAGTAATCATATCAACAATACAATAAAAAGTATTCGATGAAGAAAACAAACAAAGATCAAAGTACAAATTCAATAGAAATCTCTCCATAAAAGTATTAGTAGAAAGAGAAATTTTTAAAGAGAAAACACAACATAGAAGTAATGAAAGTCAAAATAAATTGTACCTGCATGCTCATAATCCATTTTGGGCTATTGGCACCATATATACCACATTTTACTCCCTGAAAATAGGCATTGTATAAAGGTATTCAGCTGAGTAAAAAAATAAAATATTGAAAGACTTCATGACCAAGTTATTAAAGACATAAAAGTTGTGAGAATCCAAAATATTGGAGTAAAGCATTAAAACACTAAAACAAGTTATAAAGAAAAACATGTGTTACTCACCTCCCCATAACCACAAGCACGAATGGAATTTCCAACCTTGACCACCATGTCGTACACCTCTTGGTAAGTTTGCCACTTGTACTTGCCAGGCTACAAAAGAGTGTGACAGAAGTGATAACACATTTTCACACTGACAAAAACAATAACAATGACAAAATTAACCAGAAAGACAGAGTTTACCTTCCCATCCACAATTTCACGAACACCAAGCATTGCCTTCGTAGGATATTTCTCCACCGACATCCTATACAAACACAAACAATTAAAAAATAAAAAAATAATCTCTCACTAAATGTAAATCTCATCCCCTCCAACCAAAGTTGTATAAATAAGATAAACTTCTCTATTCACCAATTGCTGCAGAAAAAAAACAAATATATATATATATATATATATATATATATATATATATATATATATATATATATATATATATATATAAAATAGTACTGTAAAGATATTTACGCAGTGAATACATTAAAAATCAAACTAAATATAACTATTACAAAACCGAAAGATTTATTATATATTGAAGCATATAGGGAGTTGATTGTCATGGTTGTTGGTTTTTTGTTGTAATGAATATCCTCCTCCAAATGTGACTTAAACACTAATGTGACACATTGCTAGAAGGGACTAGTCTTTTTCACAAGATTCAAATCCGAACTGGTATATATAAATGTATGTTACATTATGCATAATTAAGGTGAAATAATAACAATAACTAATTATGATTATGGACATTGTGCTTCAAAAAAAAAAAAAAGTTGCAATGGGATTTGTGTATACCTAAAAATATCCCAGCATGTGTCGAGACCTTGTATGGGAGGAGGAGTTGGATCATTGCAGAAAACGCTACGGTAGACAGGACCCATTGATGGCCTTTCTTCTGTGCCCTCTTTCGCTTTCTCCACTTCTACGATTAACGTTTTTTCTGCCATCCCTCAATCAACAAAGAGATGGTCTCTTCTCTCTTTTCCTTTCTCTTTTCTCTTTTCTCTTTTCTCTTTTCTCTCGATGCCTTCTCAATTTCTAACCTTAATTCAAATCTATTATTGGTCATTCATTTCAGATCACTACACACTTTTTTCTCCGTTACCAAGCTAGTTAGTTACTCATTGCCGTCTATTTTTTCTATTTTCTTTTATTTCTCAATTTCGACATAAATTGCAGAAAGAAAATCATTTCAATGTGTAAGAAATTTTACAGAGTAAAATATAATGAATTGTTTACGATATTATGTAGAAATAACTTTTACCTTTGGAGGTTCTTTGGAGGTGTTCGGTGATTTTTTTTTTAAATAATCTAGAATATTTTAATTATCTAAGGAGTCCTTTTAATAACAAAAATATAAGTTATGAAGTTAACTATACAGTAATTAATTTTATGTATATGAATTAATCTAAATAGAGAGAGAAGTCATAAATAAAAAATATACACCAAAATCATTATCAGTAAACATGATTTTAGTTCAAAACTTTTATTCAACAACAATTACACTAAAGTCTTTAGTTGTACGATTTTAGTGTTTTTGAATTTAGAAGAAATCAAAACTTTTAGTCAACTTTATTGTATTTTTTCTAAAGTCATATGTTATTTGCATGATAACTTCGTTTAAACATAATTAATTAAATTAAAGTCACTATTTAGGCTCACAATTTTAATATTTTCATTAAAATCTTTGTCTTTTCATGACTTAAGCTTTAAAAGTCAGAAATTGTTCATTTNTATAATATTTAATATGAATAAAATATTATAATTGATCTGTGAGTTAGATTATAAATTAGGTTTTTAACATTGTTATTCAGATTTTAATTTCTTAGAGTCTAATTAGTAAACTAATTATAATTTTTATTTATGATAAATATTATTTTATATATTAATAATTTTTAGTTTATAAATTAGTCACTATAATTATTACTATTTTTTAATCTCTTAATTGTTATTTAAATTTTTTTAGCCGACTTGTCTTTATTTATGATTAGGAGTGACTCATCTCGACCTCTTATTTGGTTGACTCGATTTGACATTTTGTTTGAGTCAACTCAACTCGATCCTTCGATTCGAGTAAACTGTGTTGAACTTTTGTTCAAAGTGACTTGGCTCTACTTTTGCTCTAAACTTTTTCAACTCAACAATCAGCTTAAACCTACTCAACTCAACCTTCGACCAATACCAAATCATCTCAAACTTTAATTAAGGTTTATTTGCCTCAACTTAGCTTAATTATCGACCAAGACCAACATGTCTCAACCTCTGACCCAGATTAACTAGTATTTACCTTTAATAAGGTCGACTCAGCTTAATCTTCTACCCAAACCTGCTCGGTTTGACCTTTCAATTCTCGTTGATTGGGCTCGCCCTTCAACCCAAATCAACGTAGCTCGACTTTCGATCTAAACCTACTTAACTTGATATTTAGTGTGGGCCTACTTGACTGGATCTTTGGCCTATGCTGGCTCGTCTTGAACTTCGACTAGAGTCGACTCATCTCAAACTTTGATCAGGATTGATTTGTCTCACCTTCAGCCACACAATTGACTCATCTTGAGCTTTGGACGTGCTAACTCAGCTCGACCTTCTATCAGGTTGAGTCAGATTGTCCCTTGAACTCGAGCCAATTGTGCTCGACCTTCAATGCAACTTGACATTGCTCAAACTTCAACACAAATCAATATTGCTCAACCTTCAATCCGAGTGACTCAGGTCAAATTTTGGCTCAAGTCCACTCAATTCGACCATTAGTTTGACTCAATCAACTTGACCTTTCGCTTTGGCCTACTCAATTTGACCTTTAGGTCGTGTCAACTCATTTTGAACTTCAAATTCATCTCGACCTTTGGCCTAGACTGACTTGTCTTGAGTTTTGGTCAAAGTCAACTTGTTTCGACCTTCGAATATGATTGACTCTTCTTGAACTTTGGTGAGGGCTGACTTGTTTCAACCTTCAACCAGTCGACTCAAACTTTCTGCCCAAATCAATTTTGCTCAGTATGAGGCTTGATCTTTAACTAGGTGTTGAGTAGTCTCAACCTCTGACTAAAGACAACTAGAATTGACCTTTGGTTAAGATTTACAAACCTTGACCTTTGGTCAAAGTTGATTTGGCCTTCGACTCGAATCAACTTTGCTCAACCTTCGACATTAAAAGTAGAGGTGATTATGCCCGAATGAAGGATGAATGAAGTCAATTGTGACAAAGGATCTAAACAAGTTAACTTAGACATAAGGTTGAATTGATAAAAAAAAGTCAAATTAAATATTTTTAAAATAAAATTTTGTCTTAAAAGATAAATTAATTTTCTTTATTAAAAAAATTCAAAAAAGAAACGAAGAAAAATTATAAATAATTCAAATTACATGTAATTTAACCTCTTGATAAAACTTTTTAAATTGAATTAACATTGAAGGAGTAGAAGAACAAATTTAAGATTTATTTAAGAATGATAAAACGAGTTATTTCTACTCATCTTAGATTGATCCGTCATGATTTTACAGGTAAAAAATCTTAACCTGTCTAGTCAAATGGTGCGTTAGGTGTGTTGGTAAGTTAGCAGAACAGTTGATCAATTTTTTGTATATAATATGTTGTTAAATTTTTAAATTAAACAATGATAATGTCTACAGTTCTCTAATTTAAAACTTAAACAAAGGACATGTTATTGGTTGGAAAGGGTTAAGAATTTGTGAACAAAAGTGATGAGATGAAAAGTTTTCCCGATCAGCCAAAGTGCGGAGAAATTACACGTGAAAGAGGAGTTTGGAAACAGGAAAACAGAGACAAGACAGGTTCGAATGTCAAACAGCAATTCTATTACAAGATGCTTTGGAGGCATGCATTGCAAGCTGATATTATTCTGTGTTTCTACCCTTCTTCATTGCCAAGGCCAATCCTATCTTAGTGATTATTCTTTCAACACATGCATGGCTTCTCTCTTGTTCTTATCTTCCCACAAAACTTTTAAGTGCCAAGATATGGAGGTCCCACATGATAAAAGTCAACGACATTCTTTCACAGCTTCTGGTTTTTTGCAATATAAAAGGGGTTGGTTGGCGAAGCCTTAAAAGGAAATAAGAAGTAAGGTTTAGTGAATAAGCAATGAAGGGGTTGTTTGTTGACTCTCCCTCAAGGGCTTCTCTTTTGAATCATCCAAAACAGAAGCCCCTGGGGGAGGAGTTAGTAAGCTGCTCCTTATGCATATATGTTTCTCACCTTCACACACTCATACCAAACTTCTTGCCTTTATTCTTCCTGCATGCAACTTCTCCCACAAACAAAAATCATACTTTCCTTCTCTTTTTTTATGTGCAAAAGTTTTACATCATTTAAAGTTCAACTGAAGACACCTTAACGTTTTTCGAAAGCCTTGTTCTGTGCTACGATATTTTCCTCTCACCAAGATTACTGTCTTTTCCCAGTTATGACTTTAATTTCTTGACTTCGTCTTCTTCGTCTTTTCTCTCAGCAACCCTACCACATATTTAAGAACGATTTTCATATCATATTAAAAATTTTACTTTAAATCTAATTTAATTTCATCAAATCAATTTATAAAATAAATTTTACATTCACTTCTCACATTTTCTATAATTTCTGAACAAAAGATAATTTTAAATTTTTAGATCATAGATAACATACAAATACGAAGACAATGAAATGAAAAAAACTGTTTTATTTCATTGCAACATTCAAATAACAGAATACATATTTTATTATATTTTGTTTCACTCTCGTTTTAATAAATTTCATCTCGTTCCATATATTTCCATTAACCTAAAAGGTTTAAACATATACTACTTAAACTAATTCGTTAATGATACATAAAATTGAGGTCAAAGTATAGATTTAAGCAACTTGTTGTGGTCGCTTTTACACTTTTTTTTTATCATTTATTGGATGAACTCTTTTAATTACTTTTCAAAACTATTAATCGCCTTTTAAAGTCGTGAAAAGCCAAGGACGTCTTAAGGCTACATTCTCAATGGGGAGAGAATTAAATAAGATTCTTATAGACACTAAAATTCCCTTTACTGGTATTAAAATACAATTACGGATTTAAAACTAAAACTTTCTATGATTAGGTGAAATTGACAATTATTAAATTTTATATTATAAAAAATAATGAAGATTTATTATTAGTTACATAATAAGCGAAATTATAATTCTTTTATATATATATTTCCTTCAATTATTTTAAAATTTAAAATAAAAAATTCATTTTTTATTTTCTTGTCCTATCAATTTTATTTCTAAATGTATTGAGTTAAAAACTTTTACTTTTAATTTTTATCCTTGTCACGTTTAGATGAGTATAATATAAAATAAGTAAAAAATTCTAAAATTTAAAAGTTTCTTATATTAAATTTCCATATTCCAAAGAGTGAGATATAAGTAAAAAAACTTGTGAACCTATTATATATTGAGTTTTTAAGTTAAAAGCAGTGTTATGGAATCTATTTTGTGTATTTCATCCAAAAACCTAACACATATTAGGAAAAACAATGTTTTTTTTTACCATTTTCAAATAGATCCTCTTGAATTCGTGGGGGCAACATAAAATAAAGGGAAAGTTAATTACTTTTTGGATCTAAAATTGATTTTGCTACCACTTCGAACGATCATGTGACCTTAGTATATTTTTTAAAAATTAGTTAATTATGATTTTTTAAAATATCACGTGTTTTTGTTTTTGTCCTTCTTTTGAGCTTTGTTCTATATTTGTCTCTTAAGTCAAGGATTTAGTCCTTCATTATTAACATATTAGTTTTATTTTACGTGGCAAATGGTATGTCACATCCCCAACTCATTTAAGATATGTGTATTGTGTTCTAAGTCGACAAGATAGTTTGATAGTAAACGTTGTGTCATGTCTTCAATCCGAAAAAACACATGTAATTGTTTTTCAAGTCGGCAAGATCTTAATAATTTGGTAAAGTGAGAACTTAATAGCTCGATAGAAAGTCTAGATAGCTCGGTAAGGTGCTATCGAGCTACCTCGATCATCCACCAAGCTATATGAGTTCTTCATACATCTTACTAAGTTATAAGGATTTTTCACTGAGTTATCTAAGTTCTTCAAATACTTTACCGAACTATCAAAACTTTTTCACTGAGCTATTTAAGTTCTCCAGACATCCTATGAGGTTATCTAGATTTTTCATCGAACTATTCAGATGTCTTGTTGACCTGAAACATAATATACGTATTTTCTTGACTTTACCAGTACGTGATACACGATTGATCATTAAGCTTTTTTGTCGACCTGAAAACACCATACATGGATCTTAATGTTTTAATGGTGACATAGTTTGTCACGATAAAAAAAATTAAATAGAATAAAGTTTAAAAAGATAGAAATCAACAATAGTAGTTTAGGATAAAAAACACCATTAATCCTCTAAAAATTCAAAACATGTAACTACTTTTTTAACCCTTCTTTGTTCAACATTAGAGTGGCGAAGAATATTTGAATGTTGAAACGCAATAAAGTGAGAGTATGGTTGTAGGTGCACGCCCTTGTCCCCCTAGTGCCCTGTACTTCCCAGGATACAGACATATGCTCATGCCAATGCTACATAAATTCAAGATTCATGGAGAAAATAGCTCCCTTTTCTCGTAGGATTCTCTTCTTAACCTACCACTATTCATGTAAGGGACCCCTACCCACACTCGTTTATAAAGAACTATCTTCTATCAATATACATCACCACTTTTATTTATTTATTTTTATCTCCTAATTATTTTTATATTTTTATTTTATCATATAATAAAATTAAAGATATAAACTTTAACTTTAAATAATAGAAAAATGTGATTATTTTTGTTGTGATAGACAATGAATGACCTGTGACTAAAGAGTAAATTTGTGAGAAGGCAAAAACAAAAATTGTATGGTTTGTGATGCGTGCATGTGAATGATATAACCCCTTGACCAGGCTTTGTTCTGAACTTTGGTGAAAATAGGAAACAAATTATGACACTAGGCCGTACTCTTTCTTTACCATAACTAGCTACTGTTACCAATATTACTCCACACTTGGAAACTTGCCTTTGTACTTTTCTTTTGCTTCTTCTTTCCATTCTACACTTCTCCTAATTATCAATGGACTTTGCTCCTTCTTTCTTCTTTCAGGAATCACTTCCTATGGATTAAATTGTACTAAATTGTTTAGAATCAACTTTAACATCTGATTTTATTTTTATTTTTATATGTGTTGTGAATATCGAGAATAAGATATCAAAGAGAATATTGAAGTAAATTTATCAAAAGATGAAGAGATCGAGAACAAAATTAAGAAAGTGATGATTACAAAGATAATAGAAGCAAAGAATTGGAATAAAGCTACCGTATGAGTAAAAATTGTAGAATGATCAAGAACTCCAAAAATACATCGAGAAAGATATTCTCTAGACAAAATGGATTATGCAAGATCCAAAAACAAAATTAAGACATATGACAATGGTTGAAAACACAAACTTAGCAAACATAATTGACATAATTTAGATTAGTTTTATAGTGTTATTACACATTATGTAATTTTTTTAATTTTATTTTGGTTTAACTATAAAAAGGATGTATTATAGCACAAATATTCTCATAACATAAGGTCGCTAAGAGGATCGTGATCAATTAAGTAAGGATGTTTGTTACAGTTTTGGTTTTCATTATCATAGATTTCTTCAGCTCTTGGTAATTTGTTTTTGTGCATTTACATTTTTTTTTACCTTTTGTTTCCACTTTCTCAAACACTTCCAATTTAGTCATCTTCATCTTCACCTTTTCATTTCTATCCACAACTTTTCATATATCCCTTCACACCATTCTAAAAATATAAAAGTATTATCATTGGAAATAAATACATTAATTCCTAATTGATATAAAAAAGAAATTCATGGGATTGAACATCTCTGTAAAATTAATCCACAATATACAATATTTACATTAATTTTGTATTAATCATGTAATCCTGAATTAAAACATTGTAACTCAAATTGAAAAACAATTGGTTGTTAGTCCTATTACAAAGTATCAACATCGAGTTAATTTGGTCACCAAAAAAGTATATTGGAGAAGTATAAAACTAAAATTATCGAAACAACGTGATTCAATCAAATTATACATTTTTTTTTATTGAAAACTAATAGTTTTAAATCATGTGTTTGACTATTTGTAAAAGTTTTTTTAATTATAATATTTTATTTATAAATTTAAAAGTCAGATATTTAAGGTGAATACCACTCGAATTAATAATTTGTTTGTCATAACTAAACTAAATTATGTGCTAAAAATTATGAGAGAATCACAAGGAAGGTGGGAAATAAGTTATATGAAAAAAAGATAAAGAAAACTTTTTGTAGCAAACTTATGAACAAAATTATCTAAAGTAATTTAAAATAACTAACCTCCAAACATATTTAATAGTTAACCAAATTGGTTAATATATATGTGTTTGGAACGGTAAATCAAATATAACAAAGTAAATCAAGGATAATAAAGGAGAATACGTTGTTCATGTTTTACGTTTCAGAAGATATAACATTTGTCGTTAAACAAGAGTGCATCTCTAACTTTTAACATCACTTCCGTCTGCTTTTCTTTTCATCTTTTATTACCAGAAATGCTATGAGAAACATTAATCAACTTCGAAAGTTCATCATATTATGAAAGAAAGTTCAAACCCACTTCCCAAAATGCAGATTTTTGGGTGGGTGAAGGTGTCGAAACAGATTATGAAAGAAATAAAAGCTTTCAAATTTGTTTAAAATGGGTTTTCCGGTGAGATACAGTATGATTTTCCTAGACTGTCACAGAGTATTCTGGCAGTGGCACAGATAATAATCACAAACTATGAACGTTATTATGCTCAACGTAATTTCAAAGACTGAAAACATGCACACAATACCTTAGTTAATTTTCACTAACACATTACACGTTAACTTGCCTAGAGAGTTCACATCTTCGTTGCAAATTACACAAATAAGAAACTTTGAACAAAGACAGAACTCGATTAAGCAAAACCATGGAGTTCTTTTCTCAGTAAAAGACTGATATATACATTAGACCAGCTCTTCATTTTTCTCCACAACCCTCACCCCTTTTGCAGATCTGAGCACATTAGCCTGCTTTGAAAATGATGGCAAATTAACACAGGAAGAACCAACATAAGATATGAAAAGAAGAGAGTAATACATAGGAAGGGAAATATATTACCTGATCCTGGGTAATTTCTACTGCAAAACCATCAACAATGACCAAAGAAGATGTCTTCTTGTAGGTTCCTGGCTCTAGAGTACTTGCTAAGAGCTCATCGTGTTTTGTACTAAGGTACAAATCAAGCTCGTGTGCCCCTCTCTTGGTTCTGGCAGCAAGAACAAAAGCATGAAGTGAGATGATATATATATATATATATTCTTACTACTATAATGAAAGAAAGGATGAGAAGAGGTGAAAAGAGAACCCAAGAGTTCTAAGTCTCTCGTATTCAGGATCGTAGCTCATGAAAACAAAGTAGGATTCGACTTTTGTGCTCCCCATTAAGAATGTTTCTTTTTTCCTTCCTTGATAATTTGATTGGAAGATGTATGGTAGCAGTGGCAGTTTTCTGCTGCACCATAGCTACCTATTTATACAACAAAAGGGTCACTCACTTTCCGACCACAAACAATAATAGAGAAAAAAAAGACAACGAGGAGGCCCACGTTGGTTTCGATTTTACGTAAGACCTAAAAGGTTGTGTTGTAACCCTTTCCCTTATACATTGCCATGGAATTTATAATTTGAACCGACTGGTTGAAATTTATATATTGATTTGTAATAGAAAAAGCAAAGATTCTGATTTGGGTGCTGTGCCCAACAGTAATTAAGTTACTTAATTTCTATGAAGCACCATCGTTCACACTTGCGTCCTAATCTTCTACATTGTACTTAGTAAAAGTCAAACAAAAAATCTCCCATGGCTTTCTGCATGAAAACTCAAAACTTCAGTCTTTATTTTATTGAGATCAGCTGCATCTAAGTTTTATTTACCATTCTTCGTTTTGTGGAAACAATGTCTCTTCTGATTTAAAACAAAGTAATAATCTTTATTTCTTCTCATAAAATTTGCATTCACATTGTTCTTTCTCTGTACTCAGTACGCCAGAGCTTATAATCTATAAGTTGGATCTGATAGAGAGTCTCTCTAGAAATAAAATTGTGTGAGAATTAAAAAAAAAAAGATTCTAATGCATTGATCAAACTGGAAGAAATTAAAATAATTCTTCAACTAACTTGAGATTAGTTTTTTCTTCTTATATATCAAAATTGTTTGAGCCAACATATGTATGTTGTGTTGATGTATTAAATACTGGCTAATTTGAGTAAAATTAATTAATAATTTAGTTCCTCTAGACGATGACACCATGTGAATTAATCCATATAAGTGATGTTTTACTTACTGAATAGTTTCTCCAAACAAAATATCATTTTAATTTTTTATATAATTTTCCCTGATGAAAAATTAATTATTTTCATTGTGTTCTTTTTTAATTATGCTAATCTTCAACGAACTCCCAAATTACCTAAAATTAGTGTGGAGATGGATGGGAAAAATCAAATCGAATTAAAAATAATTAGATTGGAATTACATGTAAATTTATACTTAGAAACACAGTTTAAATGTTTATAGATACCAAATTTAAATAGTTTTATTGAATTTTAAATTTCAATTCATATTTAAAAAAATTGTTTGAAAGTCAGTTTGATATCAATTTTAAATTGTTTTTTTATGATCAATTTTAAATTCAAAATAGTTTAAAATTATTATTTTGAACAAAATTAGAATAAAAATATGTTGAAATCTTCCACATTTACTCAAATGTGCAATTAATTAATAATCTAAAAAACAAATCAATTTTAAATATCTATTACAGTAAAAAATGATTTAATATATGGTACAATGCTTGGTACAAATCCTATAATGTTAATATATATTTTACTTCCTAATGAGGTAAATGATATATTGCTTAAAAGGTTAGAGTGAAAAGATATTAATTACATATTTTAGTATAAAAATGTACAAATAAATATAAAATTAACACGTGTATTTACTATAAATATCAAGGTAATTTTAGTTGGATTAACCTAACAACTTAAATATAATATAAACGAATTCATTTTACTTTTTAAATATAATATAAATTACCCAACTATCGTGCTATCAATAACTTCTTCATAAAATACACTTTTAGTATAATGGTATATTATCTTGATAGGCCAGATTATATAAAAAAATGTTAAAAACAATTAACAAATATCAAATAATTTTAGTATGTTTTATTTAATGTAATCCATCAAGTAAAGTTCCTAATACAATAATCATACTTTGTTTGAAGCCCAAATGTTGCTCTTCTATCTTCTCTGGGTCAGTCCAAGTCCATTAAAATCTATACATTTTACACTATTTTCTGGCTTGGGCTTGGCCCATTTTAGAAGAAGCTCATTTCGTCAGTTAGGCTCCATTCCCAAAATATCTCTCTGAATTATTTTGAAATATATTAAAAGTTGAAAAGATTATTCTGATGTAGAAGATGTAACATTAATGATGATATTTAAACAGAAACATGGAGCATGGGAGAAGATATGAGAGGGGACGAGGGAGCACGTGCACAGCCATGAAGTGAGGTCGCATGAGAACCCAAACATCACGTGGTGGGTCCCACTCCACGTTGGAAGGAATGCACGAGCACTCACATGATTGGGCCACGATTATCGTGTCCCCTCAAATCGCGGCCACCGAATCACCGTTGATCGCGATCACACTCGCCTCCATCAGCCCCACCCTTTTAACGTTAATTGCGGTTAACGGACGGCTACGATTTCCCAACAAAACCTACATCACCACACATTCTTATCGCATTCTATATTCTCTGTCTTACAATCTAATCATCATTTTAACCTCTCTTCTCTACCCATAATTCATTATCATAATTACTAATTAATGAGGGATTAAGAAACAGTTTAAAACAACTGTTAGATTGTTTCATCTTTTTTTATAATATAATTTATACGGCTCATTAATTAACGATGTTATTTAATAAACGAGATTTCTAAAAAAAATAAAACAAAAACCATTAAAAATGTGTATTTAAAAATCCCCTTTACCTAGGACCACGTCCAAATTGCGATGATAATGAACTCAGCAAAATGAGTGAACGTGAAATCCCCTTTAAAACGTGGTTTTTGTTTTGGTGGCACGACGTGGGGGTTGTTTGATTCTCTATATTTAAGGCATACTTAGTTTTGTTTTAGGTGTTTGGGTTAGATTTTGCCACATGATGGAAAGGGAATTATGTTAGGTTTGGAAATTTTGGTTTTGTGAGCAGTCTCATGTTAATTTTGATTGTGCTTTTGTTGTTTTGTGATGAATTACATGTTTTATTCACCTCGTTCATGGATTCATGGCTTGCGGAGTGTTTATTATGTATTTCATCAGTGGCTAGGTTCGTTGATGATGAGATATGTTACAGGCACAGGTGATTGCACATAGTCGTATCATTAGTTTGTTGAGTTTCATTGTTGGCTAATTGCAAAACCTCTTATTTTAATAAATTTATTTAAGTTCAGTATGATATTGGTTCAACAAAAATGGATTTAATTGGATTAGCCTACCAATTGAAAATAAGTTAAATTTATCAATTGTCGAATTAATGGGTTAACTTGTCTTTCTTTTTTAGTTATAAATGATTTAATATCACATAAAAACAAATTGAGATTTTTTAATTTTTTACACAAAAACAAACTGAAAAAAGTTGTCATTCGAGCAATTTTAATTTTTGGTTGAGTTGTATCAATCATAAGTTGATTGAGTTATACTATTAAAATCGAACTATGTTAATATGAAGTGTTAGAACATCAATTTTTTTAATAAAGTTGGGCTGACCTAACTTGACCTGTGAACTGTCTGTTCGAGTTTCCAGATTGAAAATACTGTCTCAATCCATCTTTTTGGTCGACCTAGTCCATGGGATATTTCAATTTAGACCATGTATGTGTTTGACATGTATATGCGTGTGATACTTTAAGATATTTTACTTATACTTATCATCACTTAGGTATCTTATAATAATTTGTATTTTTTATGTTGACAACTTTAACATATGATTTTAATTTGAATTTACACAATAATAATCATATATTTATCATATTTTTAATAATTATTTTATATTTTTCAATATGCATATATCACGTATGCGTATCCTGTTATTTTTAAAATATAAACATATTAATATATTATATACGTGTGATATTTGATAAACATTGTAGATCGAAATGAAAGTAAAATCATAAATATATAATTTATCAATTGATTAAATGATTCATTCTTTATATTTTTCTTCTCATGTTTTATCTTTTGATAAAATCATTTAAGATTTAATACTATATGTCTATATTTGTACTAATTTTTTCCATTCTATTTTTTTTCTTCTTAACATGATCCCTATACCTTTTTTTAAATGACTTGATGTAGTTATTTATGTTAGATGAATCTTAACCTACCTAAGAGATGATCAATTTATAACATGTGTGTTATTGTACAATTCATAAAAATCACATGACTAAAAAATAAATATAGAACAAACATTAAATCATCACTGCAAATGTAAGAATTAGAAATGTTATTAGATCAACTATGCTGAGATTATAATAGTGGGCAATGTAAGTGTGTTTCCTACTCTCATTCTCGAAGTAAAATGTTATATTCATTCTCTTATTTAACTTGTAAAATTTCCATAGATAAAATATGTAAACTTGTATTGCATTCATCTCATATCCAACTAATATAAAAAAATTTATAATTTTTATTCATATTAAGAAAAAAAAGCTTATAATTGCATTTATATTTTCCTTTTTACTTTTTTTTAAATATTAATTATGGTAAAATATATATTATATTATCAAGTATTAAATGTGAAAAAGATATAATTACATTTTTTTGACTACTCAAATATCAATAAATAAATCATAATTGCACAAATATTAAATAAGAGTAACAAATAATAATTATATAAAAGTTAAATTATTTATTTAATCCCAAATTTTGTAAGAATAGTTTAGATGTTTTTTACTTGTATCAATTAAGTTTTTTTTATATATAAATTGATGTAATTAGATCATTTAATGGTGTCAAAGACATATAATGTGTCACTTCGTATTTTTTATTTTATTTTTCTTAATATTTATTTAAACAGATTATATTTATTTAAATAAAAATGCTCATACTAAGTGTCATTACGTTTTTATCATTTCATATTATATTTTTTTGTGTGAAAGTATTTAACTACCAACAATATAAAACATAAGATGGGCCTGATTGGGTTTTTTTATGAGTGTAAAAGTGGTAGTAGCAAGTTGACGAGAGTTTACAAAAATGGAGGTTGATTGCATAAAAGAGAAGAAGATGGAGCCAAAAGTTGGATTAGGGTTAGTGGGGGGACCTATGGACGTTAAGATTTTCGTGTCGGCTTTTGCAGATTCACTTTTCCCACTACAATCATTTTTTCCATTATTCCATTCCTTTTAATCATTTTTTTTATTTAATTTCTTAAATTTCATTTTTTTCTCATCAAACAAATAAAAATATACTTTTACATGTCTAAATTTCTTACATGATATTAGTTTTTTTTCTTTTATCTTCCATTACTTTTATTTCTCTAAAAATATATTATTTTATTTTTGTAATATGTGTTAGATGAATATAAATATATGTTATGTTATCATTATTCCAAACTAAACCCTAATACTTCATGCTTCAAATGTTATGTCAAAATCTCAGTATCACATTGGTTATTTCAAATTCTAAAATTGCTCATCTATCTTGAATATGCTGATTACAACGTCTTCGTTCTTCGAGACATCTATAAATTTCAGCTCTTCTTTAAAACGTTCAATCTATATCCACTGGTAAAACTATAATGTAAATACTTACATTTTAAATATATGTTTTTTACTTAAATTAATTAAACTAACTAAATTGTCAATAAAAACTTCTCTATTATGTCAAATAATAAAGATGGGTCCGTATAATTTTTTAAAAATGAATAGAATGTTTGTGTAATTTACTCTTATTATTATGTTAAATATATTACATATCATATTTTTTAAAAAGTCATTAAACATGCGGATATATATAAAAAACGAACTCATAGAATAATTGAATGATAAATGCGTCCATTTTAAGTATTTTGTAGATTTATCATACAAAAATTTTAATGTTTTATTAATTTGATCAAGATATATGTTGGGTTATTGGTTTTGCGAGAAAAAGATATTTGATTACTTTTAATTTAAAAAAAAAAAAAGCATTTAGCGGGAAAAAGTTGTATTTAAATTAAGAGATCTACTAAACATGCACTAACATTTACTAACAACAGTACAAAATCAAAGGTCCCCGCCCAAATTAAGAATTCACTCAGCTAATTTGTTTCATCCTCTTTTTCCAAAGTGGGTTTTGCTTTGACGTCTGTTTGATTCTCTCCATTAAGTTATGAGATTTTCTTTCTTTTTAAATCACTCATGATATTATTATATCTTTTTTTCACAATTTTAAATTTCAAAATAACGTGTGATATTGGTTTTCAAAGATTCCTACACCACCACAAACACTTTTCTAAATGTTACTGCTATACATCTCAGAATTGTTTTTATTTATATTTTTTACTATATATAATTAATTTTTGTCCCTTATTTTTCCACACATTTTAAAATATATATTATGCATAAATAGAAGGAAAAAAAAACTATGATCCGGTTTTGTGTTGAAAAATGATATATTATTACTTAATTAATTGGCATGCACGTTCAACCAAGTTCTACCATTAAGGTAATAATCATAAACATAATCATACTAATAAACAAATTAAGAAACGACAGAGCAACTTATCATCGCTAACAATAATGGAGGGAACATTATTCAGGTAACTGGTCAGTATTCAGACCCAAAAAATAATAATACAATAAAACCAAATTCCTTTTAATTTAAGACACGTATGCAATTTTATTTTATGTGCCCCAAACAGACAAAAATTGAAATTTATTTACCAGGAATGTGTTACCCAAAATATAACTTTTTCAATTAAATAAAAATTTTAAAAAATTGTTATATACATTTAATTAGTTTATTAATTGTAAATAATTATCTTAAAAATCCTAATATTCTATTTTTTTTTCTTTTGGACGTAGAACATTTGTATGTACACCCAGTATATACTTTCTATGTCTATTTTACTGGTAATCAAAATAAAAATCTGAACAAGAGAAAATATGTGATCCTATAAATGGCCATGTTTGATTATTCCTGTGGGAGAAAATTAGTCAAGTGAACAATATTTACCTAATCATTTTAGTTTATTTCATAGGACAAAAGTATATTTTTTTAATATATACTAAAGACAGTAATGTATCTACCAACTTAATTTACAAATAATTTATTATAATTATTATGGAGAGAATCCAGTTTAATTGAGTTGATTAAATACAATGTAGAGCTATGTTTAAATAAATCAAACTATACTTTTATTTTTATTTCTATTATGTGTTGAAGACAAAATGCCCTTATAAACAAATATCTGCCAACTTAATTTTACAAACGATCTATGATTTAGTTAACAGATTACAAAACTATCCATAAACATAATTATTTACGAATTTAGTAAGAAAAATGTTATCAATATTTATCAGGTGTTTTATGATCGGTTGAAATTTATTGAAAAAATTATAATAAAAAAATGAATAAAGTCAACTTATGTAAGTGTAAAAAAGACTGTACATTTATTATTTCTAGTGCATTTAGTTTAAGACGTATTCTTAATATTATCTTTTAAACGTTTTGGTGCTGAGATATATTGAAAATTTCATAATTATTGATTTCAATGTTTTTCAATTGTAATTTTGAATTAACTATAACCGAACAAGTGGTAAAAAAAATAAAATAAAATACTTACTAGCTCCCCGAATATATGAAGCATCACCAATTTAGTCTTTAAAGAAAAAAATATATAATTTGGTCTTGAATGTGTAAATAATATGATAATCATATAATGTTAAACAATTTAGAAAACTAAATGTTATCTAAACCTTTAATTTTAGAGATCAATTCGATACTAAATAAATGAATATTTTATCATTTACTTATAATATTTAATGACTAAATAATCTTTTTTTTACATATATTTAGAGACCAAATCAAATGTTTGTTTCTAATTTTTCAATAATTTAATTAACAACATCTCGTATGGAAGAACGCAATTAACTATATATATATATATATATATATATATATATATATATATATATATATATATATATATATATATATATATATATATATATATATATATATAATAATAATAATAATAATAATAATAATAATAATCCTTCTCATTTGAAATTTATTAGAAATTAGTTTTCAAAATACTAAAATTCATTGAAAGGGTTTAATAAAAACGATCTTTCATGTACTCGAACCTTGAAAGGAATAAACGGTATATCAAACACTTTTAATAAATAAACCGTATATCAAACACTTAATCAAGAGGCATTATTATGGACCAAATACACCTTATAATTTTATTATTATATATAAAGCTTAATTAGTAATTTAATATTTATCTTTTTCATTTACTTGTTTTTATATTATTTTTTTCATTAATTGCATTTTAATATATTTTTAATAAAGTTAATTTGATCTTTTTCGTTAAATTAATATCAATGATGTTTAAAAAAATATTATGCTGTCAAAATTTTAAAATATAATGTGTTATAGGATTTGTAAATATCACGTATTAAAATTTAGAAAATATACGTTACAAACAAAATGAGTTTCAAGATTGAAAATAATTTAAAATTTGATTAACAACAATTTTCAAATGTTAATGAAAATTTAAGTTAAAAATGAAATTAAGTTTTTTTTTATATACAATTAGAGACCAGGTCTTTAAGGAAAAACAGGAATTCAATTAACTAAAATAAAACAATACAAAGAGTAAAACCAATAAAAACCTAAATATAAAAACTAAAGTAAAATATTTATACAGTGTATTTTTTAAACGTCATTTTGGTATTTTACGTAAAGTTTAAATATTAAATAAACTGTCCATGTAACTTTCAAGATTATAGGAATTATTTATGTAATAAAAAAATGTATTCTGCTCCGGTATGGGTTAAGTTACCTAAGTTCTGCACAATTTTCTCGGGACGTCGTGGTGTTCCGATGTCAAAGTTAGTAATAGTCTGATTGGTAAGTTAAGCGCGATAATAAATGCGTAACTAATGAATCTGTCTACTTCTTACCTTTGATTGTGTTTATAGTTTTGGTCGTGAGTTTTGGATTAGCAAAACCTTAATCATGGCCCAATCATCCTTAATCTTTCAAAAACCCACTTGTCTCGACCGTCCAGCCTTGATGTTTCTCGGGTACTATTCGTCAAAGCCGTCCGAGGCTACCAATACATATTCGATTTTTATTATGTATAGGGGTTTATTGAATTAGTGTCAGCTGCAAGACTAGTATTTAGTCTAAAAATTCTTTTAGAAATTCTAACAAAAAGTAATAAGCTTTAAATACATTGTATTAATGTAGAAAATAGAGATATTTTATAGGATAAAAAAACTCAATAAAAGAATTAAATTTTAGGGAAAATAAGAAGAGTTTTTATTAATGATAGAATTTTTTTTTAAATGTGTGGGGAGATTGATATGGAAGGTTACTTCATTGTTTGGAAGGTAAGAGGATACATGGGCCCCTTGTCCCTATAAAACCTCCAAACTTCTATCACTATTGTCTTCGTATCGATTTTAGATCTTCTTGGACCCCTCTTTTTATTTTAATTTACTACTTTTATATAAATTTATTTTATTATATTATTTATATAGTTATTCTTTTCTCTTACTATTTCAGTTTGATTTTTTTTTATTTTAAACTATTTGGTAATGTCTTGATTAGTACATAAATAAATGTAATAGCGGTAAATATATAGTCATAAGGGTGCGGTTAGTTAATCATTTATGAAATAAAGATATTTTAGTGAAACTATAACTATTTGTGATGGAAATTGATGTTACGAATTAGTTGCTGAAAATAAGATAGATATAATAATTGTGATGGTAGTTTATAAATGCTGAAAAAGTTGTTTGTTCCCACACTTTAACCTCATTCAACCTTATATTGCACGCCTCATAGCCTAAACTTAATGCTTTCTTTTCCTTACGCTTTTCGTCTTCCAACTTAATACACAATAATTAATCATTAAGTTAATTCATCCACTCTTACTTCACTCTTAACAAATTTAATACACACGTATTTCTTATTGTCCTTTTTATTATATGAGTTTATGTGATTGGATTTAAATGTTACAAATAAGTTTTAAAACATTAATCATAATATTTGTACTTATAAAAACACTAAAATTGACAATTGTGATAGCACGTGGTTATTCTTTCACCTTTCATTTATTTATCACAATCTAATTTTTTTAGTTTACATAACTGAACAAGTAAGAAAATTAAAAAGATAATTTGTGAACCTTAGAAATAATTTGACTTTTTTTAATGATTAATTGTTTTTTTAAGTGGTTAAAAAATTCATTTTAAATTTAACTCGTACAAAATCAACTTATAAAATAAGATTTGCATCAAATTATATATTTTAAACCAGTCTAATCACTAGTTAATATAAAATTTTCAACACATTTTTATTTCTCGCTTATATATCTGAGACTAGACATTAATAAGTAGTTCAATAACAGCTGAAACAATATGTTAAACAAAAATACAAGTTTTTCAGTAAAAGATAATACAATAGGTCGAATAAATGACAAATTTAATTAGAATAAATTTGAACTTATGATTATGATACTATATTAAAAAGTAGATTTTAAATCTAACTTATTTCTACAAAATTAGTTTATAAAATAAAGTTTGTACATCTATTTATATACTTTAAATTATTGTTAATTTTTACTTAACGTGAAACTTTCTAACACAAGTGATTTTTAGTAGGTAAAAGTAGTTTCTATACATGATACTTCCACTTTTCACCTATATATGTAGATGCACCTACTCTTCCATAAACTCCTAAGCTTTGCATGCTCTGTTATTATCTGAAACTTTAAAGAAAACAAGAAGAAGCCAAATGCTCTGTTTTGCACCACATTTTCCCCTGCACTTGCCAACTAATCCCTCGTCAGTACTGATTGATATAGTTTTCAACTTAAAAGCTACAACTACTACGAGGCCACGATTCAGTGCACGTTGATTCAAAAGTTTTAGTTATGGTGCATAAAATTGTAGTTCATGTTATCAATCTGTCAATAACAAAATTCTGGCTAGCTTCCATTATAAGTTCATATACATCACGGAAACAATATTAATACGGAAAATGGAATCCTAAAATTTGTTAATCTGTCACTCTTGTTTAGACATCGTGCACGTGTCACACTATTACTATGTAAGTGTGTTCGAAAACATGTTACAATAAATAAATGTAAATCTCTCATGAAATTAATAGTTACTTTTGCATTGAGTTGGAGAAGCTCTAATCTTAATGTTCAAGAATTACACACATAAGTTTTGAAGAACTCAATCAAGGACATTTTTGGATGATTGACCTAAAGCCTACAAGGGTATAACAAAACATCAGCAATAAACTACGAATTTAGTTAGCAAAATCAAAATTTACTTTGAAAGGAATTTCAACAGAAATTTGTATAAGAAGTGCAATGTTAACGCGTTATATTGGCGAAATAGACAACCTAGGCTTTTTCCACCTAGATATTTTGACTTTTGATGACCTCTAATTTCTGTAAGATCCCAATACAGAAGAAGTCAGTGTAAAACAGTTTGGGTACGTGGAAGGCAGCTATATTTAAAAGAAAAGGAAAAAGAAAAAGAAATAGTTTTGGTCTCGTATTGTGCAAAGGCAAGTGCCAAAATTTCCAAAAGGTGACCTAACGCACTAAACAAAAGGCAAAGAATGAAATACTCTAAGCCTTAATTTGGGGACACAATGTTAGGGTATGAACCAGCAGTGAATTTTCAACCATCAAAAGAAGGAAGAATCTCTTCCTGCGGTTCACGAACTCGACGAGTACTATGTATGAACACTTCAACGTGCAGCCACGTAAAAATCAAACGTAAATCCTTGTTTGGTAAGGTTACTTTAGATGGAGAAGAACCAAGTAACAAAAGTAAGTGATTATGTTATGATTCTCAAAACCAGTTGAATGATAACTTGATTGGAAAAGGTAGTTAGTTGTACGGAACAAACAGTAATTGCGCGATCTTTCACACTCAACTAACTGTTATAATACAATGTGTGAAATTATTTCTCTTAGTCACATTATTAGTTTTTAATTTTTCTTTCAAGAATTATGAAAAGTAATTTTGGAAAAAAATATAAAAAATGAAATCCCGATGAAACGGCATGGTCTTACCTGTTGCCTTGGACAACGGGCACTCAGCGGTGGGAAGTGGCTCTGCTCAGTCATTCCGGAAACTTGCCTCTTTGACTTACCTGACGTGTCCTGATCCTCTTTCTTATGTTAATTCAAACTTTTTTAAAAAAAGTAATAACAAATAAAAAATAGGAGTGAGGAAAAAGGTTAGAGAGAGAGAATGAGTGTGTGAAAAAGAGATTTTATATCATTTTCGGCGGAGGCCGTTGATTGCGGTTGGGAATAAAGCGCTCTGACATTGGGCCAACGCTCTTTTTTTGTTCTGTTTTGACCACAACACTTTCTTTCTCCATTTCTTTTTTAAATCAAATTACTACTACCAACTTCGGTTAACTTCTTCGGATTTCAAAAGAATTTCAAATATCAAAGTATGCATTTATCAAGAAAAGCAATCTCAGTAGTGCCTACTGATTCACCTCATCTTATGTTATGACGATAAAGTAAGTTTAAAGTAAATTATTCTTTTAAACTCAATTTGATTTGACAGAAAATCCATTTTGTAGATATTTATGTAACTTGAAAATTCTTAAAACAAACCCACCTATAATTTGGAACATCTGTTTAAATCCCAGTTCTCTGTTTCTTCATCGTTGTAAATTATTCGTAATATTGGATGAGAGTTTTATAAATAAAATATACTATACATTTTACCGAATATAGTAACAGAAAAAAGGAGATGATGTTACTCGTGTGGAACATAATTATCGTTGTTTTTTAGTCTGTGTTAACTTGGGATACTGTCGGTGGGAAGTTCAGATACGAAAAATAAATGGCCATAAGTGTGGATTGTCGGGTTGTCGGGCATCCGAATCCGGGGTACAGGGCTCCTCTGCCACGAGAAACCGTATGAACAACCGATGAAGCTTCTTCATCGTTGCGTTGCTTCTCAATAATTTCCTTTTCACAGTTGGTTTCGGTTGTACTGCTTCAACTTTTGTTGTTAGTTGCTATGCTATGCAAGTACCTATTCCATGTGACTCAACTCTCGCATTAACTCTACGTCTCACTCTCTTTCTCCACACACATTGTCATATTTCGATTCTCAATGCACCCACGTTTTTTTTTCAAAATGTAATATGAGATTATTGAAATTAATTATCTATGATGCTCCTCTCTCAAACCATGCACAAACAATTTGTTTTTATTTTCTTTTCTTTGGGAGTTTATGTAATATATTAGTGAGGGAAGAAACAATTAAGAAAATGAGTAATGAATAATTAAATGGTACTACGACACGTAAATTACGGAAGTGTTGTTTTTCCACGCATGGAAGAAGGAACAATCAAACGGAAAAGAACATGGGGTTTCCATTGAAACCAAACTTAATAACGCTGGGAAATGGAAATCATTACCAGTCAAACATTGTTGAAACTTTTGCAGTAACTAAACCAATGCCCACCCACCACGTAACTCTTGGCTCATGTGCTCTTTCTGTGACCATTCACCATAACATAACTTATTCACATATGTTACCATTAAAGTATTTGAGAAGGATTTGGAAAATTTGACTACTAAATTATATGCAAAATTTTATGTACAAAACAAATCTTCACGAGGACAAGTGTACTCTAAACCTTTATTTCTAGTTGAACTTACTATACGGTTTATAAAGGAATGCGCCTATTGAAGATTTTATTTATGACAGGGTTAAGAATAGTTTCATGGCAGATTTCCGTGGTAAACTTACACGTGTTGACATGGTTTAATATAAGTGGTTGTATTTTGTACCAACACATGTTTGGTTGGTCGGATTCAAAAATGTCTCGATTGCTAGGTTATATTGGCAAGTATTATTATTGTGTACTATGAATCATGGTGTGAACATGTGATATGACTTTGAATTAGGCTTCCTCTAATCACTCTAAATTTTTCGCCATAAAACATTTCTTTTGACTGTTTCATTGTTGCTTGCCAGCGTTCTAATCGCACAACATTTTCTATAAATGTTTAAATAATTTGACTAGAAAGTTGTCTTAAATTAGAAAAACTCTATAAGAAAAAAAATGCCAGAGTCACAATTAATCACACACCATTATAGCCCAATCTAACAATCTCCCTCAGTAAGTCAAACCATGATGTCTTTTGTGAAGTTACATTCGTTAGCATGTTTTCTTATATTATAAAGGTTGTATTTTCTACCTAGAAACAAAATAAAGAATTACTACTAATTTTTTTTGGAGGTTGAAAATGCGGTGTCAACTGCTTCGTTAAAAGCAAGTATTATTGTGTGTACTTTGATGCCTGTGTGGGTGTGAATATGCGATGTGACTTTGAATATGGCCACCTTCCTTCAATCACTCTAATATTTTCCCATAAAACACTTTCTTTTAATTAAAATGTTTAATTGTAATCAATACTTTAATAGCACAACTGATACTCAGTTGTTTTTCAAAATTTTACCCAACTTTTTATTTTTAAAACATTATATTATATTTTTTTCATATGTATAATTTAGGTAGAAATGTTCTTAAAATTTGTAAAAGCATGTAACATATTCTTTTAGTGTATAAAACGACATTAGAACTCTTTATCTTTCACACAAACAGAGTCACTGATAACGAGGAATAACTGATACAGGTCACATTTAACACGTACCCATTCTCACTTGTAAATGAAATGGTTTTTTATTTTTTGTCCATATTTTATGGCAGTAATTTCATTTGAAGCAGATACTTTTAAACCTCACCGACCTCCATCCTGTGAGGCCACATGCCATTGTCCCATTCTCATTTCTCATCACATCAAGGAGCTTCTGCATTGCAATTTGCAGCCACTTTAAAATCCAAAAAACAGAATAAAAATAATACCTTTATACCAAATAGTAACTAAATTACATCTTTTTTTATTGAATCACTGTCAATTTCTGGGTTCTTGATACCTTCCTTTTTCCTCTCCTCCATAATATATAGCCCCTGCACCTCCCCACTTTTCAATCCCCCAACTCCCTCTCCCTCTCTCTACTTGAAACTTCTTTCTTTTCCCAAGGATTCCCTCCTAACTTGGTGGGATTATCCGAAGTTTCAGCTGCTTCCACTCACCCACATTGTCATTTCCTTTTCACTCCCATATGGAGAAGCTTATCTGCATGTTCTTTTTCCTTCTTCTTCTGGCCCCTCCTTTTACTTCTGCTGGCCATGACTATGGTCAAGCTCTCAGCAAGAGCCTTCTCTTCTTTGAAGCTCAGAGATCTGGCTACCTTCCCCACAACCAGAGAGTCTCATGGAGAGCGCATTCTGGTTTGCAAGATGGCAAAGCTAGTGGGGTAATTTCAAAGCATACAAAACTCAATCAGTTTTATCTTGGTTTTCAGTTTTTCTTTGGAAAGTTCTGGTTTTTATTGTTTCTGCAACTGTTGCGGTGAAATTGCAGGTGGATCTAGTTGGAGGGTACTACGATGCAGGGGACAATGTGAAGTTCGGATTACCCATGGCGTTCACCGTTACGATGATGTCGTGGAGCATAATTGAATACGGCAAACAAATGGCTGCAAGCGGTGAGCTTGGCCACGCCATGGAAGCAGTTAAGTGGGGTACGGACTACTTCATCAAAGCACACCCTCAGGCCAATGTTCTCTATGGAGAGGTATTATTTTTTATTAATTTAATCAATAAGGTTATTTTTTTTTTTATTTTTAAAGTTCTTTATTAGAGTTGAATTTTAATGTTACATCAAGGAATAATTGATTTACCATGACATCTTTTTCATGAGATTATAATTAAAAAAATGTTGGTGTTATGGCTTTTTGACGATTAGGTGGGAGACGGAAACACTGACCATTACTGCTGGCAAAGGCCAGAGGACATGACAACGGACCGTCACGCTTACAAGATCGATCCAAGCAATCCCGGGTCGGATCTCGCCGGAGAAACCGCTGCCGCTATGGCTGCTGCATCCATTGTTTTCCGACGCTCTAACCCTGCTTATTCTCGGGAACTTCTAACTCACGCCTATCAGGTAAACACTCGATCAACTAAATTTTATTCATTTATTTTTATTTAGTTATTGCATTGAAGTGTAGAGGCAGCGAAAGGGGTGAAACGTGGTGCGCATGAGTTGTTGTTGAGAACAGCACTGTCAGTGAAGTGAAGCGGTTGGAGTTAATAGGCAGTTACACTTTTATGAGTCTTTTGTCAGAGTCGTTATTGCGACCAAGTTGGGCCGCGTAGGTTACGGTTGCATTTGCACCAAAAAGTTACTAACATTAAATCACAACATTGTCCCTTTATTTTTCTAATAACTCTACATAGTAACTAAATCAACTAAAGCATGTTATATCAAAAATATTTTTTCTTTTGAATTATTTTATTTTATGACTTTCTGTACCGACACTAGTTATTTTTGTTTGACGAAAATATAAATATTGTTTTAATCTCACATAAAAAAATATATTTATTTTGTTGGAATGCATTACGTAATTCTTGTGCTTATAAAAAAGCAATGGAATGAATATAGTATCTAGAATCTTGTGTCCCATGAAAGATGCTTTTTGTACACTTGTTAATTTTTTTCCCCACCCCTTTTTCTTTGGTTACCCTTAATGAGCAAATATGTTCACTGCAATTTCTTTTTTCTTATAATAATTAAAGAAGTGTGAACGGAATATTTTAGGAGAAAAGTAAAATTTGTTTACAGACGAGTTCACCTACCTGATCCTTTCAATGCATTCTCATTTTATAGATAATATTTTTATTTTATTTGTTTTTTTTTTACTGTATTGAGAATTAATACTAAAGATTGTGGTCCAAAAATAAATTTGGTTGTTAATGTTTAAATGGGAAGATGGAGAAGAAAGAAGAGTGGGGTGGTCTCTGATGGGTCGGCGAAGGGACAGTCTTACCCATGTGTTGTGTAGTCCCTTGGAGGATCCTAACCTTCCTTCAAAATGCTTTCACATCACACAAAATCAAACTTCGTTATTGCCATTATACCCTCTCACGTGGCCATACTGTCGGTGCTATTTTTGGCACAAATAACACTTTGCTACTTGTTTGGTGTGTATTTACTTTACCACCACTCTTATGGGGTCTTAAAATAAAAATAAATAAATCTCTATGTGTACTGGTTTTTTATACTGGTACTGGTTATATCCTATCTATATTTTCTCCTACCTTATACTTTACTCTTTCACCAACTTCTGGATTCCGTTTCTGTTTGCTGTCACTGTTCTTGATAGGTGAAAAACATGTTGCATTTAATTATTCATTTATTAGAGTTCGACTGATGAAGAGAGAAAGATGCTTCTGATATTCTGGTCTTAATAAGACTCTTAAGTAAAAACAAATATGCTATTTGGGTCAGATCTGGATCTGATGACCCCTCTGGTATCTGTTATTTTAGTTGCATCTAATAAATAAGGATAACCAATAGGTTGATTTAATAAATGTTTCACCAACTTAGCTAAGATTAATTAATTAATTCATTGAATGAGAACAGTGAAAGTGAATCCACTTTACTCCCTTCCATCCATTTTCACCAGGATCTGCTCAACTGATTCTCCTTGGCTTTGTTCTGTTCATTTCAGTTGTTCGATTTTGCTGACAAATACAGAGGCAAATATGACAGCAGCATTACCGTTGCCCAGAAGTATTACAGATCAATCAGTGGCTACAATGTATGTTTATCAGTTTTGATTGTGTTCTCTTCTCTGTAATTAAATATGAACAAATTTAAAATTTTTCCCTTTTTAAAAAGTAACATGAACGTGAAATTATTGGCTTGAATTAGAATTAATATAAACAAGCAATGGTAAATAGGAGCAAACAAATGTAATTGTTTATTGAGTTTTGGTCATTGTGGTTGCAGGATGAATTGCTCTGGGCTGCTGCTTGGTTGTATCAAGCATCTAACAATCAGTATTACTTGGATTACCTTGGAAGAAACGGTGATTCCATGGGTGGAACTGGTTGGACCATGACTGAATTTGGTTGGGATGTTAAGTATGCCGGGGTTCAGACATTGGTTGCCAAGGTACAAACACATTCTTAGCTTCTTTTTTTGCTTATTTTATCAAATATTGGCAGCTAGCTAAGAATCTTTCGTTGTTATTTCCTTGCAGTTCTTGTTGCAGGGAAAAGCTGGTCATCATGCTCCAGTTTTCGAGAGATATCAGCAGAAGGCCGAATCTTTCATGTGTTCGTGCCTTGGAAAGGGTTCTCGCAATGTTCAGAAGACTCCTGGTGGCCTCATTTTCCGCCAGAGATGGAACAACATGCAGTTTGTCACAAGTGCCTCGTTTTTAGCCACTGTCTATTCTGACTACCTTGCTTCATCTGGTAGGAACTTGAGATGTAATTCAGGCAATGTTGCCCCTGCTGAACTTCTCTCCCTTGCAAAGTCTCAGGTAATTCAACCTCCTGCATTCCATTTTGTAGTTCGTGTACTAGAAAGTAAGTTTCAGTGGGAACTAAAACTTGACATGCTTAATCTTCAGGTGGACTACCTTCTTGGAAACAACCCAAGAGCAACTAGTTACATGGTGGGCTATGGAAACAACTTCCCACAAAGGGTTCATCACCGAGGTTCCTCCATTGTTTCGATCAAGGTTAACCCTTCGTTTGTCAGCTGCCGGGGAGGTTATGATACTTGGTTTAGCAGCAAAAGGAGTGACCCCAACCTACTCACTGGTGCTCTTGTTGGTGGACCTGATGCGTATGATGACTTTGCTGATGAAAGAGATAACTATGAGCAGACAGAGCCAGCAACCTATAACAACGCTCCTCTCATCGGTATTCTAGCACGTCTGAATGGAGGTCATGGTGGCTATAACCAGCTTCTTCCAGGTATTGCCACCATTAATCTTGCTGTATGCCTTTTTCTGTTAACACTCTTTGATAATGTTGTAATCGGCTTTGATATCTTCCTTGCAGTTGTTCCCGCTACTAAACCTGTTGTTATCAATCCTCGACCATCCCCCAATACCAAGACAACTCCATCTCCAGGTACTGTTTGTCTAGTCACTTCACTAATTCACTTGCACAATGTATATTGCTTAATTAACCGACAAGTACTAGAAACTAAAAGGGTATGTATATGTTGAGATCGACATCTAACGGGAATTTCTTTTTCAGCTTCATGGTCAGGCCCAATTTCTATTGAACAGAAAATGACCACCTCATGGGTTGCCAATGGAAAAACTTATTACAGATACTCAACAGTGGTGACAAACAAATCTAACAAGAGTCTCAATTCTCTCAATCTTTCGATCTCCAAGCTTTATGGTCCAATCTGGGGTCTCACAAAGTCTGGTGATTCCTACACATTCCCATCATGGCTCAGCTCACTAGCTGCAGGCAAAAGCCTTGAATTTGTCTACATCCATTCTACTTCTCCAGCAGATGTCTCTGTGGCTAACTACGTGTTGGCCTGAGAGGTTTGAATTTGCTTTGAAGTGAAATGAGAACAGTTTACTGCTTTGTTGTGTAAGACTGTGTAGCCATACAAATGTGCAGTGAGGAGAGGGTGTTTACGTTTTTACTTTTTTATTTTGGTGTCAAATCTTCTTCTTCTCTTGTGTATTTTGCATTTCAGTAGGTTAGATCAAAGTAGGTAGATTATATAAGATGGAAGGACCGGAGCAGAAAGGAGTGAAGAGACAAAAGGGCAGAGCTCATCCTCTTTCTCTCCGCTTTACAACTTATATACAGTGAGTGATACGAGACAGACAACGAAACAGGGTTGTTGAGAAGTTTAAAAAAAAAATGAACTTCTCAATATTTGAGAGAAGAGTCATCACTTGTATTTTTCAACAGCTTTGGATGTCTTTTCTGTGTTTGATGTTGTAAGCTTTACAGCATTTTGTACTCTCTACAAACAAACAGTTTGTGCTATATATATATATTATTATGTCCTTGTGCTATAAAATTATAACTAGCATATTTGGCTATTTCAAGCTTGTGATTTTTAATTGAATGGTCGAAAACTAACAAATACTGTTTTGTGTGATTCTAAATTTTAACTGTATATTATACTCAGCAATGTTAATGTCAGTGTCACGTTCAAAGCCCTCAAAATGAGCGGCCAAGAAGAATTTTTCGGAGTGAACAATAGTAGTCACTCACATCTTATCTAATATACTAAAAAGGAGACAAATCGAAACTTGAAATTACAAGAACAGTTGAAAACCAATTTGTAACATATAATGACTATAACAGAACTCGGGGATTTAACAGAAAACATGTCCGAAGTTTCATTAACTAGGAAGCTTCTTCTGTTCTCGGAAGGTGCTCTGATCTGAAGCAAATGTGACAGACCATCTTTTATTGTAAGTCCATGTGAGCTTCAGAGACAAACACAGGAGATAACAGCTAAGCTGGTGTGTAATACGTAAAATGAAACAATCATAAAATTAGTAATGAAATGATTGAAATCTGAAAAATGTTTATTTAGTTCGTTAACGACACGAAAAGGGAAAACACATGAATATTTACATATGACATGTACTTGCCAGTGAATTTAAAGGGAATAGTTAATTTGTCTTTTTGAATTAAGAATTTCGTCTATATTTATTATTAAAATTTTGAAAAAAGTGATCTCTACACTGGATTTTAATTGAAGGCAATAGTTAATTTTTTTTCCTAATAATTTTAATTGGTTCTGCTGTCAGCAGGCTGCAGCTGAAAAGAAAACACGGGCTTCATAAACCGACACTGGTTCAGCCCAAAATGCACGATGAGGCCCAACATAGTTTTTTTTCTTCTTCTGGGAACTGGGAAAAGAAGAGAAGAAGAACAACAACAAGGCTTCTTCTTCAACATCGTGATCTCGTTCTGGTCAAATCGAAATCAAAGTGAGACTGACGCAGTTTCTGTTCATCCCATTTCAATAAGTTTTTATCTGCCTCCAACTTCAGAAGACAGAGAAGAGAGAGCGAACGGAAGATGGAGAGGGAAAGCGAGTTGGTTGGACTCTGCATAGAGGCAGCATGTGAGAGCAAAGAAAGCGTTGAAAAATGGCGGATGCAGAGGCGCAGTCTCGATCGCTTACCTTCTCCTGTCGCCGATGCTCTCCTCCGCCGGCTCATCGCCCGTCGTCTCCTCTACCCTTCCCTCCTCGAGTACACTCACTCTCTCTATCCCTCATTTTCAACACAATCATGTTCCATTCTCGTTTCTAATTTTTTCCTTCCTTGTTAGGGTTTTCAAACACAGCGCCGAAGAGGTTGACGTGAGGGACAACGGCTCCGTGGACGCGGAGTGGATGGCGTATTTGGGAGCTTTTCGTCACTTGCGCTACTTGAATCTCGCGGATTGTCATCGAATCACCACTTCAGCACTTTGGCCAATTACAGGTGTCGTATCTATCGTCATTCTTCTCACTTATTCTTGCTGTCACTTTTTACGAGATGGCTCAGTCGTGGTGCTTAATTGGTTTTAGGAATGAATACTCTTCAGGAGTTGGATCTGTCTAGGTGCTTCAAGGTTAACGATGCCGGGATTAGCCATCTTCTCTCCGTTCCTAATCTGGAGAAGTTGCGCATTTCAGAAACTGGCGTCACTGCCAAAGGAGTCAAGCTTCTTGCCTCTCTTGAAAACTTGTCTCTTCTCGACTTAGGTGGCTTGCCCGTAGATGACGTGTCGTTAACTTCGTTACAGGTATTGTGTTTTCCTCTTTGATGCTAGTGTATGCGATAATCAGCGCTGTACCAGTCAGTGATTTTTTACTCCATCAATATATGTTGAAATTATTGTTTCTTTTCTTTGTAATTGTATAATATTTATGGAATTTGTTATGCTGCTAGATGAACATGATAATTAGGCGCACTTCAAGAGTTGGATTTTGTTGGATGCTATAACTGTGAATTCTGACGCTACTGTTAATGAATCCTTTTATAACTAGTGAGACATTGTTTACTTCATCCTTGATTGTTATTTCTAAGATTATTTTTGTTTACACCGTTGGTCTTGTTCTGCTTCTAAATCAGTTAGAAAATCTTGCCAAAATCGTTATTTATTGCTTTCTATTGGTGCTGATTAGATATGGTTTTGTATTTAATTGGGGTTCAGTTTAGCCCTATTTTTCAATGATCTGGATTTGGGCTGTAATGGATTGCTGTAAGCAGCACTTTGTTGGATGTCAGCTTTTTTCCGAATCACTTGCTTGAATTCGCCATTAGACATTATTGTTTGTTTCAGTCGGGGATTCACTGTATTAGCTTTTTGGAATGTGCATGTGTTTATGCGTGTAAACACTTCTGTGTGTTTGCTTGATTTTGTGTTCTGTTCTCAAGTTGTAAAAATGGTCTTATAAATATGTGTATTTATTTTTTTATGACCTGTACCGTTTCGCTTCACCCTCCTCCTAGGTACTGAAAAGGCTACAATATATTGATCTTTGGGGTAGTAAAATATCAAATAAAGGTGCAGCTGTTCTCAATGTGTTCCCAAAGTTGACCTATCTAAATCTTGCTTGGACCAGTGTCACAAAATTGCCCACACTATCATCTCTTGAATGCCTGGACATGAGTAACTGTACTATTGATTCTATACTTGAAGATGATAAATCTCCTTTGGCAAAGCTTATTTTCTCTGGGGCTACATTCCTGAATGAATCTGGAGTCTTCTCGTATGCAAATACAAATCTGGTATCCTTTTTGGATGTAGCCCATACCAGCCTGCATGAATTCTTCTTCTTAAGTAAAATGAAAGTAATAGAACACCTCAATCTCAGCTCATGCATGATGGGGGACGATTCAGTTGAAATGGTTGCATGTGTTGGTGCTAACTTGAAAAGTCTGAATCTAAGTGGTACCAGGGTTAGTTCTGCTGGATTAGGGATTTTAGCTGGACATGTTCCCAACCTTGAAATTCTATCATTATCTCAGACACCATTGGATGACACTGGCATCTCATTTATCAGTATGATGCCTTCATTAAAGGATGTTGACCTGAGCAATACATACATTAAAGGTATTTGATCAGTTGACAGTTCTTTCTAATATGATTTATAAATTTGTGTGCATTACCTGTGGTGGCAGATATAGGCTGTACTCTGGTTAAATCCTACCATTTTTGCAGCCTATTGATTGATCCCTTTTACTTTACCATTGGGCTGCTGCTTACCAGGAAACTTCTTTGCAAGACTAACATGTGTTTGTTAATTTATTTGTCGTCCATTTCCTTTACTGCTTTTTTGGGAAGAACAAAAAGATGCGTGCTTGCAGTATGTTTTGGATTAACATTTATTTAATTTCTGATCTTGATGTTGATTTGAAACCCTACTAAGAGTAAATCGTATATTATGCCAGATATTCAACATCTCCTGTTTGGTTTCATCAACATGTGTAGGACAACTCAGTTTCCAATATTGTCTTTTAATCAAGTTACGTTGTAGAATAATGTGTCTTTTGTTGGTGCACTGCACACTAGATTTAAATAGCTATTTTCTATCCTAGAAATCAAGGTTGATATTATTAAGGAGCCACTTGTTTGAGAAAATGTTATTGCTTTCAATTTTAATCACAAAAAGGCCATTTGTTTGAGAAAATGTCCTAGAAATTGTATCTTTAATTACTTTGTTTTCATTTTACTTACTATTTTCGAAAGTTTGTAAAACAGTGTAAACAAAAAACCAATAAAGGTTTTTCACAAATTTCTATACAAACCTTTGAAAGCAGGTTACAAGTTGAAAATACGGTTCCCTTTTCATAATTAAAAGTGAAAACAGAAAAACATTTTTTAAACCAAATGCTCCCTAATAAGCTACAACTATAGCAACGAGATGCATTTCATATAAAGAAAATTAGGTGGTTGACTTATGCTGAATGATTTTACACTGTATTCTAATTCAAATGTCATACTGAGATTGGAATATTTATTGGACTGTAAATGTGGGGTTTGGTAGTGGTAAAGCTTTGGGAAAAAATGGCTATTGGGATAAAACCTCCCTTGTAATTTGCTAGTATTACTCCCCGGGACCCTTTGGAGGATGAGGGCCATCGAGTCCAGCCCAAGACTGTATGTCCCGGCACGATTCACTTATTCCATGAGGCAAGTCAATGGTGCAATTGGAATAGCTTCTCATTATTTCCTAGGTTTTAGTTGTGGAGGGAAAATGTCGGGAGATGTGTGGTTATTTGTTACATTCACAGCATGTGAAGGTGATGAGGCTCGCATGCTATTTTGGCCTTTCCTTAGGCCTGAGAGGGTGTATCTTCAAGGAAGAGGAGCGCCACTCTGTTATCGTTTTTAACCAGTTTTATTACTTACACATAATTTCAACATGAAAAATCCCTCTGTTATATTGTAGTAAGTGAACCTAAACGGTATTTTTAAGGCCTTTTTGGTTTGAGGAAACCTTTTCTATTTTCACATATAACTACCGAAATGTGACTTTGTTCTCAGTATATTTCTGGTTTTTAGAGATTGTTAAAATAAACAGTGAAAAATAAACTATCATTTTCATAACTTACTAACAAATATTTTTAAAGAGGAAATAGAATGAAACTGATTTGACATTTTTGTAATTATTTGTGCAAAGACAACTGAAAAAAAAAAATTCTTAAACTGAAATTGCCCTTAATTTCTCGGATAGAAAATGTCCTCAATTTGCTATCTTTGCTAGTGCCTTGAATAATTGTTCACTTTGTTTCCAAGGCTTCACTTTTACTTCTTATTAAGCATTCAGTTAATGTTATAGTGGATCATTTCGATATAGCAAATTGTGATTTTCTTGTCTATTTGTCTATTTTACTGTTCGAACTGTCTACATTTTGTTTGTATTATTGCATCCGTCATATCGTTTATGTCTCCATTTTCTGCTTCTGGTTTAAAAATTGTCTTTTGGGCTTACCTTCTGTATTTACGACTTAGGTTTTCTACACCCAGGAAAGATTGATGTGGACTCCCCACTCTCACTGATGGCTTTGCAAAATCTTAAATTAGAAAGGTTGAATTTGGAGCATACGCAAGTTAGGGATGAAGCTTTATACCCCTTGTCAAGCTTCTTAGAGCTGAAATATTTATCACTTAAAAGTGCTTCTCTTGCAGACGTCTCGCTTTACTATTTATCGTCAATTCCAAAATTGACAAATCTTAGTGTTTGTGATGCGGTATTGACAAATTATGGGATTGATATATTTAAGGCTCCTGAAACTCTGAAACTGCTGGACCTCAGAGGTTGTTGGCTCTTAACAGAAGACATTATCTTGTCATTCTGTAGACGTCATCCACAAGTTGAAGTCATACACGAACTTGGTACAGTATATCCTTTTAATAAAAATGGTCCTCATCATTCCTCTCCATCTCGATCAACTTCTAGGACTTTGCAAATGGCTAAGAAGAAAGATCAAGCTCCGGTATTACCGTATCTTGCAGGTAATTTCTATTTACCTTCTAATCTTTAAGTTTCTAGCTTTATATGACTATCTAATTGATTTGTTTTCATTTATTTTTTACATAGATCAAAGATTAAAGTATAGCAGGGATGAGTTACTTGCATTGCAGTTTGCGTCCTTGCCTCCTGCATCTAGTAGTGAGAGTAGCAATTCAACATTTGAGAAACAATTGGACTGAATGGTGAAATCTCCCTTTATATAATTGTTTGCACTGATGGCATTGGTAATTTGTGTTCATTTTTCTTGTTTTTCTTAGTCGTGGCCAATTTTATGATATTACTTGCTTTGCTTTTATTTTAAATATGATATCCTCCTCCTATTTATGCTGGGTATGCGCATTTTTGTTGCTTTGCAGGCGAGGGTATGTGATATGAACAGAGAGGATTAATAGCCCGAGTCCGATGTAGTTCATTTGTTCATAATTCGAATGCACATGGTCAAAGAAGAATCATGTTTCTGTTAGAGAAATCGAATGTGATGGTGAGCCTTGGTTCCAACTTACCATGGCTTACATGTAGATATGCAACGTGGATTAAGAAAGGTTTAGTGATATTATTGTGTGTTTTGGCTGACACGTGCCTTTTGTATTGGGGTGCAGAGTGGACACATGGGATGTTGTGAAGGATTGCTTCTACTTAGTAGTTTCTGCAGGCTCTCCCAAGTATAGAAGATTGCAGTCATCAGGATGGTGTTGCTTCAGACAAATCGTTAACTACGCACTAGATCACTCCATGACACTTTGTGATGGTTTGTACTAATTATGATAAATCTGAAGGGTGGACAATTTCAAGGTGTCTTGCTCGTGTTTTTATTTGATTTCTCATATAAATATGTAGAAGCAGCCTGTTCCCTCGGTGTCCATTGTTCCTATATAGGGTACTCGGGTAGGAGAAGTACTACACTATGGGAGTTAGTTAGATGAGAAGGAACACTATATACAGAAATTGGCACTTAAGTTTGTGTTTTCATCGTACTCAGCCAATCACAATTCACAGTTATTCGTAAAATTCTATGCTTTTATTAAGCAATCAGATCGAGGACAGGCTGGAATGGCAGCTAATTGAGGAAGGGATCAAACGATGCCATTGTAAGTTATACTAACTATATCATTTTCAATAACTCAATCGCCTTTTTTATTGAATGTAATTTTTATTATTTTACTGTATAGTTAAATTACACATTATCATGATTGTGTTAAATTTTTGTAGAAATGAATAACAATAAGATGGTAATCAAAATTGTAAATATTTGTGTGCGTGTTAATTTTGACAGATGTAAATAGCGTCTTAAATAATTTTATATTGATATAATGTTTTAAGCATGATCCAGATAGGAACAATCTAATTGAGTTTTAAGAATAGAATATCTAGTTAAAAGTTATTATTCTATTGACAGAAAGGTAAAAGCAAGTCTTTTTTGCCAATCCTTCTGATGGAGTTATTTAGCAATGAATGTTTTTATATATAATTTTTATACACTGTGAACCCTAAAATTGGATGTTATTAGTATCAAGCACAAATGAACAATCTGCCCAGAAGAACAAGATAATATGCACAAATAGACACAAATCAACAAGATAAAGAAAGCCATAATACTTAGAGGAATTGATCAGTGGATAACAATGCACAAAAGTCAACGTAAACTGTAACGAGTAGTCTGTTGATTCCTGCAACTACGGAAAACGATTTCGAAAAGTTTTTTTATAGGGTGGAGGGAGAAATTTGATGGGTGTAAGAAGCAATGGGCTAACAAGTATTGACCTAAAGGTTAACAAGTTTGGGCTAATTGATTGGGATGATGTAGGCCCAACAATCTCTAAATAAATATTGTAAACAACTACAAATCAAATAAAATATTACAAGAGAAATTCATAGTCTACTATTAGGCTAATATGAAACCATTGTCAACTACACAAAATGTCTGTTTGTTCCTTGACGCCAAAAGATTATGAACACAATTTAACTCAATTGTATACTTATATATTATTGGTCGACTTAATAATACGTTAAATAATTTTTTTACGTTTTAAATAAAACGTATATAGTTTATTTTTTTAGTGTAAATAATGTAGAAATTTATAACATTAAATACTATGTCCAATCAACTCAAGTAGATTCCACTCCTTCAACTATATATGTACTTTAACAATTTATTTAAACAAAATAAGATACTTCTTCCACACCAAATCTTCTAGGTATTAAAATATGGTCATGCTATGTAGTGATAAGTACATTGTTTAAAAATAATTAATAAATATTAAGTTTTACAAAAGTTTTTAATTAAATATGATACTAAATAAATTCTGATTTAAGTAATTATTAATGTAGTTTTATTTTATTTAAAGAAAAAAAATGTTCATAAATGTTATACAGCTGTAATTGATAATTTATTTTTGATACATATAAAAACTGTTAAAAAATAATTAAATAATCAAATAATTTTAATGACGATTTCCTTTCGTTTGTCTTTCATTTTTAAATGTTGCTAAAGACTTAAATTAATGGAGAAAACTTTCATATTTTAAGCTTCTCATTTTAAATTTTTACCAAAAAACAATTTCAAATTACAGAAAGATATTTTTGTTTGCTTCGTGGTATAAAAACATTTTATATCTATTGGTGAAAGAAAAAATTAATAAATCTAAAATATTAACTTTTTAATTATGATTCAATCATTAAATTTAGCTTTTGTATTGAGTATAATAAATGTAACTAATGATTTATTAATTTATTCATATTCATTACATGTAATTTTTTGTAATTTGTGAATACGTCTTATTTTAAATTTATGTAAGATGTCACTTGAATATAATTTAAATTGCAATAATAAAATATGACAAAACTCATTCATATCATTGATGCTAAAAATCATACTATTAAATTAGATATAACGTTCGCACTAGAAGTTGATCAGCGTGACGTAAGTTCATAATGGATAATTAAAATCAACGGGTTTTTTTTAATATATAATTAAAACATGCTCAATATTGTATGATAGGGCTCAATATGGAAAATTTTCATATTGAAAAAATCTAGTTGATATTGTATTAGAGAAGCAATAACTATTATTCATGGTTAACATGAATAATTTAACAATTTCAAATATAAATTTATCTATCTAAACATATTTTTCCAGCTTATGATTTGAGCAGCTATCCATGCATATTATTTGCAATCTATATGAATAATAATCTACACAACCACGAAAAGGGAAAGCAAGCGCAATCACATGAATAAACAAAATTGTCTTCGTCTCGTTGGCTCCAAAAGCATATCTCAAGCATTGGATTTGTTGCTTTCGTTCAGTGTTTTATACATGTCGTCAATGGTATTCTGTGCACAAAAATATTGTAGTCAATACTAAAACAAAAACCTAAATGCATTAGTTCTGAGATTAAATTCCTGTATAACAAAGTAAGGAGAAAAGAAAACCATCATGCATTCCATTTGAAGTTGTATGATACTGAATAAATCCATGAGAATTTGTACCTGATAGTATTTAAGCAGTTCTGGTCTTTTCTTCTTAAATGTCGGAGTCATAAGGCCACGTTCCATGTCAAATGGAACTGGGTCAAGATGAACTGCTTTAATAAACTCAAAACCTTTTAACTGACAAAAACAAATAATATCAGCTTCGTATAATGCTTCAACAAATGTATGTACCAATAAACACACAGAGAATAAAGTAGAATCAAAATTTATTCGTACTTAAAAATATATATTGTATAATATAAAGAATAGAGAAATGTTAATAGACCTTCTTTTCTTTTGCAAGCTTGACGAGCTCTCCAATTACGTAAGTTTTTGTTCTCGAATCTTCACAGACAGAATCAAAGTCTGCAGTTATATGATTTTCTTCTGCCCATTTTTCAATTGCTTGCTTGTTGGGGTTAACAATAGCAACTAAGTATGACTCAAAACTATTTCCATAAATCCATATCTGAAATAAAGCCGCAAAAAGAATTAACATCTATATGATTCTATATGCATGGAATGAAAAGAAACTTAAATTAAAACTTCTATTTATATATTTACACTAAACTAAACATTTTAATATCATTCACAAATCCATATGCTACAACAAAACAACATTTTTCAAGACTTTTTTGGGAAAATAGTTTAACAAAAAGATAAGTTTTCAGAGGACATACAGAATCAACGACAGAAGCTTGAACATAAATGTTCTCCAGATGTTCAACAGCAACATATTCTCCTTGTGAAAGCTTGAATATATTTTTTTTCCTATCAATAATTTTCATGGCTCCATTTGGTTGCCACTCCCCAATGTCACCTGTTTAGATAGATCATTCATGAATAAAATGTGGCCATGCAACTCATATAGTAGCAAAGATTGATTATCTGAAACAGGGCCAAATGAACCTGTGTGGAACCAGCCATTGGTCATGACCTCTTTGGTTAGGTCTTCACGTTTGTAGTACCCTTTGAACACTGTACTTCCCCTCACACATATTTCTCCTCTTGGTGGGTCTCCAAGTGCATCGTATCCCATTTCAGGAATAGATTCTAGGCACACAT
Source organism: Vigna umbellata (assembly GCF_029865625.1). NCBI lineage: Eukaryota > Viridiplantae > Streptophyta > Magnoliopsida > Fabales > Fabaceae > Vigna > Vigna umbellata. Next base: position 42,433,461 of record NC_142165.1, on the reverse strand, counting down.
CCACATATGGTACAGGAGGCCCCACTGTGCCAAGCATGTCCTTTTCGTTTGGTAATGACACAAAGGTTCCCGCACAGGTTTCAGTTAGACCTATTTTAATTTCAGCAGAAACGCATTAATAAGTCCATGCTCTCACAACACATGCAGTCATGCAAACAGAAGATTAAATGCATCAATACTTGACATACATATTTATACCACAATTCATATCAACACATGCACAAAATTGGAGTGGCAAGACATCAGAGTAACTTTCACAGCATTTATTCATAAATGTATGTCTACATTTGAATTAACAACATATGTTTTTTTCTTAAGTTATAAGTGTTGTGAATAAGTGAGTATCATAAAAGTCATGATAGTGCAAAATTGCCTTAGATCACATACTCTCAAGAGGTTTATGTATCAATACAATCCTTACACTTCCAAAATAGGTAACAAAAACGATGGGTCTTGTACTCATGAAGTTGTGAACCTTATTTAATAAGATGGTCTCTTTTACCTTGATTGAAGTTAACCTATACTATTGAATTTGATCCTCAATTGCAAGTTAGTTTATTCTTTTACATTATGTACACTATTCTTTACTATATGATTGGTGCATTTTGCAATTGATAATTCCACTTGGAGAAGTTTTGACTCCAGATTTGAGGACTGGATAATGTTTGCTCCATTTTTGACTCTAGATTTGAGGACTGGACAATGTTTGCTCCATTGATTATTACATTTTATTTTCCATTTGTTGATTAAAGAGGATCTTTGTTCCTCCAATTTCCATGTATGTTTTATCCTCTTCATCCAAATGAACTTTTTATTTTGTAAAAAATATTCAGAAAAATATAGTATGTCACGAACAAGATTAATTGAAATCAAATAAAAGCATACCATATCCTTGTAGGATATGAGCACAAGTCACCACCCGCAGATAACCTTCCACATGTTTGGATAGAGGTGCTGCTCCAGACAAAATAATACGTACCCTTCCCCCTAAACCTTGCTTTACCTGATCAAGTTACAAAAATATACTATATTAGTCAGCAATTTGGTTGCACTTGTTGTTCATAACAAAGGAGTGTGGAATTAAACTTAATATTGTAGCATCACCTTATTAAATACAATTTTGTCAAATAGTGGAGATGCTTCCTCGTGATTTCGCCCTTTACCTAAGCTATGCAACTTGCTACAAAAACAAAAAAGATTATTATCATAATCTTATAATTTATGGCAAGTGATCACAGTAATTTTTATATTCAACCTAATGAAAATCCAAATGAGCTTTTCTGTGTGAAATGATTTAGGATAGGAACAGTCGAACATCTCATGTTTTGTGCAAGATAGCAGTGACATACAAAAAACATAGTTACTTACTATGAGTAGGCGAAATTGAACACTGTCTGTTTCATGAAGCCCCCTGTAGAAATCTTCTGATTCAAACCTGTTTATCAAATTGAGGATAGGAAATACTGTTCAAAAAGATTAATAACAGGAGAAAAAGGAATTAACGAAAAAGACTACTCCAATAACTAACAAATAATTTAGAAAGTATGTCATTCCTGAATTCTACAACACATGATTTTAGAAGGATCACTAAATTGTCAACAACGGGAAAAACTTACCATTGTATACTCTGTCAAGTACACGGGGAACTGCAACGAAAATGGTTGGCTTTAGCTCCCCAATGTCTTCTAGTAACAATTTGACATCCTGCAATCATTGCACAAATCGTGTTTACATATCAAAGGCAAAGTTTGACTTTTCTCAGCATAAAGTTAAATCTAAAGCTCAACAATCATATCAAGCCTTCATTCAGTGATGAAATATTTGACATATACTCACTCCACGCCAGAAACCTATTGAGGCACCATGCATTATCATTGCCTCCTCAATGACCCTATCAAAGATATGTGCAAGAGGAAGGTATGATAGGTATACATCTTTGTCACTCAACTGCAAGCAGGAAAATGGATGACAGTTAGGAAGGACAAAGAAAGGATACATAAAAATATTGATTATCCTTTTAAACGAATACATTTTTAAAGAACTCATTAAAAGGCCAACACTAGCTTACTTTCTCATTGCAGCTCATCAGAACTTTGTCAATCCCAGCTAAAAGTGTGATAATGCTTTCATTGGTTATCAATACACCCTTAGGGTCACCAGTAGTTCCGCTGGTATACATTATTGTACATACATCACTTTTCTTTTTCTCAGGAAGATCAAAAGTCTGATCATGACCCTGCTCTAGACATCAAAAATTTGCATGAGGATTGAGAAAAACAACCGCTAAATATTCTTTCGCCTATGCACCTACATTTTTTGAACTGGATTTTACATTTACAAAAAAATATTCCTTGTTTTATCATTCAAAATAATGACAGACACAGGAATATAATACTTTTTACTGTGTTTTCAGAGTAATTCCAGATACTCCTTCTATAACTACTTGGCAGTATCTGCAATCACTCTTGCATGCTATTTTCAATGAAATTTTACAGCTAAATAGTAAGAGAAAGACTAACTATTAGTCAAATGAATAACGCACCACTTTCAAAAAGTCTTCCCATGAATACATGGTCAATCCAAACTGTTCAACTTGTTGCCTTTGTTCAGGGGTAACATCTCCAAAACTCACAAGTGCTACAAAATTAATAAATAAAGGTAATCATTTCTTTCCAAATATGTCAATATTTTAAGAATGAAAGTAGACAATAAAAAAAACACACTCTTGACATAGTTTGCTGCGTTTGGAAATGTCTTCAACAGCTGAAAAGTTTCAACAACAAATATAAATTAGGCTGGCTAGTAATAGAAATTTTTATTAGAGAATTCTTAATCCCTCGTAGCAATAATATAATAGATGATTTGAATAGGCATAAACCTCGGGTATCTTCTTTTCTTCAACAAAAGCAATTGAGACCTCTGCATGGCTTATAATAAATTCCACAGCCCCAGACCCTAATAAGTCATACATGTGTATCAAACGTCAAAACCCATTACAATTACCATTTGAAAACTTCTAGATGATGGCAAATGTTCATGGTTAAAGAATCTATGGATATGGATTATTGATGTGTGTTCTATGATCAATGGGACATTCGAGTTTTCAATATAAACATTTCACCCCTAAAGGGCTTTCGTGTGAATAGTTGTGGATGCAAACAGCCACTCATGTTCCTCCACCCAATAGTTAGATTGTTTAGATGATTTGTCTTTGACAGTATTAAATCTTGTGTAATACTAAAACAAATTTCAGTAACCGGATGAGTCAATGCATCATCATTGTGAAGAAACATGATAAAGAAGCCTTGCACATACCCAAGGTATCATATAAAGGAACACAGAAAAGTCCATGAGCATTGCAGGCCTGCAATAATGTTGCAATGTGTCAGAAAATATTTCAAAGATATAAGCTAGTTTAGCAGCACTATAAACGGCATCTCGTAATTCAGAACACTAAATATAATAAACAGGAGTCATTGTTCAACAGAAGAAAGTCGTGTTTCAATAAAGAAAAAATTGGCTTGTTCTCCTTCATATTCAAAATCATAATAAACCAACTACAGTAATCATATCAACAATACAATAAAAAGTATTCGATGAAGAAAACAAACAAAGATCAAAGTACAAATTCAACAGAAATCTCTCCATAAAAGTATTAGTAGAAAGAGAAATTTATAAAGAGAAAACACAACATAAAAGTAATGAAAGTCAAAATAAATTGTACCTGCATGCTCATAATCCATTTTGGGCTATTGGCACCATATATACCACATTTTACTCCCTGAAAATAGGCATTGTATAAAGGTATTCAGCTGAGTAAAAAAATAAAATATTGAAAGATTTCATGACCAAGTTATTAAAGACATAAAAGTTGTGAGAATCCAAAATATTGGAGTAAAGCATTAAAACACTAAAACAAGTTATAAAGAAAAACATGTGTTACTCACCTCCCCATAACCACAAGCACGAATGGAATTTCCAACCTTGACCACCATGTCGTACACCTCTTGGTAAGTTTGCCACTTGTACTTGCCAGGCTACAAAAGAGTGTGACAGAAGTGATAACACATTTTCACACTGACAAAAACAATAACAATGACAAAATTAACCAGAAAGACAGAGTTTACCTTCCCATCCACAATTTCACGAACACCAAGCATTGCCTTCGTAGGATATTTCTCCACCGACATCCTATACAAACACAAACAATTAAAAAATAAAAAAATAATCTCTCACTAAATGTAAATCTCATCCCCTCCAACCAAAGTTGTATAAATAAGATAAACTTCTCTATTCACCAATTGCTGCAGAAAAAAAACAAATATATATATATATATATATATATATATATATATATATATATATATATATAATAGTACTGTAAAGATCTTTACGCAGTGAATACATTAAAAATCAAACTAAATATAACTATTACAAAACCGAAAGATTTATTATATATTGAAGCATATAGGGAGTTGATTGTCATGGTTGTTGGTTTTTTGTTGTAATGAATATCCTCCTCCAAATGTGACTTAAACACTAATGTGACACATTGCTAGAAGGGACTAGTCTTTTTCACAAGATTCAAATCCGAACTGGTATATATAAATGTATGTTACATTATGCATAATTAAGGTGAAATAATAACAATAACTAATTATGATTATGGACATTGTGCTTCAAAAAAAAAAAAAAGTTGCAATGGGATTTGTGTATACCTAAAAATATCCCAGCATGTGTCGAGACCTTGTATGGGAGGAGGAGTTGGATCATTGCAGAAAACGCTACGGTAGACAGGACCCATTGATGGCCTTTCTTCTGTGCCCTCTTTCGCTTTCTCCACTTCTACGATTAACGTTTTTTCTGCCATCCCTCAATCAACAAAGAGATGGTCTCTTCTCTCTTTTCCTTTCTCTTTTCTCTTTTCTCTTTTCTCTTTTCTCTCAATGCCTTCTCAATTTCTAACCTTAATTCAAATCTATTATTGGTCATTCATTTCAGATCACTACACACTTTTTTCTCCGTTACCAAGCTAGTTAGTTACTCATTGCCGTCTATTTTTTCTATTTTTTTTATTTCTCAATTTCGGCATAAATTGCAGAAGAAAATCATTTCAATGTGTAAGAAATTTTACAGAGTAAAATATAATGAATTGTTTACGATATTATGTAGAAATAACTTTTACCTTTGGAGGTTCTTTGGAGGTGTTCGGTGATTTTTTTTTTAAATAATCTAGAATATTTTAATTATCTAAGGAGTCCTTTTAATAACAAAAATATAAGTTATGAAGTTAACTATACAGTAATTAATTTTATGTATATGAATTAATCTAAATAGAGAGAGAAGTCATAAATAAAAAATATACACCAAAATCATTATCAGTAAACATGATTTTAGTTCAAAACTTTTATTCAACAACAATTACACTAAAGTCTTTAGTTGTACGATTTTAGTGTTTTTGAATTTAGAAGAAATCAAAACTTTTAGTCAACTTTATTGTATTTTTTCTAAAGTCATATGTTATTTGCATGATAACTTCGTTTAAACATAATTAATTAAATTAAAGTCACTATTTAGGCTCACAATTTTAATATTTTCATTAAAATCTTTGTCTTTTCATGACTTAAGCTTTAAAAGTCAGAAATTGTTCATTTAAATAACGATTTCTTTAAAATAAAGTCATTCGAATAAGCAAGACTTAACTATTTTTGTAATTTTTTTTAAATCGGACTCAAATACGTAATTTTTAATTGTAAATAACTCTTATTTATAAAAGAATAATTTAAACTGCTTCCACCATTATATAATACTTATTTTTTTTATTCCATGTATATTGTATTTTTTACTACATGTGTATCCAAAAGCAAGTTACCATTTCACTGTGAAAAATAATCTAAATAATCTAAAGTGAAAAATAAGGTTTCAAACATTATTAAACATCTATCAAAGTGAAAAAATAATCTAAATTTATGTTCAAAAATTTTTAAGCCTAATTTGAAAAAATTAAATTCGCCAAAATCAATAATTTGACCATATTAGAATAATGAATTAAGTAATAATCCATAAACTACCTTAATTTTATGGCTGAATATTTTTTATCTTAAACATTTGTCACATAGAAACTAATTGTCATTCTGTAAATAGATTCATTAATGATAACATAGATGATTTTTTTTCTCTCTATCAATAAAGAAATTTCCATGAACACAGTACAAATTAACGCAAACAATAAAAATAAAATAAAATTACATTAAATACGACAAAATTAAAAGAGTAGAAAAAAAATCTTTATAATATGTCTTTTCCCTGTTTAAGGAAAATCTTAAAAGTATTATACATATCACCATGAAATTACAAATGAATATGACTTCATTCCCATATAAAAAAAAATATTTGAAAAATTAATGTATTATTAAAAAGTTGATATTTTATATGATAATTTCTCTAGTGTAATTAATGACAAGTATGATAAATATTCATTATTCATATTTATTAGAATATATTATTTGTCTTTTATGTATTTATTTTGTGTTATTTTTATGGAAATATGTATAATTTTTATATATTTTTAATAAAGATTTAATTATTTTTTATTGGGATAACTATCTAGGAAGATTGAAGATTGAAAAAAAAAGTAATTGGACATGAAACAAAAGTTAATTTGTCCCAAGTTAAACGAAAAAGATAATTCAACATTGGTGAAATTTTTCTTAAATAACTTTATAACTTTAACATTTAGTAGTTTTATATATTTTTATCTTGAATTGAATCGGTCAATGTTTTTAATCACTATTTAAATTAGTAAGTAATCCTAATTAGTCAAACAAATACATTTTTTTTTTAAAAATCGTTACTTAAAATTTTCATTTTATTATTTATAGAATTTTATACACTTTGTCGAAAAGTTAACATTTAATTTAAGATTTTTTGTCTCAATTTACAGTATACAATTCTTCTAATTAATTTGAGATTTTTTGAGGAATTGTGTAATGTGAATATACATCGATTTTTAATTGAAGTTTTTATTTTTCAATATGGTTATTAGCTCTTCATTACTTAACATTAATAATTATTTGGTAAACTAAAAAAAATAGTGGAATAATATGATATTCTCACTATGTCATTGAAACATATTTTATAAATAAAATTTTATTCCGAGAATCATTTCAAAATGTCATTATTGTTATGTAAATATAATCAGAAATCAACCTAGAAATAATATTTGAATCTTATGCGTCTCTTGTCTTAGACCAAATATTAATAAAGTTTTATTAAGTCATAATCTGGACAAGTAGTTGGTCCAAATTCAAAATTCTTTCATAAGTTGCAGCACTCTTATAATTTCATTACGATGAAATTACATCATAATGATAAAATAACTCGCATTCACGTGGAACTGCATTGAAAAATAATTTTTAATGTAACCATGGTCCACCTCAATTCGTATTAGATTTCATAAATTTTATAGGGCTTTTTATTTGTTACAACCCGTCATATTAGGATAATTTATTAAGTAGTTGATTTAAGTGACGACGAGTTTCTAGAAGAGAATATTTCTTAAAAAAAATTTAATTGCAGCATCTTTAGTAAAATCTTATGATATTTTATGTTCTAGTTTTTCTTATCTCATTATACAAGACTTTATAAAAGTTCATCTAAATTTTACTTTTATAACAAACCACAGTTTGAGCTCTTAAATAACTTTTTATTACTATATAAAAGACCTTATAATTTAACTTTTAAGATGTAAGAATATAAAAAAAAAATCTAAACAGCGTAAAAGTATAAAAGATATATTTAGAGATCACCAGAGTTTTTTTTTTTACAAGAATTCATCGTCCATACTATAGTTATTTTAGTAAAAAGCCTTGTAAAGATAAATATAAAGATCTTATATAAAAATGTAGATTTTTTTTTTAATATTAGTATTCATAAAATTAGTAAATATTTTTTATCATATACATATATAACCTTATTTCCCTATTTGGAGCAGAATAATGTTTAAAAAAGAACCTAAATTAAGAAATTTAAAGAATTTTCCTCAAAAATACACTGCTGCATATTAATAATACAACTTATTAATAGACTTTTAAAAGAAATTATTTATAAATTCATTACCTAATATTCTTGAAAGATTTAAAGTCTCCCACAAGTTTTGTATTATAAGATGAACAGTCTTTTCAAGAAAAAGCCAATTGACCCATTTAGAATTATTGGCATAATGAATGTCACACTAGTAATAAAATAACGCAATTCCTATTAAAATACATTAACGCTACGAATCTCAATCGCGCTTATTTGTGGCTTGCAGAGTTCAGTATAGCCGCTGAAAAATGACTTATTCCAAAAAAACTCACCGAGCTTATAGAAAAACTCAAGGCATGAGAGAAAGAATCAATTGGCACCATAAACCCACTTCTCTGCATTGCTAGTGAAACTAACTAACTCCTCTGGCTTAAACCACAAATTAATCTCATCCTTGGCAGTTTCGGGACCATCACTCCCATGAATGATATTTCTGTACAGCACAAGACAATTATAATCAAATTTGTGATGACCAAATAATGTACAAAGCATTGTGTAAAGAGAAACAAAACTAGCAAATTTATTTGCAGAACAATTGGTTACCTTCCAACAACAACAGCCAGATCACCCCTAATTGTTCCAGGTTCTGATTTCTGGGGATCTGTGGCTCCAATTAGCTTTCTGCCATAGGAAATAACTCCCTGTCCTTCCCACACCTGTGACATGAATTTTAGGGAAACAAAAAAATAATTAAGAACACTGGTTTTTTTATTCCTGTCATCAGAGGTTGAGTCATTTCTATTTTCTAACCATTGCAATAACAGGACCAGAGCTTAGGAAATCACACAACCCATCGAAGAAGGGTCTTTCTTTCAGGTCGTGATAGTGCTGTTTGGCAAATTCCTTTGAAGGAATCACTACTTTAATTCCCACAAGCTTGTACCCTTTCCGCTCAAAACGAGATATAATCTCAGAAATCTGAAAAGGAGAAAAACAAAAATGGTGAGCAAAACCTGAACAAAGGTCAGAAGTGTGGAAGAGAGTATTAGATAGTCCCAAATTATAAGGATTTCATGTTTCGACTAATGTATGTGTGAAAGTTAAATTAACGAATATAGAAAAAAGAATTAATAACATTTTAAATAAGATTAAGCAAAGATTAGTTGAGACTGTATTTCCATACTCGGTAATCATTTCTCAAAGTAGGGACCATATTGTGACACGTGATGACAAAGTTGCACTTACTTGTTCACAATGTTTCACAAACAAATCATAAAGAAGTGCAAGAAATGAAATTTCACTTTACCAGCCCTCTCTGAACTCCATCAGGCTTGATGGCAATGAAAGTGCGCTCCAGCTGTGTAAGAAAAAGTAGACACGTTATAATCGTGTCAGGGAAAACAGCACGCAACCAGCAGTATCAGCGTAAAAGGCAAGGAGAATTCGTTAAAGAAATGTAAAGCGTACCTCAGCTGCGTGCACCTCCTGATCTTGGAACATGTAAGCTTCAAGACACAACAGAAGAAAAAGAAAATAAAATAAAATCAGTAGCAGAATACCAAGTTAAAGGAAGCCTGCACTAATGTTAAGATCCCACCAACTAATTCAAAGCATATAAGCAGACGCTTAAAACTTTTGTCGGAAATCCGATTTCACATCCTACTATAGATAAAAAAAAATCGATACAAGTGAATATAAATCTACATTTTAACATAATATCAAAACCATAACCATAAGTTAAAACCTGTTAGACCTATCGTGTCATTTCTATTGGGTCACTATCGGTTAAAGTGTTAAGTTACTGTGTCAAAAATTGGTTAAATCTAAAAAGACTTGATTAAAGTTTTGAAATATTTTACTATGTAGGGGATGTTAAGGGAATTAAAAGTGTATGACATCCAAAAACATAACTTGATCCAAAAATAGTATTATTGATGTTGAAGAGGTCCCGAAAGCCACAGCTGCTACTATTAAGCAGCAAGGGACGAGGCTCCTCCTCCTTTGACACCCAATCGGCATCTCATATAAGTAATTGATTAAGATGCTTATGATTTTTAGTTAAATCTAATCTTAATTTTATGAAATTCTATTACATGACTAGATATGTATCTCAAACAATTGTATTATATATATTTTTAAAATAATTGCATTGTCTGTTGTATCAGATTCACATTTTTATATATGTACATCTTACTTAGATCTTAACCATCTATATTAATTGTACAGTGTAGATCTACTCATTGTAGACAAATATATGATATAAACGATAGTGGCACGCAGGATTAAAGATGCCCATTCGTAGCAATTAAAATACATATCCGGTTTGTCACTTTGTGATCACGAACACACACAGTAGTCAAAAAGTAAATGCATTGTTTCAACAGTTATTGCTGACCAAACCTGCAGCAGGAAGAGCAATGGCTCCCGAAATCCATGATGACGCGGATCCACTTCCAGAACCGCTCCTCCCATGACTCGAGGACCAAAGAGGCACTTTGCTGCTCAATGAAACAGCAGCAGCAGCCCCAACCGCACGTCCTTCTGTAAAAGCGAAAATTCATTTTTCGTCTCAGCGAAACACAAAACATCTAAATTCAACCCATTCACATTTCCAATCGGTTCCTAACGAAAACCATAACAAAGTACACGGATATTTCCAATCCAAAAAAAAAAAAAAAACAGATGTTCGCGCAAATTGTATAAAAAAAATTAAAAAGAAAACTGAGAATCATGAAGGTTTAATTTTAGCACGACGATATAGTGGTTAGGGTATAAGAAAGGTTTAAATTAAAAAAAAAGGCAATTGGAAAATGATGATGAGAAAAAGGCATAGGAGGTAGTTACGAGAGTGAAAACGAGAGGCTTTGGAAGCAGAAAGAAGGGACCTCGCGGCTCTTGAAGCAGATTTGCAAACCTGTGAGGCCATCTTCTTGGCTTCGGGTAGATTGTTCTGAGTGACAGAGCAGAAGAAGAGAACACAAGGATGCAGCGGTGAAGAATGATCAAGGATTATCGCTTCCTTTTATTTCGCCTACCTTTGCAATTTGGTCCTTGGGTTTTTGTTTTTTTAACTTTTCGGTAGTTTTGGTAGGATGTGTAAATTGGAAACGGGTGGTGTGTATGTGAGCACGTAGTGAGAGTTAGGGTTAATTAAGTAACTTTACTACTACGGTCAAACATTGCCCATGATGTTTGAGCCCACGTGCTCGGAATAAGATCCTCTCCAACCTCCTCCCCCTATATCTGTGCGCTTCCTGCATTCTCTACTTCTTACTCTCACCGAACATGCATTCACATGTAAAATATTAGTTATACAAATCGCATAAATTTTTAATTTTTTTATTTGGATTAACTAAATTTTAGGTTCATACTTTTAATTAGGTGATAAGACTATTATTTTAGTTACTTATCTTTATACATTAATAATATAAGTATAAAAGTATTTTTTATCAATATAAAATAATATTAAAATTGACATGTTAAATAACCAGATTGTTACATGTGATTTCCGTATCATCATCTTTAACGATAAAGAAATTTTCATGACTGAATTAAAAAATATAAAAAACTTTAGCATATTTTCCTACTATTCTCCAATTTAACTTTTAGGTGCATGTATCTCAACCGCTAATATGCATTAAACTTTTACAGAAAAAATAATTAAAAATGGATGGTGAGAGATTGAACTGCTCATCCTAAAGTTGTTTTCTAGCTGCAGGGGACATCCGCATTTATGTTACAGAATAAGTCCAACAACCGGAGGAGGGATGGCTGAAGTGAAATTATTAACAGCAGAGGAGACAGAGATTTTATTATGTACAAAGGATAATAGCAAGAGAAATGATGGTTGAAAAGGATGATGTAGTGATAATAAGATTGATGAATGATTGATTTAGTTTAAAGGGTGAGAAAAGAGGGATAGAGGTAGGGAACAATGCTCTTTTATAGATTCTTGTTTCCTGGAAAATCATCACGAAACCCCCTCTCTTGTCAAATACTTTACGTGGTACTGTTGCATTTGGACAAAAAGAACCAAAGAAAAGTTTCTTAGATGAGGCTCAAGTCTCGATTGCAATCAAGGAAATTTAGCTTGTAACCTGTGCTCACCTTTTTAAATGTCTGAGTATAGTAGTTTTAACTACCTAAACGTGACCCACTTCATTTGCTTCAGTGAAACGGAGATGGAAAATTAAAAAGAAATTGTGGAATCAACTTCACTCTCAAGACTGTCCACCAAAACGTGGAATTTTTTCTTCAGCAATGTTAGGCCAAAATATGTGTTTAAAAACTATTTTAACCACATAATCAATTAAGTAACTGCCTGCCTGTCTTTTTTTCTTTTTTTTTAATCAAAATAATAATAAGAAATAATACTAATAGTAAGATTAAATAAGAAGAATTTCCGATGGGAAACACAAGCCGCAAATATCTCTCCGTTATAGCTAAAATTGGCACCCCTTTCGTATTTGATTTTCACTTCTATTCTTTTGTTACTATAAGGGGCGTAAAGCATCGCCCAACCATTCACTTGATATACGTCGAAGGCATTCCTATAATGACTTTTGGATAATCCTCTCTAGTTTAGTTTTTGAGGTGAAATAGAGCTTAATTCACACTCATTTCTAAATACATTCACCGTATAATCTTGGCATTCACATTTTTCTTGATTATTATTTCAGTAGGGGCAGAGGGGAGAAGTCTTTCCCATGACACGAATGAAAATCTTTTGTAACCCAACTATCAACTTTTACCCCCTCCCACTTCTTTATATCACTATTTTATGCCTACAATATAATTTACAGCTTATCATAATCTCCCCAGGAAGATAATGAAAGTTGGACACTAACAACTCATAATGCTGTTCGTGAACAAAAGTATAACCACCAATCTTCATGCAGAGTTTTTATCCTTTTTTAAACCTCAAGATGCCACAATAGTCACTATTCAGGTGTAAGCATTCAATTTTATGTTTCTCTTTATAAAGATGTACCAACTCTAGTTAACATACATATAGAAAGGTCATTAAAATTGCAAGGTTTAAAAAGTCACAAATAAATCACTAGTTTTTATTAAGTTACTTTCAAGATATCATCGTTATTTACAAAGTAGCCAAGATTTACAAAAGCCACTTAAACTCACCAAACAAGGTGTACTTATATTAAATCTTAGTCGAACCATTGGGAACTGAAGTATCAGATTCCAGTTTGCGGTCAGCTTTAGGAAATGTATCACATTCCAATTTGCATTCGCTTTGTAAAGCTGATAACCAAGAGCCCACCTGAAAGAAGAACATTGGAGGCAAACTACATCATTGAAATGGTGACATGTGACTGACTTTAGAAGGTGATCAAAATTATATCAAGGATGAAAATTGCTTAACATAGTTCAGAGTGTAAAACTAAAATACAATAATATTAATAAGTACTACTAAGAATCAAATTATCTTAACGTGAACACACCTGTATCTTAGAACTGCTTGAGCATTCATATCGCAATCCATGACGAGTTAAAATATAAAAGGCATACTGAATTTCATCATCTTCTTGCTTAAAACATGGTAAACTCCCTACTTCAATGATATCAGATAGAAGAGTCGAGTCCTGCGGGCTTATATCTGCAATGTTTTCCCTTCATCAGAAAGCATGCATTGATGCTTTATAAATGAAAGTAAATCATTTAAAAGCTTGAGAATAATTTTTGTTTGATTGAGCGAACCATGTGCAGTTGTTCTTTTTCAAAGACAGATTAAAACACAAATTTAGGCTTTTTCAAAATAGCTTATGCATATGGGAGAGCTAGTTCTAAGCATGACATAAGGGTCTCCTTGACTAAGCTAGCAGCAAATTCCCCGCTGCTGCTCCTATTACTCTATTTAAATTAGGGTGGGTCTACGGCTGGTCCATCCTTTGACATAAAAGGGAATTTTTTAAATAATTATAAAGAGAATTCTTGGAGCTTCCAGTAGCTCAAGCTTTTGGAGAGTTGATTCTTGACAGGTTGAAATCCAAACAAACGTCATCTAAACGTCTTTAACTATATGGTGACGATACCTATATACGAGCTTCTGATTTGAAAGAAAAAAATGGTCAATAACAAACTTCAAGATAGTAGAAGTGGTACTATCCAATGGAGAATGAATTTTCCTAACCGAGGAATTGATTATAAAAGTTATTGAAAAGGCATTCCACACGGTGATTAAGAGGTTTCCAACACTTCCATTTCTCATCCACCCACATTTTAAAAGGCACAAATGTAATTTATCTGTAGAAAAAAGATTGTGAAGCCCGGTAAATTTTGACGTTCTGATTAGTCACATCATGCATTTAACTGAAAGATGAAAATAAGTTCATATTTGGTTGAGAAAATAATTTGAAAGCATGGGTGTTCCAATGGAATATTCTTTCTCGGGTGGTGTTTGTTGTGGATAGAGTGAAAAAAATTGAGTCTAGTCCCCTCTTATGTTTCTTATGTTATAATTGATAGAAAAATGAAAAAAATAATAATTAATTTTTTAAGTTAAATAAGCTTGTCTTGACCGTTTGGCCCAATTTGAACCAAATAAACTTTTGGGTTACCAAAACAAATCAACCTGCGCTATCTTTTGGCTCCTAGATAACTCAAATTGGTCTGAAAAAAATTTTAGATCTGAAGAGTGAACTGGATAGATTGCTCTTCTTTATTTACATCTATGTTTCGGTAAAATGAAACGGACATTTCATCACTTTTGTGATGAGATATCATTCCTACAGGCAGACAATTCAAAAGAGTTATCCTCACTAAAACAGTTGAATTCCTGCATCATATGTATGTCAGCAAATTCATGTGACTAATATCGAGTATAATAACAATACAATGACAAACAGAGAATTGCCGTTATCTATAGATTCTATATCCTACGCTGGATTCACTTTCATGCATTCTACCTCGCATAAATCGTTTAGGAGCAAGCAAGAACATTCAAAAAGGAATAAAACATCTTCAAATAAATTGGTATTTCTTTATATATTCAAAAATAGAGGGGCGCGGGAGAATAATACGAAACAGAGAGCAGAGCTTTACTGTTCAGATTTAACTGCATTAATATTAAAGCAAAGTAATTCTTAAAAATGAGAACTGCAAGAATGAAAGAACATGACTTACTGCATTACCTGTACACAACAGATATAAAAATATACATGCTCCATGGAGAACAACAAAACGAGGAAGCCGATCATCTACTTCAGTATCATCTATCGGTGCAGGTTCTCCTGGTAGTGCTGCCCATCTCTTTACAAGAGAGAGCAAAAGCAAATGAGTTCAGCTTGTTATGTCAAATAAATAATGAAGCTCAAACTAAAGAAACATAAACTGGTGTAGGGCAGGCAGTTAGTACAGTTCGAATGTATAAATATCCAGATAAACGAGCAGACCGCAAAACTTCATCAATATGTTCCAACCTGTGTTAATTGTTAAACAAAATTAATTTAATAAATCATTATACAAGAAAGCACAGCACCCCAGCTCTCCTAAGCCAATCAAGAATTCCCCACAGAAAGGGGAGGAATAGGTAGATAGGTATTAAACAGTTAATTTCTTTATTTTCTCAATGCAGCTATTTCAACTACAAATAAGACTAAAGAGTAACTGTGTCTAGCACACCAGGAAGAATCACTTGTAAGGAGTGAAATGGATAACAACGAAAGAAAAAGGAAGTCCTCATTTTATTCTTAACACTTCAAAAAGTCACACTTATCTAGATTTTAATACTTATGACAGCATCTACGCAGCTTCTATGAATAATATCAGGACCCCTAGAGGATACAAGAATTGTGACCGAAAGAATTCTGCTAATTAGTGAACAATTAATATTACAAAGTTGAGGATGACATCACTCACTGAGCTTTCAAGTGAGCTTCCCTCTCCTCTATATCGGCAAGTTCTGTTCGAAGTGATTCCACTTCCGCAGCTGTTAGCTCAACCTACAGAATATAAATTTTTATTGGTAGGATGTAATAGAAACTTGACCGATGACAAAATATGCTCAGCATAAAAGCTTCTCAAATCACACCTTTTCCTGACCTCCAGTACTGGAACCCCATGACAGTCGCCGAGGAGAAAACAAGTTCAACATGAAAGCTGTCCTTAATTTCCTTCGAGTCCGTTGATGGCGTGAGGACCTAAACTAAGCTAGATTGAGTGAATCAAATAAATTGAAAGTCTCTCAACAACTGTTTTTATTATTGCTTTCTTCTATTCATTTTTAACCAGGAAACTATACCTTGATGATTGATCAGTTCCAGGCTCTGTAATAGATGATGTTCTGCTCTCAGGGGATTCTGAACTTGCTGTTGGAACTTGAAAGTGATCAGGGATGATTTTTAGTTTCGGGGGACCATCATCCATTAAATTTACCTTCAACAAGAAGAAAGGACGGCAATCCTATTTTGAGGACGACAGCATAAGAGTGAAGCAGGGTTTATCCTTATATAATAATAACCACGCCAAGATGTTAAATAGGCACAAAATTCACCACTTCCTTAACTGATTCATAAGTTGCAAATCAGTTTTTGACTTTCGCCCAGTATGCAGCCAAAGGTCATTTCAGCAAATAGTTGGAATATGACACGGGTGCCAGCCCTGAAATGTACAAAAACAAAAGTTCAGCAACACATAAAACATCCACATCCAATCTTTACCACCACCACCCCCAAAAAAAAACATCGTGGACTACCACCGGCTAACAAGAAAACAACATACGCAAATCGTTAGACCATCCAAAACAAGCAGTCCCAGAATAGTTGTGGCTAAACTACTACAATTGAAGAGAAAAGCATGTTCCTTTGCCTTCAAATAAAGTGGTGTGGAATATAAAATCCATTCGTCCAGAAAGATCGTAAAGAAAATGCTGACTGTTGTTGTAAACATAACTGAATAACTGACTTATGTCAGACAGTTACTGGGTGCCATGCACACTCTATATACTTCACTGTTTTTGATTCTTTCAATACAGTTAATATTCCCCACTCTCTCTGTGTGTGCTATCTCTGCTGTTTACAAGTTTCTTCTCTGCATACTGTTACGTTAACAGTGGTATCCAGAGCACAGGTTCGAAACTTGGTGGATCAACTCAAGACGATCAAGAAGATGACTGGCGTAATACACAGTAACTTTCCTGTGTTTGATGGTAAAGGGTTTGATGACTGGTGTGTCAAAATGGATGCCATCTTTGGCTATCAAGAGGTTGACGAGATTATCAAGAAAGGTTTCAAGGAACCAGTAAAGGGTGATCTCGAAGAAACAAAGAGATACAAAGAAAATAAGCGACTGGATTGCAAGGCACGGATGCTCCTACATCAATGTGTATCGGCTGCCATCTTTCAGAAAATTTCGAAAGCAGCTACGGCAAAAGAAGTATGGGAGATCTTGCAGGAGGGATACGGAAACTCAGGCAAGGTGAAGAAGATTCGGTTGCAATCCTTGCAGCGACAATACGAACTTTTGTGTATGGGCGAGCAAGAAACCGTGATAGACTACATCGGAAGGATTCAAGTAATTGTAAATGCGATGAGATCTTGCGACAAAATTGTGAAAGACAAGAAGATAGTTGAGAAAATTCTCAGAACGTTGACACCCCAGTTTGATCATATCGTTGTAGCGATAGAAGAATGCAAAGATCTTGCAACGATGAAGGTGGAGGAGTTACAAAATTCACTGGAGGCACATGAACAAAGAATAATCGAAAGAAGAAATGCAGAGAAAGAAGTGAATCAAGGTACAAACCAAGCTCTACAGGTTAGAAGCAATTACAAAATCAGAGGACGTGGAAATGGAAGAGGTAGAGGTCGTGCCCGGGGAGGTCGAACTGGAGGCAGAAATGCAAGTGTGTCTGATCAGAATGATGAAGATGAGTGTAGTGAAAACAAGAACGGCAGCAAGAGAGGAAGAAAATACTCCAGAGGGAGAGGAAGAAGTAACGTTGATAAAAGAAACATACAATGTTATACGTGCAATAAGTATGGACATTATTCTTCAGAATGCTGGCATAATGAAGATGTAAAGAAAGGCAAAGGAAAAGAGGAGGCTAATCTGGTGCAAGATGCAGAGGAGTCTGATTCAGAGCAAGTGCTATTAATGAGTACAGTCACAGAAAACGAAAGAGAATACAAGAATGGTAACTCTGCATGCAACAACAGATGTAACGAGTGCAAGAACAGTGTCTCTGCATGCGACAGGTGTTGTAAGACTAAACACGTGTTGTTAGCTGACGAAACACATCATGCAGAAGATGAATCCTGTTGGTACTTAGACACAGGCTGTTCCAATCATATGACAGGGAAGAAAGAATTGCTATTGGATCTGAATCCGAGCATTAAAAGCAGCGTGCGTTTTGCCGACGATAGCGTGATCATGGCTGAAGGAGCTGGAAGAATTATGATCAAACGCAAAGATGGACGTCCTGCCTACATGAACAATGTACTGTATGTGCCAAACATGAAGAGTAATCTGCTGAGTCTGGGGCAACTTCTTGAAAAAGGTTATACAATGACTATGTGCCAGAAACACATAAATGTATTTGACGAAAGACAACGAATTGTTCTTAGAGCCCCACTTGCCAAGAACAGAACATTTAAGGTAAATCTTAATACCCTTGCTGTTCAATGCTTAACTGCTGTTGATTCCAAGGAAGAAGCTTGGCTGTGGCACTATCGGTTCGGGCATCTGAATTTTAGAAGCCTGAAATTGTTGAAGAGCAAAGATCTTGTAAAAGGAGTTCCTGAGATACAGATTCCTGACAAAGTTTGTGAAGGATGTGTTGTTGGGAAGCAGACCAGAAACAAGTTTAAACAAACCATGTACAAGAGAGCAAAGCAACCACTTGCTGTTGTCTACTCGGATGTTTGCGGTCCATTTGATGTGGAGACAATAGGAGGTAATAAATATTTTTTGCTTTTCGTAGATGAGTGGACTAGGAAGATGTGGGTATACCTGATCAAAGAAAAGAAAACTGTATACCAATGCTTTGTAAAATTTTGTGCTATGGCGGAAAGGGAATCTGGTTTGCAGGTTAAAATTTTCAGAACAGACGGAGGAGGAGAATTCAACTCACTTGAAATGAATGAGTTTTGCACCAACAAAGGTATCGTGCATGAAGTGGTAGCTCCGTACACACCCCAACACAATGGTATTGCAGAGAGAAGAAATCGGATGTTGCTTGACATGACCAGGTGCATGATTAAAGCAAAGAAGCTGCCACATTGCTTGTGGGGAGAAGCAGTCTCTACAGCAGTTTATCTTCTGAATAGGAGTCCAACCAGATCATTGACTGAATGCACCCCAGAAGAAGCTTGGTCTGGAATTAAACCTACAGTTAAGAATCTGCGCGTTTTTGGATCTATATGTTACAAACATATACCAGATGAAAGAAGGAAGAAGCTAGACAATAGAAGTGAGTCACTTGTTCTTGTCGGGTATCACTCAACTGGTGCCTACAGAATGTATGATCCAAGAAAGAATCAGATAATTGTGAGTAGAGATGTTATAGTGGACGAAGAAAACATCTTTGATTTCAATATGACAAAAACCGAGCCAGACTTTGTTCAAGGCATCTTGGAAGACAATCATGTTGAAGAAGAACAAGTTACTGGAGGCATTGAAAGCAATAACAGACGGTCACAGAGAGTTAGATTTCCCTCAACGAGGCTGTCAGGGCATGAAGTGTTTGCAGATAGTGATGTTTTGGACTCTGGAGACTTGAATCATCTTGTGTTTTTGGCAGATGCAGAGCCTATTACTTGGAGGCAAGCCATTAACATGAAGGATTGGAAGGAAGCTATGCTTGAAGAATTGAGATCCATTGAAAGAAACAGAACCTGGGATATGGTTGAACTACCTCAGCATAAACGGGCAATTGAGGTAAAATGGATTTTCAAGACAAAGTACAAACCAAGTGGTGAGATAGCAAAGCTAAAGGCCAGACTTGTAGCGAAGGGTTTTCTACAGCAACAAGGAATAGATTATACAGATGTCTATTCTCCAGTTGCAAGACTTGAGACAGTAAGACTTGTGATAGCAGTTGCTAGCTGGAATAACTGGAAAATTCAGCAGTTAGATGTGAAATCTGCCTTTCTCAATGGTCCTTTGGAAGAGGAAGTCTACGTGATGCAGCCACCTGGTTTTGAGAAACAAGGTGAGGAACAAAAGGTGTATAAATTGAATAAGGCTTTGTACGGACTCAAGCAGGCACCACGAGCCTGGAACAATCACATTAATGCATTATTGATCAAGCTGGGATTTAAAAAGAGCTCTGTTGAATTTGGTGTGTATGTGAGAAGTGCTGGATTACAGAGTAAACTACTGGTGTGTTTGTACGTGGATGATCTCCTCGTAACTGGAGATTCTGAAGAAGAAATCGATATGTTCAAGAAGAAAATGGAGGAAGAATATGAGATGTCAGATCTAGGCAGTCTGAGTTACTTTCTCGGTCTGGAATTCATGGAAACAGCAAATGGAGTTGTTTTGCATCAAACAAGGTACATCAATGAAGTTCTGAATCGTTTCAATATGACTAACTGTAACTGTGTTCCAACCCCAGTCATTGCAAATTTAAAGCTTGGAGAGCAATCTGAAGAGGAATGTGTAGATGCTTCTCTTTATAAACAAATCGTGGGTTCCTTGAGATACATCTGCAACAGCAGGCCTGACATCAGTTATGGTGTTGGTTTGCTAAGTAGATTCATGCATAAGCCTAGGACATCACACTTGACAGCAGCTAAACACGTTCTGAGGTACTTAAAGGGAACAACAAATCTTGGTCTTCTGTTCCCCAAAGCATCCAGCAGCACAGAAGGCACATTGGAGGTATGGTGTGATTCAGATTGGAGTGGAGACACAGAGGATAGAAGAAGCACGTTTGGTTACTTCATTCAATATGGTGGAGCACCTATTTCTTGGTGTTCTAAAAAGCAAAGTGTAGTGGCACTTTCAACCTGTGAAGCAGAATATATTTCATCTGCAGAGACAGCGTGCCAGTGTATTTGGTTAGAAGCACTCCTTGAAGACTTGAAGCTGAAGTGTAGAAGACCCATACAGCTGATGGTTGACAATAAATCTGCAATAAGTCTGTCAAAGAATCCCGTGTTTCATGGGAGAAGCAAACATATCGATACTAAGTTTCATTTTCTAAGGGATTTAGTGAGCCAAGGTAGAGTTGAGTTACTGCACTGTCCAACTGATATACAAAAGGCTGATATTTTCACCAAAGCTCTCAGGCAGTCCAGGTTTGAGAGGCTGAGAGATTTGCTAGGTGTAATTTCGTTTAACTAGTTATGTTTAGGGGGGTATGTTGTTGTAAACATAACTGAATAACTGACTTATGTCAGACAGTTACTGGGTGCCATGCACACTCTATATACTTCACTGTTTTTGATTCTTTCAATACAGTTAATATTCCCCACTCTCTCTGTGTGTGCTATCTCTGCTGTTTACAAGTTTCTTCTCTGCATACTGTTACGTTAACACTGACTACCAATCACAAGGGACCAAAAACTCAAGAAAAACAGGCAAGTTCTAGAGAAGATATAAGACTGGCTCTCACGGCATTGGTTTGCCAGCTGCCATAACAAACAAACGGTATCCCTTTTCCATTATTTCCTCCCTCTCAAGGTAAAAAGAAGCAACTCTTTTACGCAGATCAAATTATAAAACATACTGAAAGAATAACTCCAGCTTAGTATTTAACTATGGTTATGTATTACTCCAAAGTCCAAAGCGAACAGCATGCTAAATACTCGATTATAATGCTTCTTTAAAAGCAAAAAATCGATAACCCAGAAAGACTCGGATGCTCATTTAAATAGTGTGAGGAATAGACTTCACCTATACAATCGCTCCACGTGATCAACAAAAGCCTTCACCCACATTCATCAACTTAAACAACGGAACTCAGTCGGAAATAGTAGTAGCCACAAGATACAGAAGCAGAAACGTCGGAAAACAAAGAACGATAATAATACACTTCAAACCACGAATCAAGCAGAAACTCAGAACTACTAAACTAGATCAACACATGTTGCTGATATACTAACCCTAATACTCCAAACAGAGCGAAGATCGAAAGAAAACACAGAATAAATAAATAAAATAAAAATAATGGGTCAAACAAATAGAACATGTGGCACGACAGCTACAGCTTACAGGTTAGAAGTGCCAGAGTATTAGTAGACGACGTATTATTAAAAGAGAAGTTTTTTATGAATAGAGTTTGAAGAAATAAACCAGAGAAGGGTTTGAGGTTGGATACTTTCCTCGCTGGAATGAAAACAGAAAGCGGCTCGAAGCCCAAGAAGGTGGTGTTTGTTTCGTACAGCGCGCTTCCGTTTGCTGTTGCGGTTATAGCGAAAAGACACTTTGGCCCATGAATTTTTCCCCATCCGCAATTCTTCACAGATTAAAAAAGTAATATAATGTTTTAAAAGTTATTAGCTGTTTAAGTATCGTGATGATTAGTTATTAATGTGTGTCAGTCATCTTCGATCATTGCAAAAAAATATAATCAATATATTTTATTAAATTACAGAATTTATCTTATATTAGTTGAGAAATTTTTGGTTAAAAGTAACGTAGAAAACAAATTGAAGTGAAAATTATGACAAATTGAAGTTGTAATTTTTTTTTATTTAAAAAAAATTGTAATTAAGTGAGCCAGTGAACCAAACCGTTTATCCACCAACTCGTCGTTTATCCACCAACTCGTGGTGAGTCGGACTGAGTTCGAATTTTTCTGACTTACTAATAAATGAGTCAAGTTGGGTTGGTTCACTAAGTGACCAACCCATGGGGAATCAGACTGGATCGAGCCGGATGACCCGTTTTGACAGCTTTTGAGTCAAATCTTAAATTTGATATGACAGTCGTGAGCTACTTTTAAAAAAAAAAAAGGAAAGCCTTAAATTCAAATATTTCATAATAAATCCAGATGCATAAACCTCTATTTGAATTTCTAGATAACTGACCCAGATGCATAAAACCTCTATTTGAATTTCTAACGGGCTATCCCTTATTTCTTGATGTTTATTTAAATACATGTTTTAAAGTTAAATTTAACAAACTCTTGTAGGATATAAAACTGCACGCTATTAAGAAAATTAAAACCGGGCACTCTGCCAAAGTACATGTTTATGCTTACAAACATGTAGGAGATTCTATCTCACTTTAAGGATAGTGTGCCGAAATTCAGTGTTCTTATCAAAGGGAGCCTTCCCTAATTTAGATAGAGGTGTCATTTCAACCCCTGACCCATGGGTTGACTCTAACCCCTTCTAAAATTAAGTCCCAATTTTCTAGCCCCCTTAATAGGGGGCTTTTTAAAAGCCCCAACCCCTAAAGCACCACATAAAGTGGGTTGGGGTAGGGTTAGGATGGGGCTAGCCCCCAAACTAAATTAATTCACTTTTAATGTTTTTTTAGTTATTTCTTTTATTTACTTTACAAGTTCAATAATTTTCAAAATTTACATGATATTTAATATCTTTTTAATTAAATATAAATGTATAAATATTGATTTTATA
The DNA here is from genome assembly GCF_029865625.1 of Vigna umbellata. NCBI lineage: Eukaryota > Viridiplantae > Streptophyta > Magnoliopsida > Fabales > Fabaceae > Vigna > Vigna umbellata. The sequence continues at coordinate 42,409,891 of NC_142165.1, read as the reverse complement.
AAAACTTATTTAAAATAATTTTTTAATTATAAGTATATTTTAAATATATAATTTTATTATTTTGGAAAGTTAAAAAAGAAAATTTTTATTATTATTTTTATTTAAAAGAAAATAAAAAAAATTTCAAAAAATAAATTATAAAAGTAACACAGTTGAAAATTCGATTTTTCAATAATCGAATTCTGATATCTATATAAATATTTGAAATATTAATTATGGATAGATTTTAAATTTAAATCTACTGATTGGATAAATTTTTAATATCGGTGTAAAATTTTTATTTTTTATAGTTTGTCATATAAAATTCTTTTGTTGAATGTTTTGTATAGATATATATATACATTAAAAAATTAAACCACAAACTTTGTAAAGTTTAAAATTAATTTCACGTAATAAAAGAACTAACTTTTTAGTGAAAATCCTTGTTAGGCAAAATTCTTATAAATATCATATATGTCAGTATACAAGATCTAGATGTAATCCTAGTGGTTATAAAATCATATTTTTTTCTAACCTTTTAGATTAAATTACTATTTTAAAATCATGCTTATCTTTATCCAACAAAGATCGTTTTTATTAAATTATTTATCATAATTGAGCCGATTGTAATAAAAAACAATTAAATAATAGATACAATACTTTTAAATAAATATAATGTTATAATTTATAATACTAAAATTCAAATTATTATTGTATTTAATTATTAACATATAAAATAAATAAAAATTATAATAATTATAATAATAAATAAATTACATCAATGTCTCTTAATAAGAAACTAATAAAAAAGACAAATAAATATAATATAAAATATATGAAAAAGACATAAAAATATATAAATTGATGTAAATGACTAAATAATACGTTTCATAAATTTTTTTTTAAAAGAATTATATAACTTTGTAAATAATAAATATTAATTTTATTAAATTTGGAAAATTAAAAAAGTTATTAAGTCAAAATTTTAACATGTCACACCAATTAAAAATAATGTAATTTTGATCACAAATCTTAATCGAATGATATTGATTTAAACTAGTGACAAAATAGATTACCATCAATAAATAAATTCGTTAGTCCATCAAAATTTTACATATTAAATTAAATTTTTTAACTTTTAAACCTATTTTATGTGGATATCTTTGAATCGTCAAATTTACAAACCAAAATTAAGATGAAAAAATTATCAAAATAAAATTTGAAAATTAAGAAATAATTGTATAAAAGCATTATTATTAAACTAATTAATATAGAAACAGTTATGAAGTAGAAAATTAATTTTATTGGTAAAAAAATATAATTATACATGAATCAATTATGGTTATAAGTTATTACTAACAAAGATAAAATGAAAGCTGGATAAAAAATACATATGATTTGTGATTACTTGTATGATGATATTATGTTTCTAGACGTTAAATTTTGTAAAAAGGAAAGCCCATGGGCTGGCCCTGGCCTATAGGGCTTTAGGGGTTTTTAGCCCTGTGGGCTTTTTTAATAAAGAGTTTTTTTGGCCCTGTGGGCTTTTTTGGCCCCAACCCACATGGGCTAGGGCCAAATCTTATTAAAGGGGCTCATTTGACAGCTTTAAATTTAGATGAATGAAGAGGTGACAAAACGGATTTGGACTTTAAAGTTTGAGTTAAATCCCAATCTAATCACGGTCAAATACCGGTTTAGCGCACAAAACCGAGGCTTTCACAGGGCTTGGACTTCATTTTTTTAGGCCTCAGAAATTTGGGCTTTTATAGCCCAGCCCAAGAGGTCGGCCTACATTGAGCCGGGTTTTCGTTTTGGTACCACTAAATGAAATGTAACAGCGGTGGACCAGTGTGAAACAACATGGCTGCCTGAGGAGGTGAGTTCAGAGACTGCTTTGGTAATTGGTCATTTGGTGTTCAACGAAAAATAAGGTACACTCATACCTAGTGACTCGCCTTTGGGGGGCTTGAAAGCTTTGAAAGTTGCATGGCACAAGGGAATCAAACAACTATATTGAATGTGATTCAATACTAGCAGTCCAGCTTTCAACTCATGGCTGCAACCAGCAACAGCCTCGATGGAATATGGTCCATAACAAACACTCTTCTTCTCTTACTCTGCACACTTCCTTGCTAATTAAATGTATAACAAGCAACTGAGGCACTTTGTGCCTAGGTAAATTGGCTAGTTATAGCAGTAATAACATGGACAACACGGTTCTCAATTTCAAAGTTCAAACCTGGTCATATTCCATTATTGACAATTTGAATCAGTAAACTGTGGTCAGAAAAACACTCCAACAACAAAAAGGAAAAAGTAAGCATCGTCAGAAGTTTGATGAATCAGAGTCACAGAAAGAAGTCCAAGACACAGGTGCGTTTTCCGGAACACTTTTGATTAGAAGCAGCCACCCAACTGCCAAAAGTCCACAACTTTAAATTAGTAACAGAAATAAACCAAGGGGCAAGAAAAACTGATTTGACTCCCAGTTATCAAGTATTGATCAGTCAATCAAGCCAATACCAAGCCAGGCTAAAACCAAAGATGATTAGTATTTACGAAAAATAAGTAAACAAGAAAAACACACGTATATTCTGGGAGGAAGACTTCCTCCATGAAAATATTCCCTTTTTGTACAGGTGTGTAGGTTCCGATGTAGGAACCATGCACATCCAACGGTTGGTCTTCTCCTGGAGGAAGTTCTTAAGAAGCCTAACTAGTAGCAAACTTCAATAGTAGCTCATGCAAGGGTAAGTAGGGTCCTAACCTAACCCAGCTAACCCAGTGACCCCTTGTCACTCCATAAATGTATTTGTTATGAGCAAAAGTAACAAATGCAATCAGAAAAGGTAAAAAAGCCCAGCACTAAGGAGACTTTCCATACCAAAACTGCTTCAATTTCTTCTTTGGACACTGGAGTTCTTTTGGGCTGAAGAGAGGCCTTCCCTCCCACTGCCGCGGAAGCATTTGAACTTGAAAAGAATGACAAATTAGCATCGCTAGCTGAAGATGCAGCTTGAGTCTCAGATGCAGAACCTGCAATGAAATTTTTCAACAGAATTGGTAATTTTACTCATAGTCAATCGACAGATAATTGAGGAAAGAATTCAGTCACTCGTCTTGAGGATCTCAACTATTACCAATCACAACCATAATTTTCAAAATAGATCCGCTGCCCCAAACGGACCCCGTGGAACAAAAAATAGTTCAAAAACCAGATATGAACCAAGCACGATTTCGAAGCAATTTTTCAAATTGTTTAACTATTTCTTACAAATTTTCATCTTATAAAATACTTTATATGATCTTTCTATGTTAATGTAAAATTTTAGTTAGAGTAAATAATCTAAGTATGGAAGGTGTAGAGAAGTTTCACAATGCTATCCAATTACGAAGGTTTGACATGATAAGTTTCTTTCATTTTATAACAATTACTTTAAGTCATATCAACCGTGACTTTTCATTGGTTGACACAATGTAAAACCTTTTACACTAACAAAATAACCTTTAACACTGACAAAATAAATTCAACTACACTTTAATCGCGACCAAACAGCAGTTCCAATTTGAAAAACATTTACCAAAACAACAACCACTTAGCCATATCCCATTAGATTGATCAGCTAGCGACACGAGTCAAAAACCACCTCTAGTAGACTCCACCAGAAACCATATTTTCAATAAATCCATTTAGTACTCTCTCATCAATCACAACATAATCATCAAAATGAAAACCTAGACTGAACAAAAAATAAAATAAAATAAGATAAACTGCAAAAAAGTAATAATAATTAAAGCATACTAATCCTTCGTAATACTGACTATTCGACAAGTAAATGGTCTTCTAAAATTTGGGACACCTAAGAATCTTTGATGGGATGCGGATGGAAACACCGTTCTGCAAACCACGAATCCTTATGCGCAATTAAATAACGTAATACTAATCGCCCCTTCAGCCGAAGCGAACGAAGTCAATTAAAACTATGGAGCTTGTATAGAATAATCGGCACAAAACAATATAACATCACCCTACAATTTGAATATGGGAGTAGTTCAAGCTCACAAAACCAGCTTGGGAGATGAAGAGTAGATCTCACTATTACATATTACTTTACCCTTGACTCTAATCAACTTGAGTATTTGGTTCTTTCCGATTTTAGGCTCAGATTATTCATTGATTGTGGTAGAAAACGGCAAGAAAGTGATTGAAAACATCACAGAAAGTAGAAAATGGAGAAAAATTGAAAGGGAGAAAGAGTGTACCGACCAGAAGCAGCGGAGTTGGTACGTCTGTTGGGAAACTTGATGCGGGGAATTCGTTTCAACGCCTGAGTTCCACCCATCGCTCACGCTTGCTGCTACAAAATTCACTTTCCGATTCACAATTCTCCGTTGTCTCGACACACATGTTGTAAAGCATGTCAATTGTCCACCCTCCATGTTTGGGCCTCACTGTTTACACCCCCATATCCAATGAACATTCTATAATCTATTACTCATTTTCTCTTCACACCCTCCCCATTTGTTTTGTCCAATTTTTCTTTACTTTGTTTTTCGCAGAAAAAAACTAGTATATTTTTCTCAATTTTTTTACTTCTTATTTATTGTTTTTCATGTATATTTAATAATTTCATTTTTAGATGGTTGACTAAAAAAAATTTTCAAAAAAAAATATCCAGGTAGTGTTATAATTAAAAGAAAACTATGTAAGAATTTCGTAAGTCTAATTAGCCAAAGAATTTTATTTAAAAAAAAAAAACTATTTTTTGTGTTAGCAATTATACACAATTTAACTGTACAGGACAATAATACAAAACAATAATGACAAACAGCTACTTTATGTAAAAAAAATTCTGAAATTGGAAAAGATAATCGTATCGTTGTTACAGTTGAGATTGATAAAAATATAAATGGAAATATAAAATTTCACGTAAATATAAAATTTGTTTTCATACATAAAAAAAAAATTATATAAAATAATCAACAAAATAATTCGTTGAAATTTATATAATTTCAATAATAAATAAGTACAGTATTAAATGAATAATAAAGAATGTAACAATGCAGCGATGATCTAATATTCTTAGTCATAAAAATGTAGTTTGGATATTAAAGTCTTCTATTATTATTCTATAAGAGAAAAAATGGTAAACTATAAGTATAATCTGGATAGATTATTTTGACATGTTAATATAATAGCTTGTTTAAATAAGCTACTGTATAAAACATAGGTAAAATAATTATATCTAGATTTCATTTACCAAATTTATCTATAGTTTATGTGAAATGTTTTGAAATATCAGCCTAAAATAAATAAGAAAATGAGTTTAGTATCTTTTGAAAAATGCTGCAAATAGCTTAATATGCACTAGATGATGATACCGATAACATAATATAATAGTGGTCTTCTGAAGAAAAAAAAATAAATAAATAGTTTGATACACTTATAATTAAAGTATTGGACTACTTTATTGCTTTAAAATTAAAAATTAAAGTATTTTAAAGTTAAATCTAAAATCAATTCACTTCTTCCACAACATATTTTGTTTTGAATTTTATATTTCAAATTTAATTTCACTATCAGAAATTCCATGACAAGGGTTCAGTTTTCCGTATTTAAATTGTAAGACTTGTTCCCAAAACCTAGTTATTAAATAATCATATAAATTTTATTATATAAATAAAATTTATATCTTGCTAAATGAAAATATATTATTAACTAATAGTAAGTTAAAAATTTGTATGAAAATTAAAATTTTAATATCTTTATTTATTCTTTAAATTTATTTTTTATTATTTTGACAAGTCATTTTAGTTAAATAAATTGACAAATGTATATTAACTAACATTATTTTTTAAACTTTTTTTTTCACTTAAAATTATTATTATATTATATTTATTTTTTACAATTTTTATTATGAAAGTTTTAAGTAATTATTTAGTGAAACAACAGGTTTTTCGAAGTTATAATATTAAATTATTTTTAATTTTTGAACTACATAAATTATTAGAAGAGAATCCAACAAAAATTAAAAATAGTGTAATTATTTATTGTCTTTATTGAATTAAAATAAATGAGAAGAATAGTAAAGAAACGCATAAAAATATAAAGAATAATAAATAAATAAATTACAAATATCTAAAAAATAGTTGAGGGGCATTTCGAGTTTATATACTAAAAACTCTTAAAATAAGTTATTTTAAGATACGTACTAAATATTTTTATATTAATCAAACACACTCTTATTGTAACCTAACTTTTCTTAAAATAGTAGATTTTCTGTTTTTTCTTTTTTAAATCTTTTGAAGATAAGAAATAAAGTCAAAATTAATTATATTTTACAATTATTTGTGAAAAATGAAAAAATCCCAATTAAACGTAGTATTAATATTTTAAATATTAGCAAAAGTTTCACTTATACTTTATTTTTTCAAATGAAATGCATTACAGGCACAATAACATATTGATAGTGACAGGAGTGATTTGGAAACATAATCGTATTGACTAATTCCAACTTAGTCTAATTTTAATCAAAAGCGCGTTGCATAATTTCTCTACGACCAATTCTTCCTAACACTTTCTAAGATATTCATCGGAGATCAAATAAGAAACCAATGGAAAAAGAGTGAATGTGATTTCATTTTCTATTTCAAGTAAAAAACTGATTATTAACAAAAGTTTTCCAATTTCAACACGTCATTTCTTGAATTCTTGGACCAAGAAGAAGGAAAGCTATGGTGAAATAGGTTCATTTTCTCTAATATGATTATTTTAAGTTTGGAATTTTCACTGAAAGAAGGATGCTGGTGAATATCTTAATTACAAGTGTATATTTTTGTAAGATAAATTAGGCCAGACTTTCCTAATTCCACTTTAATTGAAAAAAAAAAAAAGAGACTAAAAGTTACATCTTCATGATCATATATATCATAAATCCTAATTTTATTTTATAATCGCAATTTCTAATTTATTTTGTTTTACAAACGTAATTTCGTGGCTTTCGATTAATAACATTCGACCAGTTCATAAATCCTAAAAACATACTTTATTAAAAAAAATACATACAATTGTTTTATTAAACTATTATGTCATTAGGAGGTGCAAAGAATAAAGACCAAAATATGAAAAAAAAAATAGGAGGTAAATCCATAAAAATTAAAACATAATCGATCACTGTTAACAATTATTTTTAACAATCTTTTGATAATAAACTATGTATCATATATATTTAAAATAGACTAATAACAAGTTAGCACATAAATGCTATAAAAAAGTTGTTAAAAAAATTATTAAAAAAACCTTTTTCAATCGAAAAAGATATAAAGAAAAAACACCAGTGTCATTAATAAGAAATAAGAAAAAAGAATGTTTGTGAGTAACGTATAGGTCACTTTCTCAATCTTTTCACAAGCTTTTGGAAATGGCCCACATGAAAAATACTACTAAAGCCATGTACACAGACAATACAGTCTTTTGAGTTTCACAAAAAAAGAAAAGCAAACTTTCCATGGTTAAGGAGAATAAAAACAAAGGTTATATGGGTCAATCACTTGAATCTTGACTAATAGATTTCCAATCGCGACTGCTTTCTTGTCTGGGTCTCTCATTGGCTAATAAAATTTGAAATGGAACTAAGAGGTTTTACTATATATTTTCTTTGTATGCCCGTTTGACACTTCAAACTTGTGGAAGAAAAAGCCTTATAAATTGAGTGTTGTTCCATGCCCCTTTTGCTCAGCATCACTAACCAAACAATCTAAACTTGTTCCCGTTTCTTCCTTCGTATAACTCATCAACTGAGAATGATTGGCAGCATGTTTGCATGCTTCGGTGGAAAAGTGTCACGTAGAAAAGCAAAAGTTGAGGCAGAGGAAGTGAGAAAAGGTGTTTACAGAGATGAGTTGAGAGAAAAAGAAAGGGCGAGGAAGAAGGTGAAGAAAAGTGTGCGGTTTGCAGAGGTAGAAGCGACGATCATGGGAGAAGAAAATGACAAGGAGTTTACGAAAAGAGGGTGTGAGAGTGGTGACGAGGTGGTCGGAGAAAAAGAAGGAGTGAGAGTGAGGGTTCGATTGACAAAGGAAGAAGCTGCAAGGTTGCTCTCAAAATGCAACGAAGGCCCTCTTCACTTAAAGGACGTTGCTCATCAACTTCTCTTCATCCCTCTCGATCGTCTCTCCATTCAACCATCTCTCTACCACTGATTTCTTCATCTCTTCGTCACTCCATTCCTTCTGTTTCCCCTCTATTTCATTATTTCAATTTTCTCCCTGTAAAAATCGCTTCAATCTGTTAATACAATTGTTTTTTTCGCCATTTTCATCTCCACAAGACCAGACACACAGTAATCAACAACTTACCTTCATTTTTAGAATCATACGGGAACTGCTCACCACATCGTTTGTTTCATGCAATAAATAAATAAATAATCAACAATAAGAAAATAAAATAATAATATTAAAAATAAGCAATTTTTGGATGATTATTAATATTTCCTGGATAATAAATTTGGTGGAGAGTAAAAAAAACTTAAGACTTGTTCTTGTTACAAAAGGTATGAATTATTATGAAAATTTAAGTAACAAACATAGTTTTATTTATGATTTACAATTTATCTCCTTTTTTGTACATGAAGAAAAAATATATGATGTTGTACAGGTTCCAGACAATCTGAAAATGATATTGATATGTACTTTCGTGCAATGTTGTTTTGCACCATAAATGAGAGTAGTTACAAAGTTAAAAGGTCATTTTGCATGTTTCATTTGTAAAAAAAGCACGAGTTACAATCAATTGAAGCATGATCAGAAAATTGTGCAACATCGAAAATTCCTTAATTAAAATCATCCTTACCATAGAATGAAAAAACGCTTAATGGAAGTCTTAAGGATAAAGTTGTGTTTAGACCCCACAATGGTGAAGAAGTATATACAACGAGATAAAAAAACATTGACATTGTGTTCGAAAAACATTAATAGAAGAGCATTGAGAAAAACATTTACAAAAAACAGTCAATATTCTTTAATCTTCCATATTGATATAAACTTGACGTACGACATTGTATAGATGTAATGCATGTTGAAAAAATGTATGTGATAGTGTAATCAGAAATTTACTAAATGTAAAAGAAAAGACAAAAAGATGGAGTAAAAGCACGACAAAATTTGGCTTACATGAGCATTAGTTCTGAATTACATCCACAATCAATTGGAAGACACACCTACCTGCCCCCAACTTTGTCGCATTCTTTTGAAAAAAGAAAAGCATTTTTTTTGTAATTGTTTAAGTAGTGTGAGGGTTCCAAAATTCTTCAAATATTAGTAGTTTATTTTCTATAAAAGATTTAAAGTTAGTTGGTTTAAAGCTTCATGATCGTCATGTGTTGATGTAACAACTTTTAACAATAGCTATTTGAGTCATCTTACTTGCTTTTGTTAGAAGTATTATAACATGATTGAGTATGTTTTATAATGCCATTTGCAGGAAAGTTATTAACCCTCGAGTGTTAGATGGTTTGGAAAATGAGGTCATCAGACTATTGTGTCAATTGGAAATTTATTTTTCATCCTCATTTTTCAATATCATGGTTCATTTGAGCCTTCATCTAGTAAGGGAAATTCGATTATGTGGATTGATGTTATTGGGATGGACGTACCCAATTGAGAGATACATGAAGGTCTTAAATAGATGTGTCACTAATCAGTATTAACCAGAACCTTCAATTATAGAGAGATACATTGCAGAAAAAGTCATTGAATTCTACTTAAGTTATATATGCCAAGTTATGAACTAGTAGGAGTTCCTAAGAGTTGTCATGAAGGTAAATGTGAATATAAAGGTGTTCGAGGAATGAAGATTGAAAATATTATTAGAAAAGAAGTTGATAAAACTCGTTAATACTTCTTAAGCAATATTGTCAATGTGATTCCTTATATTTCGCAACACATCTATGAAATCAAGTTTGCACACCCATGGATGAGTGAAAAATGGACATTTAATGAACATAACATTTTCTTACCATGGTTTAAGAAAGAGGTTTACACAACTCCAAATGTTTATGAAACTCTATTAATATTAGTTCTTGGGCCGAACATGAATGTAGTCACATAAGGCGACTGCTACATTATGGTTTCTATTCAAAGATTAAAGATGACAAAAGTAGATGATAAAAGTAAAGTTCAATATAGTGACCCTACAAGTTAAGGTTATACACTTTGTCAATTTTAAGGATAAAAATCTCATCTACTCTACAATTATTTCAGTATAAGATGAATGTGGGAAATTGATTATATACGTTTTAGAGTTCCAGTTTTCAAATCTAAATAGATTGATATAAATTTGAGTGAGGATGACAAGTAATTTTAAGTTCACTTTAATGGATCTTAATAAAATAAGTTACATGGATAAACTAATTATTATTACGGGTAAAAAACATATAATTGATCTAATCGATCAGTCGTATTGAGAAAAAGTAGGATGAAAAAATCATAATAAAGACTCTGTTTATATTTGAAACAACGTCTTTCGAAATAATCATAATAAAGACATATGAAAGAAATATGATCACAGTTAGAGAGAACAAACTTTCTAGTTGCTTTGTGAATGTGAATCGCATTAAACATTAATTCAAAAGTTCCGCTTCTTCCTTGGAGTGCGTGACACAGTGAAATATTTTAACTTTCTATGTTTGCGAGTTCTAGTCCAATGGCAGGAATAGAAGATAAAGAAAAAACATGAATATCGAAACATATTGTTAAGTAAGACTTTATTACGAATAATGAGGTAAGGCATGATATTACTCGTTAGTCATAATCTATAATGTGTGGTTTAGATTTATAAATACGTTCTTGAAGATCATGAAAATGCTCATACTGTAAGCGGGAAACCGAAAAGAATAACTAAAGCAAAACAAAACCACTACTTATTTACCACATTATTGAAATTCATAATTAAGAAAGGATTTTCTATCTTAGAAAGGCTAAGTAAGAACTTTAGGACCTATTGGGAGACAGGGTTCAAAAAGACCCCAAAAGAAAGCATCTATACTTAATCTAACAATCATAAGCATCACTTGGGGGAATCTCCAGATCTACCATAGCCATAAGGGTTTTTGCTAGCCCAGTTCCATTGATCCCGACACATATCATCGATCCCGTGTTTAGCCCTGCAACGACAATAAATTTGTGAGAAAGAAATAAAAAAGGGGAGGAAATAAAACTTCGAGAAACCTTGCCCAATATTTTTTACAAGAAAGATGAAAACATTTGAATATTGGTTGCAGCTTGACACAACAAAAAGAGTTTTGAATTGACGTGAAATCATTCGGTCATTAAATAACACGGTGGTGATATTCACAAGGACGGTAATGACAATGAAAGAAATTATAAACTTAAGGCAAAAAAACTGAGCCTTAAGACTGAGAAAAAAAAAGGTGGCTATTGTTCACTTTGATGCAAATCAATACTTACTTCCAATTAAGTTCTTTTTCCGCTTTCTTCGTTGAAGCATAAACAATTTCAGCGTCTCCAGGTCTACGACCACCCATTGCAAGTGGAATTTTCTGAACAATAATAAATTGTGAAATTGAATTAGTCATGTACTGAAGAGTAGCTTAATCCAGATATATTACAAAAGAGTTGGTTCAGTTTATCTCCTTAAACACTAGAAATTCAACACGTTTGTTGTATATAATGGGCAGATGTTTGATTTCTAAAACTTTTGTTGCTCAGTGAATCTGTAGTAGTCAGTCACGGAGATCCTGGAATTCATTGTAGTTTCAGTTTAGTAGTTACTGCTTAGTTTATAGAATTAGACCAGAATAAGCTCTCAATAAATAAGAGCTCAAATGTATCTCTTCTATTGAGTGTAAGCATGCTCTCCATCTCTCTTTATGAGTTTGATCTCTATTCCTTTGATCCATGAATTTGTAGCAGTCGGAAAGAGATAAATATGTACTTAAGATTCAAAAAAACCAGAGGAATGCTCCAGGACATACTGATGACAGTCCAATAACTACACAGTTGAATTTGCTTCACATTTCTTCCATTTCATTGTATCTTATCAGAATGCAACTGATTAAGAGATGCTAGGCATTTCAAATGAATGTTACGCTGCAAAATTTGAAGTCCCGGGACAATACAAAGAAACAAAATTGCGTTTGTATACAATGACAAGGTTTATATTACACAAAACAAAAACAGAAATAAAACTATCACTCTGTTACCTTTCCAGAGGCCTGTTCAAAAGCCTTTACCATCTCCAAAACTGATGTTCCCTTTCCTGTTCCCAAGTTATAAACTTCGCAACCTGTTTAAACAATCAATAAAATTTTATCAAGGTAACTACACGACAACAACAAAGCCTTATCTCATTCGCTTAAGTGAGCAACCCAGATCATATGGCAGTATTTGACTTTGGTTAAGACCGAGGTTTCAGCTCATTATTTAACAAAGTCACATACTAAAAAGGGAAAATGCAAAACAAAATGGGCCAATAGGAAAAGTTATCATTGCTTGTACAGATAAAAAATCATTTCACATTCACAATCTTTCAGGGTTTACCAAATCGAAAACACTACTAAATTATTAGAAGAAAATAATAGATTGGAAATAATACCTATTTTAGGATCATCCAGTTTACGCAAAGCAGCAATGTGCCCTTCTGCTAAGTCAACAACATGAATGTAATCGCGAACCTAAGAAAAAAAAAATATGTAAGATCCTTGAAGAAATCGAAGGCAGCTTTTAGAAATGAGAATGAATGCTTGTAACAATTTGGCAAACTGAGACTATGAAAGCTCAGGATGTCCAAAATCATTGAAACATTCCAAACCAAAGGGAAAAGGTGTATCATTACAGGATATTAGTCAACTGTTAGTTGTATTAACTAGATGGAATTTGTTAGTTAGGTTGCTAGAAATGTCTATTAGTTGTTAATCACATCTCTAATAAGCCCTTTGTCTCTTTACACATGACAATCAAATTAATGGGAATATTTCTATGGAAGTTTTATCTTATTATTTTAGCAATATGGTCTGTGGACTAGTCTAAGGTCACTTGTTTCTCATCTAAAGTTTTTATAGGAGGGAGTGGGGGTGAAGATTGCATGCAATCTTTACAAAGGAAAAAATTCACTAAACCAATTCAAAAAAGTGATAACATACTCCAGTGCCGTCGCATGTTTTATAATCGTTTCCAAAAACTGTCAGTGAAGGGAGTCTGCCAACTGCCACTTGTTGAACAAAGGGCATGAGATTGTTCGGAACTCCACGAGGATCCTCACCAATAAAACCACTAGGATGTGCACCAACTGGATTAAAGTATCTCAACAGTATAATTTTCCAATTTGAATCCGCACAGTAGAGATCACGACACATCTCTTCGATGATAAGCTGAAAAAACAAAACCTCTCATCGATGTTATTGTCCGTTTCCAAGACAAAACATAGTACATTGCTATCAGTAATACTCAAAAATTATAAAATTAAAATAGAAAACCACTTTTTTCATTTTGCAAACAGTCATCATTAGAGCATCTTCAGTTTTACTGTCTAACAATCTCCTACTCATACCTTGGTCCTTCCATATGGGTTTGTCGATGACAAAGGGAATTCTTCGGTACATGGAACCTCCTTTGGCCAGCCATATACAGTTGCTGAAGATGAGAACACAAGCTGACATCATTCAAGAAATATAAAATCAGTCAAGTCTTCAGATTGAAGCATCAATAAAATATATGCGCAACAAATTCCACAAGAAACTTCAAGATAGCAGGGGACCATAAAAAGAAAAAGGTTCAGACTTCATCTTAAGATGTTGCTTCTAATTAATATTTTTTTAACAAACAACTGTAATTTAGTGTGGAAGAGAATTGGTGAACATTGATATGCAGTTAACCCTAGATAGGGAAACAGAGGGGTTCAACAGGTGATATGATCTCATAGAAACAGAAATAGGGAAAAATGAGTGTTGATGGAATGTATGGTTGTAAAGGAGTCTACTTGTCATCAGTCTTTAATGGGGGAACACTTCCGCTGATTGTGGTCTCACAGATTGATGCAATGGAAGTGTGACAATATTCATCAATATTGCTACATTTATCCATGCAGTTGATGCCAATCAAAACAGACCCAACAGATCAAAACTAATTCTTTTCTTTTATCAGCAATAAGATCAAAACTAAAATGAGCACACCTTCTTGCATCCATGGGCAACCATGACTTGAAATAGGATGATTGTCCCAATCAAGTTGTTGTCAAAGTACAGTAGTGGTTTCTCCACACTTTCACCGACTGCTTTCAGCCCAGCAAAATGTATGACAGCATCAAACCTGCAGGAAAAAGAGACATACATGACAAACAGCTTTTATTTACCAATCATTTACCGAATAGAACTACAATAGAACGTGAAGCACCGACAGAAATCATTATTTTCCTTTTCTCAATTACAAAAAATGCTGCACAATACTTACTTTTGGTTTGTAAAAACTTTCTCGAGCGCAGCTCTGTTCCGCAAGTCTAACTGCAGCAGGAAAAATAAAACGAAGAGCCAATCAGCACCACAATAAAGTATCAATAATTAAGAACTTGTAATAAACAAAAACAAGAACCTGCACCGAAAAAGACAAGAATTTAGCTTAAAATTGAACTTTAGAGAGAGAAAAAACACAAATACAGGATACAGAATATAGTTTTTATTGGTAATAAAATTGGAATCATGGAAAGCAATACAACAAATCACAAAACACACATCACATCAAAAGTACAGTGTGTACTTGTCACACTAATTGTGAAACAGACAGAGTTAGTTCCAAACTGTCACGAAACGCAGAAAAACATAATTCGAACTTGTCACCGTCTGTTTGTTTGGTATTTACCAAACTATGGAATAAAGCGCATCGCTACACTTTTGCTTTTACGTGTCAGTGGGGCCACCACAGTTTACAGGCCCGGTGAAAAACTCAAAAAATCACACAAACTCAAGACAGAGACAACAAATCGAAAAAATAAAAACGTTAAATCGAAATCAACAACGAAAAAACCACAACCATCATATTCTGAGGACCATGCAACAATCCAAATTGGGTTTTTGTTTTTCAAATAGAATAAAAAAGAAAACCGTCGAAACCCGGTACCTCGACAAAGGAAAAGTTCTTTGCCAATTTTCCGGCGAGTTCCTTGACTCTGGATATGGAGACTGCAGAGGAGTTGTCGAAGTTGTCGACGGCCAATACGTTGTAACCGGCGAGGAGAAGCTGGAGGACGGTGTGGCTACCAATGTATCCGGCACCACCGGTAACCAGAATCATTGGCATAACGAAAGTTTTTGGCAGGAGAGAAAAAAACGGAAGAATACAAGAATGCGTGAACAGAATAGCGAAAGAGAAGGATGAGTTATGGCAGTGGAAAAGCTACGAGTTTGTTACGCGCCAGGAGAAGGCGAGAATTCTGTGAGTAACACGTTCACAACAAAGTCATGAGATTTTTTTGAATCTAAAGTCTCAAGTGCTACTTTAGCTTTAAATACCGCAAATTTCACCTTTTTTTTTTCTTTTTTTTTTCTAAATTTTTATACTGCGGATTTCCAGGTCATCCACGTGGATCTCCACTGTGTCTTTGCTTCGGATTTTGTCTTACTGCTTCCTATTCCTTCCACCCCTGTCACTGCAATTTCTCATTTCATACTCATTCTCTTCTTTTCTCTTTCTAATTAACCTCTTGTTACTTCCTTGAGTGGCTATCGTTTTAAATTTTAATTACGGGATTATGCTCACTAATTTCGTAAGATAATATTCTTTGCACCATTATTGTGCTTTAAAGATCGAATTATCGTTTTTAAACAGGGATTTTCTTCCTGAATGGTGATTATTTGTAATAAAACAGGATTATTAGCTAATGCGATTTTTTCCTTATGTAACAAAAATCAGGATTATTACCATAAGCATCCTTATTTGACTTTTAAACTTGGGAAAATGGATCTGGAGCACTTGGTTAAAAGTGGAGGTAAGCTTAACTTATAGGTTCAACTCCATTATTTAATGGCTTAATTTTTCTACTTTACTTAGCATTAACTCCACTATTTAATTACTTTAATTTTTTATTCTAATTCAACTTATGTAGTTAATGGATCAAAATTACAGTGTTAACTCCTAAAGAGTCAACCTCTGAACTAATTCTACTAATCGTTAGCCTTACGATAATGAGAATTTTAGTTCCGTGTGATAAGTTTAATAACATTATTTTTTGTAAATTAATCATTTTTATAATTATTAAATTAAGAGTGAACGTGTAATTTATTTACTATAATAGGATTTTGTTAGAGTTAATACATTGTATAGTCTTTGTTGTATTTGTCATGATAATTTTTTTTAGTATAATCAAATAATCGATAAGGCCCTTTTCACTTATAAATATTTTAAATTTTAAAAATATAAATACATAATCGAATGTGGTCATAAAACGATTTAGTTAAGTGAAAATTGGTAAAAAAAAATTAAAAGATAATAAATACTTTAATATATATATATATTTTTAAAAACTATTAGATTTAAGATTTTGGAAAACTCCTTATATTTTTTTTAATTGATAATTTCCAGCGTCTTGAATTGCGTTTTAATATTTTCAACATAAATTATCTTCGTTTAAAATGGGTTTTTACCACAATATAAATGATTTGATATAAATCTAAAATATACTTTGTAATACTTAAGAATGTTTAAAAGTATTTAAGAATTTTTAAATTCAATTTAAATTATTGATTTTTTATATTATTCTTTTATTATATTTTTAAAATATATAAATGTACATTGATTTCAATATTGTAAAATATATTATAATCTTTTTTTAATATATTAAAATCAGTATATGTAAAGACTTAGTAAAAAAAACCCAAACCGATTAAATCATATAATAACGATAATGAAACACTCTTAAATTAAAAAAAAAAAGTATTGCAATGTACTGACGGCATGAACATGTGATGGGATGTGCAATGTTTCTGGATACGCTTCAAATCATATAGTCAGATTGTGACTCTTTTCTTTTTCTTCTAATGTAAAAAATGTTAAAAAAATATAGTTTACACAGAAACTTTTATTTAATATTAAGAGTAAATTCATTCCTTTATTAAAGAAAAAAAAGAAGAAAAAAGAAAGAGGGACCATGTCATTTTTTATGACTATAGAAATAATCATTAATAATCCTATTTTTTGTTTATAATATATATATATATATATATATATATATATATATATATATGAATTTATGAGTTATTCCTGGTGACCATTATCACGATTAGTAAAAATCATAAGTTAGTTAATAAAAGTTGCCAAATCAATTATAAAATAAATTGATTGAACTAAAAATTATGTTAACGTTTAGTTTATATAAAATAGGTGAATAAAATTGGATGTCAAAATTTAATTTAGCATTTGTTGTCATTTGATGTTTGAATCATTCTAAATCTTAATATAATTATAATATATATACACACATAATTTAGTATTTGTCAAGCATTAAATATTATAAAGATTTGTTATATTTGATCTTATCATGCTTTATCTAATCTGGGCATAAATCAAGTTTTAATAACCTTAGGTGCGTTTATTATAAATATACTTTTAGTTGGTACCATTATTAGATAAGTTTTATTAGGTGTTGATGTGACAAATATATTGTATGATTTTATTATACTTTTTATCTTGCATTATCTCCTAACAAAATAAATCCAATTATAAAAACTAAAAAAATAAGCATATAAAAGAATTATAAAATTATTTTTTTAAGCTATTGATAAGTACAATATATTTATTTAGATAATTGTGTATTTTTTATACCCGTGTCATAATAAAGAGTAACTAACAACTTGCTGGCATATAACAAGTATATTTATACATATTTTTATTTTCCTTTTTTACTTTTTTTATTTCTCATTAAGAATGAAGAATTCATCTTTATGGATAGAAAACTTTAAAATATAATGTATATGGAAACTTATAAAATAATATTAATTGTGTTGATATTAATTTTTTATTCGCTTAAAATATTATATATAAAGTAACAATACTGTGAGCAATTTTACATTTATTTAACATAAAATACAAAAATAAAATAATCCTAAAAAATAACTTCTTTTTTTTTTATTTTAAAAAAATAAAAAATAATGTTAAATAAATGTAAAAAAATTATATTGGTTAAAGAATATTTTTCTTGTCACATTTTCACATATCTTCTAAGCGACATTTCAAATTTCCATTGAAAAAGAATTTCTATAAAAGAACTCTCGAAATATTAACAAAAATATTTCCTTTTACGTCCTTATACAAAAAATAAAAACAAAGGTAAATTAAATTATAACACCAACAAAAACTTACTTAAAATCGAAAAATGAGATCGGACCATTAAATAAAAAATTAAATGAAATATTACATTTTACATGGCATAATAAAACCTACCAAAAAACAGTAATATATGATCTCAAACAAACCCTTACATTAAATATACTCTAACAAACTTGTTTTACATATAAGAAATACTTAAACTTGATATATAATATATTATTATTGAAATAGTAATAAATTCATATGTTTCGGCTTTCTTTTTGAAAAAGATTAACATATTTCTTATGTTTAAGTTTTGAAGAATGAAGAAGTTTTTAAACTTAAAGAATGGGTAGCTTTTATTATAATTTATTCACATTTATGCTATTTTATTCACTAATAAATGTCTAATAACTTTATATGTGCGTACGTTATGCTAT
The DNA here is from genome assembly GCF_029865625.1 of Vigna umbellata. Taxonomy (NCBI): domain Eukaryota; kingdom Viridiplantae; phylum Streptophyta; class Magnoliopsida; order Fabales; family Fabaceae; genus Vigna; species Vigna umbellata. Next base: position 42,391,157 of record NC_142165.1, on the reverse strand, counting down.
TTTATTCACTAATGAATGTCTACCTTGGACTTTAGATATTGACTTTAGAAGTTGCAAGTTTCATCCTTCAAAGTCAACATGTTTGTATTTTCATATAAAAATACAAACAACCTTTAATAACATTTTTCCTTTGCCTAACAATAGCATGTGTAGATGATAAAAAATAGTTTTTTTTTGGGCTATAGTTCAAATTATTAAAACAAAGAAATTTAAAAAGTTTTTTAAAAATATAGATAAGTTGGACATGAATGCAAAAATGTATTATGAAAAAACCATGCATGCGTGATGTATCTACACACTTCTAAAAGGAAGTTGTAGTAATCTTACACGACTTTTAGATAAGAAAAAAAAATCATGCAAATAAAAAACAACTTAATTATTCTTTTTAATTTGAATTGTATGTATTATTTGAACTAAAATGATATCATTCGTGTTCGGTTTTCTTACGATAAGTTTATGTCTTTCAAATACAACTTATCCATATTTATAAAATTTATAAAACTTGATCGTTTCACTACTTTGTATGGGAAATTGCATAATTATTAAAAAAAACTAAAAATTAAGGTTATTTAGTCATTTTTATTAAACTATACAATTTTTATACTCATTATTTTGTAAACTTTCACGACAATTTAAAATAGACATAGATATATATTTTCTTTTTTACAAGCTATTATTAAAAAAAAACTTGTGTATATCAATAGCAACCAACATGTCAAATTGATGATTATGATACTCATCCCAACACATTCCATCATAAAAAAAGGCCAAGAAGACAAATTTTGAGCTGCCAAATTTGGTGATAGCCTAACAAACCCAAATTTAATGTGATGTATAATTTATTATTAAACAAATAATAATCATAAGCTTAAATACACTATTAATGTTAATCAACATTTTAAGAACAGCGATTAACAATATTTTTTAATGGCTCAAATTTTGTCAGATTGACAGCCACTATTATTAGCTTTTAGGGTTATGATTGAAGGACCTTCTTCTATGGTCCTTGATTGGGTAGAAGAAGGATCGGAATCTGAAGTAGTCCTTCTCAATGCAGCCTTTGGAGAGTAAAACAAAAGTAGGAACGAGGACAACCTGAAAGGGAATAAAACACAAAATTATTTTATTGTTAATATAATATTTTTTATTAGAAAAATAGATGTTTTTTTAATGAATAGTGGTAAAGAAGACTCAGATCACATGGAATCATCTCAGCAATCATTGTGTGGAATTTTGACCTAGTATTGCAATGATGCTAATTTCATAGTATTTCAATTTTGGAAAACCCTATCCTACCCTCGCATGATGGGTCAAAAAATAATGAAAATAGCATTGAATCTACACACATTAACTTAAGTTTATAGTTAGCATTATTGTAAAAAGAAAAGGCTCTAAGAAAGCAATTAAGCTGATTTTAACTTGTTAGTTTGTAGTTTAAATATTAATTTGGTCTTTATTTTTATTGAATTTGTTCAATTTAGTTTTATTATTTTGTTGTTGTTTGATTTGATTCCAATTTTGTTTAATTTAATCATTTTTGTCTATACCGTTTAAATAATAAATACACAGTGAACAATGTACCATGTATTTTGAAATCGTGTTTAAAATACAACTGAAATTTTTCTTAAAAGAAAAGTTAGTTTTTAAAGTTTATCCCTTTTGGTAATTTTCTTATAAAATATATTTATAAACATAAAATAAAACTCATTCGCAAAACACCACAACTTGTTTTCAAACACAATTAACATACTGATAACAATCATTTTATTTTCTTCAATTAAGCTACGTTTGGTTGGAACTACTATGATTCTTTTTTTACTTAAAATCTGACTTAATTTTGTGTCTTTGGTTCCGTAAGATTAATATATCCACTGATGCAAGCAGCTGAGGATCCTTTATATTGAAGCAAATTGTTTCAGTAGGGATGTAGAGACCAAGATACGAACCTAACAACCTTGCTCCCTTTCTCTCTGGTGCTGGCTTCACTGTGTTATATTTCTCTTTCTCTTCTCGAATCTTCGTAAGCAAAGTGGGCTGGGTACCTGCAAAGGCACTCCGACGCTCAAGTCAACAGGGGTGTTGTTCGAAATATGAGAAATCTCAATCAATTTTCTCTTAGGGGAAAAACGTACCTTTTTTCTGGTGTGCTTCGTATATTTAAATTAACATAATAAACCGTTTACCTGAAAATCCGGTCAGTTACTGAAGTGGAAGTTGTAACCGTCGAATTGTGCGCTGTCACTGAGTCAATTATTTCCACGATATATGGTCGTGATTCGCGGCGTTATTCAGTCAAGGTGTGTAACTGCTTAACTGCTAGATCACGGTGTCACATTCTGTATGTCAATCATCATTCGTGTCGACCTAAGTGGATGACGTGTCGGACGTATGTCTCATGTCGCGACATCGCTTATGCGGTTGTCTGTCGAGCCTCTGTATGTCGATCATCATTCGTGTCGACCTAGGTGGATGACGTGTCGGACGTATGTCTCATGTCGCGACATCGCTTATGCGGTTGTCTGTCGAGCCTCAAATGGTCGAGAGCGTCACGTGGTCGTAAGCTATTACGGTTGGTTATCAAGTGATCGACCAAGCTGTGTGGTCGAACGTCATTACAGTAACCTTCAGTGGTTGTTACTGGTTGACCGTTGGGTATCCTATGGTACATGCCCCCCAAGTCCGAGTATATGGGTGACAAAGTTACGAAGGACTTTGAATATTGTTTGGAGAGTCGAGGGGAGGTGGAGAAAACGAGGAGACGTGGAGTAGACGAGGAGTCGTTGAGAAAATGAGGAGACGTGGATAAAACGTGGATGACAGCTGGTTACGGCGTTACGAATTTTAGGGTTTTCCCGCTCCTTTAGGGAAGTGAAGAGACGCGAATTAGTAGCCGTTAGATCAAAAGAATCCTACGGCGCTTGACGAATAAACCGTTTTGGCTTCTTCAGCACGATTCAGAAGGGGTTTAGGGTCACTTTTGCAGAAAATCAGACATTGAGAGCGTGTACGGCTAGCGAGAGTGCTTCTTCTTCCGTCAGTCTCATTGCCTGCGTTACTACGAGAATCAACCAGGTAACCTTAAAATCTCTTTCGTCTTAGTGTACTTACTATTGATCATGGAAGGGAGGGGGCAGGATACTGGGGGTGAAACGCCGGGGCCGTCATCTACGGTGGAATGTGCCGCAATTACTACAGTACCGTATGGGGAGAGAGCCTTCGTATATGGAAACGTATGTGGTGAGGGTCCAGGGGGACGCATGATATCTCTGATTAGCGGAGATGAATACGCCTGGGCGGCGCGTGAGGTAAAGGAACTGAGGAGTCAATTTGGGAGTAGGGCCATCCTTATGGATTGGATTGAGAATAGTTGTGTGTTGAGGACCCTAGGGTATCAGACTTGTGTGAAATTGGTAGCGTGTCGGGAGGATGAGAGGGTTTGTCATGGGAGGGAGAATGCTGCTGATGAATTTTTTTACTGTTATGCTGCGTTATTCTACGATTTGTATGTAAGATTGCCGTTCACCACTTTCCAAATAGATGTTTTGCGAACCTTGAATGTTGCACCTAGCCAACTGCATCCCAATAGTTGGGGATATGTACAGGCCTTCGGAGTGTTGTGTGGGCTGTTAGGAATTAGGCCTACTGTAGGCTTGTTTTTGTACTTCTTTAGATGTCGCCCGCTTGCGACGAAAGGGTGGGTATCACTGATTTCAGAACCAGGTAACGCAATTTTAGAGCTTTACCTGCAATCGTATAGGGGTTTTAAGGAAAAATTTTTTAAGGTGTCGATCACCGATGCTGGTCGACGGTTCTTTTTTGATGGTGAAGGGAATCCCAGATTTCCCTTATATTGGACACAGGAGCCTCTGAAATTTACCTCGTGGCCGGAGGATAAGATGACGATTGAAGAGTTGGAGGCTTTGAGTGTGTTGACCTCGTTGCCCCGCCCCTTCTCTTCACGTCAGATTATAGATTGCCTCGAGTTCGATGACGCGGGGGCGAGGGTGTTTGGTATGTGTCTTTACCCACTACTTTCGTAAATTATTATGTTGTTGCTGACCAGTGTGGGTGGATGTTTGTGTTTGCAGAGATAATGGGAAGGAAAGGTAGGGGTATCAGTTGGTTTCAGAGCATTGATAGCGAGAGGGATGAAGGTAATCGGCCAGGGTCGTCTGTTGAGCAACAACGCTCCCAGGTGCCACCATCTGGTCCACCTCCAGTCGCAGTGGCGTCGGTTGGGGAGACAACACAAGCTGAGGTGCCCCTTGTGCGCAAAAGGAAAGCCAAGACAGTCGACCCTCACCGCGAGGCGTCAAAGAAAAGTAAGGAGGTGGTTGAAGACACTGAACGTCCCCTTCCGCTGGGCATATGGGATCGCGCCTTCATGCCGGGTCATAGAGTGGACCTCAACCTGGATGCTTCAGAGAAGAAGGTGATCGAGAACATGAGCGAGCAACAAATTGCTGACAGCTTGCTGGAGATGAATACACGAGCCCAAGCGTTGGCTTGGCATCTGGCGTATGCTTCGGATAGGGGTCAGATGCGGTCTGAGTTAGAAAAGGTGCGTGCCCAACTGAAAGAGCTTGCCGAGGTCCATGCTGGCTGTGAGGTCAGGCAGAAGCGTGCTGAAGAAATGTTGAAGGAGGGTGAGGCACGGTGGAATAAGACTCGGGAAGCTGGGGTGGTCCTCCAACAAGAACGCGATCAGATGGCGAGGGATCTGGACCAAGCGAAGAACTCGATGCTGATAGTGGCCCGAGAGAGAAATGCGCTGAAGGTAGAAATCTTTGAGCACAAGGAGTTGATCGAGGAGCTGAAGGATGCGATCATGGATGAACATAAGAGAGGCTTCAGGAAGGCGTTGAGGCAAGTCGGGCACTTGCTTCAGGTATCGACCAAAGGAGCTGAATTTGACGTCCGTAAGGATGTGCATGAAGGTCAGCTGAAGCCCTTGAAAGAAATTCCGGAGGACGCTGTCCTCGAGGGGGAAGAGGATGAGGAGGTGGTCGCCAACAACGAGCCCGAACGAGCAACGGAGGTCAATGAGCCCGCCAAGGAGAGTGCTGAAACGGTTGAAGGCGATACATCTAAAATTGTAATAGATTAGGATGTAGTAAGGATTTGTACATACATACTTGGGTATTTTGTTGATGACTATTATCTTGAAATTTGATAATACATGAATGTTTGACGTTGAAACAGAAGGCGTTTTTGCATGTGTGGCGATATTGCAGTTTGTTTTATTCTGCCACTTATTTGTAGTGATCGTTAAGTGTGAGTGTCGAGTACACTGGTAATGTGTCGTGGGACAGTCGAGTGCGATAGTCGAGTGAGGAGAATATGGGGTGTTCGAGGATGAACATCTACCCGAGGGAGTGTATCCCAAGCATATTGGGTGTTCATGGGTGAACATCGACCAATGGGAGTGTATCCCGAGCGTACTGGGTGTTCAAGGGTGAACATCTACCAGTGAGTGTGTTCTTAAGCCCTTTGTGTGTAGAAGGGTCTGGTACGACAAGCCTGGGACTCGACATTAGCACAGTGATAAATGAATCTAAACAATAACATGATGAAAAGTAATCTTTATTCGATAACTGAATTCGATAGTGTTGTAAAAAGAATGAACAAGACATTAACTAAAGTAATGTTTGAGGTGGGTGGCGTTCCAGGTATTGGGGACTGGTCGTCCATCAAGAAGCTGGAGGCGATATGCGCCGTTCAACATGTTCTCTGCGACCCGAAAGGGTCCTTCCCAGTTAGCTGCAAGCTTGCCATGGGCTCGATTCTTCCGAGCCTCTCCCCGCTTTCGCCACACCAAATCGCCACTTTTGAAGGCTCGGGGCTTGACCTTGGTATTGTATCGTCGAGAGAGCATGCGCTTCTGGGCCTCAGCGCGGACGGTGGCAACCTCTCGACGTTCAGGAAGGGCGTCGAGATTCGTCCGTAACTGCTCGTCATTAAGCGACATATCAGTGATTTGGCGTCTCAATGAGGGCTCGCCTACCTCGACTGGGAGCATGGCATCAGTGCCGTAGGTTAAGTTGAAGGGCGTCTCCCCGGTAGATCCATGGGGAGTGCATCTGTATGCCCAAAGGACTTCTGGTAGCTCCTCCACCCATAAACTCTTGGCGTCACCGAGTCGCTTTTTTAGCTCTGTCAGAACTGCTTTGTTTGCGGCTTCGGCTTGGCCGTTTGTTTGAGGATGTTCGACTGATGAGGTGACATGCTTAATGCCTAAATTGCTAAGGAAATCTTCCAACTTGCGTTCGATGAATTGGCGACCATTGTCGGTGATGATCTTCTGAGGGAGACCGAACCGACAGATGAGACGCCAAATGAATTTCTGCACTCGTTGGGCGCTGATGACAGATAGTGGTTCAGCTTCTATCCATTTTGTGAAATAATCGACCGCCACTAAGAGGAACTTGTTTTGGGCTTTGGCGATCGGCAGAGGTCCCACTATGTCGAGACCCCATTGGGCGAATGGCCAAGGAGAAACGATATTATGCAAATCTTCGGGAGGTGCACGTATGTCGTGACCATGTGCTTGACAGGAGAAACACTTCTTGACGAAAGCCTCACAATCGTGGTCGAGCGTAGGCCAGTAGTACCCTGCACGGAGTACACGTGCTCTCAGGGTGCGTTTGCCAGAGTGGAAACCACATATTCCGGTGTGCAATTCACGCAGTACATAGTCCGCCTCCTCTTCTGAGATGCATTTTAGCAGAGGAGTGCTGTGGCCGCGACGATAGAGGTCGTCACCTATACACAAAAAACGCGCAATGCGTTTGGAATCAGCTACGGTGATGTTATCTCCTTGCTCCTGCCGTTCCATGAGATGTTTGATGTTATGTCGCCAGTCTGTCATAGGTGGTGACACATTGGTGACGAAAGCTTCCACCACAGGACGGTCGAGTGTCGTCTGAATGACTGAGGATAACTGTGCTCGCTCTTTACAATGAGCTAATTTAGACAAAAGGTCTGCTCTTGCGTTTTGCTCCCGGGGTATATGGAGGATATTAATTTCGACAAAATGTCGGAGTAAGGTCTGAACCGTGTGGAAGTAACGTAACAGCTGATTGTCCTTGACTTGATAGACTCCATTCACATGGCTGACGACCAACTTCGAGTCCATTCGACATTCTAAACGCTCGACCGAGAACTCTCTAGCCAGGGATAATCCGGCGATCAGGGCTTCGTACTCGGCCTGGTTGTTGCTAACTGGAAAGTTGAATATGATGGCTTGTTCTATAACTGAACCATCAGGCCCTTCTAGGACGATGCCGGCTCCTCCCCCCTTTTTGTCGGAAGAGCCGTCGACGCTGAGTAGCCACGTTGTCGTGGAGTTTCCTTGGGCAGGTATGAGCTCAGATGCGAAATCTGCCAAATGTTGGCCCTTGATAGACCCACGTGGCTCGTAACGGAGTCCGAACTCAGATAGTTCGACGGACCAGGCGACCATTCTTCCTGCCAAGTCTGGTTTGCGGAGGATCTTGGCTATGGGGTGATCTGTGCGGACTACCACCTGATGGCTCTGGAAGTATGGGCGAAGTCGTCTAGAGGCGGTGAGAAGGGCCAATGCGAACTTCTCAATTCGAGAATATCGCTCCTCTGCCCCTTGCAACGTACGACTGGTAAAATATATTAACTTGAGGGAGGGTGCTTCCTGTACCAGGGCTGCACTAACGACATGCTGGGAAGCTGAGATATACAGCTGCAAGTCGGATCCCTCGTCCGGCCGAGCCATAACGGGAGGACTGGTTAAGATGTGTTTGACGGTGTTGAATGCAGTTTCACAATCATCGTTCCAGTGTTGCGGGGAACCCTTTTTCAAATTCCTAAGGATGGGTTTGATGTGTTCAGCCAGCTTTGGAATAAATCTGGATAGGGCGGTGAGGCGACCCACTAGACGTTGTACCTCCCTCAGGGTCTTTGGAGAAGACATGTCTAGTACCGCCCTGCACTTGTCGGGGTTGGCTTCGATGCCTCGACGTGTGAGCATGAATCCTAAGAACTTTCCGGCGGGGACGCCGAAAGTACATTTGGAAGGATTGAGGCGCATGCTATACCGTCGGAGTTGGCCGAAGACCTCCTTCAAATCCTGCAGGTGCTGTTCCACAGAATTGCTGCGAATGACCATGTCGTCAACATACACGTCCATACAACGTCCTATCTGATGATGGAAGACTTTATCCATGAGGCGTTGATAAGTGGCCCCGGCATTTTTCAATCCAAACGGCATTACTTCGTAGCAGTAATTGGCGCGTTCGGTGATGAAGGCTGTTTTGCTCTGATCGGGGTGATACATAGGGATCTGGTTGTACCCCGAGTACGCGTCTAGAAAACTTAATACGACATGACCCGAAGCTCCATCTACGAGGCGATCGATGCTGGGCAGGGGATACGAGTCTTTAGGGCATGCCTTGTTGAGGTCAGTGAAATCGACACACATCCGCCATTGACCGTTCGACTTCTTGACCATAACTACGTTTGAGAGCCACGTAGTGTACGTTAACTCCCTGATGAATCGGGCGTTCATCAACTTGTCGACTTCAACCTGGATGGCTTGACGCTTTTCCTCTCCGAACCTTCGCTTCTTCTGGGCGACTGGTCGTGCCTCCCGGAAGATTGACAACCTGTGAGCCATAACCCCTGGATGGATTCCTGGCATGTCAGCGGCTGTCCATGCGAATAAGTCTGCATTGGTTCGCAGTATATGACCTAGGGCGTGTTCCTCGCCCAAGGGAAGGTCTCCGCCAATGCTGGTGGTTTTAGACGCTTCATTCGTCAGGGATAGGAGTTTGACTTCGCCTTGCGGATGAAGACGTTCGTCTACATTGGTCCGGGGGTCTAAGTCAACTGCTGCTGCCTCGACTCTTCTTGCCCTTTTGGATGGAACAAAAGGGGTGATTTTTAACCCGGCGACATAACATTGTCGGGCAATTTGCTGATCGGCTCTGACGGTACAAACAGTACCGTGATCTGTCGGGAACTTCATGGCGAGGTGGGGAGTAGATACTATTGCCCCGAACGCATTCAGGCAAGGTCATCCTAGCAGAGCATTGTACGACGTGTTTGCCTCGACCAAAATAAATCGGACCCGAAGCTCAGGAGCTTCTCGACTTGTTCCGAGCCGAGTCCGTAAGTCAAGGTATCCCCTGGTGTCTACTCTTTCCCCTGAGAATCCGACAATCTGCTCGTTAAACGGGGCGATGAGATCCTCGGATAGGTCCATTTTCTGAAAGGTGGACCAGTACAAGATATTGACTGAACTTCCTTGATCGACGAGGACTTTGCTGACATCATAGCGAGCTATGTTAGCCGTGATGACCATAGGATCGTCATGGTCGGGGTCGGGTGCATGGAAGTCAGCGTTGGTGAACGTAATGTCGGGGATCGACCGAGCCTGCCGCTCGATCATATGGACCGACTTCAATTGTCTCAAATGTCGCTTCCTCGCCGAAGCCGACACACCTCCTCCAGCGAAGCCACCAGATATGGTGTCGATGCGGCCTCGGACTGAGCGTTCTCTCTCTATGCGTCGAGGCGGACTGCGCGACCGCCTGCGGTGTCGATCATCCCTGGGGGGTGATCGTTGGGGACTTCGCCTAGGAGGGTCTCTTCGGCGAGGAGTTGTTGCTCTAGTGGAAACTCTCTCCTTGACATAGTTCTGGAGATAACCTGCCCGAATGAGTCGTTCTAACTCGTCTTTTACCATGTTGCACTCTTCCGTATCGTGCCCATGGTTCATGTGGAACCGGCAGGTTTTGCTGTTATCCGCATTCTTGGGAGTGACTTTTCGCCGCACGGTGAGAAGTTCGGCGTGTAAGGCCTCTTCCAGGACCCTCGTCCTTGGTGCGTTGAGGGCCGTGTAACGATCGTATTTAGATGTCCACCCCGACTCCTTCCGAGGTACTCGGTCTGGCCTGTAGTCGTTGGGGGGTCGTTTCGCTGGTTTTCTTGTCTCCTGATTGGGGGCATCTTGGTGGTGCTTCTTTCTGGCATTACGGTGGTCTTCAATGCGGATGAATTTTGCCACAGTAGATTGTAATTCTTCCATGGATGCTGGAGGGTCAGCATATAATTGTTCCGAAAATTGCCCCGGCTTTAAGCAGGACGACAGATTGCTGATGATGAAAGTAGGAGTTATGTCCGGCACTCGCCGGGCTGTCTCGATGTACCGCTGCATGAAAGCTTTCAAGGTCTCATCCTTTTCCTGTCTGGTATGGACAAGCTCAGTAGCAGTCATCGCCGGTTTTTTATTTGCCGCGTACTGTTTCCGGAATAAAGATTCGACGGTTGCGAAGCAATCTATGGAATATCGGGGAAGTTTATGGAACCATTCCAGAGCTTCCCCCTTGAGGGATAAGGAGAAAGCTCTGCATATCACCGGATCGCTATCGGTATAGAATGCCATGGCATCTATAAAATTGCGTAGATGGTCATCAGGATCTTCAGAGCCATTGTAGCGTTCCAGAGTTGGAGGAGGCTTGTCCGGCATGTTTGCTTGCATGATGGCTTCTGTGAATGGAAGCAGGTTAGTGAGGCGCATAGGAGTAGGCCCCCTCCTTCCTCCACCGGCCCGTTGGGAGGCTTCCCCATGATGGCTGGCCTCGTTATCTTCCTGTCTGTTGGAAGCAGATAACTCTGGCGTTGGGATCTGTGCTCGCAGTGCCGCCATCTCCTCTGCGTGTTTACGCTGAATCTCCTGCATGGTTTGTGCCTGTGCCTCAAGTTGCGCTTGCAATTGCCTGATCAAATCGTGCGTATCGGAATTTTCCATTGTTCCGGTGGTCGTTGTTGGGATAGTAATCTCGGGCCCCACGGTGGGCGCCAAAATGTTTCAGTAGGGATGTAGAGACCAAGATACGAACCTAACAACCTTGCTCCCTTTCTCTCTGGTGCTGGCTTCACTGTGTTATATTTCTCTTTCTCTTCTCGGATCTTCGTAAGCAAAGTGGGCTGGGTACCTGCAAAGGCACTCCGACGCTCAAGTCAACAGGGGTGTTGTTCGAAATATGAGAAATCTCAATCAATTTTCTCTTAGGGGAAAAACGTACCTTTTTTCTGGTGTGCTTCGTATATTTAAATTAACATAATAAACCGTTTACCTGAAAATCCGGTCAGTTACTGAAGTGGAAGTTGTAACCGTCGAATTGTGCGCTGTCACTGAGTCAATTATTTCCACGATATATGGTCGTGATTCGCGGCGTTATTCAGTCAAGGTGTGTAACTGCTTAACTGCTAGATCACGGTGTCACATTCTGTATGTCGATCATCATTCGTGTCGACCTAAGTGGATGACGTGTCGGACGTATGTCTCATGTCGCGACATCGCTTATGCGGTTGTCTGTCGAGCCTCTGTATGTCGATCATCATTCGTGTCGACCTAGGTGGATGACGTGTCGGACGTATGTCTCATGTCGCGACATCGCTTATGCGGTTGTCTGTCGAGCCTCAAATGGTCGAGAGCGTCACGTGGTCGTAAGCTATTACGGTTGGTTATCAAGTGATCGACCAAGCTGTGTGGTCGAACGTCATTACAGTAACCTTCAGTGGTTGTTACTGGTTGACCGTTGGGTATCCTATGGTACACAAATAAATCTGTTTCCTAAGTTTTCCTCCACCATTCTATGTACAGCTTGATTCATAAACTTTACAGTTATTGCTTCCTGCGTCCTATCACATTTCTACCACCACCTTATCACCTACGGAATCTATTTTACGGAAGCAATAAAACATTTCGGATGGAGTGGAGAGAGAAATTTGATAGGGTGTAAGAAGCAACAGTCCTTTATTTTTCTGCTGTTTTGTGATGGGTTCGAGTTTTACACTCATAATCTTTTTGGACCAGTTTTTTCCTAACTACCCAAATAATAATAAAAAAAGATAAAAAGGAAATAATTTTTTTCATAACTAAAATCTACAACTTCAAAAAAAAAAAATCATGTACAAATTAATTTATAAAGAAATAATATGAAAAAACTCACAAGTATTTTGAAAAAACTCTCCACACCTGTTTAGTGCTGCTGAAGGTATTGTACGATAAGAAATAATAGCTATCATATTTTATTATAGTATTGTTTTTGTATGAGACAACATCATAAAATAACGTTATTTTTATTATCAACTTCTACTTCTAATTTACTTGCTCCATCCTTTTTCAACAAGGACAACAAGGAAAATGTTAAATATACACTCTTCAAATTTTCTACACTTATAAAACACCTAATAAAAAATATTTTTATTCTTATAGATCATTTTTCTAAATTATTATATATTTTAAAATAAAAATATTATATGATTAGTGTTGAATTGGTGTATGTTACAAATAGAAGTATATGTATAAGATCACTCTTTCAACAATGATCATCTACAAAAAGGAAGCATGTTCATAGCAAAACATATATACTAAAAACATCTTGACTATTTGACTTTCCCTATTTATTAAATATAAAACTTATAGCAAAACAATCAATAAAATATGATAATTTTTAATGAAAGGTCATGTTACTCCAAAAAGTTAATCTTGCGTCCTTGTTCTTCTTTTCTTTTAATATAAAAGTTAACCATCATAATCATTAAATTAAAATAAAAAAATAACTACTCTTCCTTTGTAAATCATAATCACATTCCACCTAAGTGAATCGTTCAAGAAAAACCAGTACCAAAAATAACAAATAATGATAATGTTTTCATAAGATACACGTTCCTTAAACTATAACCACGATTAACAACGAATTTACACCACGAAGTCATCTCCCTTTGACTTCGAGAACTGAGAAAGCGGCTTTCAATTGCAGCAAATATTTGCATTAGATGCCCAGAGATTCCCATCACAATGCAATCCTTCAGGTGAAAAAATGGTGCTTGTTATGCGATATAAAATTTCAATACTTATCTGCTGAAAGACACTGGTGAGTGGATGTTGCTCTTTCGTTCAGTCAAGAAAAAATCATTGAGCTGGGCGTTGAAGTTAGACCAATGATACAGCACAAAAATCAGATGCGTCCATATAGCGTCAAACTTCGTCCAAAGGCATGGGCTGGGAACTAAGAAGTCTTTCAGCCTCATCATTGGCTTCTGCTTGAATTTTCCATCCCTGCGTGGAAAGGTAAACACTGTTACAAAAACAAAGCCAAGACCCCTAAACAAGGGCCACAATTGTTACTATCACATTAAACGTTGCTTAGATTGGCACAACAGATATGTAACGTTTTTCATCTACCATACAGGTCAACACGTCTGAGGCCTTTATAATGCAAATCACAGGAACGAGGGAGAATGACATCTTAATTGCTGCGCTAGATATTTAGAAGAAAGAAAAATCCACGACAGAAATCATATCACTGCAAGGCTTTCTACTTCCTAGTCTAAGAAGTTGATAATAGTTCTGGGAGGAATAAAAAACAAACCTCCTCCAAATTTTCAAGCTCCATGATTTGCTCTATCTGTTCTGAGATACTGTCCTGCAATACATGGACCCTAAGCTAAGTAAAAAACTTGTTATACTAAGATGTCATTACCCAAAACGAACATATGTTTAAGTGGTTTTACCATATTACTAGCAGTTTCAGCAGCAAGAACATCAGTCTCCATCTCCACTTCGATTTCAATCATTGAGGAAATCTGACCAAAGAGTACTATCACAGTATTACGTACATTTACTGCATTTAGTGTTACAAAAGCAACAAGAACTTGTTCTTTTGTAATTCTCAGGAGAGATGATATTATATCACACTTTTAAAGAAAACATACCCTAGCATAGCTATCAATAAGTTCAATCCGTCCTCTAAGGGAGTTTTGCAGACTCTCTCGCACCCTCTTGACTTTACTTTTCCGAGTCCTGGGCAAACAAAAAGATAAATGACAACTATAGACTAAAGCAAAAAGGAGTGAAGACACAAAATAATTTCAAGAGACATCAACAAAATGGATCATGGGGGTAAACAAATATTTCTATAATCAAAGATGTGTCATGCTATAGCAATTTACCGATAAACAGGTTCTCCAACAGCTGAAATTTTATTCTCAAGTTGGCACATTCGAGCTAGCATCCAAATCTACAAAAGTACAAAATCAAATTTATAGAACTCAAGCTACAGGTACATTTTCAAGGAAGGAGAGAAAATAAACTACTATCTTACTCCCTCATTCTGGGATAAGATGTACAATACAACAAATGGACTTGGCACGGATGATTTTCAGAATATACTAACATCTGTATGTAACTAATAATTAAGTTACTAGTATATAATCTAAATGCTCCAATCAATTATCAAATTGTCTTGCATTCTTTTCAATCACCCTGACTTTTCCACGAAGTAGTGTTTTGCACAAATCTTGCAAGTAGCAAACCTCTTTTTCAGCAGCTTCTTTGAGGTCATTAATGCGAGACAGAAGAACATCATATTGAGATAAAAGTCGTTGTTTGATCGCAACTGCATCTACTGATTTCTGTGGAAGCTGAAACCATGAATAAAAGCATATTACTTATTATATCTTTATGAGAACGTTCATAATTGATTTATTGTGAGCAATAAATAACGGGGCCAGCTGGTCATAATAGGGTAGGAAAGGAATTATAATTTTTAAGAATCTTAACTTCTTCATTTTTTTTATGGTATTCTTAAAACAGGATGTGCAGTAATAAAACAAAGTACAAACTCTTAATCAATGTAAACAGGAGTTTCATTACTTTTTGCCTTGAATAGGAAATTCAAATCACAGATATTACAGTAGCTACTGAAAAACAACTATCTCTTTCAAGTTATTTTTTTATGGGAGAAACAAAACTATATGGTATGCCAGCAGAAAATTGATACTTTTGAGAAATCAAATTGATCGGGTGAAGGAAAGATACATGAGCCTCCCTCAACGGAGAAAAGAAATGATGAATAAAATACCTGATTAAACTGGGGAAGAACAACAGTGTTCAACGTAGACCCAACAACAACGGTTGAAACTGCAACAACTGATAGTAACTGGGGAAGGCCAGGGTCAACAAGTCCAGAGGCAGCATCCCCGGTTGCCAACAAAGCAATAAGTGGAAAAAGGAAGGAGGGTTTCAGCAATGAAGAATTTTCTTCTTTTCGTGGGGCTCTTAACAGTAGTGACTCCCGCCCATCTTTGTGGTTTGTTATGCACATAGCTTCAGCCGGATAGAAATCAGGGTTCCTCGGACTGAATTTAAAGGGGCCCACCTTTCTATATACATTTGATGGAGCTGCCACAGCAATAGTTACCCTTTCTCCTTCTTGTGCTGGCAGATCAACTGTTTCAGTTGCAAATCTATGAGTGCGAGCCATACCAGAAGGGGTCTGCACCTAAACAGAAAGAGAAAAAAAAGATAGATATTAAGAGGTTATATATGTAAGCATTAGGTAAGGATACCAGTAATTGACATGAGGTGATTTCAGTATCATTAATATTAAAAAGAAAGACACTTAGAAACTAAGCACCAGTCTCTCAATCTATAAGAAAACATAACCTGATACTTGTACAACAAATCAACAAGCTGAAACATCAATCAAGACCAGAACTGGTAATCAAATCTCACAAAACAAAAAACAGAAAGAAATTGACAACGAGCTTACAACATCGTATACACTATATAAACACAAAAAACGGATGAAATGAGTTAAAACAGGTAATGATAACTTTACCCAGTGAAGGTACCTCCAATGAGATCCTGGCTAGGGAGATATCACAATAGAATTATTTCCAGTACCTAGTAGGACTCAGCTTTGGGTTATAAAAGATATATTTTGGAAGGTCACAATTATGAATTTTCATTTTGCAGTGAAAATTTCTACTTGTAGAAGAGCTCTATAAGGATGGGCATGTAGAAATACAAAAGTAGATTTCTAAAAAGGTTAATGAATCAAAAAGGTATTCCTTGTTCACTGGTAGCCAACTAACCAACTTCAGTACAAGTTATATAAAGAGTCTCAACAACAACTATTAATCAGAAGACAACCTAACTATCACATGTTAAGGTGAGTGGAGAGTGCATACCACAATGGAGTGAACAGCAGAGGGAATGCTTTGCTTCCTCAGTTTCACGTAACTTAATGCCCTTTCCCATGCCGATATGTCCATGCTGCGTTCGGCAGGAGGAGATCCTTAGAAAAAGTGAATACTCCATGATCAACACCATACACATTCATTATGTATCAACAAAAAGGACAAGCACTGGTTACAGCAAAATAAACTGGGGGAGGGGAGAGCAAACACTGGAACAACTTATGTATGGTGCTTTCCATGGAAAACGGAAAATCTATGGATTAGTGGAAATTCAAAAATCAAACATCAAAGATGCTTTTTATGTTAAGTGAACAGATTAAGAAAAAAATAGAATGATATGCCTAACCAACCTGATTTCTTCTGATTCAATACTGACTATGTCACCTGAAACAAGTTCGTATTGGTAGCGACACTTGGAACACGATACTATCTGCAGTAGAAATGTTTATAAGTTGACTCTAAAACTATCGTACAATCACAATTAATTCACAAGGATATATACGTCTGAGAATATCAAGTGATCCATAATGCCCAAGGGAATAAGTTCAAATGGAAGAGGGAAATATACACAATTAATTGCGCACTAAATGGATATCCACGAAGGATAAGCTTACATACACCATCTCCCAATGACTCATGGTTCAATTAAATTAAAAGATATCGACAGAGAAGGAAAAATAAACAACATACATAATCAAAGTAATAATAATAGAATTAAAGTTCGGCACAGGCACGGGAGGAATACCTGAATACCTTGTTGTGGCTGTGCAACACCAACGGCAATCCGACAACTAGGACATTTCACTACCTTCCCAAAACGTACCTGCAACAATCAAGACCGTTAACGTGGGGGTCAGAAACAAGTCTAATCTCAGCAACACCACTGATCACGACATATCTAAAAGCCAAATCCACCAGAACATATAGACAAAATGATCCAATTCATTGCAATGTCATTAAATCGGACGGTACCTCCTCACCAGGTGAAACGCCAACCTCACAAATATACTTAATCACCCTAAGAGCGTCAGAAACCCTTAACACCGCCGCTAAACCCTGAATCAACAGTGCATAAACATTTGCATTTGGCCGCGACCACTTCCATCTCGCAGCCAGGGGACCACTCTCGTCAACTACTCACACCAAACAAACACAGCGTCACCAAATCGTACTGATGATTAACACAACGAGCGCGAACTGAAGAGAGAAATAACCTGGATGAAAACTGGCGCGCATGGCGTAGAAGATGGAGAGAGCGAGTTCAGGATTGTTGCGGTTAAGCGCAGCAGATATGACTGAGCAGCAGTCAGAGGTGGAAACGATGCCGCCGTTCCGGGAGGAATGGTCGGCGATAATCTGCAAGGCCTCATCGGCGTCTTTGGCGTTCGCAGCGACTCGGAGTAGGAGCTGTTGGTCGAGTATGTTGGCGGTATCGTCGGAGGTTTCATTGTGGCTCTCGCTGACGGAGGCTTTGGAATTTAGTAATCGCGAGAGGTTGGAAAGAGAGGGAGTGGTGAAAAAAAGAGAGGGAAAAGGAGCGATGGTATTGGCGGCGTGGTTGACGCAGGTTTCGGAGAGCTTGGGGAGAGAAGAAGAAGGGTGATGGAGTAGGCGAGAGAAGCATGGAGTGCAGAGATTTAGAGCCATGGCAGAAACGCGAGAAAGCTGTGAAATGGTGGCAGTGGCGCCAGAGAATGGCTATTACATTGTTTGTTTGTGGGAGGGAAAGGAAGATTAGAAATGAGAGGTGGTCAGGAGAGAGAGAGGTGAATCCAATTCCAGAGTAGTCTCAGCCGCTGCGATGTATTGGATAGCTTTGAACAGTTTGGCCGTTGATTTGCCTCGAGATTTGTAAAAAATCAGAATTTAGTGGCTTGGATTGTAGAGAGAAAAAAATTAAAACAGTGGAGGTGCAGGGAATCGAACCCTGTGCCTCTCGCATGCAAAGCGAGCGCTCTACCATATGAGCTACACCCCCGTGTTGACTAATTTCTTAAGATTTAAAATTTCTTTCTTTGAAGATCTGTAAATAATAAGAATTTAGTGGATTCAATTGTAAAGAGAAAAACACTAAACTAAGACTATGGAGGTGCGGGGAATCGAACCCCGTGCCTCTCGCATGCGAAGCGAGCGCTCTACCATATGAGCTACACCCCCAACTTTTGTTAGTTTTGCATAAAACTAACTAATACCTGCTCTTGTTTAGTAAAATCAACTAAATTATTAAAATAGGCTCAATGAATTAATTCGTTGCACATTTTTATTTATTCTACCATCACCAAAATTTTTAATTTATATTTTATTAATTTAATATTTTTATTTTTATCATCATTTAATTATCAAATGAAAGAAGACGACATGTGATTGATGGGACTCTTTTTACTAACATAGAAATTAAGCTTTTGTTCAACGTAAATCTTTTCCATTAATCTATTGGTTTAGTATGTTTACGTGTTATCTGCAAGCTGGTTTGACTTGGTTACTTATATGTTTTTTAAGTTGTAATTTTTTTTAGTTAATCTAATAGAGTTATTTTATTGTTGCTGAAGAGGTTATTTACCAAGTACTTTGAACTCATTATGTGTTTGCGATAATTTTGAGATTGATGAGAAATTTTGCCATTCTTTACTAAAGTGGTAGTGGCTGTTAAAGAACTAACAGCATCCTATTATTAATAGAAAAATGATATTTGACATAGACAATTTTTTTTTATATTTGATACTATTTTTTTTATTATGTACTCTTTTTTGTTTAAAAATATAAAAATTTAGTTTTAAAATCATTTACCTTTATAGTAGGTAGCAAATGAAAGTAATTTTGTGTTATCATTATTATTCATTAACAATATCTATAAGAAGTAATCAAAACCCCGAAAATAAATCACTCTACCAAAACATCAATTTACAAAACTAAAATCCCATAAAGCTATCAATAACCATGATTTACCAAAGAAAAAAAAAAGAGAGAAGAAAAACATAACTCTTGTTGCGCATGACAAATAAATCAAAGGAAAAATGTTCATTTGCACCTATCAATCTTCACATCCCTTTCTAACACCTAATAAAAAAAATACTTTGTTTAAACTTTCTTAGCTCATTAATTTTAAGTTATGTTATATATTAAAGTAAAAATATTATTTTATTAATATTAGATTAGCAAGTCTAATGCTGATTAAATGATTAACCTTTTACGGGCATTATGATAAAAGGTTAGCAATCTGTAATAAAAGAGAAACATTAAGTAGGACATAAATAGGAGGTTTTAGATTATGACAGGTAATAGAAATTTAGGTGGTTAAATAAACATGAAATAAAAGAATCCTAGAAAGCAAGAGAATGACAGACTATTTTTGACTAATCGGATTTTATATCTTTTCTATACAACAATAGGTAAAAAATAAGGTGTTTGTGTTTCACTATGAATTGAAACATTTAATAATTGTAGAACGAAATTTAAAAAATGTCATGAAAAGTAAATGACTATGAATTACCTAAACTTAAGCGGAGAAATTTACACAGAATTTCCAGTGTCTAATAAAATATTATCAAAATAAATGTTTGCATACTTTAACATACAGCCGGCACATTATAAAACTGAGAAAATTTTCATCCTAACTTTACAACTTTACAAGAATAAAAAGATATTCTAAAGAAAATCAACATAGTTTTGTTGGTGGTTATTTTAATATTAAGAAGTAGGGCAACTGAAAGGGAAAATTCAATATTTTTTCTTTGTATTATGCGTTGACTGGTTCAAAGTCGTGGGTAAAGAATGGTAAAAGGAGCGAATTGAAAAAAAAAAAAAAAGTGATTTTGAATAACTCATTTGAAAAAAAAATTGTATTGAAAAAAGGTATGTTGGTAACAATTTATTGAGAAGCAAAGGGTGTCTATTGTGGAGAGGAGAATGAGGAGGAAGTGGGAGAGGAAGAAGAAAAGGAAGCCGTTGATGTTTCCGGGGAGTTCCGGCAGAGGGGGCAGGTGCCGTTCAACTTGAGCCACTCGTCGATGCAATCTGCGTGAAAATAGTGGTCACATTCGGGAATACTCCTTAGCGTCTCTTTGGGTTCATATTCCGAGAGGCAAATTGCGCAGGTGTTGTCGCTCGGCTTCAATAACCGACCACTCTCTCCGATCAGAGTTTTCGGATACTTTTCAATCGTCGCACCGTCAAGACCCGCCGCAAAAGGAACGGGTTGCAGGGAAATGGTGATGGGAAGATGTGTGCCACGTCGACGGTGGCTCAGCGTCCTAAACTTACCGCAGACAAAACAAGACATTCCGATGAAGCATAACAGACCCGGTATTCCCACTCCAATGGCTAACCCATACTTTGCACTCCTCGAAAGACCTGTGTAATATTTCAAAAACCTTTATTAGTCAAATAAGATCATGAACTAAATAACAATTTTGATTTCATATTTCACTGGATTTTTATTTATTTTTTAATTATACATGTCAATTCATAAGACTTGCTTCATTCGTAGAACATACTCGAACTGAACCTTGACAGTTTACTAATATTATTTTATAATCTGAGATATATATATACAGTTGCAGTGCGTGACTCATTGAAAGAAACTAACTCATCTCTAACTCTTCCTACCCGATTGTCATATTTTCAACTTGTCATCAATCATGCTTAGTGTCCCAATTTATTTTTTAATGGAAATGATGAGCCAATGATCCATTTTCATGAATTGAAAGTCAAAGAACCCTACTGTGATCAAACTGGTTCTGGTTCCGGTTCGTTCACTTGCACGAAAAAAAATTCTTTATTCAAAGTTCGGCAACAAAATAAATCCAGTCGTTTGAAATTTGGCAACAAAATAAATCCAGTCGCTCTCACTGAAATTCATTTTTATTTCCGACACGTCTTGTTCATCATCATGCTGTGAAAATTTAATCGTTCTACTGAATCCCACATAAACAATGTGTTTGTTCTTCAAGAGAAACATTCGAAATGATTAAATTGTTATCAGAAATAAGAAGACGTTATTTCTCTTTCGCGTATATTGTCAACTTCAAGCACAGCCATCCATTTCTGAAGGTGGCATTAAACCAGAAGTTGACATATTGCTTGGTTACTTAATTCGTTTCCCAATCGATCGACCCTTTACCTACCAAACTATGAATTTGACAAACAACCTCAACCAACTATACTAACGTCAACGTGTCGCATGTTGTTGTGAACCAAACACAAACCACGAAACGAAAATAGAAGAGCAAAGTAATCAATCAAAACACAAGCAAAAAACATACCTTTGCCGGAGTCCCTGGGGAAGCACCCAACTCGAAGACTTTGATTTTTTTTATCAGAGAACCCACAAACTTGACCACTGAGTGCACAATCGCTGCACCTGGGTTCGGTCCAGACTAATTCGAGGTCTGTGTTGAGATCGGACCAGAAGGGCCACATGGGCATGTCCAACACAGGAATAGGAACGAGAGCGTGAGACATTACTTGGCACAGTTCCGGCATCACCGTTGACGACACAATAGGTTGCGACCACGAAGCTATCACCGAATTTCGGTCGTCGCTTAGGCACGAAATTGGCATTAACGGGAACTGAGACGAGTCCTGGACGTTTGAGGGGCAACGCACGAAAGTGAGGTTAAAGGGAGACGATCCATAAATCCTGGGGTTCAAAATAAAAGGTGAACCGGAAAGGTTCCACCCGTGTAAGAAACGTTTTGGAAGGCACCCATTGGGGTCGTTGACTAGGATGCTTTGGGAGTCGTAGTCGATGTTTTTCACAACGAGGTTCCCGAAACCTGGGACGTCTATAACTGGTTGTGTGCGATTGATGCAAGAAAGTTGGAAGCTTGGAACTGGGAAATAGCTGCAGCGAGGATCTTGGTTGGATTGTTTCAGACCGAAAGGAAAGAGAATGTCTAAATGGCCGCATCTGAGGGTGTTACAGTTAGGGTGTTGGTTGGTATTCCCTCTTGCGGTTTGGAGATGGAAAAGGAGGAGACAGAAAGCACATAGCATGGGTGAGGTAGCCATTGATTTGAGAGGGTGAGAGGTAGATAATTAAGAGTGAAAAGTGTTGTATTGAGTTGGGGAAGGGTAGGGTGGGTGTGGGGGTTTCTTTAATGGTGAATGCATTCCCAACAAGTCACCAAGAGAGGGAAGTAGAAAATGGAACCTCTCTTAAGTCATTTTTTTTACGTAATTGTCAACAATGGTCAATTCAATGAATAGAATAGCCAGCGCACTCGCCTACTGAACTGTTCCACAATTACCAATATACAGCAAGAGACAAAAACAGAGACATAAACAACAAATAACGCAGCTGAACTGGCTTCCCATTCTCATTCACTGCTTCCTTCAGTTTCCTATGGTCGTACGGAAAAACTTTCACGGCAGAGTTCAGTCTTATAACAAAGGAAAGAAATGTTCGTTAGAAAGAAGAGAGTTGAAAAAGTTCAAATTACTTGTGACTTAAACTACACAAAAACTAAAAGTAAAAACTGAATTTATAATGCTTTTCTGGTCTATAAAAGAAAAATGAATCCCCTTCGCATCACCCAAATTGACACGGCAACTCGTCTGATGGATCCTTTTGAATAGAAGTTAAGCTAATTAAAGGGTCGGTCTAATCCTATTAGTCACACTTCCCACCAACCTTTTAAATTCAATAATAATCTTAATAATAAGACTTAATTAGTATTTTTGTTTCTATGTATATTAAAAGTAAATATTCATTTTTAATATTTTTTTTACATTTCTTTATTTGTTTTATGAGTTTTTTTTTAATAGTTTGTGTATCCTTATTCTTCGTCTAACAAACTCCATAAGATTACCCTGTGGGTCTTCTTCTCCACTAAAGAAACAATTTCATCATACACATGCAGACAAACTCTTCTCCCATCACTATTGACCTTCTTCCTCCTCTATTTTCTCTCCCAAATCAATTTTGTCCTCTTTCTATATTTCACTTTTCCTTGACCCACCGTCAAAATCGAAACCTCCAATCTCCCATTCCGCTCATGCTCACACACCACAAGTTTGCAATATGTCAATTCGTTGATGTTGGAGTTGCTGACAAAGAAGTCTTTCTGGAATACTTCCACAACTTATTACTTCCTCTTAAAAGCTTTTTAAGAAGGTTTAATCCTTTTTCGAAATCCCTATGCAGAATTGTCTTAGATAGATTCTCGTTTTTTAAAGTGTATCAAAATGGTCCTTAATTTTGAAAATTGAAATCAATTGAAACCTTTCTATTAAGTTGATTGGACGACGTTAAAGAAATTGATGCGTGGGTTGCTGAGACTACCAAATGGTACTGACATGGCACATTACTGTTGTTGACCTGGCTTAATGGTGAGTTTTTATATTTAAAAAAGTTAAATTTTTAAATCAAATTGCAACCATGTGGAAAACATCCAATTCATCCCCCAATCCATCCTCCACAACCCCCAACCCCCAGCCTCTACTTCGCCCTTCTCTCCCAACACTCTTCCATAACCCCCAACCTTTACTTCGCCCTTCTCTCCCAGCGCTGCAGCACTCGACAAAGTATAATTATTATTTTCAAAATCCAATCTACCTAAAATTGATGAATGATCAGAGACAAAAACACATTTGACTCAAACTAAAAAGTTTCAATATTTATGTGCGATTGGATCAACTAGATATTTATTTTAATGCCAAAAACTCAAGGAATCAGAGGTAAAGTGAAAGAGACGAAATCTGTATGCACAAACATTCATTTATCACAATGGGGAAGCTTTTGAGTGATTCAACCACCATCGCAGAACCATTCCAAGGTTCGCCGCCAACAGTGCTTCCATGGCGGGATCCCAGATCGGAGTCTATTATTGCCATAGGTCTCGTCGTTCCAGCTAGTGGTGCGACCTTCGTCGGCCTGGAAGAGCAGCAGCGGTGCCACCTCTAGAACCTCCATGTCAAAGGCATGCTCTTGAAGCCGTCACATGAGGTAGAGGACTCGTCATCTTCTCTGTCGTCGTCCTCCCATCTTAGATCTGTCGTTTCCCGACTCTCACACGGCGGTGAGGAATTGTCTGTTCACGGTGTCTCGGAAGGCGATGGGACTCGAGGAGGTGGACGCGCGCGAGTTGCGGCGACAGACGGTGACTCGTTCTCGGAGGATCTTCGATCTGTGCGTTTTGCGGCGGCAGACACGATCATGTCGTTCAGGAGGTCAAGTTGTTGGCAAAGAAGGAGGATCTGCTCTTGGAATGGTTCTGCGACGGTGAGGAAGATGAGATTGAATCACACAAAAGGGTGTTGGTGAGAAGGTTGATCTCTGGTTCTCCAGTGAAGAGAGAAGATGAGGTTGGAATTGGCGAGGAAGAGGAGAAGGTTTCCACGTATCTGAGATATATGTGCCACATGTTATTAAATGCCAGTTCACCATGCCACAAGGCAAAAAATTTATCGCCGTCTACGACAGTTAACGGCAAGGACGTTATTACTTAAATTTTACATAAAAAGGAACCTAAACGAGCTTTTTCAAAATAAGAGGACCTATCTGAGACAATCCTGCACAAATAGGAATGTCGAAAAGGATTAAACATTTTAAGAATACATAAACTATTTATAGAACCATAAACATGATCTTTCAATTTCTAGACTTAAACATAACTAAGACATAATTAATTATCTCTATTACCAGACTTAACTAATATTAAGAATCACTCTTAACTTTTATCATCTTCTAACACCATTAATTATAACAAAACTATTAAATCTAACTAACCACATTTAAGTTTACCCAAGAAAATTTTCTGGTAAACTTAAATGTTATTTCGGTCTTTCAATTATTTTATTCTTCATTAAGGTTTCCCATGTGCAAGAGCTTCTCTCACATTGTGTTTTCTCCTTTCATGATTGATCAGGTTTTTTTACTTTTTTTTCATGACCGATTTTGCTTTCAGTGTGAATATTATGTATATTTTATAATATTTCATGTATTTTTGGAAATTTTGTTTCAACAAGTTCATCTAGAAAGTGTATTTTGAAAAATTTGTTCCAAAATGTATTATACATATTTAACGTAATACAGACTAATAGGTCAAAATACAAGAATAACAAATCAATTTAAATGTTGTTTGGTCATGTCGGTTTTTAACATCAAATATGACCGATGGATATATGTCTTAAACAATTAACCAACCTAAAAGTAGTTAAATACAAATCAGTTAAATAATTATATTAAACATGTTTGAACTGAAATTAAGTTGTTAATAAATAAAAATTCATTATAAATGGTATAAATAAAAGATTATGTAATTAATTACATTGATTATTTTATTTAATATCTTTATGTTCGGACGTCTATCAACTAAAGTATCATAGTGTTTTTTTTACGATACACTTTAATTTTTATAAATACACTTTAAGCGCTTGTAACTTTCAAAACATATTAACTTGAGCGTCGGAGTGTGGTCAACATAAAGAGGTCTATATTTTATTAAGATAGAAAATTATCTCTGTACCTGGATACCAATTGTATATTTATAGACTTGTGACAACCAAGTTCATTGATTAACCATTAGTGGTGCAGTATATTTTTGGGCAATATAACTTGTCAATCACTCATAAATACCTTATATTCGTCCATAATATGATCATTAAACGTTTTAGTTGGTCATTAATGATTTATCTTTCCTGATTAGTTTGTCTGACAGTGGGTCGGTTACCAGTACAATTTTATTTTCTTATTGTTGATTATTTATTTATTTATTACATGAAACAAATGATGTGGTGAGCAGTTCGCGTATAATTCTAAAATTGAAGGTAAGTTGTTGATTAGTGTGTCTGGTTTTGTGGAGATGAAAATGAAGCAAAATAAACAACTGTATTAACATAGTGATTTTTACAAGGAGAAAATTGTAAAAATGAAATAGAGGGGAAAGAGAAGGAATGGAGTGAAGAGATGAAGAAATCAGTGGTAGAGAGATGGTTGAATGGAGAGACGATCGAGAGGGATGAAGAGAAGTTGATGAGCAACGTCCTTTAACAGAAGAGGGCCTTCGTTGCATTTTGAGAGCAACCTTGCAGCTTCTTCCTTTGTCAATCGAACCCTCACTCTCACTCCTTTTTCTCCGACCACCTCGTCACCACTCTCACACCCTCTTTTCGTAAACTCCTTTTCATTTTCTTCTCCCATGATCGTCGCTTCCACCTCTGCAAACCGCACACTTTTCTTGCCTTCTTCCTCGCCCTTTCTTTTTCTCTCGACTCATCTCTGTAAACACCTTTTCTCACTTCCTCTGCCTCAACTTTTGCTTTTCTACGTGACACTTTTCCACCGAAGCATGCAAACATGCTGCCAATCATTCTCAGTTGATGAGTTATACGAAGGAAGAAACGGGAACAAGTTTAGATTGTTTGGGTGATGCTGAGCAAAAGGGGCATGGAAAAACACTCAATTTATAACAATACTTTAAGCTTGATCTTCCACAAGTTTGAAGTGTCAAACGGGCATGCAAAGAAAATAATAGTAAAACCTCTTAGTTCCATTTCAAATTTTATTAGCCAATGAGAGAGAACTATGCCTATATCTTCCCAAGAAATTTAGTATCTATAGTGCTATTAGTCAAGTTCAGGTGATGGACTGTCAAATTGGATGTTTCTCTTTCGTGCATTTCTTCATACCGAACTTCAAAAGACCACACTCTCCTTGTTGAAAGAGTCAATAAATATAGTCCAACCGAGGGTTTTTTTGGAATTTCACGACATGGTCTGAATCAGCTTGTGACCCTTTCAAGAAAGTGGCATTTTTTCTGTCCATTGGAAACGAGACAAGCATCTTTTTCTTTTATACTTTGTTTAACACTGTGATAATGAACATATAAGGGGTTTCAAATTTGAAACTTCACGTGTAATTGAAGTTGGAACCCAAAAAACAGGTGAGGGCAACGTTGCTTTATACTACTTTTGTCGCATTTTAAATTTTTATATAATTAAAACAGTTATAATATATTATTTATTATTAAACAATTAGTATATATAACATTAAAATGAAGCTGTAAAAAAAATATAAAAGAGTGGGATCAATTGCGAAGTCTGATTTATAAACTTTTTAGAGCTGTTTTATTGGGGGAAATTTTGGATTGTTTGTAATGACAGTAATTTATTGTTATAGGTGTAAAACAATTCTCAAGTATTGAATATAACAAATAATTGTTTCATCGGTGGTATATATCTTGTTAGTGTAATGGGGTTATGAACCTGGAACAAAATATTAAGAATTCCTTCTTAGAAATATTTTAATCATTAAAAAAATTAGCTTTTTATATTTGAAAAGAAAATGAGAGATTAAAAAGTAAAATAATAGATATAAAGTGTTTGTAAAAATTTGTTTTGTGAAAATAATAGTGTTTGTCCTAGTATTAATGACTAACTTTTATTTGTGAACTACTGCATTATAAAAACCCAAGACACACGATTTGGTCAAACTTTTTTAAGCGCGTGATGAAAATTAAAAGCTATTACATAATTTGCAGGGCAAAGTTCTGTTTTTTACTTGGAAAATTTACACTATATTGACTTCTTATCCTTAGATTTCTTCTTCAGTCTCTGTTGAATACCATATCACGGTATCTTAGAAAGTGATAGGAAGAACGAGTCATGGAGAAATTAAGCAAAACTCGCTTTGGATTGAAATTAGACTAAGCTGGGACTAAGTCAATATCATTATGTTTCTAAACCATGGTTAGTTTGTGATTTCCTCTCGTGTTACCTTACCATGAATTTGGAAGATTGCAATTAGACTAAGCAAACTTGTTGTCTCAAACTAGAAAATCATTGATTTCCTTTCTTTTTTTTTCGAAATTTTGTTACATATTCAACAGTTAGTATCTAACGTTAAGAGTGGTTATGTTCTAGGTTTGTTTGTGGATTGAGTTCATGAGAAAAAAACATAGTGACTTCTGAAAATGGTTTTGTTTGAGAAGCTAGTTGAAATTTGGTAATTACGACTTCTTGGTTATTGTATAATCTAAAGATATTTTATTTTAATTTCTTTTATATATTTATTATAGTGTAATCAAAATAAAATGTGTTATTTAACTTATTTAAATTAGAAGTTAAGTGAGTTGGTTTCAATTTGATTAACATTTATAAAATTGAAATTCTTTAACCCACTCGATTCAATAGACGGATGAACTAGATTTACTTATTGTTTGAATCCATTTAACTATAGTAGGTTGTTTAGTAATTTGTACGTTGTGATTGATTAGAATTTTGTACCTTGCGATTGAATTGGTGATGTCAATTTTTCATGCAGTGGGGTTGTTTCAGTTTAAAATTAGAATGTTTCTCCCTATATTTCTAAGGAGTTCTTCCTATAGATAAATCCTTAAGCAAAAGTTAAAAAAATAATAATTAAACAGTAATTATTGTTTATCAAATTTCAAATTTCACTTTAAATTAATTATAAAAAATATAAATAAATTAGGTAAAGTAAAGTATATTAGAAGTAATGTATTAATATTTTTAATTATTTATATTTTTTTAAAATAATATTTGTAGTTTAGGCTTGGATACTGTGAATTATATCAGTTTCATAATGTACAATGATGAGTTAAAAAATAAATTAACTTTTAAGATGAATGTATATTTAAAAATGTGATATCCTACTCTAAGCAATGGCAACAATATCTTTAAAGAGGCGAATTACGTGGTTAAATAATTTAAGTTTATTATTATTTTATTGTTTAAAGTTAAAAAACATAATAGGAATTTATAATTAAAAGTTATAGTATAAAATCTAGCATAAACGAGCTTCTCTGTACACAATTTTTAAATATCTATAAATTATTTAAACTTTGAGAAAATAATAATTAAAAGAGTGAAGTTAAAATAAAATAAAAGGGTATATAATTATATAGATATAATTATAAGTAAATTAAATTTTAATTTTTATAAATAATATTATGCAAATAATATTACGAGTAATTATTTGAATTTGAAGAAAGAGTTACTAAAATGATAAAAGAGTAAATAATTATTTTATAAAGAGCAGTTACTTGAATTTTAAAAAAATTGTTATTATAATGAAAATTAGTTGTTTATTATAAATAATTATTAAATTTAAAAAATAGTAATTGAGAGAGTAAATTTAGAAAAACAAAAAGTGGACACCAAAGAGGTGTATTCTTTATGTGTAGTTATAGATAATTGAAAAAATAATTGAGTGGGAAATTGTTGTTTAATAACAAAATTATTAAAAATTGATTTAAGAGAATTGGTTCGAATTAAATTTGACAAATGTAAATTTGAAAAAAATAGTTTCTTTTTCAAGGAAGGATGAAGATGTTTAAAGTAAAACAGTGCCCCTGCAAAGAATAAAAAAAAAAAAATTCTTCCCTCATCTAGTTGCTCCCTTCACCACCATTAACCGTTATTGCACCATCTTATACTAAGTTGTCTTTTTATAGAATGGATGTCAATTACGTTTTACCTTCAACGAATGCTTTTCTTTAACTGATATTGAATTCGTCGAAGAAAAGAAGTGGAGGTGTAAGATATTTTAAAATATAAAAAATAATTTTAAAATTAAAAAAAAATATGGTGGTGCAAAAAAGAAATTGGGTGGTGTAGGAAGTAATCTTCATGTATCATAACCCGTGAAAGAATGTCCTCTGCCTATATACGAGTGATTTATTATGTTTGAGTCAGATTGACATCATGGCATGTAACCGTTACACATAAATTCAAATCATTGCAACTTTATTCTCTTTTTTTTGAACACTTCTTCTCTATTGTTAGATTGACCTTAGTTTCTCAGTTTTATCATACTCATCTGCATCAAATTGCTTCCCACCGGGGACTATTTTCGGTGACATCGACACTTTACAAGCCTGAATGTTTCAAATCTCAATCCTTAGTTGTAAAACAAAAATATCACAACATTTGAATCAGGAACATGACAACATATCAATATATTAATATTCGACAAGTTATTCCGTTAGATTCTTACTTTCTTCACATTTTTTTGCTTTATTTTATTATATTAATATTTTATAAAAACAAAGGTGCTTTTATTTGTCTGTGTAAACGTTAAAATAACGTTTCTTTTAAACCAAATAATAACTTTTAGTCTTGTATTTTATTTATTCATTATCTTCAACATATCTATCAAAATGTCTTTTTACCCATTTTAAATAAGATGGAATTTTATAATTCCTGCATTACAATCTTCTGGATATTGCTTTATACTTTGCTGTTTATTTAGCTCTGACAATTGTTGTTTTGTCAAAACAAGAAATTTATCATGAGTATGAAATAAAATGGGGCGATTCAATTTTAAAATATATAAATTAAAACAAAACAAGTAAGACAACAAGGTTAAAACCGTCTATTTTTCAAATATATTAAGTAAAATTCAACCATTAAAAATACGGTGACAAAATTGGTTCACGCACTAAACTAGAAAATTAATCTAATTCTACGGATAAAATTTTATTTTCTTAATATTTCTTATTTTTCCTCCACTATCTCACATAACTAAACAAATAAAAATAAATTATGCTACATTATTATTAAAATTGTCCATTTTTAAAATATATGAAACAAAGTTACTACATAAAAATTGTTCACGCACCAAACAAAGCTACTACATTTAAACCTTAGTAAATGTGGTTAATTTTCTTAAGAAGAAAGTAAAATTCCATTAGAGAGAGGACAGCGGAACAAGAATCTAGCAGTGGAAACAACGACCGACTATGCAGTAAAATGCGTTGCTAATAGATTATTACAGGACCGTAAAAGATAGTATCCCGTTGGCATCACGTCTCTTTTCAAACCAAATTCCAGACCCACACTCCGTACAAAAAGACTCCGCGTTCCCCTTTCGAACCCCTGAACCACAATCGACACACCACCAATCGGGATCCTCGCGCTATCTCTTCTCTCCGTAACCGTCACCGGCGTTCTGAATCCGATCCAGCGAACAGATCTCAGAGATCCGAATGGAGAATCTCATCTCTTTAGTGAACAAAATCCAGAGAGCTTGCACCGCCTTAGGCGATCACGGAGAAAACACTGCACTCCCCACACTGTGGGACTCTCTTCCCGCCATCGCCGTTGTCGGAGGCCAGGTCACACCTCCGATCTCTCTCTCTTATCCACTACTCTTCTCATATCCACTACTTTTCTCATCTAGAAACGAATCATGACGAATCGTGTTTCTTTCTCTTTCAGAGCTCAGGAAAGTCCTCCGTCTTGGAGAGCGTGGTCGGCAAAGATTTCTTACCTCGTGGATCAGGTCATCGTCGCTCCATTTCTCTCTATGTATTCCTTTAATCGATGCTTCTGATTTGAAACTCACTCGTCCGATTCGTCTTGCAGGGATTGTTACGCGGCGACCGCTGGTTTTGCAGCTTCACAAGCTTGAGGAAGGAAGCAGAGAGTACGCTGAGTTCCTACACCTCCCGAGGAAGAGGTTCACCGATTTTGGTACTTTTCTATTCTCAAGTTACAATTCACAACCTCTTTATTCTTTGCTATTGCTCGTAAATAAATAAATGGTTTATATGTATAAGCATCTCTCCAAGGTTGATTTAATGCTGTTGATGAATTTCAGTTTATGTATGACTGTTATTCGTGATCATGATCTTTAATTTGTGTAGTTGCTGTGAGGAAGGAGATTCAAGATGAAACTGATAGAGAGACTGGACGGACCAAACAAATTTCTACTGTTCCGATTCATCTTAGTATATACTCACCTAATGGTGCGTTTGAATTTTGTTTTTCTGTGACAATGCTTAGTAGATCAATCACACTATCCGTTTGTTTGACTTTGAGCGACCTCTTGGACTATTGCAGTTGTCAACTTGACGCTCATTGATCTTCCCGGGCTTACTAAAGTAGCTGTAGGTAAGCAACTAGTTGACATGTCTTTACTGTCGATGATTATCGGCTATGGGAGTTCTTAAATTTTATGATGCATAAGATACTGACTGATCTTTTTGCGAAAAATATAGAGGGGCAACCGGACAGTATTGTTAAAGACATCGAGGATATGGTTCGCTCCTACATTGAGAAGGTATGGTTCATTATAATGCCGTGATTGGAAATTTCTCGTTTAAGAAAGTAAGGAACACACATCGTTAGCAAGCATAATTTACATATGATTTTTACAATCATCATTTTACATATCTGAAAAACTTAACTTGGAAAGCAAAAATCTTGCTAGTGTTTATTTTTTTTCTGATTATTAGCTTCACAGTAGACATTTTTTGAAAAGATGTTTCCATGTGGGAAATATTCTATGCTGAATTTGATGTTAATTTGCAGCCAAACTGTATAATTTTGGCTATTTCACCAGCCAATCAAGATCTCGCAACCTCTGATGCGATTAAAATTTCCCGTGAAGTGGATCCTACCGGTAATTTCAAAATATTTCGTTTTCTTTCATCTTTGAGTACTCTTCTTGTTGCATATACTTGTAGGAGTTTTTCATTTGTTATTGAGTATTCATAACCAATGCGATAATTTGTTCATCATACAGCTATATATACGTGTGTGTGTGTGTGTATGTTGGAATATCTTTTAAAAACAAAATATAAAAATATTGGAACTTGCAGAGAAAATAGAGAGATTTAAATTGAAGAGAAGTAGCCATTGCAATTTATAAATGAGGATGTCTATGTATAGACTTACAATCTATTTGAAATTCTCAAAATATTTAATTTGCCATTCAATTTATTTTAAATTTAAATTAGCTAACTAAAATAAAACATCAAGGATTAAATCTGCAAAAATAACAAAAAACTGTCTACACTTTGTTCTAAAATCTAATTTTAGATACGCCAAAATATCTTAATTTTGACACTCAACTTTGTGATTTGACATAGAAATGCCAAGTTTGAGCTCTATGAATTTCAAACTTGATATTCTAAGTGCTTTAGACATTATGTTAACAAGTTGCCCATTAAATCTCATCAATTTGTCTAAATTCATGATCTTCAGCTAAATCTAACTCCAACTAAACACTATTTCTAGTCATTCAATATTTTCAATCATAGTTATGCTTAAACCAATGATAAAACAAAATGGAAAAAATAAATTTTAAATCCATTTGTTAGCATTTGTGCAACATTAAAAGTTTCTAGCATGTAGAGAACATTTGTAACTTTTGTAATTAAAATCGAGATTTAACTTGTAAAATTGTAAGATCCAACAATTTTACATAGTATTTTTGATTTATATCCTATGCATCATAGTAAAATCCCTAGCATCGTCGGATCATAAAATCGTTTGGATTGCCGTTTTATCTAAATTGGCCACCCGTTCACCTTTTTGGATAAGTGGATTCAATTCAAATAAACCTAAACCTAGTTCACCTGTGTGTCGTTAGCTGCAACATCAACCAATTAAAAATTAATGTGATTGAAGTTCACTTTTTTTTATTTTCCAGATGCAACACTATTCACTTTCTTGGTGAATGGGGCTTCAATTAACAAAATCCAATTAAAAATTAAAAGTGTTTCCCTTTACCTTCTTGGCTAAATTAGTCTCAATTAAAATGAAATCCAATTAAGATACACACACACACACACACACACACACACATAGCATACTTTTGTGGAAAATAAAATCTACTATCTGTCTTATGATTCCACGATTTATGAAAAAGAGGTTTGTCTTTGTACCAACAATTCTTTAGCCAATTTGAAATTCCTAAAACATATAACCTGCCATTAGATTTATTTTAACTTTAAGTTAGCTAAACAAAACATAAAAGATCAAATTTGCAACGATTAAAAACACTGCTCAAACTTTATTCCAAAGTCAAATTTCAAATTAGGAAAGATAAAATGATAACAACATACCACTTTTCAAACTTCATTCCAAAATCAAACTTCAAATTAGGGAAAATATCATAACTGTAGCAGCATATATTTATCACAAACTCAATTAAAAAAATTAAATGATAATTATAAAATTAGAGTGTGATTAGTAGTTTGGTACTTCGTTATACATATGCATATATTTATCACAATTCAATTAAGAAAATTAATTGTTTCAATAGCACATTATCCTTTGAAGTGAGCCCCCTCACTTCAGCAGGGCCAAATTCTCATCATGGTTCTAATTGTTTTAATTCTTCATTTTTAAAAGCGTTATATTGAAGTGATCAGCTTAAAGAAAGTAAGTTGTTCTAATTCTTGGTTTATTCATTTCAAATTTTTAGGGGAGAGGACCATTGGAGTTTTGACAAAGATTGATCTTATGGACAAGGGTACTGATGCTGTTGATGTAAGTCAAAGAACTGTTATATCAATACCAATATAATGTGATAATTCATTGCAAGATTAGGGATTCTCATAACTATGGAAAAGGTGCATCAAGACATTTTTTTATGCTGTGAATATGAAATATTTAGATTTTTATACCTCCCTCCCTAAATGCTGCTCTACTAGTTCCCTTCTTTCTCAAGAATGGCCTTCTTTTACTGGAACAGCAAGAATGCCAATTATCAATCAATCACCAGAATTCACTGAGTTTCCTTAATTGATAAAAATGAGCTTGGTTTCGATTGAAACCAAATTCATGTTTATTCTTTTAACAGAACTATTTGATTTCAATGGACTCTAGTCATGGTTTCATATTGATCAGGAGGATAATGCAGTGTCTACCAGGCTTATGATTTTACAAGTTGAAATATTCTTTCTACTACAGAATTGAACATAGTCTCATTACTTACTTCATAAGTACTGATGTGTATGGCATATATATATTTTTTTTTTCTCAGATGTTGGAAGGAAGAGCATATAGGTTAAAGTTTCCCTGGATTGGTGTTGTGAATAGATCCCAACAAGACATAAACAAGAATGTTGACATGATTGCTGCTAGGCGTAGAGAACGTGAGTACTTC
Organism: Vigna umbellata; assembly: GCF_029865625.1. Classification (NCBI taxonomy): domain Eukaryota; kingdom Viridiplantae; phylum Streptophyta; class Magnoliopsida; order Fabales; family Fabaceae; genus Vigna; species Vigna umbellata. Next base: position 42,356,272 of record NC_142165.1, on the reverse strand, counting down.
AATACTACCCCTGAATATAAACACCTTGCACACAGAATGGGTTCTGAGCATCTGGCAAAGATGCTCTCAAAGGTATAAAGATAAGATTTGTAGCATTGTTTGACTTATATTTAAATGTATTGCTTTTGTACTTAAAAGTTCCTTGTTTTATGTCTCAGCACTTGGAAACAGTAATCAAGTCCAAAATTCCTGGCATTCAATCTCTTATTAACAAAACAATAGCCGAACTTGAAGCTGAACTAACTCGTTTGGGAAAGCCTGTTGCAGCTGATGCTGGGGTAAGTTTTCTCTTTTTAAAATCCATTGTCATTTCGTTAGTTCATTGGTCAAAAGGCTGTCCTTCTAAACTTCTGCCATTGTGCACAAACTGTAAATATCCATTCCCACAATATGTTAGTTGATTTATTCATTCATGGTCGCTGTGGTAATGCGATTTATTCATTCATGTTCTCTCTCATTGACACTCTATTTTCTGACATTCTAGCTTAGTGTTTGAACTTTTTTAATGACTCATTACCCAACACGTGCAGGGCAAGTTGTACTCAATCATGGAAATATGCCGCTCGTTTGATCAAATATTTAAAGATCATCTTGATGGCGTGTATGTGTTTAATTTTCATAATCTAGTTTTGTTTCAAAATTATCTCCGTGCTGCATTCATTTTTGGTTTCAAACTAACTTCAATTATTTGTCTGATCTACTACAGGCGGCCTGGAGGTGATAAAATTTATAATGTCTTTGACAATCAGCTCCCTGCTGCTTTAAAAAGGTTGCAGTTTGATAAGCAGCTTTCGATGGAAAATATAAGGAAGCTTATTACAGAAGCTGATGGGTACCAGCCTCATCTAATAGCTCCAGAACAAGGATATCGCCGGCTCATTGAATCTTCTCTAATAACTATTAGGGGCCCAGCTGAGGCAGCTGTTGATGCTGTATGATTTCTTCATATGTGAATCATCTAATTTTCATAGCTGATAATCACTCCTCAATGGAAGTTTATTTAGATACAAAAAGTTTTATTGATTGAAGGTCCTCCTTTTACTTATTGTTCTTAGCTGACAAATTAGCCTCTTTGTTGATTAAATCATTAAAAACCTTGAATTGAATTTCAATCTTGTCAAAAGTTTGTAAGTTGATGAATTTTTCAAAATTAATATTTTGTATTGTGTGCTTTTTTCTTGATTGATTTATTTACACATTCCACTTGAATCTTTTGCTAATTTGTTCATGCTCATTGAAGTGTCATTTTAAATGCTCCCAGGTTCATGCCCTGTTAAAGGACCTGGTTCACAAAGCTATCAGTGAGACTGTGGTACGTTCCTGGCTATACATGTTTAACATTTCTGGAGTATTTCTTTTAACTTTATTTGATGTTCACAAAGCTATTGTGAACTTTAGCATGTTCCTAGCAGTACTTATTTAACTTTTCTGCTGTATAGGTGAGTGACAAGTTGTCGTACTTGTTAGTACTCTGATGTTTTCGCTAGCATTCCAGTGACAAAGTTCATGTTTTAATACCATTTTCAACAATAACAATAGCTTTATCCCAATAGGCAAGGTTAACTATGTGTCAGAAGACGCTTTTGGGTTCATCTAAAAAACAATTTCTATGATATTATTATTCACTTGGTAATACTTTTAATAGTTTCTTTCTTACACTCACTCTACCAACCTGTTTCCTGGTTTAGAAACCATGCAGTCTACTCTTCTCACACGTGTCTTTAGTAGCTTTCTTTGCACTAGTTCAAACCACCTTAATTGACTTTTTGACATCTTTTTTCTCAGTAGTTGTCACAGTAACAGTCCTCAATCTTTGTGTACACATTGTCTTAACATACTGTTTTCTACTATTCCACCCTTCCCCCTCTTTTTCCCTTGTTGACCATTTTGTCCATTTAACGACCTATATTTACTACAGTAGAGTATAATAACCGAATTGTAAGATGATAGAACTTTACTTTTAATGCTTCAGTTTAGAAGCTGAGAGCATGCATTGATATCTAACCCTTTCTGTATTTTGCTTCGCGAATTCTCAAATGGTTTGATGAAAAAAATTAACCTACAATACATTGTGAAGAGGGCTTCAAGAGACTTGGCCATAATTATTTAAGATGATTTTTGACATAATAATAAACCTGTCTTTCATTATTAGATGAAATTTGTATGGGTTTTTTGAATGCTGATCTATTTTGGAATTTCCAAAGTAATGGAGACAGGCTTCAATTTTGGGACTGATGACCCTTGTCCTTTTCATGTCTTTTATGATTATTTATGATCAAACTATGATCTGAAATTTTACCCGCTTTTACTTTACATATACTATAGTTTGAATCTTTTCTTTCCGCTAATCTAAGTTCTATGGATTCACAATTTTCCCAGCTAATAAATAACCTGGCTGATTTACAGGACTTGAAGCAGTATCCTGGCCTCCGGGTTGAGGTTGGGGCTGCAGCTGTTGATTCACTTGAAAGAATGAGGGACGAAAGCAAAAGAGCAACACTGCAGCTAGTTGATATGGAATGTGGCTACCTGACTGTTGATTTCTTTCGGAAGCTTCCTCAAGATGTTGATAAGGGTGGCAATCCCACTCATTCAATTTTTGATAGATATAATGATTCATATCTAAGGCGAATTGGTAAGTTTTACTCTTTGCATTCTCACTTGTTATATTACTTATTTGTTCTTGTAGTTTGATGTGTATGTTCCTCATTATGTTTGAAATGAACCACTAACTCACTTATAAACAGGAACAACAATTTTGTCGTATGTCAATATGGTCTGTGCTACACTGAGGCATTCAATTCCCAAGTCCATTGTCTATTGTCAAGTGCGGGAGGCAAAACAAAGTTTACTTTATCACTTTTTCACAGACCTAGGCAAAATGGAGGTAAAAAAAATGTTTTTCTTCCAAAGTTTGAGTTACATTTCTCTTTTTATCTTGATTTTTTCCGAATATAATGATCTATATTTGTTCTTGTTTAAAAAATCATGTGTATTTATCATTTAATTTTAATCATTCAAGCAAGACCGGATGGGCAATGTTTAGAGTTCTTATTTCGTGCAATAGTCAATAGTTCTCACCAATGGTTACATGATCATTGATTTTTAATTTTGATCATTTATAGTGTTTATTTGATTTCTTGATGAAGAGTTGTCATTTGATACAATATGTATGGGCTTTTATTTCATTTGGCTTTGATATTGGCTAAATAAATCTAAGTATTGACGGTTTGCATAATTCGTTTTGGCAGACCAAGCGTTTGTCCTCCTTGCTGAATGAGGATCCTGCAATTATGGAACGACGTAGTGCTCTTGCAAAGAGACTAGAATTGTACCGGAGTGCACAAGCTGAAATAGATGCAGTTGCTTGGTCCAAGTAGATATGTATGTTCATCACGTTTGTACGAAAGCTAGAGTTAGTGGTATTGCTATTTCCAGTTCAATATTCATTTTTTATTGTCATCTGGTCCATTTATATTGTCATCTTAGATAGATGGGACGACGATTATGAAAAGGGAGAAAATTGATTTTTTTGGGTTATATCTGGGTGATTATAAATCTTTCATTTTTTAGTCTTCCCGAATCTTGACTGCCCAATTTTTATTTTTCAAAAATTATTTGAGCATGTGTGTTGCATAAACATTGAATGAAAAGTGTGTGAAAAGTTAGGGTAGTATATTCGAAGGTTGAATCTGTCAACACTTCCTTGGTCACAGTTATTTGTTGGAGATCCAGACTCCTTCACACTAAAAATATATTATCTGAACTTCAAAATGAATAACTTGTCCTTTCCTTTTAGACTGACCGAGTCTTTCCATGCTCCAAATTGTCGTCTCCGAACTACAATTTTGCTGACACTACTGAGTTTGTAACTCGATTGTACGCTATTCATGCGAAATTTGTTATAAACACGTTATATGAATTTTATATATGAAAGTTATATTGACTTGAAATTATTTCATAATTCATTTATATAATTCAAAATCAACTTTGTTTCTTTCTTAAAATATTAAAGTATAAATCATATTATTTCTTATTGTTTTTTGTAAAATTTTATTTATGCAATAAAGGTAATATATATTTATAATTCCGCGAATGATCAATTAAAATTAAAGTTTATATAAAGTTATTGAATGTTGTGATATTTTATGTAAGTTATATAATGTTATGTGTTAATTGGTATACATTAAAAATTGTATCATATAAGAAAATTATCTATAACTATAAATAAATTCTATATATATATATATATATATATATATATATATATATCATTTATTTATTTGCTTACATATCAAACTTTGTAGAAAAGTTAAGGCACTTACTAATAAACTAATGTTGATTTTAAAATAATGATGTAGTAAATGAATGTTTTAAATATTAAATATTCCTTGATATTTAGTGTAAGTTAAACTTATTATATATATTTATGTATTAGAGATTACCTTACTTTATTTTCACCTTGCATCCATTTATTTTCCTGAAATTCTAATGGTTTTAATGAATAATTAATCTTTACAATTTGATTAAGGAATGTGGGAAAGAATGAAAAGAAAAAAATAATACTATTTAGATAATAAATAGTATTATTTTAAAAAATAATCATTAAAAAAGATAATAAATCACATAAATATATTAACATTAATATAAAAATAAAGAAATTATATAAATGACAGTATTTAGATAAATAGATAAAAAAATTGTACAAAAACAAAGGTGAATGAAAAAGAAATATGGTAAAAGCAAAAATAAAATACTAAAAAAGAAGAGGGAAAATTTTGAGAAAGAACAAAGTAGGATAGATATCTATTGAATTTTTGTTTAAATTAATAATTTTATTATTATTATGTTTAATTTTTAAGATAAAGTATCATGCAAGTTTGACACTTAAATATACCATTTTTTTATATTTTTAATAACATTAATTTCGATCATTATTTTTCAATATTAATTTAAATTATTTTCATTTTACTCTATGTATTTGGTAAGCATGTTGAAAAAACATTATTAAATGTTCTACTCCTTCATAATCCCTCGTATCAATTAAAATTATAACAGAAAATTTGTGTTGGAGAATTGCTGGAAATAATTGTTAATCTTTATGCCATTTTCCCCCTAAGAAAAGCTATATCATATCTCGGTGGAAGAAAGTGAATTGTCGTTNGTTGGTTGGACTCTGCATAGAGGCAGCATGTGAGAGCAAAGAAAGCGTTGAAAAATGGCGGATGCAGAGGCGCAGTCTCGATCGCTTACCTTCTCCTGTCGCCGATGCTCTCCTCCGCCGGCTCATCGCCCGTCGTCTCCTCTACCCTTCCCTCCTCGAGTACACTTACTCTCTCTATCCCTCATTTTCAACACAATCATGTTCCATTCACGTTTCTAATTTTTTCCTTCCTTGTTAGGGTTTTCAAACACAGCGCCGAAGAGGTTGACGTGAGGGACAACGGCTCCGTGGACGCGGAGTGGATGGCGTATTTGGGAGCTTTTCGTCACTTGCGCTACTTGAATCTCGCGGATTGTCATCGAATCACCACTTCGGCACTTTGGCCAATTACAGGTGTCGTATCTATCCTCATTCTTCTCACTTATTCTGGCTGTCACTTTTTACAAGATGGCTCAGTCGTGGTGCTTAATTGGTTTTAGGAATGAATACTCTTCAGGAGTTGGATCTGTCTAGGTGCTTCAAGGTTAACGATGCCGGGATTAGCCATCTTCTCTCCGTTCCTAATCTGGAGAAGTTGCGCATTTCAGAAACTGGCGTCACTGCCAAAGGAGTCAAGCTTCTTGCCTCTCTTGAAAACTTGTCTCTTCTCGACTTAGGTGGCTTGCCCGTAGATGACGTGTCGTTAACTTCGTTACAGGTATTGTGTTTTCCTCTTTGATGCTAGTGTATTCGATAATCAGCGCTATACGTCAGTGATTTTTTACTCCATCAATTTATGTTGAAATTATTGTTTCTTTTCATTGTAATTGTATAATATTTATGGAATTTGTTATGCTGCTAGATGAACATGATAATTAGGCGCACTTCAAGAGTTGGATTTTGTTGGATGCTATAACTGTGTGAATTCTGACGCTACTGTTAATGAATCCTTTTATAACTAGTGAGACATTGTTTACTTCATCCTTGATTGTTATTTCTAAGATTATTTTTGTTTACACCGTTGGTCTTGTTCTGCTTCTAAATCAGTTAGAAAATCTTGCCAAAATCGTTATTTATTGCTTTCTATTGGTGCTGATTAGATATGGTTTTGTATTTAATTGGGGTTCAGTTTAGCCCTATTTTTCAATGATCTGGATTTGGGCTGTAATGGATTGCTGTAAGCAGCACTTTGTTGGATGTCAGCTTTTTTCCGAATCACTTGCTTGAATTCGCCATTAGACATTATTGTTTGTTTCAGTCGGGGATTCACTGTATTAGCTTTTTGGAATGTGCATGTGTTTATGCGTGTAAACACTTCTGTGTGTTTGCTTGATTTTGTGTTCTGTTCTCAAGTTGTAAAAATGGTCTTATAAATATGTGTATTTATTTTTTTATGACCTGTACCGTTTCGCTTCACCCTCCTCCTAGGTACTGAAAAGGCTACAATATATTGATCTTTGGGGTAGTAAAATATCAAATAAAGGTGCAGCTGTTCTCAATGTGTTCCCAAAGTTGACCTATCTAAATCTTGCTTGGACCAGTGTCACAAAATTGCCCACACTATCATCTCTTGAATGCCTGGACATGAGTAACTGTACTATTGATTCTATACTTGAAGATGATAAATCTCCTTTGGCAAAGCTTATTTTCTCTGGGGCTACATTCCTGAATGAATCTGGAGTCTTCTCGTATGCAAATACAAATCTGGTATCCTTTTTGGATGTAGCCCATACCAGCCTGCATGAATTCTTCTTCTTAAGTAAAATGAAAGTAATAGAACACCTCAATCTCAGCTCATGCATGATGGGGGACGATTCAGTTGAAATGGTTGCATGTGTTGGTGCTAACTTGAAAAGTCTGAATCTAAGTGGTACCAGGGTTAGTTCTGCTGGATTAGGGATTTTAGCTGGACATGTTCCCAACCTTGAAATTCTATCATTATCTCAGACACCATTGGATGACACTGGCATCTCATTTATCAGTATGATGCCTTCATTAAAGGATGTTGACCTGAGCAATACATACATTAAAGGTATTTGATCAGTTGACATAGTTCTTTCTAATATGATTTATAAATTTGTGTGCATTACCTGTGGTGGCAGATATAGGCTGTACTCTGGTTAAATCCTACCATTTTTGCAGCCTATTGATTGATCCCTTTTACTTTACCATTGGGCTGCTGCTTACCAGGAACTTCTTTGCAAGACTAACATGTGTTTGTTAATTTATTTGTCGTCCATTTCCTTTACTTCTTTTTTGGGAAGCACAAAAAGATGCGTGCTTGCAGTATGTTTTGGATTAACATTTATTTAATTTCTGATCTTGATGTTGATTTGAAACCCTACTAAGAGTAAATCGTATATTATGCCAGATATTCAACATCTCCTGTTTGGTTTCATCAACATGTGTAGGACAACTCAGTTTCCAATATTTTGTCTTAATCAAGTTACGTTGTAGAATAATGTGTCTTTTGTTGGTGCACTGCACACTAGATTTAAATAGCTATTTTCTATCCTAGAAATCAAGGGTTGATATTATTAAGGAGCCACTTGTTTGAGAAAATGTTATTGCTTTCAATTTTAATCACAAAAAGGCCATTTGTTTGAGAAAATGTCCTAGAAATTGTATCTTTAATTACTTTGTTTTCATTTTACTTACTATTTTCGAAAGTTTGTAAAGGAAACAGTGTAAACAAAAAACCAATAAAGGTTTTTCACAAATTTCTATACAAACCTTTGAAAGCAGGTTACAAGTTGAAAATACGGTTCCCTTTTCATAATTAAAAGTGAAATAGAAAAACATTTTTTAAACCAAATGCTCCCTAATAAGCTACAACTATAGCAACGAGATGCATTTCTTATAAAGAAAATTAGGTGGTTGACTTATGCTGAATGATTTTACACTATATTCTAATTCAAATGTCATACTGAGATTGGAATATTTATTGGACTGTAAATGTGGGGTTTGGTAGTGGTAAAGCTTTGGGCAAAAATGGCTATTGGGATAAAACCTCCCTTGTAATTTGCTAGTATTACTCCCCGGGACCCTTTGGAGGATGAGGGCCATCGAGTCCAGCCCAAGACTGTATGTCCCAGCACGATTCACTTATTCCATGAGGCAAGTCAATGGTGCAATTGGAATAGCTTCTCATTATTTCCTAGGTTTTTAGTTGTGGAGGGAAAATGTCGGGAGATGTGTGGTTATTTGTTACATTCACAGCATGTGAAGTGGATGAGGCTCGCATGCTATTTTGGCCTTTCCTTAGGCCTGAGAGGGTGTATCTTCAAGGAAGAGGAGCGCCACTCTGTTATCGTTTTTAACCAGTTTTATTACTTACACATAATTTCAACACGAAAAATCCCTCTGTTATATTGTAGTAAGTGAACCTAAACGGTATTTTTAAGGCCTTTTTGGTTTGAGGAAACCTTTTCTATTTTCACATATAACTACCAAAATGTGACTTTGTTCTCCGTATATTTCTGGTTTTTAGAGATTGTTAAAATAAACAGTGAAAATAAACTATCATTTTCATAACTTACTAACAAATATTTTAAAAGAGGAAATAGAATGAAACTGATTTGACATTTTTGTAATTGTTTGTGCAAAGACAACTGAAAAAAAAAAATTCTTAAACTGAAATTGCCCTTAATTTCTCGGATAGAAAATGTCCTCAATTTGCTATCTTTGCTAGTGCCTTGAATAATTGTTCACTTTGTTTCCAAGGGTTCACTTTTACTTCTTATTAAGCATTCAGTTAATGCTATAGTGGATCATTTCGATATAGCAAATTGTGATTTTCTTGTCTATTTGTCTATTTTACTGTTCGAACTGTCTACATTTTGTTTGTATTATTGCATCTCTCATATCATTTATATCTCCATTTTCTGCTTCTGGTTTAAAAATTGTCTTTTGGGCTTACCTTCTGTATTTGCGACTAGGTTTTCTACACCCAGGAAAGATTGATGTGGACTCCCCACTCTCACTGATGGCTTTGCAAAATCTTAAATTAGAAAGGTTGAATTTGGAGCATACGCAAGTTAGGGATGAAGCTTTATACCCCTTGTCAAGCTTCTTAGAGCTGAGATATTTATCACTTAAAAGTGCTTCTCTTGCAGACGTCTCGCTTTACTATTTATCGTCAATTCCAAAATTGACAAATCTTAGTGTTTGTGATGCGGTATTGACAAATTATGGGATTGATATATTTAAGGCTCCTGAAACTCTGAAACTGCTGGACCTCAGAGGTTGTTGGCTCTTAACAGAAGACATTATCTTGTCATTCTGTAGACGTCATCCACAAGTTGAAGTCATACATGAACTTGGTACAGTATATCCTTTTAATAAAAATGGTCCTCATCATTCCTCTCCATCTCGATCAACTTCTAGGACTTTGCAAATGGCTAAGAAGAAAGATCAAGCTCCGGTATTACCGTATCTTGCAGGTAATTTCTATTTACCTTCTAATCTTTAAGTTTCTAGCTTTATATGACTATCTAATTGATTTGTTTTCATTTATTTTTTACTTAGATCAAAGATTAAAGTATAGCAGGGATGAGTTACTTGCATTGCAGTTTGCGTCCTTGCCTCCTGCATCTAGTAGTGAGAGTAGCAATTCAACATTTGAGAAACAATTGGACTGAATGGTGAAATCTCCCTTTATATAATTGTTTGCACTGATGGCATTGGTAATTTGTGTTCATTTTCTTGTTTTTCTTAGTCGTAGCCAATTTTATAATATTACTTGCTTTGCTTTTATTTTAAATTATGATATCCTCCTCCTATTTATGCTGGGTATGCGCATTTCTGTTGCTTTGCAGGCGAGGGTATGTGATATGAACAGAGAGGATTAATAGCCCGAGTCCGATGTAGTTCATTTGTTCATAATTCGAATGCACATGGTCAAAGAAGAATCATGTTTCTGTTAGAGAAATCGAATGTGATGGTGAGCCTTGGTTCCAACTTACCATGGCTTACATGTAGATATGCAACGTGGATTAAGAAAGGTTTAGTGATATTATTGTGTGTTTTGGCTGACACGTGCCTTTTGTATTGGGGTGCAGAGTGGACACGTGGGATGTTGGGAAGGATTGCTTCTACTTAGTAGTTTCTGCAGGCTCCCAAGTATAGAAGATTGCAGTCATCAGGATGGTGTTGCTTCAGACAAATCGTTAACTACGCACTAGATCACTCCATGACACTTTGTGATGGTTTGTACTAATTATGATAAATCTGAAGGGTGGACAATTTCAAGGTGTCTTGCTCGTGTTTTTATTTGATTTCTCATATAAATATGTAGAAGCAGCCTGTTCCCTCGGTGTCTATTGTTCCTATATAGGGTACTCGGGTAGGAGAAGTACTACACTGTGGGAGTTAGTTGTATGAGAAGGAACACTATATACAGAAATTGGCACTTAAGTTTGTGTTTTCATCGTACTCAGCCAATCACAATTCACAGTTATTCGTAAAATTCTATGCTTTTATTAAGCAATCAGATCGAGGACAGGCTGGAATGGCAGCTAATTGAGGAAGGGATCAAACGATGCCATTGTAAGTTATGCTAACTATATCATTTTCAATAACTCAATCGCCTTTTTTATTGAATGTAATTTTTATTATTTTACTGTATAGTTAAAATTACATATTATCATGATTGTGTTAAAATTTTGTAGAAATGAATAACAATAAGATGGTAATCAAAATTGTAAATATTTGTGTGCGTGTTAATTTTGACAGATGTAAATAGCGTCTTAAATAATTTTATATTGATATAATGTTTTAAGCATGATCTAGATAGGAACAATCTAATTGAGTTTTAAGAATAGAATATCTAGTTAAAAGTTATTATTCTATTGACAGAAAGGTAAAAGCAAGTCTTTTTTGCCAATCCTTCTGATGGAGTTATTTAGCAATGAAGTGGAATGTATGTATTTCTAGAATCAACAAATACCCTTCTCGTGGTAGTCCAGTTCTATTTTTTTTGTTTTTAGTCTTTAACGATACTTCTTTTTGCCGTAGCACTTGTGGATCGATATTACATCAACAAAAGAATCAATTGAATCTAATGGAATTTATAGACATCAAGTAGAAGTTTTCACGAAAATAGGAAACACAAGTTCAGGCGACTAAACCATCTATATTTACAGCAGAGGAGACTTCTACTTTTTAACATTTGATGAAAATTTTAATTCAGAAACAGTTGTAGCTAGATTTACTAGTTTCTTATATATTCAATGGATAATTAAATTGCCAGTTCTAATGTTTTTATATATAATTTTTATACACTATGAACCCTAAAATTGGATGTTATTAGTATCAAGCACAAATGAACAATCTGCCCAGAAGAACAAGATAATATGCACAAATAGACACAAATCAACAAGATAAAGAAAGCCATAATTCTTAGAGGAATTGATCAGTGGATAACAATGCACAAAAGTCAACGTAAACTGTAACGAGTAGTCTGTTGATTCCTGCAACTACGGAAAACGATTTCGAAAAGTTTTTTATAGGGTGGAGGGAGAAATTTGATGGGTGTAAGAAGCAATGGGCTAACAAGTATTGACCTAAAGGTTAACAATTTTGGGCTAATTGATTGGGCTGATGTAGGCCCAACAATCTCTAAATAAATATTGTAAAAAACTACAAATCAAATAAAATATTACAAGAGAAATTCATAGTCTACTATTAGGCTAATATGAAACCATTGTCAACTACACAAAATGTCTGTTTGTTCCTTGACGCCAAAAGATTATGAACACAATTTAACTCAATTGTATACTTATATATTATTGGTCGACTTAATAATACGTTAAATAATTTTTTTACGTTTTAAATAAAACATATATAGTTTATTTTTTTAGTGTAAATAATGTAGAAATTTATAACATTAAATACTATGTCCAATCAACTGAAGTAGATTCCACTCCTTCAACTATATATGTACTTTAACAATTTATTTAAACAAAATAAGATACTTCTTCCACACCAAATCTTCTAGGTATTAAAATATGGTCCTGCTAAGTAGTGATAAGTACATTGTTTAAAAATAATTAATAAATATTAAGTTTTACATAAGTTTATAATTAAATATGATACTAAATAAATTCTGATTTAAGTAATTATTAATGTAGTTTTATTTTATTTAAAGAAAAAAAATGTTCATAAATGTTATACAGCTGTAATTGATAATTTATTTTTGATACATATAAAAACTGTTAAAAAATAATTAAATAATCAAATAATTTTAATGACGATTTCCTTTCGTTTGTCTTTCATTTTTAAATGTTGCTAAAGACTTAAATTAATGGAGAAAACTTTCATATTTTAAGCTTCTCATTTTAAATTTTTACCAAAAATCAATTTCAAATTACAGAAAGATATTTTTGTTTGCTTCGTGGTATAAAAACATTTTATATCTATTGGTGAAAGAAAAAATTAATAAATCTAATATATTAACTTTTTAATTATGATTCAATCATTAAATTTAGCTTTTGTATTGAGTATAATAAATGTAACTAATGATTTATTAATTTATTCATATTCATTACATGTAATTTTTTGTAATTTGTGAATACGTCTTATTTTAAATTTATATAAGATGTCACTTGAATATAATTTAAATTGCAATAATAAAATATGACAAAACTCATTCATATCATTGATGCTAAAAATCATACTATTAAATTAGATATAACGTTCGCACTAGAAGTTGATCAGCGTGACATAAGTTCAGAATGGATAATTAAAATCAACGGGTTTTTTTTTAATATATAATTAAAACATGCTCAATATTGTATGATAGGGAATATGGAAAATTTTCATATTGAAAAAATCTAGTTGATATTGTATTAGAGAAGCAATAACTATTATTCATGGTTAACATGAATAATTTAACAATTTCAAATATAAATTTATCTATCTAAACATATTTTTCCAGCTTATGATTTGAGCAGCTATCCATGCATATTATTTGCAATCTATATGAATAATAATCTACACAACCACGAAAAGGGAAAGCAAGTGCAATCACATGAATAAACTAAATTGTCTTCGTCTCGTTGGCTCCAAAAGCATATCTCAAGCATTGGATTTGTTGCTTTCGTTCAGTGTTTTATACATGTCGTCAATGGTATTCTGTGCACAGAAATATTGTAGTCAATACTAAAACAAAAACCTAAATGCATTAGTTCTGAGATTAAATTCCTGTATAACAAAGTAAGGAGAAAAGAAAACCATCATGCATTCCATTTGAAGTTCTATGATACTGAATAAATCCATGAGAATTTGTACCTGATAGTATTTAAGCAGTTCTGGTCTTTTCTTCTTAAATGTCGGAGTCATAAGGCCACGTTCCATGTCAAATGGAACTGGGTCAAGATGAACTGCTTTAATAAACTCAAAACCTTTTAACTGACAAAAACAAATAATATCAGCTTCGTATAATGCTTCAACAAATGTATGTACCAATAAACACACAGAGAATAAAGTAGAATCAAAATTTATTCGTACTTAAAAATATATATTGTATAATATAAAGAATAGAGAAATGTTAATAGACCTTCTTTTCTTTTGCAAGCTTGACGAGCTCTCCAATTACGTAAGTTTTTGTTCTCGAATCTTCACAGACAGAATCAAAGTCTGCAGTTATATGATTTTCTTCTGCCCATTTTTCAATTGCTTGCTTGTTGGGGTTAACAATAGCAACTAAGTATGACTCAAAACTATTTCCATAAATCCATATCTGAAATAAAGCCGCAAAAAGAATTAACATCTATATGATTCTATATGCATGGAATGAAAAGAAACTTAAATTAAAACTTCTATTTATATATTTACACTAAACTAAACATTTTAATATCATTCACAAATCCATATGCTACAACAAAACAACATTTTTCAAGACTTTTTTGGGAAAATAGTTTAACAAAAAGATAAGTTTTCAGAGGACATACAGAATCAACGACAGAAGCTTGAACATAAATGTTCTCCAGATGTTCAACAGCAACATATTCTCCTTGTGAAAGCTTGAATATATTTTTTTTCCTATCAATAATTTTCATGGCTCCATTTGGTTGCCACTCCCCAATGTCACCTGTTTAGATAGATCATTCATGAATAAAATGTGGCCATGCAACTCATATAGTAGCAAAGATTGATTATCTGAAACAGGGACAAATGAACCTGTGTGGAACCAGCCATTGGTCATGACCTCTTTGGTTAGGTCTTCACGTTTGTAGTACCCTTTGAACACTGTACTTCCCCTCACACATATTTCTCCTCTTGGTGGGTCTCCAAGTGCATCGTATCCCATTTCAGGAATAGATTCTAGGCACACATCCACAAATGGTACAGGAGGCCCCACTGTGCCAAGCATGTCCTTTTCGTTTGGTAATGACACAAAGGTTCCCGCACAGGTTTCAGTTAGACCTATTTTAATTTCAGCAGAAACGCATTAATAAGTCCATGCTCTCACAACACATGCAGTCATGCAAACAGAAGATTAAATGCATCAATACTTGACATACATATTTATACCACAAAATTCATATCAACACATGCACAAAATTGGAGTGGCAAGAGATCAGAGTAACTTTCACAGCATTTATTCATAAATTTGTCTACATTTGAATAAACATGTTTTTTTCTTAAGTTATAAGTGTTGTGAATAAGTGGGTATTACAAAAGTCACGGTAGTAGAAAATTACCTTAGATCACATACTCTCAAGAGGTTTATATATCAATACAATGCTTACACTTCCAAAAATAGGTAACAAAAACGATGGGTCTTGTACTCATGAAGTTGTGGACCTTATTTAATAAGATGGTCTCTTTTACCTTGATTGAAGTTAACCTATACTATTGAATTTGATCCTCAATTGCAAGTTAGTTTATTCTTTTACATTATGTACAATGTTCTTTACTATATGATTGGTGCATGTTGCAATTGATAATTCCACTTGGAGAAGTTTTGACTCTAGATTTGAGGACTAGATAATGTTTGCTCCATTTTTGACTCTAGATTTTAGGACTGGACAATGTTTGCTGCATTGATTATTACATTTTATTTTCCATTTGTTGATTAAAGAGGATCTTTATTCCTCCAATTTCCATGAATGTTTTATCCTCTTCATCCAAATGAACTTTTTACTTTGTAAAAAATATTCAGAAAAATATAGTATGTCACGAACAAGATTAATTGAAATTAAATAAAAGCATACCATATCCTTGTAGGATATGAGCACAAGTCACCACCCGCAGATAACCTTCCACATGTTTGGATAGAGGTGCTGCTCCAGACAAAATAATACGTACCCTTCCCCCTAAACCTTGCTTTACCTGATCAAGTTACAAAAATATACTATATTAGTCAGCAATTTGGTTGCACTTGTTGTTCATAACAAAGGAGTGTGGAATTAAACTTAATATTGTTGCATCACCTTATTAAATACAATTTTGTCAAATAGTGGAGATGCTTCCTCGTGATTTCGCCCTTTACCTAAGCTATGCAACTTGCTACAAAAACAAAAAAGATTATTACCATAATCTTATAATTTATGGCAAGTGATCACAGTAATTTTTATATTCAACCTAATGAAAATCCAAATGAGCTTTTCTGTGTGAAATGATTTAGGATAGGAACAGTCGAACATCTCATGTTTTGTGCAAGATAGCAGTGACATATAAAAAACATAGTTACTTACTATGAGTAGGCGAAATTGAACACTGTCTGTTTCATGAAGCCCCCTGTAGAAATCTTCTGATTCAAACCTGTTTATCAAATTGAGGATAGGAAATACTGTTCAAAAAGATTAATAACAGGAGAAAAAGGAATTAACGAAAAAGACTACTCCAATAACTAACAAATAATTTAGAAAGTATGTCATTCCTGAATTCTACAACACATGATTTTAGAAGGATCACTAAATTGTCAACAACGGGAAAAACTTACCATTGTATACTCTGTCAAGTACACGGGGAACTGCAACGAAAATGGTTGGCTTTAGCTCCCCAATGTCTTCTAGTAACAATTTGACATCCTGCAATCATTGCACAAATCGTGTTTACATATCAAAGGCAAAGTTTGACTTTTCTCAGCATAAAGTTAAATCTAAAGCTCAACAATCATATCAAGCCTTCATTCAGTGATGAAATATTTGACATATACTCACTCCACGCCAGAAACCTATTGAGGCACCATGCATTATCATTGCCTCCTCAATGACCCTATCAAAGATATGTGCAAGAGGAAGGTATGATAGGTATACATCTTTGTCACTCAACTGCAAGCAGGAAAATGGATGACAGTTAGGAAGGACAAAGAAAGGATACATAAAAATATTGATTATCCTTTTAAACGAATACATTTTTAAAGAACTCATTAAAAGGCCAACACTAGCTTACTTTCTCATTGCAGCTCATCAGAACTTTGTCAATCCCAGCTAAAAGTGTGATAATGCTTTCATTGGTTATCAATACACCCTTAGGGTCACCAGTAGTTCCGCTGGTATACATTATTGTACATACATCACTTTTCTTTTTCTCAGGAAGATCAAAAGTCTGATCATGACCCTGCTCTAGACATCAAAAATTTGCATGAGGATTGAGAAAAACAACCACTAAATATTCTTTCGCCTATGCACCTACATTTTTTGAACTGGATTTTACATTTACAAGAAAATATTCCTTTTTTTATCATTCAAAATAATGACAGACACAGGAATATAATACTTTTTACTGTGTTTTCAGAGTAATTCCAGATACTCCTTCTATAACTACTTGGCAGTATCTGCAATCACTCTTGCATGCTATTTTCAATGAAATTTTACAGCTAAATAGTAAGAGAAAGATTAACTATTAGTCAAATGAATAACGCACCACTTTCAAAAAGTCTTCCCATGAATACATGGTCAATCCAAACTGTTCAACTTGTTGCCTTTGTTCAGGGGTAACATCTCCAAAACTCACAAGTGCTACAAATTAATAAATAAAGGTAATCATTTCTTTCCAAATATGTCAATATTTTAAGAATGAAAGTAGACAATAAAAAAAACACACTCTTGACATAGTTTGCTGCGTTTGGAAATGTCTTCAACAGCTGAAAAGTTTCAACAACAAATATAAATTAGGCTGGCTAGTAATAGAAATTTTTATTAGAGAATTCTTAATCCCTCGTAGCAATACTATAATATATGATTTGAATAGGCATAAACCTCGGGTATCTTCTTTTCTTCAACAAAAGCAATTGAGACCTCTGCATGGCTTATAATAAATTCCACAGCCCCAGACCCTAATAAGTCATACATGTGTATCAAACGTCAAAACCCATTACAATTACCATTTGAAAACTTCTAGATGATGGCAAATGTTCATGGTTAAAGAATCTATGGATATGGATTATTGATGTGTGTTCTATGATCAATGGGACATTCGAGTTTTGAATATAAACACTTCACCCCTAAAGGGCTTTCGTGTGAATAGTTGTGGATGCAAACAGCCACTCATGTTCCTCCACCCAATAGTTAGATTGTTTAGATGATTTGTCTTTGACAGTATTAAATCTTGTGTAATACTAAAACAAATTTCAGTAACCGGATGAGTCAATGCATCATCATTGTGAAGAAACATGATAAAGAAGCCTTGCACATACCCAAGGTATCATATAAAGGAACACAGAAAAGTCCATGAGCATTGCAGGCCTGCAATAATGTTGCAATGTGTCAGAAAATATTTCAAAGATATAAGCTAGTTTAGCAGCACTATAAACGGCATCTCGTAATTCAGAACACTAAATATAATAAACAGGAGTCATTGTTCAACAGAAGAAAGTCGTGTTTCAATAAAGAAAAAATTGGCTTGTTCTCCTTCATATTCAAAATCATAATAAACCAACTACAGTAATCATATCAACAATACAATAAAAAGTATTCGATGAAGAAAACAAACAAAGATCAAAGTACAAATTCAATAGAAATCTCTCCATAAAAGTATTAGTAGAAAGAGAAATTTTTAAAGAGAAAACACAACATAGAAGTAATGAAAGTCAAAATAAATTGTACCTGCATGCTCATAATCCATTTTGGGCTATTGGCACCATATATACCACATTTTACTCCCTGAAAATAGGCATTGTATAAAGGTATTCAGCTGAGTAAAAAAATAAAATATTGAAAGACTTCATGACCAAGTTATTAAAGACATAAAAGTTGTGAGAATCCAAAATATTGGAGTAAAGCATTAAAACACTAAAACAAGTTATAAAGAAAAACATGTGTTACTCACCTCCCCATAACCACAAGCACGAATGGAATTTCCAACCTTGACCACCATGTCGTACACCTCTTGGTAAGTTTGCCACTTGTACTTGCCAGGCTACAAAAGAGTGTGACAGAAGTGATAACACATTTTCACACTGACAAAAACAATAACAATGACAAAATTAACCAGAAAGACAGAGTTTACCTTCCCATCCACAATTTCACGAACACCAAGCATTGCCTTCGTAGGATATTTCTCCACCGACATCCTATACAAACACAAACAATTAAAAAATAAAAAAATAATCTCTCACTAAATGTAAATCTCATCCCCTCCAACCAAAGTTGTATAAATAAGATAAACTTCTCTATTCACCAATTGCTGCAGAAAAAAAACAAATATATATATATATATATATATATATATATATATATATATATATATATATATATATATATATATATATATATATATAAAATAGTACTGTAAAGATATTTACGCAGTGAATACATTAAAAATCAAACTAAATATAACTATTACAAAACCGAAAGATTTATTATATATTGAAGCATATAGGGAGTTGATTGTCATGGTTGTTGGTTTTTTGTTGTAATGAATATCCTCCTCCAAATGTGACTTAAACACTAATGTGACACATTGCTAGAAGGGACTAGTCTTTTTCACAAGATTCAAATCCGAACTGGTATATATAAATGTATGTTACATTATGCATAATTAAGGTGAAATAATAACAATAACTAATTATGATTATGGACATTGTGCTTCAAAAAAAAAAAAAAAAGTTGCAATGGGATTTGTGTATACCTAAAAATATCCCAGCATGTGTCGAGACCTTGTATGGGAGGAGGAGTTGGATCATTGCAGAAAACGCTACGGTAGACAGGACCCATTGATGGCCTTTCTTCTGTGCCCTCTTTCGCTTTCTCCACTTCTACGATTAACGTTTTTTCTGCCATCCCTCAATCAACAAAGAGATGGTCTCTTCTCTCTTTTCCTTTCTCTTTTCTCTTTTCTCTTTTCTCTTTTCTCTCGATGCCTTCTCAATTTCTAACCTTAATTCAAATCTATTATTGGTCATTCATTTCAGATCACTACACACTTTTTTCTCCGTTACCAAGCTAGTTAGTTACTCATTGCCGTCTATTTTTTCTATTTTCTTTTATTTCTCAATTTCGACATAAATTGCAGAAAGAAAATCATTTCAATGTGTAAGAAATTTTACAGAGTAAAATATAATGAATTGTTTACGATATTATGTAGAAATAACTTTTACCTTTGGAGGTTCTTTGGAGGTGTTCGGTGATTTTTTTTTTAAATAATCTAGAATATTTTAATTATCTAAGGAGTCCTTTTAATAACAAAAATATAAGTTATGAAGTTAACTATACAGTAATTAATTTTATGTATATGAATTAATCTAAATAGAGAGAGAAGTCATAAATAAAAAATATACACCAAAATCATTATCAGTAAACATGATTTTAGTTCAAAACTTTTATTCAACAACAATTACACTAAAGTCTTTAGTTGTACGATTTTAGTGTTTTTGAATTTAGAAGAAATCAAAACTTTTAGTCAACTTTATTGTATTTTTTCTAAAGTCATATGTTATTTGCATGATAACTTCGTTTAAACATAATTAATTAAATTAAAGTCACTATTTAGGCTCACAATTTTAATATTTTCATTAAAATCTTTGTCTTTTCATGACTTAAGCTTTAAAAGTCAGAAATTGTTCATTTAAATAACGATTTCTTTAAAATAAAGTCATTCGAATAAGCAAGACTTAACTATTTTTGTAATTTTTTTTAAATCGGACTCAAATACGTAATTTTTAATTGTAAATAACTCTTATTTATAAAAGAATAATTTAAACTGCTTCCACCATTATATAATACTTATTTTTTTTATTCCATGTATATTGTATTTTTTACTACATGTGTATCCAAAAGCAAGTTACCATTTCACTGTGAAAAATAATCTAAATAATCTAAAGTGAAAAATAAGGTTTCAAACATTATTAAGCATCTATCAAAGTGAAAAAATAATCTAAATTTATGTTCAAAAATTTTTAAGCCTAATTTGAAAAATATAAATTCGCCAAAATCAATAATTTGACCATATTAGAATAATGAATTAAGTAATAATCCATAAACTACCTTAATTTTATATGGCTGAATATTTTTTATCTTAAACATTTGTCACATAAAAACTAATTGTCATTCTGTAAATAGATTCATTAATGATAACATAGATGATTTTTTTTTCTCTATCAATAAAGAAATTTCCATGAACACAGTACAAATTAACGCAAACAATAAAAATAAAATAAAATTACATTAAATACGACAAAATTAAAAGAGTAGAAAAAAAAATCTTTATAATATGTCTTTTCCCTGTTTAAGGAAAATCTTAAAAGTATTAACATATCACCATGAAATTACAAATGAATATGACTTCATTCCCATTTAAAAAAATATTTGAAAAATTAATGTATTATTAAAAAGTTGATATTTTATATGATAATTTCTCTAGTGTAATTAATGACAAGTATGATAAATATTCATTATTCATATTTATTAGAATATATTATTTGTCTTTTATATATGTATTTTGTGTTATTTTTATGGAAAGATGTATAATTTTTATATTTTTTTAATAAAGATTTAATTATTTTTTATTGGGATAACTATCTAGGAAGATTGAAGATTGAAAAAAAAAAAGTAATTGGACATGAAACAAAAGTTAATTTGTCCCAAGTTAAACGAAAAAGATAATTCAACATTGGTGAAATTTTTCTTAAATAACTTTAACATTTAGTAGTTTTATATATTTTTATCTTGAATTGAATCGGTCAATGTTTTTAATCACTATTTAAATTAGTAAGTAATCCTAATTAGTCAAACAAATACAAATTTTTTTAAAAAATCGCTACTTAAAATTTTCATTTTATTATTTATAGAATTTTTTACACTTTGTCGAAAAGTTAACATTTAATTTAAGATTTTTGTCTCAATTTACAGTATACAATTCTTCTAATTAATTTGAGATTTTTTGAGGAATTGTGTAATGTGAATATACATCGATTTTTAATTGAAGTTTTTATTTTTCAATATGGTTATTAGCTCTTCATTACTTAACATTAATAATTATTTGGTAAACTAAAAAAAATAGTGGAATAATATGATATTCTCACTATGTCATTGAAACATATTTTATAAATAAAATTTTATTCCGAGAATCATTTCAAAATGTCATTATTGTTATGTAAATATAATCAGAAATCAACCTAGAAATAATATTTGAATCTTATGCGTCTCTTGTCTTAGACCAAATATTAATAAAGTTTTATTAAGTCATAATCTGGACAAGTAGTTGGTCCAAATTCAAAATTCTTTCATAAGTTGCAGCACTCTTATAATTTCATTACGATGAGATTACATCATAATGATAAAATAACTCGCATTCATCACGAGGAACTGCATTGAAAAATAATTTTTAATGTAACCATGGTCCACCTCAATTCGTATTAGATTTCATAAATTTTATAGGGCTTTTTATTTGTTACAACCCGTCATATTAGGATAATTTATTAAGTAGTTGATTTAAGTGACGATGAGTTTCTAGAAGAGAATATTTCTTAAAAAAAATTTAATTGTAGCATCTTTAGTAAAATCTTATGATATTTTATGTTCTAGTTTTTCTTATCTCATTATACAAGACTTTATAAAAGTTCATCTAAATTTTACTTTTATAACAAACCACAGTTTGAGCTCTTAAATAACTTTTTATTGCTATATAAAAGACCTTATAATTTAACTTTTAAGATGTAAGAATATAAAAAAAAATCTAAACAGCGTAAAAGTATAAAAGATATATTTAGAGATCACCAGAGTTTTTTTTTACAAGAATTCATCGTCCATACTATAGTTATTTTAGTAAAAAGCCTTGTAAAGATAAATATAAAGATCTTATATAAAAATGTAGATTTTTTTTTTAATATCAGTATTCATAAAATTAGTAAATATTTTTTATCATAATCATATATAACCTTATTTCCCTATTTGGAGCAGAATAATGTTTAAAAAAGAACCTAAATTAAGAAATTTAAAGAATTTTCCTCAAAAATACACTGCTGCATATTAATAATACAACTTATTAATAGACTTTTAAAAGAAATTATTTATAAATTCATTACCTAATATTCTTGAAAGATTTAAAGTCTCCCACAAGTTTTGTATTATAAGATGAACAGTCTTTTCAAGAAAAAGCCAATTGACCCATTTAGAATTATTGGCATAATTAATGTCACACTACTAATAAAATAATGCAATTCCTATTAAAATACATTAACGCTACGAATCTCAATCGCGCTTATTTGTGGCTTGCAGAGTTCAGTATAGCCGCTGAAAAATGACTTATTCCAAAAAAACTCACCGAGCTTATAGAAAAACTCAAGGCATGAGAGAAAGAATCAATTGGCACCATAAACCCACTTCTCTGCATTGCTAGTGAAACTAACTAACTCCTCTGGCTTAAACCACAAATTAATCTCATCCTTGGCAGTTCCGGGACCATCACTCCCATGAATGATATTTCTGTAAAGCACAAGACAATTATAATCAAATTTGTGATGACCAAATAATGTACAAAGCATTGTGTAAAGAGAAACAAAACTAGCAAATTTATTTGCAGAACAATTGGTTACCTTCCAACAACAACAGCCAGATCACCCCTAATTGTTCCAGGTTCTGATTTCTGGGGATCTGTGGCTCCAATTAGCTTTCTGCCATAGGAAATAACTCCCTGTCCTTCCCACACCTGTGACATGAATTTTAGGGAAACAAAAAAATAATTAAGAACACTGGTTTTTTTATTCCTGTCATCAGAGGTTGAGTCATTTCTATTTTCTAACCATTGCAATAACAGGACCAGAGCTTAGGAAATCACACAGCCCATCGAAGAAGGGTCTTTCTTTCAGGTCGTGATAGTGCTGTTTGGCAAATTCCTTTGAAGGAATCACTACTTTAATTCCCACAAGCTTGTACCCTTTCCGCTCAAAACGAGATATAATCTCAGAAATCTGAAAAGGAGAAAAACAAAAATGGTGAGCAAAACCTGAACAAAGGTCAGAAGTGTGGAAGAGAGCATTAGATAGTCCCAAATTATAAGGATTTCATGTTTCGACTAATGTATGTGTGAAAGTTAAATTAACGAATATAGAAAAAAGAATTAATAACATTTTAAATAAGATTAAGCAAAGATTAGTTGAGACTGTATTTCCATACTCGGTAATCATTTCTCAAAGTAGGGACCATATTGTGACACGTGATGACAAAGTTGCACTTACTTGTTCACAATGTTTCACAAACAAATCATAAAGAAGTGCAAGAAATGAAATTTCACTTTACCAGCCCTCTCTGAACTCCATCAGGCTTGATGGCAATGAAAGTGCGCTCCAGCTGTGTAAGAAAAAGTAGACACGTTATAATCGTGTCAGGGAAAACAGCACGCAACCAGCAGTATCAGCGTAAAAGGCAAGGAGAATTCGTTAAAGAAATGTAAAGCGTACCTCAGCTGCGTGCACCTCCTGATCTTGGAACATGTAAGCTTCAAGACACAACAGAAGAAAAAGAAAATAAAATAAAATCAGTAGCAGAATACCAAGTTAAAGGAAGCCTGCACTAATGTTAAGATCCCACCAACTAATTCAAAGCATATAAGCAGACGCTTAAAACTTTTGTCGGAAATCCGATTTCACATCCTACTATAGATAAAAAAATATCGATACAAGTGAATATAAATCTACATTTTAACATAATATCAAAACCATAACCATAAGTTAAAACCTGTTAGACCTATCGTGTCATTTCTATTGGGTCACTATCGGTTAAAGTGTTAAGTTACTGTGTCAAAAATTGGTTAAATCTAAAAAGACTTGATTAAAGTTTTGAAATATTTTACTATGTAGGGGATGTTAAGGGAATTAAAAGTGTATGACATCCAAAAACATAACTTGATCCAAAAATAGTATTATTGATGTTGAAGAGGTCCCGAAAGCCACAGCTGCTACTATTAAGCAGCAAGGGACGAGGCTCCTCCTCCTTTGACACCCAATCGGCATCTCATATAAGTAATTGATTAAGATGCTTATGATTTTTAGTTAAATCTAATCTTAATTTTATGAAATTCTATTACATGACTAGATATGTATCTCAAACAATTGTATTATATATATTTTTAAAATAATTGCATTGTCTGTTGTATCAGATTCACATTTTTATATATGTACATCTTACTTAGATCTTAACCATCTATATTAATTGTACAGTGTAGATCTACTCATTGTAGACAAATATATGATATAAACGATAGTGGCACGCAGGATTAAAGATGCCCATTCGTAGCAATTAAAATACATATCCGGTTTGTCACTTTGTGATCACAAACACACACAGTAGTCAAAAAGTAAATGCATTGTTTCAACAGTTATTGCTGACCAAACCTGCAGCAGGAAGAGCAATGGCTCCCGAAATCCATGATGACGCGGATCCACTTCCAGAACCGCTCCTCCCATGACTCGAGGACCAAAGAGGCACTTTGCTGCTCAATGAAACAGCAGCAGCAGCCCCAACCGCACGTCCTTCTGTAAAAGCGAAAATTCATTTTTCGTCTCAGCGAAACACAAAACATCTAAATTCAACCCATTCACATTTCCAATCGGTTCCTAACGAAAACCATAACAAAGTACACGGATATTTCCAATCCAAAAAAAAAAACAGATGTTCGCGCAAATTGTATAAAAGAAAATTAAAAAGAAAGCTGAGAATCATGAAGGTTTAATTTTAGCACGACGATATAGTGGTTAGGGTATAAGAAAGGTTTAAATTAAAAAAAAAGGCAATTGGAGAATGATGATGAGAAAAAGGCATAGGAGGTAGTTACGAGAGTGAAAACGAGAGGCTTTGGAAGCAGAAAGAAGGGACCTCGCGGCTCTTGAAGCAGATTTGCAAACCTGTGAGGCCATCTTCTTGGCTTCGTGTAGATTGTTCTGAGTGACAGAGCAGAAGAAGAGAACACAAGGATGCAACGGTGAAGAATGATCAAGGATTATCGCTTCCTTTTATTTCGCCTACCTTTGCAATTTGGTCCTTGGGTTTTTGTTTTTTTAACTTTTCGGTAGTTTTGGTAGGATGTGTAAATTGGAAACGGGTGGTGTGTATGTGAGCACGTAGTGAGAGTTAGGGTTAATTAAGTAACTTTACTACTGCAGTCAAACATTGCCCATGATGTTTGAGCCCACGTGCTCGGAATAAGATCCTCTCCAACCTCCTCCCCCTATATCTGTGCGCTTCCTGCATTCTCTACTTCTTACTCTCACCTAACAAGCATTCACATGTAAAATATTAGTTATACAAATCGCATAAATTTTTAATTTTTTTATTTGGATTAACTAAATTTTAGGTTCATACTTTTAATTAGGTGATAAGACTATTATTTTGGTCACTTATCTTTATACATTAATAATATAAGTATAAAAGTATTTTTTATCAATATAAAATAATATTAAAATTGACATGTTAAATAACCAGATTGTTACATATGATTTCCGTATCATCATCTTTAACGATAAAGAAATTTTCATGACTGAATTAAAAAATCTAAAAAACTTTAGCATATTTTCCTACTATTCTCCAATTTAACTTTTAGGTGCATGTATCTCAACCGCTAATATGCATTAAACTTTTACAGAAAAAATAATTAAAAATGGATGGTGAGAGATTGAACTGCTCATCCTAAAGTTGTTTTCTAGCTGCAGGGGACATCCGCATTTATGTTACAGAATAAGTCCAACAACCGGAGGAGGGATGGCTGAAGTGAAATTATTAACAGCAGAGGAGACAGAGATTTTATTATGTACAAAGGATAATAGCAAGAGAAATGATGGTTGAAAAGGATGATGTAGTGATAATAAGATTGATGAATGATTGATTTAGTTTAAAGGGTGAGAAAAGAGGGATAGAGGTAGGGAACAATGCTCTTTTATAGATTCTTGTTTCCTGGAAAATCATTACGAAACCCCCTCTCTTGTCAAATACTTTACGTGGTACTGTTGCATTTGGACAAAAAGAACCAAAGAAAAGTTTCTTAGATGAGGCTCAAGTCTCGATTGCAATCAAGGAAATTTAGCTTGTAACCTGTGCTCACCTTTTTAAATGTCTGAGTATAGTAGTTTTAACTACCTAAACGTGACCCACTTCATTTGCTTCAGTGAAACGGAGATGGAAAACTAAAAAGAAATTGTGGAATCAACTTCACTCTCAAGATTGTCCACCAAAACGTGGAATTTTTTCTTCAGCAATGTTAGGCCAAAAAATGTGTTTAAAAACTATTTTAACCACATAATCAATTAAGTAACTGCCTGCCTGTCATTTTTCTTTTTTTTTAATCAAAATAATAATAAGAAATAATACTAATAGTAAGATTAAATAAGAAGAATTTCCGATGGGAAACACGAGCCGCAAATATCTCTCCGTTATAGCTAAAATTGGCACCCCTTTCGCATTTGATTTTCACTTCTATTCCTTTTTGTTACTATAAGGGGCGTAAAGCATCGCCCAACCATTCACTTGATATACGTCGAAGGCATTCCTATAATGACTTTTGGATAATCCTCTCTAGTTTAGTTTTTGAGGTGAAATAGAGCTTAATTCACACTCATTTCTAAATACATTCACCGTATAATCTTGGCATTCACATTTTTCTTGATTATTATTTCAGTAGGGGCAGAGGGGAGAAGTCTTTCCCATGACACGAATGAAAATCTTTTGTAACCCAACTATCAACTTTTACCCCCTCCCACTTCTTTATATCACTATTTTATGCCTACAATATAATTTACAGCTTATCATAATCTCCCCAGGAAGATAATGAAAGTTGGACACTAACAACTCATAATGCTGTTCGTGAACAAAAGTATAACCACCAATCTTCATGCAGAGTTTTTATCCTTTTTTAAACCTCAAGATGCCACAATAGTCACTATTCAGGTGTAAGCATTCAATTTTATGTTTCTCTTTATAAAGATGTACCAACTCTAGTTAACATACATATAGAAAGGTCATTAAAATTGCAAGGTTTAAAAAGTCACAAATAAATCACTAGTTTTTATTAAGTTACTTTCAAGATATCATCGTTATTTACAAAGTAGCCAAGATTTACAAAAGCCACTTAAACTCACCAAACAAGGTGTACTTATATTAAATCTTAGTCGAACCATTGGGAACTGAAGTATCAGATTCCAGTTTGCGGTCAGCTTTAGGAAATGTATCACATTCCAATTTGCATTCGCTTTGTAAAGCTGATAACCAAGAGCCCACCTGAAAGAAGAACATTGGAGGCAAACTACATCATTGAAATGGTGACATGTGACTGACTTTAGAAGGTGATCAAAATTATATCAAGGATGAAAATTGCTTAACATAGTTCAGAGTGTAAAACTAAAATACAATAATATTAATAAGTACTACTAAGAATCAAATTATCTTAACGTGAACACACCTGTATCTTAGAACTGCTTGAGCATTCATATCGCAATCCATGACGAGTTAAAATATAAAAGGCATACTGAATTTCATCATCTTCTTGCTTAAAACATGGTAAACTCCCTACTTCAATGATATCAGATAGAAGAGTCGAGTCCTGCGGGCTTATATCTGCAATGTTTTCCCTTCATCAGAAAGCATGCATTGATGCTTTATAAATGAAAGTAAATCATTTAAAAGCTTGAGAATAATTTTTGTTTGATTGAGCGAACCATGTGCAGTTGTTCTTTTTCAAAGACAGATTAAAACACAAATTTAGGCTTTTTCAAAATAGCTTATGCATATGGGAGAGCTAGTTCTAAGCATGACATAAGGGTCTCCTTGACTAAGCTAGCAGCAAATTCCCCGCTGCTGCTCCTATTACTCTATTTAAATTAGGGTGGGTCTACGGCTGGTCCATCCTTTGACATAAAAGGGAATTTTTTAAATAATTATAAAGAGAATTCTTGGAGCTTCCAGTAGCTCAAGCTTTTGGAGAGTTGATTCTTGACAGGTTGAAATCCAAACAAACGTCATCTAAACGTCTTTAACTATATGGTGACGATACCTATATACGAGCTTCTGATTTGAAAGAAAAAAATGGTCAATAACAAACTTCAAGATAGTAGAAGTGGTACTATCCAATGGAGAATGAATTTTCCTAACCGAGGAATTGATTATAAAAGTTATTGAAAAGGCATTCCACACGGTGATTAAGAGGTTTCCAACACTTCCATTTCTCATCCACCCACATTTTAAAAGGCACAAATGTAATTTATCTGTAGAAAAAAGATTGTGAAGCCCGGTAAATTTTGACGTTCTGATTAGTCACATCATGCATTTAACTGAAAGATGAAAATAAGTTCATATTTGGTTGAGAAAATAATTTGAAAGCATGGGTGTTCCAATGGAATATTCTTTCTCGGGTGGTGTTTGTTGTGGATAGAGTGAAAAAAATTGAGTCTAGTCCCCTCTTATGTTTCTTATGTTATAATTGATAGAAAAATGAAAAAAATAATAATTAATTTTTTAAGTTAAATAAGCTTGTCTTGACCGTTTGGCCCAATTTGAACCAAATAAACTTTTGGGTTACCAAAACAAATCAACCTGCGCTATCTTTTGGCTCCTAGATAACTCAAATTGGTCTGAAAAAAATTTTAGATCTGAAGAGTGAACTGGATAGATTGCTCTTCTTTATTTACATCTATGTTTCGGTAAAATGAAACGGACATTTCATCACTTTTGTGATGAGATATCATTCCTACAGGCAGACAATTCAAAAGAGTTATCCTCACTAAAACAGTTGAATTCCTGCATCTTATGTATGTCAGCAAATTCATGTGACTAATATCGAGTATAATAACAATACAATGACAAACAGAGAATTGCCGTTATCTATAGATTCTATATCCTACGCTGGATTCACTTTCATGCATTCTACCTAGCATAAATCGTTTAGGAGCAAGCAAGAACATTCAAAAAGGAATAAAACATCTTCAAATAAATTGGTATTTCTTTATATATTCAAAAATAGAGGGGCGCGGGAGAATAATACGAAACAGAGAGCAGAGCTTTACTGTTCAGATTTAACTGCATTAATATTAAAGCAAAGTAATTCTTAAAAATGAGAACTGCAAGAATGAAAGAACATGACTTACTGCATTACCTGTACACAACAGATATAAAAATATACATGCTCCATGGAGAACAACAAAACGAGGAAGCCGATCATCTACTTCAGTATCATCTATCGGTGCAGGTTCTCCTGGTAGTGCTGCCCATCTCTTTACAAGAGAGAGCAAAAGCAAATGAGTTCAGCTTGTTATGTCAAATAAATAATGAAGCTCAAACTAAAGAAACATAAACTGGTGTAGGGCAGGCAGTTAGTACAGTTCGAATGTATAAATATCCAGATAAACGAGCAGACCGCAAAACTTCATCAATATGTTCCAACCTGTGTTAATTGTTAAACAAAATTAATTTAATAAATCATTATACAAGAAAGCACAGCACCCCAGCTCTCCTAAGCCAATCAAGAATTCCCCACAGAAAGGGGAGGAATAGGTAGATAGGTATTAAACAGTTAATTTCTTTATTTTCTCAATGCAGCTATTTCAACTACAAATAAGACTAAAGAGTAACTGTGTCTAGCACACCAGGAAGAATCACTTGTAAGGAGTGAAATGGATAACAACGAAAGAAAAAGGAAGTCCTCATTTTATTCTTAACACTTCAAAAAGTCACACTTATCTAGATTTTAATACTTATGACAGCATCTACGCAGCTTCTATGAATAATATCAGGACCCCTAGAGGATACAAGAATTGTGACCGAAAGAATTCTGCTAATTAGTGAACAATTAATATTACAAAGTTGAGGATGACATCACTCACTGAGCTTTCAAGTGAGCTTCCCTCTCCTCTATATCGGCAAGTTCTGTTCGAAGTGATTCCACTTCCGCAGCTGTTAGCTCAACCTACAGAATATAAATTTTTATTGGTAGGATGTAATAGAAACTTGACCGATGACAAAATATGCTCAGCATAAAAGCTTCTCAAATCACACCTTTTCCTGACCTCCAGTACTGGAACCCCATGACAGTCGCCGAGGAGAAAACAAGTTCAACATGAAAGCTGTCCTTAATTTCCTTCGACTCCGTTGATGGCGTGAGGACCTAAACTAAGCTAGATTGAGTGAATCAAATAAATTGAAAGTCTCTCAACAACTGTTTTTATTATTGCTTTCTTCTATTCATTTTTAACCAGGAAACCATACCTTGATGATTGATCAGTTCCAGGCTCTGTAATAGATGATGTTCTGCTCTCAGGGGATTCTGAACTTGCTGTTGGAACTTGAAAGTGATCAGGGATGATTTTTAGTTTCGGGGGACCATCATCCATTAAATTTACCTTCAACAAGAAGAAAGGACGGCAATCCTATTTTGAGGACGACAGCATAAGAGTGAAGCAGGGTTTATCCTTATATAATAATAACCACGCCAAGATGTTAAATAGGCACAAAATTCACCACTTCCTTAACTGATTCATAAGTTGCAAATCAGTTTTTGACTTTCGCCCAGTATGCAGCCAAAGGTCATTTCAGCAAATAGTTGGAATATGACACGGGTGCCAGCCCTGAAATGTACAAAAACAAAAGTTCAGCAACACATAAAACATCCACATCCAATCTTTACCACCACCACCCCCAAAAAAAAACATCGTGGACTACCACCGGCTAACAAGAAAACAACATACGCAAATCGTTAGACCATCAAAAACAAGCAGTCCCAGAATAGTTGTGGCTAAACTACTACAATTGAAGAGAAAAGCATGTTCCTTTGCCTTCAAATAAAGTGGTGTGGAATATAAAATCCATTCGTCCAGAAAGATCGTAAAGAAAATGCTGACTACCAATCACAAGGGACCAAAAACTCAAGAAAAACAGGCAAGTTCTAGAGAAGATATAAGACTGGCTCTCACGGCATTGGTTTGCCAGCTGCTATAACAAACAAACGGTATCCCTTTTCCATTATTTCCTCCCTCTCAAGGTAAAAAGAAGCAACTCTTTTACGCAGATCAAATTATAAAACATACTGAAAGAATAACTCCAGCTTAGTATTTAACTATGGTTATGTATTACTCCAAAGTCCAAAGCGAACAGCATGCTAAATACTCGATTATAATGCTTCTTTAAAAGCAAAAAATCGATAACCCAGAAAGACTCGGATGCTCATTTAAATAGTGTGAGGAATAGACTTCACCTATACAATCGCTCCACGTGATCAACAAAAGCCTTCACCCACATTCATCAACTTAAACAACGGAACTCAGTCGGAAATAGTAGTAGCCACAAGATACAGAAGCAGAAACGTCGGAAAACAAAGAACGATAATAATACACTTCAAACCACGAATCAAGCAGAAACTCAGAACTACTAAACTAGATCAACACATGTTGCTGATATACTAACCCTAATACTCCAAACAGAGCGAAGATCGAAAGAAAACACAGAATAAATAAATAAAATAAAAATAATGGGTCAAACAAATAGAACATGTGGCACGACAGCTACAGCTTACAGGTTAGAAGTGCCAGAGTATTAGTAGACGACGTATTATTAAAAGAGAAGTTTTTTATGAATAGAGTTTGAAGAAATAAACCAGAGAAGGGTTTGAGGTTGGATACTTTCCTCGCTGGAATGAAAACAGAAAGCGGCTCGAAGCCCAAGAAGGTGGTGTTTGTTTCGTACAGCGCGCTTCCGTTTGCTGTTGCGGTTATAGCGAAAAGACACTTTGGCCCATGAATTTTTCCCCATCCGCAATTCTTCACAGATTAAAAAAGTAATATAATGTTTTAAAAGTTATTAGCTGTTTAAGTATCGTGATGATTAGTTATTAATGTGTGTCAGTCATCTTCGATCATTGCAAAAAAATATAATCAATATATTTTATTAAATTACAGAATTTATCTTACATTAGTTGAGAAGATTTTGGTTAAAAGTAATGTAGAAAACAAATTGAAGTGAAAATTATGACAAATACAAATAACCTTTTTAGGTTAATAAGTAGAATTTAGTTTCAAGATAGGTTGCAAACCCTTAATTTAGTTCATATACATATAAATTTATTTAAGCAATATATACGTGTGTCGACGCCCCCTTAATGCATTCTCTCATTTTTTTAGTTGAGGTGTCAAAACGGGTCACAACTCGCGTCAACTCGGTCCACCACAGATTTGAGTCAGATTGATTTTAAAAAATTTGTATTTTCTTATGCGGATCAGATTTTAATCCGACTCATTTAAACCCGACTCATGCGGATTGAACCCGTGGTGGACCGGGTTGACCCATCAATCCACCTACCTAATTTTATTTTATTAAAATTAATTTTAATTTTAATTTTATAAAAAAGTATTTATTATTTTGTTTTTGCTTGAAAAAATTATTTAAGTTTCTTATTTTTAAAATTAATTAAACACCATGTTGGAAGTAAAATTTAGCAGTGAAATTTGTTTAGATTTGAATTATAAAAAGTTCGTAATTTTTTTTATTTAAAAAAAATTATAATTAAATGAGTCAGTTTACCCACCAACTCGTGATGAGTCGGGCTGGGTTCAAATTTTTCTGGCTCGCTAATAAATGAGTTAGGTTGAATTGGTTCACTAAGTTACTAACCCATGGTGGATCGGACCGGGTCGAGCCGAATAACTCGTTTTGACAGCTTTTGATCAAATCTTAAATTTGATATGACAATCGTGAGCTACTTTTAAAAAAAAATGGAAAGCCTTAAATTCAAATATTTCATAATAAATCCAGATGCATAAAACTCTTTGAATTTCTAACGGGTTATCCCTTATTTCTTTATGTTTATTTAAATACATGTTTTAAAGTTAAATTTAACAAACTCTTGTAGGATATAAAACTGCACGCTATTAAGAAAATTAAAACCGGGCACTCTGCCAAAGTACATGTTTATGCTTACAAACATGTAGGAGATTCTATCTCACTTTAAGGATAGTGTGCCGAAATGCAGTGTTCTTATCAAAGGGAGCCTTCCCTAATTTAGATGAATGAAGAGGTGACAAAACGGATTTGGACTTTAAAGTTTGAGTTAAATCCCAATCTAATCACGGTCAAATACCGGTTTAGCGCACAAAACCGAGGCTTTCACAGGGCTTGGACTTCATTTTTTTAGGCCTCAGTTAAATTTGGGCTTTTATAGCCCAGCCCAAGAGGTCGGCCTACATTGAGCCGGGTTTTCGTTTTGGTACCACTAAATGAAATGTAACAGCGGTGGATCAGTGTGAAACAACATGGCTGCCTGAGGAGGTGAGTTCAGAGACTGCTTTGGTAATTGGTCATTTGGTGTTCAACGAAAAATAAGGTACACTCATACCTAGTGACTCGCCTTTGGGGGGCTCTGAAAGCTTTGAAAGTTGCATGGCACAAGGGAATCAAACAACTATATATTGAATGTGATTCAATACTAGCAGTCCAGCTTTCCACTCATGGCAACCAGCAACAGCCTCGATAGAATATGGTCCATAACAAACACTCTTCTTCTCTTACTCTGCACACTTCCTTGCTAATTAAATGTATAACAAGCAACTGAGGCACTTTGTGCCTAGGTAAATTGGCTAGTTATAGCAGTAATAACATGGACAACACGGTTCTCAATTTCAAAGTTCAAACCTGGTCATATTCCATTATTGACAATTTGAATCGGTAAACTGTGGTCAGAAAAACACTCCAACAACAAAAAGGAAAAAGTAAGCATCGTCAGAAGTTTGATGAATCAGAGTCACAGAAAGAAGTCCAAGACACAGGTGCGTTTTCCGGAACACTTTTGATTAGAAGCAGCCACCCAACTGCCAAAAGTCCACAACTTTAAATTAGTAACAGAAATAAACCAAGGGGCAAGAAAATCTGATTTGACTCCCAGTTATCAAGTATTGATCAGTCAATCAAGCCAATACCTAGCCAGGCTAAAACCAAAGATGATTAGTATTTACGAAAAATAAGTAAACAAGAAAAACACACGTATATTCTGGGAGGAAGACTTCCTCCATGAAAATATTCCCTTTTTGTACAGGTGCGTAGGTTCCGATGTAGGAACCATGCACATCCAACGGTTGGTCTTCTCCTGGAGGAAGTTCTTAAGAAGCCTAACTAGTAGCAAACTTCAATAGTAGCTCATGCAAGGGTAAGTAGGGTCCTAACCTAACCCAGCTAACCCAGTGACCCCTTGTCACTCCATAAATGTATTTGTTATGAGCAAAAGTAACAAATGCAATCAGAAAAGGTAAAAAAGCCCAGCACTAAGAAGGAGACTTTCCATACCAAAACTGCTTCAATTTCTTCTTTGGACACTGGAGTTCTTTTGGGCTGAAGAGAGGCCTTCCCTCCCACTGCCGCGGAAGCATTTGAACTTGAAAAGAATGACAAATTAGCATCGCTAGCTGAAGATGCAGCTTGAGTCTCAGATGCAGAACCTGCAATGAAATTTTTCAACAGAATTGGTAATTTTACTCATAGTCAATCGACAGATAATTGAGGAAAGAATTCAGTCACTCGTCAGAGGATCTCAACTATTACCAATCACAACCATAATTTTCAAAATAGATCCGCTGCCCCAAACGGACCCCGTGGAACAAAAAATAGTTCAAAAACCAGATATGAACCAAGCACGATTTCGAAGCAATTTTTCAAATTGTTTAACTATTTCTTACAAATTTTCATCTTATAAAATACTTTATATGATCTTTCTATGTTAATGTAAAATTTTAGTTAGAGTAAATAATCTAAGTATGGAAGGTGTAGAGAAGTTTCACAATGCTATCCAATTACGAAGGTTTGACATGATAAGTTTCTTTCATTTTATAACAATTACTTTAAGTCATATCAACCGTGACTTTTCATTGGTAGACACAATGTAAAACCTTTTACACTAACAAAATAACCTTTAACACTGACAAAATAAATTCAACTACACTTTAATCGCGACCAAACAGCAGTTCCAATTTGAAAAACATTTACCAAAACAACAACCACTTAGCCATATCCCATTAGATTGATCAGCTAGCGACACGAGTCAAAAACCACCTCTAGTAGACTCCACCAGAAACCATATTTTCAATAAATCCATTTAGTACTCTCTCATCAATCACAAAATAATCATCAAAATGAAAACCTAGACTGAACAAAAAATAAAATAAAATAAGATAAACTGCAAAAAAGTAATAATAATTAAAGCATACTAATCCTTCGTAATACTGACTATTCGACAAGTATATGGTCTTCTAAAATTTGGGACACCTAAGAATCGTTGATGGGATGCGGATGGAAACACCGTTCTGCAAACCACGAATCCTTATGCGCAATTAAATAACGTAATACTAACCGCCCCTTCAGCCGAAGTGAACGAAGTCAATTAAAACTATGGAGCTTGTATAGAATAATCGGCACAAAACAATATAGCATCACCCTACAATTTGAATATGGGAGTAGTTCAAGCTCACAAAACCAGCTTGGGAGATGAAGAGTAGATCTCACTATTACATATTACTTTACCCTTGACTCTAATCAACTTGAGTATTTGGTTCTTTCCGATTTTAGGCTCAGATTATTCATTGATTGTGGTAGAAAACGGCAAGAAAGTGATTGAAAACATCACAGAAAGTAGAAAATGGAGAAAAATTGAAAGGGAGAAAGAGTGTACCGACCAGAAGCAGCGGAGTTGGTACGTCTGTTGGGAAACTTGATGCGGGGAATTCGTTTCAACGCCTGAGTTCCACCCATCGCTCACGCTTGCTGCTACAAAATTCACTTTCCGATTCACAATTCTCCGTTGTCTCGACACTCATGTTGTAAATCATGTCAATTGTCCACCCTCCATGTTTGGGCCTCACTGTTTACACCCCCATATCCAATGAACATTCTATAATCTATTACTCATTTTCTCTTCACACCCTCCCCATTTGTTTTGTCCAATTTTTCTTTACTTTGTTTTTCGCAGAGAAAAACTAGTATATTTTTCTCAATTTTTTTACTTCTTATTTATTGTTTTTCATGTATATTTAATAATTTCAATTTTAGATGGTTGACTAAAAAAATTTCTAATGTTGTTCAAAAAAAAAATATCGCGGTAGTGTTATAATTAAAAGAAAACTATGTAAGAATTTCGTAAGTCTAATTAGCCAAAAAAATTTATTTAAAAAAAATATTTTTTGTGTTAGCAATTATACACAATAACAATAAGCCACAATTTAACTGTACAAGACAATAATACAAAACAATAATGACAAACAGCTACTTTATGTAAAAAAAATTCTGAAATTGGAAAAGATAATCGTATCGTTGTTACAGTTGAGATTGATAAAAATATAAATGGAAATATAAAATTTCACGTAAATATAAAATTTGTTTTCTTACATAAAAATAAAAAAATTATATAAAATAATCAACAAAATAATTCGTTGAAATTTATATAATTTCAATAATAAATAAGTACAGTATTAAATGAATAATAAAGAATGTAACAATGCAGCGATGATCTAAAATTCTTAGTCATAAAAATGTAGTTTGGATATTAAAGTCTTCTATTATTATTCTAAGAGAAAAAATGGTAAACTATAAGTATAATCTGGATAGATTATTTTGACATGTTAATATAATAGCTTGTTTAAATAAGCTACTATATAAAACATAGGTAAAATAATTATATCTAGATTTCATTTACCAAATTTATCTATAGTTTATGTGAAATGTTTTGAAATATCAGCCTAAAATAAATAAGAAAATGAGTTTAGTATCTTTTGAAAAATGCTGCAAATAGCTTAATATGCACTAGATGATGATACCGATAACATAATATAATAATGGTCTTCTGAAGAAAAAAAAAAGAATAAATAAATAGTTTGATACACTTATAATTAAAGTATTGGACTACTTTATTGCTTTAAAATTAAAAATTAAAGTATTTTAAAGTTAAATCTAAAATCAATTCACTTCTTCCACAACATATTTTGTTTTGAAATTTATATTTCAAATTTAATTTCACTATCAGAAATTCCATGACAAGGGTTCACTTTTCCATATTTAAATTGTAAGACTTGTTCCCAAAACCTAGTTATTAAATAATTATATAAATTTTATTATATAAATAAAATTTATATCTTGCTAAATGAAAATATATTATTAAATAATAGTAAGTTAAAATTTTGTATGAAAATTAAAATTTTAATATCTTTATTTATTCTTTAAATTTATTTTTTATTATTTTGACAAGTCATTTTAGTTAAATAAATTGACAAATGTATATTAACTAACATTATTTTTTAAACTTTTTTTCACTTAAAATTATTATTATATTATATTTATTTTTTACAATTTTTATTATGAAAGTTTTAAGTAATTATTTAGTGAAACAACAGGTTTTTCAAGTTATAATATTAAATTATTTTTAATTTTTGAACTACATAAATTATTAGAAGAGAATCCAACAAAAATTAAAAATAGTGTAATTATTTATTGTCTTTATTGAATTAAAATAAATGAGAAGAATAGTAAAGAAACGCATAAAAATATAAAGAATAATAAATAAATAAATTACAAATATCTAAAAAATAGTTGAGGGGCATTTCGAGTTTATATACTAAAAACTCTTAAAATAAGTTATTTTAAGATACGTACTAAATATTTTTATATTAATCAAACACACTCTTATTGTAACCTAACTTTTCTTAAAATAGTAGATTTTCTGTTTTTTCTTTTTTAAATCTGTATAGTATAAAATATTAACCGAGTGGTTACAAACAACCAACCGGATATTCAGGTAATCTGTTTATATCTTATTCTGTTTATATTTTATTGGGCTTATATCAGCTTAGGATCCATGAGGTAAATTATAAATACAAAGCCAGGGCCGAAAGCCAGGTACGTTCCACTTATTCTACATGACTCTCAAATAGTCAATAGTGATAACCATTCACTAAATATTCAACCAAGAGCCGAGGCTCTTCAAATCACACGCCTAACTTGGGCGTCGGAGTACCTTTTGCAGGTACATCCCCCTCGTCAAGAAGGAGACCGATCGGTTTGCGCCAACACCGATCGGCCAACAGGAGGAGTTTGGAAGCGAGCGAGCGGCCCAGACGCGTCAGCAGGTTAGTCTCTCGGTCCCTAAAAGTATCTACCGAAACATTTTGGCGCCCACCGTGGGGCCGAGCGTCAAACCCAATGATGACCACGAGGAGCATGGAGGAACAACAAAGCACCAGAAAGATTATTAGAAACCACAAGAAACCAAGACGAGCGTTCGGTCTCGACATCACTATTTCGGATCAACACGAGAAACTTTCGACAAAGTAAAAACTACACGTGAGACGTCGTCAACAAGATAAGTATTTTTTGAAATATGAATATTTCATAAAATATCTAATTGATAATAGATATTATAACAACTATTTTTATGTTAAATATATAGTATAATCCAGAATATATTATATGATATATGATATATAATATAGTACATAACTATAAATATAGTTATCTAATTATTATAACCGAAACATTTTCTGGCATGATTCAAATAGTCAAATAAATTATTGTGTTAGAGATAACTATCAACAACAATATTATAAAATCTCGAAACGGTTTTGATACCTTGTTTATTATATATCTTATTTATTCGGTGCAATTCATAATATCTGGTAACCGAATCATTTATTATACGGTTATATACCATAATATATATCATCATGAGAATTTTAGCAATACAACATCTTGAAGAAATATATATCAAAATCCACGCCATCAATTATGCAAGTGCATACTAAGATCTTGTTATAAACGAACTTCATGCTTAAAGTATCATGGAATTCAATAAACGAAGGGAAGTCTCCTATTGCAAACACTAATTACCAATTTCGTCAGCAAAGTTCATAATTAACGATCAAGTCCAAGACCGAGCGGTAAATCCCTCTCGGGAGAGAGGTAAAGCCCTCTCAAAGACGAACGATAAATCCCGTTCACTAGGAAACAATCCTAGCTCAAAACAGAGGTAAAACCCTCTCAAAGCCGAACGGTAAAGCCCGTTCCCTAGGAAGCACTCCTAGGTCGAAGACCGAGCGGTAAATCCCCCTCGGGAGAGAGGTAAAACCCTCTCAAAGACGAACGGTAAATCCCGTTCACTAGGAAACAATCCTAGCTCAAAACAGAGGTAAAACCCTCTCAAAGCCGAACGGTAAAGCCCGTTCCCTAGGAAGCACTCCTAGGTCGAAGACC
Organism: Vigna umbellata; assembly: GCF_029865625.1. NCBI lineage: Eukaryota > Viridiplantae > Streptophyta > Magnoliopsida > Fabales > Fabaceae > Vigna > Vigna umbellata. The sequence continues at coordinate 42,316,489 of NC_142165.1, read as the reverse complement.
GAGCGGTAAATCCCCCTCGGGAGAGAGGTAAAGCCCTCTCAAAGACGAACGGTAAATCCCGTTCACTAGGAAACAATCCTAGCTCAAAAGAGAGGTAAAACCCTCTCAAAGCCGAACGGTAAAGCCCGTTCCCTAGGAAGCACTCCTAGGTCGAAGACCGAGCGGTAAATCCCCCTCGGGAGAGAGGTAAAGCCCTCTCAAAGACGAACGGTAAATCCCGTTCACTAGGAAACAATCCTAACTCAAAACAGAGGTAAAACCCTCTCAAAGCCGAACGGTAAAGCCCGTTCCCTGGGAAGCACTCCTAGGTCGAAGACCGAGCGGTAAATCCCTCTCGGTTCATGTTGAAGGACGAGCGGTAAATCCCGCTCGGTTAATGTCAAAGGCTGAGAGGTAAATCCCTCTCGGTTCATGTTGAAGGACGAGCGGTAAATCCCGCTCGGTTAATGTCGAAGGCCGAGAGGTAAATCCCTCTCGGTTCATGTTGAAGACCGAGCGGTAAATCCCTCTCGGGAGAGAGGTAAAGCCCTCTCAAAGACGAACGGTAAATCCCGTTCACTAGGAAACACTCCTAGCTCAAAGCAGAGGTAAAACCCTCTCAAAGTCGAACGGTAAAGCCCGTTCCCTGGGAAGCACTCCTAGGTCGAAGACCGAGCGGTAAATCCCTCTCGGTTCATGTTGAAGGACGAGCGGTAAATCCCGCTCGGTTAAAGTCGAAGGCCGAGAGGTAAATCCCTCTCGGTTCATGTTGAAGGACGAGCGGTAAATCCCGCTCGGTTAATGTCGAAGGCCGAGAGGTAAATCCCTCTCGGTTCATGTTGAAGAACGAGCGGTAAATTCCTCTCGCTTAATGTCTAAGGACGAGCGGTAAATCCCGCTCGGTTAATGTCGAAGCCCGAGAGGTAAATCCCTCTCGGTTCATGTTGTAAGACGAGCGGTAAATCCCGCTCGGCTAATGAGGTAAAGCCCTCTCGGTTGATGTTGAAGACCGAGAGGTAAATTCCTCTCGGTTCATGTTGAAGGACGAGCGGTAAATCCCGCTCGGTTAATGTCGAAGGTCGAGAGGTAAAATCCTATCGATTAAGGTTGAAGACTGAGAGCTGTTGAAGAACGAGCGGTAAATCCCGCTCAGTTAATGTCGAAGGTCGAGAGGTAAAATCCTCTCGATTAAGGTTGAAGACCGAGAGGTAAATTCCTCTCGGTTCCTGTTGAAGGACGAGCGGTAAATCCCGCTCGGTTAATGTCGAAGGTCGAGAGGTAAAATCCTCTCGATTAAGGTTGAAGACCGAGAGGTAAATTCCTCTCGGTTCCTGTTGAAGGACGAGCGGTAAATCCCGCTCGGTTAATGTCAAAGGTCGAGAGGTAAAGCGCTCTCGGTTAATGTAGAAGACCGAGCGGTAAATTCCTCTCGGTTCCTGTTGAAGGACGAGCGGTAAATCCCTCTCGGTTACTGTTGAAGGTCGAGCGGTAAAACTCTTTCAGTTCCGCCAACGCAGCCTCCCTCAAACTCATCAGTCCTATAGTTAACCACGGCTAAAGCCAACCGCTTAACTCGGACTTGGGGGGCATAATGTATAGTATAAAATATTAACCGAGTGGTTACAAACAACCAACCGGATATTCAGGTAATCTGTTTATATCTTATTCTGTTTATATTTTATTGGGCTTATATCAGCTTAGGATCCATGAGGTAAATTATAAATACAAAGCCAGGGCCGAAAGCCAGGTACGTTCCACTTACTCTACATGACTCTCAAATAGTCAATAGTGATAACCATTCACTAAATATTCAACCAAGAGCCGAGGCTCTTCAAATCACACGCCTAACTTGGGCGTCGGAGTACCTTTTGCAGGTACATCCCCCTCGTCAAGAAGGAGACCGATCGGTTTGCGCCAACACCGATCGGCCAACAGGAGGAGTTTGGAAGCGAGCGAGCGGCCCAGACGCGTCAGCAGGTTAGTCTCTCGGTCCCTAAAAGTATCTACCGAAACAAAATCTTTTGAAGATAAGAAATAAAGTCAAAATTAATTATATTTTACAATTATTTGTGAAAAATGAAAAAATCCCAATTAAACGTAGTCTTAATATTTTAAATATTAGCAAAAGTTTCACTTATATTTTATTTTTTCAAACGAAATGCATTACAGGCACAATAACATATTGATAGTAACAGGAGTGATTTGGAAACATAATCGTATTGACTAATTCCAACTTAGTCTAATTTTAATCAAAAGCGCGTTGCATAATTTCTCTACGACCAATTCTTCCTAACACTTTCTAAGATATTCATCGGAGATCAAATAAGAAACCAATGGAAAAAGAGTGAATGTGATTTCATTTTCTATTTCAAGTAAAAAACTGATTATTAACAAAAGTTTTCCAATTTCAACACGTCATTTCTTGAATTCTTGGACCAAGAAGAAGGAAAGCTATGGTGAAATAGGTTCATTTTCTCTAATATGATTATTTTAAGTTTGGAATTTTCACTGAAAGAAGGATGCTGGTGAATATCTTAATTACAAGTGTATATTTTTGTAAGATAAATTAGGCCAGACTTTCCTAATTCCACTTTAATTGAAAAAAAAAAAAGAGACTAAAAGTTACATCTTCATGATCATATATATCATAAATCCTAATTTTATTTTATAATCGCAATTTCTAATTTATTTTGTTTTACAAACGTAATTTCGTGGCTTTCGATTAATAACATTCGACCAGTTCATAAATCCTAAAAACATACTTTATTAAAAAAAATACACACAATTGTTTTATTAAACTATTATGTCATTAGGAGGTGCAAAGAATAAAGACCAAAATATGAAAAAAAAAATAGGAGGTAAATCCATAAAAATTAAAACATAATCGATCACTGTTAACAATTATTTTTAACAATCTTTTGATAATAAACTATGTATCATATATATTTAAAATAGACTAATAACAAGTTAGCACATAAATGCCATAAAAAAGTTGTTAAAAAAATTATTAAAAAAACCTTTTTCAATCGAAAAAGATATAAAGAAAAAACACCAGTGTCATTAATAAGAAATAAGAAAAAAGAATGTTTGTGAGTAACGTATAGGTCACTTTCTCAATCTTTTCACAAGCTTTTGGAAATGGCCCACATGAAAAATACTACTAAAGCCATGTACACAGACAATACAGTCTTTTGAGTTTCACAAAAAAAGAAAAGCAAACTTTCCATGGTTAAGGAGAATAAAAACAAAGGTTATATGGGTCAATCACTTGAATCTTGACTAATAGATTTCCAATCGCGACTGCTTTCTTGTCTGGGTCTCTCATTGGCTAATAAAATTTGAAATGGAACTAAGAGGTTTTACTATATATTTTCTTTGTATGCCCGTTTGACACTTCAAACTTGTGGAAGAAAAAGCCTTATAAATTGAGTGTTGTTCCATGCCCCTTTTGCTCAGCATCACTAACCAAACAATCTAAACTTGTTCCCGTTTCTTCCTTCGTATAACTCATCAACTGAGAATGATTGGCAGCATGTTTGCATGCTTCGGTGGAAAAGTGTCACGTAGAAAAGCAAAAGTTGAGGCAGAGGAAGTGAGAAAAGGTGTTTACAGAGATGAGTTGAGAGAAAAAGAAAGGGCGAGGAAGAAGGTGAAGAAAAGTGTGCGGTTTGCAGAGGTAGAAGCGACGATCATGGGAGAAGAAAATGACAAGGAGTTTACGAAAAGAGGGTGTGAGAGTGGTGACGAGGTGGTCGGAGAAAAAGAAGGAGTGAGAGTGAGGGTTCGATTGACAAAGGAAGAAGCTGCAAGGTTGCTCTCAAAATGCAACGAAGGCCCTCTTCACTTAAAGGACGTTGCTCATCAACTTCTCTTCATCCCTCTCGATCGTCTCTCCATTCAACCATCTCTCTACCACTGATTTCTTCATCTCTTCGTCACTCCATTCCTTCTGTTTCCCCTCTATTTCATTATTTCAATTTTCTCCCTGTAAAAATCGCTTCAATCTGTTAATACAATTGTTTTTTTCGCCATTTTCATCTCCACAAGACCAGACACACAGTAATCAACAACTTACCTTCATTTTTAGAATCATACGGGAACTGCTCACCACATCGTTTGTTTCATGCAATAAATAAATAAATAATCAACAATAAGAAAATAAAATAATAATATTAAAAATAAGCAATTTTTGGATGATTATTAATATTTCCTGGATAATAAATTTGGTGGAGAGTAAAAAAAACTTAAGACTTGTTCTTGTTACAAAAGGTATGAATTATTATGAAAATTTAAGTAACAAACATAGTTTTATTTATGATTTACAATTTATCTCCTTTTTTGTACATGAAGAAAAAATATATGATGTTGTACAGGTTCCCGACAATCTGAAAATGATATTGATATGTACTTTCGTGCAATGTTGTTTTGCACCATAAATGAGAGTAGTTACAAAGTTAAAAGGTCATTTTGCATGTTTCATTTGTAAAAAAAGCACGAGTTACAATCAATTGAAGCATGATCAGAAAATTGTGCAACATCGAAAATTCCTTAATTAAAATCATCCTTACCATAGAATGAAAAAACGCTTAATGGAAGTCTTAAGGATAAAGTTGTGTTTAGACCCCACAATGGTGAAGAAGTATATACAACGAGATAAAAAAACATTGACATTGTGTTCGAAAAACATTAATAGAAGAGCATTGAGAAAAACATTTACAAAAAACAGTCAATATTCTTTAATCTTCCATATTGATATAAACTTGACGTACGACATTGTATAGATGTAATGCATGTTGAAAAAATGTATGTGATAGTGTAATCAGAAATTTACTAAATGTAAAAGAAAAGACAAAAAGATGGAGTAAAAGCACGACAAAATTTGGCTTACATGAGCATTAGTTCTGAATTACATCCACAATCAATTGGAAGACACACCTACCTGCCCCCAACTTTGTCGCATTCTTTTGAAAAAAGAAAAGCATTTTTTTTGTAATTGTTTAAGTAGTGTGAGGGTTCCAAAATTCTTCAAATATTAGTAGTTTATTTTCTATAAAAGATTTAAAGTTAGTTGGTTTAAAGCTTCATGATCGTCATGTGTTGATGTAACAACTTTTAACAATAGCTATTTGAGTCATCTTACTTGCTTTTGTTAGAAGTATTATAACATGATTGAGTATGTTTTATAATGCCATTTGCAGGAAAGTTATTAACCCTCGAGTGTTAGATGGTTTGGAAAATGAGGTCATCAGACTATTGTGTCAATTGGAAATTTATTTTTCATCCTCATTTTTCAATATCATGGTTCATTTGAGCCTTCATCTAGTGAGGGAAATTCGATTATGTGGATTGATGTTATTGGGATGGACGTACCCAATTGAGAGATACATGAAGATCTTAAATAGATGTGTCACTAATCAGTATCAACCAGAACCTTCAATTATAGAGAGATACATTGCAGAAAAAGTCATTGAATTCTACTTAAGTTATATATGCCAAGTTATGAACTAGTAGGAGTTCCTAAGAGTTGTCATGAAGGTAAATGTGAATATAAAGGTGTTCGAGGAATGAAGATTGAAAATATTATTAGAAAAGAAGTTGATAAAACTCGTTAATACTTCTTAAGCAATATTGTCAATGTGATTCCTTATATTTCGCAACACATCTATGAAATCAAGTTTGCACACCCATGGATGAGTGAAAAATGGACATTTAATGAACATAACATTTTCTTACCATGGTTTAAGAAAGAGGTTTACACAACTCCAAATGTTTATGAAACTCTATTAATATTAGTTCTTGGGCCGAACATGAATGTAGTCACATAAGGCGACTGCTACATTATGGTTTCTATTCAAAGATTAAAGATGACAAAAGTAGATGATAAAAGTAAAGTTCAATATAGTGACCCTACAAGTTAAGGTTATACACTTTGTCAATTTTAAGGATAAAAATCTCATCTACTCTACAATTATTTCAGTATAAGATGAATGTGGGAAATTGATTATATACATTTTAGAGTTCCAGTTTTCAAATCTAAATAGATTGATATAAATTTGAGTGAGGATGACAAGTAATTTTAAGTTCACTTTAATGGATCTTAATAAAATAAGTTACATGGATAAACTAATTATTATTACGGGTAAAAAACATATAATTGATCTAATCGATCAGTCGTATTGAGAAAAAGTAGGATGAAAAAATCATAATAAAGACTCTGTTTATATTTGAAACAACGTCTTTCGAAATAATCATAATAAAGACATATGAAAGAAATATGATCACAGTTAGAGAGAACAAACTTTCTAGTTGCTTTGTGAATGTGATCGCATTAAACATTAATTCAAAAGTTCCGCTTCTTCCTTGGAGTGCGTGACACAGTGAAATATTTTAACTTTCTATGTTTGCGAGTTCTAGTCCAATGGCAGGAATAGAAGATAAAGAAAAAACATGAATATCGAAACATATTGTTAAGTAAGACTTTATTACGAATAATGAGGTAAGGCATGATATTACTCGTTAGTCATAATCTATAATGTGTGGTTTAGATTTATAAATACGTTCTTGAAGATCATGAAAATGCTCATACTGTAAGCGGGAAACCGAAAAGAATAACTAAAGCAAAACAAAACCACTACTTATTTACCACATTATTGAAATTCATAATTAAGAAAGGATTTTCTATCTTAGAAAGGCTAAGTAAGAACTTTAGGACCTATTGGGAGACAGGGTTCAAAAAGACCCCAAAAGAAAGCATCTATACTTAATCTAACAATCATAAGCATCACTTGGGGGAATCTCCAGATCTACCATAGCCATAAGGGTTTTTGCTAGCCCAGTTCCATTGATCCCGACACATATCATCGATCCCGTGTTTAGCCCTGCAACGACAATAAATTTGTGAGAAAGAAATAAAAAAGGGGAGGAAATAAAACTTCGAGAAACCTTGCCCAATATTTTTTACAAGAAAGATGAAAACATTTGAATATTGGTTGCAGCTTGACACAACAAAAAGAGTTTTGAATTGACGTGAAATCATTCGGTCATTAAATAACACGGTGGTGATATTCACAAGGACGGTAATGACAATGAAAGAAATTATAAACTTAAGGCAAAAAAACTGAGCCTTAAGACTGAGAAAAAAAAAGGTGGCTATTGTTCACTTTGATGCAAATCAATACTTACTTCCAATTAAGTTCTTTTTCCGCTTTCTTCGTTGAAGCATAAACAATTTCAGCGTCTCCAGGTCTACGACCACCCATTGCAAGTGGAATTTTCTGAACAATAATAAATTGTGAAATTGAATTAGTCATGTACTGAAGAGTAGCTTAATCCAGATATATTACAAAAGAGTTGGTTCAGTTTATCTCCTTAAACACTAGAAATTCAACACGTTTGTTGTATATAATGGGCAGATGTTTGATTTCTAAAACTTTTGTTGCTCAGTGAATCTGTAGTAGTCAGTCACGGAGATCCTGGAATTCATTGTAGTTTCAGTTTAGTAGTTACTGCTTAGTTTATAGAATTAGACCAGAATAAGCTCTCAATAAATAAGAGCTCAAATGTATCTCTTCTATTGAGTGTAAGCATGCTCTCCATCTCTCTTTATGAGTTTGATCTCTATTCCTTTGATCCATGAATTTGTAGCAGTCGGAAAGAGATAAATATGTACTTAAGATTCAAAAAAACCAGAGGAATGCTCCAGGACATACTGATGACAGTCCAATAACTACACAGTTGAATTTGCTTCACATTTCTTCCATTTCATTGTATCTTATCAGAATGCAACTGATTAAGAGATGCTAGGCATTTCAAATGAATGTTACGCTGCAAAATTTGAAGTCCCGGGACAATACAAAGAAACAAAATTGCGTTTGTATACAATGACAAGGTTTATATTACACAAAACAAAAACAGAAATAAAACTATCACTCTGTTACCTTTCCAGAGGCCTGTTCAAAAGCCTTTACCATCTCCAAAACTGATGTTCCCTTTCCTGTTCCCAAGTTATAAACTTCGCAACCTGTTTAAACAATCAATAAAATTTTATCAAGGTAACTACACGACAACAACAAAGCCTTATCTCATTCGCTTAAGTGAGCAACCCAGATCATATGGCAGTATTTGACTTTGGTTAAGACCGAGGTTTCAGCTCATTATTTAACAAAGTCACATACTAAAAAGGGAAAATGCAAAACAAAATGGGCCAATAGGAAAAGTTATCATTGCTTGTACAGATAAAAAATCATTTCACATTCACAATCTTTCAGGGTTTACCAAATCGAAAACACTACTAAATTATTAGAAGAAAATAATAGATTGGAAATAATACCTATTTTAGGATCATCCAGTTTACGCAAAGCAGCAATGTGCCCTTCTGCTAAGTCAACAACATGAATGTAATCGCGAACCTAAGAAAAAAAAATTATGTAAGATCCTTGAAGAAATCGAAGGCAGCTTTTAGAAATGAGAATGAATGCTTGTAACAATTTGGCAAACTGAGACTATGAAAGCTCAGGATGTCCAAAATCATTGAAACATTCCAAACCAAAGGGAAAAGGTGTATCATTACAGGATATTAGTCAACTGTTAGTTGTATTAACTAGATGGAATTTGTTAGTTAGGTTGCTAGAAATGTCTATTAGTTGTTAATCACATCTCTAATAAGCCCTTTGTCTCTTTACACATGACAATCAAATTAATGGGAATATTTCTATGGAAGTTTTATCTTATTATTTTAGCAATATGGTCTGTGGACTAGTCTAAGGTCACTTGTTTCTCATCTAAAGTTTTTATAGGAGGGAGTGGGGGTGAAGATTGCATGCAATCTTTACAAAGGAAAAAATTCACTAAACCAATTCAAAAAAGTGATAACATACTCCAGTGCCGTCGCATGTTTTATAATCGTTTCCAAAAACTGTCAGTGAAGGGAGTCTGCCAACTGCCACTTGTTGAACAAAGGGCATGAGATTGTTCGGAACTCCACGAGGATCCTCACCAATAAAACCACTAGGATGTGCACCAACTGGATTAAAGTATCTCAACAGTATAATTTTCCAATTTGAATCCGCACAGTAGAGATCACGACACATCTCTTCGATGATAAGCTGAAAAAACAAAACCTCTCATCGATGTTATTGTCCGTTTCCAAGACAAAACATAGTACATTGCTATCAGTAATACTCAAAAATTATAAAATTAAAATAGAAAACCACTTTTTTCATTTTGCAAACAGTCATCATTAGAGCATCTTCAGTTTTACTGTCTAACAATCTCCTACTCATACCTTGGTCCTTCCATATGGGTTTGTCGATGACAAAGGGAATTCTTCGGTACATGGAACCTCCTTTGGCCAGCCATATACAGTTGCTGAAGATGAGAACACAAGCTGACATCATTCAAGAAATATAAAATCAGTCAAGTCTTCAGATTGAAGCATCAATAAAATATATGCGCAACAAATTCCACAAGAAACTTCAAGATAGCAGGGGACCATAAAAAGAAAAAGGTTCAGACTTCATCTTAAGATGTTGCTTCTAATTAATATTTTTTTAACAAACAACTGTAATTTAGTGTGGAAGAGAATTGGTGAACATTGATATGCAGTTAACCCTAGATAGGGAAACAGAGGGGTTCAACAGGTGATATGATCTCATAGAAACAGAAATAGGGAAAAATGAGTGTTGATGGAATGTATGGTTGTAAAGGAGTCTACTTGTCATGAGTCTTTAATGGGGGAACACTTCCGCTGATTGTGGTCTCACAGATTGATGCAATGGAAGTGTGACAATATTCATCAATATTGCTACATTTATCCATGCAGTTGATGCCAATCAAAACAGACCCAACAGATCAAAACTAATTCTTTTCTTTTATCAGCAATAAGATCAAAACTAAAATGAGCACACCTTCTTGCATCCATGGGCAACCATGACTTGAAATAGGATGATTGTCCCAATCAAGTTGTTGTCAAAGTACAGTAGTGGTTTCTCCACACTTTCACCGACTGCTTTCAGCCCAGCAAAATGTATGACAGCATCAAACCTGCAGGAAAAAGAGACATACATGACAAACAGCTTTTATTTACCAATCATTTACCGAATAGAACTACAATAGAACGTGAAGCACCGACAGAAATCATTATTTTCCTTTTCTCAATTACAAAAAATGCTGCACAATACTTACTTTTGGTTTGTAAAAACTTTCTCGAGCGCAGCTCTGTTCCGCAAGTCTAACTGCAGCAGGAAAAATAAAACGAAGAGCCAATCAGCACCACAATAAAGTATCAATAATTAAGAACTTGTAATAAACAAAAACAAGAACCTGCACCGAAAAAGACAAGAATTTAGCTTAAAATTGAACTTTAGAGAGAGAAAAAACACAAATACAGGATACAGAATATAGTTTTTATTGGTAATAAAATTGGAATCATGGAAAGCAATACAACAAATCACAAAACACACATCACATCAAAAGTACAGTGTGTACTTGTCACACTAATTGTGAAACAGACAGAGTTAGTTCCAAACTGTCACGAAACGCAGAAAAACATAATTCGAACTTGTCACCGTCTGTTTGTTTGGTATTTACCAAACTATGGAATAAAGCGCATCGCTACACTTTTGCTTTTACGTGTCAGTGGGGCCACCACAGTTTACAGGCCCGGTGAAAAACTCAAAAAATCACACAAACTCAAGACAGAGACAACAAATCGAAAAAATAAAAACGTTAAATCGAAATCAACAACGAAAAAACCACAACCATCATATTCTGAGGACCATGCAACAATCCAAATTGGGTTTTTGTTTTTCAAATAGAATAAAAAAGAAAACCGTCGAAACCCGGTACCTCGACAAAGGAAAAGTTCTTTGCCAATTTTCCGGCGAGTTCCTTGACTCTGGATATGGAGACTGCAGAGGAGTTGTCGAAGTTGTCGACGGCCAATACGTTGTAACCGGCGAGGAGAAGCTGGAGGACGGTGTGGCTACCAATGTATCCGGCACCACCGGTAACCAGAATCATTGGCATAACGAAAGTTTTTGGCAGGAGAGAAAAAAACGGAAGAATACAAGAATGCGTGAACAGAATAGCGAAAGAGAAGGATGAGTTATGGCAGTGGAAAAGCTACGAGTTTGTTACGCGCCAGGAGAAGGCGAGAATTCTGTGAGTAACACGTTCACAACAAAGTCATGAGATTTTTTTGAATCTAAAGTCTCAAGTGCTACTTTAGCTTTAAATACCGTAAATTTCACCTTTTTTTTTTCTTTTTTTTTCTAAATTTTTATACTGCGGATTTCCAGGTCATCCACGTGGATCTCCACTGTGTCTTTGCTTCGGATTTTGTCTTACTGCTTCCTATTCCTTCCACCCCTGTCACTGCAATTTCTCATTTCATACTCATTCTCTTCTTTTCTCTTTCTAATTAACCTCTTGTTACTTCCTTGAGTGGCTATCGTTTTAAATTTTAATTACGGGATTATGCTCACTAATTTCGTAAGATATATTCTTTGCACCATTATTGTGCTTTAACGATCGAATTATCGTTTTTAAACAGGGATTTTCTTCCTGAATGGTGATTATTTGTAATAAAACAGGATTATTAGCTAATGCGATTTTTTCCTTACGTAACAAAAATCAGGATTATTACCATAAGCATCCTTATTTGACTTTTAAACTTCGGAAAATGGATCTGGAGCACTTGGTTAAAAGTGGAGGTAAGCTTAACTTATAAACTCCATTATTTAATGGCTTAATTTTTCTACTTTACTTAGCATTAACTCCACTATTTAATTACTTTAATTTTTTATTCTAATTCAACTTATGTAGTTAATGGATCAAAATTACAGTGTTAACTCCTAAAGAGTCAACCTCTGAACGAACTTCAAAATAGTTCTACTAATCGTTAGCCTTACGATAATGAGAATTTTAGTTCCGTGTGATAAGTTTAATAACATTATTTTTTGTAAATTAATCATTTTTATAATTATTAAATTAAGAGTGAACGTGTAATTTATTTACTATAATAGGATTTTGTTAGAGTTAATACATTGTATAGTCTTTATTGTATTTGTCATGATAATTTTTTTAGTATAATCAAATAATCGATAAGGCCCTTTTCACTTATAAATATTTTAAATTTTAAAAATATAAATACATAATCGAATGTGGTCATAAAACGATTTAGTTAAGTGAAAATTGGTAAAAAAAAATTAAAAGATAATAAATACTTTAATATATATATATATATATATATATATATATATATATATATATATATTTAAAACTATTAGATTTAAGATTTTGAAATTTGATTGAATTCTTTCCAAATAAAACTTATACATAACCAAAAATATTGATTTATATACGATAGAGTAATTATCTTTAGCAAAAACATATTTTCAGCCGGAACTCCTTATATTTTTTTAATTGATCATTTCCAGCGTCTTGAATTACGTTTTAATATTTTCAACATAAATTATCTTCGTTTAAAATGGGTTTTTACCACAATATAAATGATTTGATATAAATCTAAATATACTTTGTAATACTTAAGAATGTTTAAAAGTATTTAAGAATGTTTAAATTCAATTTAAATTATTGATTTTTTATATTATTCTTTTATTATATTTTTAAAATATATAAATGTACATCGATTTCAATATTGTAAAATATATTATAATCTTTTTTTAATATATTAAAATCAGCATATGTAAAGACTTAGTAAAAAACCAAACCGATTTAAATCATATAATAACGATAATGAAACACTCTTAAATTAAAAAAAAAATATATATTGCAATGTATTGACGACATGAACATGTGATGGGATGTGCAATGTTTCTGTATATGCTTCAAATCATATCGTCAGATTGTGACTCTTTTCTTATGACTATAGAAATAATCATTAATAATCCTATTTTTTGTTTATAATATATATATATATATATATATATATATATATATATATATATATATATATATATATATATATATATGAATTTATGAGTTATTCCTGGTGACCATTAGCACGATTAGTAAAAATCATAAGTTAGTTAATAAAAGTTGCCAAATCAATTATAAAATAAATTGATTGAACTAAAAATTATGTTAACGTTTAGTTTATATAAAATAGGTGAATAAAATTGGATGTCAAAGTTTAATTTAGCATTTAGTGTCATTTGATGTTTGAATCATTCTAAATCTTAATATAATTATAATATATATACACACATAATTTAGTATTTATCAAGAATTAAATATTATAAAGATCTGTTATATTTGATCTTATCATGCTTTATCTAATCTGAGCATAAATCAAGTTTTAATAACCTTAGGTGCGTTTTATTATAAATATACTTTTAGTTGGTACCATTATTAGATAAGTTTTATTAAGTGTTGATGTGACAAATATATTGTATAATTTTGTTATACTTTTTATCTTGCATTATCTCCTAACAAAATAAATCCAATTATAAAATCTAAAAAAATAAGCATATAAAAGAATTATAAAATTATTTTTTTAAGCTATTGATAAGTACACTATATTTATTTAGATAATTGTGTATTTTTTATACCCGTGTCATAATAAAGAGTACAACTTCCCAGCATATAACAAGTATATTTATACATATTTTTATGGGTTAAATATGTTTTTAGTCCCTAAACTATTGATCGTTTATGATTTTCGTCCCTCTTCCAAACTAAGGTACGATTTGGTCCTCGATCTTTAAAAAACGTTCGTTTTAATCGAAAAAACGAACGTTTTGAGGACTAAAACGAGGACTAAAAACAAAATTTTGAGGACTAAAACGAACGTTTTTCTAAAGAATGAGGACCAAATCGTACCTTACTTTGGAAGAGGGACGAAAACCAGAAACGGCCAATAGTTTAGGGACTAAAAACATATTTAACCCTATTTTTATTTTCCTTTTTTACTTTTTTTATTTCTCATTAAGAATGAAGAATTCATCTTTATGGATAGAAAACTTTAAAATATAATGTATATGGAAACTTATAAAATAATATTAATTGTGTTGATATTAATTTTTTATTCACTTAAAATATTATATATAAAGTAACAATACTGTGAGCAATTTTACATTTATTTAACATAAAATACAAAAATAAAATAATCATAAAAAATAACTTTTTTTTTATTTTTTAAAAATAAAAAATAAAAAATAATGTTAAATAAATGTAAAAAAATTATATTGGTTAAAGAATATTTTTCTTATCACATTTTCATTATCTTCTAAGCAACATTTCAAATTTCCATTGAAAAAGAATTTCTATAAAAGAACTCTCGAAATATTAACAAAAATATTTTCTTTTACGTCCTTATACAAAAAATAAAAACAAAGGTAAATTAAATTATAACACCAACAAAAACTTACTTAAAATCGAAAAATGAGATCGGACCATTAAATAAAAAATTAAATGAAATATTACATTTTACATGGCATAATAAAACCTACCAAAAAAAAGTAATATATGATCTCAAACAAACCCTTGCATTAAATATACTCTAACAAACTTGTTTTACATATAAGAAATACTTAAACGTGATATATGATATATTATTATTGAAATAGTAATAAATTCATATGTTTCTGCTTTCTTTTTTAAAAATATCAACATATTTCTTATGTTTAAGTTTTGAAGAATGAAGAAGTTTTTAAACTTAAAGAATGGGTAGCTTTTATTATAATTTACTCACATTTATGCTATTTTATTCACTAATAAATGTCTAATAACTTTATATGTGCGTACGTTATGCTATTTTATTCACTAATGAATGTCTACCTTGGACTTTAGATATTGACTTTAGAAGTTGCAAGTTTCATCCTTCAAAGTCAACATGTTTGTATTTTCATATAAAAATAGAAACAACCTTTGATAACATTTTTCCTTTGCCTAACCATAGCATGTGTAGATGATAAAAAATAGTTTTTTTTTGGTCTATAATTTTACGTTCAAATTATTAAAACAAAGAAATTTAAAAAGTTTTTTAGAAATATAGATAAGTTGGACATGAATGCAAAAATGTATTATGAAAAAACCATGCATGCGTGATGTATCTACACACTTCTAAAAGGAAGTTGTAGTAATCTTACACGACTTTTAGATAAGAAAAAAAAAATCATGCAAATAAAAAACAACTTAATTATTCTTTTTAATTTGAATTGTATGTATTATTTGAACTAAAATTATATCATTCGTGTTCGGTTTTCTTACGATAAGTTTATGTCTTTCAAATACAACTTATCCATATTTATAAAATTTATAAAACTTGATCGTTTCACTACTTTGTATGGGAAATTGCATAATTATTAAAAAAAAACTAAAAATTAAGGTTATTTAGTCATTTTTATTAAACTATACAATTTTTATACTCATTATTTTGTAAAGGGTTAAATATGTTTTTAGTCCCTAAACTATTGGCCATTTCTGGTTTTCGTCCCTCTTCCAAAGTAAGGTACACTTTAGTCCTCATACTTTTCGAAACTTTGGTTTTAATCCTCCAAAACTAACACCGTGAAAAATATGCTGACGTGGCTAACGGTAGACTGACACAGTTCTTTCTTTTTTCAGAGTTTATCAGCTTTTCTTCCTTTCTCTCTCCCTCGTCTCTTCCTTCAATTTCTTCCTTTGATTTTTCATTTGCCAGTTTTCTATTTTTATCAGCATTTGCCATGTTGGTACATGAGTCTGTCTACAAATCCTTTTAAGATCAGTCCTACGAGCAATTGAATGAAAACTTTACTTGGAATCTAGAACCTGAAATTGAAGTAATATGTAACTTTACTGGAAATTATGTTGTAAATGTATAATCTTGTGGACCAACAAATATAGTTCCATACTCTGTTATTCCAGGTGCGTGAAAGGAATATGGGAGAACTTAAACATATATATCTTTTGTGGAAGTTTTATGCAGTAGAATATCTTTTGTTTCTGTGCGACATTTGCATTAACTCGTGCCATATGTTGACAGACTAGTGAAACTCCTTCAAAAATCTTTCTCATTAACTGCTTGTGTGCTATTCAACAACCTCTATCTGGATACGAGGCTGTCGCTGATTACGTGAATAGACTTGGAGCAATGATTGATAATCACTTACGCGTTCTTGTGGAAAAAGAAGCTGAAGCAATCTTAAGAAGATGTAATTTGTCAGAAAAGATGCGTCTCTTGCAGAATTCAATACACAAGGAAGGGGAGAATGAAGTCGGTACCCCATTGGCTGAGAGGGAGGACACTAGTCCAGCCATTCTTTCGGAGTGTTTGAAAGCTCTGTTTGGTCTTATTTTGGGAAGTGAAAGTTCCCTGCCGGAATTTGAGCAGATGCAGGTTCCAAGATTGCGTTCTGAGGCTTCTATAGGCGTGGCCAGGTCATTGGCCGAAGCTTACGAGCTTATTTATAAGGCTATTATGGATCCCAAAAATGTTTTGTGTTTTGAAACTGAAGGAAGAGACGAGGGAGAGAGAAAGGAAGAAAAGCTGATAAACTCTGAAAAAAGAAAGAACTCTGTCACTCTACCGTTAGCCACGTCAGCATATTTTTCACGGTGTTAGTTTTGGAGGACTAAAACCAAAGTTTCGAAAAGTATGAGGACTAAAGTGTACCTTACTTTGGAAGAGGGACGAAAACCAGAAATGGCCAATAGTTTAGGGACTAAAAACATATTTAACCCTTTTGTAAACTTTCACGACAATTTAAAATATACATAGATATATATTTTCTTTTTTACAAGCTATTATTAAACAAAACTTGTGTATATCAATAGCAACCAACATGTCAAATTGATGATTATGATACTCATCCCAACACATTCCATCATAAAAAAAGGCCAAGAAGACAAATTTTGAGCTGCCAAATTTGGTGATAGCCTAACAAACCCAAATTTAATGTGATGTATAATTTATTATTAAACAAATAATAATCATAAGCTTAAATACACTATTAATGTTAATCAACATTTTAAGAACAGCGATTAACAATATTTTTTAATGGCTCAAATTTTGTCAGATTGACAGCCACTATTATTAGCTTTTAGGGTTATGATTGAAGGACCTTCTTCTATGGTCCTTGATTGGGTAGAAGAAGGATCGGAATCTGAAGTAGTCCTTCTCAATGCAGCCTTTGGAGAGTAAAACAAAAGTAGGAACGAGGACAACCTGAAAGGGAATAAAACACAAAATTATTTTATTGTTAATATAATATTTTTTATTAGAAAAATAGATGTTCTTTTAATGAATAGTGGTAAAGAAGACTCAGATCACATGGAATCATCTCAGCAATCATTGTGTGGAATTTTGACCTAGTATTGCAATGATGCTAATTTCATAGTATTTCAATTTTGGAAAACCCTATCCTACCCTCGCATGATGGGTCAAAAAATAATGAAAATAGCATTGAATCTACACACATTAACTTAAGTTTATAGTTAGCATTATTGTAAAAAGAAAAGGCTATAAGAAAGCAATTAAGCTGATTTTAACTTGTTAGTTTGTAGTTTAAATATTAATTTGGTCTTTATTTTTATTGAATTTGTTCAATTTAGTTTTATTATTTTGTTGTTGTTTGATTTGATTCCAATTTTGTTTAATTTAATCATTTTTGTCTATACCGTTTAAATAATAAATACACAGTGAACAATGTACCATGTATTTTGAAATCGTGTTTAAAATACAACTGAAATTTTTCTTAAAAGAAAAGTTAGTTTTTAAAGTTTATCCCTTTTGGTAATTTTCTTATAAAATATATTTATAAACATAAAATAAAACTCATTCGCAAAACACCACAACTTGTTTTCAAACACAATTAACATACTGATAACAATCATTTTATTTTCTTCAATTAAGCTACGTTTGGTTGGAACTACTATGATTCTTTTTTTACTTAAAATCTGACTTAATTTTGTGTCTTTGGTTCCGTAAGTTTAATATATCCACTGATGCAAGCAGCTGAAGATCCTTTATATTGAAGCAAATAAATCTGTTTCCTAAGTTTTCCTCCACCATTCTCTGTACAGCTTGATTCATAAACTTTACAGTTATTGCTTCCTGCGTCCTATCACATTTCTACCACCACCTTATCACCTACGGAATCTATTTTACGGAAGCAATAAAACATTTCGGATGGAGTGGAGAGAGAAATTTGATAGGGTGTAAGAAGCAACAGTCCTTTATTTTTCTGCTGTTTTGTGATGGGTTCGAGTTTTAGACTCATAATCTTTTTGGACCAGTTTTTTCCTAACTACCCAAATAATAAAAAAAAAAAGATAAAAAGGAAATAATTTGTTTCATAACTAAAATCTACAACTTCAAAAAATAAATTTCATGTACAAATTAATTTATAAAGAAATAATATGAAAAAACTCACAAGTATTTATGAAAAAGCTCTCCACACCTGTTTAGTGCTGCTGAAGGTATTGTACGATAAGAAATAACAGCTATCATATTTTATTATAGTATGGTTTTTGTACGAGACAACATCATAAAATAACGTTATTTTTATTATCAACTTCTACTTCTAATTTACTTGCTCCATCCTTTTTCAACAAGGACAACAAGGAAAATGTTAAATATACACTCTTCAAATTTTCTACACTTATAAAACACCTAATAAAAAATATTTTTATTCTTATAGATCATTTTTCTAAATTATTATATATTTTAAAATAAAAATATTATATGATTAGTGTTGAATTGGTGTATGTTACAAATAGAAGTATATGTATAAGATCACTCTTTCAACAATGATCATCTACAAAAAGGAAGCATGTTCATAGCAAAACATATATACTAAAAACATCTTGACTATTTGACTTTCCCTATTTATTAAATATAAAACTTATACCAAAACAATCAATAAAATATGATAATTTTTAATGAAAGGTCATGTTACTCCAAAAAGTTAATCTTGCGTCCTTGTTCTTCTTTTCTTTTAATATAAAAGTTAACCATCATAATCATTAAATTAAAATAAAAAAATAACTACTCTTCCTTTGTAAATCATAATCACATTCCACCTAAGTGAATCGTTCAAGAAAAACCAGTACCAAAAATAACAAATAATGATAATGTTTTCATAAGATACACGTTCCTTAAACTATAACCACGATTAACAACGAATTTACACCACGAAGTCGTCTCCCTTTGACTTCGAGAACTGAGAAAGCGGCTTTCAATTGCAGCAAATATTTGCATTAGATGCCCAGAGATTCCCATCACAATGCAATCCTTCAGGTGAAAAAATGGTGCTTGTTATGCGATATAAAATTTCAATACTTATCTGCTGAAAGACACTGGTGAGTGGATGTTGCTCTTTCGTTCAGTCAAGAAAAAATCATTGAGCTGGGCGTTGAAGTTAGACCAATGATACAGCACAAAAATCAGATGCGTCCATATAGCGTCAAACTTCGTCCAAAGGCATGGGCTGGGAACTAAGAAGTCTTTCAGCCTCATCATTGGCTTCTGCTTGAATTTTCCATCCCTGCGTGGAAAGGTAAACACTGTTACAAAAACAAAGCCAAGACCCCTAAACAAGGGCCACAATTGTTACTATCACATTAAACGTTGCTTAGATTGGCACAACAGATATGTAACGTTTTTCATCTACCATACAGGTCAACACGTCTGAGGCCTTTATAATGCAAATCACAGGAACGAGGGAGAATGACATCTTAATTGCTGCGCTAGATATTTAGAAGAAAGAAAAATCCACGACAGAAATCATATCACTGCAAGGCTTTCTACTTCCTAGTCTAAGAAGTTGATAATAGTTCTGGGAGGAATAAAAAACAAACCTCCTCCAAATTTTCAAGCTCCATGATTTGCTCTATCTGTTCTGAGATACTGTCCTGCAATACATGGACCCTAAGCTAAGTAAAAAACTTGTTATACTAAGATGTCATTACCCAAAACGAACATATGTTTAAGTGGTTTTACCATATTACTAGCAGTTTCAGCAGCAAGAACATCAGTCTCCATCTCCACTTCGATTTCAATCATTGAGGAAATCTGACCAAAGAGTACTATCACAGTATTACGTACATTTACTGCATTTAGTGTTACAAAAGCAACAAGAACTTGTTCTTTTGTAATTCTCAGGAGAGATGATATTATATCACACTTTTAAAGAAAACATACCCTAGCATAGCTATCAATAAGTTCAATCCGTCCTCTAAGGGAGTTTTGCAGACTCTCTCGCACCCTCTTGACTTTACTTTTCCGAGTCCTGGGCAAACAAAAAGATAAATGACAACTATAGACTAAAGCAAAAAGGAGTGAAGACACAAAATAATTTCAAGAGACATCAACAAAATGGATCATGGGGGTAAACAAATATTTCTATAATCAAAGATGTGTCATGCTATAGCAATTTACCGATAAACAGGTTCTCCAACAGCTGAAATTTTATTCTCAAGTTGGCACATTCGAGCTAGCATCCAAATCTACAAAAGTACAAAATCAAATTTATAGAACTCAAGCTACAGGTACATTTTCAAGGAAGGAGAGAAAATAAACTACTATCTTACTCCCTCATTCTGGGATAAGATGTACAATACAACAAATGGACTTGGCACGGATGATTTTCAGAATATACTAACATCTGTATGTAACTAATAATTAAGTTACTAGTATATAATCTAAATGCTCCAATCAATTATCAAATTGTCTTGCATTCTTTTCAATCACCCTGACTTTTCCACGAAGTAGTGTTTTGCACAAATCTTGCAAGTAGCAAACCTCTTTTTCAGCAGCTTCTTTGAGGTCATTAATGCGAGACAGAAGAACATCATATTGAGATAAAAGTCGTTGTTTGATCGCAACTGCATCTACTGATTTCTGTGGAAGCTGAAACCATGAATAAAAGCATATTACTTATTATATCTTTATGAGAACGTTCATAATTGATTTATTGTGAGCAATAAATAACGGGGCCAGCTGGTCATAATAGGGTAGGAAAGGAATTATAATTTTTAAGAATCTTAACTTCTTCATTTTTTTTATGGTATTCTTAAAACAGGATGTGCAGTAATAAAACAAAGTACAAACTCTTAATCAATGTAAACAGGAGTTTCATTACTTTTTGCCTTGAATAGGAAATTCAAATCACAGATATTACAGTAGCTACTGAAAAACAACTATCTCTTTCAAGTTATTTTTTTATGGGAGAAACAAAACTATATGGTATGCCAGCAGAAAATTGATACTTTTGAGAAATCAAATTGATCGGGTGAAGGAAAGATACATGAGCCTCCCTCAACGGAGAAAAGAAATGATGAATAAAATACCTGATTAAACTGGGGAAGAACAACAGTGTTCAACGTAGACCCAACAACAACGGTTGAAACTGCAACAACTGATAGTAACTGGGGAAGGCCAGGGTCAACAAGTCCAGAGGCAGCATCCCCGGTTGCCAACAAAGCAATAAGTGGAAAAAGGAAGGAGGGTTTCAGCAATGAAGAATTTTCTTCTTTTCGTGGGGCTCTTAACAGTAGTGACTCCCGCCCATCTTTGTGGTTTGTTATGCACATAGCTTCAGCCGGATAGAAATCAGGGTTCCTCGGACTGAATTTAAAGGGGCCCACCTTTCTATATACATTTGATGGAGCTGCCACAGCAATAGTTACCCTTTCTCCTTCTTGTGCTGGCAGATCAACTGTTTCAGTTGCAAATCTATGAGTGCGAGCCATACCAGAAGGGGTCTGCACCTAAACAGAAAGAGAAAAAAAAGATAGATATTAAGAGGTTATATATGTAAGCATTAGGTAAGGATACCAGTAATTGACATGAGGTGATTTCAGTATCATTAATATTAAAAAGAAAGACACTTAGAAACTAAGCACCAGTCTCTCAATCTATAAGAAAACATAACCTGATACTTGTACAACAAATCAACAAGCTGAAACATCAATCAAGACCAGAACTGGTAATCAAATCTCACAAAACAAAAAACAGAAAGAAATTGACAACGAGCTTACAACATCGTATACACTATATAAACACAAAAAACGGATGAAATGAGTTAAAACAGGTAATGATAACTTTACCCAGTGAAGGTACCTCCAATGAGATCCTGGCTAGGGAGATATCACAATAGAATTATTTCCAGTACCTAGTAGGACTCAGCTTTGGGTTATAAAAGATATATTTTGGAAGGTCACAATTATGAATTTTCATTTTGCAGTGAAAATTTCTACTTGTAGAAGAGCTCTATAAGGATGGGCATGTAGAAATACAAAAGTAGATTTCTAAAAAGGTTAATGAATCAAAAAGGTATTCCTTGTTCACTGGTAGCCAACTAACCAACTTCAGTACAAGTTATATAAAGAGTCTCAACAACAACTATTAATCAGAAGACAACCTAACTATCACATGTTAAGGTGAGTGGAGAGTGCATACCACAATGGAGTGAACAGCAGAGGGAATGCTTTGCTTCCTCAGTTTCACGTAACTTAATGCCCTTTCCCATGCCGATATGTCCATGCTGCGTTCGGCAGGAGGAGATCCTTAGAAAAAGTGAATACTCCATGATCAACACCATACACATTCATTATGTATCAACAAAAAGGACAAGCACTGGTTACAGCAAAATAAACTGGGGGAGGGGAGAGCAAACACTGGAACAACTTATGTATGGTGCTTTCCATGGAAAACGGAAAATCTATGGATTAGTGGAAATTCAAAAATCAAACATCAAAGATGCTTTTTATGTTAAGTGAACAGATTAAGAAAAAAATAGAATGATATGCCTAACCAACCTGATTTCTTCTGATTCAATACTGACTATGTCACCTGAAACAAGTTCGTATTGGTAGCGACACTTGGAACACGATACTATCTGCAGTAGAAATGTTTATAAGTTGACTCTAAAACTATCGTACAATCACAATTAATTCACAAGGATATATACGTCTGAGAATATCAAGTGATCCATAATGCCCAAGGGAATAAGTTCAAATGGAAGAGGGAAATATACACAATTAATTGCGCACTAAATGGATATCCACGAAGGATAAGCTTACATACACCATCTCCCAATGACTCATGGTTCAATTAAATTAAAAGATATCGACAGAGAAGGAAAAATAAACAACATACATAATCAAAGTAATAATAATAGAATTAAAGTTCGGCACAGGCACGGGAGGAATACCTGAATACCTTGTTGTGGCTGTGCAACACCAACGGCAATCCGACAACTAGGACATTTCACTACCTTCCCAAAACGTACCTGCAACAATCAAGACCGTTAACGTGGGGGTCAGAAACAAGTCTAATCTCAGCAACACCACTGATCACGACATATCTAAAAGCCAAATCCACCAGAACATATAGACAAAATGATCCAATTCATTGCAATGTCATTAAATCGGACGGTACCTCCTCACCAGGTGAAACGCCAACCTCACAAATATACTTAATCACCCTAAGAGCGTCAGAAACCCTTAACACCGCCGCTAAACCCTGAATCAACAGTGCATAAACATTTGCATTTGGCCGCGACCACTTCCATCTCGCAGCCAGGGGACCACTCTCGTCAACTACTCACACCAAACAAACACAGCGTCACCAAATCGTACTGATGATTAACACAACGAGCGCGAACTGAAGAGAGAAATAACCTGGATGAAAACTGGCGCGCATGGCGTAGAAGATGGAGAGAGCGAGTTCAGGATTGTTGCGGTTAAGCGCAGCAGATATGACTGAGCAGCAGTCAGAGGTGGAAACGATGCCGCCGTTCCGGGAGGAATGGTCGGCGATAATCTGCAAGGCCTCATCGGCGTCTTTGGCGTTCGCAGCGACTCGGAGTAGGAGCTGTTGGTCGAGTATGTTGGCGGTATCGTCGGAGGTTTCATTGTGGCTCTCGCTGACGGAGGCTTTGGAATTTAGTAATCGCGAGAGGTTGGAAAGAGAGGGAGTGGTGAAAAAAAGAGAGGGAAAAGGAGCGATGGTATTGGCGGCGTGGTTGACGCAGGTTTCGGAGAGCTTGGGGAGAGAAGAAGAAGGGTGATGGAGTAGGCGAGAGAAGCATGGAGTGCAGAGATTTAGAGCCATGGCAGAAACGCGAGAAAGCTGTGAAATGGTGGCAGTGGCGCCAGAGAATGGCTATTACATTGTTTGTTTGTGGGAGGGAAAGGAAGATTAGAAATGAGAGGTGGTCAGGAGAGAGAGAGGTGAATCCAATTCCAGAGTAGTCTCAGCCGCTGCGATGTATTGGATAGCTTTGAACAGTTTGGCCGTTGATTTGCCTCGAGATTTGTAAAAAATCAGAATTTAGTGGCTTGGATTGTAGAGAGAAAAAAATTAAAACAGTGGAGGTGCAGGGAATCGAACCCTGTGCCTCTCGCATGCAAAGCGAGCGCTCTACCATATGAGCTACACCCCCGTGTTGACTAATTTCTTAAGATTTAAAATTTCTTTCTTTGAAGATCTGTAAATAATAAGAATTTAGTGGATTCAATTGTAAAGAGAAAAACACTAAACTAAGACTATGGAGGTGCGGGGAATCGAACCCCGTGCCTCTCGCATGCGAAGCGAGCGCTCTACCATATGAGCTACACCCCCAACTTTTGTTAGTTTTGCATAAAACTAACTAATACCTGCTCTTGTTTAGTAAAATCAACTAAATTATTAAAATAGGCTCAATGAATTAATTCGTTGCACATTTTTATTTATTCTACCATCACCAAAATTTTTAATTTATATTTTATTAATTTAATATTTTTATTTTTATCATCATTTAATTATCAAATGAAAGAAGACGACATGTGATTGATGGGACTCTTTTTACTAACATAGAAATTAAGCTTTTGTTCAACGTAAATCTTTTCCATTAATCTATTGGTTTAGTATGTTTACGTGTTATCTGCAAGCTGGTTTGACTTGGTTACTTATATGTTTTTTAAGTTGTAATTTTTTTTAGTTAATCTAATAGAGTTATTTTATTGTTGCTGAAGAGGTTATTTACCAAGTACTTTGAACTCATTATGTGTTTGCGATAATTTTGAGATTGATGAGAAATTTTGCCATTCTTTACTAAAGTGGTAGTGGCTGTTAAAGAACTAACAGCATCCTATTATTAATAGAAAAATGATATTTGACATAGACAATTTTTTTTTATATTTGATACTATTTTTTTTATTATGTACTCTTTTTTGTTTAAAAATATAAAAATTTAGTTTTAAAATCATTTACCTTTATAGTAGGTAGCAAATGAAAGTAATTTTGTGTTATCATTATTATTCATTAACAATATCTATAAGAAGTAATCAAAACCCCGAAAATAAATCACTCTACCAAAACATCAATTTACAAAACTAAAATCCCATAAAGCTATCAATAACCATGATTTACCAAAGAAAAAAAAGAGAGAAGAAAAACATAACTCTTGTTGCGCATGACAAATAAATCAAAGGAAAAATGTTCATTTGCACCTATCAATCTTCACATCCCTTTCTAACACCTAATAAAAAAAAATACTTTGTTTAAACTTTCTTAGCTCATTAATTTTAAGTTATGTTATATATTAAAGTAAAAATATTATTTTATTAATATTAGATTAGCAAGTCTAATGCTGATTAAATGATTAACCTTTTACGGGCATTATGATAAAAGGTTAGCAATCTGTAATAAAAGAGAAACATTAAGTAGGACATAAATAGGAGGTTTTAGATTATGACAGGTAATAGAAATTTAGGTGGTTAAATAAACATGAAATAAAAGAATCCTAGAAAGCAAGAGAATGACAGACTATTTTTGACTAATCGGATTTTATATCTTTTCTATACAACAATAGGTAAAAAATAAGGTGTTTGTGTTTCACTATGAATTGAAACATTTAATAATTGTAGAACGAAATTTAAAAAATGTCATGAAAAGTAAATGACTATGAATTACCTAAACTTAAGCGGAGAAATTTACACAGAATTTCCAGTGTCTAATAAAATATTATCAAAATAAATGTTTGCATACTTTAACATACAGCCGGCACATTATAAAACTGAGAAAATTTTCATCCTAACTTTACAACTTTACAAGAATAAAAAGATGATCTAAAGAAAATCAACATAGTTTTGTTGGTGGTTATTTTAATATTAAGAAGTAGGGCAACTGAAAGGGAAAATTCAATATTTTTTCTTTGTATTATGCGTTGACTGGTTCAAAGTCGTGGGTAAAGAATGGTAAAAGGAGCGAATTGAAAAAAAAAAAAAAGTGATTTTGAATAACTCATTTGAAAAAAAAATTGTATTGAAAAAAGGTATGTTGGTAACAATTTATTGAGAAGCAAAGGGTGTCTATTGTGGAGAGGAGAATGAGGAGGAAGTGGGAGAGGAAGAAGAAAAGGAAGCCGTTGATGTTTCCGGGGAATTCCGGCAGAGGGGGCAGGTGCCGTTCAACTTGAGCCACTCGTCGATGCAATCTGCGTGAAAATAGTGGTCACATTCGGGAATACTCCTTAGCGTCTCTTTGGGTTCATATTCCGAGAGGCAAATTGCGCAGGTGTTGTCGCTCGGCTTCAATAACCGACCACTCTCTCCGATCAGAGTTTTCGGATACTTTTCAATCGTCGCACCGTCAAGACCCGCCGCAAAAGGAACGGGTTGCAGGGAAATGGTGATGGGAAGATGTGTGCCACGTCGACGGTGGCTCAGCGTCCTAAACTTACCGCAGACAAAACAAGACATTCCGATGAAGCATAACAGACCCGGTATTCCCACTCCAATGGCTAACCCATACTTTGCACTCCTCGAAAGACCTGTGTAATATTTCAAAAACCTTTATTAGTCAAATAAGATCATGAACTAAATAACAATTTTGATTTCATATTTCACTGGATTTTTATTTATTTTTTAATTATACATGTCAATTCATAAGACTTGCTTCATTCGTAGAACATACTCGAACTGAACCTTGACAGTTTACTAATATTATTTTATAATCTGAGATATATATATACAGTTGCAGTGCGTGACTCATTGAAAGAAACTAACTCATCTCTAACTCTTCCTACCCGATTGTCATATTTTCAACTTGTCATCAATCATGCTTAGTGTCCCAATTTATTTTTTAATGGAAATGATGAGCCAATGATCCATTTTCATGAATTGAAAGTCAAAGAACCCTACTGTGATCAAACTGGTTCTGGTTCCGGTTCGTTCACTTGCACGAAAAAAAATTCTTTATTCAAAGTTCGGCAACAAAATAAATCCAGTCGTTTGAAATTTGGCAACAAAATAAATCCAGTCGCTCTCACTGAAATTCATTTTTATTTCCGACACGTCTTGTTCATCATCATGCTGTGAAAATTTAATCGTTCTACTGAATCCCACATAAACAATGTGTTTGTTCTTCAAGAGAAACATTCGAAATGATTAAATTGTTATCAGAAATAAGAAGACGTTATTTCTCTTTCGCGTATATTGTCAACTTCAAGCACAGCCATCCATTTCTGAAGGTGGCATTAAACCAGAAGTTGACATATTGCTTGGTTACTTAATTCGTTTCCCAATCGATCGACCCTTTACCTACCAAACTACGAATTTGACAAACAACCTCAACCAACTATACTAACGTCAACGTGTCGCATGTTGTTGTGAACCAAACACAAACCACGAAACGAAAATAGAAGAGCAAAGTAATCAATCAAAACACAAGCAAAAAACATACCTTTGCCGGAGTCCCTGGGGAAGCACCCAACTCGAAGACTTTGATTTTTTTTATCAGAGAACCCACAAACTTGACCACTGAGTGCACAATCGCTGCACCTGGGTTCGGTCCAGACTAATTCGAGGTCTGTGTTGAGATCGGACCAGAAGGGCCACATGGGCATGTCCAACACAGGAATAGGAACGAGAGCGTGAGACATTACTTGGCACAGTTCCGGCATCACCGTTGACGACACAATAGGTTGCGACCACGAAGCTATCACCGAATTTCGGTCGTCGCTTAGGCACGAAATTGGCATTAACGGGAACTGAGACGAGTCCTGGACGTTTGAGGGGCAACGCACGAAAGTGAGGTTAAAGGGAGACGATCCATAAATCCTGGGGTTCAAAATAAAAGGTGAACCGGAAAGGTTCCACCCGTGTAAGAAACGTTTTGGAAGGCACCCATTGGGGTCGTTGACTAGGATGCTTTGGGAGTCGTAGTCGATGTTTTTCACAACGAGGTTCCCGAAACCTGGGACGTCTATAACTGGTTGTGTGCGATTGATGCAAGAAAGTTGGAAGCTTGGAACTGGGAAATAGCTGCAGCGAGGATCTTGGTTGGATTGTTTCAGACCGAAAGGAAAGAGAATGTCTAAATGGCCGCATCTGAGGGTGTTACAGTTAGGGTGTTGGTTGGTATTCCCTCTTGCGGTTTGGAGATGGAAAAGGAGGAGACAGAAAGCACATAGCATGGGTGAGGTAGCCATTGATTTGAGAGGGTGAGAGGTAGATAATTAAGAGTGAAAAGTGTTGTATTGAGTTGGGGAAGGGTAGGGTGGGTGTGGGGGTTTCTTTAATGGTGAATGCATTCCCAACAAGTCACCAAGAGAGGGAAGTAGAAAATGGAACCTCTCTTAAGTCATTTTTTTTACGTAATTGTCAACAATGGTCAATTCAATGAATAGAATAGCCAGCGCACTCGCCTACTGAACTGTTCCACAATTACCAATATACAGCAAGAGACAAAAACAGAGACATAAACAACAAATAACGCAGCTGAACTGGCTTCCCATTCTCATTCACTGCTTCCTTCAGTTTCCTATGGTCGTACGGAAAAACTTTCACGGCAGAGTTCAGTCTTATAACAAAGGAAAGAAATGTTCGTTAGAAAGAAGAGAGTTGAAAAAGTTCAAATTACTTGTGACTTAAACTACACAAAAACTAAAAGTAAAAACTGAATTTATAATGCTTTTCTGGTCTATAAAAGAAAAATGAATCCCCTTCGCATCACCCAAATTGACACGGCAACTCGTCTGATGGATCCTTTTGAATAGAAGTTAAGCTAATTAAAGGGTCGGTCTAATCCTATTAGTCACACTTCCCACCAACCTTTTAAATTCAATAATAATCTTAATAATAAGACTTAATTAATATTTTTGTTTCTATGTATATTAAAAGTAAATATTCATTTTTAATATTTTTTTTACATTTCTTTATTTGTTTTATGAGTTTTTTTTAATAGTTTGTGTATCCTTATTCTTCGTCTAACAAACTCCATAAGATTACCCTGTGGGTCTTCTTCTCCACTAAAGAAACAATTTCATCATACACATGCAGACAAACTCTTCTCCCATCACTATTGACCTTCTTCCTCCTCTATTTTCTCTCCCAAATCAATTTTGTCCTCTTTCTATATTTCACTTTTCCTTGACCCACCGTCAAAATCGAAACCTCCAATCTCCCATTCCGCTCATGCTCACACACCACAAGTTTGCAATATGTCAATTCGTTGATGTTGGAGTTGCTGACAAAGAAGTCTTTCTGGAATACTTCCACAACTTATTACTTCCTCTTAAAAGCTTTTTAAGAAGGTTTAATCCTTTTTCGAAATCCCTATGCAGAATTGTCTTAGATAGATTCTCGTTTTTCAAAGTGTATCAAAATGGTCCTTAATTTTGAAAATTGAAATCAATTGAGACCTTTCCATTAAGTTGGTTGGACGACGTTAAATAAATTGATGCGTGGGTTGCTGAGACTACCAAATGGTACTGACATGGCACATTAGTGTTGTTGACCTGGCTTAATGGTGAGTTTTTATATTTAAAAAAGTTAAATTTTTAAATCAAATTGCAACCATGTGGAAAACATCCAATTCATCCCCCAATCCATCCTCCACAACCCCCAACCCCCAACCCCCAGCCTCTACTTCGCCCTTCTCTCCCAACACTCTTCCACAACCCCCAACCTTTACTTCGCCCTTCTCTCCCAGCGCTGCAGCACTCGACAAAGTATAATTATTATTTTCAAAATCCAATCTACCTAAAATTGATGAATGATCAGAGACAAAAACACATTTGACTCAAACTAAAAAGTTTCAATATTTATGTGCGATTGGATCAACTAGATATTTATTTTAATGCCAAAAACTCAAGGAATCAGAGGTAAAGTGAAAGAGACGAAATCTGTATGCACAAACATTCATTTATCACAATGGGGAAGCTTTTGAGTGATTCAACCACCATCGCAGAACCATTCCAAGGTTCGCCGCCAACAGTGCTTCCATGGCGGGATCCCAGATCGGAGTCTATTATTGCCATAGGTCTCGTCGTTCCAGCTAGTGGTGCGACCTTCGTCGGCCTGGAAGAGCAGCAGCGGTGCCACCTCTAGAACCTCCATGTCAAAGGCATGCTCTTGAAGCCGTCACATGAGGTAGAGGACTCGTCATCTTCTCTGTCGTCGTCCTCCCATCTTAGATCTGTCGTTTCCCGACTCTCACACGGCGGTGAGGAATTGTCTGTTCACGGTGTCTCGGAAGGCGATGGGACTCGAGGAGGTGGACGCGCGCGAGTTGCGGCGACAGACGGTGACTCGGTTCTCGGAGGATCTTCGATCTGTGCGTTTTGCGGCGGCAGACAGCGATCATGTCGTTCAGGATGTCAAGTTGTTGGCAAAGAAGGAGGATCTGCTCTTGGAATGGTTCTGCGACGGTGAGGAAGATGAGATTGAATCACACAAAAGGGTGTTGGTGAGAAGGTTGATCTCTGGTTCTCCAGTGAAGAGAGAAGATGAGGTTGGAATTGGCGAGGAAGAGGAGAAGGTTTCCACGTATCTGAGATATATGTGCCACATGTTATTAAATGCCAGTTCACCATGCCACAAGGCAAAAAATTTATCGCCGTCTACGACAGTTAACGGCAAGGACGTTATTACTTAAATTTTACATAAAAAGGAACCTAAACGAGCTTTTTCAAAATAAGAGGACCTATCTGAGACAATCCTGCACAAATAGGAATGTCGAAAAGGATTAAACATTTTAAGAATACATAAACTATTTATAGAACCATAAACATGATCTTTCAATTTCTAGACTTAAACATAACTAAGACATAATTAATTATCTCTATTACCAGACTTAACTAATATTAAGAATCACTCTTAACTTTTATCATCTTCTAACACCATTAATTATAACAAAACTATTAAATCTAACTAACCACATTTAAGTTTACCCAAGAAAATTTTCTGGTAAACTTAAATGTTATTTCGGTCTTTCAATTATTTTATTCTTCATTAAGGTTTCCCATGTGCAGAAGAGCTTCTCTCACATTGTGTTTTCTCCTTTCATGATTGATCAGGTTTTTTTACTTTTTTTTCAGTGTGAATATTATGTATATTTTATAATATTTCATGTATTTTTGGAAATTTTGTTTCAACAAGTTCATCTAGAAAGTGTATTTTGAAAAATTTGTTCCAAAATGTATTATACATATTTAACGTAATACAGACTAATAGGTCAAAATACAAGAATAACAAATCAATTTAAATGTTGTTTGGTCATGTCGGTTTTTAACATCAAATATGACCGATGGATATATGTCTTAAACAATTAACCAACCTAAAAGTAGTTAAATACAAATCAGTTAAATAATTGTATTAAAACATGTTTGAACTGAAATTAAGTTGTTAATAAATAAAAATTCATTATAAATGGTATAAATAAAAGATTATGTAATTAATTACATTGATTATTTTATTTAATATCTTTATGTTCGGACGTCTATCAACTAAAGTATCATAGTGTTTTTTTTACAGATACACTTTAATTTTTATAAATACACTTTAAGCAGCTTGTAACTTTCAAAACATATCTAACTTGAGCGTCGGAGTGTGGTCAACATAAAGAGGTCTATATTTTATTAAGATAGAAAATTATCTCTGTACCTGGATACCAATTGTATATTTATAGACTTGTGAGAACCAAGTTCATTGATTAACCATTAGTGGTGCAGTATATTTTTGGGCAATATAACTTGTCAATCACTCATAAATACCTTATATTCGTCCATAATATGATCATTAAACGTTTTAGTTGGTCATTAATGATTTATCTTTCCTGATTAGTTTGTCTCACAGTGGGTCGGTTACCAGTATAGTACAATTTTATTTTCTTATTGTTGATTATTTATTTATTTATTTATTTATTACATGAAACAAATGATGTGGTGAGCAGTTCGCGTATAATTCTAAAATTGAAGGTAAGTTGTTGATTAGTGTGTCTGGTTTTGTGGAGATGAAAATGAAGCAAAATAAACAACTGTATTAACATAGTGATTTTTACAAGGAGAAAATTGTAAAAATGAAATAGAGGGGAAAGAGAAGGAATGGAGTGATGAAGAGATGAAGAAATCAGTGGTAGAGAGATGGTTGAATGGAGAGACGATCGAGAGGGATGAAGAGAAGTTGATGAGCAACGTCCTTTAACAGAAGAGGGCCTTCGTTGCATTTTGAGAGCAACCTTGCAGCTTCTTCCTTTGTCAATCGAACCCTCACTCTCACTCCTTTTTCTCCGACCACCTCGTCACCACTCTCACACCCTCTTTTCGTAAACTCCTTTTCGTTTTCTTCTCCCATGATCGTCGCTTCCACCTCTGCAAACCGCACACTTTTCTTTGCCTTCTTCCTCGCCCTTTCTTTTTCTCTCGACTCATCTCTGTAAACACCTTTTCTCACTTCCTCTGCCTCAACTTTTGCTTTTCTACGTGACACTTTTCCACCGAAGCATGCAAACATGCTGCCAATCATTCTCAGTTGATGAGTTATACGAAGGAAGAAACGGGAACAAGTTTAGATTGTTTGGGTGATGCTGAGCAAAAGGGGCATGGAAAAACACTCAATTTATAACAATACTTTAAGCTTGATCTTCCACAAGTTTGAAGTGTCAAACGGGCATGCAAAGAAAATAATAGTAAAACCTCTTAGTTCCATTTCAAATTTTATTAGCCAATGAGAGAGAACTATGCCTATATCTTCCCAAGAAATTTAGTATCTATAGTGCTATTAGTCAAGTTCAGGTGATGGACTGTCAAATTGGATGTTTCTCTTTCGTGCATTTCTTCATACCGAACTTCAAAAGACCACACTCTCCTTGTTGAAAGAGTCAATAAATATAGTCCAACCGAGGGTTTTTTTGGAATTTCACGACATGGTCTGAATCAGCTTGTGACCCTTTCAAGAAAGTGGCATTTTTTCTGTCCATTGGAAACGAGACAAGCATCTTTTTCTTTTATACTTTGTTTAACACTGTGATAATGAACATATAAGGGGTTTCAAATTTGAAACTTCACGTGTAATTGAAGTTGGAACCCAAAAAACAGGTGAGGGCAACGTTGCTTTATACTACTTTTGTCGCATTTTAAATTTTTATATAATTAAAACAGTTATAATAATATTATTTATTATTTAAACAATTGACAAATGAAGCTGTAAAAAAAATATAAAAGAGTGGGATCAATTGCGAAGTCTGATTTATAAACTTTTTAGAGCTGTTTTATTGGGGGGAAATTTTGGATTGTTTGTAATGACAGTAATTTATTGTTATAGGTGTAAAACAATTCTCAAGTATTGAATATAACAAATAATTGTTTCATCGGTGGTATATATCTTGTTAGTGTAATGGGGTTATGAACCTGGAACAAAATATTAAGAATTCCTTCTTAGAAATATTTTAATCATTAAAAAAATTAGCTTTTTATATTTGAAAAGAAAATGAGAGATTAAAAAGTAAAATAATAGATATAAAGTGTTTGTAAAAATTTGTTTTGTGAAAATAATAGTGTTTGTCCTAGTATTAATGACTAACTTTTATTTGTGAACTACTGCATTATAAAAACCCAAGACACACGATTTGGTCAAACTTTTTTAAGCGCGTGATGAAAATTAAAAGCTATTACATAATTTGCAGGGCAAAGTTCTGTTTTTTACTTGGAAAATTTACACTATATTGACTTCTTATCCTTAGATTTCTTCTTCAGTCTCTGTTGAATACCATATCACGGTATCTTAGAAAGTGATAGGAAGAACGAGTCATGGAGAAATTAAGCAAAACTCGCTTTGGATTGAAATTAGACTAAGCTGGGACTAAGTCAATATCATTATGTTTCTAAACCATGGTTAGTTTGTGATTTCCTCTCGTGTTACCTTACCATGAATTTGGAAGATTGCAATTAGACTAAGCAAACTTGTTGTCTCAAACTAGAAAATCATTGATTTCCTTTCTTTTTTTTTTCGAA
The DNA here is from genome assembly GCF_029865625.1 of Vigna umbellata. Taxonomy (NCBI): domain Eukaryota; kingdom Viridiplantae; phylum Streptophyta; class Magnoliopsida; order Fabales; family Fabaceae; genus Vigna; species Vigna umbellata. The sequence continues at coordinate 42,282,287 of NC_142165.1, read as the reverse complement.
ATTTTGTTACATATTCAACAGTTAGTATCTAACGTTAAGAGTGGTTATGTTCTAGGTTTGTTTGTGGATTGAGTTCATGAGAAAAAAACATAGTGACTTCTGAAAATGGTTTTGTTTGAGAAGCTAGTTGAAATTTGGTAATTACGACTTCTTGGTTATTGTATAATCTAAAGATATTTTATTTTAATTTCTTTTATATATTTATTATAGTGTAATCAAAATAAAATGTGTTATTTAACTTATTTAAATTAGAAGTTAAGTGAGTTGGTTTCAATTTGATTAACATTTATAAAATTGAAATTCTTTAACCCACTCGATTCAATAGACGGATGAACTAGATTTACTTATTGTTTGAATCCATTTAACTATAGTAGGTTGTTTAGTAATTTGTACGTTGTGATTGATTAGAATTTTGTACCTTGCGATTGAATTGGTGATGTCAATTTTTCATGCAGTGGGGTTGTTTCAGTTTAAAATTAGAATGTTTCTCCCTATATTTCTAAGGAGTTCTTCCTATAGATAAATCCTTAAGCAAAAGTTAAAAAAATAATAATTAAACAGTAATTATTGTTTATCAAATTTCAAATTTCACTTTAAATTAATTATAAAAAATATAAATAAATTAGGTAAAGTAAAGTATATTAGAAGTAATGTATTAATATTTTTAATTATTTATATTTTTTTAAAATAATATTTGTAGTTTAGGCTTGGATACTGTGAATTATATCAGTTTCATAATGTACAATGATGAGTTAAAAAATAAATTAACTTTTAAGATGAATGTATATTTAAAAATGTGATATCCTACTCTAAGCAATGGCAACAATATCTTTAAAGAGGCGAATTACGTGGTTAAATAATTTAAGTTTATTATTATTTTATTGTTTAAAGTTAAAAAACATAATAGGAATTTATAATTAAAAGTTATAGTATAAAATCTAGCATAAACGAGCTTCTCTGTACACAATTTTTAAATATCTATAAATTATTTAAACTTTGAGAAAATAATAATTAAAAGAGTGAAGTTAAAATAAAATAAAAGGGTATATAATTATATAGATATAATTATAAGTAAATTAAATTTTAATTTTTATAAATAATATTATGCAAATAATATTACGAGTAATTATTTGAATTTGAAGAAAGAGTTACTAAAATGATAAAAGAGTAAATAATTATTTTATAAAGAGCAGTTACTTGAATTTTAAAAAAATTGTTATTATAATGAAAATTAGTTGTTTATTATAAATAATTATTAAATTTAAAAAATAGTAATTGAGAGAGTAAATTTAGAAAAACAAAAAGTGGACACCAAAGAGGTGTATTCTTTATGTGTAGTTATAGATAATTGAAAAAATAATTGAGTGGGAAATTGTTGTTTAATAACAAAATTATTAAAAATTGATTTAAGAGAATTGGTTCGAATTAAATTTGACAAATGTAAATTTGAAAAAAATAGTTTCTTTTTCAAGGAAGGATGAAGATGTTTAAAGTAAAACAGTGCCCCTGCAAAGAATAAAAAAAAAAAAAATTCTTCCCTCATCTAGTTGCTCCCTTCACCACCATTAACCGTTATTGCACCATCTTATACTTAAGTTGTCTTTTTATAGAATGGATGTCAATTACGTTTTACCTTCAACGAATGCTTTTCTTTAACTGATATTGAATTCGTCGAAGAAAAGAAGTGGAGGTGTAAGATATTTTAAAATATAAAAAATAATTTTAAAATTAAAAAAAAATATGGTGGTGCAAAAAAGAAATTGGGTGGTGTAGGAAGTAATCTTCATGTATCATAACCCGTGAAAGAATGTCCTCTGCCTATATACGAGTGATTTATTATGTTTGAGTCAGATTGACATCATGGCATGTAACCGTTACACATAAATTCAAATCATTGCAACTTTATTCTCTTTTTTTTGAACACTTCTTCTCTATTGTTAGATTGACCTTAGTTTCTCAGTTTTATCATACTCATCTGCATCAAATTGCTTCCCACCGGGGACTATTTTCGGTGACATCGACACTTTACAAGCCTGAATGTTTCAAATCTCAATCCTTAGTTGTAAAACAAAAATATCACAACATTTGAATCAGGAACATGACAACATATCAATATATTAATATTCGACAAGTTATTCCGTTAGATTCTTACTTTCTTCACATTTTTTTGCTTTATTTTATTATATTAATATTTTATAAAAACAAAGGTGCTTTTATTTGTCTGTGTAAACGTTAAAATAACGTTTCTTTTAAACCAAATAATAACTTTTAGTCTTGTATTTTATTTATTCATTATCTTCAACATATCTATCAAAATGTCTTTTTACCCATTTTAAATAAGATGGAATTTTATAATTCCTGCATTACAATCTTCTGGATATTGCTTTATACTTTGCTGTTTATTTAGCTCTGACAATTGTTGTTTTGTCAAAACAAGAAATTTATCATGAGTATGAAATAAAATGGGGCGATTCAATTTTAAAATATATAAATTAAAACAAAACAAGTAAGACAACAAGGTTAAAACCGTCTATTTTTCAAATATATTAAGTAAAATTCAACCATTAAAAATACGGTGACAAAATTGGTTCACGCACTAAACTAGAAAATTAATCTAATTCTACGGATAAAATTTTATTTTCTTAATATTTCTTATTTTTCCTCCACTATCTCACATAACTAAACAAATAAAAATAAATTATGCTACATTATTATTAAAATTGTCCATTTTTAAAATATATGAAACAAAGTTACTACATAAAAATTGTTCACGCACCAAACAAAGCTACTACATTTAAACCTTAGTAAATGTGGTTAATTTTCTTAAGAAGAAAGTAAAATTCCATTAGAGAGAGGACAGCGGAACAAGAATCTAGCAGTGGAAACAACGACCGACTATGCAGTAAAATGCGTTGCTAATAGATTATTACAGGACCGTAAAAGATAGTATCCCGTTGGCATCACGTCTCTTTTCAAACCAAATTCCAGACCCACACTCCGTACAAAAAGACTCCGCGTTCCCCTTTCGAACCCCTGAACCACAATCGACACACCACCAATCGGGATCCTCGCGCTATCTCTTCTCTCCGTAACCGTCACCGGCGTTCTGAATCCGATCCAGCGAACAGATCTCAGAGATCCGAATGGAGAATCTCATCTCTTTAGTGAACAAAATCCAGAGAGCTTGCACCGCCTTAGGCGATCACGGAGAAAACACTGCACTCCCCACACTGTGGGACTCTCTTCCCGCCATCGCCGTTGTCGGAGGCCAGGTCACACCTCCGATCTCTCTCTCTTATCCACTACTCTTCTCATATCCACTACTTTTCTCATCTAGAAACGAATCATGACGAATCGTGTTTCTTTCTCTTTCAGAGCTCAGGAAAGTCCTCCGTCTTGGAGAGCGTGGTCGGCAAAGATTTCTTACCTCGTGGATCAGGTCATCGTCGCTCCATTTCTCTCTATGTATTCCTTTAATCGATGCTTCTGATTTGAAACTCACTCGTCCGATTCGTCTTGCAGGGATTGTTACGCGGCGACCGCTGGTTTTGCAGCTTCACAAGCTTGAGGAAGGAAGCAGAGAGTACGCTGAGTTCCTACACCTCCCGAGGAAGAGGTTCACCGATTTTGGTACTTTTCTATTCTCAAGTTACAATTCACAACCTCTTTATTCTTTGCTATTGCTCGTAAATAAATAAATGGTTTATATGTATAAGCATCTCTCCAAGGTTGATTTAATGCTGTTGATGAATTTCAGTTTATGTATGACTGTTATTCGTGATCATGATCTTTAATTTGTGTAGTTGCTGTGAGGAAGGAGATTCAAGATGAAACTGATAGAGAGACTGGACGGACCAAACAAATTTCTACTGTTCCGATTCATCTTAGTATATACTCACCTAATGGTGCGTTTGAATTTTGTTTTTCTGTGACAATGCTTAGTAGATCAATCACACTATCCGTTTGTTTGACTTTGAGCGACCTCTTGGACTATTGCAGTTGTCAACTTGACGCTCATTGATCTTCCCGGGCTTACTAAAGTAGCTGTAGGTAAGCAACTAGTTGACATGTCTTTACTGTCGATGATTATCGGCTATGGGAGTTCTTAAATTTTATGATGCATAAGATACTGACTGATCTTTTTGCGAAAAATATAGAGGGGCAACCGGACAGTATTGTTAAAGACATCGAGGATATGGTTCGCTCCTACATTGAGAAGGTATGGTTCATTATAATGCCGTGATTGGAAATTTCTCGTTTAAGAAAGTAAGGAACACACATCGTTAGCAAGCATAATTTACATATGATTTTTACAATCATCATTTTACATATCTGAAAAACTTAACTTGGAAAGCAAAAATCTTGCTAGTGTTTATTTTTTTTCTGATTATTAGCTTCACAGTAGACATTTTTTGAAAAGATGTTTCCATGTGGGAAATATTCTATGCTGAATTTGATGTTAATTTGCAGCCAAACTGTATAATTTTGGCTATTTCACCAGCCAATCAAGATCTCGCAACCTCTGATGCGATTAAAATTTCCCGTGAAGTGGATCCTACCGGTAATTTCAAAATATTTCGTTTTCTTTCATCTTTGAGTACTCTTCTTGTTGCATATACTTGTAGGAGTTTTTCATTTGTTATTGAGTATTCATAACCAATGCGATAATTTGTTCATCATACAGCTATATATACGTGTGTGTGTGTGTGTATGTTGGAATATCTTTTAAAAACAAAATATAAAAATATTGGAACTTGCAGAGAAAATAGAGAGATTTAAATTGAAGAGAAGTAGCCATTGCAATTTATAAATGAGGATGTCTATGTATAGACTTACAATCTATTTGAAATTCTCAAAATATTTAATTTGCCATTCAATTTATTTTAAATTTAAATTAGCTAACTAAAATAAAACATCAAGGATTAAATCTGCAAAAATAACAAAAAACTGTCTACACTTTGTTCTAAAATCTAATTTTAGATACGCCAAAATATCTTAATTTTGACACTCAACTTTGTGATTTGACATAGAAATGCCAAGTTTGAGCTCTATGAATTTCAAACTTGATATTCTAAGTGCTTTAGACATTATGTTAACAAGTTGCCCATTAAATCTCATCAATTTGTCTAAATTCATGATCTTCAGCTAAATCTAACTCCAACTAAACACTATTTCTAGTCATTCAATATTTTCAATCATAGTTATGCTTAAACCAATGATAAAACAAAATGGAAAAAATAAATTTTAAATCCATTTGTTAGCATTTGTGCAACATTAAAAGTTTCTAGCATGTAGAGAACATTTGTAACTTTTGTAATTAAAATCGAGATTTAACTTGTAAAATTGTAAGATCCAACAATTTTACATAGTATTTTTGATTTATATCCTATGCATCATAGTAAAATCCCTAGCATCGTCGGATCATAAAATCGTTTGGATTGCCGTTTTATCTAAATTGGCCACCCGTTCACCTTTTTGGATAAGTGGATTCAATTCAAATAAACCTAAACCTAGTTCACCTGTGTGTCGTTAGCTGCAACATCAACCAATTAAAAATTAATGTGATTGAAGTTCACTTTTTTTTATTTTCCAGATGCAACACTATTCACTTTCTTGGTGAATGGGGCTTCAATTAACAAAATCCAATTAAAAATTAAAAGTGTTTCCCTTTACCTTCTTGGCTAAATTAGTCTCAATTAAAATGAAATCCAATTAAGATACACACACACACACACACACACACACACACATAGCATACTTTTGTGGAAAATAAAATCTACTATCTGTCTTATGATTCCACGATTTATGAAAAAGAGGTTTGTCTTTGTACCAACAATTCTTTAGCCAATTTGAAATTCCTAAAACATATAACCTGCCATTAGATTTATTTTAACTTTAAGTTAGCTAAACAAAACATAAAAGATCAAATTTGCAACGATTAAAAACACTGCTCAAACTTTATTCCAAAGTCAAATTTCAAATTAGGAAAGATAAAATGATAACAACATACCACTTTTCAAACTTCATTCCAAAATCAAACTTCAAATTAGGGAAAATATCATAACTGTAGCAGCATATATTTATCACAAACTCAATTAAAAAAATTAAATGATAATTATAAAATTAGAGTGTGATTAGTAGTTTGGTACTTCGTTATACATATGCATATATTTATCACAATTCAATTAAGAAAATTAATTGTTTCAATAGCACATTATCCTTTGAAGTGAGCCCCCTCACTTCAGCAGGGCCAAATTCTCATCATGGTTCTAATTGTTTTAATTCTTCATTTTTAAAAGCGTTATATTGAAGTGATCAGCTTAAAGAAAGTAAGTTGTTCTAATTCTTGGTTTATTCATTTCAAATTTTTAGGGGAGAGGACCATTGGAGTTTTGACAAAGATTGATCTTATGGACAAGGGTACTGATGCTGTTGATGTAAGTCAAAGAACTGTTATATCAATACCAATATAATGTGATAATTCATTGCAAGATTAGGGATTCTCATAACTATGGAAAAGGTGCATCAAGACATTTTTTTATGCTGTGAATATGAAATATTTAGATTTTTATACCTCCCTCCCTAAATGCTGCTCTACTAGTTCCCTTCTTTCTCAAGAATGGCCTTCTTTTACTGGAACAGCAAGAATGCCAATTATCAATCAATCACCAGAATTCACTGAGTTTCCTTAATTGATAAAAATGAGCTTGGTTTCGATTGAAACCAAATTCATGTTTATTCTTTTAACAGAACTATTTGATTTCAATGGACTCTAGTCATGGTTTCATATTGATCAGGAGGATAATGCAGTGTCTACCAGGCTTATGATTTTACAAGTTGAAATATTCTTTCTACTACAGAATTGAACATAGTCTCATTACTTACTTCATAAGTACTGATGTGTATGGCATATATATATTTTTTTTTTCTCAGATGTTGGAAGGAAGAGCATATAGGTTAAAGTTTCCCTGGATTGGTGTTGTGAATAGATCCCAACAAGACATAAACAAGAATGTTGACATGATTGCTGCTAGGCGTAGAGAACGTGAGTACTTCAATACTACCCCTGAATATAAACACCTTGCACACAGAATGGGTTCTGAGCATCTGGCAAAGATGCTCTCAAAGGTATAAAGATAAGATTTGTAGCATTGTTTGACTTATATTTAAATGTATTGCTTTTGTACTTAAAAGTTCCTTGTTTTATGTCTCAGCACTTGGAAACAGTAATCAAGTCCAAAATTCCTGGCATTCAATCTCTTATTAACAAAACAATAGCCGAACTTGAAGCTGAACTAACTCGTTTGGGAAAGCCTGTTGCAGCTGATGCTGGGGTAAGTTTTCTCTTTTTAAAATCCATTGTCATTTCGTTAGTTCATTGGTCAAAAGGCTGTCCTTCTAAACTTCTGCCATTGTGCACAAACTGTAAATATCCATTCCCACAATATGTTAGTTGATTTATTCATTCATGGTCGCTGTGGTAATGCGATTTATTCATTCATGTTCTCTCTCATTGACACTCTATTTTCTGACATTCTAGCTTAGTGTTTGAACTTTTTTAATGACTCATTACCCAACACGTGCAGGGCAAGTTGTACTCAATCATGGAAATATGCCGCTCGTTTGATCAAATATTTAAAGATCATCTTGATGGCGTGTATGTGTTTAATTTTCATAATCTAGTTTTGTTTCAAAATTATCTCCGTGCTGCATTCATTTTTGGTTTCAAACTAACTTCAATTATTTGTCTGATCTACTACAGGCGGCCTGGAGGTGATAAAATTTATAATGTCTTTGACAATCAGCTCCCTGCTGCTTTAAAAAGGTTGCAGTTTGATAAGCAGCTTTCGATGGAAAATATAAGGAAGCTTATTACAGAAGCTGATGGGTACCAGCCTCATCTAATAGCTCCAGAACAAGGATATCGCCGGCTCATTGAATCTTCTCTAATAACTATTAGGGGCCCAGCTGAGGCAGCTGTTGATGCTGTATGATTTCTTCATATGTGAATCATCTAATTTTCATAGCTGATAATCACTCCTCAATGGAAGTTTATTTAGATACAAAAAGTTTTATTGATTGAAGGTCCTCCTTTTACTTATTGTTCTTAGCTGACAAATTAGCCTCTTTGTTGATTAAATCATTAAAAACCTTGAATTGAATTTCAATCTTGTCAAAAGTTTGTAAGTTGATGAATTTTTCAAAATTAATATTTTGTATTGTGTGCTTTTTTCTTGATTGATTTATTTACACATTCCACTTGAATCTTTTGCTAATTTGTTCATGCTCATTGAAGTGTCATTTTAAATGCTCCCAGGTTCATGCCCTGTTAAAGGACCTGGTTCACAAAGCTATCAGTGAGACTGTGGTACGTTCCTGGCTATACATGTTTAACATTTCTGGAGTATTTCTTTTAACTTTATTTGATGTTCACAAAGCTATTGTGAACTTTAGCATGTTCCTAGCAGTACTTATTTAACTTTTCTGCTGTATAGGTGAGTGACAAGTTGTCGTACTTGTTAGTACTCTGATGTTTTCGCTAGCATTCCAGTGACAAAGTTCATGTTTTAATACCATTTTCAACAATAACAATAGCTTTATCCCAATAGGCAAGGTTAACTATGTGTCAGAAGACGCTTTTGGGTTCATCTAAAAAACAATTTCTATGATATTATTATTCACTTGGTAATACTTTTAATAGTTTCTTTCTTACACTCACTCTACCAACCTGTTTCCTGGTTTAGAAACCATGCAGTCTACTCTTCTCACACGTGTCTTTAGTAGCTTTCTTTGCACTAGTTCAAACCACCTTAATTGACTTTTTGACATCTTTTTTCTCAGTAGTTGTCACAGTAACAGTCCTCAATCTTTGTGTACACATTGTCTTAACATACTGTTTTCTACTATTCCACCCTTCCCCCTCTTTTTCCCTTGTTGACCATTTTGTCCATTTAACGACCTATATTTACTACAGTAGAGTATAATAACCGAATTGTAAGATGATAGAACTTTACTTTTAATGCTTCAGTTTAGAAGCTGAGAGCATGCATTGATATCTAACCCTTTCTGTATTTTGCTTCGCGAATTCTCAAATGGTTTGATGAAAAAAATTAACCTACAATACATTGTGAAGAGGGCTTCAAGAGACTTGGCCATAATTATTTAAGATGATTTTTGACATAATAATAAACCTGTCTTTCATTATTAGATGAAATTTGTATGGGTTTTTTGAATGCTGATCTATTTTGGAATTTCCAAAGTAATGGAGACAGGCTTCAATTTTGGGACTGATGACCCTTGTCCTTTTCATGTCTTTTATGATTATTTATGATCAAACTATGATCTGAAATTTTACCCGCTTTTACTTTACATATACTATAGTTTGAATCTTTTCTTTCCGCTAATCTAAGTTCTATGGATTCACAATTTTCCCAGCTAATAAATAACCTGGCTGATTTACAGGACTTGAAGCAGTATCCTGGCCTCCGGGTTGAGGTTGGGGCTGCAGCTGTTGATTCACTTGAAAGAATGAGGGACGAAAGCAAAAGAGCAACACTGCAGCTAGTTGATATGGAATGTGGCTACCTGACTGTTGATTTCTTTCGGAAGCTTCCTCAAGATGTTGATAAGGGTGGCAATCCCACTCATTCAATTTTTGATAGATATAATGATTCATATCTAAGGCGAATTGGTAAGTTTTACTCTTTGCATTCTCACTTGTTATATTACTTATTTGTTCTTGTAGTTTGATGTGTATGTTCCTCATTATGTTTGAAATGAACCACTAACTCACTTATAAACAGGAACAACAATTTTGTCGTATGTCAATATGGTCTGTGCTACACTGAGGCATTCAATTCCCAAGTCCATTGTCTATTGTCAAGTGCGGGAGGCAAAACAAAGTTTACTTTATCACTTTTTCACAGACCTAGGCAAAATGGAGGTAAAAAAAATGTTTTTCTTCCAAAGTTTGAGTTACATTTCTCTTTTTATCTTGATTTTTTCCGAATATAATGATCTATATTTGTTCTTGTTTAAAAAATCATGTGTATTTATCATTTAATTTTAATCATTCAAGCAAGACCGGATGGGCAATGTTTAGAGTTCTTATTTCGTGCAATAGTCAATAGTTCTCACCAATGGTTACATGATCATTGATTTTTAATTTTGATCATTTATAGTGTTTATTTGATTTCTTGATGAAGAGTTGTCATTTGATACAATATGTATGGGCTTTTATTTCATTTGGCTTTGATATTGGCTAAATAAATCTAAGTATTGACGGTTTGCATAATTCGTTTTGGCAGACCAAGCGTTTGTCCTCCTTGCTGAATGAGGATCCTGCAATTATGGAACGACGTAGTGCTCTTGCAAAGAGACTAGAATTGTACCGGAGTGCACAAGCTGAAATAGATGCAGTTGCTTGGTCCAAGTAGATATGTATGTTCATCACGTTTGTACGAAAGCTAGAGTTAGTGGTATTGCTATTTCCAGTTCAATATTCATTTTTTATTGTCATCTGGTCCATTTATATTGTCATCTTAGATAGATGGGACGACGATTATGAAAAGGGAGAAAATTGATTTTTTTGGGTTATATCTGGGTGATTATAAATCTTTCATTTTTTAGTCTTCCCGAATCTTGACTGCCCAATTTTTATTTTTCAAAAATTATTTGAGCATGTGTGTTGCATAAACATTGAATGAAAAGTGTGTGAAAAGTTAGGGTAGTATATTCGAAGGTTGAATCTGTCAACACTTCCTTGGTCACAGTTATTTGTTGGAGATCCAGACTCCTTCACACTAAAAATATATTATCTGAACTTCAAAATGAATAACTTGTCCTTTCCTTTTAGACTGACCGAGTCTTTCCATGCTCCAAATTGTCGTCTCCGAACTACAATTTTGCTGACACTACTGAGTTTGTAACTCGATTGTACGCTATTCATGCGAAATTTGTTATAAACACGTTATATGAATTTTATATATGAAAGTTATATTGACTTGAAATTATTTCATAATTCATTTATATAATTCAAAATCAACTTTGTTTCTTTCTTAAAATATTAAAGTATAAATCATATTATTTCTTATTGTTTTTTGTAAAATTTTATTTATGCAATAAAGGTAATATATATTTATAATTCCGCGAATGATCAATTAAAATTAAAGTTTATATAAAGTTATTGAATGTTGTGATATTTTATGTAAGTTATATAATGTTATGTGTTAATTGGTATACATTAAAAATTGTATCATATAAGAAAATTATCTATAACTATAAATAAATTCTATATATATATATATATATATATATATATATATATATATCATTTATTTATTTGCTTACATATCAAACTTTGTAGAAAAGTTAAGGCACTTACTAATAAACTAATGTTGATTTTAAAATAATGATGTAGTAAATGAATGTTTTAAATATTAAATATTCCTTGATATTTAGTGTAAGTTAAACTTATTATATATATTTATGTATTAGAGATTACCTTACTTTATTTTCACCTTGCATCCATTTATTTTCCTGAAATTCTAATGGTTTTAATGAATAATTAATCTTTACAATTTGATTAAGGAATGTGGGAAAGAATGAAAAGAAAAAAATAATACTATTTAGATAATAAATAGTATTATTTTAAAAAATAATCATTAAAAAAGATAATAAATCACATAAATATATTAACATTAATATAAAAATAAAGAAATTATATAAATGACAGTATTTAGATAAATAGATAAAAAAATTGTACAAAAACAAAGGTGAATGAAAAAGAAATATGGTAAAAGCAAAAATAAAATACTAAAAAAGAAGAGGGAAAATTTTGAGAAAGAACAAAGTAGGATAGATATCTATTGAATTTTTGTTTAAATTAATAATTTTATTATTATTATGTTTAATTTTTAAGATAAAGTATCATGCAAGTTTGACACTTAAATATACCATTTTTTTATATTTTTAATAACATTAATTTCGATCATTATTTTTCAATATTAATTTAAATTATTTTCATTTTACTCTATGTATTTGGTAAGCATGTTGAAAAAACATTATTAAATGTTCTACTCCTTCATAATCCCTCGTATCAATTAAAATTATAACAGAAAATTTGTGTTGGAGAATTGCTGGAAATAATTGTTAATCTTTATGCCATTTTCCCCCTAAGAAAAGCTATATCATATCTCGGTGGAAGAAAGTGAATTGTCGTTTGTACGTGAAAGTTTAAAGCTGTGGAGCAACCATTACGACTTTGGAGAACTAAATAATTAATTAATGTACAAAATTAGATAATTTAGTTAACAATATCAAAACTATTCCAAATTAATATTTTAAAATATTTTTAATATTAATAGGTTTCCTTCACTTTTATTTATTTATAGACCAGTGAAAATAAAAAATGTATCATTATAATAATTATTAAATAAAAATATTACTAAATTAATTTTTATAAAAAAGTAATCAGGAAGATTTTAGATATTGTCGGAATTTTTATTAATAGAAGAAGATATAGATATTTTATGTATACAGTTATTGTTCTAAAACTGTCGAAAAATCTAATTCCCACATGGTGAAACAAAACTGTACTAAATAAATAGAGTTGGTTGGGCCCCTATCGCGATCGAAGCGGAATTCCTCAAACTGGCAAACCGTGGGTAACGATCACTTTTTCCATTTCAGTTTTCTTGGCTTAGATGCGAATATTCTTCCTCTTCATTTGAATTTTACATCTTCATTTCAAGAATCTTCAGTGCGGAATGAGCCGCAGTATTCCTGTAAAATGGAATTGTTTTTTCTTCTCCAACATTAAACTGTTCTTATCCATATAAACCATATTCTCAAAAATACCATGGATTTGATTTTATTGAATATCCTGATGAAGCGCAATTAATTGCTTGATTTCCTGACAGATACTTGATAGTTTCTTTTCTGATAGTTTCTTGTGTTGCAATTAGAAGGAACCCATGGCATCTGAGAGGGAATCTTTTGACCTCTCAGGACCTTTGCATCTGACTAATGTCTTCTGGTAAGATCTTATCGAACTAAATATTCTGCTTTAATTAATTATTTTTCGCTGGTTTCTGTCTACATTTCTTATTCACCACTGATTTCTGATGTGTAATACGATTGTCAATTGCGTGATTATACTTGATGCGAGGGACGGATGTATTTGGTGGAGGCAATTCACGAAGTTCGAAATTTTCTTTTCTTAATAATATATACACGTGTAATTGTAAATTACCCTTCTAATTTGAAATTCTACATAATAGATCAATTTATAATGAGTATGACCCCACTATGAAACTAATACAATATGGTTTTACACTTTAGGTATGAGATTGTGGTTTGGTTGGGTATGGTTGATGCTGCCACAGTCACAGTCTTGGATTATTCCCTGTCTTTACCAAGAAGATTTGTCATGAAACTATGACCATGAAATTTTTCAGATACCTGTTTTTCTTTATTAGACTGCGTGTATTTTATCAAGGCACTCTGTTTATTAAAAGCCTGATACACATAGGATATTCCTTTTCCATGGAGCTTCAATATTGAAAATTCTTATGAACTCAGTAGTTGTATGCTAGGATTGGTGTTTTTTTGGTCCTCTATTTGACATATCTGGCTTATACAAAATAGTGTATCATCTAACTCAGGGATAACTCGAATCATCGGATGGCAGTTGCTGCTAGTTTGGTCCAAGGTGTTTACATTCTAGAAAGGGATAGGCAAGAAAAACGCGAAGGTTCAGAGGCCCTTGCACCTCCTTGGTGGACATTCTTCCAATTTCAGCTGCTCCGTCCGCTTGTAGACGATGTTGATTCATCTCTCTTTGGAGCAATATATGAGTTCAGGCCTTCAAATTCTCAGCAGAATGATACTTTATATAGAAGTCCACGTTATGTGATTGCCTTTAGAGGAACTCTAACCAAGTCACACTCAGTTTCGCGTGATGTTGAGTTGGATATCCACTTCATCAAACAGGGTCTTCATCAAACTTCTCGCTCTGAAATAGCTATTCAGGCTGTCCGAAACATGATAGAAACGGTTGGGGATTCAAATGTTTGGTTGGCTGGACACTCCCTAGGATCAGCAATGGCAATGCTAACTGGGAAAACAATGGCCAAAAATGGCATATTTATTGAATCTTTTCTTTTCAACCCGCCATTTGTATCTGCTCCAATTGAGAGAATCAAGGATGAGAGAGTGAAACATGGGATTCGATTTGCGGGCAGTGTGATAACTGCTGGACTCGCCTTTGCTATGCAAGCCAAGCAGTCCAAGGATTTATCTGTTGATCCATTTGCTGCTTTGGCTGCCTGGGTTCCAGGTTTGTTTGTGAATCCATGTGATCATATCTGCTCAGAATATATTGGATACTTCGAACACAGAAGAAAAATGAATGACATAGGAGCAGGAGTCATTGAAAGGTTAGCAACTCAAAATTCACTTGGTGGCCTATTAATGAGTGCATTTGGGAAGGAATCTGAACCTCTCCACCTCATTCCTTCAGCTTCTCTGACATTAAACGTTACCCCTTCTCGCGATTTTAAAGAAGCTCATGGTATTCACCAATGGTGGAAAGCTGACTTGCGGCTAGAACACAAGCTCTACAACTACACGTAGTTCCTGTACATATCTATTGCGATACATGTAACATGTAAGTTAATTCTCTAACCCCATTCAGAGATCTCAGTATTATGTATTTGTTATAATCATCGCTCCCTCTTGTGTTATTTAAAGAGTTTTAATGAATTAACCATCTTCTGAAAAACCTTTCTCTCATTCAATTATTTTTCTTGTTTTTGTTCCTCGTGTTATGGTCATATCAGGAACCACTGCTTCTCTTATATATCCCTTAACAACATGCTATAACCTCATAAATGTACAAAATATCTGAACCTTACCAAAAAAGGGTTAAGTATCACACTAAGGTTTGTCTTAATGAATTACTCAGACATAATCCTACCTCATCTACTTCTGTCTTACTTTTTATTTCAGATCAGCGGGGCTCTGGAAATACATAGCCCCATGTATGTACCAGGCATGCTATAACAGAATATCAGAATCTGTAAAAGTTTGAACATTTTTTTTAGCAGAAATAGTGGAATACTTGTCAGCCTCGACAGATAATCCTTAACTTTTTCATAACTATTACCCTAACTATTGTTAGAACTTCCAACAAAAACAGAATATTAGAAAAATAAATAGTTATGAACATTAATGTTTAATATCGAAAAAGATGTTTAGGATTTTATGTGATCAACTTATACCTAATAATAATGATGAATCTTCCCAATTTATTTCAGTGTAAAAATTCCAACACGTACAACTCAAATTTTTGTAATTTGAGTTCATGAATCAATTGACCATATACTCAAGGTTAAATACCATATATTTTAATATGTTCATGTGAGATTTGCATGGTTTGTTTTCACATACAACAATATCTCTTTGGTCCATCACATTATTCAAAATACGATATATAGGTATAATTGACGTGGATAAATTAAACTTAATTTTTGAACTTAAATTGATATAACACTTATTTTCTCTTATGAGAGCAATATTTGACAGCTAGGTTGAGCTCTTATAAATAACCTTTTAAAAATTAATTGAAGGTTAATCTCAAGTGGTTAATGAACTTGTTCAAGGAGAAAGTTTAACAGATCAACAGTTAATGATAGCAACTTTAAGATCAAGACATTGATATTATAATGAGGGTTTAGGTCATACTTATCTTTTAGCCTTAATTGTTGTACTTTGTTTTGATATGTTTAAAATATCTCAGATACTTACTATCCGAACTAAAAATGATTTACATACATTTTTCTTTTTTAACTTACCCCAAATAACAAAATAAATAATATTTCAAATGTGACCGTATTTATTATGTTAAGGAAACGCTCACATTTTTATGGTGTTATTAAGTTAATATACATTAATATTGTAAGTCACATTTAAAAATAAAAATAAGAAAGTTATTCCTTGAATTATTGAATAACGCAATTAAATATAATTATTTCTTATATATAAATTTTGTACTTAAATATGATTTTTTTTTTTTGAAATTTAAAGTCTTGTTTTAGTCCTTGAATTTTTTTCCCCCTTAAATTTGGTCCTTAACCTTTTGAACTCTTTTACCATCAATATTGTTTAAAAAAGTGCTTTCAATACGAGTCTCATTTGAAAGAAGGATAATTATTTTTTTTTTACCGTGAAGGATGATTAAAAAATGTTAAAGAGATATTGTGATCAAAATAATACATCATCACATACAATATCACTATTCAATGTATGGTCTCAACCAAAAAACAAAGTTTTTTTTTTATTAAAAGTTTATCATTATTATTATTATCATAATTTGAAAATAATAATAAATATTTTTTATAGAATATATTTTTGTTTAATGATAGTGTAATGAACACATTTTACAAATCATCGTAAAAACTGTAAAGAGAAGACAATATCACAACACACATTAACAAAAGATGACGACTAATTTTTAATTTTAAACTATCCCAATATATGTTAGAACTTTTAACTGTAAGAAACGATTGTCAAAGTAGTTTATGAAGCAATTCGAGAATTTAACCCTAAGCACATTCACTTAATTCGAAAATTCAAAGAAAGAAATTAAAATCCAAACATAGTAATACAAGAAGAATTATATATTATCCGTAAAAAGAAAAATAAACCTAAAAAAACAAATAAAGTAGTTAACCCATTATTAAGGTTGGGCGTTTGAACAGAGTAATGTCAAAATCACATAAACTAACGAAAATACATAACTAACAACATTGGTGTTTCCATCGAAATAAAGGTAAATATAGAATTACTTGCTATCAAACAAGACAAATATAGGAATGCCCTTTTTTTCTCACCAAAACCATTCAATTCATTCCAATTTTCACACCAATAGTCAAATTAGTATCACTATCAACAATGGAATCCAACTTTGCTTAACCAACAATTAATTACCATCACAAAAGCCAAAGAAAAACAGCTTCTTTCTTTCTCTCTCTCCATCTTCCTTTCAAACTCATCATTCTCCTTCACTTTTTGCATCTTTACTTATGCTTTAACTTATCCCAATAAAGCAACACCCATTCACACTTGCATCAAAACTTCCGCAATTCGAGGAACAAAATGGCCAAACTTTGAATTGGGGAAGGAAAATTGAAAAAAGGGTCTTTACAATTTTAACCCTCAAGCCATGGTTACTCAAGGTGACTAACAATTACACTGATTATTATATACTTAATTTACTGGTGAAGTCTACAGTAGCAAAAAAAAGAAAAGAATTAGCAGTGAAAACCTAACACGGATCCATCGGTTACGGCAATGGCGACCCTGCAACCGGCTTTCGCGTAAACATGATGGGTGAAGAAGTGTAAGACTTTCACGCGGCCCGCCATCTCCAACTTGGACTCGATTTCCATAGTGGGCTCAATCCTAAGCCCATAGTTGAAGCCCACTCCGTCGCCGTTGGCCAGAGTGGGCCCCACCCTGTTGGGCGCGGAGAGGGGGAAGGACTGGACGGAGAAGGTGGCGGCCATGTACTGCGTCCGGCCGGCGTCGATCTCGCCGGCCGGGATGAACATGAAGCCGACCTGGCTGCCGGAGTAGAGGAGCTGGAGGGAGCTGTCGTAGTGGGAGAAGGCGGCGCGGTTAGGGTTCCGGACGGCGGCGTATTGGGAGAACGTGAAGTTGACGGTGCCGTTAACGACGGAGAACGAGGGGAGCTGGACGGCGTTGACGGCGATCTTGGGGTCCTGGGGTTTGAACACGGTGTAATACACAATGAGGACGACGATGACGATGAAGATTAGGAAGATGGAGGCCACCACGCAGGAAGCGAGGTTGGTGCGCCCCGACGGCGGACGCGGCCGTTTCGGCCTCGGTGCGACATGGGGCGGAGGAGCTCCGGCCGCCGCGGCCTGCGGTGGTGGAGGGATAGCCAGAGTGGAAGTGTGTGTTGTTGAAAGAAGCAGGAAAAGGATATGGAAGAGGATGTGTGCGCATAATTTAACGATGAGACAAAACTAAACCCACATGGTTTAAGAAAAATAAAAGAAATTGTCGCAAAATATAAAACAAAAATCGCTTTTCTTTTCTCTTTCTCGGTTCTGCTTTTCAATTTTTGTAGTGCTCTATTACTAGTATTTCCACCTCTCCTAATAAAACATTAATTTTATTACTTTTTATAGAAAACAAAAATCATACTTTTTTCAAATATTTATTAACTTCATTTCATTTAATAACATTTTCTAAACAATATAACATTTTCTAAATAACATTGATTAATAAAGAATAGTAGTAATATTAGTAAAAATAAATAGATTTTTGTCTTGTAGTGAAGAGTGTTGTTGACTGTGTTGGAGTGAGAGGACTACATGGAGTAATGACGGTGGTCCCTCTGCCGCACTAACATTCTTTTCAATTACAACAACTGCCTCTTTATGCAATTTCTGTCACAAGTTTTTACGGTTACTGTTTCAAATTTAAAGCAAAAACATTAAATTAATTGAAATAAGATATTTTATTAAATATCCACGGATTCACATAATTATTCTAAGATCTATTATATAATGTTAAAACAAGATTTAATTAACGAAAACCATTTGTAAACACATGGTAATTCTTAATCCCGTCACTTTCTAATATTAGGAATGTAAATATGAGTTTGAATTCACATTTAATAAAAAAAATTATCTTGACATATTTAGATTGAGATTTGTGTTAATTCTTTTTATGTAATTATATTTTAATATAGAGAATTTTTCAACAGTATGGTCATTGTTACAAAGTCTGGAAGTGTCAGATGTTGGGTTTGACAAATGAGACCAGTTGTACCAAAACAATTCAGGCAATCGAGCTCCGTGATAAAATGCTAGCTGTTATACATTACTTTGCTCTAATATCATTCTTTATTGTAAAACATGTGCTTTTACATTGCATACTCTATTTTTATTTTATTCTTTTATTTTAAATGGATAATTTTCCTTTTATGAAAGACTTTAATTTAATTTTTTCACCGAAAAGTGGATTGGTTGAACGAACTTGATTTTGTTTGATTAAAATTAGAGCTATCAGAAGGTCCCATGCATTGTGGTAAACAATTCAACATATTAATTTATTTTTAGCTTTTCGAACTCATTTTCAACATATTTTTCAACCCTTTCAAAATAATCATATTCTATATAGAGTTACATGTATCAAAAGTCAATTTGAACTGACATCCATTCAGCTACATTTAATTTTGGTCGCTCTTCACATAAGCTCCTTCAAAAATTGAGAAGAAGGAAACACAAAGCCACATTAATCAAAATAAAATTACATATATGACTCTTTGATGTTAAAATAGGACCAGTTAATATTCTCAACTAAAATGAATGATTTTTTTTTTCTTTCAAAAATTAGTTTGTTTTTTTTTTATGTTTCAAAACAATTTAGAAAACTTTTTTTTAATCAATTAACAAGATTATTATAAAATTTATTACTAAAATTGAAATCAATCCCAAAGAAAAATTAAAAAAAATATTTATAATAAGAAAAAAATCAAAATACAAATTTTTTTATGCTATCTATATCTGGATTTGTTACAAACTTTAATTAGAAATTGCACTAAAGATCAAAAATTTCAAATTATAAATGTACCTACATAATCTCAAAATCAAGATTTATGATGATCAAACCTCCGTATCATAACCAAAATTTTCTCCTTTGAACATGATAAAAACAGGGATAAAAATGGAAAGAAAATAATGGTAAAACTAATAATTAATAAGCTAAATGAAATTTTAACAAATTGTGAAAAAACTTATAAATTTAATCAAATCAGTGGCTAAATTAAGTAATATAAATATGAAATGTCATAAAAATGATTAAACGTATTGAAAATTAAAATAAATAATATATTATTAAAGGTGAAATTTTATTAAAATATTTTCAAATTAGAAAAAGTAGACATGAGTTATAACTATAAGTGGATTTAACCAACTAAATAACTTGTTTGACTAATAGAGAGGTTAGTAAATAAGTTTTCAGTATTATTATTATTTTCTTATCATTGTTCTAATAAATAATGTTCTTCTACTTTCTCATTACCGTTTTTCTATATAATGTTTAATATTTTAAAAACAAGGGTTTAATATTAACATAGAAAAAACAATATAACCAGCACAATATATTTTATCTATGAAATACAAATTACATTCACATACCCTTTTACATTACTTATTTAAATTTATCAATTAATTTAACAGCTAAGTTATTAAAAAAAATTAATTGAATGTGTTAGGTTAAAAATACTTTGATCAAATACTAACTATAAATTAACAACGAATGACTAAGTATATGCACAATGCCTATGATAACTAACATTTAGCAAAAACCTTCTCGTGTTCATGATGAAATAGCAAGTAGACTTTCTATCTACTTCCCTTTCTTCAATGTCCAACCAGAGATCTTTGTATTCCAATCGCCAAGCAACAACTAATTTTGAGTGGTTTATGTGAGACAAAAAAAAAGTGATAACATTAAATTATAAAAAATTAAAAAGTTCTTATCAAAATTAAAAATTATTTATGTGAAATAAAAAATTAATATAATTATTTTGGAAATCATCTATTTCTTAACCAAAACTTATGTTGGAGTCTCTTCTTTCTTATGCACAATCAATGCTCATAATCAGACCACATGGTTGTCATTGTCTTTTTCACTTTCTTGACTATTAGTAGAATCGTTTTTACTTTCTTCTTGAATCAATGTCATATCATAATGCCAAATTGCCAATGCGTAGCCACACACAATCATCAAGAGAAAAGAAATACTCTGAATGTTCTTCAAAACACATACAAAAATGTCTGCTTATTTAAATTATACAATCATTCCAATACTTGCATGTTTTTGTTTGTTCCCTTATCATATAGCGACAAGTCCAACTAAGATGCAGGCAAAGAGTAAAAAATTCATTCCATAAACCCCCTAAGATTTTACATTTTTAGGGGTGACACCTAACGTGTAACATTTATTATGTACATGTGACAGATCCAGTTCTTTGTCACAGCTCGTACAATTCTACTATGATATATGAAACCTTAGTATAATACATCTTATTTAGACCCTTGCTTTATGTTCAACACGACATTACAATCCTGAAAAAAAGTTCAAAGAATCATCCAAAAATAGACAAGAACATGATGATGAGGCCTATGTCTAGAACACATCAATCCATATCACAGTTTATGCAACCTGCAGTCCATCACAAAATGGACTCATACACTGAATACACCTATAACTCAGAAAAAGAGAGTCTACTTTTCAAGCTTCTCAAGGTGGGAATCCATGCTTTGAGAGATGGCTTCAAGAAATTCTGGTTCCTCCATGCCTGGATGCAAGGAATCTTGGGCTTGCTCA
This sequence comes from Vigna umbellata, assembly GCF_029865625.1. Taxonomy (NCBI): domain Eukaryota; kingdom Viridiplantae; phylum Streptophyta; class Magnoliopsida; order Fabales; family Fabaceae; genus Vigna; species Vigna umbellata. Next base: position 42,260,858 of record NC_142165.1, on the reverse strand, counting down.
ATAATCTGTTCAATCACAGATTCCTTGTTCAAATTTTCCCTACACATTATGCTTCCTATTTCGTAGGGAGTAAGGCCTCTCTCAACACCTTTCTTCAGCAACATTGTGGAAATGCGAAGTGTTCTAGCACACTGAAGTGGCATATCCCAGCCATAACATTTCAAAAGTTCCAAGTCTTTTTCAGCATCCAGAGAATTTATATATTCAATCGTCTCAGGAGAGTAAGGCTGACGAGCTTGCGGCCAGTAAAGCCAATCAAATGTGCAATCTTCAAACTGCAGAAACAATAATCAAGTCACTCCATATTCAATCAAGATCAGAATAATCTTGAGTCATAGAATGTGAACTTTACTAGTACTATGCATCAATGCAACGATCACTTCAGTTATTCCACACACCTAGTTTGCATAAAAAATAAGTTACAAACAGCTAGTAAATTATGCTCCTCCATATCTTTCAAGGAATTAATCATGTCACAAGAAGGAAATAATTTATCTGCATTAGAATCACATATGGGATATGTTCTGCAATGTGGATGCCAAAAGGGATGCAAAATTAGAACATAAATACAGAAGAAAAAAGTGGAATTAGGATGTGTTTGATCTTGTTTCAGTTTAAATTTGATATTGGACTCAGAATTAATTCCTCGATCCAGCACTAAACATGTGAGTATTAATCTAAAATCATATTTGCCGGTATTTCAACATGATTTTGGATGATTGGTCTGCACATAATGGGAAAAGAAATGCTTACTTTATCTGGTAGACAATAGCCATGATCAATAGGAATGAGCTTTATCTTGCCATCTGCTTCCTTTCTGATCAATATATTCCCACCATGCCTGTCTGCATTGGCCAATCTTATATCAAGCACAGTAATCTTATGCACTTCCTCCACTGGGAAAGCCCAGGGTCCGAAGTCCTCACAGTTACCATCATTACTAGTGAACTTCTGCAGTGATCCGATCTTAACATCTTTTGAGGAGCAAGAAAACCCATTTGGGTGGTTAAACTTTTTGTGTAGGCACTGCACCATAACAGTAGGGGGAACACCAGAAAAGCCTACTTCTTCACCTGATAACAGACGTGGCCCACTCTTTGGATGATCCAACAAGTATGCTGCAACTTCCCTCAAGGCTCCTTCACCAACCTTTGTCCCTATTTTCAAACCTTCGCCATTGGTTGAACTCGGAAGACCTCTTGGGTTGTTCACAGCCATCGGTTCCTCATCCATTGGCTTAAAAACAGAAACATACTCCTGACCTGTTGAATCTTGCATGAAGTAAGTCCCTCCAGTGCCCTCAGAGGACCTAATAGGGTCGTTTCCTCTCTTCAAACCTTCAAATGTGGAGTTTATCATATCCCAGAGGAAAGGAAAAAAATTGATCTTGGGATTCAGAATGATTGGTTCCAACCAAAAACATACGTCAGGTGGCACATTTGCTATGTGAACATGTTTGTCCCTATTATGTTTCACTACTTCACCTGGTGCCTTCACGGAGAGCTTCAAATCCTTCTGAATCGGGGTGGTCCTAATCTTGGCCGATTTCTTAATTATCAAATGAACCACATCGTCTTCACTCTTGCATATGTCATGGAAGACACTCTGATCATCGAGCTTCTCACCATTGCAGAAAAGCTCTTGATCATCCTCAAGATCAATGAAACCTTCCCCTTTTTTTCTAATGCGTTGTTTCAGATAACCCACATTTCGGTGTCTGTCGATGTGGAACTCATACTCCTCCCCAGAAACGGTCCTCACAACAATGAAAAGAAGATCAGAGAGTCGAAGAACCATGTGAAGAACATTGCCGTCAGCGACACCATACTCCTTGATAAGAGTACCACTCCGAGCTAGCTCTCTGCCACCGAAAACCAACTTCTGCTTTTTCACCACGAAGCCTTTGCACTGTTGAATCCTCAGTTTCACCGAAGCAATGGAATCAGACTCCAACACGCGCATTGGGGTCACAGCGCCATCCACAGTGAGGTAAATCAAGATTGGCTCACCAGAACAATGTCCCGGCTGCCCTTCCCATTGCCCCTTCTCTTCGCAAACTGAACTCAAAGCAAACTCAGCAATTGACATCTCTCAAAGTCAATCACTTTTTTTCCCTTTTTCTTGTCCCGGGTTCCCAATTTGCCTTACCTTATCTTACCCGTTTTCTGCTTTACTCCGAAATTATTATTTTGATGATACAACTCAATGGGACCCAAATAAACAAGACAGAGAACCTGTTTTTGAGGTGCCCAGAAGGGAATTTTGATTGTGCTGCGGGAATGGATGATGGAACTGGACGATGGAATGAAGAATAACGGTAAAAACAAAAACAAAAGCAATAACTCTCGAACAAATGGTGGAAGCGAAGCAAGCGAGAGGGGACTCTTACCAAGAGGAAAGAACCAAAGGAAAAAGTGAGAGAATGAAGAGCTTAAAAGGAAAGGATGGTCGCAGAGAGGGTGATGAATTGCGGAAGAATTGAGAAGAATAATGGGATTGTGGCATTTTCCGATATCGATGTACGTGGTGTGTTATGTGTTATCACCACACCACAACAGTGAGTGAGGGACCGAACTTCTTGGTCCGATAAACCAGTGACGTTGTAGAAGAAAGGAAGAGTGTGTGAGATAAACGGTATTGTAGCCGTTGCCTTTTTATACAGTTTTGACCCAGCCACTATAACGGTGACTTAACACCCTATTCTTCCTTGCTTTTATTTTCTTTTTAACCTACCTCTTGCCGTCAACCTTAACAGCAATCCGTTTCCTTATTTAACCAGGATTAATAGCTTAATGACCATCATTAGTGTGAATTCATGGAAATTAAGCGGTATTATTACTTTTTCTGTTTCAATTTTTTTTTAATTTAAGATTATTACTATGGGCAGTATTTAATTTGAGTCTTCTTCGTCTTAATGATACTGTACTACTTATTAATGAAAGTTAAATATGAAATTTAAATGTATTGGAAAATTATGTTAGATGTGCAATAATGAACATTGAAGATTTTCTATTTTGAATTCATTACGTGTTTACTTTTTAGTGGTTAATTTTACTAATTCAAAAAATAATATAATTTTTCAAGAAAAGGTCATGTTATTAATCAAATTAAATAACTTCCGTAATTTTTCTTAATTTGTTAAAGGAATTTTTAAATTCACAATAGCCATTAGTTGTTGCAAAAGAGTGATAAGACGGTATAATTGTTTAGTTACAAAACTATATTAAAGCGAGGAACAAAAAAACAAAGTTTAAACTTAGATAGCTCCCTTCAATGGGTAAACTTACTATGATAATAATTTAAAAGACATTAATTAAAAATTATTAAAATATTATATCAATAAAGAATATTATTTATTGTTATTTATTTTTTATATTATGATTGAAAAGAATAATTAACATCATAAAAGGAAGTGTTTATTTTTAAAAATATAATACTGTTTAAAAGACAATTTTAAAACAAAATTGATTTCCTTTTCTTTTAAATATATTTTACGATACTTTTTATGAAATTAATAAATTTATAACTACAGTATAATCGTGTAAATTCATGTATTGTTTATTAGTAAAAAGAAGATTGCATTGGTTTTTATATAATATGTTATAAGATGTTTAGTTTTTATATAATTGGTTTAATGTCTTAATAAATCTCTATTTTTATTTAGAATTTCAAATAGGTCCTTTTTTTTTATCTCAATTGAGTCCTTATTTTTATACAATTGAATCAAATAGGACCTTTCCGTCAAATTGAAATGACGCCATTGAACCTCCACTGCAGTGAAATGTCTTAACGGCGTCATTTCAATTTGACGGAAATATTATATTTGATTCAATTTTACAAAAATAAGAACTCAATTGAGATGCCAAAAAAGAAAGAGACCTATTTAAAATTCTAGGTGAAAATAGGGACCTATTGAGATATTAAACCTATATGTAATTTATATTAGAAGAAGTTATGAATAATGTTGTCGGAATCTTGAAGATTGCAATGCAATGAAGATTCAATGGTAGAGTACTATGAGGGGTTTGTCTTTTTCCTAGAATTAAAGTTGCAGTGCTTTAGCAAACACCTTCACATTCACAAAAGCAGTTGGCAAAAACATAGATACTTGTTTTATTTTGTCTCATGACCCTGAATTTCAGATTCACTCATTTTGTGTTGCTTTTTGCTCCCTAAAGATCCTTATTCACTGAACAAAACTTTCAACTTGTAAATAAAACTATAGGTTTAGCTTTTGTTATAAGCAAATTAATGTTATGAAATTCAGCTATGTCTATGGGAATGTGGGATTTGGTGTCCCATGACTTTGAGATCTACATTAGTACTAATAATGCACTGTAGTAATGAGAAAAGATGTTAATGAATTTTATTTGACCCAACATAATTCAACTTTTTATGTGTATTGATATATGTTTTCCAATGTCATGATTCTTCATCACATGCTCCTTGACCCAAATATGTTTCTCGTGTTAATTACTCTTCTTTTTTTTTTCTTTTTTTTTAATTTCAACCTAGTTAGAGCAAACTCTATATTCATATGATACATATCTTAGTTCTTTTTTTGGATTATGTGGTAAAAAGTAGTAATACCTATTATACAATACAATTTTGATATCTTAGAAACTTGACCATTCGAATAACTTTACACTATCATATATATTCTTATTTGAGATATTCACCACATGTGAGTATCTGAATTTTCTTTTAATGCACTTTACTAAAACAACTGATAATCATTTAATTACAGAAGTTCAATATAGAGTAATATAAATAAAATATAATCTACAAGTAAAAGTTAATTAATGCATATTTACTTATTCGTGTTATTTGCTTATTTTAGTGTATTTTCTTTATCAAATATATATAATTTAACTAATCAAATTTAACCGTAGAATCAATGCATATTTTGCACTTTTGGAAATGTTTTTACTGCATTCACAAATTATATTAACACATTTTTTTATTATTATAATGAAAAAGTCAACAGTAATACATGTGTTTTTTTACTTGTTTAGTATTAAAGGGTTATTTCAATAAATTTCCATTTGATTATAGAATCTGAGATTAAATTATGGATTAATTATATTTTTATTTTCTAAAACTCAGGGCATATCTGATTTTTATATTCAATTTTTTTTTAAAAAAAATAGTTTTAATATCTCACTTTAGAAAAATATAATTATAATTTTTTAAATTTATTGTTTGGAGACTTAAAAACGTTAAGTTTTATCTAAACTTAATTGGCATTAAGAAAAGTTATCTGACACATATATAAATAATGTTTTAGCAAGCAACATATTCCCAAAAAAAAACCTAAAATCATATTTTTCAAATTTTGGAGACTCAAATGAATTGTTTGTAAATTTGAAGGACCAGAAGTGAATTAACCTCAAATTTCATTAACTAAAAACATAAAAGATGTAACAAAGATTTTGAGACAAAATTTAAAATGAAAAATACTTGGAGAAGATTCAATTTGGACTTTCCTAAAAGCAAGAATCTTCTTACATGCATCAAATTTCTTCGTCCACCTCATCAAAAAGCTTCAGGAAGAATTTTTTTTCTTAATAAAAGGAGTGATTGTTTTCAGAAAAATATTTCCAGATTCCGGAGTGATATGGTGTTGGAAGAAATATGACAGGGTGCAGAAAGCAACAGCTAACATTGCATGACTAGGTGTTTTTGTCTACCAAAAATCGACAAAAGTGTCATTCCTTTTGGTTGGTTGATCGGGGAACCCATGTAGCTTGTAGCCCAGGCTGCAAGTACAGAACAACTTCTAAACTCACATTAGAAGACAGTGTGTTATATATGTATCTGCTTAGGGCAACATTTGAAAGAAATTGAGGCTTAAATTGCAAATAAGAGGAATAGTATATGTATTATTCAAAGATTATCTCTTTTAGTTGCGTAATATTGATGTTCACACTGTGGAGATTCTCCTTCTAAGGAGCTACTGCTGTTTTTCTCAGGGGAGGAGCTGCTTGTATAGTCTTCAATGCCTGATGTTTGTTTAAAGCTAGGAAACTGTGTATTAAGATCCCTGCAATGATAAGTAACTACTGTTTATAACTAATTTGGATAATCTCCAGGAACAGAAGGAAGTTCTGATGTTTTTCTAGAACAATTATAATATCATATTCATGACAACATCTTTTCAATAACCAAGCTTATTTTTAGCCTTGTAGTAGTAACAAAGGAAGTGGATGATAAAGAAGAACATTAAAAAAAAATCCTTTAGCTGCATGGTAGAATTGCTAGATTTTGTGATTATTACTTTAAAAAGTCATATTTAAGATTATTTTTAGTATGTTGACATTGTAAAAATATGTAAACAATAATAGTTTAAAATTAAGCTCAGAAAGTTCATGTAAATTATAGATTGTTTGATTTTAATACATTTTGAGCATATATATCTTTTACATTCCACTTATAATTAGAAGTTATAGTATGTATCTCATTTAATTTTAAAAAAATAATAATATTACAAATCTCAACATTTACTATTACTATTACTATGCATGACACTTTGACATTTCATGGTTAGATATTTGCATGCCATCTAATAAAATTTGATTACAGAAATATCAAATTGAATATTATATTGATGTATAAATATGAAAATATAGCTTCAATTTTTTTTTTATATATACAATATTATAGTATTAACTTGTGATGAACATCAAATTAAAAAATTGTTTCGAAAAAATGTTATTTTTTTAAAAAAATGAATTTGGCACGGGGATTAAAAATATAGCATAACCAAACTAAAATTGTGGAGGAATTAACGTTAACTTTTCAAGCTAGGTTACATAGGTCGAAGCCTACAAGGAATTAACATTAAAGTGAACTAAAATTGTCCATCCATTGGGGAATCGATTGGTCGTTGAAAATGAAATCGTTTTTATGTCAGGAGGCAAAGGATTTTGCATTCATGGAAGTCTATTTAGAAAAAAGGTTGTGCAAGTGCAATAAGCTGCTGATAATTTGTCTGTTTATATTGGTGGGTAACATCAAGAAAAAGAACTGTATCCACAACATATATTATATAAGCATCAAAAGCTATGAAAGGGAAAAGAGCATATTACTTCAGATAAGGAATAGTCATATTCCTCAATAAGGATGGCTTTCGACCAACAAATTCTTGCCACTCCTCTGGATCAATCCTTCCATCTCCTTTTAAGTCTGCTTCTTCGAAGGTCTGTGGAACAATGCAAGTGGGGTAAAGTACATATTTAATTACATGTTTTATAAAACAAGAATTAATTAATCCCCAAACAATAATTTAACGATGAAAAAGGAAAGTGCTGATACCTTATCAAGTACGACTTCAATTATGTCATTAGACAGAACCAGATCTGACTCACTCAGTAGTGCACATATCATCTCTTTTACCTTCATATTTTGAAAAATATAATCACTCTACCGGGTTTTAAATGTTCATCAGAGTTACTTCTATAGTTTATGCCATGCGTTATATGCAATTTATTCTTAAACATCTCAATATTTTGTTTACCTCCTCGCGTTCAATAAAGCCTTTTTGACATATATCATAGAGTCGAAATGCAACTGCCACAATAGACACCAAGGCTTCAGCATAAATACAGTAAAGCATGCAGACTCACACTTTCCAGAGGAATTCTTACAATCTGCTTTTTGTGCTTGTGGTGCTGCTGGGTGGAAGACACTTAGACCTCGAATGAACTCTCCAAATTCTATCACCCCATCTCTTTTGGAGTCAAATAATTGAAATAACTGTGAACATATTTATTATTATCACTGACTCATTGCAAAAGAAACTCAAAAAGATTGTAGCACAGGTCAGTGGCCACCATTTTATTATCACAGTAAATTGATAAAAGTTAAATAAGAAGAAACTGACCCTGTCAGTAAATAAGCTTCGTTCCTTGCTGCTTCCAAGTATTCCAAGCTGAAACTCTTCCTGCATAAAATTCAAGATATACAACTCCTTTGTTAATTAAGTGGCACAATGCCAAATATAGTAGAATAAAGGTAAATTACACCAGTTTCCTGAAATTTCGAGCGATTGTGAACAACAATTCCTTTGATTATTTGAAATATATACTGAGTATATGAAACAGCTCCTTAAATTGCTCGAAGCAGAATATATTCAAACAAGAGGTATGCGGCGTTTATTTAGTGTTTTGAGCCCGAACTTAAGAGCTTAATTTAATTACTTTGCTGATAACCCCGTCGTCCACCATCGAGCTGCTTAATTTCTTGAACAGAACATGCAATGCTTCAATTTCAGAAATTTTAACTGCACGAATATACCCAGAGGAATAAGAAATTGATTAATGAAAGTTGAACACGAAATCTCATAATACAAAAGGGATTACAAAATTAGAAAGAATGCTTACAATAGGTTTGGGAAGCAAGAAGTGCTGGATCTTGAAGATGAAGTCGCTCTTTGGAGCAACAACACCCCATCAATTGCACTTTTTTCTGTGTTCTATACTCTGGTAGGGAACGAGAATTTGATATTGCACTGCATCGTACTATAAATATGTTCTAATATGCAGGGAACAATAGGAATATTTTTGTTTTAGTAATAAATAGAAAAAGCTAAGGACTATCATTTCTTTTTTCGCAAAATACACGTTAATTATACCTTGATAGAGTTAGCAAATATTCGTTAAAAATAAAGCTACAAGGTTTAAGAGTTACTTTAAAAAAAGGAATAAGTAATACTTTAAGATTAAGTTGCGACAATTATAAGAATTAAATGATATTTTAGTTGCGACGAGAAATTTACATTTGAAGTGTTTTATAATAAAAAAATATATTTTTAAAAATATTTAAAATTTTATAAAGATGTCAATTTAAACTAGACAATTTTATATTCTATTTTAAAAATACAAATAATATGATATTTTCGCTTCCCAAAATTTTATTGGCTCAATATTGCATTGTTGGATATACCATTGTCTCTTGTTATTTGAACCAAAATTGGGTCATCTACTTGATATATTTTTTCAACTAATGTTGGAGAAAGTTTCTTTTAAAATAAAATTAATTAAGGTTGTTTTTAACGACATCATTAATGTTATTTTTTTGGTTGACATAGGTTAGTGTTATTTTTCATTCGACATTAATTAAAATTTTCTTTATCAACATGCACTGTATTTTTCTTTTTTCTCTTTAAATACATTTATTTCTGGTTGACATAGATTAATATTATCTTTAGTTGATGTCAATTTTAATTAATTATTTATTGATAATTTTTATAATAGCAGATTTTTTAAAAAACTTACTAACATAGGCCAGGGCTTTCTTTTATCAATATTGACAACTTGTTTTTCAACCAATGGTGGAGTTTCTTCATTCACAGTATTGAAACTATTTTTAGACTTAAGTCAGAAAGATTTTTTTCAACCAATGTTCATAGTATTTTTTTATTGACATAACTAAATTTTGTTTCCATTAGTGTGGAATAATATTATATATCATTCGAGTAAGTCAGAATTTTTTTTATCAATGTTGATATCACTAGTTTATAACAAATGTTAACTATTCTTTTTGTCGATATTTGTTGTGTTTATTATTTTGAGAATATTTGCAATGACTAATTTTGAACTAACGTCACTAGTATTAATTTTAGACTAAAGTTGGTAAAAAAATTTTATTTTTTCTACTATCAAATGGAGAAACTTTTGGTCAATTTTGACTACGATTACGTTGACTTATGTAATTAGAAATGCCTTTTAGTCAACATTGGTAAAAAAAATCTTGACAACCTTAATTGATGCAAATTAAAATAGTTATAACATACATTAACTAAAAGTAAAGTTTATTAATATTATTAGAGAGAAGGTTAAAACCTTTGATAGACTTTATCCTAAAAATAATCTCATTAACATCAATTAAAATATGATTAGGTTGACTGATGTAATTGGAAATGCCTTTGCGTATATATTTAGAAGACTGACTAACAATGTATTTGAAGTTTTTTGGTTAATATCCTGCCAAACCCATTTACTTTTTGTCTTAACTTTATTTCGTCTTTTCTCTTTTTCCTCTGCACACCAAATGTTTGGTTAAATTCTTTGCAGAAAAGAGAGTGGAAGTAAAGAACGATAGATGGCTGTTTGCTTTTCTTTTTGGCGAAAGTTTGCAATTCGGTATGGTACATCTTTACAAATATGGGTGGCGTGGACGGTGTGGCAATAGTGTAGTATCTCACCCGAGTGGATCTGTATTCTCCATTTGTTCGATGCACATGAAAATCGATGACCATCAAAGATGATGCGTCCTCATGTTCGTCTGTGCCACCCAATTGGGTAATAAAGCGCGAATCTAATTCAATTCTCATGTTCCAAAACAAGCATTCTCCGCAGACGCATAGAAAATTTATTCTTTTTGTTCGACAATCTACAAAATCTTTCTTATGAGGAACACTCTAACCAGCCAATATTTTATCGTCAAAATCTTGAAATTTGCTCTTATTTTGGCCTCCAAATCAATCGACCGCTACTCATATTCATATTTCTGCACTTCCCAAGCAGAATCACCTCCTAATACACTCTTTTAGATTTACTCTGTAGTTTAAATATACTGCATTCTACCAAATCATGATAGTTTTCATTAACGAATTAAACACGTAACTCACTAAATTTTTTGTTATTTTATCAATAACTAAAACAATATCCAAAAATTAGTATAGAGATTTTGATACAATTGTTTTTTGGCCACACTGAGAGTGTTTCTCGATATCAGTATGAAAATCTTTCCTAGTACTATATAATTTTTCTGTCTTTGAAGCAGTGAACACGGGACGGGTTGGTGTTTTCAACATATTATACAATGTATTCAAGGAGCAAGTGTGACTGCCTAGTATAGCTAGTCTTCCATCTCAGTGTGCAAAATAAAGCTGGGAAATGCGAGGGTTATATCCCTGATAAACAGAATCGTCCAGGTATGATTTTATAAATAGACTTGTACACTAAAAGAATGAGTGCTAAAGTTTCACTGCGCAGATAAGTAAGTTTTTGTTTTTTTTTTTCTAAAGTAATTTAACACTGAAATTATCATTGTGATGCAAGTTATTACAATTTGAAATAAGTCATATCAATGACAAAATTTCAATACGTGTTATATAACTTCTTCTCGTGTCAATTTCACATGATTTATCTTAAATTTTAATTTTTTGTAAAACTTGCATCAAAATAGTAATTTGAGTGGTAAATTGTCCCAAAGAGGAAAAAAAGAAGAAGCGGAAAAGTGACTAACTTTAGAAAGGGTAGAGTCATGATCTTCAGAAGAGAAGGATTTTGTGTCACGTAATCTCTCCACTCTTCGTTATCTATCTTACCATCTCCTTTTGAATCAACCTCCAGCATTGTCTGAAACATTACGTGAAGAAGAAAATAACCAATAAGGGAAAAAAATTTGAATAGCGGATTGGGAAAAAAATAGAGAAATTGAAGAACAGATTCGTGCTTGGTTCACAACCCTGTACACAATTGCTTCAACAACATCATCGGGAACTGTAACATCTGATTCAGTGAGAGCAGCCAACACCATTTCCTTCAACTTGAGTGCACCATTAAGGACAGAAGGGAATTCATGAATAATAAGAACGAATCATAAACTATAAAAGTGGTTAGAGGTGAAAATGTAAACGAATGAAAGACCACAGAATGCTAGAGTAGTAACTCACCTCGTGATGCTCAATGTATCCACTCTGTGTAAGGTCAAACAATCTAAATGCAACTGCCAGAAAGAAAAATCGGCACAATCAAGCTCAATTTGCATAACCAAAAAAAGCATAACAGACAAACAACGTTTGATTTTCGATTTATGTAACAAACAAATGATGTCCTACATTCAATTTTCTTCTCTTCAGAGGCATTTGGATGAAAGATACTCAGCGAGCGAACAAACTCCCCAAAGCTAATTACTCCATCACGCTTGATGTCAAACATATCAAATACCTGCATTTTGCCGACAAAAATCATACATCTTCAGCATTGATTTTTTGGAGTCTCGTCTTCATTTAATATACACAGAATTACAAGCATTCAGTGGTTACTTTGATACACTGATTAAATTTTCAGATATTTGGTGATCCATTCAAAAGTTCGTTAATATCTTTATCCATCATTATAATTGTATAAACATTTTGTAAAAAATAATTAATATAATCAGAAGTTACAACATTTTTATAATCACCTTTTTTGTTATCACATTACTCATCTTGTTTATGTAACCTCTTTCTTCTCTTTTATCTTACTCCTAGTTGGAGGAATAAAATTTCTCACACTGTAAGCAACACTAAGCATAACATAATAGTACAATTTGGTGAAGTAACTTTCTGGTACTATTCACTTTTTTTCTTGGATGCATGGTGCACTTTACAGGATGTAAGAAAATAAAGGAAAAAATGTACAAGGGCGCACCCTATCTGCAAATAGATTCTGCTTGCTATCATTATTAAAAAGTGCAAGATGGAACTCCTCCTGCAGATAAAAATTTCAAGAATTTAACACCTTTAACTTTCGTTCCATCAAAATGCTTAGAAAATTATGATGACAATTCAGCAATATAGAAGGGTCATGGGTAAATGGAATCATTATCACTAGTACAAGCTTAAATGGAAATACCTTGTGAAGGAAGTCATCATCAACAATTGCACTACTTAATTTCTTAAACGAGCAAAGCAAAGCCTCAATCTCATTCACAGTAACTGTCAAAGGGTAAAGGACATCTGAGAGTTAAGTTATACGAAAACCAACATGATCCCCACAAACGTTTGGCATAACACATGATGCCAAAATTATGGTCTGTCACCTACAAGTTTTCGATTTGGAATGAGAATGTTGTGACAACTTTAGAACTAAAACCTCAAATGGAATCCTATGTGCTAGTTTGGTCTATTGATAAGTGGCATTCCAAAAACAACAACACAAAGGCAATGGCCAGATTGATAATGATAGGGAAGTCATGGTTCATTTCATGAAAAATCAAAGAAATAGCGTGTGAATGAAGTTTTTTCTACTTACAGGATGTTTCCGAAGCAAGAACGGTGGATAGTTCTAGCTTAGTCTTTGGTCTAGCTTTCTTCAAGCAAAAGCAGCTCATAGACATTGACATAATTTCAGTTTAAGGATTATAGGATGTAATTATGTCAGAGACAGCACTGTTAAACATCAAAGAGAAAAATGTTTAAGTTCACGATTAATCTCTAGAAGATTCTGCTAATGTGTCATTATTAAGACTCTTTCACCCAATTGATGCAAACTCTAGTGGGAGTTTGTGTAATTTACCAAATATTTCAAGTTCAAACATTGTTTACCTTATTGTATTACAAAACGAGTTATCTTCTGCTATATTTATTATTTTATTTCTCTCTTCAATTCCTTTCACTTTATCTATCATTTTCCACTCTTTATTTTGTCCTTTTATGTTGCTTTTCCCATCTATACCACAAAAATGAGGATGCACGTTGATAATTTTCTATGCAAACTTTGCAAAACAATCTGAGAAAATTATAAAAGTTTAAGGAATCTATATGTATGAGTATATGCAATCTAATTAAAGCTGTCAGTTCAGAGCATAAATACTATTACAGGATCTTCACCATCAATGGTTCGGCAAAGATACAATGAAGTCAGAATGTTAGCGAGTATCTCAATTCAATTTAAGACTTAGAAAAAATCTGACTTATCATTGAATCGAACTTATTTAATAGTGAATAATTATCCGAAACAGAGAAAAAAAATGTCAACAAAAGCAGTAAATCTTTGTTATTTGGTTGTAACAGTCCTCAGATATGGAAGCAAACATCTTAGAGTTTAAAGAGAGAAGAGAATAAAAAACATGGAACATTACATGGAATAAAAGCGACTTACAGAAACCAGAAGAAGATGGTTATATCCTTCAAAAGTACAGAAATATTCACAGGTATACCCAGGACAGCTTCATTCGCACGATCGTGTCCTTCTTCTTCCTTTTAATTGATGTTCGTGCATTCGACATTTGATTTTATATGTTATTATGTTTATCATATTCAAAGTTACACTTTATAGTTTATTCGTAAATGGGCTTGATAGGCACGTTATTTCATATTAAATTGAATCACTTGTCATTTGCATTGGTATTATATGGATTAAACGAAAAAAAAAATTTACTTGTTCGTTAGAAAAAAAAATGTTTGCAAAATAAACCTTTTTTTTATATTTTTTTATGTCTAACAACAAAATACAATCTCTTGTATGTCTTTATGACTATGAATTTAATATCATATTTATAGTATTATATAACTATTACTAGTCAATCACTTATACAAAGTCATAATTGAAATATATTACAAGTCATTTAATATATTTTACTATATCTCCCAACCACTCCTATTTGAAAGTGGCATGCACGTATATATAAATATTCGCAAACAAGACTAAAACAATACTTATGTATTTGAAACAAGACTTATGAAAAAGTATCATTATTTTTTAAAAATGTTTTGCTTAAGCGTAAAAGTTAAAGTAGCTAGTAAAAAATACCTGAAAATGTTGATTACAGAAACAAATAAAAAAATAATATTAAAGCGTTTGGCCACTGGTGGTGTTAAAGAATGCTTCTTGGTGTCAATAATATTACAGTTAAAAAATGTCTTCAAAAAGAAAAAAGAATTATAGAAAATACAAATCAACCCCTTTGTGGTTGTTATTCAAATAATTGGCATGAGAAATTATGCCTACTTGAATGACAGAATAAAAGTAGATGTGTGTAAAATTCTCGAATTATAATATATGATAAATCTCTATTATAAATACTTTGCATAACTAAGCCAAAATCAAAAGTATTTTTCAACAAAAATGTTAAAGTAAGAAATGTTATTAATTAGGCTTTAACTAAATCAGAATACTCAAGCAGTGAAAGTACACATTTGCCAACAAAGATCACGGGATGTTATTATCATTAACTAGAGATGAAAAATGAGTATTGTTGTGTGAGAATGCAAAACTCCTATTATAATCACACAAAATGTTCCAAACAAAAGGAATACGTAGATGAAATGTTCGAAAGATTAATTGTCTTATCTTAATGTACTTGTATCATCAATTTTACGATTCTGTTACACATCAATTAATCAAATAGAGGAATTGTTGTAGTTGCGTTTTATTTTTTTAGCTTTAGTTTTTTCTTATACGTTAATTCAATTATTAATTTTTTACCATAATTGGTCCATTAGTAATTGTTCATTGACGAATGGATGCATATCATAACAAATTGCATGTACAGTCAATTTTTACTCATCGTACATGATTATTGGTCATGTGACTGTTACTGAGGACTTTGCTTCTTAACAGTCATGACTACTTTTTGTATCTAATCATATAATAATTTTTTTTTTGTGATTGGATAAAAGTTTTAACAATTTCAAGATATTTAAAATAACTTACCATATGTATTCTTTAAATAATTTTTTTAATAAAGTAATTAAAATATTTTAGATTTTAATCTTTTTGGAAAAAATAATTTAACTTTTATTTTAAGATAAAATTTTATTTTAAAAATATTTAATCTAAGTTAACTTAGTTTGACTTCCAATTCAAACGGATTCATCTCAAGTGGTCTTGAGTGTGTGATTCGGACGAGTCATCTCAATATTTAACTTAAATCAACTCGTTCTGACCCTAGACTCGAGACAACTTGTCTCAACTTTTGACTTGTAATAATAACTTGATATTCAATCCGAGTGTATTCTTAACTTTTGATTCGGGCTTAGCCATCATGACCTATGACTTTAGCTGATTTATTTTATCAAGTGCTAGCAAGCTCTTTAGTTTAGGCCAACTCATCACGATTTTCAACTTGGTCTGACTCATCACAACTTTCAATCCAATGAACATATTTTAACCTTTGCCCAGGGTCGAATTTGCTGAACCTTTGGTCTAAGACAACTCATTAGGATTTTCAATCCAAGTTGACTAGTCACAACCTTCAATTAAGACAGATTCATTAAGACATCTCTGACTTAACGAATATATCTCGGTCTTCAACTTAGACCAAATTAGCCTAACCTTTGAGGTAGGACAAATCACTCGACCTTCGGCTCAGACCAAATTGATTTCACCTTCAATCCAATTTGAATTGGATCAATATTTGGCTTAGACCGCAATCTTTAACTTGCAAATCGACTTGACTTTTGATCCAAGTTAAATCGACTCAACTTTTAACCTCGATCAAATTGATTCAAGCTTCAACCGTGCTGAATAGGTTCAAACATCAACTCATGTCGAATTATGTCAAACTTTAACTCGGACCAAATCGTTTTGATCTTTTAACTTGTGCCAAATGGAGCCGAACTATTTTGGCTACCTTATTTTTCTTCAAAAGGTGCACTCACTTTGAGTTAGGCCTAAATGTTTTTTTTTCCTCACTGATTGAATTTTCAAAATTATCATTTTAACCTTCATAAAAAGTAATTATCGAATTATCTATTTTAGATTTTGTAAAACTTTTGGAACGTCATTCTTAAAACATATTATTAGAAATAAAATTTTTGGAATGAACTTTTGAGAACATATGAAATATATTTGTTTTCTAGAACAATCTTTTTGAAACATTTAATACTTTCAGAGTGAGTGTTTTTTTCGCAATGCATTCTCTCTCCACCATTGGCAATGAAAACGACAATGGTGAGTGGTGCAGTTCGAATGGAAGAGGGTATTCTAGTTTTTTCCGTTGGAATAGGGTAGTTAATAATGATTGGGGTGCAAGAAGAAAAAGTATAACCATAATTATCAATGGCCCATGAGTGGAAAAAAAATCCGCGACGCTGAGAGCGCTAATTGCTCACTCACGTTGCGCACGTGATGTCAAAGACGTCGTCGACAACGTATCGAGGTTTTTAATTTTCAACGCAAAACGTTTCGGAGCCAGATCGGATGAATTGAACCCGGACTAAGTTACATACCGCGGTTTCTCTTCGCCCGATTCCATTAGTCGATAATTTCACGGGCAATTGATTAAGTCATTTGACGCTTTAGCACCCTACTATCTTATCGTGTGATTAGTTCTTCTCATCGCATTCTTTTTCCTTTTACGCCATCAATTTCCGTGTCTATATCCTGTTGGCGCTTCTTCAAGGTCCTGCAACTTTCACAAATTGAATTGTGCCGAAGTTTGGTGCCAAAGTCTCGTGGCCGTATCTCTAATTGGCGCCGAGCTCACGGTGTAATATTTTCTGTCTTCGAATCAGCTTCTCAATGGAGGCGGATTTCGTGACCAATGATATGCTCGCACTCACACACGATGCTTTTGATGCCAACGATAATGTAAGCTTGTCGATTTTCGCTTCCACCTGTAGTTACTGTATTGTTGTAGGTTTTCGCTTTTTATATGAAGTATTGCTTAAACCCTTGCTTACGCTTGTTTTGTGGTTTTGATAATCTCAAGTTATCTTAAAATTTAATTTCGTTTATGTTGTTTGATGATTCACATGTTTGCTTAAGATAGAGTCGTGTATAGCAACTGGTTGGTTTCTTACGGTATTTCTTTCACCGGAACACTCGGTATTTCTTAATGAACAGGATGATGTAGCTATTGAAGGGGAAAGATGTGGAATATGTATGGATGTAGTTATTGACAGGGGAGTTCTGGATTGCTGTCAGCACTGGTATGTATTTAAAATATATTGTCGTATCTTAATCTCGCTGGTTTGATAGTGTCAATTTGTTTTATGGATTGTGCCTTGCGCCTTATCTGCAGACTTTACAGAAGTAGGTTTCATTATTCATTGTGCATGGTGAAGATATAGGAGAATGACTTATAGGGAAAAAATAGTAATTGATGATGTACTGGTAAAAGTCTAATAGTACATTGCTCTTGATTCAACTTATTGAGAGCTTTAAAGAAAATATAACTCAGAAATTATCCAAATATTCATGCTAATGGGTGCAAGTCATTGTTGGACTGGTTTTTGATTAAATTGTGAAGCTGAATCTAATATTATTTATAATAACATCAAAAGCTTTTTCCCGCTTGGTAGTTTTTTTGGCTAAGAATGATAAAAGGATAACTTACAATCTTCTGCTCTAAGAGATGCTTACTCTGCCTTCCTCTTTGGTTTTAAGAATTCTAATTCCTGCTCTTAGTAGATGAATATACCACGCTTTATTTCAATGTAAATGAACTTTTTAGTGATGGTGACTGGTAAACGCGGAGCAGTATGAACGAGCCTTCCATAGATAGTTTTCATCCCAAGTAAAGCGTGTTGTTTCATTACATACTTCATTTATGAGAGATTTAGGTGTATTATGGGGTTATTTACGGAAATGTTGAGATGTTCACTTATTGTATTTTTATCTGAAAACTTGATTATTTTTGGGGAAGTTCCAAAAAGTGCAAATAACTAAATTAAGTGGTGATCAGGGCTTAACTGAACCTTAAATTACCGTACTTTTTAAAATAGTTCAAAAACCTAAGTTGGATTTGTTGATTCGGTGCATGAACCAAGTCATATTACACTTGTTAGAACTACATTAATGGTTACATCTGAGTGTGGGAATGCTACACCTGCAACTAAAGGGTTGTGCAATTATGTTACGGAAAGCCTAAAGAGGACTAATAAAGATAGAGTCTTTGAATGGAACAAGTAGTTTGGGAAAAAGGTAGTTCATGAAGTGAAGTCGGCAAAGTAATTTCATTGTTATGCCTACTCATTCCAATGTTTCTTTCTTGGTGTTGTTCCATTGTATTATGCAACAGAAATGCACATCTCTCTCTATGATTGTGTGGTTATTTTTTGAGGTCTATGCCACTTTATATACGACAACAATGCCTTATCTCTTGAGGTGAAATTAGCTACATGGATCACATGCCGTTATTCTAATCACTTAAAGACTATCTTGACCAATTCCTCAAATTTCCTTATTAGCCTCCCTCTCCTCTTCATTGGGTTAAAAGCCACGCAGTCTACTCTTCTCATCAACGCCTCCCTTGGTATTCTTTATACACGGGCAAATATACCTTGTTAGTCCTATGCAATCACTTAATGAGATCTTCCGCAGGAGGATCTATCAATTCATAACCAATAACTTACCATAAAACATAGATGGAGCTCTTGGCCATGGTTTGGAAAAACAAGAAATAAAGAGTAAAGTAAAAATCAATTAGATAAGGTGAGAAGATGGAAATAACATGTCACCTTTGATGACTCAAAGGATAAGTCACTGTTGGTGTAATTCTTATGATTCATGAAACCTAACTAATTTGGCTCTGTTCAATAGAATTATGAATTATATGTGCAGTTCAATTTTATTCAGGCCTAGTTATTTTTTAGGATCTGAGCCTAGTAACTAATTTGGTTAGGTTAAATTGTTTATACTCACTCACCAAAATTGTTTTTGTTTTGCTATGCTTGCCTTTTGCTTTGGTGGGAAAGTTATAAATGTGGTATTGTAATATGAGGATTTCTTAGATGCCCATACATTCTTTCTGTACTATCTTATAGAATGTATTGTTTTTCTACCTTATCATCTTACTCTTTTTGTGATAATTTTTTATTAGTGTAAACTTCAGCTTCTTTTCTTCATGTATTATTTATTTGTAATACTATCTTAGTAAAGACAAAGGCTACTGGTGCATTTTTAGCCCCTCCAATTTACTCAGTGCAATTTTTCCTTATATTGAAACGTGTCATATGACCTTGGGGAACAAAAATTTTCTGGATGGATGCACAAGGTTAAAGGGATTGTTTTCATGCCTGTAGGTAGCATCTATTAGTTTTCACAATAATTTTGTTATGTTAAATTTTTATTCTTTACCTCCACTTAGTCCCATTAAATGTTTTTTCCCCTTAATTTCTCAGTATTTATATTGAAATTTTAATCTGAAGTTTTAGCTTGGTTTATTTGATTCACAGGTTCTGCTTTGTATGCATTGACAACTGGGCTACCATCACTAATCTTTGCCCACTTTGCCAGAATGAGTTTCAGTTAATCACTTGTGTTCCAGTGAGTGATATAAAATTGAGGAATGCTGCTTTTTCTTCATTGCTTTAGTATAACTCTTCAGGTTACAATTGAATTTGCCCACCTTATTAATTCTCTTCTAGACCGTGTACTTTGTTGCTTTGATTAATATTATTACGAAAATCTATGTTTTTAATGCATATAATACCTTGAAGATACAATTAAAATTTGGTGTGTGTGGCTAAACATGCGAAACTCATGATTGTGAAGGTATATGATACCGTTGGAAACAACAAAGTTGAGGATGATTCACTCCTTAGGTAAGTTTCCATCCGTTATGCATCTGATTGACAGTCTTATTCATTGTTTATTTATATCCAGATGCATAAGCCTAGGATTTTCTAAATTGGATTTCTAGTTGAAAGTCATGAATTTTGCATAATTCTAGGCATGCATCATTATATCTGAATTTTAAGGAAACAATTAACAGTTTCAGTACTAAATATCGACTAAATACTTGTGTTTGATTACTCAATTTTGAGTAAATACTTTACATGTTTATCATGTTTCCACTTTAAAAAAAGTTATATAATATTTTCACTGTTTTTCTTCATGATTGCAGAGATGATGATGATTGGTCCATTGAAGGGAAGAATAACACACTGCAATTTCCCTCATACTACATCGATGAAAATGTAATTGTTTTCAATATAATATAATTTTAGAATTACGTGCAACAAATCTTGACCTCTGGTTAATTAATATTAATGGCAACCTTGCTTCTAGTTTTTCTTGTATTTTTTGCACGAGCACTTATCCTCCATGCGAAGATCTTTTTATTCTTGTTTTAAGTTGATTTCTAGTTTTATATAAATGTCACTACTTTATCTAGAGTCATATTGTACATATAAATTATGGTATTTATATCCTTAGCACTCACTGTGTTACCTGTGGTTTGATTCAGTATATACATTGGCCTTATAGCTAACCTTAACTACAACAAAAGCCTTTTTCCTACTAGGTTAGGTAAGCTACATGGATTGCATGACACTATTCAATGATAAGTACACAACAGACACTTGGAGAACTCACCCTCAGAAGCTAGTTATTAAGGGATGAGAACCAAACACTTAAATACTCCATCTAGCATTCCATACTAAATGTGTGATTTAAGCACTCCATAATACCCAAGTTCCTATCACAACACCACCCCTAAGAGCTGACATCTCAGCAGCTCTCACTCCATCACAGTTCACTCAACTCCTTATTGGAAGTGAAAACAGGTTATGGCAGAAGCATTGGAGACCAAAATATAAAACCTCTAGATAAATAAAAAAATACAGAAATATAATTGTAATGCAAAAGTAATGGAGACAATCGCATGATTAATGATAATGTCTAGAAATTCAAATAATAATATCAAAGCAACAAAACACTACCAAGTTTAAGTTCAAGACTTTAAAATAACAACAAACGTAAGACAAGTGTCCTAAATTTGTAATTTTCTGGTTTTTTCTCAATTCCAACATCAATGTTATCCAATAGGCTAAATCCCTCCTCTTACCCTCCTTTGGAGATAAACTTGTCAATGTTAAGTAATTTTTCAGTTTCTTCATACTCATACTTAGAACTATCAAATTCCAGTTCATCATCAATCCTAAATTGAAAATTGTCTTTTCCCCTTCCTGTTGAGGCTGAAGTTGCACCTAGACCTTTCTTGGAAGCATGGGAAGATCAAATAACAATCACCACATGATGGTTGCCTTTTGTAATATTTTTGTTTTTCTCCTTGTATAAATTCTTGGCTCTCCAATGCTTGAAATTTCATAAACAGGTGCCCAATCAAGAGCGGGATCATCATAAAAATCAAATCATTCCCCTCATCCTCATTATCATTATCATCCACTTGTCCCTCTAATTGCTCAGTGCACTCTTCAATGTCATTGAGAACCATAGGATCTCTAGTATTGCATCTTGGAGCAGGTTGTTGGTTATACATTATCTAATCCAGATCATGCATTTTTTATAGTCAAACCTATTTCTCTTTGTTTGAATAAATCTGCATTGTGAAAAGTAAAATGTGAATTAGATTCTTCCTACTTTCTACAAAAATAATAATATTGAAATTAGCCATGGACAATAGTTATTACTCACTCAAATACATGCCATTTGCATTCAAATCCTGATGAGCTACATATCAAGCTTAAAATACAAATTTTTGCAAGTTTGGAGTTCCATAATTTTCAACACAACTAGTGCTTTTAACAAAATTAATGCACAACACTAATCCTCATGTATTTTATCATTTTGTAGGCAGTTATTTGCTTGGATGGCGATGACTGCAAGGTTCGTAATGGGTTGGCTACTGTTGAAGGAGATTCTGATCTCGATACATCAATAGCATGTGATTCATGTGACATATGGTAAACTTAAATAAACATATTAGGTTAATAAGTTTAAGATGTCATTGAGTAAAATTTTAGTTGGTTATTGTCTTTTGGAACTATGAAGTTGGGGTTGGATTGGTCAGCTCTATAATAGCATATTTTCCTTGGGTTTAAACTTCGCCTATAAGGTGTTTTGGCAGAAAAAAATGTTTCTCTTAGAAAGTGGGTTTAGAGCTAACTCAATCCTATGAAATTTGATTATAAGGTGAGGTTTGTAGTCATTTACATACTATAATTTGACCGTATCTTTAATTGATGAGATTTCCAACATACCCTCATGTTCAACACTATTGGGCTTGGTATGTGAATAACACCGTGAGTGACCATCTTAATGAATCTAGGATAGACTCTAATATCATCTCACAAAATAATTTAAGTTTAACTCAATTTTACAAAATTAACTCATAAGGTGCGAATGGGTCCCATTCATGGTAGTAAGTATCATACGATTCAGAATACGAATTTTACAATTCGATACGATTCAAGCCCTTCGCAATACGAATCATATGAAAACTCGAATCGCACGATATAGGTTTGAATTGTGTGAATCGTGAGCCGAATTGCGTTGAGTCATCAGTGACCACTAAACCAATTTGGGTCACCCAACCCATTTTGAAAACCCTAATTTTCTTACCTTTGTTTTTTCACACGATAAAAACTTGTCTCTCATTCGCATATCTCCTTCTCACATTCTCGTCTCTTGTCTCTCGTTATCTCTTGAGGTAAGGGCCTCTCATTCTCATGTCGGGTCTCGCATTCTCGTGTCTCGTTTCCTCTCTGTGTGCGCGCGAGGCTCTGCTTCGGTGGTGTAACGTTGTTGGAGGTCCTGCAGTGGTGGTGCGACGTTGTTGGAGGTCCTGCAGTGGTGGTGTGACGTTGCTAGAGGTTGTGCGGTGGTGGATGGCTTGAGTGATGTTGATCTTGGAGATGAAGATGATGAAATATCAATGATTAGAATAGAAGGTTTTTTTAGGTTGCTAGTATACAAGCAACAACCATAGTTTGTTTGTAGTAATTATGCAAATAGCAACAACAACACTTATTTTTGGGATGGCTATAATAAAAAATTTGTTTAGTAGCATATAGCCATAGTTAAAGGAATCTTATGTAGCAACCACATTGTTTTTTGAAGGCTGTGTTGCTGAAATTTTGTGGTAAATACACATAGATACAACCACTCTATTTGACTGAGGTTGTTTTGTTATTAATTGTATCTTTGCAAATTTATATATCTTATATATTTAAGTACATGTTACATTTTTTAATGTTTATGAATCTTACTATTCATCACGATACGATACAATTCCCGATTGAAAATTTTAAGCTCTCTGATACTCAAAACAATTCATGATTCAACTACCTTGGTCCCATTTATTTATATACCTGACATTATCTTTAATTGATGTGACACATGGGTTTTTCTTATAGTTTGACTACATATCTAGTCCCGGTGTGAAATTTTGAGCGGTTTCTTAGCTTGTCATAATGTATATGGATAAATTCATAATAAATAGTGATAGAAGCTTAGTTAAATCTAATTGGTGAATTAGAAATTTGATGGAAATCAAGGGTGTAGCCAGGCCTGAACATACATGGTTTATATGTATGCCTTATCAAAGAATGACCATCAATGATGTACAAGCTAGATAATGATTGTAATTATAACTTATAAAGAGGTGATGTAAATAATGTAGAGAAGAGCTTGCGTAAGTGTTTTAGTCACTCTTTAATGGGTAGGTGGTGAAATCAATTCATGAATATATTGTTACTGAATTTTATAAACAGTACCACATAATTTTTTCTTCAATTTCATTATGACAGGTATCATGCATTCTGTGTGGGATTTGATACCGAAAGTACTTCAGAGAGTACATGGTTATGCCCCAGGTAAATTGACTTCACTGGTTATTCTGTTGAATATTTTCGTTCTTCTAATTACTTTTTCTCTTACTTTAATCTCAAAGCTCGATCTGGTTTGTATTTGTTAAGATGCATGTACATACTGGCTACTAGCTTATAAATAATAATATAGAATTTGATATGTTCTAGCTGTCATAAATCAGATTGATAGAAAACATGGGTAGATAATTAATAGTATAAACAAAAATTAGAAGTTATTTATGATGTTATTAATTATGAAAATAATGTATTTATCCGTTGACAAAATTGAACCTACAAAGGATATCTTTAGCAAAACCCTTACTGACAGTATCTGATATCTTCTTTCCAACCTTTTGTATTCTAATTCAGGGTTTTGTTTTAGATGTGTAGCAGATGATGTTTCTAAGGGAGCAACTAATTCAAGGGAGAGGACAACCATGGAATGTAATGCAGACAATAGTAACAGTGATTGCCATGGTGAGGATTCCTTTTCAGGAAAAGTGTCTGTCTCTGTTGCTGATACAGGAGAAACGGCTGTTGTTGTCTCGATGGTTGACAGAGCAAAATGGGTTCCAGCAACAAGTGAGAAAAGCCTATTGCCTTTTGAAGTTGATGCGGATCCAATGACTGAATCATGTATTTTAATGTCTGACATAAATGATCAGCAAAGTGATGAACTGAGGACAAATTCATTACCAATCATGGAAGAAGAACTGGAATTATCTTTATCAAACAATAGTGATTTAAAGAAAAGTGCCAGTGGAGCAATGATTGAACCCAATGGCTTTGATGGAACCGAGTTACTTGACGAATCCCTTACCAAAACTAGTCCATCTAGAATTAAATCTGATATGGGTCTTGATCTTGGTTTGTCAGTGGGCACTTATTTACCTGGTAAACCAATTACTATATATCACTAGCTTTATGTGAGCCTGAAAAGTATCTATTGTAATCAGACTGATTGCCATCATCTTAATGTGCATATAGTTGATGATGCAGACAAGAGTGAACCGAAAGATCAAGCAACAGTTGTCCCATGCTTGACTTCAGAAAAATGTTTTTTGACAGGTACTCAACAATTCTTAGATATGTAATTTTTTTCTTTATTTCAGTCCACACTTGGACTGTGGGAAACCATTTATGGATGTTATTTGTGGCATTTAAACCAGTTCTTAAACCCATATAATGTTGATAATAAAATATTCTCAGGAGATGAAATTGAAGTCAATGCTTGTAAGGTCAATGCCAGAGTGGCTGGTGGAAAGAGAAAGCATGCTGATTTCAGGTAACCATTCATTTAAACTTTTATGATATAAAATGAGTTGTGTGCCATAGTCATCCTGTGTGTAGTGTACTGTATTACTCCAACATGGATAGTGAAGCAAACACTGACACGGACATGCTATATCACATACATGAGCCACATAAATGATCTAAAATAATAAAAAAAAATGTTTGTATATTCTTGTATATGCAGCTTTCTATGATAGTAAGTACAAGAATATTCTAAGAGATTATTTTTTAATACTTAATATTACATTTTGAAGTAATTTTTTTCGGAATGTTAAAGAAATATATTTTTTATAATACTAGTTTTCTTAAAATGCCCATCCATAGAGTTGTCAGATCAAGTGCTAGGGTCAATAAAAACTTTTTGGCAAGCGTCTGACATGTGCCATATTGTAGTTGGTATGGGAAATGTGTTTTGCACTCTTAACGCCTCATGAAAGGTGTCCCTATTGGATAGGTTATTCTAGAAGGATGTGTTACGGATATAACTCTGTTTAGTTGTCAGTCTATCATCTTGCAATCAACTCCTAATTAAGGAAATCAGTCACCCAGAATCAAGCTCCCAGTTAATCACCCTTGATTTTAGGAATTGATGCTTCCTTTTAACCATTAAGATTTTCGTTAATGCTCACTTATATTCTACACATACCAATATTAACTACTTCCAGTTTCTCACCACTCCTTGCTTTTGTTTCCTTTTTGGTTAGGGGGGAGTGAATGATAATAAATGGCCTGGTTGTTTGGTTACTCATCTTCAAGTGTCAGGATAATGTGATTCCCACTAAAGCAGCTATGCTATGTGGTTGTAATTACAGCCATTTAGAACCCCCCTCCTCTCCCCCATCTTTTTTTGAGGGAACACTTTAGATCTTCAATGTTATTCAAAATGGGGTAACAGATTATCATGGTAACAGACACCATGCCATAAATAATAGAAATGGACTGGGCCTAACTCAGCTGTAAAAGCTAACTCACCTTTGGAAGTATGTGGTCGATTACAAAATGTCATCATAATAGTGGTTCTGCTGGTTGGACCATAGCACTTTGAATCTTGATGAATTCTTATACTCACAAACAGGAAGACATAGGAGCAGTAGCCTAGATATTTTTCATACTCATGTACTATTAAAACTGCGTTAGTTGTCTATGATCTTTAAATGCATATTCTGTTGACATAAAAGTTTTAATTGTTTTATGCTTACCACCTGAGTAGTTCAAACCTTGACCTTTTTTTTCTTTTCTTTTTCCCTTGATTTTGTGATTTATGAGACAGTAATGGGCAAGTTTATATAAAGGCTGAGGATGGAGATGCCAAACCTGAACTTCCTGATGAAGTTGTGGCAAAGAAAAGTAAAGCTACTGACAGCCAAATGAGTAACACTAATGACACAGCCAATGATCATCTTTTAGAAAATGCTCCGAAGCACCCTGCTTTAAAAGATTCTCCAACAAAGGCAACAGTTACACCAGATATAATGAATATAGTTAAAGGGACAGTCCGAAGGCTTTCCAAGGGACATACTAGTACTAATGCTTGTGACCAGTCATCTGAAAATAAAGGAAATATGGCTGGGTTGAGGGTTAAAAAGATCATGAAGAGAAATTCCGAGGATAGAGAATCATCCTTGTTAGTTCAAAATCTAAGGAAAGAAATTAGAGAAGCTGTCCGTAACAAATCCTCTATAAACTTCGAGGATAACCATTTTGATCCCAAGCTTCTTGAAGCATTTAGGACTGCTATAACAGGGCCTAAAACTGAACTTGTAAACAAGTTATCCCCTGCAGCTATAAAGGCAAAAAAGTCAATGTTGCAGAAAGGCAAAGTCCGTGAAAATTTAACAAAGAAAATATTTGGTGCTTCCAATGGAAGAAGAAAGCGTGCATGGGATAGGGACTGTGAAATTGAGTTCTGGAAATATCGTTGCATGAGAGCTACGAAGCCTGAAAAGATTGAAACTTTAAAATCAGTTCTTGATTTACTAAGAAAAGGTTCAGATGGTACAGAATCAAAGCAAGTTTCTGAATGTCAAACCAAGGATCCTATACTTTCTAGGTTGTATTTAGCAGATACATCTGTTTTCCCCCGGAAAGAGGATGTAAAACCTCTCTCTGTGCTTAAAACTGTGGCTAACTCTGAGCAAACCAAACAAAACAACCCATCAGAGAAAGTACCAAATCTATCCATTGATAACAATACTATTAAAGCAACAGACGTAAACAATCTCTTATCAAAGATCAGTTTTGTTTCAAATGAAAAAAACGTAGACAAAAAGATTGTACATGGACCAGAAAGGACGCCAGTCTCATCAGTTGGTTCCAAAACTGGCACCAAGGAGTTAGGCCAAAAATCTGGTTGCATGAAGAATGATAAAAGAAAATGGGCCTTGGAGGTCCTTGCGAGGAAAACAGCCACAACCAGCGGAGGAAACACAGCAAATGGAAATCAGGAAGACAACTCAGTTTTTAAAGGAAATTATCCTTTACTTGTATGTAAATGATCTCATCTGACTAGTTTTATCTGCAATTGCTTTATTTACCTTTGATATTGCTATCAGAAATTGGCTATGGCTGTTCACTGTTTCTTCTTTCTGTTATTGTGAGTAGGCCCAACTGCCAAGTGATATGAGACCAGTATTGGCACCTTCTCGACACAATAAAATTCCTATATCAGTTAGGCAGGTATGCAGTACCTTGCGTTTCCACCATATGAAGTTACACACGGTAGATTGATGCATTTTTAATGAAGGCACCGATTCCTAATGACATTGGGATCAGAAAATATGTTCCAATTCCTTAGGAGGGTCATTCTTGTTTCCTCATTTTAGAACTAATATTTATCATTTAGTTATCTTGTGTTTTCAAATGTTAAACAAAACATGTGATTGCCAGTGGTTTTCCCACATATCCCGTTATGGGTCATATAATATAAGTCAAAGTTTCTCACCAGAAAAAGTGATAGAATCTTAAACTTTTTTAATAGTTGATTCTGCCCAAGATAAAAGTCATAATTGACTGGTTGCCAGATTTTAGGGTTGGAATTAAAACTGGTACATGCCAATACAAATTTCGAATAGTTTAATCTTGTTCCCCTTTTGGCATGTTAATGGAGTTGAATATTATTTAAGTAATGGCGCAGGAGTATTTCCAAATGATCAATTCAAGATTCTTTATTTGTGTATACGACTCAGATAGTTGGATTTCTTCTCTCTTAAACTTCATTATTTTGTGCAGACACAGCTTTACCGCCTGACAGAGCGCTTATTGAGGAACACAAATCTGACAGTGATTCGCAGAACTGGCATTACAGAATTAGCTGTTGCAGATGCAATTAATATTGAAAAAGAGGTTGCTGACAGATCAAATAGCAAGCTTGTGTATTTGAACCTTTGTTCGCAGGAGCTCTTGCATCGCACAAATAACACAAAATCTGATGTAGCCACAGATACAACTCCAGCAGCCTCATCAGCAATGCTTAATGATCGACAATCGGAACCAAATATGGAAGATCTTTCAGCTGACCCTGCAGTTGAAACGGCCTTGAAAAATGCTGGTCTGCTGTCTGACTCCCCACCTAGCAGTCCGCATGAGAACAGAGAAACATGTAATGGTGACATGTTGGGGTCCGATAATATACTTGAACTGGATTCGAATCCTGATCTGGATATTTATGGTGATTTTGAGTATGATTTGGAAGATGAGGATTATATTGGTGCTAGTGTTACACAGGTTTCAAAACCAAAACAAGAGCAAAATGAGTCAAAAGTGAAACTTGTTTTCTCCACCATGAACTTGAAAAAGTCAGATATCGCTTTGGATTGTGCTGACGGTGAGGGGCCTGAAAGAAATGAAGTGCCAGGAGAGGCATCCTGCTCGCCAAATTGTCACAATGATGCAGTTCATATGGATAGGTCTTCTCTTTCTTCAGAGCTCCTACCCTTCGAGAGCGCTGTTGAGCCACTTGACAAAGAATTTGAAGAATTATTATACGGCCCTGACAAAGAACCACTAATAAAAAAATTTCCAGCTGGTGAATCAAGATCATTACATGGAGATGGCAAGACAGAAACTCTAAGCGTGGCCAATGACTACCATAATGATGAAGAACTTGCTTTGAATAATGCAATAAAAGCTTCAGAACAGGGGAAGGAGAATCTCACGGAAAAAAATTCTGATACTACCATCACCGACCAGTCTTCCAATATATCTGAAGCCGGTGAAAGTTTCCAACGGAAGGAAGGGAAATCTGATGTCATTGCTAAGCAGACTGACTCGGTAAATCATACAACTAAAAAGGTATTATAAAATTAACTTTCCCATATAACTTATTTCTCTAGTTTTTGTTAAAAAGTAATGCTGTGTGCTATCATTTATGTTTTCTTCCATTTTTATATTTTCCTTTATGATTTTCATATTTCTGTAATATTACTGGAATTTGTACAGGTAGAAGCTTACATCAAGGAGCACATCAGACCACTGTGCAAGAGTGGTGTAATCACGGCTGACCAATACAGGTGGGCTGTTGCAAAAACAACTGAGAAGGTTATGAAGTATCATTGCAAAGCAAAGAATGCGAGTTTTCTCATAAAGGAAGGTGAGAAAGTAAAGAAACTTGCAGAGCAGTATGCTGAAGCAGCCCAACAGACCAAAAAAAATTGATTCATACGGTATCATTTCATCCTCAACTAGTTTTTTCTTTAGTTTTTGCCTCAGCCTTTGTTTTATTATGGTGCTATACTTGCTTTATGGAGCAGCAGCCATGATACGTCAGATTTAGTCTTCACCTCGTCAAATATGTGAATAGAGCACACAATGGAGATTTTTGTTGAATGAAATTGATTTTAAAAACATAATTTGGTTAAAATTGATTTTGACATACAGTGATTTAGGATGATTTTTTTATTATCTAAATTTAGAATATTTTGTTTGACACAGTTATTTAAAATTATTTTAATTCAAAATTTAATTTGAATTAAAATCAATTCTTCAACACGGGATTGAAAATACTAATATTTTCATAAAATTGTATGAATTGGTATTTTAACGTAATTTAGGATATTATAACGTGAATCTTAACTCATTTTTACTCGGATCTTCTGAACTAAGAATCTGAGTTACAGAGTATATTTTCAAATATTAATGTTTGATTTGATTACTAATTGGGAATTCGGTTCCACTCCATTGTATTATATCTGCTTCTGCACCATTTTCGTATAACAACGACTACTCCATCTTGTCCCATACCTATGAATTTCACATTTGGTCAATTCTTACTTAAAAAATGTCAATTACTAGAAAGTAATTTTTTTTTAGTTTTGTCTTTAATAAAGTTACTCATTTAAGTAATTTATATATGACGCAGAACGTAAAATTGGTAGATACAACATAGCTGTTATATAATTGTAAAAATTTAAATGTAATATATCTTGAATTAGTTTAAAACTTGACATAATAATGGGAAATTTTGGTAAATTAATTATTACTATTAGTAATCAGTTATGAATTATAGTTGATTATTGCAATATTCTTTTCGCATATGATGAAATTATGCACTACGTTTTTTTATTATTATTTTAGTGCACAGGAATAAGATTCTTCATTTGGAACTTAAAATTATCGTATAGTTGTGTGGGTCTTAAGCAGACATGACATTCATCTTCTGTAATTATTTACTCCATGCTCAAAATCTATTAAAATGTGGCTAATGTTTCAGGCATGAAAAGATAGATAACATTCATCTTTTTCAATTATTTTAATCTATACAGGTGAAAGCTTACAAATGATCAAAACACAGTACATTCGTCAATCCAGAGCATTAATCAGTACCAATCCAGAGAGTACACTCGTCAATAAGATGAACCCATAGACGCAAAGATGTAGATCTGAACGGAAAGTTATAAAGGTTGCAATACAAGTTGAAATGGAGGAAGAACAAAGGTATGAAGTAGAAACCAAAGAATATGAGAACGGTTTGCCTTTAAATCGTAATATGAGAGGTTTCTTATTGTCATATAACAGCAATACTGTATGTCTGGATTGTCGTACTTTTTTATGGATGTGCGCAGTTTATACGTTAAAAGAGATGTGGGTCAACGTGTAATCAGTGAGTTGGATTTTGGTTTTCACCGCCATGGATTCTCAGAGAAGTCAAAACACATCTCCATTGGGTTTCGTTTGAGAAATTCCATGTTGAATAATTGGTTAAGTTTTCGAATTATTCAATCTGTAAATCCTAAATCCTACTAGATACATTACAACTAATTAGAACTCAAAAATAGATCCGATGTTCCAAATAGAGTAATCCAAAATGTTTTTATGGATTATATTATCTAAAAAAGTGTTCTGAGTAAACAATTCGTCTTAAGAATGGAATAAATTATGTTTGCTAATCTAAAAAGTACATTAGAAAAATTTTAGAATGAGTGATCTTGAATAATATTTTTTACATTTTAAATTGGAAAATTTGTAAGTAATTTTTTGGACACATAATTCCCAATTTTTTGGACACAATTTTAAGACTTGAATTAAATACAAAATAATAATAAAGACGAAAAATATCCTTTTCAAAATTACTGGAGGAGTAAATTGGTCAGCTGCAGTATAGCATTATATTGTTGTTCAAATTACTTTTCCTAAAAATGTATTATAAAATGTACTTTAATTGTAATTTTATAATTTCTTAATTTTACATAATATTAGAATTAACATGTCATGTTAGCGAGACCAATTTGTTTCAATTTACTTTTTTCATCACGAATTACATTACATTCACATTCATACAAATAATCCAACCATTAACCAAAGTGTGATAAAAATAACCCTTGCACTTCAATATTGTTTTTTAAAATCAAATCAACAAATAGTATGCTTATAGTTTATGTAGCTATTTTTAAAATTATTTAGTTCAAAACTCGAATAAATTAATTTAAAAGGAAATTACTTTAAATAAAATCTACAAATTTAGTATAATCCGTTTTGATAAATTTAAAAACGTCACACTTAATTTATAAAAAAAATGTTACATATATAATTTTTTATGTTTAGATAGTTTAATTTTTATTTTTTAAATTAAATATATTTTTAATTCTTAAATTTTGATTTATTTTTTTACATTTTAAATTGAATTTCATTTTTGAGTTATATTTATATTTTTTTATGTTTAATGTAGTTACTTTTTTTTAGTTGTTAAATTTTGATTGATTTTTTTTACAGTTAAACTGAATTCTAATTTAAGTTATTTTTAGTTATTAAAATTATAAACGTCATAGACGAATTTTAATTTTGTATTTAAATTTAATAGTTATAAATATGCTTAATTTTTATTTTTTCTGTTACATGACCTGTTAGTCAATTCTCTCATTTTTGTTTTTTGCAATGGACTATCTATTTTTTTAATAAATTACCATTTTACAAGCAAGAGGAAGGTTGAGAAATGGGAAAAGTGTTGGTGACTGGAAGAAGAAATGATTATGTATCTTGTAACCTTTCTCTAAAAAAAATAATGAATACATGTCTTTACATTCAATTACATTGCTAAAAAGAAAAAGAAAATTAGCGCAATTATTTATAAAAATCATAATTAATTATTAGTATTTTATTATAATAATAAATAATTAGTTTAGATCAAATTATTAATACCAAGTGAAATATATTTTTTCACTCATTTATTTTTTAACTAAATTCTCTCTCTTTCCTTTTTGTGTATTTCTTACCTTTTAGCATAAGCTTCTCTTCCTCTTCTATCTGAACTACAAGAGAAGTAGAGTGAGAAAAAGCTTTATCCGATTGGTGAAAATCTAACACCAAAACAGAACGAGTTGCAGATTCCATTTTTGTTTTCAAGCTCATCTCCTTTCACTTGCACTTCTCAAGTTGCACCAAACCCTAATTCCATAAACCATTTTCATGCATTTCTCTGTCCATTTATGAATTCATCATAACGATGAACATTCTCTCCTCGCCCCACTTTCACATCACCAAATCCCACTACCACCACCGCCATGGGTCACCCAAGCAAACTCCGAGGCGCGTTCCGACCCACCTTCTTCTACGTAGGTCACCCACAGTGCTCTGCAAGTCCTCCTCCGCGAGCGGCGAACCCGGTTCGGATGATTTCGTGAGCCGGGTTCTGAAGGAAAACCCGAGCCAAGTGCAACCCAAGTACCTAATTGGCGACAAGTTATATACTTTGAAAGAAAAGGAGAGTTTGGGTAAAATATCAACTTTTGGTATTTTGGATGTGCTGAAGAGGTTGAACCCGACGAAGCCTCAGAGCAAGAGTGAGAGTGAGGTTTCTGGAGAGAGAAACTCTGTATATTTGAAAGACTTGCTTAAGGAGTATAGAGGGAAACTTTATGTTCCCGAGCAAATTTTTGGGTCGGAGTTATCAGAGGAAGATGAGTTTAACAGGAATGTAAACGAGTTACCCAATATGAGCATTGAGGAGTTCAGGAAGGCTTTGAGTAAGGACAAAGTCAGGTTTATAACTTCAAAAGGAGGAGGAGGAGGTAATAGGGATTTTGTGGTGGATTTGAAGGAAATTCCTGGTGATAAAAGCTTGCACACAACCAAATGGTAGAAAATAATGGAATTATATTCTTAGTTATGCAGCTTGTTTAAACCGAGCAATGCAGTGTTGTGACAGATTGTGATTGTGTGTGGTTTTACAGGGTTCTTAGGCTGGGTAAAGGGGAAGCTCGAGCGGTTTTGGCTGACTACAATGGACCGCGATACGAAATAGAGAGGAGGCATGCTCTGGTTGTTAATCCTTTTCTCACATATGAATGATTTTCATGAGATTAAACTATTCATAGAGACCCTAGTCTCTATTGTAAGTTTTACTGCTGATAAGAGAAAACTATAGGTTTTAGTTCCTTCACTTGCATAAAAGTTATTTTTTGACCCATTTTGTTAACATTGCAGAAGACTTTCTGGCGATAAACTGCTACAAAAGAATCGGTGGTCATATACCACTACAGAAAAAGCTGTGTAGGATGTAATGCTTATAATTTTCTCATATAGAGACTAGAACATAAAATAAAAACAACTATAGGCTGATGTATGGTTTAACCTTTTTCTTATATTAGTGTTAGTGCTAAGGGGGGATGGTCAATTACCTTTGTTTGTTTTACATTTCGTTGTCTTTTTTCTTAGTTATGTATGCTTTCTTACCTAGTTTGTAGTCAGACTCAGATTTGGCAAGATGCATGAATAAATAGATACTTTTTATGGGTGATCATAGTGTCATTTTTCTTTTGACTCTTAATTTATTTTGCCGCAGTCTTGGGTGGGTAAAACGCCAGAGTACCCTCATCCAGTTGCATCTTCCATATCTAGCAGAGTGATGGTTGAGCTCGCGGTGGTGTCAATCTTCATGGCTTTAGCAGCTACTCTAGTTGGAGGCTTCCTTGCAGCAGCATTGTTTGCTGCCACCAGTTTTGTATTTGTGGTGGCTGTCTATGTTGTGTGGCCTATAGCCAAACCGTTCCTCAAGCTCTTTCTTGGTCTTGCACTAGCAATTTTGGAGAAGATTTGGGATAATTTTACTGATTTTTTCGGTTATGGTGGAATTTTCTCTAAGATATCTGAGCTCTACACTTTTGGTGGAATATCTGCCAGCCTTGAGGCATTGAAACCAATTATGATTGTAGTTTTGACTATGGTCCTTCTTGTTCGTTTCACTCTTTCAAGAAGGCCTAAAAACTTCAGGAAGTGGGTAGGTGACTGAGTGATCCACTAATTATGCACGAATCATTGAACCAATATTGTTCTGTGGATTTGTTTCATTAGTATGGTCTAATGGATGTTTCTTTGATACACAGGATCTTTGGCAGGGAATAGACTTCTCACGATCTAAAGCTGAAGCCCGTGTTGATGTGTGTTAAAACCTACATTTATTTTTAGTTTCTATTCTTAAAAAAGTTAATGTTATTTTTAGTTTTCTAGTCTTAATTTTCTTTACGGATTCTCTTATTCATATTTCTGGCTTTGGAAAAACGTTGCTTCAGGGTTCAACGGGAGTCAAGTTTGGTGATGTGGCTGGAATTGATGAGGCAGTTGAGGAACTTCAAGAGGTTATCTTTTTTTCACATGTTTGGTTGTATTTATGGGTGTGAAAATAAGTTTATTATTTGCTGATGCAGAAGCTGAAGCCATTTGCTGTGAGACACCAATAAAAGAAGAGTTATAACCAAAAATAAGCATATGAATTAACTTTTTGTGGAAAATTTAGTACATTTTTCTCCATGTCGGTCATAGACATCTTTTGTCACTTTTACAAATATTATGAGTTGAAGTATTTTTCCGTGAGCATGAAGTGAATTTTTTTTACTCCTTAAACTTTTTTGCGTGCAATTTGCATGCTTTTGTTAAACTTTTTAAAACATAATTCAATTTAGATTAACATATTCCAAAAATTGCTCTCTAGCTAATTTAACTCTTCTAGACGAATAAAATTTTTCACTTTAACATTCTGGATGGCTCCACAATATTAAGAGTTTCAACTTGTTTATGCCGCTGTGCCCAACTGCAAAACTGCCATAATGCATTAATGCATAAGCAACTGCATTAAGAAGACGAGAGAAATTATACCTGTATTTCAGATTAATTATTAGATAATTTTTCCTTTAACTATTTTGAATAATATAACTTATCCTTCTCAATAGTTATTTGCTTAACTATTAATATGCATCTCTCTTCTAATATATTCTAATTTTTATATTCTGCATTATATTCCTATGTCTTATTTTAATTATCTTTGTAGTCTATTATATTGAATGAAAACTTATGAAAGTTATTTATGATTTTGTTTAGTTGGTGAGATACCTAAAGAATCCTGAGTTGTTTGATAAAATGGGAATCAAACCCCCTCATGGTGTTCTTCTTGAGGGTCCTCCTGGATGTGGAAAGGTCAGATTCTTGTTCTCCAGTAATGCTTGATATAAGATTCTGTTTTGTCTGGCAGATGCTTAAGTTTTGTCGTGCTTTTGCAGACCTTGGTAGCCAAGGCTATAGCTGGTGAAGCTGGTGTTCCATTTTACCAAATGGCTGGATCAGAATTTGTGGAAGTTTTAGTTGGTGTTGGTTCTGCGCGTGTTAGGGATTTATTTAAAAGGGCCAAGGTAATCCTACTCCTTTTTCCTGATATTTAATTTTAAAATCACGTATTTACTGCTAATTTACTCAGGTTCTTGAGTCCTTCTTTCATGTTCCTCCTCATGACTTAATGTGAACTTAATGTGCATGTCAATCATGAGGTGACTAGTTACGGGTATTGGTCACTTGATGAAACAGTATATCTTCATGCTTTTTGCTTTGTTCAATCAATTCTGTTGAACGTTTTCAAGGACCACGGGTTCTTATGAAAATTTTCAACTGTTATCTCCTTATGTATTGTTCATTTGTTCACTTAAAGTTAGTAAACTTTTATGTGTTTCAGTTCCTTGCTCTCTAAAGTAGAAATAATGTTAAGAAGAATATTCATTAAGTATACTTCTTGTGTTTTCAAGGACTACGGATTCTTATGAAAATTTTCAGTTGTTATCTCCTTTATATATTGTTCATTTGTTCACTTAAAGTTAGTAAACTTTTATGTGTTTCAGTTCTTTGCTCTCTAAAGTAGAAATAATGTTAAGAAGAATATCATTAAGTATACTTGTGTTTTCAAGGACTACGGATTCTTATGAAAATTTTCAATTGTTATCTCCTTTATTTGTTCACTTAAAGTTAGTAAACTTTTATGTGTTTCAGTTCTTTGCTCTCTAAAGTAGAAATAATGTTAAGAAGAATATTCATTAAGTATACTTGTGTTTTCAAGGACTACGGATTCTTATGAAAATTTTCAATTGTTATCTCCTTTATATATTGCTCATTTTTTCACTTTAAGTTAGTAAACTTATGTGTTTCATTTCCTTGCTCTCTAAAGTAGAAATAATGTTAAGAAGAATATCCATTAAGTATACTTCTTGTGTTTTATTTGGCAATTTCGTTATTTCTGCTTTGCTTGTTGCAAAAAATGTGTGCATGCCTTGTGTCATGAAGAACCAATATATCGCTCAATACGAGATACGACTAAGTATAGAGCTGTTTCTCAGTTAATTTTTTTAAAATACAGATATAGATTGTAGAAATATGATGTTTCTATTGGAGAGCTAGTGATTGGTGGATGCTTAAATGTTTGTTTTTTCTTTGCAGGTAAACAAACCGTCAGTTGTATTCATAGATGAAATCGATGCATTGGCAACCAAGTAAGACTATATGCATTTATGTTGAGTTTATAACTTTACAGATTGTATAAAGTTGTGGATTGTTTGTATGTCCACGGTATGTGCTCTTATTTATTAGAGAGAATGGATTTATATTGTCCAATTATACAACTTAAGTCAAACGAAAATGTTGATTTAGTAATTTAGCTGCTAGAATCGTAGTGGAACGTATTATATATTGAATTCACAGTCAATTGTAACTTGTGAGCTTCCTGATCAGTCTGTATAAGTGCATATTAAGTAATTATTATTAATGGCACCATATTGCAAGCATTCTTGATCCATTGGTTGGTCTAATCTAGTTATTGATTCTCACATACGCAATTCTTACAAGTCAGAATGCATAGGGGAAAGCAGCATTCGGTTTCTTCTGTTTAGTATTTTTAAGTCCATACTTCCAGGCATTACCATAATATTTTTGGCACATACCGTAATTATTGATGGGAACTTCTTGGAAGTTCTATTTAGTTCATGAATGGTGATTGGTAATTGAATAATGACATTTCTATATGTGGTCTTAATTTTAGCTTTTTTTTAAGTGTTAAATAAGCACATTCTAATTGAAGAAACATGTTTAAAAAAATTATAATGATTATTTACGTTTTTTGGGAAAAAAACAGAAATACTTCAAAATACTTTTTCAGTGCTTCTCTTAGAAACTAAGGATTATAGATTTTTTTAAAAATCAGTTTTCTTTTTATTCCTTTTTAATATTTACACAAAAAGATCTTACTGTAAAAACAATTGCCATGCTGGCGATTTTGCTTGGTTCCATCTGTCTGTTGACATCTGGAGTCCCCTAAGCATGCACCCTACCTGATTGTGAAATCCATGCTTGATTGATTAGGCGACAAGGTATCTTCAAGGAGTCCAAAGATCACCTGTATAATGCAGCCACGCAGGAAAGGGAAACTACATTGAACCAATTGTTGATAGAGCTTGATGGTTTTGATACTGGAAAGGGTGTCATATTTCTAGCAGCCACAAATCGCAAGGATTTGTTAGATCCAGCACTTCTTCGTCCAGGTCGTTTTGATCGCAAGGTTCCTTCTTAACCCGAGTTAGTAAATTTTTTCTCACTTTTAGTTGGGTTTAGTGTAAAGTATTTTGTTTTTGCGATGGGCCAATCAAGAAAGAATAAGCATAAAGGTTTTCTTATTTCTTGTTTCCAAACTGTTTGCTGTTTTTAGAAGTTAAACAACAAGAAACTTGTATAACAAGTGCAGGTTTTTAAAGATTGTTTAAATCAAAATGTCTATTTTTCAATCTTTAAATTAAAAAAATAGAACATTCGAGTTATTTTTATATTTTACTCTCATTTCCATTGCCCTTGCCCATATTCCTCCTTGTAACTTATATCTTTCACCACAACTGTGTAATGGCTAGTTTCTGAAAATTGTTTTAAGACAATTTTCAAAATATAAAATAAAAAACATAATTAAGCACACCCTAAGCTCTTTTGGTTTTGCTATTAAATGCTTTGATTAAAGCACAATCTTCTGGTGCAAACAATGGCTTTCATGTCCACCACATTTATTAGTAGTTCTTTCTAGTTTCAATGGTATGCTGTTAATGTTTTTAATTTTTCTTCTGTAGATCAGGATTCGCCCTCCTGGTGCCAAAGGAAGGCATGATATCTTGAAAATCCATGCTAGCAAAGTAAAAATGTCAGAGTCTGTTGATTTATCCAGCTATGCTCAGAACCTACCTGGTATGAACTCCTGTATTGCTCAATGCATTTTGCATCCTGATATCCAAACACACATCTTAATTTCAGGATGGTCTGGAGCAAGATTGGCACAATTAGTCCAAGAGGCCGCCCTTGTGGCTGTGAGGAAACGGCACAACTCAATTCTTCAGTCAGATCTGGATGATGCAGTTGACAGACTTACAGTGGGACCTAAACGTGTTGGAATAGACTTGGGTTATCAGGGACAATGTCGTAGAGCTACTACTGAAGTGGGAGTTGCATTAACTTCTCATTTGCTCCGGCGATATGAGCATGCAATTGTTGAATTCTGTGATCGCATCTCAATAGTACCTCGTGGTCAGGTCCTTGTTCAGCTTCCTTCACTGTATTATCCTTTCCTATCTTCTACAAGTATTCTGTCAATCTTTTCCAGTTCTCTTATTTGAGGTATTACCAGTACCATATCTGATACCATCTGCAACACGGGTAATCTGGTAGAAAAGTATTAAAGCTCAAGCATGTGAATTTTAAAGAATAAATAACTGTATAGAGTTCATTTGTGTTTAAAAGATGTGTGGTCAAGGTGTCGGTAGAAAATGTAGCTCTAGATAGAAATAAAAGAAGAAATATCTGTGTGGAGCCTATGTGATGTACATGCTACTTTATTTTCATTTGTATAAGGCCTACCATATTCTATCCGTGATACAATTCCTGTTTGATTGGTAGGTTTTTACTTAAAAGGTTGCTATTTTTAAAGGGTGTTTCTATAATTTTAACTTACAAAGACCACTTCCTTCTGACAGACATTATCTCAATTGGTATTTCATCGACTTGATGATGAATCATATATGTTCGAACGTCGTCCTCAATTGCTTCATCGCCTTCAGGTATGTAAATGTACTCCTGAGTATACCAGTTTCCTTTTTCTTGTTCCAATTATTTGTTTCAGTTTGAGCCCTTGTTGACGAACAGGTTCTGCTTGGAGGTAGAGCTGCCGAGGAGGTCATATATGGACGTGACACATCAAAAGCCTCAGTTGATTACCTTGCTGATGCATCGTGGCTTGCACGCAAAATATTGACCATGTTAGCATGATTACTGTTTTTTTATACCTTCGACTTTCTGCCTATTTTCTTGTTCTACATAAGCTCCTTTTCACCTTCTCTACTTGCAGATGGAATTTGGAGAATCCGATGGTCATACATGGAGAACCACCACCTTGGAAGAAGTCAGTTAAATTTGTCGGACCAAGGCTGGATTTTGAAGGGTCTCTTTATGATGACTACAACTTGATTGAACCACCACTGAACTTTAAGATGGATGATCAAGTTGCACAAAGGACTGAAGAGTTAATAAGTGAAATGTACCGAAAGACTGTGTCTCTCCTTAAGAGGCACCATGCAGCTTTACTTAAAACCATTAAGGTAACTTCGAGTAAGATCATAAAGAGAGTTATATTAATTTGTGAAATGTTATCACTATGAACTCTAGAACCAAAAGGTTAGAAAAGAACTTTATGAGCACACAGTTTATTTCGGTTACAACATCTTAAGATATCAGATACCGTACCAGCTTAACACCACTGCAACGATTTATCATTCTGTGCTTTACTTTTGTGTGACAAAAGATCACTTTGACAGCTTATGAATTGGCACTGCAGGTACTTCTTGATCAGGAGGAGATCAGTGGTGAGGAAATAGAGTTCATTTTAAACAAATACCCTCCACAAACCCCTTTATATCTTTTGGAGGAGGAATATGCTGCCAATCTTCCATTCAACAAAGAACAAGTGCATGATTTGGAGTATGCCTTAAAACCTCAGTCAACCGAAGAAACCATGTGACTTCTTCCTCGTCTAAATTTGTTCCTGGATTCCTGGTTCGGTAGCTGATCTTCGGCAACATTCGTTCTACGGAGGGCTACTTCAAAGCTTACATTTTTCACTGAGAACAATAGTATATGTATTTTGTTGAGCCATAAATTTTGATCATGCAATTTGTATGAAACGCGATTCATTATAACTGGTTTTAGAGGCCTTTTCTTCCCATCTTCACAACGAAAATCTGAATCCTTTGCCTTGAAAATTAACATAATTTACCAGATGGAAAGTGTCTCTCGCAGAATTCTTTTAATGTCTGTTAGATGTAGAAAGCTCTACACTTTTGTATAGTGTTTTTTCTTCTATATCATGTATACAATTTTTTACACCTCTCTTGTACATATTTCCCTTCCCAATATATTTATTAGCATTATTTAATAAAAGTATATAAAAAGTTGAAACAATATTTTAAAATAAAATTAGTTTATAATTAGTTTAAATAATTTATTTATAAAATATAAACATATTTTTATTGAATACACTAATAATGATATATAACGTATAATCATTTGACGTTATAGAAGGCAACGGGTATAGTTCAGTTCCTGGATTCTTATGCATAAATTGTTAGTAAATTCAGATGTCTGTTTTCCATTTATTGAATCAAAATTAATTGTAGGAAGTCTTAAATTACATAATTAATATAAAACTCAAGACTTTAGTATTTTATTATTTTTATTTATTTTATATTAATTTTTAAAATTAAGGATATATATTAAGCTTGTATCGCTACAAAATTAAAAATAAGATTATAACTCTCGTGATACTACAGTTCATATGCTTTGAAATATATGATTCACTGTAAATTAAATGTTGTTCTCATAATTTTCCATTTAATTATAATAATATATTATTATTATTATTATTATGTTAATGTATAACGTTTTATGTAACATTTATATGTATATAATGAGTTACAAATCGTTTTTAACCTTTACAACGTGATGTATGAAGGTTTTTGACGTGTTCTATATAAGTTTCTCATCAGTTTTAAAATATAAACGAGCATTAATCATAATAACTAAAAAAGAAAAAACAATCATAATCGGCTTGCATCAAGTTTGACATTGTATCAAGTTTAGAAATACTAGACAACATTAAAATGTTACTTTTGATATATTTAAATACATTTTAGTTAATATTTAGTATATTCTAGAATAATTCTAATTCTTTATTTAGAAATTCAAGAGATATAAGAAAAACTACGTTTGAATAATCTGAAAAATATGAATTATATATATATATATATATATATATATATATATAATATTTATTTTCTGTTTTGTTCGAGAAAAAGTGGAACTTAAAAAAGTAGATTTCTCAAAATAAAACTTCAAAAATATATTTTTTTAATTTTTTTTTCAATTTAAGTTGTTTTTCTCGTTCTCTTTCACTGTTCCGGTGGCATGTCGGATAAAGTATAGATAAAAATTTTACAAATACTATTTGTGTTCTTCTTTAATAAAATTGGAGTTTCATGTTAAAAGTCTGTATGATTTTTTTATTCCAAATATTAACTAGTTAAATTATTAAAATAAAATTTTAAATTTCTTAAGTTTTATTTTCTTGGTGACTCCTATTCTATTTAAAATGAATTCACTTCTATTGTTTTCATATTATTTACATTGGCATGAGTGGAGTTAAGTCTTTCTTACAACAAAAGTCAATTCCTATGCAAATACGATTCTACCAGTCTTGATATAATAGGATTATGTGGTAATGTTTAATTCTACCCCAAATCTTATATATTGCATTAAATGTTTCATTAATAGTAATGTCTCCATTAACATTTTTGCAAAAAAACCATCATTTGTATTACTAGCTTCTTTAGGTTTTGATTTTCTCATATTGTATAATGTTACATTAATAGTAACATCTCTATTAGTAGTATTACAAAGTCTATGATTATGGTCCACTAATAACATCTTTAAGTTTGTGATAAGTATAATTTATAATTAACTATTCATATAAACCAAACTTCATAAAGTTATACTAAAACCCTCTTACATAATTTGACAATAATAGTAAAGTTATACTTTCCAACACAAATTGAATAAGAACAAAAACATTTTTTATGCATATACACATGAACAATCACTGATGCAATTAAAAAAAATAATTATTTTAATATTGTTGATATTCAATTATTTTATTAATGTCTTACTTGCCCATTCCATGTATCCAAAACAAAAATTGCATTAAATAGTTTAAAATGGATGCTACATTGTTCTTGCTAAGTTACATTTTATTTTTTTCTCTTTATAAAAAAGTCAACCTCCGTATAATTATTATTATTCCACTAATTCTTTTTTGTCTTAATATGATGCAATGCTAACGTTGGATTATTCCCCTATTTTTTTTATGTTTATCTTAATGTTTAATGTTGCATTAATGATAGTATTCATCATTAATTTGGCCATTCAATGTTTGTGGTCCAACATTAACCTCTTTAGGTTTATATTTTGTACAACAATTTATGGTCAAATGTCCATAGCAACCACACTTAACACAAATTATGTGAAAACTCTCAGCACAAAACACAATTAGTACTAATGGTTGTTAAGCTATGCTTTTTCTGCTGATAAAAAATAACTTTTTTTTTCCTACCATCAATTGAATAAAATGATATGCACCACTTGTAACAAATTGCAAATAAAACAAACTTTATCTTAACAAATTAAATGCTTAATATATTTTATGAATTTAGTAGTAATTGTGTAATATTTTTCCTCAAGTTTTTTTATTCAATATCCTTTCAATATTTGTTAAAAGGAGTCAATATCTCTTTTGTTACACTAACATTATTGTTGTTAGACTATAATGACTTGACAAAATGATTCAATTGTATTTATGCAAAAGGAAAAATACCCATATTATTTTACCAAGTTATCATTTTTCTAATTGATATAATAGAAGAGCTTCTCCTTTTAATAAATATTGAAACTACATTTACTAAAAAAAATTGAACAAAATCATTAAATTATTATTATAAACA
Source organism: Vigna umbellata (assembly GCF_029865625.1). Lineage (NCBI taxonomy): Eukaryota > Viridiplantae > Streptophyta > Magnoliopsida > Fabales > Fabaceae > Vigna > Vigna umbellata. Next base: position 42,216,476 of record NC_142165.1, on the reverse strand, counting down.
ATGGACCAGAAGAGTCATTAAGCTATACTAAATTTAATGTTCTAGTTGAGAGTAGATTATTTCTTTTCACGTGTGTTTAGTATGTATTTCATTTATTCAAAATAAATTATATATAAAATAAATTTACTTTCGCTTTGTTTCTTTGTATTATTTGCATTGTTTGGTTTATATTTTTCCTCCAGATTTAATATTATCCATGTAAATTTATTCCGCCATTTTTTTTCCTTGATAGAATGAAAGTGTTTTTAATTTTTTTTCCTTAAATTTGTTGATATTGAATTTAATATTGTATTAATGGTGGGGTGTTATTGGCTAGAAATTAGTTTACCTTATGTTTGTGGTCCATGTCAATATGTGTGAAGATATCTTTTTTTAATTAGGATTTCTTTGGTAAAAGGAGTGTAAAACTTTTCACTTCTGAAATTACTCATAACTATTAATTTAAATACAAAACTATTTGGTAAAATTAGGTGATAAATATAAAGAGTAACGTAACAATATATTATTATACAATTTTTTTCTAACGAAAAAATATATAAATATTTTTGTTTCAAAGAAAAATATTATCACACAATTATAATTTTATATTTTTTAAAATAATTAAAATTTATTAAAAGATTTAATGTTTCTATTTCTTTTTAATTTGTATAAATCATTTTATCTAAATTGGTTTATCTAATAAGTATTAACTAAATTTATTTTTCAATTAAGTTATTTTTATATCTAATGTTAAATTTGTATCAATATTATAAGATAATGTTTGCATCTACTTATAAATTATGAATTGACTTTATCTCTAATTGACGTGAACTTTCAACAAAAATTTAAGGATGATAAAAAAATATATTAAAATATAATAAATAAAAAAGTTATAATATAAACAAAGAAAAATATAGTGTAACTCATATATAATATTGAGTTACTTGCAAACGGTTAAAACAAGTTAAAAACTAACTTATTAATCTTATAAACTGTTAAGTAGAAACCGATAACTATACATTTGTACCTGTTTTTTTTGGTAATATGTTGAATATGATCAAATTCTACACATAAAAAAATACATATTTTCACATTAATAATGCTATGAACAGGTTTAGGGTATAGGTCAACCAAAATTGCAAACTAAATATTTCATTATAATAAATTAAATTTAAATCAGTAAATCAGATCTAAATTGCGAATTTCTCTATTCTTCAAAAATATTCTTTATTAAAAAACTATTTTTTGATAATACCTAAGAGTCATAATTTCCGAATAAAAGTTTAATATTATGCCCAACGGTTCCTGATTGGCTCTGTACGGTAGTCAGTCGCCGAATTTTCTTTCATTATTCTCAAAGAGTTTCAAAGTCGCACTTCCATTTTTCACCTTCATGAAATGACAAACACAAAAAATTAAATAAAAAATAAATTACGAGAAAAAACCTATATATATATATATATATATACATTATTTGATAAATGAATTTATAATTATTATAACAAGAATTTTGTTGTGTAGGTAAGAGAGATAGAAAGGCACGTACATTTAATTTTGTTGACGGGTCTCTCTAAAAGCTATAGAAAGAATTCAGAGCAACAACAACATGCATGAATGGAATTGAATTTGATCCCAGGAACCCACGTCAAATAAAAAACACATGCGTATATTTTTTTAAAAAAAAAAAAGAAAAAAGAAAAAAGAAAAAAGTGATGATATTGGTAATAAATGAAAATGAAAATATAATTGAAATTAATTTGATGAGCAATGAGGAGAGCAGAGCAGAAGAGAGGTTGGGTGGTTCTCTCTCAGAGTGTCTGTGGCTGTGGTTGGTGGTTTGGAAAGAAGGAGTGAGTGAGTCTGAGTCAGATTAACAGCGGCAGTAACCTCTTCAACGTTCACGGGTTTGCCTATCGCTTCCAACCAAAACCTTCTCTCTTCAAATCTTTCAAACTTAACTAGGGTTTGGGAATCACTCCACACTCTACAAAAACACCAAACAAACTAACTATATATATATATATATTAATACCTCAATTAGGGTTTTGATGTTCTTCAAATGCCGAGTTTTGATGACTTATGAATGGAGATTTTCTCTCTTTTCTCCGAACCGTCCTACGTCGCCGTTGCCGTGACTGCTCTCTGTTTTCTCCTCGCGCTTTACTCTCTCCTCCGATCGTTTTCCCTTCCTCGGAGATTCACTCCGCCGAGGAAGCACCACTGCGATTGCGCCTCCGATTCAGCGTCCGTGGCCGCTTCAGGCGCCGTGCCCTACCTCAACGGCGCCGTTGAAATGCTTGAGCCCAGTCCTGTTCCGGCGCCTGTGGTCTTGGGGGAGCGGTTGACGGGGTCGTCCATGATGGAGGAACTGGTTCCGGAGATTACGACGCACGCGCTCAGTTACTTGGATTATCCCAGTCTCTGCCGTCTCTCCATGACCAATTCTCTGATGCGAAAGGCCGCGAATGATGATAACGCTTGGAAGGCCTTGTATCACAAGGTGAATTACTGAATTCTGATTCTCGTGCTTCTCTTTTTGTTTATTTGTTATCTCGTGCTATGTAGGAAATGATGTTAGGATTTTCTAGTTCTTTTAGGCTCTGTACTGTTTCTTGAGAGGAGTTATAAATGATGCTGCAGAGTTTCTACTGGTTTGTTTAAAATGCTTTCGGGCATTTTCTTGCCTTTTTGGCCTTAGTTGTATGTTTTGTATTTGTTATTGGAGGAAAAGATTGAGTTGAATCATGTTAGGAGTGCTCTTTCAGAGGTTTGTATGCAAAGCAAGGTTATCGATGGTGGATGGCAGAATATGGCGAAATGCCAAAATTCCACCATACAAACATTCCGTTGTGGCCTTATGTGCCACCGTAGTTGGCGTCATTTCACAAATCTTAGAGGAGGGTTTGAGAAAACGTCACTCGATTTAGACTATAACAGCGGCACTATAACTGTTATTTACAACATGGAGGCAAAACTTTAAGACTTCCTAGAAAACAAGATGGTTGTAGCACTGTGTTGGTTATTTAACATGGATGAAGGGTTCCTAGAAAGACACAAGGTGGCAGCACCTTAACCGTTTTAACAGCATGCGTGTAAAGCTTTAAGGGCTTCCTAGAAAACAAGAAGGCGGTGACACTATATAGTTTATTTAACAAGGTTAAGCTTTGTAGAAAACTAGAAGGCAGCGACACTATAATGGTTATTTAATAATGTTTTATGCTAAGCTTTAAAGCTTGCTAGAAAACAAGTAGGTGGTGGCACTACAACAGTTATCTGAAATATTTGTTGCAAAATTGTAAGGCTTCCTAGAAATCAAGAAGACAGCAACACTAGTACAGTTATTTAACAACACAGATGAAAAACTTTAAGGCCTCCCAGAAAACTAGAAGGAGGCAGCACTATAACGGTTTTAACAACATACATGCCAAAGCTTTAAGGTTTTCCTAGAAAACAAGAAGGTGATGGCATTATGACGATTATTTAACAACACGGATGCAAAGCTTTAAAGCTTCCTAGAAAACAAGAAGGCAACAGCACGGTAATGGTTATTTAGCAACATTGAAGCAAAATTTTAACGCCTACAAGAAAACAAATTGGTGACGGCACTACAACAGTTATCTAACAGCACATGGATGCAAAATTTTAAGGCTTCCAAGAAATCAAGAAGGCAGAGGCACTAAAACTGTTATTTAACGCATCAATGCAGAACGTTAAGGCTTCCTAGAAAACAAGAAGGTGCATTAAGGTCGTGGTTTGGAACAATTGCTGATGGAAGAAATAATTGTTATGTAACTAAAGATGCTATGAATGCTTGGTTGGACATGCAAAGAAACTGTGCTTGAATTTTTGTAGGGGAATACACGGGATAGATTTAACACAATGGAACATGCTTGTCCCTGTTTTGGCACTGATAACATTGATAGGATTTTCTAGGGTGAGCCTGTTACCTAGATAAATAATTGGCTATGATACTATTATTAGGATTTTTCTAGGGAGAATACACTAAGGAGATTTAACACCAATGATCCATGAGTTAACCATACAAGAGATTATGACATCACTTCTAACCCAAAACTTTAAGACATTATGTTTGTGGATCTTTTTACTTATATGTTCAATTTTATTATTTTTATTCGATACGAGACTTTCAACTCATTTGGATTCCTAATAAATTGAATTTTTGAGTTAATAATTATGAAAATTTGGTGCATTTAAATTTTGTCTGCGTACAACTTAGGTTTCTATAACTAGATAATTGTGTGTGTGTGTGTGTGTTTGTATCACAATTTTCTTGTATTTCTTATATGTTGTATGATAAACCATAAAAGTGTAAATTAAATTGATATGAGCAATAACTACGCTTTAATTTGTCCTATCTGAGAATGTATGCGATTACTTTCATTGGATTCTACAGTGAGTTCCATCATTCTGATTTTGTTATAACATTTCTGAATTTGTGGTTTTAGGACTTCACATTGGAACAAGATAGTATCACACCCACCAATGGGTGGAAGGCGTACTATGCTGCAACAAGAGCAATTGTGAATATTAATACAGAATTCTTCAATATTGTAAGAGATAAGTCTCTTCCAGCAATGAGTCGTTTTTGGCTGAATGCAGATTATGTGAAGTGCATTCATGCCTCAGGAGAACTCTTTTCCGGGTATGAGTTTTGCTTCTATCCATTTTGCAAGAATATTTTCGTTTTGACCAGCTTTTCATATTGATTTCATATATAATAGGTTGTTGTGATAATTAAAAAGATTGTTTATATGGTACGAATGGTATATCTATCAAACTGCCAAAAGTTCATGGATGATTATATTTGTCATAGGTCATTGAATTTCATTTTTAATGATAATAATTTAAATCTGGACCAGTGATATCATATTTAGATCAGAAAATTATAGGATGTATTATTATGTTATACCTTTGAAAATTTTACTCCTTAGCACTTGTTTTTGGGATAAGTACTGGAGAGATCTAATGTAGAATGTGGCAACATTAGAGTGCACATTTCTGTTACTGTTCTTTTATCTTGGATACTTTAACTGAATTCTCGAGAAATACTAGTTTCAAGAATACAGGTTTTCGTATTACTGTAGAGCTTGATAATCCAGATATACATGCATTTTGAACAAAAATAGAATATTTTTGTCCTTATGAAAAAAATCCCGTTCATTCCGTATATAGTTATTTCTGAAGTTCTTGCTTGCCTTTGAAATTATGTATCGATTTTTTTTTTACCTAATCCATTTTCTGCAATGCATCCAGTAACACAATTGTCCATGCTACAGGTTTAATGCAGTAATGCAGAGTTGGCAACTAGTATTCAACTGGGAGCAAGGATTGAATTTTCAGGTTCGAGATGTGCGCGCTCGCGTCTTGGCAGACATGGCTTGGGTTACCATGAGAACATATGTTGACATGGATACAGGGCCATTCAATGTGACAAATGTTTTTGAGTTCCATAATGGACGGTGGTATATGGTTCATCATCACAGTTCTATGATGAATGGGGATGTGGACCATCAGATAGTGCATGGATAATAGTGAGAGATGATACATTTTATGTCTGATACTGGTTACAAAAGGTGGTTTTATTTGCAGAAGCAAGATGCTTGAAATTTTCGTGATTTCTTTGAAAGATCCTTTTGTAGTTTCCAATTTTAGTTTCATTTTTATACTGTATATAAGACAGGCAGTGGCAATGGCGCCAGAAAAGAGTTATAAGTACAGTAAATGGATTAAAGTAAACGCAAAAAAGATGGGCAGAAAGTGGTTACCTGTGAATGATTCGTTGGATCAGGACGTTCATACTTTGCAGGCATCCAATCTACTTGTGAAAAGCAAGGCTGAGCAGTCGTCGGGGGGAGCAAATGCACAAGCATTCTCTATTATTTTTCGTTCATCCTAGTTGTGCATCATTTTCCTGTGAGTTGATTTTTGAATCCTATGCTAACAAAATCATGATTTTATTGTAAAGCATGATTACGAGAGATTCAGAATTGGTAGTTCCAGAAGTACTCTTTTTTGTTAAACCCCCTCGACGAGAGATTCAGAATTGGCGTAGAAAGCATATAACAACAATTCGCATGTCAAAAAGTATAATTTGCGAGCGTACTAAAATTTTCCCAAGTAATCTTATCAGAATGAAGGAATATAACAATCGTAAGATCACGTGCTAAAATGTACCGATGAATTTTAATTTGCTAATATGTTTGGACTTTTATGTTATTGTTTGTAAATTGCTAATAATTAAATCTAACACTAAATAAATTAAGTATAGAAAAATATTGAGTGCGAATTATCAGTCTGTTTCGGCAAGACTTTAACAATATAAATTTTGCTGCAAATCTTAATATTACTTGGCAGAGGCTGCCCTCGTCACTTTATTAGTGGTGAGAGAAGTGTGTAGGGAGTAGTGAAGTAGTTGTTACATCGTTGCGTTAGCACTTGGCAGCCTCACGTTACAACGGTGTGAGTGGAGCACGTTATCCACCCCAGAGAGCGCGAGAGGAGAGAGAATGACAATATCTGTTTTCTCGGTTCCGACGCCTCAGTTGTGCAGCTACAAAAACTCGTGGCCAGCTCCGACCTACCCTTCTCTTTCTTCTTCTTCTTCGAAGTTAACTGTTACACTGTGCTCTCCTTCTACTCCATCTTCTGTTATCGATGAGGGTACTTCTCCTGCACCAGACGATATTCCTCTTGTTGATCGGTCAGAATTCGTGAGGTATAATGATTTAGCATTATATGTAATTCCCGTACCATATTGTCTTCTCTCTTGCATGGAAAATAGTGTGTATATATTTTTTTCTTGACAGAGAGCAACTAATTCGAGGTGTTTTTTCACAGCGGTTGTAAGGCATGTGGAAGAGAAGAAATAGAGAAAGGATGCAATGGTGAAGGAAGGATTCAGGGTGGAATTGCAACAGTGCCAGGGTTTGGGTGGTGGCCTATAAAGGCTTACAGGCCATGCCCTGCATTTGTGGCATCGGGTGGTAGGTATAGGCGGCAAGGACAAAGCATGGACGAGGTTGTCTCTGGAAGTGGTAAAACATCCGCAACAGGAACTGCCAGTGACTCGAAGAAAAGGTTCGTGTAATTTTCCTTCTTTTCATGAGCTTTTTATTCTCTAATATCTAGCTAAGTGTAATTTTTTTTTCATAGTTGAGTATTTTGTTAGAGGGGAGATAAACCCATAACCTATCCCACATTTCCTTTTAAATCTTTCAAATCAATCTTATAACTCTCATGCTAGTGAGGAAGTTGAACACAGAACCTCTCTCATTCTTCCTTCCAACTTTACCACTAAGTCGATATCTAGCTTTGTGTAATGTGTGGTCTACTCATCATAAGTGGACTACTAATCTCCTACCTTAGATGTTTTAGTCTTTCGTACCACTTCTGATTCATGAAACTTTCAACAAGACTATAATACGTGCTTTAAATAAATTTTCAGCATTCATCTCTAAAGTAAGGACAACATTCACTCTGTTGGATTTCGCTTCCCCGGGATTCTAATATCACTTTTTGATTGCTCTTTGATGAATACCCCTTTGGTCTGGTAAGGATCTAATAGGTCCCCATTACTCTCCTTTCGTCTGTATAAGAAGTGAAAATGTTTTCATGGATGTATAAGACGAGATATGACATGGTACTTATTCAGGAAAAGACGACTCTATCAACTAAGGTGGTTTGAGCACACATAGAGAAGACCAACCATAAGAAGAGTGGATCTTATCGTTGCAGCCTTATGGAAAAGGGATCTCATGGTGAATATTGTTGTTGAAGATTTCGTTTTTGAACAAACCCAATGATATTCTGTTCTCATCTAGTGCGATAAAATATTGTCTATGAGAAGTGTATCAACCACTAGTACTAAAAGTCTTCTCCCACAAGGTAATAAATACTACTGTGTTTTATCCGAAACCGATTCATCTGAGGTGCCCATTTGATTATAAATCCTTTTTCAGTCTCACTTTGAATCTCTCTTGGTCCGCCTCTTACTCTAACCAGCTTCCCTACACCTGATCAGTTCTCTAATTGGAACCTCTATTGGACTTGTTAAGAGAGATACAATTATATTTGTTTTGTGTTATGTTTCATGTCTGCATGCTTGTACATGCATGGTCTCTTCTCTCGTATATATTGATTCTCTCTTGTATTATATACACATATTTAATGTAATAAATATTACTTTCTCTGTTTTCGTTCTCTAACATGGTATCAAGAGCTTAATCTCTTGTCATGGCTTCCGCAAACTCAGAATTTTCCCCACCCTCTCCTCATGATCAAACCTCTTTTGTCCCCCACACCTTCTCCTCCCCCATTAACCTTGTTTTCGTTCTCTAACAGGACTTTCTCTCATGTGTCCATAGTCCAAACCAACAGCTGTGTGATTTTATCTAGTATGAGTCCTATGATTTACTATACATTGTATGATAGACCCAAGAGTCCTAACTATATAGTTTAATTTCCTATTTTCACCGTCAAGACAGTGCTAGCCCACTTCTTAGCTTTCCTTCCTTGTTGTATTCCATTTTATGCAACTAAACACATACCATGTGATTTCAAAGCTTCTTCACATAGCTCCAGTTTACATTTTATTTCTTCTTCGGACCTTCCTATTAGAACTGTACCACTGTACTATTTGCAAAAGACATTCATTGAAGTACTGGCTCTTAGGTATGCCGAATACGAATGTCCAAAACCTAAGGTAAGAGAATCAGGGCCTGAGGTTCACCCTTTTGAGAAGAGTATCACTTCAATAAGCACAAACATGTTTTGATGCAGGTGTGGTCTTTAGTTTGATTATCGAATGCCTCAACTATTGATTTGGCATGTTTGGTTGGAATTGGGTCACGGGTGCTTGGCTGAGTTGAGTAGAAGTTCTTTGTTATATTGCGAATGTATTAGAACTGCTAGCTACTTTGGTTTCACAGAAACACAATCGTATTTTCTACTTTTATTCTGGTTGATTGTGCACAATTTGAAGTTTATCAAGATAATTGAAAAGCTTGCGAACAACTATTTGTTATCAAGTGCCTTCTTTTGCTTTGTTTCCAGAAAATTAGTATTCCAGAGGAGAAATTAGAGTATCTGAATTAGCTAGCCTAAATTACCGTTCAAACTTGTGTATTAGTCATGTAGAGTGAGGTGAAGTGGGGTGGCGCATTCAGTTTGAAAATCTGAGCTCTACAAATCAGCATGATTTTCTGATCTTTCACTTGCCTCTATAGCTTCTAACTAGTGCTTTAAAATGGTGCCAAATTTTACAGTAACAAAAAGGAAAGTGTGAAGAAATCTAATAGGTAAAGTGGTTGGGAGGACTATTCAACTTTGAGGTGACAAAAGCAAAAGCTACAAGGAAGAGGTGGGTAAAGAAAATGTTGGTGATGTTCTGGTCTGCTACAAATAATGGTAAATTCAATATTGTGTAAGGATTGTGGAAATCTATGTACGTCTTATAAATGCATTGGTAAATAGGGTGATGTCATGTAATCATGTATGCATTGGTAAATTATTTCTCTGAATCACGTTAGCTTTTTCCATTCATCTCCGGCATTCTTCCATTAGAATTACCTTAGGCTTGAATAGGTGAAAGAGGATTTAACACGGGAGAAAGGAATATAAAAAGTTAATTATATAATATTTTTGGATTTTATAATATCTTTTAATGATCTTATAATGTTGTTTGTCTTTATTTTTCTTTTCCTCCAAAAGAAACGATAATTTTGTTTTATTTAGCTTAGTACTAGTTAAATAACTCGTCCGGGCTGGTTATTAAACTTATTATTGTTTAGTTCTATATATGTCCATGTGTAAATAGTTATAGTGTGGATATTAATATTAGTATACATATGCAAATATCATTCAAAGAAAACAACCATTTCGTAAACCTCTTTGCACTTGCATGAAGATTAAATATATACACAACTTTGTAAGAGATGCTAATAATAAATGTTTTAAATTAAAATATTGTTGACCGTTTTATTGCAAATAAATAACAATTATTGAAATTACACACATTTAGAGAGAGATATTAACTAATTAAATACAAACACAATTATACATAATGTAATATTGTACAGGTTTAAGATTTTAATCTTTTCTTAAAAAAGATTATCACTCAAGATTAATTGAAAATAATAAGATAAAAATATCAATAGATAAATTAAGATATATTTTAAATAATAATCAAGTGAAACATAAGTTAAAGATGTAGACCTAAATCCTTAAGAAACTTACAAATCGAAAAAAAATACCTCATTACAAATAGAACTTAAAAAAAATATATAAATGGAAGAAAATACTTAATTATAAACAGGATTGATAAAATAAAAAATAAATAAAATATTTTGAGTTAAAGGATGGTTGAGAAAAAGTTTTCCTTTTGTATTTTATTAATTTGATTTGTTACTTTTAAACAATTTTATATAACATGTTTTTAAAGTGATCTTAGGTGTTGTTTCCGTCACCTTTATTAAATTTATTATTGAAGGAATAAATTTATTTTTAATGAAAAAAAGGAGACCGGATGGCGAGGGGGAAAGAAAGTGTGTCGGTGTGGTTGGATGGAAGAGGTAAAAGGGATGATGAAGATGAAAATCAAATTATAATATTGATTTATTTACGGGTTAACTCATATTTTTCTTTATTTTATTTATACGTTTCAGTTTTATCTTTTATTTTATAAAATTATTTTAGGCTTTTACTTTTTTTAAATTGATCAATATGATTCTTTTAAAATGTTGTCGTTTTCTATTTTAGGAAAAAAGTTTAAATATTTTTTATCTTATTCAAAAGGTGAATTTGTTTTATTAGATTCGTTTACATGAAAACCGGATAATCCAACTTGTTCTATTTGATCAACTTATAAAAGATCTTTTAAGAATAAACAAAATTTTGGAGACCACCTTTCAAAACTATTAAAATATTTTCTTACTTTTAATTTTTTCCATTTCCGAAAGTCAATTAAGTAAAATAAAAAAGCTTACTTTAAAATAACGCAAACAACATAAAATTATCCAAAGTTTTATTTACCAAAAGTAATAAAACATGGTTAAAAAAGTAATAAACTATAGAACTTTCCCTTAAGTAATAAATAAAAACAATAATTAAGTGGATATGATTTATTATTTTCTTTTTTTCTCTTGCAAAATAATTTATAATTAATTATTATAAATGTTTCTTATTTACGACTTTTTGACAGGTGCTTTGGTGGTTAATTTTTGTTTCCGGATAGAATTAAAATGTTTTCGAAAAAAAATGGTTTAATATATGTTAAAGCGGATTGGATCAGGTCAATCTTATATCTTATTTTCTCTTAAAAAGTATTATATTAAATATCTGGATTGATTTAATTAAATTTGAATTTCAATTCAATTTTAAAAATATTCTAGCAGTTTTTGAATTTCAATTCAATTTTACAAATATTCTAGCAGTTCAATTATGATATTTTAATATAGTTTTTCAATTCATGGTAATTTGGATTGATTTAACGTGTGAATAAACACCGTTAATTGGCACGCTTTAGCTACAAAGAGAGACATTACACTACACTCACACCTACTCGACACAACCGAACTCGTTTCAATTTCTCTCCGAAATCAATCTATAAGAATACTTGTGTTGTGTCTGAGAAATCAGCGAGACTGCAAAATGGACGATACTGACACAAAACAGCGAATCGAGGAAACAGTTCGCAGGATTTTGCAAGAGTCGAACATGGACGAGGTTACGGAGTCTAAGATTCGAAAGGAGGCCTCCGAGGAGCTCGGTCTCAACCTGTCTCAGCCCCAATTCAAAGGCTTCGTGAAGCAGGTCGTGGGGGCTTTTCTGCAAGAAAAGGTGCAAGAAATAGAAGAACAGCAGCAACAACAAGAAGAAAATGATGAGGGAGAAGTTGAAGAAGAACAAGGAGAATCCAAGGGCAAGGAGTACGATAATGAAGGCAATCTCATCATCTGCAAGGTTTGTTCGGTTTTTCTTTCCTCTGAACCGCTTTTACCATTTTACAGGTGGCAATGGGAAAAGGGTTCCTTGGGTTAATTTTGTTTTTGGATTTCAGCTTTCAGCGAAGAGAAGGGTGACCGTTCAGGATTTCAGAGGGCAAACGTTGATCTCCATTCGCGAGTACTATAATAAAGATGGCCGGGAACTTCCTTCTAACAAAGGTAGCTTGTGTTATTTGTTTTGGTTAAGCCTTTTTTTCGATTCTCTTGTTTCCTTTGGTAAAGGAGTTTTGGTTTTGGATTGTGGGGACACCGAAAGTTTTTATTTTTCTTCTGTGTATGTATGTGGAATGTAGAAATGATACACGTACGCCTCGATTTTATATACACTTATTGAGCATTTTTGTATACATCTGTTAAAGACTTGATTTTTCTTTCTATTTTTCTTTTTTGTGAAATCATATATTCTATAAACCTTTGACTTTTATTCTCTCTACTTGAATATCAAATGTTAATCAATATCTTGGGTGGACAAGAATCATTTTACCTTTCGAAATAGGGGCGGTTGGCGGTTCTTGTTTTGAACTTTTTTAATTATGATCAAATCCTTGTCGTTAACATGAAGCTAATTACCAGAGAGGGGGACTGGAAAAAAACGTTCCTTTCTGATATTCAGTGGTTTCTTAACACGTCTTTGCATAGTGGTTTAAGTTTAGTGTATGAGTTGAAGACTGTGCTGACATCATATGATATTTGAGGCCAATTTATTTAGGACTTTTTTGGTGTGTGTGTGTTGACTTCGTGTTGTGTAATGTTCGGTGCACTCCTTCCGTATACATCGCATTGAAAATCAAAGGCATTAGCCGTGTCTTTAGCCTATTATATATGGCTGCCGTTCTGTTTCACATAAACATCTAGTTGAGCACATAAAAAAAGGTTGCGGACTTGGTTATGGAATTAGATTAGCCTTGAAATAGTAACAGTGTGGGATCGAAATGCGATATATCTAAGAAACAGTTGAACCAAAAGGGGTTTTGGTTTCCTCTCAGCATTACACCTTTATGTTAATTGGACTGGTCTATGTATATATTCCTTGCACAGATCATTAAAGTGTCTTGATTTGAAACTACGTGTCTTTAGTATCATATTTTGTTGGACTACACATATCAACTCCATGTTGCTAATTTGACTAGATAGAAGCCTCAGTGTTGCAGTTGGCATGCCAAAATTCTTCTAGTCAAGAATTCCCTCTGCACTTTAGCACGAAAGTGCCTATGCCTATTTGAGCCTTACTAGTCCTGCATTCCTGTGTGATGTGAAACAAACACTATTGCATGGTGAGATCAGTACTATTCTGCATTTGGTTTTGTCAACTTGATACTTGCTAGTTGTTATGCCCACGTGTGGATTGATAATAAATAGGACCTTTTACTAAGAAAAAGGTAAAAGGAAAATTCTGTATCTGCATTGATTATATGTTCATAGTTAGTTCTTCATTAAGTTTATCTTTTCTTATCTAATCCAGAACTAGAACTAAGAAAAGAAAGTAAGGTTTGTGGCTGCTGTTTCAGACAAGTGGCGCTGAGTGTAGCAATTTGGCCTTTATTTTTATTTGTTTCCTTGTGTAACTCATGATGCTTATCATGATCTATAACTGAAAGCTTATTTCCTAATTCTGACTTCCTTTGTCTTTCAGGAATAAGTTTGACTGAAGAGCAGTGGTCTGTCTTTAAAAACAATCTGCCTGCCATAGAAAAAGCCATTAAGAAAATGGAATCTCGTTGATACAAGGGTGTGAGGATTTACATACATACCTCACTCATCAAGGACATACTAAGTAGCTTTGCTTGTATCTTTTTGGTGAATAGCACCATGGTGCCATTTTAATGCTATGGACCATTTTGGGACCTGGAGTCACTGTGAATCATGTACTATTCAAGTGTTTTGCAACCTGATTTGGTAGAGCCATTTCAGGAAGACTCTGGAGTAAAGTTATCATGAAAGTCACTTTAAATTAAACACATTATTCTGTTATTTCCCTTCAATATCGTTCTTACTCTTTTTTACGTGAAGGCTTTCAAAATTACTCCCAACCCAAAAGTAACAAAAAGCATGTTTTTCCTACCGTAATTTTAAACCAAAAGATATAAAAAAAAATGCGTTCCACCTTATGCACTTCGAATATACGTTAAACACCTTCAGATGGTAATTGTAATATAGCTGAAGTCGTCTCAGCGTTTTCTAATTATATTTTAACGATGGTTGAGTTTAGTTTGGTAAAATGTAGAAGAAAGCTGGATTATGATATAAACTGCGGATAGTCATGGATACTGATATCTTATTGTGTCCCCAGGGAAAAAACATTGAGTTAGGTAGTAGTAGGTCGATTCTTAGCGGTCAGAATCATTTAGTTTTTATTTCTTTTTGTATTTTAAACTTCACGAGGTTAATGAAATTATATAGGAAATTAAAATTGAGCCGTGGGATTACGATAAGGCAAGGTTACTTGTACGAAGTTGAATGCAGATAATTGAGGTTCCTACATCGTATTGTTGATGGACTATGTCGTCTAGACTGCATTCAAACATATGACCCAACTGGTCTTGTCAACCAGCAAATATGTCTTCAAACCTGATTATTATAAAAATATAAAAATAAATACTTCTTGTTCTGGGTGGGAAGATTGAAAAAAAGGTTCTGAAGAAAAGATTTTTCATGGAAAATTTAACTTGTTCTCGTGAAACAGTTCCATGTAGCACTGCATATAGGATCAAACTTTAACCACTTTTCAGGCCATGCTCAGAAAAACATGGATGGGCAATCCATAACATCTATCTGATTCCTTAAAAAACATTAAATTCACTCAAACATCAGTGACATAACTCTCTGTTTCTGGTGTTTTAGTCCTGAAGATGATTAATCGGTGTCTTGTGACCCATTGTTGGGGTAACTATGATGCAGAAACAGAAATCTGGAAATACTATCAAACTGGAAAATCTTTAACAATCCTTACATTCATTAAAATTTGGACAGGTTGTCCAAATATATATGCAGTTCATGGACCTATTCGTCATGGAAAACCTAACACACTTCCTAAGTGCTTTCTCCATAGCTTATACTCGTATCTAGAAACCCTTTCCCTAACAAGACCCCAGATACAAATTAGAGCCTGCAGTGGCATTGGCAGTGTCTTTGGCAATTTTCCCACTAAAGAGTGTTGTCTTCCAGCCCACTTTCCAAGTGCTCATGGTTGGACTCCTTGAAGGACTAGTGGTAGAGCATCCACTTGCAGCCATCCTCATCTTCTCAATCAGAGCTTCAGTATTCACCTGCTCTGACAAAATCTCCTCCAGTTGCCTCTGCTCAATCACCAACTTCACTCTCCACACGCCATTCTTAGCCGCTGGCAACACTTCAAGCGCCGACCCATTTGACAAATTCTCAACATAATCACACGCTGCAGACTTACTTCGAAGACCTCCCACTCCTTCTTCAACTCCAACATCGTCACAGCAACTTTTTTGCCCCTCCTTCAACGGAAGAAGATAATAGAAAAAACCATAGCTTAACCTCTCTTGCTCTGGCAAAGGTTCCGAAGCATGACCCTGGCGGAAAATACCATAACCAGGGTAATGTTGAAGCACTTGAGCCACAGTCTTGGGAGCTTTGAACTGCAAAATGGCTCCGCTGTCACTCATAACCCGAATAGTATGGTGACACTCTCCAGTGGTACCCTTCATGGAACAATTCCCCATTTGCTTGATTTTCAGTGAAGCTTTCAATGTTCAATGTTGAATGTTATGAACAATCCAAGCTTATATATTTAAGTTTGAAAATTGGTGTGTGAAAACTTTTCCTCACACACGTTACTGTCTTATTTGGACTTTGTTTATTTTTATTGGTGAAGTTATCTCAGCGGCGCGCATGTGAAATTGGACCGTTGGCAACTGCTATGACAAGTGTGCTACCTGTGATGACCCATCCAAAGGGAAAACAACAGAACCAGACCAGATTCTCAAATTTAATACTATTCAGAATCATATTTATTTCAAATATCCGCTCCAGACCCTCTGCATTCCTGTCTTCTGTGTGCTGCTCCTTCTACACGTTCATTTTATCAGTTATATTTATATATTTTTTTATGATTAAGTTTAACCGAATTTATTTATTTTAACTTAAATCCAAACAGTTAATTATTATTTTCAAAAACATTGTCACCCCAAAATGCCATTTACAGAAACAACTACAAAATGAGAATTCTTTAAAATTTAATTACAAAAACAAACATGTTCGTTAAATGGACCTTTTAAAAAAAAACAATATTTAAATATAAAAATTTAATTTTTATTTATGTATTATTACAAATATTTGTTAAATTTAAAAATATTTTTTACGTTGTTTAGTTTCAGATTTAGTTATTATATGTGATAATTGACTATCTTTCACACTAAATATAAGTATAAGTTTTTGTTCATTTCTCTATACACTCATTTTTTATTTTCTTCGTTCTAAACTACAGTGGGTGTTATTTAAGTTATAAGTGACTCTGAATTTTGTAAGTCTTTTAAATATACAAACAATTCAATAATTTTTTTTTAAAAAAAAAACAAGCAACTATTTTATAATTTTATAAAAAGAGTGTACTTTGAATAACTTTCATAGAGTTGTTTGAAAAAGAAAATATCAGAAATTCAAAAACTGAAAATTTACAGATACTAAAGGTAAATATAAGGAAAAACTTAAAACCCTATTTTACAAATTGTTATACTAATCCAAATTGTGTTTGGTTTGTGAAAAAAGAGAAAATGAATGATGTTAATTTGGTGCAAAGGGAGAAAAGTTGTCTGTTAAAAATATTGAATTACTTGTATGAACATCATTTGTGGATCTTAAGGATGATTAGTGGAATTTTTAGTTGGAACTGAACAAAATTCCTACAATATTTGTCCCGACTCGAAGCACTTTTGGATAAATGATCATAGTTTTACTAAGAAAACAATTATTAGAAGATGCCTTCACTTCACGGGACATACTTTTTTTTGTCTATGTGGTCCGTGACATTGCTCCAGTTTCCCAGCCATGTCAAACCCATTGGGATCATCACATGTTACTGTTACTTCTTTTTTTATGTTGGAAATATTATCTTTAAATATTTTTTTCTAATTGTTTCCTATAACAAAATATTCCCACAAACATTCGTAGAATTTGTGCAAGAGTGCATGAATGAACCTTCATCAACTACTGTCTGACAAGGTTTGGATTTTTTAATGCAAGAATATGCTTTGTCTTTATAAAACATCATGTTACTGTTTTCTATAAGAGTATACGAGTTAATAAGTGTAACCTAAAAATTATAAGTAAATGAGGAAATATAACACACAAAAATATTAAAGATAATCGTTTTTTATACGTAAACTAATCGGTTTTTAACAAGTTGTTCAAATAAAAGCTGTTAATCAAACACTTGTAAGGAATATTGGTTAGGTCGTCCAATATTAAAATCATATCAGTTTATAATACAAGAATAATAAATACGTAATTAATGTATAATTTATTTTCTTATCTCAAATCATTATTTATAAATTTTATAATAAATTTTTAATTAAAATTAACTTAATTACAGTTAAAATATGACTGATTGTTATTTAAATTTTAAGTGAATGATTTTAGAATTAATTTACTTTAATTCGATCGATCATGCTTATACCGTTTGATGTAATAAGATTGATAATCTAACTAATAATTTATCAGACAAATATGTTGTACAGTAATCATGATTTATGATCATTACAAAAGTAATTAGGTGATTATCAATTATATTATCTGTACTATTATAGGTACAAGTAAATTGAAAAGAAAAAAATAAGTGAATATGTCATTTCTGCAGAAACCAAATCAGTACTTTCATACGAAAAATAAAATTAATTTAGAGTAAGCAATCAAATACTGGGAATTATTGTGTAATAATCCTTTAATAACGTAAAATTACAAAAGAGTGAATAATAACATTAAATTAAATTAAAAACGAGCAAGATTCAGAAAAACGGAAAGTTCAATTTTACTTAAATATTTTCTTTTGCTCCAATATAATAACTTGGTTATTTGGACATGTGTTTTTATTTGAGTGAAATGGCCGTATTGGCATGAAAGATAAGAATGAACATATTGCCAAAAGTAAAACAACAATGGATAGCTCATAGCTAAGTCCAACTGCGTCATTGGTGGTGTCTATGGGCTTTGGGCTGGGCTTTAACAATCATTAAAAAAAGCGTTTTCTTTGTGCACCTCCCTTTTCTCTTCATGTATTGCATAAAATTCAAAAACCTCACTTTATCCTTGTTTGGTGTTCCTAGCCCGAGCTGGCAGCCAACCCTTTAGCAGTGTGTGGCACTGAACCACAGTTTATTCCAGAAATAGTTAGAATAGTATTTTTTGGATCTAAAAATATCTTTTTGAAAAATATTTTAATATTTTAAATTGGATATTGTAAAAGTCAAAATATTTGTTTGAAACACTTAATCCAAAATATATTTATTATACATTTTGGATTTACTGTTTTGAAATATATTTACATATTTAGAAATACTTTTTGAAACATTTAGTTTAGTGTGAAAAATATTTTAATATTCAAGAAAATTTAATCTAAAATATATTTTTTATATATTTAAGATTGAGTATTTTAAAAAATAACTTCTGAAACACTCGGTCTGATAATTTTAACGAGGGATTGTTTGGGAATAATAGGTTTTATGGGGGTGCCGGAAGGAAAAAGGAGGTGGAGGAAGAAAGGCAAAAAGAAAGTTTGGTTGGAAGGGAAAATATCGAAAAAGGTTGGCATTATGCGTTGTGTAGATGTTGTGGTGGAAATGAGAAGCATGTAATGCATGGTGCAGAGACAGAGAGAAGAGGAGAGGGACCAAACTAGAATTGATTGTTTGTGGTGGCTATAACTGGCAGGTCCACGTGTCCACGTAAAATAACACACACTCACACATTTCTCTTATCTCTCGCTTTCCATAATTTTGTCCATTATAATCCTAACCACACGGATAATCTCTCTACCAAAGCCACATAACTATAATATCACACTCCAACCACGCCTATATCAACCTAAACATTATCATTATCTCTACTTCCCTTTTTTATTATATTTTTAATTTATCAACTTAAATATATAAAATTGAAATTTCTTCATCTTTCACATTTTGGTCCTAAATTTATTAGTGTCACTCTACCTACCATTTCTCCGTCCATAGATGCTTTATAATTCGACAAACATGTCTTAAAAAATATAACTTTTGTCGAATTATCTTTTATGCATTGGTGAGATTCTTTCTTTTTCTAGCTAAAAGTATGGAGTAACTTTTTAGCTTACAATGGATAGATTTTAGCCTACTTTATCTGATATCAAATTACATAGGTAGTTAATTTTGGAAAAAATTTTGAAGTGAATCCTTTGCCACGCATAAGAAATGAAGAAAAACAAGCCTTAATACGGATAATAGCGTGTTTGAAATAATTATAATTTTATTTTGCTTTTATATCGAAATCTCCGGAAATAAAATAAAAGGCATAGATTGAATGAATAATGAATTCGAAAATAAGTGGACGAAAGGAAATGGACAATGATACTTGACACAAAATAGTTAGAACATTATTACTTGAAACTATTCTTTTTTTTTTATTTCTTTAGAAATACAAAATAATTTTTTTGTTATGACTAAAAATATTTTTAAATGGTAATAAGTAATGAAATGACCTATTTTCAAAAAACAAAATGAAAGGTCAGAAACTCTACACTCATATTCATTTCATATTATATTTTTTTATTTTAAAATATAAAAGTTTATTTTTTTATCATTTTATTTTTATAACGTGAAAATAAATATAAATATATATCAAAGTAAAAGAGGTGAAAGAGGTGGTGAAAAAGAATTAGATGTAGTATGTAGGTGGTCCTATGTGTGTATATAAGTTATTTGTATACGTAGCTTAGCGTGAGGAGAGACAGAGTGAGAGAGTAAAAGAAAGAAAAGGAAGGGAAATGGGGTGTGCTTCCTCTAAGGGTGTGGATGTGGCAGCGGTTCCTTACCGGCCGGCGCCGACGAGCTTCGCGGTGTTCGACATAAACGCGATAGAGGAGCCATGGCTGAAGCACCTGAACGAGACCTCCACCCAAATCCACCAAGACAAAACCCCTCTCCCCGCTCCTATCCTCCACAAACTCAACATGCTCGACGCCACCGACGCCCCTCAATCATGGGAGGAGGTCAGCAAAACACTCCAAGACCTCAAACCCGTCATCACCAAACCACCTATCACCTCACCACCTTCGCAACCTCAACTTCAACCTCAACCTCAACCTCCGCAAAAAACTAACTCCTTCCACACACTCGAAGAGTTAGACTCCAAGTTAAAGCCCAAGCCCCAAGCAAAAGAGCCCAACGCAGTGAAGCCCGACGCAGTGAACCCCGAAACAGTAAAACCCGTTGCGGCTAACGTGAACGTGGCGCGAGGGAGCAAGTTGAAAGACAACGTGTTCATAGTTCGGGACAGGTTGGAGAGAGAGAAGGAGGAGAAGGAGTCGGCGTTCGAGCGGCTTCGGCGGGATCCACTGAGCGCGTTTCCGGAGAAGTGTCCGCCGGGGGGGAGCGAGACGGTGGTGGTGTACACGACGTCGTTGCGGGGCGTGAGGAAGACGTTCGAGGACTGCAACAGGGTGCGCGACGTGCTGGAGACACACCGCGTGGTGTTCGACGAGCGCGACGTGTCGCTGCACGGGGAGTTTCTCCGGGAGGTGAAGGAGCTGGTGGGAGAGGCGGTGGCGCTGCCGCGGGTGTTCGTGAAGGGGAGGTACGTGGGGGGCTTGGAGGAGTTGGCGGAGCTGAACGAGACGGGTCGGCTGGGGAG
Source organism: Vigna umbellata (assembly GCF_029865625.1). NCBI lineage: Eukaryota > Viridiplantae > Streptophyta > Magnoliopsida > Fabales > Fabaceae > Vigna > Vigna umbellata. The sequence continues at coordinate 42,195,627 of NC_142165.1, read as the reverse complement.
GATACTGAGGACCACACGTGTGGAGAGGGGGATTGGGAGGCAAACGTGTGGAGGATGTGGTGGGGCCCGGTTTGTGCCTTGTTTGGATTGTGGTGGGAGTTGCAAAGTTTTGGTGGATGGAATAGACAAACAGAGGTGTCCCAAGTGTAATGAGAATGGCTTGGTTCATTGCCCTTCTTGTATTTGACTCATCTACCTTTTTCTTCATATTTCTACCTTTCTACACTCTTTCCTTTCCCATCTTCAACTCTTTTAATACTTTCCAACTTCCATCCAAATGTTACTCTTAGATTTCATCATGGCAAAATGTTTTTTTTTTCTTATTTGTAAAATACAAATAGATGTGGTTGTGAGTTAGGCACTATTAATGCAAGACTTTCGTAGAAATTTCTCACACTATCATTATAAAACAAATCGTTATAGATTTTACGAATTACACTAACATTTTACGTGCTCCTTCAAGAAGAAAAAAAAATTATTAGAGAAAACAATACAAAAAAGGGCCCAACCGGGTTCGAACCGGTGACCTCTTGATCTGCAGTCAAATGCTCTACCACTGAGCTATGGACCCGATTTGTTAAACATTTTGCAAACATAATTAGTCTTGTATAATTTAATTAAACGTCCATCCCACCATATTTATGCACTCAAACTATTTTCTTACAGGTACAAAACTATGAAAGACTACGTCCATTTATAATTTGTGTTATATATTAAAAAAAATACATGTTTTCATATTTCTATTGGTAATTGCCCCTAAATAAAATATATTTTTTTGTAATTTTCTATCGTACATTTTAGTATTTTACCTCTTTTACTAACTAAACGTGTTTGTTTGTGACTACTTATTCAGCGTGCTCTTTTCTAAGGTCACATAAAATCAATTAACATTTTTATCATTTAATATTTAAAGAGAGAGTTATTTTTATTATTTTCATTTGAATAGTAAAATAACAATATTGTTATTGTTGAGACACTTTTAATTTATTTATATAACTAAATTATTGTGTTATTTTAGTAAAAAAGTAAATAATTTCACATTATAAATTTAAATTGATTTATATATACAAGAAGTAATAATTAAGTGTGAGTCGTATACAAAAAATTATTTTGAAACTATAAACTTAGAATAATTAGATAAATATAATAGTTCAAAATGTCGTTAAAGGCCCAATTTGCGTGAACTTGGGCTGACGGTGGGTCAGCATGCGCACATTATATTAAGGGTCTTTCATTTCCTTCACTTAACAATATCTTGGCGTACCCTCTCAAATTTTTGAATTGACCATTTTATCTTTCAGAAAAGTGACTTCATAATCACATATTTTGGAACAAATTTTTGACGTTTTCAGGATAATATTTCTGAAATAAAATTTTTGAAATAGAATTTTCGAACTAAATTTCTAAAACATATGAAATGTGATTCAAAATAAATTTTATGAATAAAACTCATAACATTCCTTTTGAAATGGGTTTTCTGAAGTGGTGTAGTACAGTGTGGTGCCTTGATATTTGAATCTTCTCCTAATAATTTTGTGAAGTGCAGTTAGTAACGCTGGGGGTGTAGGAAATAATAGCTTTATATTAGAGGTGTAATCAACATGTTATTTTAGGCTATTCAAGTTAAACAATTGAGCTTCACCCAAGTGAAGATGTTTAATACTTGAAGGAGTTGTTACAAAGTTATCATGTCTCTACAGATTTTAAATATTAATTTAAATATTTTAATATGAAATAAATCTAATTAAAATGTCATAACATAAGAGAATGATCGGTAGATATTATTTATTATATCATTTATATTATATGCTCTTGAATTACATAACTAACCAATACATTTTGTAGACGAAGAAAATCATGTGATTAGTAATAAGGACGTAACCAAAGATTTCAATAAAGTTTTTGATAAATATAACTTTTTTAATAAATATATTAATTTTATTAAGAAAATATTTAATTGAAAATAAATTAAAGAACAGAAGAATGATACAATAATGGAATTACAAAATTTGAAACAAAACTTAACATATGATCTTGTAATTTATTTCAAGTTAATTAATATTAATATAAATATAATATGTTGTTATAAGTTAAAATAATCTTACTGGTGGAATAAAGTGTCAGAATAACTCACACTTGAGCAAAAGACAGGACAATAAGTGATCTAGAATAACCAAACATATATTATATTAATCTTCAAAATATATTGAATCTAATCTTTGAAATACACCATATGAAATTTAATGCCGGACCAACTTAGGACAGCATAAAAATAGGTTATGTACGAGCACTATTCAATGTCATTCAAAGAATCTAAATCAATTTAACTTAATAGCATAGTTGAATTAGAAAAATGAATAGGATTAAACTAAACCTGAATAAATTTTATAGACTTAATTTAATCCAAATGCAAATTACGACATCATAAATATTTAATATCATACAAAAACTTAAAAAAGTTACACCCTGAAATAAAAGGGTAATTATATACGTACATATATATTTATTTTCCTTCTATTAATGTTTTTCGGAAAAAAGTAAGAGAATTATATATTTATATTATTGTATCACGCTCTTTAAAAGATATTCTTAAAGTTCTTGTTCTCTTATGTTGACATAATTTATTTATTTCTTTATTTTTAGAGACAGTTAAAAAAAATTGAATTTATTTAGAAGAGGCGCGGGAAAAAGGTGAAGGGATAGGTGACGCGGCACCGCCATTGGCGTCGGCGTAAGAATCCAAAGTAACAGATGTGGCCAGCTACAAATCCAGAGAAATTAAATAATATATTATCAAAATAACTTTTATGTATTGTTGACTATACTATTTTAATGAGAAAGAAGAAGAAAGTTTCTTCGTTTTGACTTAGTCCAACACTTTCGTTTTTCTTTTTACAAACATATGATAAATATATTTTAATTTCGTATTAAGAAACTTTTGTAATAAATAAATTAATATTATTGTATAAAAGTAAAAACTTATTTTTTTTCTACTAAACTGTTTCATTGAATGAAAAAAACATCCACGTAACTCACTTATTCTTTTCATAAGTAAATAAAATACAAGATATTTCGTACCTCAAAGTTTATCTATTAAATTTTACACATTTACATTTTCGGTCGAACCATGATGCCCGTGAATTTCTGAGTTTCTCACTCATTGACATGTGTTAGAAAGTAAAGCATATTCATGGAATCATATTTATATTCTGTCCACACAATAGAATATTTATATTCTCTACACACAATAGAAGAGTCATGAATTTTATCACCCAAAACATTACCTACGATCTTATGTTAAAACGAGATTCCAACCTACCATTGTAACTAACGAAACGACAATTTCTAATTGTTCATAAAGAAATCATTACTCCCGAAAGACAATTTCTAATTGTTCATAAAAAAATCATTACTCCCGAAAGACACGGCACAAAATCTTGAAGATATTACCAGTTCCATTCTTTGGTAAATGTCAAAGCTCGACCAAATCGTTGATTAGAAGACAATTTGAATATTTCATTTTTAACAGTGGAGCCAAACATGAACTGTTAATATTTGAGCTGAGAGTGATGAAAGTTGAAAGCACGTTAACGTTTAAAGCACACATATGTTTGATGTATAAACAATAATAGATAACACTGATGAACCAGCATGGCCTCTCACACTTTTCCACTGTCATGTTCCTTCTCAACTCAACAACACAACACAAGCTACAACATATAGGCTTCCATTTGTCGCCAATTTGTAGTTCTGTACAAGACCCTAATGCAAAAATAGTTCATTTTTATTCTATTATCTTAATATGTATGTATGATGAACCATCCTCTCTTTACAAAAAGAGGAGTAGTAATACACACATATATATGTATATATATATAATACATATAGGTTGCTGAACATGCAACATCCTCCGCTATATTCATTTTGTTTTATCTTTCGGACTTTTTCCTTAAGTCCATTACACTTAATAACTTCCAAACCAACCCAAATCTATAATATTATCTATCGACTGTGTGAGTGATGTTCTTGTATTCTTTGCTATTTTTGTCCTTTTATGCATCGAAAGCCTTGAAAGTATCGTTGAAAGTATCTTGTTCAGCAAAAATATCGAGTAGAGACAAGGCCTATAAACAAAAAATGGGGCAGTGTTTGATCAGTGGATTGTGTTATCATCTTCCAAAGGGTATCGATATTCAGTAAGATAAAGATAAATATAAAAAGAAAATACCTCAGGCACGTTCAGCTCAAGACGAAACTTGGGACCATCATAGTGGTGAAGGATTGGTCTGAATGAGTCCTCCTCCAGTGGTTCACATGTTTTCCTTGTGATCACTCTCACCTGTAATCATCATTTATGAACATTATTCAATCACACACACCCAATTGTGTAAGAACAGAGCTATAATCATTGGTATGACTAAGTTACCTGAGCAGGGAAACGAGATTCACCGGGGCATTTCTTATCCTCCCAAGCCATTGGATCAATGTTTGTTCCTCCAAAACCTGCAGCCTGAACAAATCCCACCACATGTTATGACTCTTTAACTCAAAATTCCTCAAAATATGAAAGCTATTAAATGTTAATCTAATGGCCAGATCTTTAATTTAATGCAAATTGGGTCCAGAACAAGGTGTCTCGTTAGACTAAAAAGATGTTGAATTGGTAACAGATAACACACCTCAAAGATTCCATGGAGTTGGTGAGTGGAATAGTTGTAAAGGAAAAGGGGCAACCCTGGAGTAATGGCCCGAACAGAATCTCTGTAACGTGGTGGCAGACCTAAAAGCACAAAAAAATTCAGATAAAACGAACTTAATCAGCATCAATCATATGTCAAAGAATACAAGGTCCTCACTTTAACAGCTACCGGCATAAACTTTTTTTTTTCACAAAAATGATTCATCGACAACATTTATTTACTAAGGTGTTAAAAAGAGAAAAAGGGGTGGGATCAATTTCTCGGCATAATGACAATTTATCAGTTCAATGATTCAATTCCAGAGACAATACAAAATCTGAAGTACGTAAAATCACATACAGCACAAAACTGCATAATCGAGAAACAAGAGAAGGAAGGAAAAAACCAGAACATACCGAAGAGTTGCCTCTTGAGATTTTCAGCCATGGTGTCATTGTTGCAAACGAAGATGTAGCCTCCAATGGTTTCATTCCTGGGAAGAGACTCCGACGGTGGCAGTGTTTTGAATCTCTTGTCGGCAGCAGCCTTGGAATCCTTGCCGTTATCATTGTTGCCGGCGCTGTTGTTACTGTCGTGTTTCTTGTTGGGGTTGTTGTTTTTCTTGGAAGATTTGGGAGGGTGAAGAAGGTCATCTTCGGCCTTACCCTTGTGCCCCTTAGGATTGATATTGAGGTTAATGTTAGTGTTAAGATTGGCAAAGGCAGGTTTGGAGTAGATTCCCTTGTTGAAGCCTCCATTGAGACCCACCCCAGCATCCAAACCAACACCCAGAATGTTGTTATTGTTGTGGTTGAGGTTGTTGTTGTTGTAACTCATGGCAAGAAAAGATCCGTTCATGTTATCCTTGAAATCAGAAGCAGACTCCTTTGACTTGAAAGAGTTGATCTCACCACCCACTTTGATGTCAAAATTAATCCTTTCATCACGCCTCTTGGACACGTAGCTGTTGCTCCAAATCGAATCATTCAGAGAGAGGTTTGCCAAATTGGATGTCTGCAGACGCAGCTGGTCACTGAATTGCCAGAAAGACTGATTATTCTCCATGATTTGCTGCAAAAAACGAATTCAAAGGTAGCTACTTTGTGTGACAAAAATGTTGTACTGATTGGCCAAGTGGAAGCAGGAAGAAATGGAAGGAAACTGGTTGAGGTTTGAATGAAAAAATTTTGTGATGCGATGACTGGTATTGGCATAAATAAGATGGAAGAGCGTGGAGATGAAAAGATGAAAAAGGTAAATGAGATGAAATGAAACTTCGTGGAAAGTTACAGGGTTGCGTGTGTAATTGTCGAATGTGAAAGGAAAATTGTCTTTTTTTAATTTAATTTAAATTAGGTGGGGGTGGTATTTGTGAGTGATGAGTGATGATGATGCCAAAACGCGTACACGTGACAAGGTGGAGAAGAGAGAGAGAGAGAGTGGAAGGTGGAAGTTGGGTTTGATTTTCTAGAAGGTGTTAGAGTCGTGTTTACTTTAGTTTGAGTTCACACCAAGAAATTGTTTTACTAGTAAGAAAATGATGTTATGTAAAATTTTCATGAAATAAAGAGAAAATAATGGTATAAAAATTAGTTTTAGTTTATTATTTATTTATAAAATGGATTGAAGTTCCTTACGAGCTAAGAGATGGGAGTGAGAGAAGAAGAATGTGGTGTGTGTATGAAAGTGTGGTCCGTGACGGTTTATGGCACGTTCAGTGGATCTTTATGGGACACCTGTGTTTTGCTGCCTCTTTCCATTTACCAATTTTTTTATTTTTATTTTTTCCTTTCTCATCACACTTTCAATTGCCATTTCAGCCCTTTTCAACTGATACTATTATACTAACTTCATTATTTCATTTAATGATGGAATAATAATAATTCTTCATTTTTAGTAAGGTTAAATATGTTTTTCATATTTTAAGTATCCTTGATTTTTAGTTTTAGTCTCTATTCAAAATTTTGATGACTTTTAGTTTTCATAGTATTGAAACATGTAATATTAATCCTTAAAAATGGATGAAGTCAACTTTTTATTAATTTGACAAACGGCAAGGTCACGTCTTCTTCTTAAGTATCTGTCACATAGCTTCATCATGGGGCAAAGCTGGGTTCTTCTTCTGGCTAGCAGGGTGCAACCTTGTAGGCCCCATTCCTTCTTCTCTAGGAAACTTGACGAAGCTCACAAACCTCGACTTGTCCATGAACGAACCTCGACATTACTTTGCTTGATGAGTCTCTGACATTGTCTGCGGAGTTTCTCATACTGCTTTCTGTGTATAAAGATATGGAATGATGTTAACACCCCTCCCAGGAAGGAAAGTTGTAGAAAAATATAATCAAGGAACTTATTTCCACCATCACAGAATTTACCATCTTCTGTAAACAAGAATTTTCATTGATGAGATGACAGAGCGTGTTTTCTTCTCCTTTGTGACCATGGTGATTTAAGCTAGCCCCTAAAACACGGGGTAATTAATTACTACTTGCAGGTTAGAGAATAAAGGATAAGGAACCAATTAATCATGAAAGTAACGAAAGTTGCAGAAAAATGCACATACAACTGTATCCCAAAAAATAAAAAGCACAGAGAGACATTCTTCCACAAGTAAACAACAATACACTAGCATGAAAGACAACTTCTACAAGTAGTTGTGTCGGTGCAGTGGAGCTTGCGAGATGAAGGTGTGGCGGAGAGGCTTAGGCGATTTAGGGTTCGTCGCAACACTCGCGATTTGGGATTTCGCTTGGCCGTGGTTCTCGATTGGTCGGAGCGAACTCAGTGTTCCGGCACGATGCGATTTGGGATTGGGGTTGCTCGCGTTTTCTGGATTTGTCTGAGTTTCAGGTGATTCTAGGAATGCCATGGATGACTCGCGAGGAAGAAAAATGGGCTTGGCTGTTTGATTCTTTGCAGGTGAAGAATGGGGATGCTTGCTTGATCTGCGGCTTGGGTTGTTGCGCGATTGGGGTGATGGTGCACGAGAAGTGAAATCGTGATTGCTCTGCCGGAGAAGATGAACGAAGTTCAAGCACAAACAACATGACAGAGAGTGAAGAGGCAAGCTGGCATAAGACGTGGTCTTGCCGTTTGCCAGATCAATAAAAAGTTGACACCGTCGATTTTTAAAGACTAATATTACATGTTTCAATACTACGAGGACTAGAAGCCATCAAAGTTTTGAGTAGTGACTAAAACAAAAAATCAATGATACTTAAGAGACGAAACTTTTTTAGTAAATCCAAAGTCATACTTCTATATATAATTAAAACGCGTTTAGTTCATCATAAATATTTATTTAATTCATAACAACAAATACTTTCACGTTTACTTTTAATTTTAATGTAATGTTTTCACAGACTTTTAGGGGCAGATTAATTAATTTTTTTAAAGTATTCATCTTTTTAGTTAAAAATTTTTAATGTCATTCTTAACGTTTCCGGTTTTTTTTTTAAAAGGTTGTGATGGAAAAAGTGAGAATATTTTTTATCAGTTTCCTGTGGACATCTTTGGGAACATTGACTGGATTAATTAATATCAGTTTTGTAATTGAGAATGAAAATAAAGTAAGTTCATGTTAATTATTTATAGTAAAACTTTACTTTTTCAAACTTAAAAAAATAGATTTTCGCTTTTTGGTAAAAAGAAAAACTTTTATCGAAAACATAGCTAATAATATTTTTGGTATCACTTAAAATTTTGTGGGTGTGAACTTTAACATTGGAGAGATGAGACTCGTGAAAAATAGATGGGCCTGGATGAAAAAAAAACAATACAACAATAGAACTTTGTTATTTTATATGATAACGATACTTTGATAATATTTTTTGATAACATTTTAACACCATTTACATATTATACGTGGTTCATGTTGATATTTATGATTATTATTATTGATTCTAGAGTCATTTTGAACCAATCACATAATGATACCTAGATGATATTAAAACATTGTTAAAAAAATATTGTCAAAATATCATTATCCTATTTCATATAAACACCTTATTAATGTGATTAGTTCGTGGTACACCTTGAACAAAGATCAGGACAAGAATACTCATGGTTAATTTTAAAAGTAAATTTACATTAAACCAATGAAATTACACAACTATTCCTTAGAATATTAAAAAAATATATTACATTGCATAGTTTCTTGAGTTTTGAAAATTTATTCAAATTGGTCTCTTGATCTTACAAATATATATGAAGTTACGAGTTAAATCGATCGATATTCAATCTTTTTAAGAACTAATTAAACAATTCCACTTTTTTTATTCATATAACAATGCACGTATTCTTCAATTAGTTTAGTTAGTGATGAAATAAAGAAAGACCTCTGTATTCGAGGACAGAGAGAACTCCTGAACAGAAAAAGGAAAGAAAAAAATACTTTTTTATTTCCCGCAAAACTGAAATTACAATCGTATATAACCACCTCCAACACTATTCCCTAATGGGTAACAAACATGCACAACGCAACAGTTAGATTTTCTGATATATATTTTTATAAATTTAAGAAGCGTTTTTTCTTTTATCAGCGAACCATTTAGAAAGATGACATACTTTATAAAGTATACTAATAGTTTATTTGCTAAATTTAGCCTAGAGTTCATTTACCATTCTGTAAATGTATAAAATGTCAATACAAATTTAGTTTCCGATTTTTAAAAAGTAAACAATTTTAATATAGTGTTAATGTACCACCTAACTGTTAAAAACATATAATTGTTTACTATATATAGTAACATGCATTGATAAACTATGTGCAAATAAATAATTGTCAGTATTATCACTTATAGCTGTATAATTTTTTAATTAGTAGTTAAATGGCACATTAACATAGACTAAAAATTACTTAATTTTACGGTTTTAAATGATCAAAATTATAATTAAATATGTATTGAAACTAAAGGAGGATTCAAGTTAAATTTAATAAGCATTATTTGCTATATCTATATAGAAATGTATATTTTAAATCTAATACGACAGCCACATTTGTTTTGTAGTGGGATTGAGGTGAAAATTTCTATTCTATGCTTCGTATATGGACACTTACTTTATAAAGTTTTACTTGTAATATTGATATATCTTGTTTTGGAGTAAGGACACGTTTTAAATTAAAGTTATCAGTGTTTTAGACGTTCTATTTTACGTTTTCTTTTTCTAGTTTAATTGTTTATTAGTTTCACTATTTTTTAGGTTCATTTTGATAATTTTTTTACTGTTTTTTCAGCTTAGAATGTTTTTAATCTAATCACGGAATATTCATGGTGTTGATGTTGCTTTTTCATCAGGTTAAGAGAAGTTGCATCTCGTTAAACTTCAATTTTCCTTTTCCTATTTGTTTTCTTCTTTCTTAACTCATTTAAGCTTTGTCACCATCGTATTTATTTTTGGATTGATTGGTTTCGTACAATATATTATGTTTTGGTAAGGATTTTGTAAGTATGAGAGGCGAACATTTGTTCACGTGTCTTTCTTATTTTCGGACACTTGGATTGTCAAAATTGCTCGGTTTTTTTCAGTTTTGATAGTTCGTTTGTCTTTAATTTGGACCGGAGGGAGAGGTACCTGCAAAAGGCACTATAACACTGTCGCTCACAAATGAATATTATTGTAATTGAGTATTATAAACTCAGTAGAGCGTGAGTATAGCGTAAGCGTGCCTGACTTTTATCCTTGACCCTGTATTTATAAGTTTATCACAAGCCAAATAAAATATAGATAGACTTATCTTAAACCTTAAAATTCGATCAGTTGCTCATAAACATTTTTTTAAATATTTTATCCAATAATTTAAATGTTGACATTATAACCCAACACCTTTTAATCTGGTTTGATTTAATTGATGAGCTTTATGATCCAATATCATTTAATTTGATTTGTTAATGAACACTGCTAAAATAAAATTAACAAACACTGTTATAATATGTAAACCGATTGGTCTTGAATGCTAACATCTTGGCCTTGAGTTAAAGTTTATATTTTATATATACAAAGAAGGATAAATATTAAGTTATTTCACAATAATAACTTCGAGAGAGTACTTCAGTGGCACTAGAATAAAATATTTCCTTTTTCATTACGCATTCATTCATTGCTTGTCCTGTTTGTCTGCTCCAACCCAGCAATTAATAACCGAGTTATGATAAAATATTATTCATAATATTATTATTTGAATTTAAATTCGACATATGTATAAATTAAGATAAAACTATAGGAAGGATAAGGGATGAATTTTATTATTATATATTATTTTTTATTAAATATATTTTTAGTTTTTTAAAAAGTTGAAATTAGTTATTTTTAGAAATTTTGATATATTTTAATTTTTAAATTTTAAAATAAATAGATATAATATTTTTAATTTATGGCTAATTTTTTATTGTTAATTTTTTTTTATTTAGTATTAAAGAAATATTGTATTAAATAATATAAACAACACAGTTATTAATATAAAATAGTTTGATAAGTAAAAAAGTTTAATATATTTATTTTTAAAATTTTTAAACATATTAAAATTTTAAAAGCAACTAAAAATATATTTAATTCTATTTATTTTTAAAAATTTATTCCGTACTTATGTATAAATTTAATGAATATAAAAGTTGTTTTATTCTTATCTCATCTCCACTAAATAATAAGTATATCCTTACTCACTTATTATTGGTTTAATAATAAATTATTTTAATAAAGAAATAATATAAAGAAATATAATATCATATATGAAAATAACATCTTATCACTTTTTTTTATATAAATATTCATAAAAATACTATAATTTGTATATATCAAAATAACCAAAACATTTATTAATTTTATAAACGTAGACTTCATATATATATATATATATATTTATATAAATTATAAAAAAGAGAGTAATAGTTACTTTTTCTTTATAAATTCAATGAAATATTTTTTTAATATATTAAAAATTTTTATAAAACATTACTTAAATAAAAAATTAAACTAATAATAATAAAATTTAATATATATATATATATATATATATATATTTTATTTTTCGAACTTAAATATATATTATATGGTGATAATAAAAAAAATTGTATCAGAGATGTAAGTAAGTTTAATAGATATAGAACAAGTCAAATAATTAGAAGAAGAAGAAAATATTTATAAAAATGAATTATAAAATTAAAAAATAAGAAAATAATATATATATTAAATTTTAGAAATTACCTAATAAACTACAAATACATTAATGATTTAAATAAAAATAAGATAAATACAACGATAACTATTCAAACGTAATAAATATATACATATTCGTCGTGATCCTTACTAAAAAAAATGAAATATATCCATATTTATATATATACTCAGTTGATATATGAGTTTCCAATTAACCTAAGTCAAATTTAGCTAATTATATTTTTTAAACTTTCACTGTATGCATTATCTTTACGAAACCCAATTAAGATAAAATTTATTTACTTTTTATAAGATTTAATCTATAGTGTATTTTGTGATAATTACTTTTAATTCAAGAGAGAGAAAATATACTAGCAAACATTAAAAGATAAAATAAGAATTAAAAGTAAGAATAATATAAAAATATGCAAACATGAATATATTTATCGCTGTGAAGTAAATAAATAATTTTTCTTAATTTAACGAGTTAAATAATAAATAACGACTCACAGTATGATTATTGTTGGCATAAGAGTTTACACATGTGTTGAGAAGTTAGTATATTTAGTAAGTATTGAAGTTACATTGACACCAAAATAAGAAAAAGAGAGAAGAAAGTAATGAAGTTATAAGAAAAGTGTGTTTGATTCCAGAAAGGTCTCAATTCTGAGGGTTCACCTAAACCGAAGCCGCATGAGTAGTTAGGACAATAAAGATACACCAACAAAAGTGTCATGGACGACCAATTTTCTTTAATGAAGGTCCAATGTGGTTGTTTAGGTTGTTAAGCGATTAAAAGAGAACACATCATTTCGGAAACATTCACTGTTTTTTTCGCCAAACCCATTGGTTACATACACACACAATCCAGGACAATAAAACAATGGCGGACTTACCAAACCAAACGTTGGACGATGCTTCTTTTGTTTTATTTTAATCTTTTTTTCATACCTATTTGCTCTTTCTCCCCCTGACAATCCAAAGTTCCTTCCTTTACTTTAAAACTCAACATCCAGAGAGAAAAAGAGAGAGAAAGAGATGGCGAGCATTGCTGGTACATGTCCTTTAGGCGCATTGCACAGAAACAGTGTCTCAGAAAACAATAGGAAGAACTCTGTCGTTCATTATGAGGGGCTTAGATTGCCACAGAGAACGCAAATGCCTTTTTCGCTTACAACCGTTCCAAGCCACTACATTTCAGCTTCTTCGTGTAAGATCCTTGTACTTTTATTACCACCTAGTTTCTTGAATTGTTGCACTGATCTCAGTTAACGTATCACATTAAAACACTGTACTTGTTTCTTGGCTTTCGGTTATTGTTTGTTTAAATCGCTTTCGCTTTTACTTCCTGTGATGCTCTTGCAGAGGTGTGTGTTTTGTTGTGTTTCCATGTAAAGGGCTCTGCATAAAAATTAGATTCCCAAATGCAGATCATTTATCATCAGAGTTTCTCTGTATTCTCTTTGTATTGATAAGCGGAGAATTTAAAGCATACCTGATTCTAATTGTTGGATCAAGATCGGATGTATCATAGGAAATCCGACTTAAAATATGCATTCCAAATTTGAACTGTCAAATCTTCTTCTAACAAGGAGATTGCATGGATGTGTACATGCACCGAACCCGATTCCCTGTTTAAATGGTTTTGCACTTTCTTTACTTTCACTTTATTACCAACCTCATCCGACCCATTGTACCAATAGAATTTGGATTATGGAATTTCTTAAATATGCAAATCAACTGTAATAACGATCACTTAGGTGTGTCTAGAATGTATTTCATCTTATTCTTAATTGTTAATTGAAGTGAAGGTTCACACTTGCACTTGCAGCTTCAAGATGCAGGACAATCAAGGCCATGGCTTCCTCAACCGTTGCAGCACCAAAGAGAGAAAAGGATCCAAAAAAGAGGGTAGTTATAACAGGAATGGGTCTTGTATCAGTCTTTGGCAGTGACATTGACACCTTTTACAACAAACTTCTTGAGGGAGAAAGTGGGATAAGCCTAATAGATAGGTTTGATGCCTCGAGTTTCTCTGTCCGATTTGGAGGTCAGATACGTGATTTCTCGTCAGAAGGTTACATTGACGGAAAGAATGATCGGCGCCTTGATGATTGCTGGAGGTATTGCATTGTAGCAGGCAAGAGGGCACTCGATGATGCCAACCTTGGACAACAAGTCCTTGACACTGTAAGTCACAGAATTGTTTGAAGCTGCAATGTGTAGTTGCCAAACTAATAAAGAAAATTCTGATTGTAACTTAATTTAGTTTGGCTGTATCTTTATTGTCAGTATTACTAACCATGTTGACAATAATTGACTTTTTGTGAGGATAAAACTTAGATACAGCTACACAAAAACGCTTTTTCTCTGATCAGAATTAGAGTTTCTTCTTGTTAACATGCACATCACATGTTTGCATTAAAGGATCGTGCAAATTATGAAGATGAAATCTAAGTCCAATCGAAGAACAAGACAAACTGTATATAAGTTCGGTCCTTGTTTTAATCATTACTTTTCACTAGGACAATGATTTAATTAGGAGGGTGGTCGATAACAAGCTACAGATTGATTTTCTTTGTATCAGATGGACAAAACAAGAATAGGAGTTCTGGTGGGAACAGGAATGGGAGGTTTAACGGCTTTCTCTTCTGGTGTGGAAGCTCTTATCCAGAAGGGATATAAGAAAATTACTCCATTTTTCATTCCTTACTCCATCACCAACATGGGTTCTGCTCTGTTGGCTATAGACACAGGCCTAATGGGTCCAAATTATTCCATTTCCACTGCTTGTGCAACAGCAAACTACTGCTTTTATGCGGCTGCTAATCACATCAGAAGAGGTGAAGCAGATATCATGGTGGTTGGTGGGACTGAGGCTGCAATCATGCCTACTGGTGTTGGAGGTTTCATTGCTTGCAGGGCTTTGTCTCAGAGGAATGAAGATCCTAAGAAGGCTTCACGACCATGGGACAAAGATCGTGATGGTTTTGTAATGGGTGAAGGCTCTGGTGTGCTGGTAGAACCTTAAACCCAACATATTGCTTAACAAGTTTTTGTTTTAACTGACTTTTGTTGGCCTAATGAAAACCTGATTCTCTATCACTGGAAATAAGATAATGGAGAGCTTGGAGAGTGCAACAAAGAGAGGAGCCACAATAATAGCAGAATATTTGGGAGGTGCCATAACATGTGATGCTCATCACATGACTGATCCAAGATCTGATGGACTTGGAGTTTCATCTTGCATAACCAAGAGTTTAGAAGATGCTGGAGTTTCTCCCGAAGAGGTAAGGAATAGAAAACCAGCATCAAAGCTGAAATCAAACATGTAAAACTGAATGTTCCTTTTGAAAACATTTCAGAGTTCAACAGTTTGTGTAAACTAGATGGATTCTAATTGAGTAATTTTCAAAATGTGTAGGTGAACTATGTGAATGCTCATGCCACATCAACATTGGCTGGTGACCTGGCTGAAGTTAATGCAATCAAAAAGGTTTTTAAGGACACATCAGAGTTGAAAATGAATGCAACTAAGGTAAGAAACTTCTCTTTTCTTTTGTATTAACTGTATACTACTACTGTTAACCTTGAAGCTTATGGTTATATTTTCTAACAATTTCAGTCCATGATTGGTCATGGTCTTGGGGCTGCGGGTGGTTTGGAAGCCATAGCAACTATCAAAGCCATAACAACAGGATGGGTGCATCCATCCATTAACCAAGATGTAACCATCTCAACCACAAATTCATCCTATTAATCAAATCAAACATGTTACATTTGTAACTTTTGTTGATTCTCAGTGTCTTAATTACAATTGTCTAACTTTTCTGCAGAACTTGGAGCCTAGTGTTACAATTGACACTGTCCCCAACGTTAAGAAGCAGCATGAAGTTAATGTTGGTATGTATGATCTCTCGGATTGAATAGAGTAATAATGTAAAATTCGATGTTTCTGATCTTTAAGTGTATTCATTTCGTGCAGGTATATCCAACTCTTTTGGTTTCGGTGGACACAATTCAGTAGTTGTCTTTGCCCCATTCAGACCATAAAGTAGAATTGAAACTTTCTTTTTCTTTTCACATTTTGGAAACTAGTGATTTTTGGACACAAAAGTTCATGAGTTATGGACAGAGCATAGTTGTTTTTATATGTACCGAAATCATAGCAGTGGTATAAGAGTGTGATGAGCCATGAAGACAATAAAATGTTATTTTCAGCAATTCTACTGTTCTTTTACTAAATTTATATTAACATGAAAATTCACCTTGGTTAGTGTGCTTATGATGTCTTTGCTTTTTCCTTATTTGATCTTCCCATGTTTCATACTGTGTTGGTTGGAGAAACTTCTCCATTAAACTTCTAAATCTTTAATCTTAATCTTTTACTTATTCTCATTTTGAAATACATTTTTATACAAAAAGTACTCTTTAAAATTAAAGAGAATAAAAAATAATCCCAATTTAATTATAAAAGAATTGATCTCAAGACTTAAATATATACCAAAACACAATTAAGATAAATTAATTTTTTTACTAATGAATAATGTGTTAAAAGATCTTACAATTAGGAGCTAAATGAACTTCCAATAATATGCATCTCGTATCATTAAGGAAAGATTTACTTAATTGTAGTTTTGATATTCCACAGTTAAGAAATCATTAAGGAAAGATTTACTTAAATGTAGTTTTGATATTGATTAAAATTAAAATTTTGGTCGTCCTTTAATTTTATAAAATTAAACAATTATAGTTATAATTAAATGGCCCACCCCATAGCTGCAATAGGAGGCTACATACTAGTTTTCTGACTGATACAAAATACATGGGCCATAATTTATAAATAAATGTACACGAAATACCTACTTTTGTTATCTCATTATTATTCTCCATGATACTGACCATACCGTTGTCCATTTCGAAAGACAAATATCATCTTAATTAATAAATCAATGATTGTTAATTGGTTGTATCATTAATATTGATGATGAATATTTAGTATTATAATTTTAAAACAATTATTATAAAAATAAAATAAAAAGTTAAATGTACGATGATTTATTGTTTGATTACAGTATATTTGTCAGTAAGTAATCTATTTTCAGCTTCAATTATCATATTTGAGAATCTATTTCAGATTAATCATTGTCCTCATAATAGGCTAAAAAGCCCAAAATTGTATATGCTATCATGTAAACAATTAAAAAAATGTTATATTTTAAAATGTACAATTCAAAATAACACATTTGAGAATGTAATTTTTTCTATAGAAAATAAATGGTCATAAGAAAGAGGATGTGGGAAAGATGGCTTGGAAGAGAGGACACGGGGAGACAGGTGTCAGATGGAGATTAAAAAGGAAATAAAAGAAAGAAAATAACGATAAATATATAATTTCACAATTTCATGAAAATAATGTAGGATGAAATGAACGGAGGTGCATGAAGAAATGATCCATCTACAAATATTACATTTATGGGCCTGTACTCAACATTTCTGTATACACCCTGTAAAAACTATTCCTGCACCACTATTTTATAATTAGAAAGTGTATATAAAGAAAGAAAGGGATGAAGGTATAAAGAAATACCTCTAAAATATTCCAGCTCATTATAGACAAACTCGTATGAAAGAATATATTATCTCCCATTCAAAATGTTAAAAACAATAAATTTATGATTTATTTGTTTATCATTCATATTGTGTATGTGCACTCGATATAATACTTTTAGCTCGTATTTAAACTTTTAATACATTTTATAACTTGATTCTTTCAGGAACAAGAGGGGACGAGGTACGGTAATATGAAAAAAATATTTATTTTTAATTGGAAAATTCCATTTGCAACACATTTTCTCACAATTCAGACATCAATAAAAAGGAAAAAATTATGAGATAAATAATATAATGAAGGAAATAAGCAAAAATATTGATTATAAAAATGTCTTTTATTAGAATATTTGTTTAGCAAATAGTAGTTCATGTTGTATAAGAGTAAATCTAACTCCTTTATTTAAATCTTTTAAACAAGTTTGTGTTTGGTTAAGCTTATTTAAAGGATTATAGTTTGTTTTGTCAAAATACGTTAGAGATATTTTTCTTTTGATTATTTTTTTTCTGTATTAATTATAATTCAAGGCAATTACGTATACAGAATTGTAAGATAAAGTTTGCACCCCACTTGTATATTATAATTTGGCGTGATAGTAGAAATGAGTGGTCGATAATGGCCCGATAGCGGGTGGAATAGAAGAATAGAATGCTCACATAGAACTCGCTAAGATAGACTCTAACCATGACTCTGATACCATATTAGAAAATGGTTTTTAAGTCTAACGTAACTCCACAAAACCAGCTTTTAAGATGAGGTTTGTACCCCACTTATATATTATAATTTAGCTTTATCTGTAGTATGTGAGACTTCCAACACTTATGAATTCAATTTGGTTAACCAAGGTGTCCTTGTGTTATTCCTATTTGAATTCTAAATGGTTATGCTTACATGTGTGTTGTTTCTAATGTTCCTTCTCTAAAATAGAATAGTATCAATTAAAGTAAGTTAGTTCTTAATAAAGATAATATCTCTAATTGATATTATTTGGAAAAAAAAACATCAACTCAAACATAAAAACAAAATTAAAAAAAGAAAAAAGAAAATTTTCAACTTCAGTTTGAAAAAGATTTTTTCAACAATTATATAAAAAAAAGCATTAGTGAGATTATGATACTCAAACTTTTTTCAACCCCACAGTATATATGAAAATTTTCAAATTTTTACAGTAAAATTTAAAAATTTGAAAATATATTATTTTAAATAATCCAATTATTTATAAGAACTTATAACATATTAATTTTATAATTTTTTTTATCTATATAGCACATTTATCATAAATCATATAAGTTTTAGTGATTAATGGTAGAGCGAATCTAAAGCTTCAAATTATCGAGAAAGAGATAAGGTCCACTACAACTTTACAACAACATGAGGAATATTCTTAAACCAACTAATTTTCTGTAATATGTGGATAATTTGTTATATTTTTTATTGTTACATAAATAAATCATCCTTTTTAAAAATAAAGTCTTCCTATGATTATAAAAAAATATTACTATTTCAAGTTAACTTTTATCCTCTCATTTTATTTACACTAAATAACCATTTCAAATAAAGATCAGTTAGAGAAATCACTCCATAGTTTTTTTTTTTTTAATTTTAATACACAAATTTTTTTAAACAATTTAAATTAAAAATAATTATTTTAAAATAATCATTTTCTTAAAATATCCAAAAAATGTACATTAAATTATTTAACTACACTATGTTTTAATTGTATAGATTTTGTTTTTCATCAAACAAAACTCATTACTTTGCTAACTTGACTGATAATTATTTTTAAAATTATATACAAACAGTTTCTGATCAATCATCAACATAAGAGTCCTCTTAGAGCATAAAATAAATTGACAGTTAATTACAGTAATAATAATGATAAACATTATAAACACAATAATTAAACTAATCTGGTTTTAGTAAGAGGCAAAAGAAAGGCCTGCTTTACTTTTTAATCAATGATTTGATGCTTTTCTTTGGTGCACAAAACTATTACCTTACTATTATACTCTCCAAACTTCTTCTGCCTGTACTCCAACCAAATTCACTCGCATACTTTCAACACTTTCTTCCTAATAATACACATTACCATGATTGCCTAATGTACGATCATTCAGACTCCATCCAGTGATAGGGTACTAAATTTTTTTTTTCAAATACAAAGCATATGTTATGCTCTGGAAAAGGAAAATCAGTGTCCTTAAGGAATCAAACATTAGTGGGGTACGTGCGATGAAAAATTCTTTAGGTATGCATGTTTTGTTTTAGTATAAAAAAATATACTTTTACACATTGCTTTCTTATTTTTTACTTTCTTTTTTATTGAAGAAATACAAAAAGAATTATACTTTTATGATTATTTTATTCTTGTATTATGTGTCAAATAAGTGTAAAAGTGTGTCATGGTATCATTATTCTTTATATATTGTTTATGTTCAGAATACAAGCTTGAGTGTAAGTCTCATATTAGATAAAAATAAAAAAGTAAAACAATAGATAAAGGTGAAGACCCATTAACCTATTTTGAATAAAAATTAGTGTCAATCTCTTATGTGGTTGAATTCTAAGGTTTTTGGTAGAAAATGATATTTATCCCTTATGTGATTGGGTTCAGGTTTCATTGATGTTGTATTTTCTCTATCAACCTCCTTTCCGAACAATCTCTTTCTTTTCGATAGATCCAACAATTTAAAGTCGGGAACTAAAGATGGTTTAAATATATTTTATTCTCTCAATTTTTTTATAAATCTTTTAAGAATAAAACATAATATTATTTTCTGCTTCAAAACAAACAGACTTAAATTCGGAACACAGACGGACTCTTGTAGAAATACAATTGGTTAAAATTTGATTAGAGGAATGTTAGCAGTGCCAGATAAAGAAAAGCTGCCTCAGATTATTTCATAAATTATTGGTTTTGAATTCACAGAACTCTTAGCTCACGAGGGCAAGTTGAATGTTTTCTTTGAATTGAAAAATATGATCATCTAAGTAATACACCATTTCCTTGGAAAATGGTAGTGTTTGTGGAATTACCAACTTGATCTTCTTGTTGCTGAGGAATAGACATGATGTGTGATGAAGAGCCTGAAATTCCACCCTGCTGTGGTGAGTCTGATACAATAGGTGAGGGTGTATTAAGGAACTTGGTGGAGGGTGTGATGCAACATCTACAAAGCGGACACGTGGAGTTTGATTGCAACCAGTTGCATATGCAGCTTATGTGAAACACATGCTTGCAATAAGGAATTTGTAGCAGTTCTTCCTTCAGCTCAAATTCTCCAAGGCAAACACAACATCTGGTTTTTACAGAAAAAATCAACAACCTTTTAGCCTTCGTTTCATGAATTTATAGTTATTAGAATATTAGCACAATCATATATCCTGAGTTTTGGAATATTGATGTTCGACTCTGCTAAATCAAATCAAAAAAGGACAAGAATTCTGATGCATTGGAAAAATAAAAGAATACAAAGGATCAGCATAAGAAACCAAGACTTTCTAAACCACTTGCCCAGTATAAATTCTGAAGCAGATACAACCAATATCTATCTAACTTTGAAATTTGTCTTTTTACTATGCATTTGAGTTACACGTGTAGGAGGAATTAGATATCTTATTTTTTCATTATTTCTGGTGACTCACATCACATTCAAATGTGCAAGTTATGCATAAAAGGGGACCATTCTACGTAAATTTTTCACATCTTTTGCTTCCTTTTTCTCCGAATAACTTTTTATGAAAATAATGGATGCATGAAAGGTTCTAAGAACTCTGGAAACCGAATATTCTGCTAAGAAAGATTTTAGCTTTTGAAGAACAACAATCATTTGAGTATAGTTTGGAAGAAGGGAAATTGAAGTATAGCAAACTAACAATTTAGCTCTTAAGCACACTGTAGATACCTTATGTAATAGATAGAGATTAAAACACATCAATCAAAGTTCAAAAAATGAAGAAAAAGAAACCAATAAAGAAGTAACACAACTACCATTCAAAGATAATGCAAACAAAAGGATAAGTTAAAATCTCAGGCATAAGAAAGAAGCAAGGAGAATAGACAAGAAAAGGCTTACACTGAATCTCTTGTTCCACAATCCTCATCAAATAAAATTCTTGGAAGTTTGTCAAGAAATTGCACTGTCAGATCTAATCGGCAAGGCTGCATAATATTAGCAGTACAGGGGCTATTAGCTATTATTAGTTTTTCAATTAAATTACTGATAACAGATGCATGATGGTTCAGTGCAGATAAGTTTAGCTCTTAAAAATTTGAGTTTTACCTTACTGAATCCAAAAAACTAGTTCTTAAAGTAAGAGGAGTACATCATTTATATATTCCATTGCTCATATGCTAATGAATGCATGATTTTTAACACTAACCATAGAATCTAAATCCCTATAGTGAGTTATGCAGTTATGACTTGAAAATACAGAAAAAGAAATGCTACTTACTTGTGAAGGGTAAGGATATGTTGTTTGAGGATTGGCAGTGTTGGTAAGTATGTGGAGAGGTGGTGATGAGAGAGAGGAAGCTCTCCTTTTGAGGTAGAACAAGTAAAACAAGAGAACCAGAATGATGGAAAAGAGTATGGGAATGGAAAAGATGAAGGCTTGGTAAAGCTTAAGTTGAAGTTCTTGTGGATACAAATGTGGAGAAGGGGTTGGAGTTTGTGGCACATCCATCACATATTCAACACAGATACAAAAGTGTGGAACACATTAATAGAAAGTCTGTTGAATAAGAACAGACAGAGAGGGTTGAAAATGTTATACAAAAAGCTTCAGCTCAGCATGCACTGGTTGTGATATGTTAGAATTGGTGAATAGGGTAAGAAAGATATATACCAAAATGTTTAAGATTGTTCTTTTAGAGTCATTGATAAAGCTGAGATGTTGCATTAGCAATGTGATGTGTGTGAAAATGATAATGGCATTAGTACATATTCTGTGTTTTGCAGAGGTGGAACAGGCCCATATGATCCTCCACCACTTCTCAGATATGGACCCCAGTGTAATGTATACTTGTAAGGGTGTGTTTGTTTTACCATTTTAGACCTTCAAAATGCGTTTTACAGATTTTGAAGAGACTTGATTTTGTAAACAATGGTTATGTATTTGATAAAGGAAGAAAAGTAAGAACATAAAGTCAAATTCACTGCTGTAAATGGTTTAAGAATACATTCAAGTCTCAAACTGTTAAGAATTTTATTGTGTTTTGTAAAATTAATATATCTAATATATGGGGTAGATTTTTTTATTTTTTTTTCCTTAAATTTCAACAAAGTCCATCCATTTTGAAATAGAAACCTATCTCATCCTATGAAGGAGCATAATGCCTTTTGACTATGACTATGACACAATATGTGCACTCTTGGTGGAACGTGATTAATTGAAGAAATTAAGCTATTTTCTGAGTGGGTTTAGAATCAGATCTGAATGTGAAAATCATAGCAGATTCTCTGTTTCAGTGTATACAAAGAACATATGTTGCTGCTTTATGATTTTAGTCATTTGCTTTAATTATCAAAACAAAGTGCAACCACTTATGTTGCTGATTGTGTAATAACGGGAAGTAGCATCTTAGAGATATACATAAATCCTTCAGTAGACATTCAAAATCATTACATTAAAAGAAAAATAAATGTCTGGTTGGCTGGTGATTGAGTTCAAGTGAAAAGAAAAACGTGCAAAAACATGATTATGACCCACTTGAAACAAATTAACTTTAACATGACATGACATTTATTTTCCTAGTTAACACAACATCACTACTTCATACGATACACGTCTGGTCGCCTGTTATTCAACAACGTAATCACGAGATTTATTAAATGAACTTATACAGAAATTAATAACTTTGGAAGAAGTTTATTTAATTCTTTTCTTCTTATTTGTTTTTCCTTTAAATTTGTTCGAACAATTTGATTACACGGCTTGCTGAATCACACTACAGAGTCTTGCTAAGTTATTCTTCCCTTTCTCACTGTAAATACTAACACTGCTACAGTAGAGGCTGGAGTGATAACGATAAATACAAATGGTTTGATAGAGGTTGCACATGGAATGGAGTTTCATCACATTTTGGGAAGAAAAGTTGGTTGAGGAGGAAAGTTTATTGAATAAGTATCTTAAAATGTTCAATGATTCAGAACAAAAGTGTTGGAGCTTTATATTAGGTAGCAACATACAAAGAGTTAAAAGCTACAAAAAATGATTGTATTTATTGTGTGAAGATTCTTATTTTTGTTTTTCATTACTTGTACGTACAAATCTATTGTCTTTAAGATTTTATTATAATGATATTTTACATTATAAATTGCTACAGGTTCTTGGAAAGAAGATTTTGACCACAAAGCACATAGTAATTATATTTTTGAGATTGATTGCAAATCTGTTTATCATGGCTTGCATCTATAGCAACACACAATGTTTATCTGAATTCCACTTTGCTTTTGCAAGTTGTAAAATTTACTTGTCAACCAAGTTACTTGCTCTCTTCCTAGGACATCTACGTTTTATGCTAGCCTTGATTTTGAATGAATATCCAATTATATTTGCTTTCAAGAAAGAAGTGTAGACAATAAATAGTCTCTACTGAATATATCCTATTTAAATCGAATAAAACAATAATAGAAAAATGTTTTTCTCCAAATTAAAACGTCTAAATCTCAAACTCCAATTCTATTTCTTTGAATGCTGCTACCAGTAGACTTTAATACATCTTCTATTGTTAATTAAGGTTTCTTAAAAGAACCCTTAAACAAAGGGTGATATTCACATTATTTTATTATTATATAAATTTAACTAATTAAAAATTGTTTTAATAATATTTTTCCTTAGCTTGTGATCTTTTTAAAATAAAGTTACTCACGATTTTTTAAACTTGAATATTCACATTTAGTTTAAATATTACATATTTCTTAAATGTTTCAGTAACACTCAGACCTGTTTTTTTTTTTAAGATATTCAAGTAAATGAACTGTATGTCTAAACAGGTAATGTCAAAATTTATTAGTTCCATATAAGATTGTAGACTTGTTAGAAAAAGAATTTACAAATTAATTGTCAACATATAGCAAACTGCATTGAGCATGGTAATTTTGCAGACTGCAAGTGATAGATAGCACCTACATCTCTCTTTAAATCATGTTACAAAAATACTTGAATCCAAATGACACTGAAAAAGGAAAAACAATAATAATAAATACAACATTACTTTTTGTGAACCATCTTTTTGAAGGAGCTACCTGAGACCTGAAAAGAAACTAATATTTCCTCTTCCTAACTTTGGAACTCATTGATCGGATAACATTATCATCCGTTAACACTGTGTCCTCGAGAGGCTTTACGGATTCAGGCTTGGTGAAGTAGGTGAACAGCAGGTAGATGCCATCCAAATAAGTGTTGGTCTCCCCAGCTTTGTTTTTCTTCTTGATCCCATATGCTAGAGGAATAACTCCTCTGTTAAAAACCTCTACATACATGCCACCTCCAGCAACAAGAATCTGCAAGAAGGAAAATCATTGGAGTTAGAGTAAAAAATCTAGTTCACACACTTCAACAACACCACTACAAATTCATCAGCATTTCAGATCAGCAAACATTGCCGTTTGAGTCCACTATTAATTATTATTATTACTACTTAAATTGCCAGGGGACTGTCACCTCCAATAACGCATAAACCACAACAACACACTTATCAAACATCAAGTTAATCAAACCAAGGTAATCAAATTGAGATTCAAATAATGAATCATAATTTGTGTCAAACCATAGGAGTCAGTGAAAAATATAGTTTTCAAACATATTTCACAGAGATGATATAAAGCGGGCAGTACGATAATTTCAAACTAAATATAGAAAACCACTTAATCACAAGGCTCATAAACAAAATTATTACTTATATCTGAGTTTGTAAAACCTCTATTTAAGAAATCTGGAATTGAAGCAATAAAATATAGCTAAAAGAGTGCATGCAATGAAGTAGTGAAATGATCAAATAGGATAAGAGGAGAAATGTTCCTTCAGTTCCTTTTCATTAAGCTTATATGACTTTTCAAATTCTTTCTCAAGAACTGGTGAAAGAAAACTAAAACAAAATGTAGAGTTGAATAGTGTGATTTGTATCTACCATACGAAACTGTACATCGTTTAAAATACTAATTGAAAAATCACGAACTTAAGATTCTAACAGCTATGCATCAAAGAGCAACCACACAATGCATTTCACCCCAATGAATAACCAAAAACAACATCATAGAAATTCACTGAGCAGATACAGAGAGACTGTCACTGCTGCAGTCCTCCCCCTCAATGAAAAATATAAATCGTTCAGCACAATCAAAACCCGGTGCAATTTCCCAATCACAAACAGAAACAGAGTCTCGGCACACGAAACAAAAACAAATTGTAGACCTAACTATTCCATATACTAAAATTCAATTTGATTATTTTAATCCATCTCAGCTTAAGTATGAAAACCAAGTAAAAGTCACAGAATTTAACCTCCTCGTACTTCTGGGTGAGTGCAAGTCGTTCATCCTCGGTCATGTCGGGCCTCAAAACCATCATTGTCTCGTACTGTCGAAGGCCGGGTGGGCAAGGGGGCTCCTCCTTTTCCTCGACGGCCGTGAACCCGGTTCCGCCTGGTGAATTGGGGTCGTCTTCGGAGCCGAAACCCCCTTCGAAGAACGAATCGGAGAAGTCTAGGGTTTGGGCAGCAATGGAAAATTTAGAAGCGTTTCCCTTTGGGTGAAAATGGTATCTTGGTTCTGCAAAGAGAAATTTGGGACCACGAGAGAATGCGCCAACGGGAGAAGATAGAAAATTGGAAGGGAGTTTGGAAGAAGAATGAGGAACATTGAGAGAAGAAGAAGAGAGAGGAACCGAAGTGAAGGCAGACGAAGCCATTGTTTTGCCCTGCTAAGATGAGAGGACTTTGCAGATGAAGCTGTTCTATCCTATGCAGATAAGGCGAACTCAGCGCACACAAGCGCAGGTTAGAAGTCGGGTTTATGAAGCTTTTTCTTTTCTTTTCTCTCATTCTCTACTCAAGTTTTTTTTTTAAATAGTAATAATGATCTCTTTTTAAATGATTAAATATGTTTTTCGTATTTAAATTATTTTTAAAAATTACACTTTCTTATCAAATAAAAAACGTATTTAATTCTTTTTAGTTACTTAAGTTATATAAAAATCAGGAGTATGACAATATTGGTATCAATAAAATAATTTTAATCGTTATTGTTTTCTAAATTTAAATTTTTTTAATCATAATCATTCTTATTACTTAAATTTTTAACATGTACAACTTATTATTTGTATGTCCTTTTTACAATTTAAAACGGTTAAAATAATGAAAACGGAATCATGTTTTCAATCTCTTAAAACAATTAATAAATATTTTTCATTAATTATTCATTAGTTGAGTTCAGAAATAAATTAAAAATTAAATGTATAAATTGTGTATTCATTTTTTATGTACAATTAAAATATTGTGCTAAAATAATTGATTATATTATATCTTTTTCTTACTGCAAAATCTTTATTTGATTATATTATATCTTAAGTTGGAGTGCGAGCTTAATATCATTACCAAAAATATGTAAAATCCTTCTAATTCTTATCAAATTATCTATTTTATAATCCTAATATATATATATATATATATATATATATATATATATATATATATATAATATTATAAAAGAAATTAAAAGTACAATATAATAATAAGTTGGGTAAAGCGTAAAATAATTGATTCCATTTTTATATGTGATAAACTAACATTTGTCTCATTGAAATAAAATAAATAAATGTAATTAAAAATATTATTTTCACTATTTAAAATAATCCATTATCCCAATAAACAATTATTATACATGGTAATTTGTATGAAAAAAAAGTATCCAATTAACGTAATTTTTTTCATTTATGCTCCACTACGAAAACTTCCTTTTGTTTCATGTTCATCTTTTTGTTCCGTTCTATCTGACCCATTCCATGAAATTACAATCTGAATAAACATTGTATTTGTAATTTAAAAGCGTATTAGAATTTATATACAACTGAATAGTATATATTAAAATAATAATATACATAGGGATCCTTTTTCATAATAAAATAATAATTAAATATAGTAATTAAAGTAAAATTATAAAATATAGAATCACTTAATTTTGTCTTTCCCTATTTTTAGCTTTTTAAAACCTTTTGCTTATTTTTAACTGATTTCGTTTAATTTGTAAGGCAACTTTAAACCAAAATCGATATTTATTTTCTTCTAAAACTTAACTATTCTTTTAAATTAAAATAATTATTTATAATAAAAAATTTATAAAAAATAAAAGTAACTTACAATAAAAGTGTAAAAATTACTTAAATTTACTTTTATAATGGTTAAGATAACAATTTTTTTTTATCATAGTATAGTATACATGTTTTCATCAATATATATAATATTTGAATTATATAAGTGTAGTTGGAATCTTTGCTTTAACTTCAACCTTTAAAATAATTTTGTTGTGAATCTAAAAATTTCTCATTTGAACTCGGTTTCATTCAACACATTCGTCAGATTGAACTTTTGCAATGAATATACTACATAGATAACAAAGCTAATATGTCCAGGATAAAAAAACAGGAGATATATAACATGACATGTGAAAATAATAATAATGCATGCAATAGACCCAACATGACATACTCAATACTTTCCTTAGTAAAAGACATACCCAACTACCCGAGGGTTGCAGCAAGAATATAGATGTCTACGACTTACCTGAAGTAATGCGGACATTAAGCATAGCATGCCTTCAAGATGCATTACCGGTTAAAATCCAAGTTCAAAACTTGGGATTGTTTCCCTTTCACACGAAAACTCCTCATCACTCTTTTCTTCATTGGTAATGAAGCAAGATTGATAACCAGAATCCTTCTCATTCGTATTTGTCTGGGCATCCTTCTGAGAGGGCTACATATTGAAAAGACAAAATTTGAGACAGATGAAGATTTCTCTAATATGAAAAGTCCAACCGTGTTATATTTCAGGAAATTTCGAGTAATATGTTCTAGTTAGCACAGTTTTGACTGATTACGGAAATCCCGTGAATTAAAGAATTATAGTCTCAACGTAGAATGGAGATATATTCTATGTTCTAAAATCGATGTACCTTGCACAAGTATTCCGTCTTAATGCAATGAAATCAAATTCATTTAATCATAAATTTTCAAATATATAGTACAAAAAATACCAACCTAGAAAAAAAATGCGGGCAAAGAATAGTCTATGAAAATACAAACATAACACATCATACAAAATAATATAATACAATGAACTTATAGAACCAACCCCCAACAGTGTATTATTTTAAAATCTTACAAACCCCTATACGATATATTCCGTTATATAACACGAAGAATTATTAGAAACCATAAATATTCACTTCCCAACAGATACGCCTACTCAAATTATCACTCACTTGTGGATACTTATCTCTTTGATGATAGGACCTATGCAAGTGCCTCTTCATAGTTTTTAGAACTCCTAACCCCGTGCATCAACGATATTCATTGATTGATTCAAGTTCTAAGAATGTAGTGGAGATATATTTCCAATGCAAACAATTTTATCTACCCGAAGTGACATAGAAATACGTGTATCAACACTAACACTTCAAACATTCCAAGAATCATCTGCAAGTAATCTCTACATGATATCTAATCATCAAAAGACTAACTTACGAAATACAAGTCACTTTCAGAAAATGCAAACAAAATGGGAGACTATACCTGGTGGGACAATTTGACATTCTCGGTAGATTGGAAACTGTCACCGCTACATGCTGCTGCAAAACCCCACAACCAAGAATTACAAATATCTCAATCTCAACAAGCATAACAAGGAACAGCTGCTGAGAAATATCTCCGAAAATCACAATTATTGTGCTAGAAATCCAGTAAGCCCACCAATTCTAAACTGACCTCCAGACAATGTAATATCAAGGGATTTCGTCGCAGCTGATTCCTTATCCCCAATATTTTGACATGACTTCGCAGCCGCAGCTGATTCCTTATCCCCGAAATTTTGACAGGATTTAGCAACAGTAGCTGATACGTTGTCCCCAATATTTTGACCCCCATTGGGCGATTGGCCTCCTATAGAAATCCCATATAATCACGTCATCATCAGACCATAAGGGACCTCTGTACCTAGTTGGGTTACGTGGCTAACCTGTTACATAACTCTCCCGAGGCTTCAGGTTAGGATTCTGTAAAATGGCCAGTATTTGATCGGCTGCAAAGTAGCAGAAATCAGTTGCAAAGTAGAAATGATGAAATAGTATATTAAAATCAGCAAACACACGTCGCATCCTAGGCTCTGTCATGACAGGGTTTCTAGTGGCCATTCAGTTTTACAGATATCAATAGGACCTCTTATCTATTTTACAAAGTCCACACAATAATATTAACTACTTATCTGTTCCCTCTATTTGTTCCCATAATTCAAAGTTACGGATGCCGATTCTACTATACAGAGATGGAAAAAAGTATCAATCAAGTACATTAGATGATTTGAAAGTCGTCGTTTGTATTAGAAATCATGAATCAACTTAATCCTAATGTCGGATCTTCACATTTATGAAGAAAGCCGTTATCACTATCCTACAAATTGCATGCAAATGAATAAAAAGAATCAACATATTCATATTTATGAAGAAAACAATTATCACTATTGTACAGAATGCTTGCAAATCAATAAAACTGTACCAGCTTCCTATTGAAAACGGAAGGAAAAAGTGATGCAAATGAAACATAAAGATGAGTGTTAAGACTAAAGACTGCAGGCAATTAATAAGTACTAACCATCACGTAAAGGCTTGATTGGTGGGGTTATCCTGTTTGGTTTTATATCTTCTCGTTCGGTAACCAGACAATCCAATCCAGATCCTTTCCCCAGACAGAGTTCACTCGGAGGTTTTCCTGCACGGCATAACCATAAACTTTTGAGAAAGAGAAACGACAGCTCATTCCAGACATACTTTCTGCTTACTTTCCAGGAGTCTGTTTATGGACTTTTGTCGTCATTCATTCTCAATTATTTCCCCATTCCTAGCTTCTCTTTTGTCTTACAATTTTACTTATTTTAAGGTTTGTATTTACCACGCTTTTCCCTTTATAAAGGGCTTAGGAAGAACTTAAGTGGAATTTATCAGACCTTTATGAAAATAGCTTACCACTCCCGTAAACTCCTTCAACTCTTATTTCAATAAGCTTCTTGACATTAAAAAAAGATTTTGTTGCAGTAAGTTGTTATTCATCCAAACACGCATATAAGCAAAACAGAATTTCTTCTCTGCTCCTGAATCATTACTATTCTACATTTAAATTTTGAAATAAACTTCTGATATAAATGGAAGTCGTACATTCATAAAAATTAAGACCAGATATATTTTAATTAGTCAAGGAATAACCTTTAGCAGAAGATGGATTGACCTTGCGGTAGCCATTTTGCCCATGTCCTCTCCTCTCAACATTATCACCATTCCCTCCTTCACTTAACTTCGCCGGAGAGTCATGACTTCCTTCAGGTTCTCCTACTTCAACAAAATGTCCATCAAAATACACCGATTCACCTGTCATTATAATTTCATCTTTCTTTAGGAACCGGCGTTGTAAAGGTCTTTTGTTCAAATCATATAGAACAACCTGAAAAGAGAACATCGAATTACAGAAAGCATAATCAATCATGTAACTCTGTCACACATATATAAAGTAAGGGTGTATTTAAGTGAACAGCTTAGTTAAGCGCTTAATTTTAAGCCTTTACCACGTCAACATGCAAACTAATATAAAAATTTTGGCAATTAAGCTCATTCAAATAATAAGAACTCATAGGAATAAAAAACCAAATAAACTCTACAGAAGATCATCCAAGGATTCAGTTTCAAAGTAAAAGAGATGCACAAAGGACAGATTGAAAAGGTAAAAAATAAAATTGTAGCATGCGTGAAAAGCCGAAAATTAACCTGCTTTCCATATGATCCACAAAGTTCAATGTGTAAAAAACCATCATGGTACTTCTTGGCTTTTTTAGTTAACTCGGTAGTGTACAGGACCCGCCATGCTAAATTGAAAGGAAAGATATCTACAAGTGAAAACTAGATGAAAGTGAAAACTTAATGAAGGTCAAAACAATGACGATAATCAAAACAGAAAACAAATGCAACCTCTGACAAAAGGGACTCTGGATGAAATTGGTCATATTATTCAAGAAAGGATGAGCTCGCGATTCTCTAACTGTTTTGAGTGAATTGATAGAAAATGATATATGTAATAGTTGTCAGGCATATATACATGTGAATGGCGTCCCTCACGTCAGAGCTTATGAATTCTTACAACTCTATATTAAATATAGATTTGCTTTTCTTACAATTTCCTGTTCTGTTAATCGAAAGCATAAATTATGCACTGTATATTCAGTTATACACTATATTAGATCAACATGGTCGACTAAATAGAATAGTTGCATTCATCATTGTGATTTGATTAGAAAATAAGTATCAGCTCATTAGAGCACATCATGTGAAGCATTGGCATGTACAGACTGTAGATTCTACATCTCCCTCTTTCTCTTTTACCTTTTCTTCCTTCAATTTTAAAACAGATATAATAATAACATTTATCTATAAGCATCCAATATTAATAAATAAATAAATAAATAAACAGGAAAAGTAACCGAGTGCCAAAAAACAACAGGCCGTATGTAACCTTTTCGTATCACAATAATTTTGTGCTTACCCCTTTTTTCAACAGTTACATGGGTATCAGTTTGGAGATAAGTTTTCTGTATGTCCGTCTGCGTTCCCTCAACATTAGTAAATTTGTCTCCAGGAACTTTGGAATCTGGTGAGCAACCACCTTGATGCTCACCAATGTCAATCAAATATGAATCAAACGCAATTGATTCGCCGGGTTTTATTACATCATCTTTCTTCAGGAATCTGCTATCTAAGACTTTCTTACTTGTGTCAAACAGCGTAATCTGAAATATATTCACAGAAAGAGGTATTAAGCATTCATTAAAACAATTCTTACATGAGCAGAAGGTTTAGGGACAATAACTCATAAGGTTAAGATATATTAAAATAATAATAAAGCCTGTTGTGCACTTGTGTTAAAGATATTTTCGTATCATCTGAGTTTTTGTTAGCTGTGCCTTTTTCCTGTGGAAACTGTGTTCATTCAATAATTGCTCCATTCATGTGTCCTTCATTGAATCTTGACAATAACTAATACGAGGCTACTCATAGGAATATTTTGTGTACTTTGATTGACTTATTAATTGTAATCAAAATCTTATGCAATGCGGAAAGGGGGGAGGGAGGGGGGATTGGGGGGAATTAATTGCTAAAAATCATATTATCAGAACGAAAACGAATAAAATGGGCTAGAAAGCGCATCTATTAAAATGACCTGACCAATCATACGCTCAGAAGAACATAATTTGAGTTTTTGATAAATGAAATATGTCTAAAACTCACCTGTGCCCCACAGGATCCACGAAGAACTAATCGTAAAAAACCATCATGGTACTTCTTTGCCTTTTGAGTCACTTGTGTGGTGTATAAAACATGCCACTCTAATTGGAAATTGAAAATTATAACATATTTAGAAGATTAAAAAAATGGAAGTTGCTTACACAAAATTATAATGTCCTGCCATCAGTGGCAGGTTGACTTTGTATCACAGCTTTGGAAAAGCTGCATTACCATGTTCTACACAAGGACAATAAATTGAAAGAAGCAACGCAGAATGAGCCCAGCATTTAAATTAAAGTTTTACTAAATGACACTAACCTTCAATACTAGGATTTTGTGCCTGCTGACTGATCTTTGGTGATCCATACTTAACCAGTTCTCTCCTCTTAAATTCTGCAATTTTTACGACTACAATACATAACCAACTACACCGTAGTGCAAAACATTCAAACAACTACAGCAAATAAACTGTCAACATTACTTGTACGTTGTAGCGCTCTAGATCAATGGCACGACATTGAATAAGCAGAAGCACACAAAATGAGACTTGATAATTATAGGAATGATGAATAAATGCTTCATCTATTCCTTTACAATATAGAAGCCAAATTATGACAGTTGAACTTTCAAATAGTTTAAGTTTAAATTTAAAAGCATACTCTATGGGCATAACCATACACTCACAAAGTCTTAGATGCCAAAAACCTGGAAAATTAAGTCACTAACCTCTGATAACTTTTTGTGACGGACTGAGAGGTCTCCGCACACGTCCGACGTTCTCCTTCTCATTCATTCTTGTATGTTTTGAACAGTCTCGTAAACAAACACATAAGCAGCAAATAAGATTGAGGACGTGAAATGCTTCACAAGAAAAATAATGTATATCAGAGAAATCAAACCAGGAGTCCTGAATCTTGAAAAACTCCTGCTTCTCCTATCAACATTCAAATCACATTCAGGCTTTTTGTCTCCCTCCTGATCGCCTATTTCCACAAGGTAACCGTTGAAAACTAACGACTCACCAGAAATTACAGTTTCATCGTTTTTCAAGAGTCGACACTCCAACAATTTCTCGCACTCATCGTACAGAGAAACCTGCACAGCGATTGAGCAGAACAGATTATATATCCCGTCAAAAACTGATTTCGAAAACTTTGGATAATTTGCGGAGAAAGAGTGGATACAATACCTTGCTGGTGGAAGTGTGGAACTCTAGGAATCCATCTTGATACACCTTGCGTTTCTGCTTAATGTGTTTTGTGTAGGTCACCGTCCAGCGTTTCGAGTCCCCCATTCACGCTGATGGAGCTGAACTTAGATGCAGAGCAAGTAGAGGGAAATGACGGTGTTCTTCACTCTTTGCTCTCTAAAGACCCTAACCCCCTTCAATCTTTCATCGGATGAATTCGCGGAGTTGGAGCGCGGGAACACAGAGGATAAATGTTGAAATTATTTATTTATTTAAATGATTTTTGTTATGCATAAATTTTAATTTTTCACTTATTATGTTTTTTTTTTAATTTTTAATGTTATTGTTATAATTCGTACTTATTTAAGTATTATTTATTAACTAATTATTATTAATATTTAATTTTTTTATTAATTATTATTTGTTTTGATATTTATTATTATGTAATTATATGTTTTTCTTTTTATATTTGTTTGCTTTTATAAACCATATATATAATATAATTTATTTTGGATATAATTTTGTTAAAAAATAATTAACTCATCATTAATTTTTATTTGATTTTAATAAATAAAGTGTAAAAGCATAAAATGGGAGGTGCAGGTGAAATAAGTAAAGTACAAGGAGCACCACTCTAACATCTATTTTACTCTTCAAAAATATATTAATCCTAAATTGTATAATAATTAAAATTAAAATTAGTAGTTTATTTTTCGCCCATCATTTCTGTAAATTTATTCAATACGACCATTTTTATTCAAAAGTTAATTATATTTGTCTTTATTCAAGTATTACGTAAAAATTGGTGTTAATAAAAAAAGAACATTGTGGATAATGTAAAATAATACATCTGGTCTCAATGACTTCCATATTATCCAATAAGTTTTTTATTAAAAAAAAGTTACTTTTAGTTTTGTAATTTTATATTAATAGTAATATTATTTTATATGAAGCACAAAAATTTATTTTTGTGATAACTGAAGACAAATAAGCAAAACTGTGATATGAGATAATATAATAATCACTCAATCCGTTGATTAAAAAATTAAACTTCAAAAAGCTTAATGCATAAATATAAAAAATTCATGTGTTCACGGGGAAACAATTTAATAAATATTCTATTAAAATATTTAAATTTAAGGAAATTTTAAAATTAGTTATACCTTCAGTGAGAAATCTTTTGTATTAAAATTAAATTAATAGTCCAACTTGATTTAAAGCTATATTGAGAAAGTTGATTTTCTTATATATAATGTTTTATATGTTAGTTTTCTTAAAATTTATATTAACTAACACTAGAAAAAAAAAGTCTAAACTATAACCAAATTTTAAAGACAAAATATTACTATTGTAACCAATTTAAACATAAATTTATGAATTAAAAATTATTAATATTTAAAATAGTATTTATTATAAATAAAAATTATAATTAAGTTATGAATTGATCACTAAATTAGTCTTTAATATTAGTTATCAAAATATTAATTACTAAAATAATTAGTTTCTAACTTGATACTTTCCTAATTTATGCAAACGATCATTGCATGAACAAACGCTTAGTTACATTTCCAACAAAAGTACCAATACAATGCATATTTCACTTCACTGAATGCACAGTTCCATCAAATTACAAAAACATTCTAATTTATACTAAGTCAATGAGTCCTGCAACACGGCTTCATGCATTAATTAGAACACTAAAGCTTTCAGTCTCCTTGCCAACTCCTTTCTGTTCACCAAGAAATTATGATTATTGTTAGCGTAACATCAAAGAAAATATTTCTCATTTCACGGGTGAAGAGGCTAATGAATAAAAGATTTAGCTTACCTAGTCAATTGCCTATCAAAACCTGAAGCAGCCAAGACCCCTCTGTTCTCTTCAGCTCTTCTAATGAGGTAGGGCATAGTCATTTCTACTGGCCCGAATGGCATATACTTGCTAACCCGAAACCCTGCATTGCTCAACCCGTAGGAAAGTGCCTCTGACATTCCATATAGCTGTGCAAATTCTAGCTTTTGATTCACCTTTTCAACTCCCAATTCATGTGATTTTCCCACAGCCAATTTGCCTGCAAACCATTGTCAATAGTCTCAAACACTTGAATTGGGATACTAAGATTTTCATAAAAATTTAACTTTTATGTCATTACAAATTGAGTAATACCAGATTCAATATTGTGGGTTGCAAGAACAACTGAACCAGGTCCACTGGCAACTTTCTCGAGCATAAATGATGAGCAATCATTGAAGCAATTGTGTGTGTCTTGAATGGTACTGTGAACTGGGGATGCAAATCCGAGAGACTTGGCCAATTTACTCTCTCTGGACATGTAAGCACCCCTCACCAATTTCAACCCCATTGGAACTCCCATTTTTTCTGCTGCCTTTGTTGTCAGCAACAACCTCTCCTTGGCATCTTTCAGGTAAGTTTGAACGGTTCCAAACACAATGGGCTTGTCATCCTTGTTGTGCATGATTGCAGAAGAGTATGTGAAGTAATCAATAGCTGGCTGAACAGTGGTGTCTTCAGCATCGACCAACAAAGGAACATTAGCTTCCTCACATTTTTGGCAAAGTTTATGGAGTCTTTGGTTGGCAAGTTGAAGATCACTCTCTTCTTCAGGGGTCAGGGTCTCTGGTCTTTTCTGTGTGTGGTACAAAGGGCTAGATTCTGCAAAAATTGGGAAGGAATCTTGCTTCCATGGCAAAACGAATGAAGGGTCTTTCTTCTGCCATCGTAGAAGGTCACTAAGTCTTTCTAACAATACCATGGGACATATTGCAGTGATTTTCACAACAACAAAGCTCACCTATCGCATCAAAAATTAAACCAGCCTCCGTAAATTACACATTACAAGGCACAAAGAAAAACTAACGAAAAATATACATAAAAGAAATTACAAAATAGTAGTGCAATGTAGCAGTAGGCCTACAAATAAAGGCACTTACAGAGGATGGTGGAAGGGATTTGGTAAACTCAACACTGTGAAGGAACCCTTGAAGATTCTCATCACACCCCTCATTGTCGAATGCATCTTCCGCCCCATAAGCCAGCATGCTACGCAGCCCGGTATCGTTCAGCGCCAGTATGCTCCTCCCGGCGGCGGCAGCATCCTCGCCGCCGCAATAGTTGGCGTATAACGTGTGGCGCATGGTGGTCATCACGAGATCTCTCAGCATTCCACTCTCAAACACCTTCAACTTCGTCACCCATATTCCCAAGTCCACCATGCAATCCACCGCCATTGCATGTTGTATAGCAGAGGATCGGAGCAACTGTTTCGTCGACACCGACCCAAAGAGCTGCTCTACATCCTCTAAGTTTAGTGTCGTCGCCGCAGAGGACGACGACACGGTGGCGGTGGAGAGGGAGGTATGGCAAGTATTCCGGGGCTTCATTGCGGCGCTGCAATGAATGTTATTGAGGATTCTTCGAGAGAGCACCCGGAATGCCATTTTTGATGAAGGTGTTTGTTGTTGCTGAAAAAATTAACGTGTGTTTAGTTTGTTGTGTTGTGTCTGAAAATGAGAGAACAAATGATGTAATGTTTTATAAGTGCCATAACCTGAGAAGATTGGTACGATAAAGGAAACTACAACGCTTAAACGTTAAGTTGGGTAAGTTGCATGTGTGCATGCGATAAGATTAGGGTAGTCAACTTGGTCTATGTCTTCATTTTTAGTAAACTATATATTAATTTTTTCTTTCCAAACCTTTAATAGTAATGCCAACAAAATTCGATGTAATCACTTCTTAGAATATATGGACCACTAGAAATGTATTTATTAACATATTTTTCGCATTTTCTATTGTTAGTTGATTTATTTTAAAACTATCTTTTTTTTCTAAGACATGTCATTAAAAAGAACAAAAATAGAACTCCAAATACATTTAGTCGATATAGAATAGAGAAAGTGTGAATTAAAAATGTTAAATATATGTATATAAATTTAGAGATGCACATTGTTATCTATTTGTGTATGTTCACATTGGCCAATTCAGATTCTAAGTTTGACTACCGAGATAAAAATGAGTGCTGTAAACTCTTACACTATATTCACAATCTGAAACAGATATAAGAAACATATGTTTATTCTTGCGCAATTAAAACTTTGTGCTTGTTATGTGTCATCTTATTATTTATTAAGTTAAATTGCAAATCATTATAGCCTTTAGTATTTACTATATGAATCCATTTGGTAGTAAACTTTCAAAATTTATTATTGAACTTTAGTATAATGTTTTAAAAGAATTTTAAAATTGATTTAGTTGTATAATATATATATATATATATATATATATATATATATATATATATATATATTATAATTAGTTTTTGATTCGTCGATAATTTTTTTTTTAAAGTAGGAATGACAATGAGCACTAGTGTGTCTTATTTTGGCCTCACATAACATTTAGCCCGCGTTTGTGGACCAGCTTGCCACCACCATAAGAAATTTTTTGTTTTGTAATTTTTTCTTGTCTAAAATATTAAGGCGTAAAATTTTAATAACTTTATTTCTATTTAATTAAACTAGTAGAGATAATAGATTTTATAGTCTATTTCTTAAAATAAGTAATATTTATAATTTTATTATTTATAATTTTTAAGTATAAGCTGGTTGAACATAAAATGACTTTGAACTACGTTGAAGCAAAGAAAAAACACAAATAAGAAAACTACTTTTAAATTAATTAGATCCAAATGAGCGAATTACTTTTAGATAGTCTGGATAAGAAACGCAAATAAACAATTTATTTAGAAGAAACACATACAATGTGTCACGTAGTGTTATTGGATTTTTAAGAATTTAAGTCAATAGAAATTAGAAAAATGATATTTTAATAATTTCTTTACCTTTATTTGATACTCTTTTCTTTTTATTCTTTTTTCTTTTCTAAAAGTACAAAATTTTATTATTTTATAATCATTTTATCTTTATAGCATGTGTTAAATAAATATAAACATATATTACTTTACCATTATTCTAGGGATTATATGCGCTAAATGCGAGCAATCTATTGTTGGCACACACATGTTATATGACCTCCCATCCCAACTAAAAATGCCGATGACAAAGTTTTCATATTAATAAAAGTTGTTAAAATACAGGATCCTATTTTAAACTCATATATAAGCGTTGTTAAGAAACGTTGAAATAACTTGCATCAGAGGAAATCTCTTATTGGAGAGAACAGAGAGTACAAAATTAATAACAATGATCAGTGATTTGGCTTGGATGATGGTTGGGTAGCATTACCCACCACAACATGTGACAAATTCACCTCTTTTGTGGCATTTCTTGCTGCTATCTGTCTCTGAGTGGACTTGTAATAGGTGGCATACAAAACCAGCTGAGCCACCGCAAGCAATGTCCCTAACCCATTTGGTATCTAAAAATCAAAGAATAATACCAAGAATTTATTATTCATTTCATTTAAAACGATAATTTTAAAAATTAAAATTAATAAAAATAATTTATATGTACAGTGATGAATGGGTCGAAACGGATGAGAGCATAAGTGGTCCAAGCCACGCCATTCCCAAAAGATGCGAGAGAGATGAAAAAGGGCATATACTCCACACTCTTGGTCTTGATCACCAGTTTCTGCAGTGAACACAATCAATCATGTAATATTGATACTATAAGTAACATGGTAATGCATGGAAAAGAAGAGTTTTTGCACAAAACTAGACAAATTTATAGTATAAATTATTTGTATACGCAAAAAATTTCAAATTACAAAAATAAATAAGTGGTGGGAATTCATATAACTTCAAATGAAGAAGTCGTGTTCACCCTGACAACAGGATGAGAGGTGAGGTTGTGCACCCCAAAACGATTTTGGAGTATACGACTTCACCTCTACTACGACGTTAGGATGAAATCGTGCAGTCGTGCAGGAACGGGTTTGAAGTCGTATAAGTCCCACGACTTGTCTATTTTCTTAATTTGAAATTTTTTTAGATA
Organism: Vigna umbellata; assembly: GCF_029865625.1. Lineage (NCBI taxonomy): Eukaryota > Viridiplantae > Streptophyta > Magnoliopsida > Fabales > Fabaceae > Vigna > Vigna umbellata. The sequence continues at coordinate 42,155,478 of NC_142165.1, read as the reverse complement.
AATTGGTAATTTAAACTAAAAATTTGACTAGTTTGTGGAAAAACTGAAAAGAAGAGATAGAAAGAAAATTACCATGACAGATAAGGGTGAAGCATACATCATGATATTGAAGAGAATGCAAACTGTTCCCACAATTTCAGAGCGTTTCTTGAAGGTGTGAACTTGAGTTAATGTGACAAAGGTGAGAGCAGCAATGAAGAGAAGTTCCAACAAAAGGCAGAGGATAACCTTGAGCCTCTTTTTTCCGTCGGAGTAGATCAAAAAGAGTGCGATGAATATGAGTGCAAGAACAGAACCAGAGCCATTAATGGTTACCACCAGAATGCTGTGAGGGTGCACCATGGGTAGACCGTAGAGAGTCCAAACCATGCAGTTCACCACCATAGCTAGGTATGGGATTGCTGAGAACTGCTCCACTGATCGCTTCTTCCATATTTCGATAAAAGTTGGCCTGTCTCAATTTGTACAAGATTATCATCAATAAAATAGCTTGGAATTTCGTACTAATAATATGATTGTAGGATATGTTTTAATGGAGCCAAAATTATTTGGTTCACATAGATAGTGCATACAATAAGGTTAAATATCTATTTGTTTTTAGAAAGAGGGAATAAAAACACATACTTTGTTTATTTTTGTTGAGGTTGAACAAGTAATTTTCTTTTCAAAACAATTAAATAAAAACAAGAGACACAGATAGAGATAGAATAAGACACTTTCGTTTAAGAAATCCTTTAAAATAATATAAAAACAAATTAATAGTTCGCGAACAATGTCTTTTTTGACTTATAAAAAGTGATAAATATAAATATACATCATTAGGTAATATTTAAATGGGAACAAAATCTTTGTTTTCTAATATATATATATATATACTTGACGATATATAAATATATTACTTTATTAATTATAGTATGATCATTGTAACTAACTTTTGATGTTTTTCATCTAGATGTATTAATACCTACTTTTGTTCCTACGTAATATAACATCGATTTCTTTTTTTTAAGAATTAAAATATATTTTCTATTTTTAATATAATTTTGAATAGATTTCTTATTAAATATTTTAGTTTTATCTCTTCAAATAATTTCAATGTATAATAAAAATGGAAATGAAAACGTTAATAAAAAATATATTATCTAAAAGGAACAAATTTTCCTTGAAAGGAAATACGGGGAATCTTTGTAAAGTATCGATTATGGTCTTACTTTCTGGTATGCTATTTTCATGTTATAACTCAATCATGTGTGAGTATGGTCAGCCTCGGGATTGCAACTCTAGTCGGTGCAATTGGATTACCTTAATTATAAAAACATTAACGGTGAATAATATAAAAAAGATTTGTGTTTATCATTTTAATAATTTAAAAAAGAAAGAAACGCAGGGTAGTATTATTCATTAAAAATAAAAAGGTTACGTAATTAAATAGCACTATTACTGTTTTCAGAATTTGAACAATGAAAAAATGGCACAGTGCGATTTCAGCCCATATTAAGTACAGAATTCATGTATTAAAAAAACAAAACTCCATAATTATATTTCACAGGCAACCACTGCATGTTTTGGAAAGACTAATAATAAAACACAATTTTGATTTATTTATCAGCATTAAAAAATCATCAATTTGCATGATCAGTTCCTTTCGTGTATATAATAAAAAGGTAAGACAGAAAGATGAAGCTTACACTGGGGAGAGAAACAAGGCACCAGAAATTACGTTTCCTGAAGTTAAGAAAAAAAGATTATTCATAAGAGAAAAGAAAAAAGAGAACAAATAAAAGGAAGTTTAAGCAGTTGAAGTTGAAGCAGACACCTATGATGCCAACCACTGTTCGAGCAATATCTGCTGTTGTCATGGTTCCAGTTAGCTGAAGAGAATTTCAGGAGAGAAAAAGTACAAGAGAGAGAGATAAGTGTTGTTTGGTTACTGAAACATGTCCTGAGGAATCGGCGAAAGAAGATGAATACGATAAAAGTGAAATTATTGTGTAAATGGAGTTTTGGTGTTGGATTGCCAAACAGCTCTCTTGCAACACCTGTAAGTTTTCTGCTCCTTAAATAGAGCCAGGAATGAGAGACAAGTATGTCTGATTCGCTTTACAATATAATACAAAACACCAACGTTACTGTTTTGCCTTTTTACTTTAAATGAATCCTGTGATTACATTTTTTGTCAAAATATTATGTAATGAAAATACATACATGTAATAAGAATAAAAAATATAAAAATTAATATTTTTAAACAATTAATGAGACAAAAAAGCATCTATATATCTTTGCATGGCAAATGTCTAACCACTCTTTAAAATGCGTAAGCATCTAGCATGCATAAGGGTACTGTACTTATGTTTTTATCAATTAAGAAAACTAAAATGTATAAATAAATAAAAATGTCTGTATAAATTCACAAAAATTTCAAAATTGATTAATATAATTTAATAATCTAAATAATATAATAATAATTATGTTGCATATTATAACATATATAAAATATTATGATTAATATTAAAAATGGAACTTTACATTACTTTTCTTATATATTACTTTTTTTGTAGCAAACATAATACAGAATAGAAAAAGTATTCTATAATTCCAAACACATTTTGTTATTTTGTTGTGTTTGTTTCCGTGTCAATTGGCCCGAAAGTCTTCTTAAATTGGAGCTGTTTTTAATCTTTAAATTTGGATGCATTTTAATCCTAAATTTAAAAAATAATAAATATTATACTTTTAATCTAATTATGTTAAATTTAACATGTTAAATGTTTCATGTTAATATTTAACTTTTTTATCTCGTTTAATATGTTTCTCTTTTAATATCAGTTACAAAACATATTTAACATGTTAAAAACGTAATTAACTTAAAAAGATTATATATATAAGTGTATTTTTAAAATTTAACTTCAAATATATTAAAGTTTCAAACAAATACAAATTTTTTTATCTCATTTAATACGTTTCTCTTTTAATATCAGTTAGAAAACATATTTAACATGTTAAAAACGTAATTAACTTAAAAAGATTATATATATATATATATATATATATATATATATATATATATATTTAAAATTTAACTTCAAATATATTAAAGTTTCAAACAAATACAAATTTTTTTATCTCATTTAATACGTTTCTCTTTTAATATCAGTTAGAAAACATATTTAACATGTTAAAAACGTAATTAACTTAAAAAGATTATATATATATATATATATATATATATATATATATATATATATATATTTAAAATTTAACTTCAAATATATTAAAGTTTCAAACAAATACAATTTTTTTTATCTCATTTAATATGTTTCTCTTTTAATATCAGTTAGAAAACATATTTAACACGTTAAAAACGTAATTAACTTAAAAAGATTATATATATATATATATATATATATATATTTAAAATTTAACTTCAAATATATTAAAGTTTCAAACAAATACAATTTTTTTTATCTCATTTAACACGTTTCTCTTTTAATATCAGTTAGAAAACATATTTAACATGTTAAAAACGTAATTAACTTAAAAAGATTATATATATATATATATATATATATATATATATATATATATATATATTTAAAATTTAACTTCAAATATATTAAAGTTTCAAACAAATACAATTTTTTTTATCTCATTTAATATGTTTCTCTTTTAATATCAGTTAGAAAACATATTTAACACGTTAAAAACGTAATTAACTTAAAAAGATTATATATATATATATATATATATATATATATATATATATATATATATATATATATATATTTAAAATTTAACTTCAAATATATTAAAGTTTCAAACAAATACAATTTTTTTTATCTCATTTAACACGTTTCTCTTTTAATATCAGTTAGAAAACATATTTAACATGTTAAAAACGTAATTAACTTAAAAAGATTATATATATATATATATATATATATATATATATATATATATATATATATATTTAAAATTTAACTTCAAATATATTAAAGTTTCAAACAAATACAATTTTTTTTATCTCATTTAATACGTTTCTCATTTAATATCAGTTAGAAAACATATTTAACATGTTAAAAACGTAATTAACTTAAAAAGATTATATATATTTATTTTTAAAATTTAACTTCAAATATATTAAAGTTTCAAACAAATACAATTTTTTTTAACTCATTTAATATGTTTCTCTTTTAATATCAGTTAGAAAACATATTTAACATGTTAACAACGTAATTAACTTAAAAAGATTATATGTATTTATTTTTTAAATTCAACTTCAAATATATTAAAGTTTCAAACAAATACAAATTTTAACTTGACGATAATTCAGAAAAAAAAAACATTTAATTTTTAAATAAAAAATAGCAAGCCTCTATTAAATTCATTAATTTTATGATAAGAAATAGTATGGAAGTACTTTTTATACAATGAAACGTAGACTTGACTTTATTGAATAGTACGTCTTTAATTAATAGTTTTACAAGTAATTTATATCTATTAATAAAATAAAATTAATTTTGTAAAATTTTGATGTAAGATTTCATTAATTATACCCGCACTAATTATATTTAATAAAAATGGTCTATTTCTTTTTCTCTTTTCATCGTAATCACAGATCAGATTATGAAAGGATTATAGTCCTTAAACTTACTTTACAATAACAATTCCTCATTCTTTTACTCACGGTTGACTAATTATCAAATAAAAGTCCTCTCTACTTAGGTTCAAACCACTATATCAATAACTCCACACAACCTTCAATTCATTTGGTAAATTTATTGTTGGACAATGAAATTTGCCAACTATTTGAACTTAATTGCAATCTTTAAACAGACAAAAGTATGAATAATTTTGAAAATTGGTTAAGAAGACGATCGGAAATAGAAACATACCTAATATAAAGTCTTCTTTCTCAAACCGAGAGACCCATTTGAAATAATTTGGAAAGGACGTGTTTCTTTTTGCAATTTTGTTAACCTCCGTGATTAATTTTCAAACCTCATAAATTTGTAATTAGAGAGTGGTAATTAAGCAAAGTTCTTCCTTCATAATCAATCAATGATATATAGATTAAAAAAACAAAACAAAACATTTTAGATTAAGTCAAATAAACCATAATTCACCAAATCCTTCGTCATTGTTTCGGAAGTGGGATTGAGATCTTATTTCTTTACATTTTTATGTTAGTCTTTTAACGTTATCTTGAGTTTCGTTGTAATAGTTCTTAACTTTTTTCTCTCAGTCTCAGGTCAAGCGGATGGTATCTCTCAAAGATATTTCGACGTTCAAGTTAGTTAAATATATCTTATCGTAATATTACACAGTAATATTTTAAACAATTACCCAATTGACTAACTGAATTAAAATTAATTAATATAGAAGTGAGTTTTATTTTGGTTAGCTGAAAGTGAAAGTAAAAGCATAGAGTATGAAGAGTGAAGTTGTAGATGATGATGAATTTGATAGGTGCCAGTAGGCAAATGCATTGATAGAGATATTGATATGTTTTTGCCTATAAAATAAAAGGGGAGATGTGGTGTTGATGCATGATGTTGTGCTTGTGTTGATTTAGTATGAGACACTGACGTCTAATTCCACCTCTGCAAGTAGAGAATTCCTTTCCAACAATTCCACCTGCAAACAGAAATTCCTTAGGCTCCACTAACCAAAGTATCGATTCTGCGCACCTTAGGCTATAAAATTTACTCTATTATCCATTGATTCCTCTCTCTTTTTTCTCAAAATTCAGTGGATTTAACTTTGTTCATACCCGTAAATTTAGCTTACAAAGTTATGAACCTTGGTTTCCACCGATTTGTCTTGTAGTGATGTTCTTTGAGAGTGTTTGGGATATGCATGTTGTATCACGTTATTTCCTTTAGATCATGTTCATATATACCTGGGTAGGTTTCATAGTCATTTAAGCTAGTTTTGGATTTGAAAGAAAAAAGAAAATGAATGTGAAGTTGTTTGAATTAAAGAAAAGATGATAATAAACAAGGAATTTGAGATGGAAATTTATACAAGTTAGTAACTCTTCATATCTTTGATAAATTAATGTTTTAATGGATAAAATAAAATATTACTATTAGTTATAAAAGTAATTTAAACAAAAAGTCAAATTTAAAATATATGCACGAATTTATAAATATTAAAACGTTACTTTTGAATTAGATAAGATATTATGAAATTTTAAATATATCTTAAACTTCTTAATTTAATACTATTTTTCTATTAAATATATTTTTAGTTGTTATGAAAATTAAAATTAGTTTAAAATTTTGACTTAATTTAGTTCATTCACTTTAGAAATGTATAAGTCATGTCATTCTAATCAAATTTTGTTTAATTTATTTTATGTTTTAAATGTTCGGCTAACATTAAATCGAAAATGTGTAAAATGGTATAAATAACTCAAATGTTATCATAAAACAAATAAATATAACTAAATTTGATTAAAATGATTAAATCCACGTAATTTTAAAATTGAGAAATTAAATTAGATAGATAGATTAATTTTAATTTTTACTTAATGATATTTTTACCCTTTTTGTACCTTTACATTTTAATATTGTTTTAAAATTCATGAGATACTTTAAAAGAAAAAGTTGAATTATAATATATATCAATGATTATATACATATTTTTATTAAAGGTTAAATATGTTCGAATTTCTAAACTTTTAAGTGAAATTAAAATTTATTTATGTCACAAATTTTTATATATTTAATTTTAAAATTTTAAAAATAAATAAATACAATTATTTTAACATAACAACATCAAATATTATTAAAAATGGATGAATATAATTATGTTAACATCATCAACATTTGAGTTAAAAATTTTCAAACGAAATAAACAATTTAAATTTCAACCTAAAACATCGTTAACATGTTAATAAAATTTAATACAATTAGATTAGAAAAATTATATCTAATTATTTTTAAACTTTAAGATATTAACTCTGTCAAACTTTGAAATGAATTATAGTTTTACGTTAAAACTAAAAAAAACCTTAAATCTAATATTATTTTTATACAAAAATTAAGTATATTTCATTATTATTAATCTAAGTTGTTAATTTAAAGTTAAATAAAAAACATATTTGGAAATAAAAAGATTTCATATTTTATATATCTATAATACCTATATATAGAGAGAAATAGATATTCCTCGACAATGCCACAAAAGCACACATGCGACAACAAATGTTGACATTAACAAGAATCTTAAACAGTATTTTCATGTCAAAAATCAAAAGAGCAATATAAATCAAATCGATGTGTCAAAAAATGTATAAATTAAATAAAAATTGAAATCTCTCCTAGCTAAAAGGAATGCACTTGAAAAGCTGAATGTTACAAACAATGCATGAATGATATTTGGGATTATTCCTCTTAAATTATTGCATTCGATTATGTAGGATTGGTATCATTTATGAGATTAAAAATATTTTTATAATAATATTGATAAGGATGTGTATTTTTTTAAAATAAGAAAATTAGAGATGATTACATAGGTTAGTGGAAAAGGTGTGAAATTGCAGAACCTATCTATTAGGCACGTGTCCCATCTCATTTAGTTGATTTCCCTTTATTAGATATTGTTAATCCAAACAAATAAAACCTAACTCTGCTATTTAGTGCATGCATTAACTTTTATTCTCCTATATAGACGCTGTCATTGTGATGCCTAGAATGAAAAAGAGATTCGTTAATTGTTTATATAAAATCTAAAAATGGGTTAATAGTATATTCCTAAATAAATTAATTACTCTTTTAGTTGAATAATTCATCTAAGGCATTTTCAGATTAAATTCCATTCTTTAATAACTCACCAAAAGCATTAGATTAAGTATTGTTTAAATAAATATTGTAAGTCGTTACGGTGAAAAGAACGTTTTGTAAGAACAAAGTGCTACTTAAAGTCCAAAACGTTTTATAATTAAAAATATATACATACATTGTATTTTGAATCTCTCAAAGTAAAAAAAAAAATTATTTATAAGTGTTCTTCAAAACATAACATATAAAAAAAAAGGTAATCATACTTTGACAACATTATCTACGTGTCATTCTGTGATTGGTCTATGGTGGTGTTTATGATTATTATTATTGATTGTGGAGTAGTTTTGGACCAAGAATGACAAGTATATTCAAAAGAAAATGAGAGTATCTAAAAGACACAAAATATTTAAAAAGTGTTTTTCAAAATATTACATTTAAAAGAAAATAAAAATATATAAAAAATACACTAAATATTTACAAATTATTATTCAAAATATAACACTTAAAAGAAAATAAAAATATCTCAAATACACAAACATAAATACAAACAAACACACGTAAACATATAGATATGTACATACATAGAAGGACATACATATACAAACACAAATACAAGTATATATATAAATACATAAGTAATCATATGTCATATAATAATATAAATAAATAAGTAACAATTTTTTATTTTATAGGAATAAAATATAAAACAAAACTATAGAAAACAATTGAAAAATTATTATTCTCAAGATCATAGCTTTAATTTAATATAGAGAGGAGTAATTTGTCTCTAGAATACTGGTGCAAGAATATATTGACTTTGACTTTAATTTAGAGATAAAAATAAGTTACAAAAGATTATATTAAACTATAACGATTTGGTGATACACAAATAGAAGAGGAGATAACGTTAGGTGAGATTGTCGGATAAAAGTATAATTAAGGAAAAATTGGTGATTGCGATTTTCCATGGTCGTGAAATAGTAAGAAGATAACTTTTCTTCACAAAAAGGCACATTTTATCTGCTTAATGCATGCACATATCAAATTAAGAGAAAAAAAAATTACTTTTGTAATTATTTATTAAAAAAATAAAAGTAGACAAAATGAAATTGGCTTTTCATTGAAGCATCTATTATTTTAAATTTGAAGCTTCCGTTATCCTTCAGAAGTTAACGAAGTGGTAACACAACACAACATATAAGAATATAAGAATAAAATCTAACCGTTTATTTTGTAGCAGAAAATAGAAAATTATAGGCACTACTTAGGTTAATTATAATTTCATTACTTAAATAATTATGGCAGATTGTATTCCATTCTATTTCATCCTTTTACGTATTTTATTCTCCTTTTTTGTGTACAGCGACTTCCCCTTCCAATATTCTTCAATGAATTTCACATTTTTTGTTTTTTGACTTTGCACTAAGTAAAGAACTAGGTTGACCCCATAAGCATTCAATTCGTGGAAACGACAATCATAGTAAAAAACAAAGGCGTGAGGATAGATTTTAGGATGAGATGAAATGTGATTTAGATACATTGCATGATTATACCAATCTTCAAGTGAGAAGATAATAAACAACTATTTTAAAATATCCATTGCATCACATATGTAAGATATTTATTTTCTAAAACACCCATTCCGAAAAATAAAATATATATTCTAAAATAGATATTTGAAAAGATATTTTTAAAAGGGAAATATCTTTTGAAATATTAATTGCATAGGTAAACTTTATCTTTCATAACTTCAAATTTGGAATGCATTTATAATGTTATCATCTTCTCCACCTCTCCTCTATCTTCTTCTCCAATACTCTTTTTACTAGTTATTTTGGTTGGTAGAGTCGATAACTATACATTTACACTTTAAGTCACTTCACTTCGCTTAGCTTATCTTTCTCTCCTAAGATCTTATCGATTTTTTTTTATTAAGGTCCGAATCTGAGCGGGTGGATATTTATCAAAGATACTCCAACGCTCAAGTCATTTTTCAGTTACATCAATTGGTTATCATAGTTAAGTCTTAAATGTCCAATAAATGCAATCACATACCTTCTTACTTTACCTTTATATTTATAGGTTCTGAAATTGACTTTTGTTTAGGATTGGTCCAATTACGGCTCTATGTCTTATAAACATGTTTTACCTTACTAATAATCTTGAGGTATTCTTGACATACGCAATATCGATCGGTTACTAATATTGTTAGTGACCGATTAGCCTACATTGTTTTGGAGAGTTGACCAACTGCTTGTTTTGGGATTGTGCTGACCGGTCGGTGCGTACGGTACACCAGCCATTTTATTCTCAAGTGTCTGACAAATGAGGATGATGAAAATGATGATGTTTATGGGTGGTAATGGAGGTGTTAAGAATGGTGGTGATAGAGAGGTTGAAGAAGGGAGGAGATAAAGATGTTATAAGGTGGAGATGGAAAGGTTGTGTGTGATAAAAAAGAAACAAACAAACATAGATGGTAAGTACTTTCGAGGATGAGGTGTGGTGATTTGAGTTATAAAAATTATAACTAAAAAGAATTATAAAACTAAAAATTAAGTATTATATATATATATATATATATATATATATATATATATATATATAATTTTAGTAATTTAAATGGATAGGGAAATAATGGTGGAGATGGGTATTAGGAAAGAGGATATGTACATCTCCATCTTCATAACGTATTGAAAACACCTAATATTATTCATAACCAGTCAATGTAGATATTCTCTATCAAAACAGGGAAGAATTTAAACCATATCCACAAAGACGAGTTTATTGATTTGTATAGACCTAAATATAAAAATTAAATTAATAATTAAACTTAATTAATTAGTAATATTCTCACTACAATATAAGTATCATCATTAATTGATCTTTTTAATTAATCAATGTCATCGGGGTCTAACATGTTCACCACTCCTTGGTTCAATAATCCATCCCGTAGCATTTTGAGGTGTCCAGATACAAAAGTATAACAACTTAAATAGGGTGAGGAGGCCCAATAAAATATTAGTTACATCATGAATGCTGTTGAAAGAGCAATGTAGCCGAAAAAGAAATATGAAGAATTGGACAAGTTAAGGTGGTGGAAACCTCTTTTCTTTCAATAATGATGCCAACCCTTTTCAGGCAAAAATCTTGTCTTGTGAAAATTGCTTCACATCTCACCTCACTTGTCTTTCTGCTATTCTTAAGATAACTTGATAAATTCTTTTAGTAAGAACACCTTTTCTATCTTAAATTTAAGATATTATTTCCTTAAAAAAAATTACTCTATCAACCTACAAAATATACTCCAAATATGCCTATTAAATTATTTTTATAAAAATCAATGAATTTCATCAATATAGCAATTTAAGATTTTAGGGAAATTTTGTAGTATCGGTTATATTTTATTTGAAATCGACTTTCTCTTAATCTTGATAATGGTATGCATTATTCATCATGAAATACAAAAGTTTGGAACATTTTATCTCGAATTATTTTGGTGCTTCAACATTATAAGAAACTGTTTGAAAAGCTTTTATAATATGATTAGACTAAATTATCCATGACTAAAAATAATTTTTTCTTTCCTTCCCCACATGTGTGATCTGTGCATGGTGTGTTCTTTCCTTTCTATGAGGAAAGGAGAAAAAAAAATGATTGATGCATGCCACATAAAGTAGTGACAAAGTAAAAATAGAATAAAAATAAATAGATAAAGGAGCTTGATTTAAAAAACCGAAAAACAGATTGCTCTATCTGTCGATCACTTTTATTAAAATTTGCCTTTCTTAGCAAACTAATACCGTTGATAGGGTCCCCACACATCCAACCTGAACGAAAGAAAAAAAGTGTATGGGTGCAACAAGAATCTCAAGAAACTACATTGGAATCACGGTTCGTTCAAGTGGATTTTCACATGTTGAAGTAGTTCACAATCACCATAAAGAGATCACGAGAAATTCGCATGCCTCAGGCACCGACATTGGCGTAATCCGGGAACCAAAAAAATTAAAATTTTGCAGGCTCGGCGCACGAAAGATAAATAAAACACAATTGCATCAAAATTTATTCACTCGAATAAAAATTTGCTTTCAACATTTTCCGGAAACGGATGGATTTTGGTGGTACAACTAAAAAGATCACAACACAATTGATAAAGCAATTAACCAAATGAAACAAATGCATAAACAAATATGAAGAAACAAGGAAGCTCCCTCCCAAATTACAAATTCAACCCTATACAAGATATCCTATGTTACAGAATGTGCATGTGCATTCAATATATATATATATATATATATATTTGAGTAAAAATATGGTTAAATTCTAAACCCCAAACCAGGCCACCTCTTTGTTCCCTCCTTCTTTGTCCTCTTTGAACCAGGATCAATAAGGTTTTCCAGAGATTTTGCTTTTCTGTCCCGTGTTTTGCCTGCTTCTTTCAGAAGCTCAGCCAGACGACGCTTCTCATCTTCAAAATCAGGATTTGCTATTCCAAGCTTTTCCTCCCTCAACTTAAGCACGTATTCTAAGATTTCAATCGCATCTCCCACTCTGAAGCATGCAATGAAAATACAATCTTACTTCAAACATACACAAGTGCTACGGTCATGTACAACATAAATAGGCCTTTGATTATTTTATATCATTCCATCCGAACAAGAAATTGCAGGCTATCAGACATATATACAACTAGGAATCATACAAAGATTTTTCACACCAATGGGCAACTCATGCTGGGCTGAAGCCAGAAAATATATATTCGGGTAGACAAGCTATATGGTCAATGGATGTCCAAAAGAATGAAGAAATAACACTGCTAATGTTCCGGTGTAGCTAAACATATTCCTCCTTGCTTTTCAAAAAATTTTAAAAAGCGTTTAGATCCATCCCCGTAGCAAAGGTTAGGGAGTGGCAAAGCTTGGTTGAAAATTAGCCAAAAGCTTGACATAGAATTTTGGGAAGCCAAAATATAGTGTAATTTAGAGAGAAAAGTTTGGGGGAGCCATTGCCCCCCTTGACCCCTTAAATGATCCATGGGTGGAGGATTATAGTAAAGTTGAATTAAATACAGCTTAGCCAAAACAGCTTCAATCAAGCAGCCCAACATATAACCACGGTGATAACTATACTAAGATTCCAGTTGGTCACTGTCAATCTTTAAGTAGTATCTTTTATTTTATAGCTGCTTCATAAGGGAAAAAATACGATGCATGCACTCAGGATACAAAGCAAAATATTTACTAAATGAGTCAACAGGTAATCAAGGGCATGAGAAAAGAATTTTACCTTCCCATAGCATCATATGTAGCTGCAAGGTTGCTGTACACTCCAAGAGTATCTTGATGACACGGGCCACACTCCTGTTCAAGAATTCCCCTAGCTTCTTCAAACAATTCAGCAGCCTCATCTATCTTGAACAGTTGAACACACGCCAACCCCATCTGGTTCAGAACAACTCCAAAGAAGGCACTCTTCCGCTCCCCACTGGCCCTGAGTTTAGCAACAGCACTCTCAAATGAGTTCCTTGAGTCTTCATACCTGCCAATCATGTAATACATCACTCCCATCCGTGCCTCAATCCCTGCAATAGTGCTCTGCTGCCCTGGCTTATCCTCCAACAACTTCATGGCCCGGCTTAAGAGCTTCAGCGCCTCCTCTGGCTCATCCACAGATTCAAAAACCGCTGAAACCTCTGTCAAGCCACCAGAAATCTCCTCAGCAGTGGTACCCGGCACCGGCTTTGAGTAAATCCTGAGTGCATTCTCACAGTACGATTTCGACTCACGAAGCTTCCCAGTCCGGTGGTACAAATCAGCCAGCCGTACAAAAACAGAAGCAACGGAAGGGTGGTTCTCACCCTTAGCAGACTTAAACACAGTAAGTGCCTTCTGATACGAGAAAATCGCCTCATCAAAACGACAAAGTGACATGTAAATGTTCCCAATGCTAACATCAATCGACGCAACCTCATTATCCTGACCATTTGCAATCATAGCCATGCTAGCAAGCACAAGATGCTCCAATGCCGCTTCATAATCTCCCTTCGCCTCGCAAATCAGTGCCATAAGCCTCCTATCGGCAGCTTCCTCAAGTGAAGCCGGTTCACTATGCACGCGATGAATCTCCAAAGTCTTCTTACACAGCTCCTCCGCTTTGTCAAACTGCATCGCTTGCACATTCGCCTCCGCCAAGTATCTACCACGCACAACACCAACTCAAAAAAGAGTGGTTCTATTCATACAACAATTTAAGCACACCACTTTTTTTCTCTCTACCTCCCTCCGTAACCTTATTAATTACACACATACTTTTCTCTCTTTTATGTTCAAAAACACAAATAAAACTCCTCATTAAAAAACACAATCAAGCAACTACAATTAAGGAAAAACCTATACGTATTTTATAGATGTTCTTATTTTTATCCTCAATTAGAATTATAATTTGGCCAATTTTCCATTATATTTCCCTATCATGATTAGAGTTTCTCCTCATTAATTCTATAGACAGTTAACGAAATATTTTATTATTAAGAAAAAAAAAAAAGAGGCGAATCTCCAATAATTCTGATTGCTGCATCTAGGTTTTGCATCAAACAACGATAGATCGATACCGTACCGGCAAGTTTCACCGACGCGAGGATCGGTTTCGCCCAGGGCTTGGATCTGGATCTGGAGGCCCTGGTCGTAGCAGGAGATGGATCGGTCGACCTGGCCGAGCATGGAGTAGGTGTCGCCAAGCTGCATGTAGCCGGAGAAGGCGGCAAGGGCGTGATCAGCTCCGCGCGAGACGTCAGGGACCTGTATGGCACGTTCGAGGACGGGAACGGCTTCCTCGAAGCGCGCGAGGCTGCAGTAGATAGCAGCGAGGACGTGGAGGCTCATGGCGAGGTCGAGGCTGGGCTCGCCCTCGACGGCGCAACGCTCGAAGGACTTGGAGGCCCGCACAGCGAAGTCAAGAGCCTTGGCGGGCCCATCGCCGGAGGCGATGGTGTCGCGCGCCAGTTTAAGTAGGAACGGGCCGAGATCGGGGTTGTCGAGAGAGGCATCGGAGAGAACCGGGTTGGGAGGAGTTTCGGGAGTTTTCTTCTTGGAGGAGCGAGAAGGCGATGGCGAGGGTGGTTTTTTGGGAAGTGGGGAAGGCGTTTTGTTGTTGACGTTGTTCGTTTCGGATCTCTGCGTCGGAGTGTTGGGTACGGATATTCGGAGCGGTTGAGCTTCGGGTGGGGTTTTTACGGAAACGAGACCCGGCATGGTGGTCGAATTACGATTCAACGAGAGAGAGAGAGAATGAGAGAGAATTATTGAGTGTTTGGGTGTTGCGAGGAGAAATTTGTATTGATTGGGAGAAAGATAAGAACTGAGCACCACTCTCAACTACAATTGGGAGAAGAAGGTTTCTTTTGGGGTGTGCAGATCAGATGTCTCTTCTATCTTCTCTTCTTTTTTTCAAAGTTTCTGTGAGTGTGTATGAGCTGTGATAGAGGTTTCATTCTTTTCACTTTCATTTCTTTCTTCTTCTTCTTCTCCGTCTTTCTCTCGGGGTCACTACGGTCATTCAACATCTCATCTCCGTTAGATTCACCCAACGCCCGTCATCTCACATTATTAATTATTAATTAATATTAATATTAATCACAGTAATCAATTTCTCGCCACCACACCACATTTTATATTATGTTTCCTCATACACCAACTTCTTATTAAACTAATCTTCTTTTATGATGTAAAACAAATTACCAAGTTAAGCACGGTTACAATTTTATGTTTTGTTTTACATTTTTAAATTAAATTATTTTTTAATTAAGAAAAATAGAAAAATGTTATGTTCATTATATTCGAATTTACTCTGAAGATTCTTTTAATATTTGGTCCCACGTAAACATTATTTTTCTGCCTCCATTTATTAGTCAAACGGAAATTTTTTTCATTTGTTTCTTTTCATTTTTTAAATATGGTCTGAGAAAATAGTATTGGAAGAAGTGCAATGACTGTATACACATTCCAATTGTCTCAATTGTGATTGTTTATTTGGTCGTAAAAGACAACTGTGAGGAAACAAATCAGGCAAAATAAATAAAAGTGGGAATATATTCCATAAAATTGGACATGAAATTTTTAATTTTTTTAGCTATTTTTAGTATTAAATAATTTGATTTACCATAAGACATAAAAAATAATTTAATAAAAGTTTGGTGTTTTGGTTGAATTAATTATTGAAGTCTTACGAAATAAATATAGCCCATTTATTTCTCTTTATATTTTTATCTTTTTTTTTCCTAAGCTTTCTTTATCTTTTATCAATTATCAAAGAAAGTTATGCTGTTCGGAAAGGATATGTAGAGTAATATAATTTACAAATAACTTGATTATTAAGTATGTAATTTATCAGAAAAAAAAATACAGATATTACTATATATTTTTTTATGTAATTATTATTTACGTATATAACTAATAGATATGTCATAAAACTTTTTATTCAACATTTATTTTTGTCCAACATTTATTTTTGTCATGTAACATCCCAACATAAAACCATATCTAGAATATTCAAATTAATAATATTATAATTCAGTTCTAAGAAGCAAAGGTATGGATATGACCAAACGGCCTTACGAAAATACTGCAGAATTCAAACTTTATAAAATTACAGTATAGACCGAACGGTTTCAAAACTAAGATTATGCCGAACGGTTTTACAAAATAAAACACAACCTAACAACCGAACGGTTCTAAGGTTCCGCTTTCACTTCCACTTCTTCAAGAGTTTCTTCCAACAGTTCTTCTCCTTTTGCTCACATCCACAGGATGATCATTGCAATAGGAAAAGACAATCGAACGGACAATACAGACAAGACAAAAAAATAGGGTAAGCTTATGTAATTTAATTAATTCAGAAAAACCTATATTTCACATAAATCTAACATAATTCGATATACAATCATGTAACATCCAATCATGAACTTCTAATCAAAATTTCAAGTCAAAGCATGCAATGACTGACCACTTTACTCTGACTGTCCGAACTGTATGAATTTTGTGTAGCGATGACGTTTTTGCACCCGGGTGATGTAATAGCTGGGATGCCCTCAACAGCTATCACCCGAGGTTAGTTCGTTCCGTCCAAGTTTACTTTATGGACTAGGACCTCCTACCATTCTCACACATGACTTACTCCTCTCTAGTTGAGAATGAGTAATCACAGAATATCAGGATAACCGCCAGTTAAGCATAACCACATTCATACTCTACCATTCAATAATCACTCATGAGATATTCCTCCCTGGAATACTCTTTCATTTCCATACTATTCCATTTATATCCCATAATACAATCAAACCGAACCCATAGAAACATATCTTATCTAAAACTAAAACTGAAAAATACATTTCCCCAGAGACAAGACCGAACGTTTTGAATACATTCTAGACTAACACAGTTGTACCTAGTGTAAGACCGAGCGATCTTCCACTTATACACAGAACAGGACCGAACGGTCCATTCTAGATAAGACTCATCATAAACCGAACACTAGCGATAGTATTTGAACGTTTACTTGCTACTCAACAATTACTACAGAACAGTATTTTACTAGACCGAACTCCTAAGAATGTACCGAATACTAAATATTCATATAATTTAGACTTAACCGAAAATCCTAATAACTATTGTTGGAACCTAGGAACTTAACTGAACCCTACAATATTTAACCGAATACTATTGACTTGGACCGAACACTCTTAGTTCAATCAGAGTACACAATGGGGTATAATAAAATACCGAGCGCTTGGTTAAAGACCAACCACTATAAAGACTGAGCGTTTGGTTCAAAACCGAGTACTACTAAGATCGAACACTTGGTTCAAAACCGAACACTACTGAACTTAAATCAAAATGAAGGAATATATATATATATATATATATATATATATATATATATATATATATATATATATATATATATATATATATACACACACACACACACACACAATTACACAACACTTATTTTCAATGAAGGATAAAGGTAACCTCTACGACTCTAAGTACTATAGAATACATTAACTAAACTGTTTAGGAAGCTTAAAGAGGAAACTGTACTTAGACCGAATGCTTACTTACAAGTATGCTAAGAGAAAACCGATCGGTCCTTAACTGAAATACTCCACATAAGAAGAATCCAGTACATACCGAATACTCAAAGGAAAACCGAACGGTCAATGATGAGTTTCGGTGACAACCACAGGATTATACAAAATTTTACATACTTAAGAACAAACCCTATATCATTCAGTTCCCATCATTTGTAACTCATACACTCATATATACAAAACATGCACTGAAAGCAACACTTCATATTCATCCATGGACCAAACAAGCATACAACCATTCAGAACAAGAAATCATAATCAAATTATATAAGCTTTCCGTACCTCTAAACGTAGCCGAACGTTCACAGATGCAGGATATGGTTCACCACGACCAGTCTTATACACTCAAAGCTCACCGATTTAAAAAAAAAACCAAATACCAAACCAGAATTGCTATCAGAATGAGATAATACACTAATGCAACCATAATTTGGGTTTGCATGTGACAGGAAAACTAACAGTCTAATTTGGGTTCCACTGCTTAGGATTTGTAATGGGTTCTGACAATTTAAATTAGAAATAATGAAATAACTCAATTGTTCATCATTCATTTAGTTAATCTATGCTGAACTAATTTATGAAGAAAATATAAAAGGAATGAACTAAATTCACCCATTTAATTTTATTAACATTTATGTTTTATTCTACTAATTCTTAACTATTGAAATTAATACAACTCACTTTTATAATTAAATCTCTTAAATTTACTTTTTCAAAAGTTTTTAAGAATTTATTCTTAAAAAAATTTACAATAATTTTTAAATCATTTTTTAAAATATAATTTAAATTTAAAAGATATATTATTTTATGGACGAATTAAATATTGAATCATGAAAAAAAAAATGCTAATGGGTGGATTCATTGAAATTTTTATTAAAACAGTTCCGAAAAAAAAATGAACCAAATTTATTAATAACTATTTTTATTTAATTGTTAATAATTTAAAATAAAAACTATCTGATTTATTAGATTCGTCTCCCGTAATTTAGACTATATATACACATACATATACATATACATATACATATACATATACATATATATATATATATATATATATATATATATATATATATATATATGTGTGTGTGTTTTTAAAAACTATCTGAACAATTTGTAGTGAAAAACAACCATAGTGGCACTGCAGTAATAGAATTTGTAGTGTGCCATATATGTTCTGACAATTTGTATGATGAAGTAGGTGAAACTATTATTTGATCTATTTATTTCTTCCTCTACATTCTGACCAAGGAATGAAGGATAAGAAATATATGGAGAAAAAAAAAAAGAGAAAATAACCGAAATATTATATAATATTTATTTATTTTGATTCTTTATGTAATTTCATTGATCCGGTACCATACATATAAAATATGATTTCTTTGGAAACATGAAATTTTATATGTTTTCATTCTTAAAAGCGTCTTGAAAAATAAAAAGAAAAAATAATTTTTAAATTGTCTTAAATTTTAATCTATGATCTATGTACAATTATTGAGTATAAAAGAAACAATTTTAATTACTTTTTTTTTATTTTTTTCTCACACTTTATTCTATTTATTTCTTCTTTAGCAAACCTGAACATAAAGCTGCCCAGAATCTTCGTTATTTTTCATTAACTGTGAGAAAGCATGAAAAAAACGTAGAGAATGGTTGCAGGTGCATGTCTTGTTCAATATTTTGTGGCCGCATTTCGAATGGAGGAGATTCATATGCACTGATTTAATAAAGAAAGATGATGAACTCTTTTATTAAAATATTCAATTGTGCTATTTCTTTGTTCTTAGTTTTGTTTAAAATGCAATATTTTTTTAATTTATAATTCTTTTATTAAAATTAAGGTTTGCATAATTTATTTTCTGCATAATTTTTCAAACTTTAACACTCTTTAATTTCAAAATGTTAAAATTAAATATATTTAATTCTTTTAACTCAATTAAATTATGTTTTTAATACGTTAAGCTCTATATGTTTCATACTAATATTGAGATATTTATATATTTATATATTTTTTAATTAAAATATCAATTTAAAATATAACTTATGAAAATTAATGTCGTTAAATAAAAAAATTATATTTATTTATTTGTAAATTTAAAAACTTTAAGGACTACAAAATATATTTATGTCTTATATTTATCATTGCACGATCTTTTAAGCAAATAGGATTGTATTGGATAAGTTGGGATTGTGCTTATTACTATTAAACCTCTCACATTAGTACCTATCGCTAACAAATTAAACTACATCGAATACTTCATTATCACACTTAAGTTAAGATGATACCTATTAAGTTAAAAAAACGAAAACATTTGAAAAATTAATGGAGATGTTATCTAAAAGTGAACTTAACTAAATTAATGATAAATTGGCTTCATTTTAGTTTGTATATGATGTTATTAAGGTAAATAAAAAAAATTAAGTTCGACAAGTTAGTCTATCAATTTGAAAAAAAAAATTGAGACAATATTTTTAATTTTGTAAATTCGAACAAACTTAATTAGAGTTGTCAAAACGGGTAATCTGACTCGATTCAACCCGGCTCACTACGGGTTGGTCACTTAGTGAGTCAATCTAACCCGGCTCACTTATTAGCGAGCTAGAAAAATTCAAACTCGACTCGACCCACCAAAGTGGGTTAAACAAGTTGACTCACTAGCTCATTTAAAAAAAAATTCAAATCTAAATAAATGTCACCCTAAAACTATGTTAAACTCGAAAGATAATTAAAAAACAAAAAAAAGTATCATACAATCCGAACGTAATCCAAAAATATGTACAAAAGACGAACAAATAAGTTTTTAATATTGTTAATTTTGGTCTCACTTGTCCATTTATAATAATATAGTCTTAAATAGATAAATCTATAATATTTTTCTCTCTTAAAACATTTTTTTTATCACTATCTCTAATATAATAAAAAAATGTTAATTAATAATATTGAAACACAAAATAGTAAATAATTAAATTAAATTAAATGGGTTGGTGAGCCGACCCGGCTTATCACGGGTTCAACCCGGTGAGTCGGGTTTTAAGTAAGCCAGGTTGAATACTAGTCCACATAAAAAAATTACATTTTTTTCAAACCCAACCCGACTCAAACCCGTGGTCAGCTAGATTGGTTCGCGAGTTACAACCCATTTTGACAGCACTAAACTTAACCGGTTAAATATCACAGTTTAGTAAGTCGGTTTTACAAGTAAGTTAGATTAGTGCATAAGTATAGTTTTATTAAAAAGATTAAAATTAATGTTTTGATACTTTATATTAATACAATCTAACAATCCAACCAAATTCTGATAAAGTTTGAATGATAGAATTCAACAAAAAAAACTGAATTTGTTTGGACGACAACCTTTTTTAATCCAAAATCAATTTGATAGTCTGTTGTCAACTCGTTTTTATATAAAAAATAAAAAAATTGAATCTGTTTTCATGTGATATTAAATTTAAGTAGTAAAAATATGCAAGTAAATAATGAATTGGACCAAATTAAAAAATTCAATCTATTTTCAATTAATAAACCAATCCTTGCACACAGTTATAAACAGTAGATTAAAAGGCAAAAAAACATCAATAATTGACGCTCAACTAATAATATCTTGCAGACGAACTCTTTAGGTTGGACTGTCTAATGTCAATTAATTAATTACAATATCTGTCATTATCTCATACTGTAAATATAGAAGTAGGTGTGTTGTTATTGAAAAACATGCTTACTCTTATAGTAAAACTCAACTCAATTAATTAGCGTCAGACCTGAAATTGATAACAAGTATTTATAATAACTCTACAGAAAAGTCAAACATTCTTATTTTTATGGTAGATATGAATTTAATAGTTTATGTTTGAAATTTTACACCAAATTCCGGATATATACTTTATCTTGCAAATTATACGATTAAACTTAAAATTTATTTTTTTAATTTTACTTTTTAGATTATTTGTACGAAATTAAATTGTATTAATTTAGCTTTTTAATAACTTGTTTATCCTTTTTCTATGCGAGGTTTTTCCAAGAAAAATTCCAAACACATACCGATGAATAAGAATCGAATTTATATAAAACATCAGAACATTATTTTAAATATAAAAGTTCAAGTTAATAAATTTCTGATTTTTTTATTTATATATTATTTATCTTACATATTTTTCTTCAGCGTAATTTTTTTTAATTTTAAACATATTAATTAATATGGTTAAAATCCCCGGAATCAATTACTTAAAAAAATCTCTATGTATTCTAATCACTTTTAATAAAAAAAAATTAAATATGTTTTTCATTATTTAACTTTTAGTCAAAACTGAAATTATTCTCTTTTTAAAATTTTGATCTAATTTAATCCTTTAATTTTATAAATGTATAAATTTAATCATTTTAATTAAATTTTATTAATTTTATTTTATATTTTAAATATATTTTATAATAATATTTAAATTATTTACTCCTTTCACATATTTTCACTTTAATATTAATTAAAAAATACGTTGGAAACCTAAAATAAATGTGACAAAATTTAGTTCAAATAATTAAATCAGCACATTTCACCGGTTAAAGAAAAAAATTAAATCAAATTTTAAAAAAATCAACTTTTATTTATAATTAAGAAAAGAAATATTTAACCTTAAAAAATATCAAATGAAAAAAAAATTGTAAAACAATTGTTCATGAAGTGTTAAAAAAGACTTTATCATCAAGTATATTAATTAATAATGAAAACAAAAAAATTGAGATGCAAAGAACTTTGAGGGTCACATCATTGAAACCACTGCACTAGCTATGAAGTTGACTTCCTATCTTTGCTACAATTCTATACTCATCATCATTACATTTTTCAAGAAGACCATGTACATGATAAATTACTAGTTAAATCTATTCGATACTATATAAAATTTTTAATAAACTTAATCTAAGGTAAATTAATGTTATATATATATATATATATATATATATATATATATATATATATATATATATATAATTATCATTTGCATATAAATGTTTATATATTTTGTTTCTCTTCTATCTCTCTTTCACTATATGTTGAACAACATTTGTTGAAATATTCAAATCAATGTTATATAATTTTATTGTGTTTATAATTTATTAGTTTCTCATTACGTACTCTGTATCTCTTATATATCATGTTGGATCTAAAAGTGGAGACAAAAATCATAATATTGATCTCTCAAATTAAAAAAAAAAGCCTCTTAAGATAAAAAAATAAAAATAAAGTAGTTCCTAAATATTTAATCAATTTTAAGAACGGAAATGAGTTTTAAAGGAATTATAGTTCAAGATTTAGAGTTTGAAATTTAAGATTTAGAACTTAAAACTTTGTTTGTCCATTAAATATATTGTTCATGATTAAAAATCATAACTTTTTTTTTCACTTTTGAGAGAATAATTTATTTTTAAATTTTTGGAATATCAAAATAAAAACTATTATAACTTTTAGAAATTAAAAACCTAATTAAATAATATTAGCATAATGATACTTTCACAATATTTTTTGACAACGTTTTAACGTCATTTACGTGTCATTCTGTGATTGGTCCAAAATTACTCCTCAATTAATAATAATAATCATAAATACCAACGTGGATCAATCATAGAATGATACAGAAATGATGTTAAAATATTGTAAAAAGAATGTATCATTATCCATAATATTAATTGTACCCTTCGTGTATCGAAGTAGATTAATTAAATAATTTAACAAAATTTAACACACGTCATTACCACTTTCCAATTAGAATCTCACCAGAAAACACAGATTATGTCTTCTAATAGTAGTGCATATGAAGCTGTGAAACCAAACAAGGCATTCATCATCAAGCATCAAAGATTAATTAAACCAGAAATTAAGAAAGAGCTTAAAATTTTATAACAGTTTCTGGTATTTAAATATATTAGAATTTAGATATATTTCAGCACTTCGTTTTAACAGATTACAGAAACATAAAACTGTCATAGTAGAAGGAAATCTTCTGCTGTCACCTTTTATACATATATGTATATATTAGTACGTATTGCTACATTTCTTCTGCTTTTCAGAAACCAGAAATGTGGGCTGGCTTGAATTATTCATTCGATGAAAATATATATAATATGGTATTAAAAATGCAGCATATATAACAGGTTAACTTCAACCGTGAGGCTTGGTTTTTCCCTGATCATTCCGTGGATTAGCACCATATTCTCTGTAGTCATCAGTGTCAAGCTTCAAAACCCTTCTTCCATTCATCTGAGAAGAAACCATCTACAAAAATGTATGTATTTAATTAATAATTCAAGTAATGTTAATTATGCTCATACATTTTCAAGA
The DNA here is from genome assembly GCF_029865625.1 of Vigna umbellata. Classification (NCBI taxonomy): domain Eukaryota; kingdom Viridiplantae; phylum Streptophyta; class Magnoliopsida; order Fabales; family Fabaceae; genus Vigna; species Vigna umbellata. The sequence goes on along the minus strand of NC_142165.1, from coordinate 42,131,212 downwards.
TACCAAGAATTGGAGGTGGTTTTAAGCTTAACTCAATCCTACAAAACCCTGCTATAGATATCTTGTATGTGATAGTAGAAATTAATGAGGGTCCGATAGTGACCCGACAACGGGTGAAAACAAAAATACTCACTTAGAACTCGTTAGGATTGGCTCTAATCTAACCACGACTTTGATACCAAGTTAAAAGTGGATTTTAAGCCTAACTAAATCCCACAAAAACAACTTGGAAGATGAGGTTTACACCTCACTTATATATTATAAAGTGATATTTTCTCTAATCGATGTGGGACTTCCAACACACTTATATATTTTAAATTGATCTTATCCTTAGTCGACGTGAAGTTATTGTTGTAAGTGTTTGTATATGCACCGATTAAAAAATGGTTAAACTTGTCATTATTATTGATTAATTAAGCCATAGTAAAACAGAAGTTCGTACTTTGTAAGGAAGAAATGAATATTTAAATATTTCTTAGCATGTGATGAATACTTTACCTTGTTGGTTGGTGATTTTGCCACATCCACTCTCATCCCCAAGCTGTTTACTCTAGCTGCAAGAAATTCACAGAAAATGAATTAATTAGTTCTGATTTATATATATACAATATATGATATATATTAATATATTTGTGCAGAAGATGCTTACCTGGATACAGTTCAACAAAGAGCAAAAGGAAGATGATAACAGAGAATCTGAGCTTGAAATCCATAAAGTTGGATGAAGAGTTTGAAGTTTGAAGGATGACAGAAAATGAGAGAATATGGATGTTTTTTTATATGAGAAAGTGAGAAATGAGAATAGACGAATGAACCCTTTTTCTTTTGAAGGGAGAGAGGGAGGTTAGAATGGGAAAATTGCCCTTGTAAGTTGAAACTAAAGTTAAAAAAAGTAATCTCAGGAGACATGTGTGTAAAGTCAACTTTATTAACTGTCTCTTAGCTTTATCATGGAACTTAATTTACTGCTTTTCATCAAATTAATTTTAAGCAATTACTATGTGTATTTAATTTCATTTTAACTATCTTTTTACATCATTAAAATGAACCAAAAGAAAGTAAATAATATATCGTATGCCATTTCTGACATGATTTTCTGCATCTATAATGAAGCTATACTATGTGTAACTTTCACATCCTTTTCCAATTTGATATTAAAATAATGATACACTTGAATTGTAAATATATATATATATATATAGTTATTGATTTTTTTATATAGACAAATATTGATTTTACTATATCCCTAAAATAGTTTATTGTTTAACTAATGAGAAAATTGAGTGAAGTGTGAGAGTGAAAGCAGTGAAGTATTATATTGAGTGATATAAAAAGTTTTTTGAAATATTCAAGTGCTTAGTTATTTCTTTTTTTAATAACTAGTTTTTCAGGCAGCCAAAATGCTTGAGTATTTATTAGTTAATAAAAAATATATATATATATTTTTTAAGTTTATTTATCATGAAAAGAATTGAATTTTACCTTAAAATAAACAAAAACTTAATAATTGTATCCAAACCTAGTAAAAGTAAAAGTAACGATAGAATGACACGTTTTTACATTTTGACACGAATAAAATGATTTTAAAAAGATAAAGTAAGAAATGATTGTATAAAAAAGGATAATGTTTTGTGTACTAAGTATAGGTTAATAAACAATCTTGTCCAATCTAAATCTTTGTTACTGATAAGAAGTAATTTCATTCAACATTGTCAACCTTTTGCTTATGCACTATTGTGATGTGTAATTTTCATGCTTGTTTTGTTTTTTCTTTTTGAGCTGTCATTGTAAGTTCATTTGCCACAAGACTTTCAACATTAACTTTAAGACTGCCATATTTTCTGGCACTCACCAAGAGAGCTTTCAAGGAAGAAACAAAATTCAGAGACCTTCACTTCAATTCTAAAATTTATGTTTGTAACTTTTATTTTAATTTTCTCGTTAGAAATTTAAATAGTAATTAAAAAAAAGTCAAAATATTAATTACTGAAAAATACTCATATATTAATCCTTTCTTAAAAATTAAATAGAAAAAACAGAGAATAGGTAGAGCATATTGTCTCTTGGCAACAAAAGAATATTTTATCAGAAAATTCTGGTTCAATCAGAGCATACACAAGCAATGGAAACCATCAATTTTACAAACTAATCATGTTACATAAGAAAATAAAATGAATGATAAATTTTAATATGCTTATTAATTTGTAGAGAATATTTGTGCTAAAGTCAATATGATGAATGATTTGAAGGCCGAAATGAGGTGTCACGCACCAAATAGTACCCACAGACACTATACCACAACGGCTAATATTGGAATTGGAGATATCAGTATAATATAATTGGTAGTATGATATACTTTTGTATTTATTTAACATATAATATAAAGACAAAATAATCATAAAAATGTAAAATTTTATATATTTTTTTAAACAAAAGTAATTAAAGATAATATCGAATAAATATAAAAAATTTAGGTAAGTAAAAAGATATTTTTCATCAATCTAAGTGGACACGCCAAGAAAAAGAAAATAGAAAGTTGACTATGTGTGTGACAATTCCCTTTGTGGCTGAAACCTACCAGAAATAATAGTGCTTTTTTCTTTCATGCAGAGGTATGCAGTGTCATAAGAAGATGAGGGTGTTTTGGTTTCAAAGGGAACATGATTACTCGGTTGAATTAGGGTTGCTCAAAATCCAAATCAATATTGATGGATCAACAATATCCATCGGATTTTGAGAGCACATACAACCACTCTGTTACGGATCGTTGAATTTTATTTTTTCTCTTTTATATTTGGGGGTTTTCCTGAAATTCTTATTCAAGAATCATTACTTTATAAAAAAAAAACTAATTACTAGTCTCAATTTTATAAAAAAAATTATAAGTATTTCTTTATTTTGTTTTTTGTTCAACGAAGTCTTAATTTTTGAGACATTGACTAAATTAGATATTTTTTAGTTAATACCATATCAACAATATTAAAGAGATGTTATATCTGAATTCATAATTTTTTTTAAAAAAAAAATTGTTTTCAATTTCTTTTATTTACATGTTAGGTCTATTGTGTGACACATAATATTGATAACTGTGGTAATACTACTTATCAATGTTATACATATTAATATTAGGTGCTTATACCTTATATTTAACTTAGTCTTAATATATGTCTTTTTTATTTAATTTAGTTTATTTTTTAAAATTAAATAATATTATTTCTTTTTCAAACTAAGATCAAATTGATCATTTATATAAATGTTAGATTGATATATTAAAATGATATTAAATGGATGCTATTAAAATACTTATGTTTTCTGTTAGAACTTATTTCTATTTTTTAGCATAAGGAATAAGTACTTAAAGAAGCAACCTACGGTGAAAAAAAAAACTTATTTTGCAAGAGCTGCTTGGGTACTGAAGTACTGTACTCATACATGCTCAAAGACACACAAATGACAGTCATCCAGCCAAAATAAATCCAGTCATAGGAATATGACCTGAAGTAATAAAAACTTAATCTCATATGTTAAATATTTTACAATGATTATTTTATTATAATCATTTTAAAAAACAAGTATTATTTATTATTTTTTCGTCAACTGAACAAGCTTATAAGTATAGGAAATTAACAAATTAAATTTTTAATACACCAATAAACATTATTATGTGTACACCGGTTTAGGGAATTTGAACTTTCTCTGTACACTGCTTCAAATGTGGGATCCCTTGGGTATTTATCCTTCTTCTCAATTTATTATAATGTCCCTATTTAATGGGACAAAAAAAAAGGAAAAACAATATAAACAATAATGTAACATAAATGCGTGACTTAAAAATCATATACAAAATTAATATATAGAAAAAATAATTATACAGATACCACTTGAGAAAATGTTCACAAGAAATAATTAGTATAATTGAGACCTCTATAACACCGCAAAATTAAAAAGAATAAATCCATGGATTTAGCTCACAAATGAGAGAGAGTAAGAATATTGTCAAGGAGAATCTCATAATTGGTTTCGTCAATATAAAGTTTTTATTCTATAATTTATTTTATAAAATTTAAAAATTGCAGATGATTTTTAATTTTCTAAAATAAAGTAAATTTGATAATATTAACATATTATTTAATTATTACTAAAAAATATATTAAAATAATACATACTAATTTTTTTTGTTAAATTTCATTATTAAATATCTTTCGCCAATGACTACTCATCATTATAATCAATTAAAAATACATTCAACACCTATTAACTATTAGATGACATCCTAACCATGGAAAATTAAAGTTAAAAATCAACTGAAAGAATAATATAGCTTGATTTTTATAAGAAAATAAATAAATATTTTATGCTGTGATAGATTGATCAAATGCATAATATGATAGCATATACTAATATAAGACATTGACTACAAACATCAGCACTGATAAGATCCTCCTATTTAACAATTTCATGATCTGGGCTAGTTTATGTTACAGTAGCTCCAAGCCTGGTGGGAGTGCATTATGCAAAAAAATTTGACAAATTTGTCACATTTTGTAATTTATTTTCTTGAAAATTAAAAAAGATTGGATGATACATAATACTAGCTTTACAGTGTGATTTTAAACGTATATAAAGAGCAAAAAATTAAATATAAGCGGGAAGTTCGACCAGTTGTTACCACAACACCTAAAAGTGAAAGGTATTCATTAAAATGGACAAACCCCTAGCTATGACAAGGGAAAACCCAAGAAGTGTCATTGGTCCTCAAGGCTCAACCCCCCAGCACCAAATCCAAAATTGCCTATGTTGTGCATCTAACACTAAACATAAAAAATTGCTACGTTATGTTTTTCTATTCATGTTGCCGCTCATCGTGCACGCACTGACATTTCCATCACCATTGTAACAAGACTGATGGTCAACGTGCACAAGTTTGAAAGGAGATCAGCAGTCAATTGATATTAAGATGCATATCACAGCTATATAAAACCAGCATACCAGGAGTTCATCTCAACAGAACAGAACATTAGAGAGAAATGGCCCAAAAATTCAGCAGTAACTAATTTTAAATTAAATCTCTGTCCACTCCAAATACAGGTAAGTGTATAACATGCCACCCATCTAAAAAAATACTGGAAGGCAATATAATGTGTTTACCTTAGGGGAAGTAACTTCTTGCCGGAAAGCAATAAAAGAATCATTTGACGAATCAGCAGTTACTACACATTTCACAACATTAGACCAGAGGTCATCAGATTTTCTTGCAACGAATGCAGTGATATTAAATAGGCCTAAAGAACAAAGGTCAAGACTGGTTTCAAGAGTACTGATATAGGTGGTACAACAATCTCGCCTCTGGCATCACTGGTGCGGTCTTAAACCGTGTGTCACCAACAGAATATAATCTGGCTCGAAAAATATTTCCATTAGACATTTGTCTTACAAAACGAGTAAACCGATCCCAATTTCGGGATTCAAACAATCTTTTGTCCATTCTTACAAAGTTGAACGAGAAAGGTCGCTTCTCTATCCCATTCGAGTAAAATTTTGACATCTTCAGCACCTGGGTAAATCCACCATCATCCAAATTAGTTGAAAAATTTTGACCTTCAAGTGCTAGGTCACAGAGTCTAGCAGCCAACAAAAGCTGTCGAAGAAAACCTTCAGGGCTACCATCTGGATTGATCTTCTGCATTACTGCATCTTGCATTTCAAAACAAGAGCAGCACATTGAGAATCCATACTTGCTAAACATGCGAGCAATGGATAAGTATCCATCCCGGTTAAAAGTATTATAATAGCCAGCTGTTAACTCTGATGGATGGGATTGTGTGACATAGTGCCAGTGAATGACAGCCAATTTTGCTGACATATGGACCTCTGTACCCCTAAATATAGTTTCAGCTTCCTTACAAATCCTTTCCCCATGCAGCAGCAACATACCTGAGTACCATTCAAGGAAAAATTTACCATATGGTGTGTCCCAAGAACCACCATCATTTTTGAAAAAATCAGTATGCTCGGGATTTTGCATCAAACTTCCAGTACCAAATGGGCCACCATTTCCCCATTCACGCATTCCAATATTTCTTGCAGAGGCATTCAGAGAAGCAAGCATATACTGCCAAGTGGCAAGCAAGAAAGAAGGAAAGTCAAACACGATACTAACCCCATTTAAGTTTCTCATAATACAGAGCAACAATAACACAACACAAACTAGTGCCTAAATCTTAATCTTCTGCCTACCTTATCATAGCATTGAAATTCTCCAAGTTCTTGAGGCCATGCCAAATTCGGCTCTTGTGGAGAGAAGGAAGGATATCTTAGTTCACCACCAGGACCCATGCCAATCTGTACACCCTGCAACACGAACAGAATGACATAAATAATTACAACAAAATCTGTTAATAATGATAATATGTGGAATTCGAAGCCTTGTTGGATTGCAACAAACCAAAATCATCATAGAACCTTACTGTAATGATAACACCAAGCAAAGACCTGAAAGTGTCCCTAAAATCCCTCATAAAATCAGCATACACTTGGATAGGAGAACGCCCACGCAGCACAGGAAGAATATCACATCCAAGGGAAATGTATTCAATATTTCTTCTCCCAAACCGGTCACAATATGCTAACTCGACATCTTTCTTTATCTCATCAAGCACCCATAGAGGAAGCGGTATCCTACACAAGGGGGACAAACTTCCAGAGAATGAGGCTCATGACTAGGAAACAATTCCTACCTACAAAAATAGTAATAATAATTCAAAATAAACCAAATCAACTCTACTTAGATCAACACAAAACCCAGGTCAAATGTCAATACAGTATTGAATAAAAAAAAAAATACACAATCAGAATTACTATTTCCACATACCATTAAATCACATAATAAGAAAAAGAAATTACTCCTACAATTTGTACTTGGACATTGACTCGACTCCAAAAGCTAAGATAAGGGTTGTGTCTTGTTTACATAACACTATTCTAGTCATATCACTGGTCAAAGTGAAAGTTCTCACACTCCCTCACAGGACTAGACATAACGAAGGTTGTAGCACTAGATAACCACGGGTAATCCGATAAGTTCAACAACAATATCAGATAGGTTTTGACATCATCTAAGAATGTGTCAAAACAACAGCATCCATATATTCATATATCATCTAAGTATTTGAGTGTAAAACTAGTTCGGTAACAAAAGCTAGCTTGTAAAGTATAGACTATCCTCAGGTTGTATACACTGTTTTGGTCATTTTATGGCTAACGTGGGGATCCAATTTCCACATACCAATTGGGATCATCAGGTCCCGCGCCATGCTGATGAAACGCGAGAACCGCTCGAACCTTGAGGCCACACTTGCATGCCATCGCAACAAGTTCCTCGCACCCTCTCCAGTCGTAAACCCTAGGTTTGTTCTTCTCAACCAAGCCCCACCAAATCTCGACCACGACACCTTCGACGCCGGCAGTGGCGAGCGCCTTGAGCGAGAACATCATCGTCTTGGGCCTCAAGACTCGGCCGCCCTCCCGGCTGACGGAATTCACCGGCAGAGTGACGAACACCGGCGAGCCGCTGCGGCGGCGCTGCGGTGAGAAGTCGTGGTGCAGCTCGTAGGAGACTTCGCCGCCGTTGTCCGGCGAGAGGAACCCTCCGGCGCCAGGGGACTTGGAGGAGTTGAAGCAGGAGGAGACGGCGAGGCCGCGGCGGAAGGTGACGCGGCAGGGGAAGCGAGTGAGGCGAGTGAAATCGGAGCGAGTGGAGACGAAGGAAGGTGAGAAAGTAGCAGTGGATTGAGAGAGGATGGCCATTGAATGGGAATTGAAGGGTTAGGGTTTGATAGAAAGTGAGAATGTGTTGTTGTGAGTGCCAGTCACATAGAGAAGAGAGCGAACACAGTGATGAGGTGAGGAATGCATACTACACTCAACTCTTCAACAACCAGGATGTGGAGGAGAGATTATATGTCATTTTTCTCTTTTTCATTTTCAAAATTCCCTTTTTCTTCTTTTTTCAACATCTTCTAAAATACTAATAATATTATTACCTAACATTAATTTTAACACTTTTTTTTCACATCTTTTAATTTCTTAAATTTTTATTTAATAAATAATATTAATTAATGTGACATTTAGTAGAGAGTGGATTTTTAATACATAATCTATTTAATTTTTCCATTTCCATTTTTTCTATGCTCTTTGTCACCCATTACGCAACCGAACATCTTTTTAAACCGTTAATTAATCTACTGTTAACAATCAAGTTCCACTTGTATAATGGTTTTGTTAGAAGCTTTACTGTTACATATCATAATATCATCGAAGCTTTATTATAGGAAAAAAGTTACCTTTGTATTATACCATATTGAGAAAAATCTATTTGTTCGTTTACCTCACATATGTATAAAATCTCTGAGCATTTAAAATCACTTAAATATACAACTAAGCAAACATACACAAAGTAAATTAAATAAATATTATTCAAATATATTTTTAGTGAAACTTGTACAACTATTGCTAAAGCTATGTTTGGATTTGAAAATAAATTTAAAGAAAAAAAGAGATGAAAGTAAATGCAGTTTGAATTAAGAAAAAATAATGAAAAATGAAAATATTTAATTTGAATGTTAATGAATAATACGATAAGTTTGATAAATTAAAAAATATTTCATTTGATAAAATAAAATACTATTATTTTATTATTTAAAATATCACTATTATTATAATAATTATTATGATTATTATTTTCATTATTATTAATATTAATGTTTTTTCTTTCTCAAATGCAGAAGGAGGCAATGCAGAGGTCATCCTTCTTCCTCCAATCACTAGAAACCCATCAACACAAAAACTCCCCAATGACACTGCCACTCATCTTATACCCAATAAAATCAAATCTTCCACACCTTATAACAAACAAAATTGTCACCATGGAAACAGAATTCTCTCCCTATAATCGATTTTCTTCTAGTTTTATAGTAATTTTGTGTATGATCTCTCTTTCTGTATTTCCAAACCTCTTCAAATTTCTGAAACAAACATAAACTCCCTTCATTTATAGTTATGCGTAATCAGTACAGTCCAAACAAACAGTTTAAAAATGATAAAAATTGTAAATAAAAATATAATTATTGTGTTAATATATTTTTCTATAAAGTTATTACATGCAATAGATATATTAAAAATATAGTAAGGACAGATAAGTTTTTAATTCTTAAAATTACAGCTAATTTTTATTTTAGTTTACTATTTTAAATAAATTAGCCTTCAAAATTTTTAAAAAATGTAACATAAAGTATTCTTCTAACTCAATGACAATTGTTTTATCATCAGAATTAAATTCATGTTTAAAGTTTGATTATTAGTTTATTAATCTAGTATTATAGTGATAAAAAGTTAGTTTATAAATTAATAAAGTGAAATTACATTATATATAATATCAGTATTTTTCTTTTAACTCGATTTAACAAGTATATTGCGTCTTGTAGAACCAATACAATAAACATATCCTTAAAATGTTTAGGAAATTTTTTAGTGTCATTCAGTTAGCACAAGTAATTATCATATGCAAGTAATAAGTACTAATTTTGAATAAAGACTCAATCATTAATTTTATTTTAGAAAACTGTAGTACAAAATAATACACCACTTATTTTCTTTCTTGAGATAAGGGTTTGCGTCAGAGAAAAAGACACACTAAAGCTTAATCATAGCTAGTTACGTGTCGAGACCTATTTTTTTTTTTTCATATCTGTCTGTTTGTTTGTGAATATAACTATTACCTTATATTTATTAGCTGTACAAAATTGTAATATTTGCCCCTGAAACACCTAATTACTTCTATTAACAAAAACACAAAAATGAAATTTTAATTATTGAATTGAATTCTTGTAAATTCATCCAAAATAAAATATCCAAGTTACTTTTGTCTTTCCATAGAAGATTCAAACAATTATGGCTAATGATTAAAATGTTGGTTAGGTGTTTGTGCAATAGGAAAATAGGGACAAAACTAAGACAGCCTATAATCTATAAACAGTTAGAATTTAATTGTTCCTATTTTTTAATCAAATAAAACTTTCACAAGTCAGCTTAAACATAATTTTATTTTCATTGCAATGACAATACAGATTTGTTTATACCATCGGCTAATCAAATATCACCTACTACAATTAAAACAAGTATAAGGACAATTAATTTTTCATATTCAAAACTATACACGCTCATTGTGTCTTGAAGCACGTTACAATACTAAATCAGAACTTCAAATTGCTCGATGGCGTGTGAACCCTCTTGATAGAACCTTGTGAACACAAATAACCAATTTGCTTTGGATACAATTTTAATCATGTAATGACCATTCAAACGTCAGAATGAATGCCCACCACTATAAGATTCAGGCCTTGACAATAAGGACATATGCTCCTAGTCCCATAAGATTTGTTAATAACTCTCACTGACATAAGAAACCATGCATATATGTAGAGCAAAGAACCTATGATCTCAGGCCAATGACACGTTTAGTTGTAGATGGGATGCTGCGACATTATTCATATAAATGTAAAAAACTTGAGAATCAAAACTTTGATGCGGGTGACAAAAAATTATTTGAATAATTTTAAGGAACCGCTAAGATATGTTGCATTATCTATCCCAAACACATGGATGGACTAAGATGATTGTTTCAACTCTACAGCCAATAAAAGAAAAAGGAAAAGATAAAAAGTAAAGGACATAATATCTAGACCACCATAGACTCCAAAACATTCAATAACTCATGCAACTCCAATATTGACGGTATTGGCAGATATCTATCTCTTTTCTTGCTCCTCCCTCATTTCAACCTGTTTCTTCTCCTGTACGTAAAAACCGCATCTTCTCTGCCAAGGTAGCAGAAAGATTGGTCATCACCCACCGACTTCCTCCACAGCAATGCAGAACAATAAATTTAAAAAATAAAAATGAAAACGCAGACTCCATGTTGCTGACATGCAATGCAGACAGCCATAGGACCGAACACCTGTGCCCAAAAATGGTGATGACCCGACTCATGGTATGCAGTTGAGACCCCCACGCAACAAATGCAGATGTATGCAAGAAGAACTAGAAGCCTTAGCAATATCCTCAAAATGAAATTGCTCGACTAATTGCCAACTTGGCCCATTCGGCAGATTCCTTAATCAAATGATCATCAGATGATAAACACTCTTTGAGGAAGTCTTTGCTAGACACAGACTGCTGAATCAAGTGGCCAGCACTATTACCCAAAGTATCAGCTAAATCTCCAAGCACACCAATTGCTGTCTTCGTCACAACATCATCCCTGAGAAGACAAGAAGCACCAATAAATAAATAAATAACAAACAATACATGGACAAGAAGCAAAATTCACAATGGTAATAGAATAGAATATACAGAAATTTACTTACATGTCCTTCTCCATGTACAAACTATCCAAGAATTGCAGTACATGAGGAGCATAAGGCAACAGAAGCTGGGTCTTTGGCGAACCTTTAAACCCTTGGAAGATCCCTGAGTATGCTTCTAGGATTCCATTTCTCAAAGAATTTGTGTATTCTGTCATATCGTCGTCAGCACCCGCTGTATGAGCAGAGAGCTCAGCAGCACTTTGAAGCATAGGCATTGCATATATCAGGTACTTCTCAAAGTTTTCTCCAATTGCCAGGGCAATGTCTCCAAAACATGAAAAAATAGGAGGCTTAACAGACCTATGCAACTGATTGCTGGACAAATCCTTAAGAAGTTGGGTCATTATCCCATCACAATAAGGCAGTATTTTCTCCTCCAAGGCTCTGCACACATCACCAACCACACCCACAGTGATAGCACAAACCTGGTAGTCTTCAAAATTTTGGAGACCCATCTCCAAATACTTGTAAAATTCTGTCATGTATTTTGCAAAATCAGCTCCAGTTGCATAGGCCAAAGCTCCAATGGCAAGCATGGCCTCCTCATGAGCTGTAGCACTTCGTGAAGCAAAAACTCTCAAAAACAAACCCATTATTTGATCAGCATACTGCATGAAATGATATTTCGTTGGTTCAGAAGATCCCAACTTCTGTATAATAACCTGCAAGCAACCACATAGAAGTCCTTGTAACTCATTCTGCCTCTCATCAGATGACACCTGATTCTCAAGAGTCTGATGGAGCTCCAACATTATGACAGGGACAAGTTGAACTACCATAGGAGCTGTTTCATCATTAGAACACCTCACCACTTCATTTAAGGCTTCATAGGCTGCTGTTCTCAGGCGAGATTCTCCAGCATCCTCTCTGTGAGTTACATTGAGAAGAGCTTGAACGATTTCTTGAAAGAAAGGGGTCAACGGAGAGGATGAAGATCCAGCATCCTCATAGCCTTGGGCAAGAAAGTAAAGAGCACCACAAGCCTTCTCAGCAACATTTGGAACATCTTTCATACTCTGAACCAGCACAGTGATGATCTGTTGGCAGTTAGCCGGAGTGATAATGGGAGTATCCAGTGCCGATCCATGCAAAAATTCAAACATCCGTCCAAGAGTCCACGCAGTTGTGTCTTTCACATGGTTATTTGGATCTTTCACCAATGCAGAGAGCATGAAATTCAAAGCCATATTCACCAGCGGCACAAGTTTATCGGGCGATGGACCTTCTAAAATTGAGCCAAAGGCATAAGTTGCAGCTTCCCTTTGCCTCCAATCCTGTTTGGTTATATTCTCTTCAATAAACGGCATGACCAGAGCTACAATATCATCGCCCACTGTCCGTGCAACCAATCCCAGGCATGTACCTCCAGCCATAGCAATGTTCCACGCTCCTTCATCCTGATCTTGATCTTCTTCTTGCTTCAAAAGTGTCTCCAGTAACATGGGGACCAAAAATGAAAGTGCCTGTTTAATAAAATAAAAGCAGGGAACATCTGAATCCCCACTAAAATCACCTCCATATTCTTCTAATATGTCAATTTCTTCATCACATATTGAACTCCAAAACTCAATTGCCTGGAGTGCAACTGGCTCTTCATCTTCCTTCACAGCCTTGGCAGTGATATTGAAGATATCTTGGATGTAATGAGCCAACTTCTCATAGTATGTTGAAGAAATGGCTACCAAGCACTCAAACGCTGCTCGTCTAATCTTCAATTCAGGTGATTGGGTGGCCTCACAAACAATTCTCATGATGTAATCCCGCTCCATATCATTAGAAAAATTTGCCTGAGCAAAACCCAAAGCATTATACAATGCTTTTATGGCAGCAAGCCTGACATCATTGTTTTCTTCCGTTGAATTCATTCCTTGAACAACCGCAGTGAGTATCTTATTTACATGTTCCTGGTCTACTACGTCTGGGGAAACTTCTTCACAAATGTACCCAAGGGTCTCAAGAGTTGCCTGCCTTGTAGGTGCAGGAAGCTGGTGAACATTAGACAAAAGGGATCCTATCAATTCTGGCCACTGTTTATGAGGCAGCTCAATGCCAGCAACCTTAGCAATAACTTGTGAAGCAGTTGATCGAGCATCAAGAGAAGGAGAAGAAAGTGTCCTCAACAAGAATGCCTTAATCTGGGCTTTCAAAGTTGGGTCCAGTGCCAACCATCTTTGCACAAATTCTATTTTCCTGTGTTGCTCTTTAGCATCCAGAGCATTCTTGAGAATTAAACCTGCTAGCTTCCGACTCTCTGCAGGTTTGTCATCATTTGCCAATTCCCCAGCAAGAGAAAACAAGAAACTTGGAAGGTTTTGTTCCTGAAACTGTTTCAAGTTTTCCTCTGCTTGTTTCCTTAATGCACCGTCAACAGCTTGCGCATTTAAAAGGATCTGAGTTACCTCCATGGCCATCTGGAGATCAAAAGTGAATAAAGGATTAAATACAGGAAAAAATTGCCCACCAAAACTGTCAGGAATAAAAAATATAACTTTCACTGGATAACAATATACAAATGTTTCGAATTCAGTACTCATTGTCAAGGGTGTAGCACAGAGAAGAAATGCAAAAGAATAATAAAAAAGACAGTATCAATATAAAAGATGAATCAACCATGTGAAAAAAAAATATTTTTAAAAATACAGTACTGTCATCAGAAAAGGAAAAGCAATACAGTTTGCTACAAAATATAAAGGGAGTTCATAGAGATAAATAAACATTAAAAAAATAGGAACTATAATGAGCTTTGGCTATAAACATGTGACCAGAATACAGACAAAATTCCACACCTAATGTATAATCTTATAATCTCATAGTCTCATTCCAAACTTCTCTACTGATAAGAAATTGATCAAACTATCATATAAACCCTATGTCACCACATATAAAAAGCTCAACAATAATAATGTAAACAATAAGAAACAACCCCAGTAAAAGGTTACAAACCTAATCCTCACTATTTCAAAAAATGGAGAACTAAACATTACTAGTTCAGAAAACACATTGACACATAAAAATACCATTTTCAGAAGATCCAACAGATTGAAAATGCAAAAAGATAATAGCCTCACATTTATTTCCCACGTTTCCCTAACAGTGAAAATAAACAGTGCAACAAGAATCCCTATTTAAATAAAAACCAGTTCAAATAAAACCCAGACAGAATACAATACTAACAAAGAAATCAAAGAACTAGTTCTGATTGAAGCAAAACAAAGGAAAACCTAAATATGCCTACTAATGAAGGGAAAGCACAAAAAAAACTATTACCCTGGATCAACAGTGATTAAAAAAACAGAAAGCTTCAATTGGGAATAAACGAGTAAGAGAAAATGGAAGACGGGATAACTGACCTACAACGAGTTGGCGAGTTGAATCGGCGATGGAGAGTGAGATGAATGAGTTGGGGCTGGTTGAAAGGGGAGAGTGAGGGAAGGAGCGCGGCGACTCTGAAACCCTAGCAGAGTGTGGGAAAAAGCAGAGACGCCAATGTTTTAAGTTTTTTGGGTGTTCAATACTTGCTTTTTTATATTCGCTGTACGACACACTTTGAGAGATGTGAGGCAATATCAACCGCTGATTCAAATAGGGTTGATCTGGACTCTACGATCTCCTCATCAACGGCTCTATTTTGAAATGCCTCCATGATCTGGATTTTCAACTGTATCACGCGATACTTCCCGCGCGTGTGTACGGTCTCCAGGTTTAAATCAGTGGCATATGATGCAAGATATGGGTCGATTCTTTATTACGCGCTTTGACATGTTGTCGGGATTACGAGAATGATAGTTTATTTGATCAAATTAAATATATATTATTATTTTTTTATATATAGATTATTTATTTTATAATTTATATAAACTGGAGACATTTTATAAAAGAAAAATAGTTTGAATTTTTTGTTAATTTTTTCATTTTTATGTGTTACTATCTTTTTATAAAAGAAAAATAGTTTGAGTTTTTTTGTTAATTTTTTTCACTGGATGTAATTTATAATTTTATTAAATTGTTTGAGTTGGAGAATTTTTGTCTTTAATTTTATGAGATATGACTTGATTTTTTCTGTTTCAGGATATTTTTTTAAATTTACTTGTTTTAATGGTTCAAATAGTGAATTAGTGTCGTTCAAATGCTTGTAGTTGGCATATTAGATTGACAAATTTTTTTTATTTTATTTTAATACAACTTTTTTATTTGAAAAAGGTCGTTATTAATTATTTGTTTCTCTTATTCTTGAATTATGATTAAATTTTTAAGTTTGAAAATGATAGTTTGGTGAAAATTTGAAATTTATGATATTAATAATTAGAAATCCCTTTATTTAAGTTATGAAATTTTCGTTCAAATTACAACTTCATATATTGTTTAAAAGGCATTTTCTTATTTGTACAATATATTGTATAAGATATTATGATCTAAAATTTAATAAATATTATACAAAAATAAGTAAAGAATATCACTTAACATAGACAGCACTCCTAGGAAAATTTCACTTATATAATCCTAAAGTCTTGTCTATGATTATGAATTTCAAACTCATCATTGTAAACTGTTTAATAAATAAATATTGGACATTTTTATGAAATGAAATAACCAGATTATGAGATAATTCAAAGTCCGTATATATTGAAAATGATGATTTGAGTATGTTTGATGAATTGCAATGAAATGCTCATTTAGAAACATTTGGTAGATTTGTAGTGGATGACTGAGTAATAACCATTAAGATAAGGTTCTTCGTTATAATTCTTTTTTTTTTTATTTTAAATTCAATGGATGAATTAGAGAATGAACATTGAAATTTTGTTTCTATGAATGTGTATTATGTTTTTTTAAATTCACTTCTTGAATTTGTCGTTCCATAACTATTTAAAAAATTTCCAATATTTTTAAATTGATTCTAACCTTTAAACCAACTAGTAGAATATAATTATATACAAATTGTTAATAAAAAAAAACAAATGAAATTGTTTCAATTTATTTTCAATGAAAAAATAGTAATTTTCTGGTTGCTTCGTTTGAAAATTAAATTTAAAAATTTGTGAAACAACCCATGTAATAACGGAAAAAAAATTCGAATTTAACATGTGAAATGAAACAAACAAATCACTTTAACATAGAAGAATAGAAGAGATTAATAATTTATATATAGGTTTAGAAGACAATACTAAGAGAAATAGAAAAAAAAAAACATGCATGTCTTCTCATCATAACATGAGAAAGAACAGAATAACATGAATTGAAGTTAACCCAAAAAGAGTGATATAAGCATGAGGATAATTTTGAGCACTAACTAAATTTATAAACTTTTGAAATTCTATTATTCTTCACTTTTATTTTTTATTTTTATTTTTATTTTCGTTCAACACTTGAAAATATCTATGATAAAGTTCACATGATCTTTTAGATGTCATTTAGTTGTAAATTTCAAATTTATCATCGTTACAATTATATTTAACAATGTTTAATTATTTTTGGATTTGGGACAGGTGTTGTTTTTTTAGTTTATTTTCCTTATTTTTAAATTTTACTTTTTAGCACATTCTTATAAAAATAATAAAGTAATGTTCCTATATCATGTTCGAAGAAGTTGTTTCTAAATTAACAAACTTTAATGGAATACTAATACAAGTTTACCTGTGGTTTGATGGATTAACTTTAAACATTAATATCAAATGTTCAATTTTTGTCTTGAATCACATTTCAATATTGTGTTTAAGTTTGGAACTCAAACACGAGTAAAGAAAAAAAAAACACAGAACAATAAAAAACATGCACAAATGTTACGTGCAAAAGAAAGAAAAAAAGTAGTTTAAATGTGCAAATCATATTGTTTTAAAACTTAAATACAGAATTATTTGCTGATACTCTTGATTTTAAAAATTAATGTATTATGGAAATCTTAACTTGATATCATTAATGGTCTTTTATTAATCAACATTGCATTTCTTGAGTGTAGTATAGTCTTTTAAATGTCCTTTTACCTTTTTTTTTTATAATTTTGTCTCCTATTTTATCCCATTTGATTTAGCATGTTATTCTTTTTGGTACTTTTTAATTTGTCTTTAAATTTTCTAAAATTTTATTTTGTAAAATAAAAACACCTAACATGTTAAATAAATTGTTTTTCAAAGTATTTTTATAAGTTGATAAAATAAATTAGTTGTATTTCTATAATAAATTTTTTATTTTTATAATTTTTAATATTATTATATTTTAAATGTTAAACTTTCAAAACATTAAAAGAATAAAATTCAGAATGAAACAAAAGTAATTATTCAATAATCTTGTTATTTTCCTTATAGATTTTTTTCATTTTTAAACTTTTGTGTTGACTTCATATTATTTATTTGAGTTTTTATTTTAAATAAATTTTCTAAGTGATAAAATACAATTGCCTTTATTTTCAATTCTGATAAAGGTGTGATGTTCTCTCTCTATATAATTTGTTAATAACTTCTTACTTCAAATATTTTCCAGAGTGATTAATTACTTCAAAATTTAAAGTGGATTATATCAAAGAACTTAATACTTTAATTTTATATTTGACATTTACATGTTCATCATTTTGACATTTTTCTTTGTGAATATTTTATTTATAAGAATTTATTTTAATTCAACATAAACATCATTCTCAAGGAGAAGTTTATGCAAACAATAGAAAAAAATTAATTATATAATCAATACATGTATAATTTTTTAAATTTTATAAGACTTGTGATGTACTGTGACCAACAAAAAGATTAATAATATACCTTTTTATTATATTATTTTACTGAATCCCCATAAAATTACCATTTAAACGCTCACATAATATTTATATTATTTTCTCTTTCATATTTCATAGAATCTCATTACTATCATTATAGCAGTCACAAATTAATTTTAATAGTATGTATAATTTGATATGTAATACGTTTTTAATTTTTAAAAAATATGTATAATTTGATATGCGATGGCTTTTTAATTTTAAAAAAAATACTATTATAGAACATAGAAGAACATACTAGAATTAACGAGTATGGAGAAGGTTGACCTTGTAAAGTAAGTTGAAGTCATCAAGATCAACGGCAGACATGTTCCCAACACCATAACGAATGCTATTGGCTGGAGCAACCAATTCGTGAATCGTCATTGGTCCACGTCATCATCTATGACATGTTTTAGCGTCAAGCTTTAGTTAGGTTCAGGAAAAGACCAGGCTTAGCTTGAGTCTTCCTTCATCACACTACATAAAAGGCTCCTTGTCCTCGTGCCATTTTACTTTCAATTTCGACTCTGCAAATCCAATTGAAATCGTTAATTTTCTTCAGAAGAGAAAGAGAGAAGAAGAGTGACCGTGAGAGACAGCAATGGCTGGCTTGGCAAGCCGTTCTCTGATTGTTCTTGCCATTATATCCTTAGGTATTTTTCGTGACCTAATTATAGATCTGATTGTTTTATTTTATTTTTTTAGCTTTTCAGTTCTTTTTTGTTTCAATGCGGAAGTGAAAGCAATGCAATCAGATCTCGCTTTGTTTACATATTTTTGGATTTGTTTTGCATGATTTGCTGTGTTAACTGTTACTTACCGTCAGATCAGATCAGTGAGTGTAGTGAGATCTTAGACAATAGTTGTTTGTGATTTTGTAAGTTCTTTCTTTCGATTGATTCTGAAGCTTTGCATTTAAGTGATGTTATATGTTGAGAAGTCACTGTGAGTAGTGTAATATGCCTTTATCTGCATCTGAAAGTTTGGTTAAAAGTTATTAGCTATAGTTGCCATAGTGTTATTTTTTAGTTTGTTGATAAGGATTTTTATTGTTAAGCCAAGTGATTAGTAGTCTCCATGGGAACACTTTTTGTTCTGCAGCGTTGCTTACGAATTTGGTGTCTTGTGTATTTTCAAGGTGTTGGCGTTTTCGTATTTTTTTTTGTATTTTCGATTTGAATACGACAACATCATGTAGTTTCCTTCGTAGATAGTTTCCTTTGTGAATGGATTAGTTTATTTTGCTAAATTTGACTCTGTTTAACGGGCATGTTATGACAATGAGTTTCGGTGTTGTAACTAACATTGAGAAATTCCTACATAGGATGTCTATTTGCAATTTCCATTGCAAAGGAGGAAGCTACCAAGTTGGGGACGGTCATTGGGATCGATCTGGGAACGACCTATTCATGTGTTGGTGTTTATAAGAATGGCCATGTTGAAATCATAGCCAATGACCAAGGTAACCGTATCACTCCATCGTGGGTTGCCTTCACTGACAGTGAGAGACTCATCGGGGAGGCTGCCAAGAATCAGGCAGCTGTCAACCCCGAAAGGACCATCTTCGATGTTAAGAGACTTATTGGAAGAAAGTAAGACATTCTCAAGCTTTTGATTCAGGTCTATAAAATTTGATGAGAACAAAGGCATCTGACTCTTATCATTTTTCAGGTTTGAAGATAAGGAAGTTCAAAAAGACATGAAGCTCGTTCCTTACAAAATTGTCAACAAGGATGGAAAACCTTACATACAGGTAAAAATCAAGGATGGTGAGACTAAGGTGTTCAGCCCTGAGGAAATCAGTGCCATGATTCTGACTAAGATGAAGGAAACCGCGGAGGCATTCCTTGGGAAGAGAATTAATGATGCCGTGGTCACTGTCCCAGGTAATTGAAACGACTCACGATATCATTCTCGTAATATTGATTGTTTTCAGTTCATCCTGTTTTTGTTTTTATTATAATTTATGACCTTTGTTCTGTCAAATACACAGCTTACTTCAATGATGCTCAGAGGCAGGCCACCAAGGACGCTGGTGTCATCGCTGGTCTCAATGTTGCTAGAATTATTAACGAACCCACTGCTGCTGCCATTGCTTATGGATTGGACAAGAAAGGTGGCGAGAAGAACATTCTAGTCTTTGATCTTGGAGGCGGGACATTTGATGTCAGTATCTTGACAATTGATAATGGTGTTTTTGAGGTTCTTGCAACAAATGGAGATACTCATCTTGGAGGTAATTTTGTTACCAAGTCTTGATATGATGAAATTATTATTTGGAAGAAAGATGATTGTTTCCATGAAGGTGGTTTCCTTTGATTTCCACGAAGTTTTCGTCTGATGTTATCGCCTGCTGTGTCTACTTCCCCTTACCAGGTGAGGACTTTGATCAGAGAATAATGGAGTACTTCATTAAATTGATCAAGAAGAAGCACGGAAAGGATATTAGCAAGGACAACAGAGCACTTGGCAAGCTCAGGAGAGAGGCAGAGCGTGCGAAGAGAGCTCTCAGTAGCCAGCACCAAGTCCGCGTGGAAATTGAATCACTTTTTGATGGTGTTGACTTCTCTGAGCCACTCACCCGAGCTCGGTTTGAGGAGTTGAACAATGACTTGTTCCGGAAGACAATGGGACCAGTGAAGAAGGCTATGGAAGATGCTGGATTACAGAAGAATCAGATCGATGAGATTGTTCTCGTCGGTGGAAGCACAAGGATTCCGAAGGTTCAACAGCTTTTGAAGGACTACTTTGACGGAAAGGAGCCAAACAAGGGTGTCAACCCTGATGAAGCAGTTGCCTATGGTGCTGCAGTGCAAGGAAGCATTTTGAGCGGAGAGGGCGGTGAAGAAACCAAAGGTAACATAGTCTGTACTTGTACTTTTTCATTACTTGTCCAGAAGTCATAAAAAATTATTTATACTACAAGTAGGTTGCTTAGCATTACATTCTCTAATTTTTTTTTGGCACTGTGGATTCAGATATCCTTCTCCTGGATGTGGCTCCCCTCACCCTTGGAATTGAAACTGTTGGTGGAGTGATGACAAAGTTGATTCCCAGAAACACTGTTATCCCTACAAAGAAATCTCAGGTGTTTACCACCTACCAGGACCAGCAGACCACTGTCTCCATTCAGGTATGATTCCCTTGTTTGACTGCATTAAAGTGAACGATGCTCGGTTTTTTCTGAATCCAAAATGCATGTCTGTATAACTTACTTTAATAATTCAATTCCTTTTCTTAATACATAGGTTTTCGAAGGTGAGAGGAGTCTCACAAAGGACTGCCGTCTGCTTGGGAAATTTGATCTGTCAGGAATTCCTCCAGCTCCGAGGTTAGTTTCGTGCTTTCACGATGATGGTGTGCTCTAAAGATAGTGCTTCAATTGATATGTGTAACTGACTGGTATGTTATGTGGTAATTGAAAAGGGGTACCCCTCAAATTGAAGTGACCTTTGAAGTTGACGCAAATGGCATCCTGAATGTGAAAGCAGAAGACAAAGGCACTGGAAAATCAGAGAAGATCACGATTACAAATGAAAAGGGACGTCTGAGCCAGGAGGAAATCGAGAGAATGGTCCGTGAGGCGGAGGAGTTTGCGGAGGAAGACAAAAAGGTGAAAGAGAGGATTGATGCTCGTAACAGTCTTGAAACCTACGTCTACAACATGAAAAATCAGATCAGCGACAAGGACAAGCTTGCTGACAAGTTGGAGTCAGATGAAAAGGAGAAAATAGAGAGTGCAGTGAAGGAAGCATTGGAATGGCTTGATGACAACCAGAGTGTGGAGAAAGAAGAATATGAGGAGAAGCTTAAGGAGGTGGAAGCCGTTTGCAACCCAATCATCAGTGCTGTCTATCAGAGATCAGGAGGAGCCCCAGGTGGTGATGCATCAGGCGAGGACGAGGACGACTCTCACGACGAGCTCTAGAGGTGTTTATTATGCTTTAGATGTGATGAGAAACAATAGATTAGTCGGAGTCTGTTAATTTTTATTAAAGCTGGGAATTAAGAAATTCCCCTGCGCTTGCTTTTTTGGTGGCGATGATAAGATACTTGTGAAATTACTTGTATTTTCCTTTTTTTAACTAGTTTTTACGACCAATCTTTTTCAGCTGTATCAGTATGCTTCATTTCTGTTGGGTCTTTGTGTTTGCTTTTGTTACGTTCCTCCCTCCCCGTACCTGTGTCGCGCTTTTTACAACAAAGGGTTCTAGTGCTCACACTTAGTTTTTGGTTTGAAGTAATCTTAATAATTTTAATAATTCTTAATTAACGCAGGTAATATTTTAAAAATATTATTGATGACATTTTATGGAAAATAGCGACTGTTGGTTCTTCAATTTGTCATTGAACCTTTTCCTCGAGCATGGACAAAGGGACTATAATAGAGTAGGGTCAGAAAATGAAAATTTAGATTTGGTGTCTAGTACTTCTCTTCCAGCGCTTTCCAGTGCTTTTTGTATGTGTACTGTAACTCTATTAATACGTCGTTGTCGATTATTTTACAAGACAATAAATAGATTTTGTCAAATATATTAATGCGTGTTTGATTCTGCCTAGAACCAAAAAGTGGATCAACCAACAGCCATGTAATGAAATTGGACGTCAGTTTTACTTGCACATCAAACTTGTTATCAGTCTATGTTCCGTGGAGTCCATAATGAGATTCAATAGTAGAAGCAAAGGATTTATAGTTATAAAATTAATCGACTAATGTTTTTGAGAGAAATGAGGGACAAATTTTACATTTTTATATACATCAAAATTTACTTCTCTAGATCTTGTTTGTGTTTGTTGTGTTTTACCACAATTTCACAATTTGTGTCCCAATATGTTACCTCTCTTTCACAGGCGACTTAGGGATTTAGAAATAAATACTTATGAGAAAACATTTATTTTAATGATAGAATTGAAGACAAAGAAACTAGAAATTAGCATCTTATAGCAATACTTACGAAAATAATAAAAAAATAACTCTTTTCTTAGGGTTTAGTCAAGAACTTATAAAATTACAAGAATGTTTGTTAAAAGTTCTTAAACATGAAATACCCAAAGTAGAATTCTTCAGCAGAGACATGTGGATAACTTAATCACATATTTCATCTTAAATTTTTTAGTATAAACAACTCGGATATTGACCTTAGACTTTATTGGGTTACATTACAGATAGAAATCACAATTTTGTTTATCAACATTGACCGCTACTTGCTATTTAGGTCGTAAAACTCTAAAAAAAAAAACTCAAAGTGCGTTTTTATTTTTATTTATTAATTGATTTATTTTTTTTGCGTTAACGACATGATGCCTTCAATTTATAAGAATGTGATCATCATCCCTTCATTTTTTTTTAATAATTACAGTTTGTTTTTTACGCCACACCACACTTAAATAAATCTTCTTCTCATTAATCATTATTTTCCTCTATTCGGTGAGGGAACATGGTTACTAATTAAAAATAATTTTACACTAACACAATAAAGCTAAATTGGAAATGTAAAATGAATTTCCCCAATCCTCCTTGTGGAAATCTATAACTTATATATTTATTTCATTAGGGGGAGGGGTTGAATATGATTAGAATCCAGCTTTAGGATTTCCAGAACCAGCTGCAGCGACTCCCATCCCACTAACACCATGTGATGTAGCTGCCATTGTGTCATTGGCTGCATAATCTTTAACATCTTTAACATCCAATTCACTCACAAGTTCATCAATTTTCCTAAATTGATATGGCCATCTTGCATTGTAGAGAAACTGGCGAAGATCAAACCTATTATCCTCTGGTGAATAACTCTGCAAGTTGATTGAAAGATTAACTTTCATTAGCCAACAAAAGATGTAAGAATAAGCCAAAATAATGGGAACACCGGAGAGCTATCCTGATTTGAAGTGATAACAACTACATACCTCAGCATGGTAGGAAGGTGTCAAGACAGTCATTTTGTGTCGATTGATAGAATAATACTTGAAGAAGTATTTTACTTTTTCAGCTACTTGTGATGGAGTCAATTTTGCACCCCATCTGTAGCATAGATTCTACCACAGTAAATTACAAAACAAGTTATGATTGGCAAGTAAAATTAGACAAAATATAAACTGCAAAATTCACTCAGACTGCTAGCTTTGGATGCCAAAACTTTATTTCACTTGAGTTCACAATAACAAGTACAGTAATTATTCTTTCTGGTTAAGGTTTTGAAAACGTGGTAGTTTAGAAATCAGTCAAGAAGGACTGAGATACATGGAATAGATTTCTTCTGGTAATTCTTTAACTTAAATATCGTGCATTGTTTTGGTTTTTCATTATTTGCCCTCCTAAAGCAAAGTAGCAAACCATGCTATGCTTTGACCTTTGGTTATAGACAGAGATTCTTTTTAATTACTACAACCACATGAAATTTGTAAAAAGGCTACCAAAGAGCTGGACTCATCAAAAGCTGATATTAACTACACTGTCCTTCGAGAGAAACAATTTCCCTGTTTGGAAGAGTCTATTAGATTATCGACTACTTCGATTTTATTCGTTTCCTGGAAGTTTTTGCAAATAAAAGTTCACATCAAAAAATCGTCTGAGTTTAGTGAAATCAGTGTTTATGTTAGGTCGTTTAAAGACAAGATCCCGCATTACATTTTGATTCAAGTACAGTTTAAGGTATGACAACAAAAGTTAGTGTCTTCCCCTCCAAAGGAACATATCCAAGTCAAAAAGTTTGCGATCACAAAATAGTTTAGGTTGGCCTTGTAGAATAACGAAACTCCTTGCACTATCAAATGACTTGTGAAATTAGCTCTAGGTCTACAACTAGTAGGGTTTAACTTTTCTTGGCTCTGTTATTCCCAACAGGTATTTACATTACAGGATGGTTAAGCATCCTACTACCACCCGTTTGTCCTATTCTGTTCAACCACTATCATATGACAGAAAAAAATGTGAAAGGTTAAAGACTTAATTAGGACAGAAAGGAGAAGCATGAGATAAACCTGGAACATGGAAACTGGACCACAACGGAAAATTTTCCGTAGTCTTCCATAAACTGATAGTTCCTCGTAAGTCATTCCCATATCAACTTCATCAAGCTGTTCAACAAAGAATGAAGTATCTGAGTACATATGTTTAAAAGTTGACCATAAACAATTTACTAATGCATATAGATAAAAACAAGTACATCAAAAGATTCAAATACAAGCAAAAACTAATAGAGCACTGCTGAAGTCAAATACCCAAGACTTTCTCTTGCCCTGTTTTGAGGCTTTAACATTTCCTTACGTTAATTTCGCCAATATTTTGAAAAAAAAACTCCACCAATTTTTTTTTAATTAAAAATTACAGATAATAGCAGAAAAACCATTTACTGATTACAAGAGAAATGAACAGAAGATCTTGTGCCTGACCAGAAAAGCAGCCATATCCTCGTTTACATATTACCCCCATTCGCTTTTCTAAGTATTAAAAATAAACCGTCAAAGTTATTCCTTGAGATTGTATGAGTTGGGCATTTTAGTCCTTGAAATATTCAAAACCCTCTATTAGTAAATGACTTTGTAAAAAACAATTCATTTTAGACATCTTCCCCCTTATTTCGTAGTCATTTTCCACCAGAAAGGACAAAATTTGGCAAATTTAGGAACTTGTAAAAGGTTTGTAAAGTTTCAGGGACTAAAATGCCCAGCTCGTACAAACTCAAGAACTAATTTAAGGCTTTACTCAAGTACTCTGCCTTGTAGGTCCAATTCTAGGTTGTACATTATTGTATTTCCAAAATATCAGTTAATTTCTATATTTTCTTCCTTTCTTTTATACAGGCTTAACACAGATTTTCATTTGTGATTAGATCAAGAGTTGGACACTGGAATTTATATTGTTTCTTTTGCATTATGAGGGTCTACAACACAATTATGGTGTACACACAAATTGCTGAAAAACCTATATGTACTGGAGATAATATCAAATCATGAGTGAATTTAAACTTTACCTTATAAATCTGTTTTAAAAGGTTGAGTTTAATTTAAATTATATTTTCTTAAGATGGTATTAGAATTATTTAGAGATTATTCCAGTCAAGTTTGTTGGGTCTTGTGTCACCTACTATCGGGTTTTTCTCCAGTCTCACACTTGAGATGTCTTGAGAGAGTGTGGTGAAGAGTTCAAATCGACTAGAGATAAGATTAAATCATAATAAGTCAAAATATTTGCACAGCCAACTTTCTTAAAGATGAAAAATCTAACAGCCAACTTATATAAAGTCAAAATATTTGCACAGCATCATTATGATCTGAGGTTGCTGCAATTAAATTGTCTTTTGACCTGTCAGGCGTATTGTTGACAATAATGACTCACTCTCGTGCAAAAAAACAAAAAAATCGAATTTTGTATTGTTATTGTTACCCTCTGGTCCACTTTAAGCAAAATTGATACGTATGGATACACATATACCAAAAAAGGTATACTACATGTATATGCACTTGCAATTAAGCAACACAGTCAAAATCAAAGTGAGATTCCAGATTAGTCTTAAATGGTGTGACAAAACAGAATACTACCTGACTGTAATCAGAACGTTGAGGCTCTAGTTCGGCTGTGGGTGGAGCTGCTTCAATATCTTTCAAAGATGGGTAACCAAGGTGGATGGCAGCCCATCGCAGGAATGCCCTAAGGTCCTGCTTACTTATACTACCAATAGGATTTATATCTGCTGAGCTGCAATCATACTGTAAAAAGATATAAGTTGTGATCAAAATGGTGAAACGAACCACAGATAATAGAAAGTGGGGAAAAAATTGAGACACGAAGGGTCTATGTTAAGAAAATATTTTATGAATAAAGACAAAATCAACTCAGTCCCCTGTTTTCAAAGATTCAAGTGTTATTATAATTTTTTTGTATAGATCTATGTAATTAGGAAAAAAAGTAAAAAAAATAAAATTAAATTTTGTAATTAGGGTAAAGAAAAATAGAAGAGAGACATTTTCTTCAACCAAACTATCTCTAATAAAGAAAGGTTTAATCCAAAGCTAAATAGACCTTGGTCAAGTAACCACGTAACCCTTCATCCACATTAGAGCTCCCCAAGACAAGGTAAAATCCAGGTTTGCCATGAACCCAAGGCAAGAGTGACGCTAACATGAAAGCTAGCACCATTCTGATTCGAGCCTGAATGTTCTGCAAGCTTAAATTCTCAATATTGGATCCACCATCAACCTGTAGAAACAAAATCATAAAAAAAATGAGACTTCCATAAAATAGAAACAAAAATTATATAAAATGTTTCAATCTTTAATAGAAAAGTGAGATTCCCCACAAAGATGTTACGCAAATACTTTAATACCCTGGCATCCTGATCTGGAGATACATTAGAAATATGAACATGCTTTTCTGGACAAACATAACGTAGAGTGACAACCTCATAGATTACAAGTTCTAGCAGTGGTCGTTTATGATTGAGAGAACTCGTTCATGCTTCATTTACCTTGTACTGTGGTCGTTTTCCTGTAAGTGTCTGGAATAACGACAAAAATGCAGACACAACGACATCAATGCTAACATCAAGATGCCATGAACCTATTTCATCAGCCAGCACCTTAGCTCGGGACTTTGTCATTTCTGAACTGAAACAGAATAAATTTTAGTCATCCATCACATCTGAGTGATATAAGCTGGTTCATGCAATGAAATGATTTCTCAGTACAGGCAAAGTGAAAAACGAAAGCCAGTACTCAAGGGCTTTAGTCTTCCAGTATTTATGTTTTACACTGCACAATAGTGTAACTACTATTGTGATTGCTAGTAGTTCCAAATACCATCTTTCTTTCTCACAAGAGAGCACATGGGATTTAATAAATACTAGCATTAGATCAGGTATACAGGATTACAGAAAGCAACATTCCAAATTTAAAGACAGTGGTTTTAGAAAGGGAAGTTAGGCTGGACAATATAGTTTTTCCTATAATTAATAAGGAAGATAATGCATTATTAATAGTGATAGTCGTAAAAGTCCTGGACCGATGGTTTTAATTTCAATTTTATAAAGCGGTTTTGGGATACTATTAAAGATGATGTTGTAAAATCTGTAAATTGTTTTCATTGTTGTGGGAAGTGGCCGATAGGAAGTAATGCGTTTTTCATTAGCCTAATACCTAAGGTAGACAACCAACAAGGGTTGAGTAATGCACATGATAAAGTTTGGCATTGTATATGGGTCGCAATAATTTGGAGTGTATGGAGCCATAGGAATAACATCATTTTTAGGAATTACATATGACCAAGAACACAATACTCTCAACAACAACGCATCAGTGCAGCTTTCTTGTGTGTGTGTGTGTGTGACTCCTCTTATACAAATGTGGATGGAATATCAATGGAATGTAGCATATAGAAACTTATGGAGATACAGCTAAATAACAATAAGACCGGGATGGAAATTTATCACTTACCTGTTTTCAGATCCCATAAACACAGTATAGAATATTCTTTTAGCAAATTCTCTGCTGTCTATAGGATACTGGCCATCCTTATAGTTTCCAATTCGTATTGCATCAGCTTTAACTTGCTCATCCCCATTTGCAATTTCTGCAGGCAAATACCCATGAGCCACTCATATACAAACTACAAATGTCATTGTCTATTCCACCTTTGCCACATGAAAATGTGAAAATGAAAAATAAACGGGAGGCATTTGTCTTTCTCAAACTTATTATGGTCCACCATATTTGATGGAACTATGAATACTCATCTCTGCTTTTTCAGCTAGTTCAGTTGTCAATCAAATATATATTACCTCTCAATCCGTCCCTTAGATCTTTACACAGTTCATGCTTATCATAAGCTAGATTAGTGATCACACTTTAAGCATTTCTATTTTTAAAGCAGGATCATAAATGGAATAGTGTTAATTCTAAATACTGTCACAAGTATCTGAAATAGAAAGTACACATGAATCTAACCACACTTCTCATTGCACTTGAACTTACCTTTCACAACCAACTGGCACATGCATCCAACAATTGCAGCAACTGAGGAACTGTCTGCTCCACCAGAAAGTGGAAGCAGAAAACCAGATGCTCCACTTCTTCTTAAGTAGTCCCATAACCAGCAACCAGGTCCAAATGCTATTTCCTCCTCAGGAGTGTGGTACTTTATCTATAATGAATAAATCATAATCAACTTAGCAGCTTGGATGCCTGAGTGATTGCAGCAGTAATGTGGTGAAATAAGAATCCAAGATGTCATAAATTTTGACTATCTTCAAATTTGCTACCAAATGAAAATAAACTAACCTTAAGTGGAAGAGAAAGGCATATTTTAAGGTTAAAAGGAAGACAGAGACTGTAAGGTACTTCCACTGAAGGAACCTTCGTTTTATAACTTGCTTGCTCTTGGAAGCTACTTAAAGATCCTCGAAGGCTCACAACCTACCAATGGACAAAATGACTAAAAGAATCAAATCCAACATCAGTTATTGATAGTCTTAATGATTGTGTAAATTGATATATGGAATATAATGCAATACATACCACATCTAGATCTATCTGAGCAACCACAACCTCAACATCCTTCAAAGAAAATTGAGAACCCTGAGCGACAACATCTCCATTAACCACAACACATGCACAGCCATCTGTTGCAAAGACGGCAAATTGTAGACAAATGAAACAACAACAACAAAAAACAACATAAATGAAATCTGAAAAAGCTAAATGGAAGTTAAAATGTCCTCAACGGACTTCCAGAATATGCAATGGGCACAAATGTGAAAAGTTCAAATATCATTCTATCAAGACAAAAGGTTTTTCTACCATAGTAAAGGCGACTTCCATCACAGCCTTGTTGGTTACTATACATGTAAACCCCTCCACGAGTATGAGTGGCACCTATAAGAGCATGAACACGATAGTCAAGCTTTCTGAGTTGGTGGTGACTTCCACTTGCATTCATAATCACTTCAACCCCGTTCAATGCAAGCTCAGAATGAGGAGGATCTGAAGTATAAAGCTCTTCACAAACTTCAGCAGCTATAGCTCTAAGAATGGGAAAAAGATTCATATTTAGCAATTGATAAATCTGACTAAAACTTGCAACCACTCAATAAACAAATCAAATGCATGCAAACGCAACACACAAATAATTCTTAGATGCATAAAAATAGAAAGGTAAATAAATCAACTAACCAGTGCATGAATGCAACAGTGATGGGTATGTCAGCCGTAAAACACGAGGATAAACCGTATCCGGTAATAGTCTGCTAAGTACTCACAATATAAATAAAACCTATGATTTATTTAATTTCAGGACTTATCATTAACCAACGATTTACCATAACTTAGGAAAATACATGTAATTTTACTGGAAGTGGAAAGGTCAAAACTTTTTTAGGTGAACCCATGTTATCTCTCAGTCAAGAGACAAGGACTTATCATTAACCAACAATTTAGCATAACTTAGGAACATATATGTGATTTTACTGGAAGTGGAAAGGAAAAAACTTTTTTAGGTGAACCCATGGTATCTCTCATTCAAGAGACAAAGATTAATTTCTCCAGGCATAGAAACTAATTTAAGGGATTAACCTCTTCCTACGTGTTTTTTATACCTATGAGATTGAGGATCAAATCCCTGAACCCATGTTTAAGAAATAAAATTATATATCAACTATCTCACACCATATTGGTGACACAACTTCTATGTAACACTAACATTGAAACAGAAAACTAAATGAGTAAATAGTGTATACAATGACAATGAAAAGGGATTTTACAGTTTCACCAGACCAATGTAGACTTTTAAACAACCACCTTTAAAAAAAATATAAAGTAGAGTGCACGGATATTAAATTCAAACTAAATAAAGTAAAACACATTTACAACTTACGTGTCTTGAAACTTCATGAACCCATAACCGAATGGAACCGATTTCTGGCCTAAAGCCTGAGAAATTTCAAGGGGCAACTGAAAATCCACAAGCTGATCCCTTCGCTTCCAGGCCGTGAACCATCTCAGTTCTCTATAATTGCCATCATTTGCAAGACACAGCTTCGGTCGTATCATAAGAATCTTCCGATTCAAACAGAAAACCTGACAGTTGTAGCGCTCCTGACCTATGATAACCGGCATGCCGAAGCTACACAGAATGCCATCAGTCCAATCTCCAAGCAACAAATCTTTCAGACACTCCCATCTGCAAGCAACAAAGCCAATTCACAGTTTCCTTAGAATGCAAAACACCTACCATGAACCTACGCGAAACACACACAAAGAGAAAAAAAACAAAGAGACATACGAATGGTTAACTGTGTCGAGTTCTAGGAAGTGGTCTTCGCAGCCATAACCAGGAATCTCGAGTTCGGGACCGAGCCTAACGGAGGCGCCGGCTTCCTTGGCCTTGGCAATGGACTCCTTGATTAGGTTTGCGTTGCAATCGAAGTCCATCGCCCATTGATTGAGACTGCATGTGGCAACCTTCAAGAGCCTCATCGCTTTTGGTTCGCAATTTGGGGTTCCTCAATGCCGCAGATTACAACTGCAACGATATTCGCAAGGGGCTTTTTAAATTGTAATGTGCGCTCCGAACATAGCTTCGATTCCACGATGCTACTTTGAAGATTATGCGTCGTATTCGTTGTTCTCTCCTGGACCCTTGGACGGGTTCTTCTGTCTCGCTTCCCTCTTCGCACGTAACGCACTTCAACAACTAAGTTTTCAAGTCAACTCACTTAAAGACTAGTCATGTTTAACAGTACTAAATTTCTGATTAAATTTTGTAATTAAATAATTCATTTCCTTGCAATATATCGCCTATCAAATATTTAATTAATGAAGTTTTATCTACAACTAATTTTAATTAAATCTTTATTTAAATATTATTTGTTTTGATTTTTATAATCCACATTATAGCGATTAATCCAAAATGAAAAGACAAAAGTAACGATGGTTACGCTATTGATAAAAAAATAAAAGAAAAAATATTTAAATAAAAATAAAATAACATTTCAAAATAAGATAATTTTTTTAATTCAAAATATTTAAATTTATAGAAAAATTAAAAAAATTTAAATCATAAATCTAGAAAAATAATAAAAATTTATGAAATATTTAATGAGATTTCTCAGACAATGTTTTTATTAATTTGAATATTTGTTCGACAAGTACCTGCAATTGTCATATGTCTTTTTATTTATACAAAACTTGTTAAATTAATTTTAAACAAACTTCCAAACAGTAATTTTAAAGACTTTGATTATTTAGGTGTATCATTCCTTTGTCCTTTAAAAAGTTTTAGGTTTAACTTTCAACATACATAACCATATCTCTCATGGAAAATGGTATATGGTATTGACAAAAATAAGATTTTCTTAGAGTTTGGATTCGTATAAAACCTCAGATATTTATACGAAGTTACTCAAACGATTTACGGAACACGTATTTAATAATTTCAATCTTAAACCTTTGAATCTTACGTCTAGAATCATCCAACAAGTTCCTAAAATTCATCAAACCTTTTTCATTCATATGTTTTTACTTTGAATGCAATCTAAACTTCGTCTTATCTTATATCATAAAACTAAATAACATATATCATATTGTTTAAGAATTGAATCCAAATGTAACTTAAATGTTTATTTTTCTTTATTGAGATGTTTTTTTTATAATAAAATCGTGACAAAATTTTATATTTCAAAGTAAACAATATTTTGGATGAGTGTGATTAACCTTGATAATATCAAGACAAATAATTGGTCTTTTAAGTTCTCGAGTGGAGTTGAACTCTAATTCTCTTTAGATCTTGACAATAAACTTATATATTCTTATCATGCTTAATTATTTTATATATTGTAAGAACAAAATCGACAGAATTTTACACTATAAAATAGATAATACATAGAATAACACATCGAATGAATAATGATGGCTTATAATATCACTCGAAGAATTAATTCAAAACACTATATCAATACATTTTATAAATAATTTGCTTTATTAGACATTATAATTAACTTGCAAAAGGATCTAGTATATTTAAATATCCAAATAACTAATTCTTACGTTGATAAATAATGAACCCTATTTTTAAAATTATATAATTATAGACAATTTGCAAGTCCAATACGTTAAATTTACATACTTTACCAGCCTATTTTGTAGAGTGTTACGTAAACTCCAAAACCAAGTTTTAGAAGAAAAAAAAGGTCACAATCTAACCAACTAATTTGGTATATTTTGGTTTTGCAGATATTATCTTAATAAAAAAGGAAAAATAATTAAGTGTTTTTGAGCTTATAAATTTTTCATTATTATTATTATTTATATCTACTAAAGCGTTTCTATACCCTCGAGTTTTTTAAGAAAAAAAATACAAGCAGAAAAACATTATTTATTGACAGACCAAACTTAATTTATCGTTTTAAAACACGGACTTAGAGGTTCTATCCACGTGTCCATTTCTAATTTGTATAGGATTTAGAAATGTTAAATATATTTTTAAGATATTTTTTTAAACTAAATTTTATTAAATTTATTTAATGTTTTAAATATATTTTGATCATACTTGCGTTTCCACGTTAACTAAAATATATGTTTAAAATTTTAAATAAATTTAACAAAATTTAGGTAAAAATTAAATTTATGATTGATTAAGTTGAAGAAATTAAATTGAATAAAATAAAATAAAAACAATTTCAATTTTTATTAAAAATTAAAAACCAAAAATATATTTAATCTTAAATAATATATAAAAGTAATTTTATAGTCCGTTAAACAAGCCAATTATATTATTGGTATTGATATTTCAACAAAGAAAACAATTTTTTATCACACATTTAATATTTTAATTATTTATTAATTTTTGTGCATTTTGCTTCATATTTTAAAAAATTTACACCACTCAAGTGAAAAACTAATTTTCTCTTAATTTATGTTAGAATGAAAACCGCACAATCAAATGTGAAAAAAAAAGTACAAATGCTTGAAAATAAAAGAACATGTTAATAAAATAAAAAAAAAACACTTAAATCACATAAGTGAATTTATTACGAGATTTATTTATTTGCATATAGAAGAACATTTATTTTGGTATGTAATTTTCTATATCAAATAATGAGAAGGAGTGAGGTGTTTCCATGCAAAAGGACCATTTTTATTGGCCAAACCATCCTTTCAGGAATCGCAATTGGTCCACGTCACCACGTGTGACATGCTCCAACTTTCCGAAGAGATCTATAAATGAATGGGGCTGTTACAAGGTCTCTGAGGTGAACTCACCGAACTGCGATTCATCGAGAGAAGAGAAGAAAACTTGACACCATGGCTCGCTCGTTTTCACGCGGGTCTCTGCTTCCTCTTGCCATTGTTTCTTTAGGTATCGTTCAGATCTCGTTGCTTTCTCTGTCTCTTTTCAATGTAGCAAAAACCTTCTCACTGCGATTTCTTTCAACCTTTTTGTGATTGTTTGTTTGGATTCTCTATTTTCATGGATCTGATGGGATCCTAAACATTCTCATCACTGCATTCGAATTTCTGTGTTTTTAAGTTTATTTTTATACACGTTATTAATCACAGTCAGTGAAGTTTAATAAACGTGTTGATAATGGTTGCTCGTAGTTTTGATTTTTGTCGTTGTTGTTACCTTTATTTTATTTCCTTAAAATTTCGCAATAATGATGCTGCATAAACCTTTTTTTTCCCGCATGTTTCGTGCGATATTACATTCATTACAGTGCATGCTTATTAATTTGGTTTCTTGTATCGTAATGCAATTTGAATCAGATATATAATAAATCAAATCTTTGATCGCATATTACTCGTGATTTTTCATGATGCATGATTCTTATTCAATACCAGTTATGTTTCTAATGATGCAAAATACAGATTTTTTTTTTCTTTTATGATAATTGATTTATTCCTTTTAGGACAGGGCTTGCCTCCTTCACCAAAGTTAGTAAGAGTAATTAAGTAATCTTGTTGATGAGAAAATCAGTTAGTGATATTTGATCGCATTTCTGATTTCTTTTGCATGTGTATGTAATGTAAAATATTTATATTCTAATGAATGACGGAGAATACTTACTTTACGCGGTTCAGTTTGTCATCAATTAACTAGTTCAAGTTTACATTGTAATTAACTTCGAGAGATTGCATTTCAGGATGTCTATTTGCAATTTCCATTGCAAAGGAGGAAGCAACCAAGTTGGGGACGGTCATTGGAATTGATCTTGGAACGACCTATTCATGTGTTGGTGTTTATAAGAATGGCCATGTTGAAATCATAGCCAATGACCAAGGTAACCGTATCACTCCATCGTGGGTTGCCTTCACCGACAGTGAGAGACTCATTGGGGAGGCTGCCAAAAATCAGGCAGCTGTCAACCCCGAAAGGACCGTCTTCGATGTTAAGAGACTTATTGGAAGAAAGTAAGGCATTCTCAAGTTTTTTATTCTGGTCTATAAAATTTGATGAGAACAAAGGTATCTGACTCTTATCATTTTTCAGGTTTCAAGATAAGGAAGTTCAGAGAGACATGAAGCTCGTTCCTTACAAAATTGTCAACAAGGATGGAAAACCTTACATAGAGGTAAAAATTAAGGATGGTGAGAATAAGGTGTTCAGCCCTGAGGAAATCAGTGCCATGATTCTGACTAAGATGAAGGAAACCGCGGAAGCATTCCTTGGGAAGAAAATTAATGATGCTGTGGTCACTGTTCCAGGTAACTGGAACGACTCATGATATCACTCCTGTAATATTGATTGTTTTCAATTCATCCTGTTTTTGTTTTTATCATAATTTATGACATTGGTTCTATCAAATACACAGCTTACTTCAATGATGCTCAGAGGCAGGCCACCAAGGACGCTGGTGTCATTGCTGGTCTCAATGTTGCTAGAATTATTAACGAACCCACTGCTGCTGCCATTGCTTATGGATTGGACAAGAAAGGTGGCGAGAAGAACATTCTAGTCTTTGATCTTGGAGGTGGGACATTTGATGTCAGTATCTTGACAATTGATAATGGTGTTTTTGAGGTTCTTGCAACAAATGGAGATACTCATCTTGGAGGTAATTTTGTTAACAAGTCTTGATATGATGAAATTATTATTTAGAAGAAAGATGATTATGTCCATGAAGGTTTCCTTTGATTTCCACGAAGTTTTCGTCTGATGTTATCGCCTGCTGTGTCTACTTCCCCTTACCAGGTGAGGACTTTGACCAGAGAATAATGGAGTACTTCATTAAATTGATCAAGAAGAAGCATGGAAAGGATATTAGCAAGGACAACAGAGCACTTGGCAAGCTCAGGAGAGAGGCAGAGCGTGCGAAGAGATCTCTCAGTAGCCAGCACCAGGTCCGCGTGGAAATTGAATCACTTTTTGATGGTGTTGATTTCTCTGAGCCACTCACCCGAGCTCGGTTTGAGGAGTTGAACAATGACTTGTTCCGGAAGACAATGGGACCAGTGAAGAAGGCTATGGAAGATGCTGGATTACAGAAGAATCAGATCGATGAGATTGTTCTCGTCGGTGGAAGCACAAGGATTCCGAAGGTTCAACAGCTTTTGAAGGATTACTTTGACGGAAAGGAGCCAAACAAGGGTGTCAACCCTGATGAAGCAGTTGCCTATGGTGCTGCAGTGCAAGGAAGCATTTTGAGCGGAGAGGGGGGTGAAGAAACCAAAGGTACCATAGTCTGTACTTGTAATTTTTCATTACGTGTCCAGAAGTCATAAAAAATTATTTATACAATAAGTAGATTGTTTAGAATTACATTGTCTAATTGTTTTGGGGCACTCTGGATGCAGATATCCTTCTCCTGGATGTGGCTCCCCTCACCCTTGGAATTGAAACTGTTGGTGGAGTGATGACAAAGTTGATTCCCAGAAACACTGTTATCCCTACAAAGAAATCTCAGGTGTTTACCACCTACCAGGACCAGCAGACC
The DNA here is from genome assembly GCF_029865625.1 of Vigna umbellata. NCBI lineage: Eukaryota > Viridiplantae > Streptophyta > Magnoliopsida > Fabales > Fabaceae > Vigna > Vigna umbellata. The sequence goes on along the minus strand of NC_142165.1, from coordinate 42,094,118 downwards.
ACTGTCTCCATTCAGGTATGATTCCCTTGTTCGACTGCATTAAAGTGAACGATGCTCGGTTTTTTCTGAATCCAAAATGCATGTCTGTATAACTTACTTTAATAATTCAATTCCTTTTCTTAATACATAGGTTTTCGAAGGTGAGAGGAGTCTCACAAAGGACTGCCGTCTGCTTGGGAAATTTGATCTGTCAGGAATTCCTCCAGCTCCAAGGTTAGTTTCGTGCTTTGACGATGATGGTGTGCTCTAAAGATAGTGCTTCAATTGATATCTGTAACTGACTGGTATGTTATGTGGTAATTGAAAAGGGGTACCCCTCAAATTGAAGTGACCTTTGAAGTTGACGCAAATGGCATCCTGAATGTGAAAGCAGAAGACAAAGGCACTGGAAAATCAGAGAAGATCACGATTACAAATGAAAAGGGACGTCTGAGCCAGGAGGAAATCGAGAGAATGGTCCGTGAGGCGGAGGAGTTTGCGGAGGAAGACAAAAAGGTGAAAGAGAGGATTGATGCTCGTAACAGTCTTGAAACCTACGTCTACAACATGAAAAATCAGATCAGCGACAAGGACAAGCTTGCTGACAAGTTGGAGTCAGATGAAAAGGAGAAAATAGAGAGTGCAGTGAAGGAAGCATTGGAATGGCTTGATGACAACCAGAGTGTGGAGAAAGAAGAATATGAGGAGAAGCTTAAGGAGGTGGAAGCCGTTTGCAACCCAATCATCAGTGCTGTCTATCAGAGATCAGGAGGAGCCCCAGGTGGTGGTGCATCAGGTGAGGACGATGATGATTCTCACGACGAGCTCTAGAGATGTTCGCTATAACTTGGCTTGTGTCTGTTGATTATGCAGTAGCATGCAAAGATTGAGCAGTAGAGTAGGTTAATCGGAGTTTTTAATTTTTTATAAAGATGGAAGTTGAGAGTCTCCTAGCTCTTGTATTTTTGGTGTCCAAAATACATTGAATATAAATACTTTAATTTGTTTTAAGATTAGAATTAAAACAAAGCAGAAGTTACATATTGCATAAACTACAATATTATGCAAGCATGGGTATAAGCCCAAGTGGCATAAGATACAGTAATAAATATCTGTCACTTGAATATAATTCCTTTCGTGAGACAGATGTCAAATAGTAAAATTTATTGCTGAAAATTAATATACACATTAAATGTCCTCTAATTGCATATTTGGTTGCACGGTGAAATAGCAATCAACACGTTTTTTCTCATTACATCATGCAATCGCTTCAAATTGTGAACTTTCAACTTAGATACAATTTTCAACATGACACTGTTGAATTCAATTCAACACCTATGAAAAAAAAATACATAATTATAATAAATAAAATACTATATATAAAAGAGAGGAATGATTCTCAAAAGCTAGGTAAAAGAGCAACATGCAATTTCATGAATCCATACATTTCAATCACATGGATAAGGATTATAATGATTTGTGTGGAGATTGGTTGGTGATGATAAAACAATAAAGCTTAAGAAGATCTAGCTAAAATTAGATACAAGCTATTACATTTTAAGTAATTTTGAGTAATGATACACAGCAATAAAACATTAATAAAAGTAAGTTTCATGTGTTGAATTTGCATAATATTAAAACGAAGGATTTGGTGGATAATATGACAAGACAATAAATAAGGCATTTAACAATGATAGTACAATAGGGCAAAACAAAGCAATAAGATTTGACAACTTTTTTTAACTAAGATGAACACACTAAAATCTTAATTAAGAAATAAACAATTTATTTAATTTACATCTAGAAATAACTAACCAACTATTAGGGTGACACGTCTTCAGGAGGACATAATAAAACATTATTTTTATATTTATTGAGCATTAATTTATTTATTTTATTAGAAATTATACTTAGTGTAAAGAATGTGGAGGAGAAAAACACCTTATGATCCGTGAGTGACTTTTCCTGAAAGCTTAAATGGAATACCTAAACTATCAATAATAATTTGATCATTACTCTCCCACGTTGAGACGTTGGAACATGCTTTATAGAGAAGAAAGAAGAATACAATTCATAGGTACTTAGAAGGATTATTATTAACTCAGCGTAAGTTTATTTAGTTCATACCTAAAACTTATTATATAAAAAAAGTTATGCTAAAATTCAACGTGAATTCAAATTTCCAATTATCATAATATTTTTCTACAAATTTTTTTCTCTATCAATTAATTTGAACTATATTGGATATTAAGGTTGTGAATTAATTTGAACCATACCTGTCACAATTATCTTAATTTATTGAAATGCGAAAATACATGATTTGATATTAATTTAAATTAATATAACAATATAATTTAATGAATTAAATCATCCCAAAATTGAACTATATTTCAAACCTGAATAAGTTACTAACATTGCTTTAGTGGGAAATCAAAATTTAATAAATTAATAATATAAGGTAAAGGTAACATATACATGGCCTAAAGAAAACTTTGGGCAGTGACGGTAAGCCCAAGCCACAATGAGTCCAGACTCTAGCAAAATTGGCATTTACCAATAATAGAAAAAAACATTAATTAGTTAATTAATCAATTAATTAATGGTTTGTAATTAATTAATTACTGGTTTGTAATTAATTAATTAATTAATTACTGGTTTATACAACACAATTAACAAAGCGAGAAAAACAACGATAGAAGGGGTAACGCGGTCATTTCCGTTATGTGCCTCTTTCTCACCATTTCTTGCTCCTAAAACCAAAACACGGTTCCCTTGGAAGAACGAAAGAGAGAAAGGAAAAAAAGACAGAAAGAAGGAAACTGAGATCTGATTCGGCGCCGACGATGGACAACAACGGATCCGATTGGAAGATCGACCAGGTGGCCATGTGGCTTGGCTCCACCGTCTCTTCCGCCTTCTTTTCTTCCTTGGAACGCTTTTCTTGCGTCAACGTCGCAACCTCTGACCCCGACAACGACGACGACGAAGACGATTACTATTCCACCACCACCGCCACTCCCACCGCCGCCACCACCCCCACTGCCGTCAACTCCAATCCCGCCTCTGCCCCGGTCAACGCTGAAAAAACAAATGACGTCTCCAACCTCCCCGTTTGAGGCCATACGACGTCGTGGCTGCTGCTGCTATGTATAGACCTTTTTCCTTTTCCTCTTTTCGCGTGTGTGTTGTTATGTAAGGAATTCCGCTTTTCGTTGCTTCAATTTTTTGAAAAAAAAATGTGATGCCATTTTTTGCCTGTCTACATATATAATTATCTGATTATTACATGCTCATATATTTATATTAATTCTATTATTTATTTCTATCTATTTATTTTATCTCATTGTTGTGATATGTTATTGACGCTATTTCAATTATGCTCCGTTGATGCTTTTTGTATTTTGGTTTGGGCAATTCTTTGAATTATCCGTTGGAAATATCGTATTAGTCATGGATTTAATTTGAATGTACCCACAAGCGAAGCGTTTAGATGTTGCAGTACTGTCTCAGAGCTCTGTTTTCATTACGAGTTCTCTAGCTAGGCCTAGGTCCTGATTCATTTATTACGTTGGGGTGGTCCATTGTGGATTGAGCCTTGGTACATTGCTAAGAACAACTCACAGAAATGTTAGTACACTGGAGATAATGGTTTCAAATTTCTAAAAACACGAGATGACATGTGATGAAACATTATTGCTGTGTTCAGTGAAATATTTAGAATTATTGGATGAATAGGGAAAAATGTCTAAAAGTTATAAAAAAGAATAGACACGTACACCATTGCCCTTGTCTTCCACATATCGAATAAAATGTAAACGCTAACGGAAATAAATCAAGTTTAAGATGAGGTTTAGTGTAGCTGGTCTTATAGCAGTTATTTGGATTACACGTACGTATCACCTGATGCTTATATACATAATGAGCTGATCACAAATTCTAGTTTTGGGGGTGTCAAATGACTGGTTTAAATTTTGCATACCCAACATTTTGGTTCTTCTGGGAAAACTCGTGTGAAGGATATTTCTTTAAAATTATTGCCTAAACAAGTTATTTATTCTATGTGAACGATAGTATGCTGGGATAGAAAACGAAATGGAAGGAAGTGAAGCAACTCTTATGCAGATTTATTTCTGAGGATTGTACATGGGAGTGTTATACCTCCAAAACCTGATATTCAATCCAGACACAATAATTTAGCAGGAAGTTCAATTTTTCTTAGTTCATAAATGTAAAATAGTTGGACAATACCAAAAAAGTTGTTATTGTTAAACGTTACTACCTGCCATCCTATATAACAAAAGTTAAGGAATTTAGTTAGTAGTATTAAATTTCTTAGTTTATATTTTTCTAAAATTATCCTCAAAACTATTTAGATTTTCACTCTTTTTATCCAATTAACTAACTCATCTCCTCTTAGCATCTTTGCAAACAAAAGAAAATTGTTGGGCACAATCTGAAGGGATCATATAAAAAAGAGATTTCCCTTGCAATAAGAAGGCCAGAAGTAGTATAAACCAATGATTTCTCAATTGTCATTGGTTTAGTCTGCAAAATTTATTAAGTCTATACAGGGAGATCTGTCTTGGAAGTAGAATTATAGATTTAGAGTAGATTTAGCTTTAAAATATGCTCGGAGGAGGATTAGATTTCATTCTGGTTAATAATTCTCGTTAAGATTGATTCCCTGTCCGTATTCTAACTTTTGGAAAAGGTGTTAAGTGGAGTGCCCTGTAGTGTATTTATTTTTTTTCGTTATAGTGGATGCTGGATATGGGAAATAAATATCTCTAATATCTGTAATGGAGACTGGTATTTTTAAGCATAGACATGCAATGTGAAAGTGAGACTAATTTGTGCTTATGCTGTTCCCTTTTCTTTCTAGGTTTCATCTTTCTCCTCTTTCCCACTTAACTCTTTACATGTGCTCGTGTGTGGATGAATCACTCAGTATCCTATCGGATGTATTGCTTTGTAGTTGGAAACAATAACTTACAGAATGAAAAGAATTATAGAAGATCAACAGTGTCATATTCACTGGCTAGGTGGAAAATCTTTCTTCAATTGTTGCTTTTGGTATGCATGCAGTGCTTCTCTCTGGCAGATAATCGGGACTTGCTGGTTCTTTGCTCATGATCACTGCAGTGTTATAACCAATTTATTTTCGTTAGAATGATACGAAAACACAACACGAACAGACAGTCAATGCTGTTTTGAATATTTTACCGATTTTACTGCTCTCGATTCTCCTTCCAACATAGAAGCATGACTATGCATCGACGAATTATGTAAAGCTTTGCTCTCTTCTCTTTCAAAATTCTACCTTTTGGTGCCTGAAACTTGTCTTGCTTTTCTGTGGACGTGGAAGTGTCCATGATCTGGTTTCTGTTTTTCCAAACTATCCCTGTTGGAATTTTTCTCTTGCGTCAAAGGAATGTGTCTCGGTAGAAGTCTGTCTATAGAAGTTACTCAGATTTTGTTCGAGTGCGCTTTGAGTTTGAAGTCAATAAAAGTGGTGAAAGTAAAGGCAAATAGTTATTAGTAATTGGAGTTAGCTTTCTGCGGTCAAACATAGAACAGATTTTCTGCTTTAAGTCGTGGTCTTGGGCTTCTCTGGTCTAACGTCCGGAATCCCGGGACTGCTGTCTTCTCTGCTCTGCCTCCCCATTTACTGCCAAAAGACAAAGAAACTGTCTTGCCTCTAATTTTTCTATTGGATAAGTATAAATGCTTTAAGATTGACTGACTGGGGGTTTCTCTCATCATGATCCTGTCAAACTGAAAGAGAAATATACAAGTAATGTGTGGACCTTTGCACTCAGTGAGATTATTTTAACTCAAATAATTATTTTTAAATTTAATTATACTGTTGCTCCTTTTTATTATTTTCATTTCTTGGAATTGATTTCATACCCTTTTAATTGTACAATTTTGATTCTCTACTGTTTTGATTCTGCATGGCATCAGTATAATTGTTTATATAACTATTTACTACATAGTCATCAATAGTTTTCCCTATTGATAAGTCAACATTTATGTTAAATGTTGTATGTGTAAGTTGATGAATACATGAAATTTGAGCAATTAAAATTGTTAAAAATTAAGTGCATGAAAAAAAAATGGCACTAAATTCGAAAAAATGATAAGAAGAAGTAAAGTCTGACATTTTTAAACTAAATGAGATTTCAAGAATAACTTGCAATCTCCAATTCCTTTTACTAAGAAAGCTACGGTCTTGATGCTAATTTATATAAACTAATATTTAAGCAAAAACACCCTAGAAACCTTTACGGAAATAAACATCGACACAATTTTACTTCAAGCCATTACATATGAAATTGATTTCCAAACTCATTCCATGGCAACTACATTTTGCAACCTGATTTTATTCGTGCAACATATGTAAGAATATCATGGACAGCCTTTATGAAGTTAGCACGAGGATAGTCTCGTGTTCTTGTGGGTTTGAGAGGCAACAACTTATGCCATGTAAGAGAATATCGTGGAAATAGTATCATATATTATGATTTATAAAATACAGAAACCTTCGAGATTCTTTATTTAGGTGCTACACAACTCCTTAGAGATTCTTTATTCAGGGCTTGTTATTATATAATTTTATCTGCATGGCTTGAGTTTTTAGTTATAATAATGGCACATTTGTCTTGGAATTCGAGTCTAAATAAATCAAAGAATCCATTTATTAAATTATATTAAAATTGAGTCCTTTGAACCGCTTTATAATATTAGTTACTTTCAATTGATAATAATGCAGGCTTTCGTCATCTCCCGTGCAGTTAAAACAACTTAATATATTTGTTAAAGTAACATTCATAACATTTTCCTCTCACATTAATAATGATAACGTGTATGATTTGGGCGAAATACTGGAGTATTTATACTTTTATACATTTTTAAAAATAAAGCATCCTTGTTAGTTTATTGGCTTACTGAAATTGTGAAACCTGGCACCAAAATAAACTGCATGTAGCTTACAAACACCACCATTTTGAGATTTACCCTCTACCCCTGGTACCCAAATAAAGGCATTGATCTTTGGTGCTACCGCGTCAAAAACTGCATGTAAAATTTACTTTGGATGCATTAAGAAATATGTATCTGCACAACAGTTCAAAGGCTTCGAGCTTTGATCTTGTTTATTTGACGTAATATATTTTTTTAATATAAATTTTGTTAAATTTATTTGATGTTTCAAATACATTTTTGAATATTATTTAGATTGTTTATACAGATACATTTTCACTTTAATATTAATTATTAAAAAACGTGTTTAAAATATCAAATATTAAATATTAATTAAGAAACATATTTGAGATCTCAACTAAATTTAACAAAATTTAGTTAAAAAAACTTAAATTTACGTAGTTTTAACAATAAAATATTAAATTAGTCTAAAATTTTGAAGAGAAGTAATTTTAATTTTTATTTAAAATTAATAAACTAAAAATATATTTAATTCATTAATTAATAATGTGCGAACATCTTTTTTACATGAGAAAGTATTGAGCTCAGATGTGAGCTTTCAGCATAATTGTTTTAGAGCATCAAAGTGACCAATTTATTCCAATTACATGCTAAAATAATTTGTTATTGTGTCTCTTTATTTTAGCAACAGAAGGTTAAAAATAGAAGAATTGTTTTATCTTTTATTTGAAAGGAAAGCCCGAGCCTTAACCACATGGTTGGTAAATAATTACAGCTATGTTTCTAATTTCTAAAAAAAATGAGCATACTAAATAACGAATTATATTAATTATAGTCTAGATACTTACTAATCAAACTAATACTAGACTTTTAATGATCAAACTAATACAATTAGTTGAGAAAGAATTAAAGGATATGAAAGGAAGAAAAATAGTTACATGTGCTCATTTCACATGCTATGTCATAAAATATGCATATCTATTATAATATCCAAAACTATGTTTTCAGTTTATACGTTATTTTTGTATATCATAAAATGTAACAATTTATACGTCATTTTTTATGTCATAAAATGTAATTTTTGCCGTAATGAATCGTCATTCTTTCCAGACTAAATAATAAATGGTTGTACCACGTAATAAAGATCAAGATGCCAATTTATTTTCTACTCATAATGTGAATGACATTTTTAAGTACTCATTGAAGTCTTGAGAAAAATGTTTCCTTTACTTGATAAGAAGAATTTTTTAAGATACAGTAATCTCATTGAAAGCATTAGGCAATTTCGATTTCAATTTAAAGAATGAAATTCATTATTTTCCTTTTAAATTATTTTTCAAACGAGAATATTCGTGTCCATTCTTTCTTTTTCACTAGTTATAAATATGTTTTAAGCTGTAAGAGAAAACACTATTTTATTATTGAAGGAATGGCGGGACATTAATACCAAAAGTTAACCAATGGCAAGAAAAGAGCATCCCAAGCAAAGGTCGAACTTTGTATAATAAAATTTAAATGGCCCCACATGGTTTTAATGCGTACCACACATTTTAATCATTAAAAAATATATATTCTTTTGATATACTTATATTTTGTATATTTATTTGATATTATTTTTTCTTATTTTTTTTAAATACAAAAATTTAATCGTTTATAATTATTTTATTTTTATATTATATGTTAAATAAATATAAAAGTGTGTGATATTATTATTCTTAAAAAAAAGCAACTAGAAGATTGTCTTGCTTCTTTGCTACAATCAAGTTACAAATGGGTAATATAAAGTATAATCCTTTGGTTAATTATAATTCGAATGGATAATCATAAATGATAAGTCTGGAAAATTATCTAACAAATCGTCTAATTATATATAAAATCAAATGATTAATCAGATAATTTGAATGACAAATTATTAAATCTGAATAATTACGTAAAAGACTGTCTAATAATTTATCAGATTAATCAATTTTAATAATACTAAATCATAACAATCGTAAAATTAATTAACTTAAATTTAAATCATAATTATTCATGTTTGAATGTAGTTATATTCATTTTTATTAAAATTTCATACAAATTTTTTAAATAAATGTTTAAGACACGAAGAAAAGTTACCTATTAACCATGGCATAACTTAGATCTGGGACCCCACGTCCCAAACACTTAGCTAGTAGAGAATAACACCAAAGATTTAATGGAGAATCTATAGTCTTAAAGCAACCAATGTAGAAAAGCAAGAGTTGCATTGCCACCACCATAATGTGTTGTTTCAGTCTTTATAGAAGACTGCAAGGTTAAAAGCAAGAGTTGCATAGAGTGTTCTGAGAGTGAGTTTTTTAGTGCAGTTAGTCATCACCCTTGTGTTTATATTCAGTATTTCTGTAAAAGTGTTATTTTCAATATAAAAGTGTTATTTTCAATATAAGAAATATTTACGAAACCAACAAACTCAGCCTCGTCGTAACACCTAGCGTCAATCGCCGGCTTCGCAGATTTGTTTTCTTATTCGTCGTAATCATTCGTTAATTCTTTCTTTCTTTTTCTGTTTCATCGATTCATTGCCAAATTTTCTCCCAAAGTCAAACAAAAATGCCTGAAAAGTCACACATCTGCACATGGCTAATTCATGTCTCACTGACACTTCTCACTGTAACAGCAACATCGTCATCGTTATCATCATCACACTGTGCCATGGCCGTCACGCCCTCCACCTCTCTCCTCTCCTTCCTCCAACGCCTCCAAAAAACCGCCTTCGAAGCGTTCGGCGGTCCCGATTTCGATCCCAAGACCTACGTCGACGTGCCTCTTAAGTTCGCACTATCCGTCACCCAGGACGCGTTCCAGAAGCTTCCGCGTAACGCCGACGGCACCGTGCCGGCTGAAGATTTAAAGCGCTTTCTAGAAGCCTATTTCGGAGGTGCAGGGGACGATCTGGTGCACCTGACCCCACACGATTTCGTTCGCGAACCGGAGGGTTTCTTGCCCAAGGTCAAACACCCTCAGGTGCGGGCCTGGGCCTTGCAGGTCCATTGGCTTTGGAAAAACTTGACCCGGAAAGTATCCGATGCGGTGCAGGCGCACCCGGATTTGCATACGCTGCTCCCTCTCCCCGGTTCCGTTGTCATTCCCGGTTCGCGTTTTCGCGAGGTTTATTACTGGGATTCTTACTGGGTTATTAGGTCCGTTTATTTTTAATTTTTTGTTTGTTCCTGCACTTAGTTATTACTACTGGGCCTCGGTCCGGCCCTGCTCACTGGGCTTTGTTTTTGGGCTTTAGGGGCCTGATCGCGAGTAAAATGCACGACACTGCTACTGCTATTGTGACCAACCTCATTTCCTTGATAGAACAATATGGATTTGTTCTTAATGGTGCTAGAGCATACTACAGTAACAGGAGGTACTCTCTACATTACTTAAATGTTATTATTATTATTATTATTATTATTATTATTATTATTATTATTATTATTATTATTATTATTATATTAACTGAATTTTTTTAATTGTTTCTTCTAAGCTGGGAATGTTTGGTAGTTATAGAGATGTGGCGGTTTAAGATCGTGCAATAATTAATTTGTTGTTTTGACTAGGATTTTTTTTTTATCTGTTGTATCTTGATGAATATAGCTTAGATATGTACACTGTACATGGATTTGTAGCATGAATGAAGACGTTAAGTATGCCTTATTAAATTTCTTTAGGTGACAAAGATGTAGTGGTGTCTATATCTTTTGTTATTTATAGTTCCTTCATTTCCTTATATTGAAATGTAAGTTTCACCCTTAAAAATAGTATTTAATGACTTTTGAATTTCCAATATAAATACTTTCCTTTTCAATATAACAAACTTTCTATGTTTGTCTTCTCATCACTATTTATGCACAATTGTACATAAAAATCTCTATAACTTACTGATAAATTTAACTTCTATCATCACTTAGCAATTTACCGTGTTTAAAAAGGCGAAAAGTGTTGTCAATGTGAAATTATTGTCCCGGGGTATGAAATAGAATCATCTATATAGTATTTTACTAATTTCCTACTTACTAAATGAATAAAGTATAACACATTTTTCACATTCATAATATATTGCATGCCTTTATATTTTTCAACCACGCATTAGGAGGATTTAGAAGAAGTGTATTACTACTCATGTCTCAGTTTGGACCTTTATTTTTCAGGTTTTGTTGTAGCTTATGATTTATCTATACACATTTTCTTACAACGTTAATAATTTTGATCCTTTCATTGAATTAGATGCCATTTGTCACCTAAAAGATCATTTTTTTTTCTAGTTTTATAATTTAAAAACAACCTAACGAGTAAGTTTCGAACGGATTTTGGAGCATGATTTTACTCAAGTCTTTTTTACCTTGATATCATGCCATTCTCATTCAAATCTGTAGATGGGAGGAAAATGCCACTCTTGCTTATATCTGGACCGCTCCTTTTGAAATAAAAGGAAGTCATTGTATAATTCGTACCCTCAAACTGAAAAAGTGACTATAAATTTTACTATGATATTATAGCCAGCCTCCTCTTTTAAGCGCTATGATTTATGAGATATACCGTACCACCGGTGACGTGGAATTGGTTAAAAGATCTCTACCTGCACTAATCAAAGAGTATGAATTTTGGAATTCAGGTATTAATTACGCTACTACTTTTTGCCTCGATCACTATTGTCTGCGGTTGGGTAATATTTGTAGTGTTCCTTCTATTTTTTGGTAGGTTTACCTTTTGCTTCATCTTGTAGATATACACAAGGTGACCATTTTGGATGCTCAAGGTTGCACTCACACCTTAAATCGCTATAATGCAATGTGGGACAAACCCAGGCCAGAATCATCCATTAAGGTGTGTTTGGTTTGTTAACAACTGTGGTATTATTGAGATGGGACTTAAACTATAACTTTGGCTAATTCATGCCATAGGACCAGGTATTTGCTTCCAACTTCTCGAGTGTTTCAGAAAAACAGCAGTTTTACCGTGACCTGGCTTCAGCTGCTGAATCAGGATGGGATTTCAGCACTAGATGGATGAGGTAAGATTTTACATACGCTAAGACCTCCTAGAAGGGAAAAAAAATATGAAAATCATCTGAATAAATGTCTAGGTATTCAGATGCTCATAAAGTAACTCACAATGTTCATTAGGGGCAAGCCTAAGCAACACACTTTCAACCAAATGTTTAGCTTTTTCAGAAAAACACACATCGACTTAGGTCTAACATGTTTCCTTGTTTAAGAGTCAGGAGTACTTACAGTTCAGTACAATCTTGTTCCTATTAATGCAGAAACCCGCCTAATTTCACAACATTGGCTACAACTTCCGTAATACCTGTTGATTTAAATGCATTTATACTCGGGGTAAGTCTTATACTAATATCTAAAAGAAGACCTGAAATCAGTGTCTCTCTGCAACCTTATCAATTCTGTAATGCCCATTGGTTCAGATGGAACTTAATATTGCCTTCTTTGCAAAAGTTGTTGGAGATAATGGCACTGCTGAACGGTTCCTGGAAAATGCTGATCTTAGAAAGAAGGCAATGGACTCTGTTTTCTGGAATGCAAACATGAAACAATGGCTTGACTACTGGCTCGAAAATACATGTGAGGTATTTCCTGGAACCACGTGTATTAATCTACCAGTAGATGAGGGTTCTTCTGACTGTGCATTTGATACTTTTAGGAGGTTCATGTTTGGAAAAACGGGCGCCAGAATAAAAATGTATTTGCTTCCAATTTTGTTCCTTTGTGGATGAAACCATTTTATTCAGGTATGCTTTATGTGTTAACATATCAACTTTACTAACGAGTAATGAGAAAATTTAAGTACGTAAGCAGTTATCGCGATCATTGTGGTATCAGTTAAGTATTGGGGTTCAATCCTTATTGTAAATCATCAAGCTTGAACTTCATTCACACGAGGTTACCTTGAACACATTTATTCACGAAGAACTAGGCTCTTAAGATCATTTTCGGAAGTGTGGACAATTACACCGTTATAGACTTCTATCTCATCAGTTATGCTGTCCAATTATAGGTTAATAAGTGGCCCTACTGGTGCCAAATGCCAAATTTTAAAGTAACGTAGATTTCTAAGTGCTTACATTGAATAGTTGATCTCTGAACATGTGGCTAGATTTCTAAAGAGGTTGATTAGCATGTGATTTTATGAAATATTGCTAAAAGTCTGTTAAGCAGTGACAGTTTATTTTCATTGGTGTCATGTTAATTCAAATCTGTTTTTGCTGAATATAAAACTTTAGCACCACCAGGCAATGGCTAAATTGTTTTGAACTTGGGTGATATTGATCACTATGATGAGTTTACCTTTGTGAAACATAGAAGAAAAAACATTTTCCTGCATTTTAAGTTGATTACTAAATATGTTTTAATGTTTATCAAGACACTTCACTTGTGGCTAGTGTCGTTGAAAGTCTCAAAACTTCCAACCTTGTCCGTGCCGCTGGAGTTGCAACTTCTTTGACTGATTCAGGACAACAGTGGTAAGTAATATAAGCAGGGTGAGACTGGGTAAGACAGGTAAAATGTTTCACTTATCAATGATCCTTACATACTTGCAATAGGGACTTTCCAAATGGTTGGGCGCCGCTTCAACACATGCTAGTGGAAGGCCTTCTAAAATCTGGGTCGCAAGAAGCAAGGTCATTGGCTGAAGAAATTGCCACCAGATGGGTCACAAGCAATTATATCGTTTACAAGAAAACGGGCTTAATGCATGAAAAACTTGACGTTGAGCATTGTGGAGAATTTGGAGGTGGAGGCGAATACGTGCCCCAGGTATTACTATTTACAATTATGTTTTTCGTCAAGGGAAACGTTTGAGAAAAATATAATCTGACTTGGTTGACTGGAAGAAATTTGACTAGTGACATTTTCAGTATGGATGTTATTTTAGACTGAATGTTAGAAATTTTCTGTACGGACTTGTTATATGACTTATTTCAGAGAGAAAACAAGTAAATGACGTCTCTACCATCTTCGTGTTCCACATCAATCTGATTGGGTTGTTTTGCAATGCAGACTGGTTTTGGGTGGTCAAATGGTGTTGTGTTGGCATTCTTGGAGGAGTTTGGATGGCCTGAAGATCGGAACATAGAATGCTGATGTGCTCAGAAATTGAAAGGTGGACAAAAAATTATGCTGCAATAATGTACTTGTACGAGATATTTGCATGAGCGGGTGAAGAAAACTGGGTGAATAAATTCGTGAATAATTTTTTTTAATATAAAACTATATATTAGCTTTAAATTTTGTCAGTTTGGTTCAAATTTTTAATATAAAAGTAGTTAACCAAAATTATAAACAACTATGATTACAAGATTGTAGTTGGGCTTGATATCGTGTTACAGCAATAAGGCTACGCTTTTGCTTCTTTTGCTTCCTGCACCCCATCACTAATTTTAGTTCCTTTCCTGCCCTTATTTCTTTTATTTGAATAATATATAACGATGGGACAATAGAAGTGTGGGGTTTTGCTGCAGCGATGGTGGTGAATTCCTGTGGAGGTGGTGGGCATTTGCGTTTATGAGGTACGCTAAGAAAATTTTGACTACCGGATATTCTTTTCCGCTTTGTGATGAGGAAAAATATTTTCATTAAGAGGTTTTCGTTGTACATCTGACCGACTAGAGCCAAAAGTTTCTATTGACATGATTCTAACGATATATTAAATGGAAATGATTTTTTATCGAAGGTATTTTTGTAAAATAAATATATATGGTGTGGTAACGTAAGAAAGGGTTGACACAAACATGGGCCTATTGTTTAATGCAACTCGCGATGCCCATCATCAAACCTCAGAAGTCACAGCACTGAATTTAAAAGACGTAACAAATAAATAAATAAGCAACGAAGGAATCAAACTTGAAAAGGTTCGAGAGTCTCTTCTTCCATCTGTTTGCAAATTCATTAATCTTTGACGATAAAAACGATCTGGTGATACTATCTATATTTACAACAAAATATGGTGTGTATGATGTAATGGTATTTAATATTTTAGTAGTAGTTGTCAGGATTCAGGTGGTAAGTTATATTTTATTGAAAATATTTTGTACTGTTCTGGTTTTTTTATTTCTCGTGGGTGCTACGAAATACACTTTGAATCTGCAGGAACCAACTTAATTGGTCAATATATAGTGTGACCCCACTTTGGCACTAGTTTCATTTTATTTTTTCAATCCAAGACACTGCGTGTACCACATCCAAGAAATGAATAAGGTTATTTTTGTTACATAAAAGTGGTTACTTTTTAATGTTTCCGTTAACTTTCTCCGTTTGGGTTCACGAGTCAGAAAAACTTCGTTTGCGTTTCTGGCATGTGTCACCAACCATTCTCCCTTTCCTTTTACTTTTTTGGCATATGTTTGTGGAGATTTGCCCAACCTTAACTCACCAATCAACAAATGTCAGCTATTATTCGGTAATCAATCAAGGAATAGATTATACATTAAACAAACTCGGTGGATGGATGATTAGCATCACTAAATCATTTTATGGTTTATTTATGCTGATTAAGAAATTTCATAAACTTATTCCCAAAACCAAGGATGGGGGTCCTCCAAGATTCGACTCAAAACCCATGAAAGAGTGGCAATCATTGAAGAATTCTTGCATTCAAATGACTCCACTCAATAATTAAAACAAGCCAAATTAATGTGTTGTTTATGGGGTCTTTTATTATTATACATTTAGCCACCCTAGAATGAGTGAGTGAGTGGAAAGTAATTGCTCCAAATACCACAATTTAATATGTGATTTAGTTAATGGATTTTGCTTCTCCGGACTCGAGTCCCACAATTGATTGGTCAAACGAAGATGGCTACGAATCACTAATGACCCAAAGTAGTGCATAAGGAGATCGTAGACATATGTGATTCATGATTGTGGCATATTAAATAATGCACATCAAATCTAGGGTTTGATAGCATGCCTTGTGTTTATATGAGGAGACAAATCCAAGAGAAAGCCACTTTTAGCCACAACTAAACAACTTCTAACCCAGGTTTTAATCCTTTTTTAACTATCATATACTTTTGTCTCACCATTTTTTTACCCATTACCTCTGAAAACAATTCCATGGTTTTTATGATATTACATGCGTAGCCTAGTTCATATCGCATTCTATGGTAAATATATATAATGGGTCCTTTTAGCTCACAATTATTTTATGATCACACATTGTATCAGCAGGTTTTATGTGTTCATTGTACACAATGATGATAGCCAAACGTCAAATGCATGCTTTCGTGTTGCTCAAATTTATATCCATGGTCAAATCAGTCTGCAAAACAATGCATATTTTAAGTGAGTCGACTATGATTCATGTTGTTACATATGAACTCGATATATTAAATAGGTTTAACTCTAATTTTTCCTTCTATGACTTTTTTTCTATTCCATCAATCATTTCAAAATATTAGATCCACAACTCCCAAGTTATGTAATACTAGTAAACAATTCATGGATAGAAGTGGAAGAAAGTTTGCAATTACTCGTGAATTAAGCACATACTCTCTCTCTCTCGTACATTGACTCAATAAACTAATACTATTGGTTAGGGATGGCAACGGGTCGGGTCGGGCACGGATAGTGCCTACCCGCAATCCGACCCGACAAAAAAAAATCCACCCGCTATCCGACCCGCTACCCGCACGGATATCCGCTTAAAAAATATCCGCGGATATTTTAAAACTCGCGGATATCCGTGGATACCCGCGGATACCCCACAAATATTTAAAAAAATATATTTTTATAAAATATTATAATAAAATTTAAAGAAAATTACAAAAAATATATAATATATAATATATATTAAATTAAATATAAATTAAAATTTAATTTTAATTATATTTAACTTTATAAAATATAAATTAATGTTAATTTTAATTAAATTTAACGTAATAAAATATAAATTAAATTTTTGTTTTTATTTTTTGCGGGTAGCGGATATCCGCAGGTACGGATAGTATAATACCCACACCCGACCCGTTTATAAGCGGGTATTAAAAAACCCGCTACCCGCAACCCGCGGGTAGTAAATATCCGCGGGTACCAACTATCCGTCGCGGATTTTATCCGCGGATATCCGCGGGCGCGGTTTTTTTTGCCATCCCTACTATTGGTGTTAAAACATAGTGATCACCATTTAAATTATTTTTTATGCAATAACTTTTCTAATTGATAGTAATTAAAAGATGAAACTTACAACAAAAATTTTGCTAAAGTGGACACTGACTGGATTAATCTATTTACAAAAGATTAAGTACATGAAGAAGAGTATAAAACTTGCTTCTTTAAATAACTAGACTTCATCTCAAATTTGAATTTATTTATAAATTAGATTTTAGATTAATTTATAATTATTTATAATAAATTAATAAAATTTAGAGATCAATTGAGACACTAATTCATAAATTATTTATATTTTTTGTTTATAATAAAACAATTTAAAATATCAATAATTTTTAATTTGTAAAATAGTGTTTAACTTAGTTAATATAATGATTAAATTTTTTATCTTTAAATTTAATTATTATTGTGATTTTTTTTGGTAAGTGTAAGTTTTTTTCAACCTCATTTTTTTCTTCTAAAGATTTATATTAATAAGATTAATATCCATTAAAATCATTTTGAAATATATTATCAAAATTTTCACATTATAATACATTACAACTGCAAAATTTATAATATTTTTTAATTGCTCACCACCTTAAAATCTTTTTTTGAGAAATCATGTATATAAGTCATAAGATTAAGATTTAAATGTTGTAAAACTTCCCAAGTGTTTTATACTGGCGTAACATAAAAAAATAAAACCTTACATGACATAAATAAAAAATTATTCTTTTAACTTGAAAATTATGAGAATATATATAAGGTCTGTATATTTGAATAATGTTTTTCAAGAAATCCTAACAAATAATAATATAATGGAATGAAACCACAAAAAATAGAGAGATGTTTGTTATAATCTACTTTCACACCTTACATTAAATAATTTATATACACATTATGTATTAGAGAAAAAAGAAAAAAATGAGTACAATAAAAAGTTGTTTAATTATTTTATTCTAATACAAAATATTATACTTTTAGTTTCTATAAAATAATCCTTAGGAAAAAAAAAAGGAAGCAAGGGTGTAATATAAATTATTTGACGTACTTACTTAGATTCTTGTGCATTGTTTATCTCTCTTCCCAATTCCTTGCATTTACTATGTTTTATTTTATTAATCAACCGACAACATCCATTACTCACGTCCTTTGCTCTTTCGTTCTTCCTTTCTATCTACATACATTCTTACTCTTATGTATTTTTATTAAATATTTTATAAATCAGAATAAAAACTGATTTCAAGTATAATTATGTAGTGAAAATAACTCAATTTTTATAATCAAATATTATTATATGATAAAAATACATAATATTTATAAATATTTATTACTTGTAAGTAAGTAAATATTTTTAATATTCATTTATAAATATATTGAGGTAGATATTATAGTATTTATACTTAAAAAAAAGTAACGAATAACAAAATAAATAAAGAATGGTATTTTTTTCGAGTCAGACTCTTAAAACCCCGTGTTAGTGGAACATAGGGTAGGTGCAAGAGTTTATGAAATTCAGAAGAAGATAGGTCTAGACTACAGAGTGGACGATCGGTTTTGACGGTAGTAAATAAGTTAAGTTTTCAAATTTTCGTGTCACTTTTTTGCATGCATCCTTCATTTTTAACCTTTTGAGTTTTTCATTTTCTCCTCCTTCTCTCTACAATCTTCTTCTTTTCTCTACAAAATCTTATCATTTTCTTCTTCCGATCATCATTCAGGCATCGCCTGAGTCTTCCTGGAGTTAAGGGTTTCAAGTTGCACCAATCAAGTTGTTGGTTTGAACTGGTTAACACGATTGTTTCTGTCACATGCAACCCCATATTCTGGTTGCATGAGATTATCATCTTCTTCTATAAAATTCTGATAGCAATTCTGGTCTTTTATTTGGTCTAGTTTCGTAATCGGGGAACTCTAAGTGTATAAGATTATTAGTGGTGAACCAAATACTGCAACCGTGAGCGTTTGGCTGAGTTTAGAGGTAAGAGAAGCTTGTAATTTAATTATGATTCTCTGATGATGAATGGTTGCATGTTTGAATGATGATCTGTATAGTTATTTGATTGATCTGAACTATCCATGTTAATGTATGTTCGTTGGTATGCAACGATGTTTTATAAATGGTGTGAACTGGGTAGGAATAGGGTTTGATCTTAAAATATGCAGTATTCTATGCAATTCTGTAATTGTCACCGAGAGTCATTCTTGACCGTTTGATTTTTCCTTTGGGCATTCAGTCGAGACTGGATTCTTCTTCTGTAGAGAATTTCAATTAATGACCGATCGATTTTTCTATTAGTATACTTGTAAATAAGCGTTATGTCTACGTATATTTTCCTATTTATACTTCGTAATCAGTCTAGTTAAGGTATTCAATAATACTTAAGTCTTAGATATTATATTTATCCTTTGTTGAAAATAAATGTTAGGTAATTGTATTTAGAATATATTTTTTCATTTTGTATAAGCTCAGTAGTGCTTGGTGTTGAACCAAGCACTTGGTCTCAGTAGTGCCCGGTCTCGTCATAATACTCAATTATGTACTATTTTTGAAATTAAGAGTGTTCGGCCCAACTCAATAGTGTTCGGTCAAAGCTTGTAATGTTCGGTTTAAGCTCTTAGGTTTCGGTTAAAAGCTTTCAGATTTTTGGTTAGGTCTAATTATAGGACTAAATAAATTCTTTGGGTTCTGTCTAATAAAGATCGTTCGGTCATAACTGTTGAGTATCTAGTAAACATTCTGTATTACCATAAGTGTTCGGCTTCTGACGAGTCTTACCTAGTATGGACCGTTCAGTCTTGTTCTGTGGATAAGTGAAAGACCGCTCGATTTTACACTAAGTGTTCGGTTATGGTAGTCTAAAAAGTATTCTCTTGTTCGGTCTTGCTTCTAAGATGGAGGTTATTTCTTTCAGTTCTGTTCTAGGATGGGATATTGTTTTCTGGGTTTAGTTTGAATGTATTTATGATGAAGTATGATGGTATTTAAAATGTGATATGAATTGAAATGTATGGATATGAAAGAGTATTCCAAGGAGGAATATCTCATGGTTGGATATTGGAATGGTAGAGTATGAATGTGGTTATGCTTAGTTGACGTTTATCCTGATATTATGTGATTACTCATTCTCAAGTAGAGAGGAGTAAGCATGTGTGAGAATGGCAGAAGGTCCTAATGCATAAGGTGAACTTGGGCAGAACGGACTAACCTCGGGTGGCAGTTGTTGAGGGCATCCCAGCTACTACATCACTCGGGTGCACAAACGTCGTAGCTACACAAAATTCATACAGTCTGGATAATCAGAGTAAAGTGGTCGGTCATTGCATGCATTGTTGTATGGTTATGGTTGGAAATGTATGATTGGTTGTTTCATGATTGACCTATCGGTTTATATCAGATTTATGTGAATTATATGTTTTACTGAATTAATTAAATTACATAAGCTTACCATACTTTCCTATCTTGTCATGTTGTCCGTCCGATTATCTTCCTGTTGCAATGATCATCCTATGCATGTGAGCAAAAGGGGACGAGTGTTTACCGGAAGAGGCTTTGGAAGAAGTGGAAGTTAAAGCTGAACCATAGGACCGTCGGTGTAAGCTTAGTTTTGGAACCGTTTGGTTTAGGCTTTCATTTTGTAAAGTTTAAATTCTAGAGTATGGTTGTAAGGTTGTTCGGCCATAAACATACATCTTTTCTCTCAAAACTAAACTGTAATATTGTAAATTGTGAGTATTCTATGATATGGTGTTATACCGTATTTTTGAGATGTTACAAAGTTGTAAAAGAAAAATTAAAAACACTCTTATCATTAATAGCATAGAATATTTTTTATATTTTACATAACTAGTATTTTTATTTTTTAAAATAAAGAAAATATTTACTTTTCGACATCATTTGATAAACTTTAAGATTATACAAGTTTTTGTATGATGTAAAAAATTGCATTGATCGGAAAAAAATTGGATTCCTGTGTGAAAGAGAAGCAATGAATGATGGTGTAAAAAGGTGAGTGCATTGATTTAACATGCATTGTGCATTGTGTGAAAGAGAAGTCAATGGGATCCTATCTCTCTCTTCACACACATCATCACTCACGATGTGAGAGAGAAAGATGCCCCTAGATAAGGGTGAGCTTTAAGAACATAGATTTTTTTTAGAAAGAATAAAAATATTAGAGTAAATAAATAAATATGCAAGATTAATTAAAAAATGTTGAAACATTATATTTAATCACATTCATAATAATTTTCTTATATTACTTTTGTCCTTATACTATTTATTAAATTGTATTATTTTAAACTATTTTTTCATTTTATATTTACACTTTTGTAAATTTTAGTGAGAAGAATGAAAATAAAAAGGAAGAAAAACAACATGGATGATGAGACTCTGAAATCATAAAAGAAAAATTTTGGTTTAAGTGAAAAATATGTACATTGATAGATAAATAATAAGATAATCTTAGTGAATAATTTATGATGAGAAATATATTTAATCTTTTTTATAATTATGTTAAAGACGAGTTTGATTAATGAATGTCTTAAAGTACATATTAAAAGAAAGTTTAATGTCTCAATAGGTCCCTATTTTTGTTTAGAATTTGAAATAGGTCTCTTTATTTTTTGGCGTCTCAATTGGATCCTTATTTTTGTTAATTTGATGCAAATAAATCATTTTCGTCAATTTCATCAAACGGCGTTAATGAATGTGTGACGTGGCCTTACACGTGTCAATACTGTCCTCAGGCCACGTCACACATTCATTAACGCCGTTTGATGAAATTGACGGAAGGATTTATTTGCATCAAATTAACAAAAATAAGGACCCAATTGAGACGCCAAAAAATAAAAGGACCTATTTCAAATTCTGAACAAAAATAGGAACTCATTGAAAAATTAAACCTTAAAAGAAAGTATTAAAATATACATAAAAATTTCACAAAACAGGGCATTTCTTCTATCTTAATAAAGAAAAGTTCTTTTAGTTTCATACTCTGTAGTATAAGACACCAGTTAAGATTTGGTATAATTAAAGTGTAACTATAGTTTTTATAATAATTTTTTTTCTAACTTATTTTTCGCTTTATCTTTGCATACATGATCACTTTTTAAGTTTTATATTTCTCTCTTAAAATATATAATTTATTGAATAATAAAGAGTGTACGGGTATGACTTTGGTTCTTAAAAGATGGGTATAATGATAACCAGATTAGCCATGGTGACGAGTAGTGCCAAGAAATAAAAAGCACTATATCTCATCGGTGTCTTTCCCTGGCACACACATTGATTCCATAAAAAATGTAATTATTCTCATTTTTATTTATATAAAAATATATTTTATTATATGATTGATTCATCAGTCATAAATTAAATTTAAATTATAAATAAAACATGAATAAACACTACCAGAACCAAACAATCAAACTATTTGATTAAACAATCGAGCAGTTTGATTGATTAATTAGTGGTAAAACAATGTTGTAAAATATAATTATTTACTCTGAACTTAGATTATTATTATTACTATAAAGTCACATTATATATAACATTTAGATTAAGAGAAATAAGGTATACTATTTTTATTGTATATAATACATGCGTGAAAAATGTGTAGTCTGTATGTAGTACTTTGTGTTTCTTTTTCCTTTTTTTTTCTTCCCAAGTTTTCCCTCTTTCTGTAGTCTACCTTCAACTGTGAGTAATAAATAAATATATTTATATATATATATATTCTTTTTCGTTTGTGCTGTATACTCTTTAACCAATCTGTTTGTGACAGTATCAATATCACGCTCACGCCTCTTTTCCTTTCCTCTTTATCATTCCCCTCTCACTTTTCTTTCTTTTTATTTTCCTCACCACGTACGCCAAACCTGTGTCGTTTCTCTCTTTCTCTCTCACAGCCTTTCATTGACATTAATGCAGAGCTGTATATTGCAGTAGCAGCATCTGCAAAACCTGACAGTGAAAAAGAGTAACACCTTTTTTTACAGTACAACCCAAAGTCAAGTCCTGAACCCCTCCTTTTTCTCTGTCATCAGAAAAACAGCCACAACCAGAATAATAAGAAGAATCACAACAAGAATTTTATTTAATTTCCCAATATTATACGAAAACTCTTCGCTCGCTCAGTCAAGACAAGAGTAACGTCCACTCAAACATTCACTCCAAATCCAACCACACGCCCTCCATATACTTCATTTCTCAATACTAAACATGATCGACACTCTTAGATACCTTCTCGGCTCCGCCGGTCCAAGCGGCTTCGGCTCCAAATCCACCGCCGAACAAGTCACGGAAAACCGCGCCGATCTCCGCTGCCTCACCGCCATCATCACCGGTAAATTATTTTCACAACTACTTTTAATTATTAATATATTCTCGAAGTGTTTATGAAAATTATATACGATGTTATTATCAGGTGCTACGTCTGGAATCGGAGCTGAAACGGCGCGTGTGTTAGCGAAACGTGGAGCGAGGCTGATTCTGCCGGCGCGTAGCTTGAAAGCTGCCGAAGACGCAAAAGCGCGTATATTATCAGAGTGTCCTGATTCGGAGATCATTGTTATGGCTCTTGAGCTAAGCTCTCTCAATTCGGTTAGAAGCTTCGTAAATCAGTTCCACACTCTCGGTTTGCCTCTCCATCTTCTCATGTATGTGAAACAATAATCGTATCATGCTTCAATTATTTTATTTCCATTTTTTTCTAACCTCAAAAGAAAGAAAAAAAAATCGAGATTATTACCAGGATTCTCATCCGTGAATTTTGATGAATATTAGAAACAACGCCGGAAAGTTTGCTCATGAACACGCTGTATCGGAAGACGGAGTTGAAATGACCTTCGCCACTAATTACCTAGGTGAGAAATTAACTAAATTAACGATTAATTAAAGTAAAAAGTACTCGTGTGATTAATTAAGAAATAATTAATTGCAGTAATGTAAGATTAATTAATTAATGAGTTAAGGAAATGCTTTTGTTAGGTCATTTTTTGTTGACAAAGTTGTTGCTGAAGACGATGGCTGAAACGGCGAAGGAGACGGGAGTGCAGGGTCGGATAGTGAACGTGTCGTCCAGCATCCACGGGTGGTTTTCCGGCGATGCTGTTTCGTATCTGGCTCTTATAAGCCGTAACAAAAGGTGGCAATAACAACAACAACACGAGTGTGTTGTTGTGAGTTGTGACAATCATTTTTAGTTTCTTGCTAACAATACAGTGTTTTTTGAAATTAAAAAAAAAATAGTCAATCTAAGTTGAAATGATGTGAACGTGATGTATACGTGTTTGTGAAACACTGCGCGCATCTTTGGACTGAAATTTGTCTCGTGTCCCCCAGCCATTACGACGCCACACGTGCTTATGCTCTTTCCAAGCTCGCCAACGTTTTCCACACTAAGGAGCTTGCACGTAGACTCCAGGTAGAACACACACTTGCTATGTTCATAATCATTCCGCATTTAATATATTAATTCACATGCAATGCAATATCTGTCTATGATCCTATCCATCTAAAAAAGTCACATTTGTTTGTTTCCCTACTCAGTAATCATGTTTTTCCCAGGAATTGGATTCGTTTAACCCCGTTCTTGCTTCTTGATTGGTTTATAACATATTTTATTTGTTTGACACAGTATAATATTAATAAATTAAATGATTTCTGCAGCAAACGGGGGCCAACGTGACTGTTAACTGTGTTCATCCTGGGATTGTGAGAACCAGACTCACTAGGGAGCGTGAGGGTTTACTCACAGGTTGGAACCAAACAAACAATCCAATCTTGCTTTGCTGTTTTTTTTTTCCCTTTTTCTTTTTTACGGGTGATGGATTTAGCTTCTATTTTTTGTATGACGATGTTCATTGATTTTTGCATTTTCCCTTTCATGTTCTAAAATAAATTTGCAGATTTAGTGTTCTTTTTGGCTTCCAAGCTCCTAAAGACCATTCCTCAGGTAATTCAAAATAGTGTACGCATGCATCATGACTCATTATTGCCTATCGTCTCTGTCCTTCCTAATGAGATGTTTTTCTAACGACAATTGAAAATGTAAATTATTAAGTAGTTTAATTCTTGAATACAAGTATGTTTTTTGTCATCGTCTTTAACTCTCTTGTGCTGATTTCTTGCAACGCGAATAAAAATGTAGGCAGCTGCCACAACATGTTATGTGGCAACTCATCCGAGGCTGTCCGATGTCTCCGGCAAATACTTTGCTGACTGTAACGAAACTTCAACCTCAAAATTGGGATCCAACCTAGCGGAAGCCACAAGGTTATGGGCCACTTCTGAATTCATGATTTCTAGGGGTCCAAAGGCTGCCTTTGACCTACTCAAGCACCTTGAATTTTGAAGTTTCTTGGACACTGCAACACAAACACACACGTAAGTCTGGAGAGAGAGCAACCCTAATACTGTTTTACTCTCTCTCGATAGAGTCAAGATAATGATAGGAAGGGTTAACTTTGCACATATGATCTTGATATATATCTAGGGTATAATATAATTAAATATGTCATGTATAATTATTTTGATCATCTCTTAGGCTAAACAATAGGAAACTTGCTGGTTTTATTTTATTATTGGAAGCAAAAGTCTAAAATATATGATTGCTTGAGATGCTAGTTAGATTGGGTAGCCATGATGATACAATGATTATGGAGCTTGGGTTATGTTAAACTTGGATCTTAGCTAGATTAGAAATGAAAGTGCCAGGAAAACTCTAATTGTACATATTGTTTATTTATTGCTTTGTTTCTGGGATGTAGCTGTACTTGTGTATCTGGGGATAATACAAAATTATACGAGAAAGTTCGATTGGAGTTATCATAAGTGGACAACAGAACTTGTAAATAGAAGAAAACAAGTAAATAAGAGAACGAGAACATGGGGTCGGGTTGCCCCATGTGGTGGTTGTTCTTCGAAGAGTATCTTTCTCTCATGGTATTTGCGTGGGACCTACTAACATGCTCCCCGTGGAAGCGAGAGCGTGCTTTTGAAGAAAAATAATTTCCCAACTACATTTTTGGTTAAACTAATCATAGCAATCCATGGTCGAGTGATTGGTCACTCGTGCTATTCAACAAATCAATTTAGACCATTACACCAATAATATCATATTGTTTAAAAAAGTCTTTGTTAAACTACCAATTATCTGAAGACATGTTATTCATTTTATAAAAGTTTTGTATGAATTAGTGTAAAATTTAATAACAATGTACTCACTATAATCACTTATATGATTTTTATTATATAATCAGTTCTTTTCATATATGATAAATTTCTTGATTATTTCAACAATTAAAAGCTATATTTCAAGTTACTTTAATGATATACAGTTTTTCCTTCTCTTTTTTTTTTTATCATGTCATCCCATCCTATAATCTTTTGCCTTTTTCTTTTTCATTTCTCTTTATTGTACAAACTTTTGGGTATTAAAATTGTGTAAGTACAATTTGTCCTATTTAAAAATTAGAATGAAATCTTTAATTATAAATTTGTAATGTTGATTTAACAATTTTTTTACTATCTCATATTGTTATATTTTACATAACTTTTAAAGATTTAGTCTCAAATACTAAAATTGTTTGATTTGTATCATCATGTGGTAACGTAGGTTCCAAGAAATGATTTGGTGATGTTATGAAGATCATAATAGATTAAAGTTTATTGTTAAACAATGGAATAAATGCATGATCAGTTTACATAATGATAGAATATAGAATATAAGACTTTATGATGATGTACTAGAAATAAGAATCCTTGCAACTGCTAAGTCGGCAACTCTTGGGTTTTGTAATTCATATTTTGGAAGGTGGATTAAGTAGGAGGTGGATCCGTGCCTTGGCGAAAATCTTCTTAGGAAACAAATCAAAATATAGAAAAAGTTGTAGCGGTTGGTATTAGGAATTCTAAACATATTGGCATGGGATTTTTTTTTTTTGGGTGAGTGATCTTTATCACTTTATCAACTCATTATTATCTTATAACTTTTCAATTTTATTATTAGTTCGCGCGTCACTTCATAAGTTATTATTATTATTTTATTTCCTTTTTATCCATTATACTTTTTATCGCATTTTTCCCACGGTGCTTTAAATGAATTTTCTTTTTCAATTGTTTCATTTAATATTAGACTGCTTATTTTAATAAAATTACCCTTTAACGCCTTTATTAAAAAAAAATGTTTGCTTAAATGACAACGAGACCGTTTCATTATTGCACATCAATTTTTTTAAAAAAATTTCTCTCTCATTCCTAATATAAATTCAATGAATATAAAATTGTTGTTTCATCTCTACGAATATACATTACTAGTAATTTCTTTTACTGTTTCAGTATTAATTAATTAATATAAAATAATAAAAACCTTGTAAAAGAAATATAATATTATTAAATATTTAATATTAAAATGATATATTTTTCTTTCTTCACTATCAAACACTTAAAAAAAGTTATAATTGTATGCATTTTAAATTAAAATACCAAATAAAAATTCATAAAACCAAAACATATATTAATTTTGCAAAATACCTTGGATATGCAAATTAATTTCATGATAAGCCAAACAATTAGAAAGTACACAAAAATATAATATATGTAGGTAAAAGATTAAAATATATATATATATATATATATATATATATATATATATATATATATATATATATATATATATATATATATATATATATATATATATATATATATAAGATTTGTTTTGGCAACCAATTTTATAATTTCTTTTACCAAACATTTACATATAATTAGGTTTATTGTTTTTAACTAAAAAAATTGAATTTTCAACTTTCAATTAAATTATTAATTATTTCTATCAAACATAATCGAAAGATGCAGTTGTCTACTGTTCTACTAAGGCTATAATATATAGAAAGTAACGCCCAGAAAAATGCTATCATAATAAGAAAGTACATAATGATATAGATATATATAAAAGATTTGAAGTTTCTAAAATATAAAATATACAGCACCAAACTTTTAATATAATATACTAATTATTTATTTAAAAGTCAGTCTGTTTTTATCGAAACGTTATAACATACAGCAAAACACATAAGACTGAGTTTTATTAAGCAAAATATTACTTCTTCTTATTTATAAACAAAATATTGTAATGTATAACCATTGTTATCCTATTATTATACATACAAATGTTAATAATCACATATCACATCATTATGAAATGTAAGGTGTGACTCTAAACTACGATAAACTAATATTATTATATACTGGACATTTAATACTTTCATTTTTTATTAATTTTTATCTTAAAAACTATTCTTTATCTTATTTAAAATATTACAGTTTCAAAGTCACCATCTATCAAATGTCATATGTAACACTAATATATACATTTTCTTTCCATTATGGAATTAAGTGAATAAGATGATATATTTTTTTCCCAATGAATAGATATAGGAAATCTAACCATATCCTCTTTTGTGTGCATGATCCGAACCTGCCTGTTTCTTTATGATTGAAAGAAGAACTTCAATTCAAAGCACCAAACCACATGGCTGAGCTCACAAAAAATATCTAATAATATTCTATTTCATAACTATCATAATAATAAATAAATAAATAAATAAAATCTAAACAAATTAAGACCCTTGAAAAGGGAAATTAGTAATTTTTGAAAAAATAAAATTCCTTGGCAGGTTTTGATTTGGTATAACTTATTTTTAGATAAGAATTATGCTTGAACTTATCCGATTCAAGTCGGGATTTAAGTAATTCACACAAAATTAACGTCAAATGAATAAATGAATAAACTAAAATGTTTATAAATTTTTTGGCTTGTGAAGAACAACATCTATAACGTATAACTTACACATGCTAGGAATAATAATTGTCACCAAATGATTTTTCCTAAAATAATATCAATCTATTAAGTTATATTATTATTATTAGTATTAGTATTAGTATTATTGTTATCATCATCTTCTGTAAATATCAATATTGATGCAAATTTGAAAAAAAAATTATGAAAGCATAAATAATATTAAAATGAATAAATTTAAATATTTCTCAAAACTTGTGGAAGGTAAAGTATCCACTTGGATGATTATGTTATGTTGGATTTGGCACTTCATCGAATGACTGATCCAATTCTGATAGCGTTATCCACATGATATCTTATGATAGGAACAAAACCTTTCATCAAACTCTTCTGGCCCACTTTTTTATGGTCCAACATGGCCCAATTTTAGATATTTATTGCATCCAGCTTTTCTATGCATATCATTTAATCACTAATTTGGGCAATTAATTAATGATCTAATAACTAAATTTTGGTTGGGAAGGAAGAATCCATTGAAAATCAATCCTAATACTTTTTTTTCTAAAGCGCCTAAAAATAATTATAAATTCAAAAGCTTTGCTTTAATTTTATTTAATACTTTATTAATTATAAATAGTTATCACATTGCATTGTTGCTTTGGTGTAGGTTGGTTCCAAAGAGCCTTGCACATCATTTTCTAATTTATTAAATGATAGTCAATTAGTCTAACTCTTTGCAAAGAATTGCATATTTCATATTAAGTAATTCACATTATATTTTTTATTTGGTTCGGAATTATTAAGAAAAAAATAGTCGCATAAAACAAATTTGCATTGTATTACTTAATTTTAAACTACCATATATGATCTGAGGTTTTTATAAGAATTTTTTAAGAAGTCACACTAATACTTATTTTTCATTTGTTAATAATATAATTCTTTAAATTAATAATAAAAATATTTTAAACTCAATTCTGAAATTAAAATTTCGGTAAAAAATTTTTAATTTTTAGTCCCACACAGTTTAGCATTAAAATTGGATATTAAGTGAAGTAAACATGAACTCATATATTCCAAGAATAAAGTTTATCAAATGAAACTAAATTTAAATATCTGAATTGTCAAGTACCATAAACTTTTTATTCACCACTGTCACAGTTGCAAGCAAGGTTTGAACTCAGAATGAAACGAATGCCACTTAGGTCATCTCAAGATAAAATCTTTTAATTTTTTGTGTTCCTTCTGAAAAAATTAGTATTTGGTTTGTTTGAGTTAATTGGAATAATGATAGTGATGATAACAAAGACTGCCACTATAGTTTCAGTGTGAGCATAAACAATAGGATAAACCATAAACTTTTAGATTAGGGCAA
Organism: Vigna umbellata; assembly: GCF_029865625.1. Taxonomy (NCBI): domain Eukaryota; kingdom Viridiplantae; phylum Streptophyta; class Magnoliopsida; order Fabales; family Fabaceae; genus Vigna; species Vigna umbellata. The sequence goes on along the minus strand of NC_142165.1, from coordinate 42,063,885 downwards.
TGTTGAATTCACAAGAATCTTTTATACTTATACCTTATAGAAAGTAAAACTAGTGGCTTAAAACAGTCTCATCCATTACTCTACATGCAATCGCTTTTTTATGCAACTGACATTTATAGAAAGTATAATAAGCTTGCAGTGGAAAACAACTATCACACAAGAATTTTATGCACATCAAAATGAAAACTACAAATGGTAGAGACCCAAAGGGATAAAAGGGTGATAAGATCGTTCGTTAAGCTTTTGTGACAGAAATTAATGTTAGAGACAGACTATTATCCCTATTATAACTTTTAAACCATTGATTCCTCAGAATCTTTTTTTGAACAATTTATTTTGTCTTCCAATACTCATCTAGATATAATAATGACATTTTTGTTCTATACGATGATTTTTCAAATAAAAATTAAGATAAATGATCAAGTTATAGGATAAAACAAAGACTACATCAGATAAAAATAAAAAATAAACATATATTTATATTCACATAAGATAACTATATATTTATATATACATAAGATAACTTTATTGATAAAAGACTTTTTAGAATGATATAAAAACAAATATATGAAGACTTGGTTCAAAATGAACAATATTTTTTCATTCTGGCTATTTATTTATACATGCACAAAGTCATTTTGCATTTCCTGAATTCAGGTTCTGTAAGCAAAAATTCTTGTATAAATTAAGATAGAACACAATCCTCTGTATATACACATGGTCATGAATTACAAATACTCGACTAGGACCATCAGCAAAAATGAAACTTACAATTCTCTTAACCAACAGTCCTTAAAAATTAAAGAATCATATAATTGATATTGACTTGGTATAAAGAATACTATCATGTGAAGGCAATCTCCAATCAGGTACTGAAGTATTGCCATGGCTGCTATACTACTAAACTTGAAAACAACGAAAATCTTTGCATTGTAGCAAATTCCACTGTATGCAAGAACCCTATATTGCTATGTGAGCATAGCAACTAACCTTGGAGTGCCCCAGAAAATGAGCCTAAACCTTGGTTTCAGCCACGAACAGGTAATCCATAATTCTGGTACACTCTTATGTATCCATCCCATCCTGCTGTCACAATTACTTGGCCCCACAAGTGGGAATTAGACATTCCCTTGCAAGCACTTCTCAAGAACTTGTACTCTGATTTACACATTGTAGGAGAAACCAGAGTTTGTGTTTGACATGAGTCCACAAGTGTCTCCTCAGGCCAAGTTGCAGAAACCTTTGGGATCCACTCTGACAGAAATCCCCGACTCAAGAAGAAACAATCCGGCGAAGGCAGCGAACACTTCTGATTTGCATCCCCTCCTAGTGATGGCGATAAGAGTGTTCCTGGGATTGACTCAATGCCACACCAAGGAACAGCGATTGCTGCGTTGTGGGAGAGAAAACTCTCTGAAGACCAAATTTTCTTTGCTTTGGAATTACTCCTATCATGGCCATTGTAATTCCAGATACATACATTCGAATCCTCACTTACGGAGATGATATGTTTCCCATCAGTGGTGAAGGAAGCATTCATCTGACCTGCACTTCTTAAGCCTGCAGGCAAAGAAGAGGAATAAGTAATAATTTATGTACTATATTTCCTAAATACAACAATGTAGTAGTGCTTGCTTCTGATGCTTAAAAAGGAAGAAATGTAGATGGGATTTCAGCTCTTTGAGTGTTTTTGGTGCTGTTCTCCAATTTGAATAGGAGCTCTACCTTGGTAACGTAAGTTGATATTTAATGCAAACCTTAATATGCAGATTAGTGATATAAAACTCTAACTTTTATTCCAGAACAGCACTACGAGTTTCTATGCATGTAAGCTTTGTCCTACTTAAAAAGATCTAGCAAGAGAGGAATCAGGCTTAGGGATGGGATGCACTTCAGAAAGAGTTTTCAGATAAGGAAAACATGTGGAAACCTACCCTTGAATTTGTAGATTATGTCATCTCCAGAAAGTATACAGACATGTGAATCAGCAGACGCAACCAATAATTTGCTTGGGTCAGTAGGTGAAAACTGCAAAAATTAATCATATATGATGTGATTAATGATCAGCATTCAATAATTTTGTATAGGGTGTCCTAGAAAAGCAATTTTCAAACTAGAAAAAGAGTGAGAGAAGTAAACAACCTGAAAGCCAGTGATCCTTTTCCCTGATGTCTTCTTCTTTCCTCGTAAACACAACTGAGCATCCAATTGCAGATGTTTATCTAGACAAGAGAATTCAACAATATGAAGATTGTTAAAAGCTGCTATTCATAATCCTTTGTGAGATCATTGGTTGTGGACTCTGTTCTATATACTACAGGCAGATTATAACATCAAAATAATCAAATAGTAATCCAAAGTTTGACCATATGCACATCGAACTCATAGTTTTTTGTCCAAACAGTGTAAGTTCATAATTTTATTGTATTTTTTTGTAAGAAAAGAGATGTATTAAGGCTGGGAGAAAAACACAACAAAGGGGAAGGAGGATAATTAATCCTTAAAAGGGATAAAAAAATAAAAGCACGTCCAGGAAAAAGGGACATCAACAAAATATGTTTATCCAATCCTCAATATAATGGAGCTACTCAAAGTAAAATTGACCTGCAGGCCTAAGAACAAGGCGTATATATACAGAACAAAGAGCAATATACAACTAATATCACTGACACTAAATGTACACATGAACCAACAAACCAATAACCTGAATATGCTTTCATGAAGCCATTTATGTTTCTCTGTTTAGGTGGCTAAAGATCACAATACGTGGAGATCCAAACAGTTATCGAGCCAAATACGTGCATACCTTGGATATCGTAGAAACGGCAATTGCCTGCCATGGTACCCACAATTGTGCCCTGGAAGAATAAAAGAAAACAAATTTGAGGAACAAAGCAGAACATATTTTCCTGCACAAATTTTCACCGTTAAATGTATAGTGAAACAGACCTTTCCATCAGGGCGGAAGCACACGGCTGTGACTATCTCTCTGATATCAATGTAATCACTAACCCTACTGTGAACAACTTCCCAGATGCGCACTTTTCCATCAATTGAGCCACTGATGAAAAAATTATCATTGATGGGGTTGAAATTGACGCATGTCACTGCATCAAAGGCAAAAGTAAGAAACCGTTATTCAGCAAAAATATGAAAAATTTAGAGAAACACATTACAGAACAACCAGTATTTTGCAAATCATGTATCAACATACATAACTACGCCAAGAGAATACAGACTCACCATAATTATTGTGTGGAAAAACTCTAAGACATCTATCAATTCCCACATGCCATAGGCGCACTGTCTTATCAACAGAGGATGACAGTAGAAACTGCAACATATAAAGAAGAATATAAACGACAGTAAGTTCAATTTCATAGAAAAGTAATATGCAAGTTTAAAGATAGCGCAAAATATAAGAAGATAAATAATAGGTTGCTTTCTATGGGAGAAACTAACCCCTCTTTTGGACCAAGCAAGGTCCAAAATGTCACCACTGTGACCTTGGAATTCGTGCAAAGGTTTTGCCGATATACGGAAGGTCCTTGGTGGCATAATCACACAGGTTGCTTCAGGGGATCTTCTCAACTTCTCCGTTTTGACTAATTTTTCTTTATCTACACCAAGGGGAGCAATACATGAAAAATTATTTATTTTGAAATATATATTTGATGGATCATTGTCCACAATGTCCAGTTCACTTGATCTCTCATCCTCAACCACCTTCCACACACGTACCATGCCATCTTCACCACCACTAGCCAGATACTTTCCATCAAGGCTGAATTTCATTGTCAAAATAACACCCTTATGTGCTTTAAACTCCTGTTCCGTGTAAAGGGAGGAAAGCTCCTTAAATCGCTTCCTATAAGAATGAACTCGAACTCTTTGTATCCCACTTCCATCCACTGAATCACAGTCTTTGCACTTAGTTTCATCAAGCCCGTGATTATTAACAAAACAAGCAATAGAATCCAGTTTCTTTAGCCAACCCCTCTTCATTTTTCTTTTTCCAACTCCCAACAACCTTGTGTTTTCAGCATCTCTCTGCAAATGTCTGCGAACCATCGATGAAGGCCCAGTATTTCTCTGAAACTCCTCCAAGCTAATCAATTGGTTCGAACCCAAAACACGCAGTGTACTAAGAGTTCCATCCTGACCCAGCTTATCCACAATATACTGTGTTCCATCATCCAAATTCCTTATCATACACGCCGAATTCTCGCGATTTTCTCGGGAACCGGAAGCCTCACCAGACAAGGAATCCAACACAATCTGGTTTGAGGTAGAGGGAAGACCCTCCTCAACAGCAAGAGAAGTCCTCAAAACCGCCCCACTTGTAGCAGTGATTCGGTCAATTCCACAAGGTTGATCTTGAAACTCCACTCCCTTCGTTGAATAATTCAAATCAGACTCCAAACCCAACCATCTCAAGAAATTCTGGCGTCTCTGCTTAACACTTCCAAGGTCCTTTGCCCAAACCTTGTGCCTAGTAACATGTCCGTTATTACCAGAACTAGATTCATCTGGCTCTGAACAATCCGAACCCCCATCAGAGACAGAGCACAATTCCTCACGAGTATCATAAAACTGATCCTCTCCCCCATCCATTTCCCACCTTTCCCCAATTCCCACGGCTAATCTCAAGCAGATTCCTTTCTTACGGAACAAACAATTCTGAAACGAACGGATGAGTTTTACTTCAATTGGGTGGAAAGGGTATCTGAAAGCACACAAATCAGGACCAGTTATGGCGAATCCAAGAGAGAAACAAAAGAGGAACTAGGAAAGAGAAGAAAAAAACATGGATTTTGGAGAATGAAACGTAGAAAAGAGAGAAGAAGCAGAGAGGAGAAGGAAAACATGGGATGTTTGCTGACCTTGGTTATCTTCAAAATTGGAGCTCGATCCAGAAATCGAAACAATTTTCATAGGGATCTTCGCTGTGTTTGTTTGTTCAGTCTGCACTGTGCATCCACAGGAATACCTACCCACACCCACCACTTTGTGGTACGGCAAAGAAGGTTAAAAACTGAAAAAATGAAAAAAACAATATTATAATTATTACCATTGTTTAGTTAAACTAAAAAACAATAATATTATCGGAGAATAGAAGAGAAGAGAAAGGAAAAAGATTGCCTCGTTGTGTGCGTGTCTAACATTGGAATGAATGAATGAATGATGAGTTTGGATTTTTTAGAAATTTACAAATTGACTGAGTCTACTCTTACTTCCTCACTTTCTTTGTTTTTCTCTCCAAACGAATCAGATACCTTTCTTTTCCACTTTCCTCTTCCTCCATTGCCTTCCAATGCTTCAACTTTTTTTCACCATCTCATTTTATTATTCTAATATTCCCTTTCTTCTCTGCCAATACAATTTTTTTTTCTTTATGAATATTTAAAATATCACTTCTCATATTCCAATTAACAAAAAAAGTTGAGTGAATTAAGAATTTGTAATAACAGCTGTGTAGTTATTAAACAAAAGTCAACTGGTAAGATTAATTGCATAATTTATTATATATATGCCTACTCTCATGAAAAAAACCAAATAAGTTATTTTGAACTGAAAAATAAAAACATATTTAAATTATAACTTATAATCTATTTGACTCTGAGTGAATAATAAATACATCATTTTTTTACTTTATATATTTATTTACTTTTAAAGAGTCAAATATTTTAAATGCAATTCTTAACTGTTATGTTTTATTTATTTTCATTGATCATCAGACAACACAATATAATATAACATCTATATATATTGTTTATATATAAAATATGATTATAACAATTTTTGAATATGATCAGAGAAAGATAAATTATTATAAACAAAATCTAATGTATTTGTTAGTACCAACAACTCAAAATATTTTCATTTACTTTAAGATTTACTTTAATTAATTATATTTATTATCACTTCCACTATAGATCAACACAAAAAGAATAACTTAAAGACGTATTAGAAGACTTTTGTTAATCACATTGTTTTCATAAATTAATATTTGATTTAAATTAAGAATTTGATATAATAGCATTGTTTGAGTGACTATTTCCTTAACAATAAACAATAAAAAAGATATTATTAGATTCTTCTTGCTCAAATTATGTAATGTGGTTTAAATAAGAATCCATATTCTTTCAATATTTTGTGAACGTTTAAGTGATAAACTCAAACAACAACTTGTTAAAAAAAAATTATGCAACAAAGTTATAACTCATTTAGGAACAAAAACTAACCATCTAACTATCTTATCAAGTTTAAGCATATTTTTTAAATTAGTGGAATGTATATTTATCAAAAATAGATTTAATTACTTATTTGATCTTCACTTTGGTTAGAAAGTTTTAACTTGATACCCGTATATTTATGTTTCAATTGCATCTTAAATTTTGAAAAAGTGTCTCAATTAGATTCGTTTAAAAAATACTAACAACATGTCATGTATCAATATGTAATTTTTGTTTCATTTTTTGTTGTCCACGTGTCGAGTCCCTAGCGTGACACATGACACCAGTGTCATGTGACAAGATAATGTCACATGTCAGTGTTATTGTCTTAATTTCAGTTTAATTTTTATATATGTCTATTTGATTATTTAGTCTATATGTTTTTCAAAATAGAACAATATTGTTCAACTCCAAATTGAAACCAATTTTATTACTTATGTTAAACTGATGTTTTGGTTATTAAAAGTAGTGACTTTTTAACATATTACAATATTATATATTATTAACACATGTTTTACTAATCATGTTTTTTTTAATAAATTTTAATATAAATATTAGTATAACATTTATACAAATAATAAATTTGGTTTCAATTAAAAGAAGACTAAATATATTATTTATATAAATGTTATTAATTAATTTATTCTTATAAAAAATGGGTTAATAATATATTATTTTTAAATACTTTTTTTTTGTAAAAATATTTATACTTAAATTAGTTTTAATCTTAAAATAGATCACTAATATATAATAATATAATACGTTAAAAAGTCATTTTTAATAATAGTGTAACATTTTTAATAATAGTGTAACATTTATACAAATAATAAGTTTGATTTCAATTTGGAAAGAGACAATAATCATCATCTTGAGAAAGAATTGAAATTAAATTGAATCAAATAAACATATATAAGAACTAAATTAAAATTAAAACAACAATATTTGATATCTATATTAACACATAACATTATCTTACTAGGAACCTGGACAACAAAAAAGATATATATTTTTTAAATCATAAATTAACAAATCACATATTGTTAATGTCGTTAGTATTTTTTCTTTATTACTTAATTGAGATACTTTTTCAAAAATTAAAACACAGTTGAAACAAAATATTAATTTACATCAAGTTAAAAACTTTTTAACCGAAATAAAAATAAAGTAATTAAACCTTAAAATAACTACCAATACTCATCTTGAACTTTCTAAGTAACTAACTAGTTAAAAACTATGAGATCATTAATACTCATCTAATCTAACTTCTAATGTATCAATTACAATATCACAAATACTAACCATCATACACGATTCAACAATCAAGTTTAAAAGAATTTTTCTTACATGGAAATTGCTAGAATTTCAAGCAATATAGTTACAAAGTGATTAACTTTTACTAATGCAAAGAACTTAAAATAAGATAACCAAAACATATAAAAAAATTAAGGAAGACCAAACTAATTTAGAATATCATTTTTCTCAGCTAACTTATCTAATATTGAACTTAAGAAAAAAGGATAAGAAACCCAATTAACTTGTGCATGAACTTAATCAGTATAAAATATTATTATAATTTAATTAGTTATTTAAAATTCGAGCCTTACCTGTAAAACTGCTTTTTATGATCATAGAATGAGTTTTATTGTCATAATTGTTTTGTTTTATCTTGACAAAATCAACATGCATGGGATAGAAAAAAAGAATTATAGTTCTCATTTTAAAGATTATATTTTTAACTTGTTGTTGATGGAAACAATTTATTAAATAATTTTTTATACGAAGGTTAGGAAAATAATTATTAATCATTTTATTACAAAATTAAAATACATATATTAATATTAAAAAGTATACATATTGTTAAGAAATTATAGAAGTTTTAGAAATGGTTAGTTTTAATTTTATATATATATATATATATATATATATATATATATATATATATATATATATATATATATTATATATATATATTACAATATAATTTTTAACACTCTCGTGCAAAAATAATTTTCCGAAAAAGACAATTAATATTGGGGTTTACGCGTCTTTTTCTTATCGAATATCATGAAAGCACGTGTAAAAGCTAAAATCTGAAACTTCAACATTGGGTCCTTTGACCTTTCTCCATATATATATATGATATTATTTTTATGATTTTGATTTACGAAAATTAATACAATTAATGATGTTCGTTATAGTTAGAAAATTGTTATATTTTTATAGCGGCCATTTGAAGATTTTATTTTAGACAAAATATTGTATTATAATTGTATGAAATTAACTTATTCAGACACATCGACAGATATTATCTCATTTAATTATGATTTTTTTTTCTTTTACTCTGTAGCAAAGAAGCATACCATTCTTTTCATGTGTTGTTTGAAAAGTTGAAAGTATTTTTTATTCGTTATTATTTTGATATAGTAGACTTTTATAGCACCAGTGAAAGAAAGTTTTCACCAAATATAATTTGTGTATATCAATCTAAATTATAAATTTAGGAACATTCTTAGTGAAACGTGAAGCCAGTAACTTATAATATTATATTTTAAAATATTTAATTATTTTTTATGTAAATACATTTTCTAAATGTATCCTCAAATGGTTTTAAACACATAATTATAAATATTTTTCGTAAATTTTTTAACTTATATACTTATTAAATATATTTTTTTTATTATTTGTTTCTTCCAAACTCAAAAACTAGCTCCGTCAGGAGTAATATTAAATTCGATTTTCTTATTTTATGTTCTAAAAAAAACTTTGTTAACGTTCTGTTTGGTTACCGGAAAAACTTATGTTGTTTGGAAAGGTGAAAAAGACGTAATTTAGTTAGTTTTGTTAAAAGTGCAGAAAAAACAAATGCCAAATTGAAGAAGAGAATTACGACTTCTTTCAAAAAAAAAAATAACAAGAAAGTCATATTGACTACAATTACAATGAATTATATTACAAATATTTTATTGATATGTATGTTACTTTTAAAGTCATTTATTATAATTAATTGAAATATTTTATTAATATTTGTATTGATTTGAAATTGTGATTACTGATTATGATTTGAATTAATTTATTTTATTGTAATTTTTTTAAATTTATTATAACAGTTCTATTTTTTTATTCTACTATTACGTATATTTGTTTTGAGGAAACGAAATGAAGATTTTTTTAATTAGAAAATTAACTTTTATATAAAAAATCTAATTTGTCATCTAAATTATTTGTCCAAGTTGCATCACTGTTATGCTCTAATGGAACGTGCTTTTTTGAAATGGAAAATTTTATATATAAAGAATCTTTAAACTTTACAATTTTTTACCTATGGTATATCATACATGTTTGAACTATTAAGATGATCATAGACTCTTATATCACTATTAGGTTTTTTTAAAAAGAGATATCCAAAACATTTGATATAAATCAGTGATGAACAAATCATAAAGATATGGGATACTGTCTTAAACCCAAAATCTTAGAACAATAAGTTATTGTATTTTTTTTATATGTTGTTCCTTTTATTGATTTTTATTTAATGAAAAACTTTCTATTAACTTTAAATTTCTAACCACACTTATATTAGTCAAACCACATTCACATACGATAAAACGTCACAAGAAAATATTATTGAATAACTTTTATAAAAAAAAATACAAAATTTCTTAATTACAAATGATTTAAACTATTTTATCATGCTTGATGTTTCTCAAAATATTTATATTAAATATGTCCTACCAAATATTAATATTTACAATATTAAAATTTGATCGTGAATTTTTTCTATGAGTATGATTGCACATATTTTGTAATAGTCTACCGAACGATTGGTCTAAGACCGAACACTATTAAACTTATAAAATGAATGAATATATATATATATATATATATATATATATATATATATATATATATATATATATATATATATATATATATATATATACACACTTGCCCACACTTATTTTTAATGAAAAATAACGATAACATCTACGACTTTAAGCAGTATAGTATACATTAACTAAACTGTTTAGGAAACCTAAAGGAGAACTATACTTAGGCTAAACGCTCATTTACGTATATCTAATATTATAAAACGATCTTCATGAACGAAATTCTCTCCAGAAGAAGAATTTAATATAGACGGACGCTCAACAGAAAACTGGACGGATAATACTGATTCTCGGTCACAATTTACCTAATTCTACAGAGTATTACAGAATGACTCTTAGACAATATCCCTAAAGCATAAGAAATCAGTTAAGACTATGCACTTCCATGAAGAATCGAACGATCACTAATGACGCTTGACCATACTACAACGTTTACTCAGAATACTACAGTTTGAAGATCAAACCCTATCTCATCTCATTTCACACCATTTATCAATCATCCATCCATACATCCAAACATGCAGTAACACGCATATTTCATACTCACCATGTTAGAAGTGGACTTTAAGCCTAACTCAACCCCACAAAACCGGCTTGTAAGGTGAGGTTTGCACCCACTTATATACACTGAATTGGCCTTATCTCTAGTCGATGTGGGACTTCCAACACACCCCCTCACACCGAGGTATATACATCTCGAGCGTGGGATTAGACATTTTAATGGGTGGTCCGATAGCGGGTGGAACAATATGTCCAACAAACAACAAATTATCGTTAGGATAGGCTCTAACCATGGCTCTAATACCATATTAAAATAGGCCCAAACCAAGAAAGGCTGAGGCCCAACGTTCTCTGGCCTTCAAACTAAAAATATCAGCTTCTCCTAGAAGCTTCCTTTGGTCAGAGGGCATAATGAGCCTGAGAGTGGATGTGCACGTGAGGAAAGAAAGACCAAAAACTTCTCTGATGCAGTACACACGCGGGGTGACAATGGAGCTTACTCCAATGGCTGTCCGGTGGGGAGAAAAAGAAGATTAAAGAAGAAGAGGAGAAAAGCTTGTAAATGGAGGTAAGTAAAAGCGTTTACTGTATTCTGCATATATGTGTAGTTATCTTCTTCACATGAACAAAGTGCTGGAATCCCTATTTATATAGGGTTCCAGTGAAACAGAAAAGAGGGTTAGTTACAACCCATAACAGAAACATAAAAGCCTAAAGCTAAAAACCCTAAAACATTTAATGTTGCTCTTAGGAGCAATAACTACGAAACGGAAACATTAATACATCCAATAATCAAACATAGTACCATACAAACATACAAACGTTCAAAACCAGAACACTCACAGATGCAGAATATAGCTCACCACTACCAGAGGCCTTAGCGTTCGATAGTCACACTTTAAGAAACTAAACCAAACAGAAGACCATAAATACTCAGAATGATATGATTCGCTCAGGTAGCCAGAAATTTGAATTTGCATGCGAGAAGAAACGAACATGCTAAAGAGAAAGAAACTCACCGACTTAGAATCACAAACCGATCGGTTTAAACGAAAGCTCTTGACGCCGGGAGAGTTCAAACGATGCCTGAGAGGTGATCAGAAGAAGAGAAGATGAGATTTTCTTAGAGAGAAGGTGGAGATGGTAGAGAGAAGGAGGAGATTCAAAAGGTTGAAGATGAATGGTGCATGCAGAGAAGTGGCACGAAAATTTGAAAGTTTCAGTTTTACTCCTACCGTCAAAACCGTTCATCCAATCTGCATCATATACATGTCTTCCACTTTCTGAATTTTAGACGTTCCTTTCGCTTACACATGTACTCCACTAAGTTAGAGTTTATATGGGTCTGACATATGCTCTATCATTTTAATGTTCAAGCTAACACTTAGAGTGACATTGAACAATTTACACAAACTTCACAATTAAACTATTACAAACTTCATATTTACATATTTATATAATCACAAAGTATTTATAACAAATACTAAAAATTACTCATATTATATATATATATATAACCAGTAAAACTTTTTTTTTCTTATTTTAGAGGCTCATTATGTTACTAAAACTTTCAAAACTCTAAATTATTAACCCTTCTCCCTAATCAAAATCTAAAAATATTAAAAATATAGTTAAATTTATAATAAAGATTAAAACTCTTACTATGAAAAAAAAAAGTAACTGATCACCTTAATTCACTAGTTATTATCTTCTTCGTGATATAATTTAATTTTAAAATAAATAATTTCAAATTTTGGAATTTTAAAAATATTTTAAAGAGAATGAAGTTTTTCTAAAAAATAGAATTTTAATAAAATAAATAATGAATATTTATAATATTTTTGTAAAGTTTTTATTTTTATTATTTTAAAAATTACCTCCAAAGAAAAATCTAAGTGTTACAATGCACACATATATCAATTGCACACTTTAGTTATTTAGTATAAAGTAAAAAAAGGATTGTAAATGGTCAAAATCAACCTTCTAAGAGATGGCAATGCCAACACTTTTCTTCTATCTATCTTTTATTCCAAGCCAAGAGAACATATACTACTCAACAACATCTTACCTATTATTTTACCAACAAAGAATATCTTAGGCTAAGTTGAGAAAATTCACTTGGTCAAAATTTGCTTTTGTATTGAATTTTTTTAAGAAAAATAGATTATTGAATTTGTTATTAGAATCATAGAAAACTTCAGAGAAAAATGCAGCAAAAACATATTAATTTATATAATTAAAGTTAAAAAATACATTGAAGACGAAAATAGCAATAATAAACATATGAATAGTTTTTTAAAACAATTTAAAATTAAAAGTAAGTTAGGGAACGACATGCCCATTTTCTTAAGAAGAAGTAAATTAGACATAATATTAATCTTTAATTATTTTCTACTTTGATAAATAACAGTGGCTTTTTCCCCTTTTATAAAATACTGTTGAAATTGGTTATGTTATAAATATTAATTTATATAAAGATTTTTTCCTTGTAAGTGCCGAGTCAGAATTATAACACGTTAATATTCCTAGTTCCCTACATCTCAAGTAATTGAAAATCAAACATCAAAATAAGTAATTGGTCAAAGTTTTGACCATGTTTTCTACGACGGTCGATACATCAAACTGTGGATAATGATTTTTATTATACCAATTTCGTTATTATTTAAAATAGGTTATATAAAATATTAAATACATCTGAAGTAGCTTGAAAGCCTCACGAGATAAAGAAAAAGCTTTGTTCAACCTTCAACCAATACATTTATAATTATTTTTTCTCTTAGATTCTGAAGAGTCAAAAACCACTCTACAGTTAAGTTAAATAAACTCATATATATTCAGTTTTATAAAAACATTTTAATAACTAATAAATGATTAAATGAATAAATTTAGATGTACTAATTTAACTTTTTTTATTCCTAATTTCGTGAAAGCATGTATGAACATGATTTTATATTGTATTTTAAAATAATATAGAATAACAATACTGAGATAGAAACAATGTTGGAGTTGTGATTGAAATAATAAAGACAAAAATAATCCACAATTAGAATGTTAAAATAGACTAATTCATCCAAAATTATCATTGATTCACCAAAAATGGCTTAAGATTGATTTTGAAACCTTTTTCAAAGAATGAGTTGTTTTAAGTCATAAGATAGTTTATTGTAATTCTATTTAAATTTTAAGTTTTCATTAATTATTGTTTTGAAAATTTTATTACTTTTAAAGCAAAGGAATCGTTAAAACTTTTATATGAACTCTATATGTATTTAGAAAATAATTTATTCTTATTTGATTAAAAAGGTAAATTGATCTATTATTTTCTAATATGTTTAATTCTGGAAATAAATGTAATTTATCAATATCCCATTTTTTTTTTAAAACTATATTATTTAGTGGCTTTGATTTTTTAATATTAAATAAAAATATATTCATATAATTTAAATGGTTCAAATCGTGATAATTGTTTTATCTATGTATAGAAATTAATCTATTATAAATTATTGTTAAGAAGATTTTAAAATTTTATTTTCAACATTTTTACAAAATGATTATGTCTTTCTACACTTTATTGTTTTTTTTTACTAAACTTAAGTTGTATATCCATTTTGAAATCTTTTACAAAAATTAATGCATTTTTAAATCCATTTTTCATATACCTTTAAAATAAATAAAGAAGAACTTATAATTATTTAATGACATCACCGATGACGCACTTGTCTTTTTATTTTTATTTTTTTCACAAAGTTAACTACAGATAATATTCGTGCCAACTAATTATTTGTGAAAAAAAAATTCAAGTTAAATGTTGCTAAACAATTATTTATTTCTTATTTTACGATTATTACAAATCACAATCAATTTTAATAAAAATATTTATTATTTATGAAATATAAAATATTAATAATTTCACATTTTCAATACAACTTTATCATAAGTATGAAATAAGTATAAGTTAAAATAATTAAATAGAATTGTCAATTATAAGATACGGTGGATTGTGTAATAATATATAATAGAAATGGTATTTACAAAATGGATTATGGGTGGACTTTTGCCTTTAAATAGATTACAATTGAGTTTTTATATATATATATATATATATATATATATATATATATATATATATATATATTTACTTTTTTGAGTAAGGGTTTAAATAGATTACAATTAAGGATTTGTTTTTTTTTTTTGTTTTTTTAGTTTTGAGAATGAAAATTATTCAAATACTCTTAAACTTAAAATATAGAATCTATAATATATGAAAATATTTTTGTCTGTTAAAATTTGGTACACCTTAACAATATGTATCAACTGAATAAAGAGCGTACCGAAGTTAACAAACTCTATATATATATATATATATATATATATATATATATAATGAAATGAAATTTTTAGGTTAGACTTGAATAAGAATCATTCAATGGGTTTTAATGTAAGCAATTTGAGAATGAATTTAAGCAATTAATAAAATATGTAATTTGTATACAATAATATTTTAGTGTGTGAAAATACATTCAAATTGAATATATGATTTGATAAATTTTACTTGGTGTGATGGTATTAGATTTCAATTGAAGTAGCTAAAAATACTATTGTTTAGTGTATAAAGTGTATTAAAGAAGATTTGTTACGTGCACTTAGTATTACTTAACTCATATAAGTGAACAGGGGCTAAGTGATGAGAGATTTACGTGTTAGATTTATTTAACTTTTTTTATAAATTTATATATTTTTAATTGAGTTTTTGTTTTTTTTATTCCAATTCGTTAATAAGTGATATAATTATTATTTTATCTTTTCATTTTATTTTTTTCCACATGTTAAACAAATTTAAAACAATAAAAATTACTTCTCATGTTACATTAACAGCAATGTTGTTTTGTCAACGTAAAAACTTCACATTTTTTTAATCGGTGATAGCAAAAAAATAAAATAACAACCACTCCTCAAGTAACACAAAAAATTAAATAATAAAATCAATCAAAATTATAAAAACTTAAAATATCCAATAAACAGATTTTTTTTATAAAACTCAATTCAAAATACCACATAATTAAGCCTAATTCATTATATATATATATATATATATATATATATATATATATATATATATATATATATATATATATATATATATATATATATATATATATATATATATATATATATATATATATATATATATATATATATATATATATATATATATATATATAATTCGATTATTAATCCAGTAACTCAATCAACACTAATATAATATTTTGACCTATCTAATTGGTAATACACGTTGTCATCATAATGCATGAAAATGAAAAAGTAAAAAATAAAATTATATTATGTTTGGTTAAATCAGAAAATTAATTATTATTTGTTTTTATTAAATTTTAAATTAATTTAATTATCGTAGAAATATTTAGGAACATACCTTAACTTAAAAGTAATTTATTTTATGAATTTCTGACTTATAGAGTACAAGTTATTTTAGTTAGTTTCTCTGAAATGTAGTTTTTTTTTCTTCAATTCATTTTATTACCTATATGTTAATATACTTTTGATTATTATTTTTTTTACTTATTATTATCTTTAATTTTATTTTTTTTCATATATTCCATCACTAATGTCTTATTACATTTTTTTTGTATAAAAATTTTCAAATAATGAAATTTGTAAAATAAAAAAAAAACTTAACGTAGTATTCGAAATTGAAAAATAAAAAATAATAAAAATAAAAAAATAAAATTTGGTTAACACTCATTAGATGAGTCAGTTTAAATAAATTACTTGTCCAGATAAAAATAAATAAAAGCACTAATTTTTAATAATAATTTATTTATTTTAATCTAAAATTATAATTACCTAATAATATATTTTAGTATAAAACTAAAAACTTTATTTACGTAATAAAATTTGTTTTATTATATTTATTACTTATTTTATCTATTTTTATTATACATATTATAAACTTGTAAGATATTAGTTCATTTACCAGCTAAGTGTTTTACCAAACATGTCCAGTCTTAATTTAACTGCCTTTTCCGCTCTTTAATCTAAAAACATTAATACTATCATTTAAATATCACGATATTTTGAATTATGGACTAAAATGTATAACTACTTTACTTGTTTTTGAATTTTGAAGCATTTAATTCGTAAAGGTAGAATCAAACCCCGATTACAATGACTAAATTTTCGTTCGAAAGAAATAAAATCACGAATCATTATTGTTACGTATAGAAAAGTCATTTTAGATTACATAAATATAACTCAGTCTAATTTAAGTAAGTGGTTGACACTTCTTTTAATATAAAATCATAAAATAATAAATTTATGAAATTTTTTATTATAGTATAAACTTTTCTTAGCCTAGTCTTTTTTACCAGTCATGAGACTAAAATATCAAGCTAATTGTTTAAGCCAAAATGTTGAATTTATTGAATTTGGTTGACCATTTGGATTGAAATTGGCCTAACATGCCATTGTATAACACTAAACAAAGATTCATATTGCGAGTTAGATACATATTTTTAGTACTTTTCTTATTCGAAGATCCAAATTAAATAAAATTGTTGATAAGAATGAAAGGGATAAAAATTAATTAAACATGAACCTAATTATTATATATTATTATATATTGCATATGCATGTGTTTGTATTAAAGCAACAAACAATAATCAATCTTGATAGAATGAGTGACAGAAGAGTAAAAGGAGGCTACCATGTCTCATCATTTGCCATCTCAACAAAAAGGTGTTTTGACCAAATCCAACTTTATTTTTTTCTTTTCTTCTTTCATTTCTCTGGATGAACTACAAACTAGGGGACAATGGAAGATGCAAAATTAAGCTACAAACAAACCCCACATTCCTTTATTTTCAACCATTTTTTTGTTTCATAACATCTTCATATATAATATATGCACACATTCTTCCACTCTTCTCAACACCACCTTTGCTATCTCAACAACAACAAATTCACTCTCCTTTTCTTTTCTTTTCTTTTCCTTTGCTGCTTTTGTCTTCACTTCAAAACCTTCTCATCTATGGATTATTTATAAATGGGATAGAATAATAGATCCCCAGTTATATGAGCAACTTTGCATTCTGAGTGTAGAATATCAACACTATATATTTCACTCAAAACTTTCAGGTGTGTTCTTTTGTTCCCTTTCTCATATTTTCTTTTTCACTTTTTCATATAAATTACTTCTACACTTTCCCTCTTAATGTAATTACTATATTAAATAAGTTTATTGCAGTACTTTGAGATTAACCATTTCAGAAACTACCTTCACTGTGTATATTAAATAATGTGATTACTATATCAGTGAAGGTAGTTTCTGATATACACACAAAATAATAGTGAAGGTAGTTTGGCAGAAGAATGCTGCTGCTAAATTTCAGAATCCATTTTCTCACTGTTGAAATGATAATGGATACGTGGCTAACACATTCCATTGTTATTGTTGTTGCAGCTTCATGTATCTCAAACAATTGTGACCGTAATAAACTCATATCACTCCTTTACTTGAAAATTTGGTCAGAGGTGAAAAGGCAGAAGGGAAAATGGGGAAGGATGGATCACCAAAACCTCATACTCCGTTTGAAACAAGGAGAAACCGTTTGACATGGATTTTAGGGGTGAGTGGACTGTGCATTTTATCATACGTAATGGGTGCATGGAGGAACACTCCAACACCCAATAGCCAATCTGATATCTACTCCAAAGTAGACTGCAATGTTGGGTCAAGTTCACCAGGCATTGCATCTTCATCTTCAGCAGTTCAATCATCAACAACAAACTTAGAATTTGAAAGTCATCATCAAATTGATATAGCAAATTCTGGAGGGACACAAGATATCCCACCATGTGACATATCACTCAGTGAGTACACTCCGTGCCAAGATCGAGATAGGGGTCGAAGATTTGACCGTAATATGTTGAAGTATAGGGAGAGGCATTGCCCCAGCAAAGAGGAACAATTATTTTGTCTTATACCAGCTCCACCAAAGTATAAGCCACCTTTCAAATGGCCTCAAAGCAGAGATTATGCTTGGTATGACAATATTCCACACAAAGAGCTCAGCATTGAGAAAGCCATTCAAAACTGGATTCAAGTTGAAGGTGACAGATTCAGATTCCCTGGAGGAGGTACCATGTTTCCACGTGGAGCTGATGCATACATTGATGACATTAATGAGCTTATTCCACTCACCACCGGTACTATCAGAACTGCAATTGATACCGGGTGTGGTGTAAGTTACTCTATCTTAATCCTAAAGCACACATCCAAAAACAAATCTTTAGCCTAATTTCTATGCGCTCTCAATATAAAATTTCTACATTATTTATCATCGTATTGTAAAAGTCTTCACCGTGTGTATACTATTTGCTTTTGTTCAATGAAGTTCATTCAACAAATTCAACTTAAACCTTAGGATCATGTATGTTTGTTTTTGGTGTGAAGGATGTGTTGTTTATATTCTTAACTCCTTCTTTCACATCTGAATTGTAAAGGTTGCAAGTTGGGGTGCTTATCTTTTGAAAAGGGACATCATAGCTATGTCCTTTGCACCAAGGGATACACATGAAGCTCAGGTCCAGTTTGCATTGGAAAGAGGAGTTCCAGCAATGATAGGTGTCATGGCTTCACAGAGAACTCCATACCCGGCAAGGGCGTTCGATATGGCTCATTGTTCTCGTTGCTTGATCCCTTGGCAAAAATATGGTATTTCTCATATGATGATGGCCCTTTGTTTTCACAGGGTACTACTAATCAAGAAGATCTATAAAATGGGAGAATTTATTGGTTGAATTCAAAAACTATAATTAAAAAATGGGTTGTGTTTGATTTCAAGTAAAGAAAACAGATATTAAAATGGTGTAATTTCCATTCACAGATGGTTTGTACTTGATCGAAGTGGATAGAATTCTGAGGCCTGGTGGCTATTGGATTCTCTCTGGGCCACCTATTCGATGGAAGACCTACTGGAGAGGGTGGGAGAGGACCCAAGAGGATTTGAAGCAGGAACAAGACTCCATTGAGGAAGTGGCAAAACGCATATGCTGGACCAAAGTGGTTGAGAAGGATGACTTATCCATTTGGCAAAAGCCTAAAAACCACGTCGGATGTAAACAAACCAAACAGGTTTATAAAACACCACATATATGCCAATCCGACAATGCTGACACGGCTTGGTAATTCTTTAGCTAATTTCAATTGCAACTAAATTTATTACAGTTCCGAAACTACTTTCGTGGTGTGTCAAAATCAACATCTCATTTTGGAGTAGCTCAATGCTTTCGTTTGTTCATATGGAAAAACATGTTATGATATATAGCAGTAATAGTTTTATGATTATTGCATCCAAGATTTGTCCTTTCTACAATGGGTATGATAGCTTCATTACATGATTAAAATTCTTGGTTGTTCAAGCTATTTTGTTTGATTGATTGAATTGAAAAGGTACCAAGATTTGGAGAAATGCATAACTCCATTGCCAGAAGTTAGCAGCTCAGACAAAATAGCTGGTGGGGCACTAGAAAAATGGCCTAAGCGTGCATTTGCCGTCCCTCCTCGAATTAGCAGTGGTTCAATCCCGAACATCGATGAGGAGAAATTTCAAAAGGACAACGAATTGTGGAGGGAAAGAATAGCACATTACAAGCATCTGGTTCCTCTTCACCAAGGAAAATATAGAAACGTGATGGACATGAATGCTTATCTTGGTGGGTTTGCAGCAGCCTTAATGAAATATCCAGTGTGGGTTATGAATGTTGTTCCCTCAAATTCAGACCATGACACACTCGGTGCAATTTATGAACGAGGTTTTATTGGAACTTACCAAGATTGGTGCGAAGGATTCTCAACTTATCCAAGAACGTATGATCTCATCCATGCTGCTAATGTTTTTGGCATATATCAGGACAGGTGAACATTATCTAATGAACTCTCTAGCTTATGTTGTTTTTGGCATATATCAGTATGAGGTTTTGACTTGATTAATTATTGTGTGGAAGGTGCAACATTACTCTTATATTACTGGAGATGGATAGAATTTTGAGGCCTGAAGGTACTGCTATATTCAGAGAGACAGTGGAGCTTCTGGTGAAGATTAAAACCATTACTGATTCAATGAGATGGAAAAGCAATATAATGGATCATGAAAGCGGACCCTTCAACCCTGAAAAGATTCTTGTTGCTGAAAAAACTTACTGGACTGCAGAAGTTAAAGACAAACCAGTCTAGCAGATAGAGTTATTTTTAAAATTCTGTGTTCTTTTATACCTTTTTGTTTTACTTTTTAGAAATTAAATTGTAATTAGATGCTTGTTTTTTACCTTGCATTTTTGTCTAGCCATATTCTTCCTATTTTATTCCCTTATTTAAATTAATTCATCAGAACTTCCCAAAATCATTATCTATTTTATTGCCTATTTATCTTTTGCAAAGATAAGGTTTACACTTTTCATTAATGCATTACCAGAAGGCCAGTGTTAATTTTATCACTCGCATAAGAAAATGCAATAACTTCCGACTGTAAATTACGCTTATTCATTTTTCATCTATTAATTTACTTAATTGCTTTTATGAATGATAAAGGTCAAACATAAAAATGCATTGTTGAAATTATGTAGAATGAAAAATGTTATATGTCCATAAATTGATTTTCCTAAAGCCTTAAAACATTTAATGAAATAATCATTTTTATTTTCATAATTGATTTATCTCAAACTATTTTACATTTTAAAATAAAAAAGATGTCATGTTATTGGTATTTAAACGTGTTTAATACAAACAAAATGGAGTATTTATCTACCAACATCTCACTAGAATGACAAGTAGCTTTAGATTTTGGGGTTTCATCATAAATACTTTTATTTGGTTGGCGATTTACTGAGTATTCCACTATCAATATATAAAGGTTAGAACAAAAATATTTACATGCATAAGAACTCTCAGAGGTTCACTGAGGCAAATGCATAAAAAAGGGCCAAAGTTTAGTGAAAGGTAATAGAATGCAACGTCACAGAAAAAATCTTTGATCGGAAACCATTTGTGCTTTCGTATCTTGTGAGGAGTATTTTTCTTATACTACCTCTTATCTACTTTTAACCTTTAACTTTTTCTTTTCTCACAAGATTGGCGTCGCATCAGTTAAAGTTCTAACAAGGGTGAAAATATTTCTTAGCAAATAACGGCAAATTCTGAGCAAGTTAAAATTCAAATTGCACTACATAAATGTTCTGCATCAGAATAAGTTTGAAGAAATACGCTGTTTCGAAGGAAAAAAGAGGGTGATGCAATACATGAAAAAGATGCTAAGATATACAGAGAGTAATATCATTGAATGAAGAATGTTCTAGACTTCAGAAGCACTCACCAGTCAGATAAAATGTGAAGCGAAAGATAAATCGAGTAGTATAATTTTATCACACTTGATGGATAATATTTCTTCTTCTTTAGTCCATAATTAAGTAAACAAAAAAGTTCAATTCAAGGACGAGCGTATATTCATAACAGCGAAACATCTAAAAAAATAACAGTCGCCAATGGCAATGAGATCCACCTGCATAGAAAATACAAAACGTTACACGTTAGTTAGCTTTAAACACAGTTCACATCTTAATCAAATCTCATAACGACTCAATGGCCACCTTTCTTCCTAACAAAATCATGTTTAGAAAAAAATTTAGGGGTGTAAGAAGAAAAAGTTAACTAGTTGAATTTAAGCCCCGGTTCCAACGAAAGGCGGGTAGTATGGTGCAAGCGACATAAACAGCAAAAGTTTTCGCCATGATCTCATTGCCTTCTGAACTCAAGCTATACATAACTGTAAAACATGCATGTATTACATACACCATCTCCTCTTTACTAATTCAGAACAGACATTCAGTAATAAGAAACCGAATAAGCAAAAGGTCTCCAGATAAGATTTTCATTTTTTTTCTTCAGAAGAAATAAATAAAACACACAAATACACAAAGCTATTATATAGTCACCCTTCACTACCAGAGTTTCATCTTGCTCCCAAATTTTCCAGTCTATGTTTATATGACTTTTGCATATGCAGTCGCAGGATCAGTCAGCAGTCATTGGTTGAGTGATGCAACACCTGAACCGGGCCTTCCGAACTGTTGTCAAGATCTCAGTCTCTGCATTCTCGAGCATTCCAACAACTTCAGCAAATGGTGGCCTCACATCAGGGTTGGGATCCCAGCATCTTGTCATGATGTCACGGAGAACAGGTAGGCAATCATTGGGTATGATCGGACGAACATTTTTGTTGACAACTGCAAATGCTGCCTGCACTGCTGTCATGTTCTGAAATGGAAGCATACCGGTGATGAGTTCCCATAGAACAATTCCGAAGCTATATACATCCACCTTTTGTGTGTATGGCCTGTGCTGGATCATCTCCCTGCAGTTCATCAGCGAACAACATATCTAAATACTACACCAAATTAACTTTTAAACAAGCAAATAACACTTGAAACTAATTATGAATTTATACATTTCAAACATGTTAGATAACTGGATTTTGGTCATAGCAGAAATATAAAAACGCAGAATCTGAATCCGACTTGAACAGTAATATTATGTGTTGTCATGAATGGAGCTGTCCATATACATATACATTATAATTGCTGGTACAAAATAGCATAAATAAATCTCCCAGATGGTATTATTATTGATTATCACCTAGTTCTAGAAATTAACAACATACCTCACTCGGCAGAGAATAGTCTTAAAAGAAATAAGAAAGACAGAAAGAAAATGGTAAATATATCATTAATCATCATAAGAAAGTCACTAAAAAAACAGCTAAATGGCATTCTAGTTATCTCAATATCTAACAACTAATGCTCAATTTACGAACGATACACATCTGAATTCCTCCTTTCCCCTTAAAGGCACCCCAAACTAACTAATCAATGTCCTGCCTTAAATACTCTCCCTTACCCATAGTCACCAAATTAGTACACCTCAAAGATTTAGTCCATCACTAAATAATACCTCAGTGGTCTAAAATGGACTGAAGAAATAACAAAAAGAATATCTGGGAAACTAATATGGTAACAAATTAAATTTTTCATAGATTAATTTGCTGACAAAATCTTTGGAGGGCTTAAATGATCACAAGAAATTTTGAAGGATCAAATTAAAAGCCTATGCTGTTAATAAAATGATTCTAATTTTGAAGCACTTGTAAAACTGTCAACAAATTAAACCCTACAGGACTTTTAAAGTGGCTATTACAAAAATCAACTATTATTGTAAATATTATTACAATACCAATGTAATTCAACTAAGTTCACAAAGTATTTCTTTATTTAGATAAATAAAACTTAAAACAATCATCATAATAAAGTAAGCTTATTCAAGCAAATTTAACAGTTTTAATAATATCTCTTATGCAACACCAAAATAATGTTAGAAATGCATAACAAAATATTTGTAATGTATTTGAAAAGAAAAACTAAAACATTGACATTTACAAGGGTCAGCATGACCCCTTAGTTTGACTTTTCATAGAAGAGATGCCCTTCAGGACACCTAGAGAATTACAACAATAAACACGTCTTTTATCCTGGTTGAGTCAGACACAAGAAACAATCATCTTATCTATTTATACTCCTCCATATAGATTCCATGTTAACATTTCTATAAGAAGACTAAATCACACCGCTCAATACAGTTAAATTAACTAATCAAACAGTGTAACAGTTCAAATAAAGATATGGGAGACATGTCATTAAATATTACCAAAAAAATAATTAATAGGTTCTATTTCGGGGCAGAGAGCATGAAAGAGTTTAAAATAGAAACATAACTCA
Organism: Vigna umbellata; assembly: GCF_029865625.1. Lineage (NCBI taxonomy): Eukaryota > Viridiplantae > Streptophyta > Magnoliopsida > Fabales > Fabaceae > Vigna > Vigna umbellata. The sequence goes on along the minus strand of NC_142165.1, from coordinate 42,039,419 downwards.
CTCATCATGCAATGACTGTGACCCATCAAGGCATGACCACCTGCGTCATGATATGCATGAGATAATGCAGGAATGTAATAGGATAGCCCATAATCAAACAGTTTCACACTTCATAACAATACCACAACATTGTTAAACTGCTAAGCTTCAACCCAGGGCTACGCAGGCAACAATATAGCAAGACAAGAAACCAACACATGAAGCATGAAGCTTATAATGCAGTCTAGGAGGGTCAAATGTAAACCTATATGGGAAAATATAGGTCAGACCAGCTGGGTCACCCAGAGCTGGATTAGTTAAAGGAGAGCACCATAGCATATTTCTTGAACCAAAATCTATGCTTCACTTGAACCAAACATAACAGAATATGAAAGTTATCTAAAGATTACACCATCCTGTCTACCTTATTGCATTCCAGCCAGGCAACTAGATGCATGTGCCACAACCCTATCAGGTAAGTATACGCGTCAGTATTTATAGGGAATATATATGAATGCATACCCAACACTCACCTGTAGACCAAGTGTATTGGTTTCATGCAAAATGAAACGCAAACTGCAACTTCACTTCTTCCCAACTTCCCCCTTCTATAAATACTTCTGCCCAATTAATAAGAACTTATGGACATTTTAGTTTTTCTTGTTTGATAGCATCATCCACATAGTCTCCAAATCACGCCATTATATTAAAATAATAAACACATAAAAGACCACAACACACTACTACTTTCACTTCCCCAATTCAAATACAAGAAACAAAATTCACCCTGTGAAAAATTCCCTACAAAATACCTGAAAGTGGCAAAAAACAACTTAGCCTCACTCTGGCATAGCAGTTTACCCTAAACCACAACAAGATCACTAACTGAAAACCAAGCCGTGGCCACTTTGATTCATTTAACTTCTTGTTGACAGGGGGGTAGTAACTGGAAAGACTTTACTAATAGGACAAGCACATGAATATTGGATTTGTCTGAAGAATGAGCAATAGGTTTTAAGCATTGTTCTAGGGTATCAAAAACAAGGTCAATGATCCCCTAAGCAGGATTGCCAACTCTGCCACCAAAATATTTGTACCATGGTTAGTAGCTTCTAGCAAGCAGAGTGTATGCATCAACACAAATAAATCAAGCCACAAAGATATGAACACTAAACAAAAGAAAAAAGTATCCTGAGATTCACAAATTCATCCAGCCAAAATTTTCTGATGTCAGATTAAAAGATTGATTGTTTATTCAGTACAGATGCAAAATACATCTATCATATTCCAAGGAAGGATTTGGGCAGGCTGGGGTACACAAATAAAACAGACAACGGATGAGAGAAAAATTGACAGCACCATTGTTAAAAATAACTTATAAGCCCATAATTGCGTACAAGTCACAAGAAAAAAGGAAAAAACTTAAGAAGAATATAAACAAGTAGGATCCAAAACCAAGACTAATTTTTAAAACTTCCAATAATGGCAACTTTCAAAAAATAGCATTATCATTAAAGTTTGCTTCTAAAACAAATGACGACTACACTCAAGCTTCACTTCCATAACCTGATTGCAATTATCTTTCTGTAGGGTTAGTCTGATATAATGGTAGAGATGCCCTTACCATTTGGGTCAAAACAAAAATGACAGAAGAAGATTTCCTTCCATTTCTTGATGCATGAAAGTGTATAATAAGAAGACAATGTGAGAAAAAATGCATATCATAATTAAATTATAGTGAAAAATATTTAGCTAAAATTAAAATAGCATGGTTAACCAGAGCCAGGCAATATTAAAGCCAGAAGCAAGCAAAAAAAGCTGTACACTGAAAGCATATGTCTCATAAGGAAATTGCATAATTACTATTTCAGCTGTATATGCCATTTCTGTCCAGGATCACAATTCACAAACAACAGATTAGGAACAAAGAAAACAAGCTATAAGAAATGAGCAACAGTTTGTTAGCAGCATTTGAAATATAAGCAATATTCCATTAAATATCTTTAAAAAGTTAACTATAATAGGGAAGATGTCCACAAAAATCCAGAAACAAAGATGCAAGAAGCATATTAATATTAAAAAAAAAAGAGAGCAGTAAATGATCTTACGGAGCCATCCAACGGTATGTTCCAGTCTCAGGTGTCATTCCTTCAGTTTGAACCTCAATTCTGGCAACTCCAAAGTCAGCAATTTTAATTGACTTGTCACCAAAAATCAAAAGATTATCAGATTTCAAGTCCCTGTGGATCAACCCAAGGCCATGAACATAAGCCATCCCCTTTGCAACATCCAAAGCTTGCTTGACAGCCAATTTGAGGGGAACTGATCGCTTTTGCCGCTTCATTAAAAATTGTCGAACTGAACCACCCTTAGCATACTCGGTCACAATGCACCACACCATTGGCTTACGGCATGCGCCAATGAATCGAACTATGTTAGGATGCTTTAGAGTAGCCAACATCATGACCTCCTGCTGGAATTGCTGTTCCATCAATTGAGCCTTTGCTGGATCATTTTCCGGCCTCTCCAATATTTTAATAGCAACATCTTCACCATTGTAAGTACCTCTGTAGAGTTTCCCAAAGGCTCCTTGTGCAAAAGGCTCACCCATATTGAGTTTCCTCAAATCAATTGTCCACTCATCAAAATTATCAAGCCCTTCAGTAGGAGAGCTGTTGTCCATTAGAGCTTGAGCTAAAGCATCATCGCTCAAAGCATGGGTAACTCTTCCACGACGATTGGCACTATGTGCAACAGAGTAGTTGTCATTGGCACGCCTCCGCAACCCTTGGTGGTCCAACATGCGAGTATGGGAATCATTGGACCCAACACTGCTATTATCAATTGACATCGCAACAGATCCGCCACCATTACTTGTCTGTAAGCTCCCAACACTGTCAATTGACATATTGGTACCCTCCCCAAGCTTATGGTAGAAGCCCTGAGAGAAATCATAGTAATTGTTATTATTTTTGTTGAGATCTATTATTCCCGGGAATTTCGCACCGCCTTCCAACATTTTTTCACACAGAAGAGCAAAGCCTTCAAGCACTATTATTCTTCAGCATCAGAGATTGTAAATCAAATCACACCTGGAGAAACCCTAAAACCAAAACAAACCCACATAAGAATTTAGCACCTCAATCAACATAAAAAGTTTAATAACAGCAACAATGACAACATTCATGAATGCATTTGCCTCATCATCAATTAAACATGCCAGTAAGGAGAAAAAAAAAACAGTGCTATTCCAATTGCAACCCAGATTTATGAAGAAAACAAATAAACATGCAAAAGCTGGTTTAGATATCATCACCAAATAAAAAACACCTCCACTATCCAATAACGTTCTATCAAAACAAATTTCAGAAGCAAACACGCAAAGACCAGATTTTCGAGCCTCTCCTTGTGCAAATCAAGGCATACCCAGACTTCTCCCGAACACAACCACTTTCCAAGACAACAATTAAGAAATTAACCACAATTAAATGAAATCCACCGATTAGAAGCAAGGAACTCCAGCAGCTACTCGTGTCTAACACATCAAACACAGAGCAAGCAAAATTCAAATAGAATTTCTCAAAACAACAAACAGGCAGAGAGACCAAAGTACCTACAAGACACAAACAAGTCAATAATTAAAAAAATCAAAAAAACTATATATAGAAAACACTAAAACCTCCCAAACCAGCTTTGCAGTCAAATCTCAAACAAATATTGACGAAGCCGTCACTGATCTTACAAAAAAGAAAGAAAAGAGTGAAAACATGAACAAACCCTAAAATCTGAAAAGGGTTTAGAAGCAAAAGGTTAAGAAGACGCGGAAACGCGTACCTCAAGGGAGAGGGCTCAGGTTAACTACACGAGCTGTGGTAAGAGAGTCGTCGAAAGGAAGGTGGAGAGATCGAAGAGAGAAAAAACAAACGGAAATGGACAAGATTGAGTTCTTCCCGTACAAAGGAAGCCAGAGACCAGAGAAGAAGGCAGAAGGAAATGAAATGGATGACTTTCTTTTGATTTTTCTATTTATTTATCAGGTTTTTATATGCCTAGTCTTTTTCCCCTCCTCTTCTAACATTCTAAGTCTTCATAGCTTCTTTTTCTTCACTCCTTTTATTCTTTTTATTTATTATTTACTTGTAACATTATTAAATAAACTCTCTTCTCTACACGTCACTCCTCTGAACACAGTTCATCTCAGGATTCTTACAATTACTTTCTTAATTTAATTTTTTGTAAAATATATGTACAATAGCGCTTTTTATTTAGTTATTAAAATAAATATATATTTTACGATCTTTAATCTTATTTTATAAGTCATGCAAGTAATTGAGTAAAGAAATATTTCTTATGATATATAAATATTTTAAAAATTATAAATAATATTTACATAAAAATAATAATCTTAAATGAATAATATGTAAAAATTAAAAAATGTTTACACATATTTCTTATGGAAATTATTTAAGTTATTTTCATTATTGTTCATACTCATTTTTAAAAAAATATATAATTCAAATCTTACAAATTTTTTCTCATTAAATTAAGTTAGCATAATATAAAACTTAATATAGTTTGTATTAAATAAGACCTTTTATTCTTAAAATATAAAAAATAAAATAAAACATAAAAATTGTAAAAAAATCTTACAATTGATATCACAAATTTAAATCTATAAAAATTAAATCAAAACTATATATAATAATTTTAGCAATACATATAAGTTACTTAAATTTAGGAAAAAAATTATTAGAATGTAATTTATTTCAAATATAAATATTTTAATACAAAATTTGTACTTATGAAATGCTAAAATTAAAGTAAATTGATTATAAACTAAAGAAAATTGCCAGTATAAATAATATATGTGTATGATATCAAATTAAAATAATATTTTTATTTATATACTATTAGTATTAGCAACAATAGCTAGATTAATGAATTTATATATATATATATATATATATATATATATATATATATTAGTATTCCTTTATTTTTTAAGCAAGTGAAACTTGCACTAAAATAATAATTTCATTTTTAATCATTCTCTTTAAAAATTATCTAATAAACTTTTGAGTAACTTGAAAATGAGTTTTTATTGAAATTTTCACTTTCATAATTTTTTTGTGATATCTTACTTTTCAAATTAACAATATATATTAATCTTGATTGTATAGTGTGTCATTAATATAATTATATGTTAATATAAAATTAATAAAATTATTATTATTATAACTAAATAATATATGCACTAAATACTAATATTAAAAATACAAAAATAACAAAAAATAATATAAATGAAGAATAATACACTCCTATAAATCATCAATAATTTCTTGAAATTAATTATTTATATATATAATTAAAATATTAATTTTGTTTTGTGAATATAAAGAAGTTAAAGTAAGTTAAGCATTCGTGAGACACAATGTGGGTTAGCAAGTACCCAAGGCGCACTCACATTTTTTGTGCATCCCGTTAAGTACGCTGTGCGTTTTTACGTTTCTTGACTTTTTGAACAAAAACCTACCTCCGTTATGTCATTGCTAACCCCACTATTTGTCTTTTTCTTCCACCGTCAAGACGGGAATAAATGCACATAACAACTATAAATATTAAATATATATAAAGATAAATGTGCATTTATTATCAGTTAATACATTATTTAAATTTTAAACAATAAAGTTGTGAAACTGCTACGTTTTCTTTCACGTTACTTAAATTTTTTTTTCTCACACAATTCAATACGTAATAAATTTTTATGTAAAAGTATAATAAATATGTGTGTGCATTGATTGATAATTAATCAGTTTATATTTATATATATTTATAAGCAAAGCAGAGAAACATTAATGTAACATTTAATACTTGTTATATATATACACTCTACAGATAATTAATTGATAATAGTTATTAATATATTTTGCTTCATTGTCTGTGTGATTTTAATGTATAACATGTGCATTCTTGTACAAGTTTTTATTTTAGCCATTTGGTTGTAGATTCTTAGTTGTTAACATGATCATTCTTGATAAACTTTTAACAAATATAATTTCTATGAAATTTTATTTATATTATTAATTTTTTTAAGAATTTGGATTTAGGCTTTCATGTTATTCTACTAATTCATTACTTTAATTTTATATAAGTTTTTAATTTAAAAAATAAATTGAAATTTTAACACTTAATAAATTAAAGATGAAACAAAAAATCATCAATTTTTTTTGTTGATAATAAAGAAAATGGATGACAATTGATATTTAAAAAATACAAAATAGTTTAAATCAATTTTAATTAAACATTTTTGTTTGAAAATAATTTATCTTTTGTTGCATATTTCTTCTTATAAGATATCTTTCAAAATCATAATATTAACATAAATTATAGAATAACTTTTATTTATATATATATATATATATATATATATATATATATATATATATGATTATTTAATGTGTGTCGTTTTATAAATAATGTAAAAACTTGTGATATTTTTAATTTAAAAACAGTGAGATAAGATTATGTTAATATTAAATAGTTATAAATTAGTTTCATTATTTTAAAACGCGTAATCTTTCTGGAAATCACCTTTTTAAAGTTCTATGATTTATCTATAAGGGTTCTTCCTCTTGCTCGTTTGATTAAATAACCGAGACTGTAAGATTGATATCTGTGACTAGCTTTTCAATATAGAATGATTAGTTTTTTCGTTTTAGTAAGTTGAGTTTTCAACATTTTTCCTTAGTGTTTTCTTGAACCTGTTGCATGTAGGTCCCACTTAGTTTGTATGCATCCTTTGAGTTTTCAGTTTGAGTCTTTGTCGATTAATGGTTCTAGGTGCACCCTAATCATGTTGTTGTTATTCATAGGAGCAGATAGAGCTTCTTTGGCTTTTGGAGCTGTTTTAGGACCCTATAATTATTTGGTCATCTGTCAGGTAAGGGGGCTAGTTACTTTGATTTTAACTAATATTATGTTTTAAATGATGTTTGTATGATAGTTGAATTGAGTAATCTAGTTGCCTTGTGAAATTTGATTTGTTAAGTTACTTGAAGAAATTGGGTATGTTTAGTGGAATTTAATGAATTATTGTGTGTAGTTTATTTGTTGATATTGTACTTGATTTTTGATGAGTCGGAATGTTAATTTGGCTATTTTGATTTCGTTAATTATTATTGAACTTTGGTTGGATAATAGGTTTGAAGTATGATGAGTTTTTGGTTCAGAATAAAAGTTTTAACAGATAAAATTATAGATCAATGATATTTTAGGTAAGTTTGAAGTTTGGGGACTGTGTTTAGGTCATTTAGGACTTGGTTGGTTTCTAAGTTTGCATAAAATTTGGTTTGCATATAGAGTGAAAGTTTTTATGAGTTTCTGAGTATTTGGTTTGGTGTAATGAACTCAATTCATGTTTAAATGAGCAAATTTGTATTCAATATGAGTTATTGTAAAAATTACAGTGCTAAGAATACCAAATTGGCCATTTGAATATGTCTTTAGTCCATTTAGATCAAATTTAAGTTTGTTGTAAAACAACTGACTGAAATAATGAATTATCAAGCTGGATAATCGATTATTTCAGTAAGCCAATTTTTTTCTCTCTTTAAGACTCTATGAAATAATCGATTATCATATTTGATAATCGATTATCTCAATTAGAGTTCTTTCTTGGCTTGAAATCTCTTTGGAATAATCGATTATCCTATCTAACAATTGATAATTTCAGTTAGGGTTCATTATTTACTTGATAGTTCTCTGAAACAGTCGATTATCAAGTAAGATATTCGATTATCTCAAAAGAAACAGAGATTTTGACTATGTATCACTTATTTCTCTTATTTTCTTAAATGCTTTATGAATTATGCTTTGCTAAAATGGTTTTCAAGTATACTTATGTTAGTTTTTATCAATATTTATTGGATGATATATATGTGTGGGGAGAGGGGGAATGAAAAATATGTGTTAGGAGAAGAATCTCAAGGAGAGATTCTATATTAAAGTAAGTTATAGTAGATGCTTGATAATGAGATTCAGTAAACATGTATCTTGATATTTTACCAACCATTCAACTCATGTAGAGATGAATCGGGTGGCAGAGAGAATGACAGAACCCTTTTGGGTCTTGGGAGTGGAAAATTAACCTAATGGATAAAATATGCTAATTTCTTTAAACTAGCTCATTGTGTTTTTTTTTAATTCGATTTAATGATTCGGCAAGTCCTTTTTTGGGTAAGAATCTCAAATAGGACCCCTGTTTGTTTTTTTGTTTTTTCAATTGGGTCCTTAATTTTGAAAAATTAAACAAAATAAAGCTCTGTCGTTAAATTGGACAAACGCTGTTAGACTTGTGTGTACGTGACACGCTGATTGTGTTTTTTTTAATGATATGGCATAATGTGACGTGTAATTTGTAATTTTTAAATTAAAAAATTGGGAAATTTTAATTCAACATAGCCCTTTCTTCCTTCAAATTCACATTTACCAAAACTAATTGGGGAAAACTGTGAGAGTGCTTCGAATTAGGGTTCGTTTGCGAAAAGAAAGTGAGTGTTTGTTTTTTTGAATTAGGAATCAGTGACGAAAATGGATAATCAAAGAAAATGTTGAAAAAGTTAATTAAACTCATAACTTTATTCGAATTAGGGATTGCGAAAAGAAAGTCAGAGTTCTTTCTTCGAATTAGGGTTCATTGACAAAAAATTGGGAATCAATAAGTATAAGTGGGGATTCATTTTGGGAAATTAGGGTTGATACGAATTTCAAATTGAGCGATTTTAGGACTTTGGTAATTTTCGTGATTTGTGGTTCGACTTCATGAAGAAAGTCGACAGAGGCGACGAGTAAGAGGTAGAAAACCTTTTACTAATAACCGTCACCAATAAGGCGTGCTTGTTTTTGAGGAAGGGCCACGATGGTGATGATCAAACAGTGATTTTACTCATTCCCACGCTTGATAAGTTACCATGAACAGAAGTAGAACACTCCCTAACACAATCAAGGTTTCCTTTTAAAATAGGACTTTCTTGATGCTACCTTGGGTCAAAGAACTTTCTACCAATTGTTTCACTTATTTTTTCTTCAATATCCAATGAGGCAACCGTCCCTTTGTGTTGAAGTTCCTCACAAATTGCAGTCCTATCAAATCCACCATCTGCAAGAAAAATCATTTCATTAATTGACAAGTTAGCTTCCTCCAATTCCTTGTCACTTATAACCTGCAAGTTGCGACAAAGCCTTTGTATAATGATGGACAATGATGTGAGCATCTTTCTATGCTCTTCACTGTCATTGCAATCTACATGCAAGAAGAACTCTAAAAAACACCATTTGTGTCATTAAGATGCTTCAAAGGCGCATGGCAACAACAACGTGCAATCCAAGCAACCTCGTGTAGTATCGCCTCTCCCAAATCATGGTCGAAATCTTCAAAACCTTCTACTTCTCTCTCGTCTTCTCCCTCTGTGTCATCTTGTTTGGGGTGTAGCGAAGTCGCATGCGCCAATGAACAGGTTGCAAGAATGAGGTTCTACTATAAACCTTAATTTCCCAAAATTACTCTCCACTTTCTCTGATTCATTCCAAATTCGAACAAATACTCGCTTTCTTTTCGCCAAGGAACCCTAATTCAAAGGACCACTCACAGTTTTCCCATTTTCTTTTTGCAATTCTTAACTTCAAGAAAGGGGTTAAGTTTAGTTCAATTTCCCCTAATTTCTTTCTTTAATTAAAAATTATGATTTTACACGTCACAATCACTTAGTAACCATATAACCTATGCTATGTCATTTCAAAAAAACACCATTAGCATGTCACGTACACGTCAGTCTAACGATGCTGGTCCAATTTAACGACATGACTCTATTTATTTCAAATTCCCAAAAAAAAGGACCTGTCAAATCATTAAACCCTGTTGTTCTTAGTGTGTTGTTTGTTTTTTCTGCGATGCCACCTTATGGGTAGGAACATATGAGGATTAAGTGTTGAAGTATAATTGTTGGAGGACAATGATTTTGCATAACATCTTCTTGTTTGTCTAATGATTAAGTTTATTTCTTATTGATATAATTATTACAATATCATTTTATTTTAGATAACTGCAATAATAATATATTTGTAAGCGGTGATAAATCTGTTCTGTTTTATCAATTTTATAACATCTTATTTGATCAGTGGTAGCTGCTTAAATTGGAATATCACAAATAACAAGTTATCTAATATTATAATATGAGAATAATAATTATGAATATAATGTAAATATTATATTTATAAAAATTCACTAATAATATATTACTATTTATTTTCTCAATCTATGTTAATTTTTTTTTATTACATGTTTTGATGATTAAAAGAACACAAAAACATACTTATATATTAAAACGTATACATATATTTTCATAATTTATAAAATCTATTTATATATTTTTACAATTTTAATTTATTGATGAATTTTATCAATAAATTTATTTGTCAATAATAAAAATTATAATTTATTATAAATGAATTTTTTTATTAATAATTAAAATTCAAAAAAAAATATGGATAAAATTCGTTATCAGTGAATTTGTTTTTGATAATTAAGAAAATTATTACAATAATTTTATATTTTTAATTACTAAACAAACAATGTATATTATCTGCTTAGAATTTCTCGAGACAAACTAACCGTTATCTTAGCATTAACAAATTCAACACGTTATTAATAGATTGTTAAATATGTATTATATTTATTTTAAACTTTGATACATTTTAATTTTTAAATTTAAATATAAATAAATATAGATATATTTGTTTAAATGACTTTTCAAATTGATATTTAAACTAAAATATATCTAAATAATTCAAATTGAATATAGTCTTCTCACTGTGTTCCTATTAAACACTATTAGGTTCATTTCATGTTATAAATCATGTTTGAGACTAATCCCAAGTGCTATCATGTGAGTTATTGTTATATTCTAACCTTTTGTTCACTTGAATAGATTTGGGAGAAAATGATTGAATGAATTTGAGAAGATTTGAAGATAATTTTTTTTTTGTTTATTTGAGTAGATTTGGAGGTAAGTAAGAGTAAATTTGGAAATAATTTTTTTTAATCTCTCACATCAATCAAATCCTACACTAATTTTTATAAATTTTACTTTCAAATTCATTTTCACTTACCTTCAAATCTACTAATTTTTAAATCTTTTAGAGTGGAGGCAAGTAAAGATTAGGAAAAAATGTTTGATAGTAAAATTTTATTAAATGAACTCAATAATAGAAAATCTATATATAATTTAACTTTTTTACAAATCATTATTTAACTTTTTCACTTAATGTGAGAATTAGAGTAATCTCAGTCAGTTGAGATAAACATTCAACTATAATATCACTTATAGGTTTTTCGAAAAATAATTCATTAGGAAAACACTACACTAATAAAATGATATAAATAAATTAATCGCTCGTAACAAACAATATATATTTTTAAAATAGTTAGATTATATATATATATATATATATATATATATATATATATATATATATATATGTGTGTGTGTGTGGTTTGTTTTTGTAAATAATTTATGTGTAATCATACATTGAAACATTCCCACCTCAATTCTATTAGTACCTATCATAGGAACTTTTTTGTATTTTCATGTGAACGAACACTTACATTCTTCCTCTTCTCTCCTCTTAACGTTCCTTCCATCTTCTCCTTATATTTTTTACATAAGATTTAAGTCTAAATAAATACAATACAATTTCTTAAAATTCATTTTATTAAAGCAAAATCAAATGAGTTGCATGAAAATGATATAACACACTGCAATCACCTTTCACAATTTTTAATGTAAAAAACAACCCAGAAACACCACCTATTCAATTAAAATACTATTCAAAATTTGAATAAATTGAGATAGTAATTTATAGATATAAAACCTTACACTATTCCCAAGAACAAACAAAATGAACAACAAAGACAAACTCAGAGAACATAACATTTTACTTTAAAATCCTTTGACTAATTAAAAATAATTATGATCAATCACTATTTCAATCACATATAAAATATAATTACAGAAAAGTTAAGAAAATATGATTTGAAGGATTTATAAAATGATTTAAGGATAAAGCTGGAAAGAAAGATAGAAAAAGTTATAAGTTTAATTTCTTCTACTAATATTTAAAATTTATAAGATTAATTTGAAAAGTTTTGAAAAAAAAAATGTAAGAGACTTCAAATTCACTATAATAAAAACACTAACAATTATCAAACTAACGTTTTCCAAAGTTAACCAGGTCATTTAGTTGAACAGAAGTTACATGTATAGTTACTTTTAGGGTGTTACTCCCTCCACCACCACATTTTCTCCCTCCACCTCCCCAATTCTATTACATATTTTTTGAATTACAAAACTAACCTTTTATAATTACAAAAATAACCTTTTTTCTTTTTAATCCTAATTATTTACTTTTATAATTAAACTAATAAATAACTTTTTATATAATTATAAAATTATTAAAGAATACAAAAAGTCATATAAAAATATATATTATACAAAAATCCTAACTATATATAACGTGCAAAATAAAAAAAAAAATCTAAATACATACTAATAAGAATAAAGATCCTCAAAAATACATTATTAAAATACATCAAAATATATTCAAAAATAATATATCAAAAAATATAAATTATATTATTTAAATATCTTCAAAATTAATATAAAAAAACTGTAAAATATAAACCGTAATCTTTAAACGGATGTGAGCATCCGTTTAAGGGAAAACGGATGTCTAACATCCGTTTAAGGAAAAACGGATGTCAACATCCGTTTAAGGGAAAACGGATGTCGACATTCGTTTCCCCTTAAACGGATGTTGACATCCGTTGACGAATGCTCACATTCGTTTAAAGATTATACGGTTTATATTTTAGGTTTTATTACGCACCTTCACGCCCTCTCACGCCTTTGAACCAGCACCTTGAAGCACCATCACAGTCACGGCTGAACATGAATTACTTTCCCCACTTTCAATCTTACTAAACACAAAGTCCACCACACTCTCACGTCACAATTCTATAAAAGAGAAGAAGAAGTGAAACATGAGAGACAACCCAAAGATAGTGGAACGTAAGAGACAACTTGGGAAAAATAATAAAGAGAAAGAGGGAAGAATGATAAAGAGAATGAATGTACGTGAGATTTTAAATAATATTAACCCTAAAATTTTAATAAGGGTAAAATAGGAATTAAAAAATAAAGAAAAGGGTAAAAGGGGAATGGGGTGGTGGAGGAAGCAAGTTGTGGTGGTGGAGGGAGTAACACCCTTACTTTTATTGTTTAATTTTTTATTGATTTATATACCTATTGGGATTATTCTCCAACTTAGAGTCTATGAATGGCATTGGCAACAGAGGGACGGACCACGGTTCGGACCACGGTGTACTTGATGCCTATTTCATATTGAGTCATTCTCCCTGCACCTCACCACCCTCGTCCTGCACCTCCAAAAAAAAATTTAATTCCAAGTGTGCCCTTGTGATAGTCAACGAGGAGAGAGAAAAATATTGTAGATATTTAAAAAGTTTTTTAACTCCTCTTCTTCCCTGCCGCATCTCACAGTGAAACCCTACACCTACACCCCCTCCTTCCTCCCTCTTTTTCTCTCCGTGTATCTTGTCTCTGCCATCCCACGCTGCTCGTGTTCCTCCTTTGATTTCCTCACAGATCTGAGCTGGCGTCCAGGTTAGTAGCTTGCATCTACTATATTTGTTTCCTGTAATATGTGCTTGGTTTGGTTCGTAGGTCGTGTTCAGAGCTCGCTGGAGGTGCACGTCCGCAGTTAGAAGTGCGGAAACGGATCAGAACCGCATTTCGATATGCGGCAAGGATAAACGCAGTTCGAACTGCGGTAAGCACAAACCGCAGTTCGATCTGCAGCACACATACACAGAACCGCATTTCGAGCGGCGGCAAGGAGAAACTGCGTTTTTTCAAATGCTTTTTGAAACTTAGTTTTTTTAATTAAATATCTCTTTATTAATAATATATGTGATCTCCAGTATAAAGAATAATAGGCTTTGACTAGTTTCTTCATTTGAATTCAATGTGTGGTTGAAATCTTTTGATCTGCGTTGGCATATATATATTGCTTATGATTTTTTTTTCAATTGTTTATCCAAGTGTTTTTTTATTCACACTATACCCAGCAGATACTAATGTAAAATGATTTATTGACAAAAAATTTAAAATAAATAATCATAACATAAAACAATAAATTTAAATAAAAAATAATAACATAATAAAAAAACATAAAAAAAAAGATAAAAAAACATGTAAAAAAAAGCATGACAGGAATTTAACTACAAAATCATTAAATAAAAAAACATGCATGAAATAAAATAAAGAAAAAAAAATTAAACACAAAAAAATCATTAAATAAAAAAAAATACATCAAATAAACAAAAAAAATCAAACAAAATAAGCTGCAAATAAAAAAAAAATAATACTAACCGCACTTCAAAGTGCGACCTCAAAATAAAAAACGCACTTCGAAGTGCGGCTGCGTCTTTCTGCACCTCGAAGTGCGGTTGCGTACCTGTCTTCTTCCTTCGCCGGACCTCACAGTGTATTCTTCCTCTTGCCGTTGCCGTCACACAGTATATCTCCAAATCTTCCAACAGCACTACCACCACCCCGAGAATTTTAACCACAACTCAATCCAATTCAATATACAGTAAACAAGTGAAGTGAAAAAAATAACTTGCTACAGTGCAAAACGAAGAACAGGGCACCTCAGGGTTTATAACCAACAAATATTTTTGTGGTTGGGAGTTAGGAAAATGGTTGGGGGTTAAAAAAATTAAATTCATTAATTAAGTTTTGACTTTTTATTAAATGAAGGGTAAAAAGGTAAATTTGAGGGTGCAGGATGAAGTAAGTGAGATGTAGGAAGAATCACTCTTCCATATTTAAAAGAATTTTGTTCCGTTGTTATTAATACGTTATCTAAAAAAACCTGCCAATTTTTGTTTATATGTAAAAACTGAAGATATTTGAAAAAAAGTAGTTGCATCTTTTTTAATTTCGAATAAAATTATTTCTAAATAATTTTTAAATATAAACTCGAATAAAATGTTATTTTTTTAAAGCATAATTTACATAAAATTGTATTATAAAATGTTATTCCAGATAAATATATATTTTTTTTTCGAAAAGCAAAAATAAGTTATATCATAAAATATATATTTAAAAATATTAACTTTTTTTAATTTTATAAGTGTAGATAAGAATGTAAATTTATAAAATTAAATCATAAACATATTTTTATTGTTACTAATTTTCTTAATAATAATTTTATTTAGTTATTTTTAAATAAATATTTTAATAAAATTCATTAATAATAAATAGTAAATATTCACTAATTGGATAGCATAATTCTTATATCTATTTCTATTAAAAATTATTAAAAAATAAATATTGTTTCTACTAAAAGTATGAGATATTTATGTAATTTCAATTATAGATTTTAGCCATATCATCCATTTATATGGACCTTTTTTACCATTTGAGTCAAGAATGTTGTTTTCAATTTTAAAAGTTTCTTTTTTGAATATATAAGTTATGCTAAGTCTCCAAGAAGAAAAAAAAAAAAAAGAACGCCTCTAAGTTCAATTTTCTCAAGGAAATTTTCCTAGGCAACTTTTGAACATGTTACATTTATTGATTTTGTTTTTGAAAACTATATTTTAACTGGCAACCACCCGATATCAAGACTGCTGGATTATGTTATTTTAAATATTTCTGAATATTTGTTAAAATCTTGGTATGATGAGTAAGTGCTATACTTCAATAAATCCACGTAAACAAACAATTAATGATATAAATTAAAAAACTGATTTTTTCCACATATTTATAAAAAAGTTATATTTTATAACTATTATTTTATACTCACTTTTCATTTTGTTTTTACAAATATGATCAATTTTATTAGCTATTATAATAAAAAATAATAAATATTATTAAAATTAATAAAAACAATAGCTATTTAATTTTATGTACACATTTTCTATGATTTATATATAAATTTAATAATATATATTTCTTTTGTTTTAGTATCATTGTAATAACTAATTTTTTAATACACATTATTTTTTATCGTAATAAGAAAATGCGCATGTATTTGTTTATTATATAAGAAGGCTAATCTTGTTTTTTTTAATTAATAAAACATATTAATTAACATTAAAAATCATAAAAAAAAATTGTCTGAAGGGCAACTAGAGTTTAATAAAAAAAGCGAATAAAAACGATGGCGGAGCTCGTCCATTCTCACGGTTGGCCACCCCGCGGTGACGAATTAGCGTAGCGCTTACAATAGAGAAGACAGCGAAAGGGGATCCTCCCATCACACCACAAGCAAATGGCTGTAAATCCTCACTCTGTGCTTAGTTCTCATTCGTACTCATTACATCTCCTTGGCAATTCCAACTCCAACCTTCACTTTCTTAACTTTGATTTTGGTTAGGATTCGTCGGGAACAACACTCATGGATCTGATAACGGCAGACCCTACGACGGCGACAACGTCATCGTCGTCTTCGGTCACATCTACGGCGTCGACGGCACCGTCATCTCTGCCCTCGGCGTTAGGTAAGCCTCTGGCGGAGAAGAGATCGAAGAGAGCGGCGTTGCTCCAGATCCAGAATGATACCATTTCTGCTGCCAAAGCTGCTTTGCATCCAGTTAGGACCAATATCATGCCGCAAAAACAAAAGAAAAAGGTACATAGATGTCGCCTCTTCTGCAAGAATTTGTGTTGCTTCGTAATTGAATTTGTTGAGCGTAGTGGATCAGTTAGTTTTGAGTGCAGCTACATTGCTTCTGCATATGTACTTGGAAATTCGGTGTTGTTACCAAGTAGAGTTTAGTTGATATGATATTGCACATTGAAGTCTTGTCTTATGCGGAAGATAGTATTGGTGGTGCGTGATTCTGTGCGTTTGATCTTCGTTCTCGCTTGCTTTTGCAGCCAGTTTCTTATTCACAACTCGCTAGAAGCATTCACGAACTAGCTGCCACTTCTGATCAGGTGAGTGTTAGCACTTTCTCTGCCAGACTCCTGTTAGGATAACCTTGGCTTCTCTACCAGCACTTAGAGGAGAAGTAAATAAAAGGAATTGAGGTTCTTAAATAAGCTAAATCAACTTCCGCACTTAAGCTTAGAAAAAAAAAACCTCTTTAGAAGTTAAGTTCATAATTTTATAAAAGTTAAGTGCATAAGTTGATTTGACTAGCACATGCCGTTTTATCTTTTTGTTTATTTCTCTTATGAGTGTTCACAATAATGTTTATTCAAGTAGGTTCACTAACATGCTTCTGTGGTTGCTCTATTCTCTCATGTTTTGTTTATTATTGTAATGTGGCTTCAGAAAAGTTCTCAACGGCAATTAGTGCATCAAGTGTTTCCGAAACTTGCAGTGTATAATTCTGTGGACCCTTCATTGGCTCCCTCTCTTCTCATGGTATTCTCCAACTCCTTTGAACCCAAATGTTTGCTTATAATATGTTTCTGGTCTTCTCTTATGTATGTGGCATGTCCTTATTCCATAGAGCTCGAATGTTTTCGTACTAATATTTTTTGTCTTCAGTGTAGCCTGTGTTGTTCTTTTTATTTACTAAATTGAAACTTACTACTCCCTAGGTTTGTCTTTGGTAAGCCTATGGCACACTAGTGACAATTTTCTTTAGTGAACAGTCCTGCTGCTGATTTTACAATGTACATCATCATCATCATCATCATTATTTCTATTATTATCATTATGTCTTAATGATGTTCCTATTGGACTTTGTTTCCCCCTGCTTAATGTGTTGATAAAATTTTGTATCCTTGTCCCTGTTTTGCAGCTTAATCAGCAGTGTGAAGATAGAAGTGTTCTTCGATATGTCTATTACTACCTGGCCAGAATTTTGTCTGACACTGGTTCCCAAGGTTTGAGCACCGGTGGTGGGATACCCACTCCTAACTGGGATGCTCTGGCTGATATTGATGCAGTTGGAGGTGTTACTCGAGCTGATGTTGTGCCTAGAATAGTAGAGCAGCTTACTGCAGCATCCACTAACTCTGAAACTGAATGTGAGTGTTACAGACTTTTAATTTAATGGTTTTATTAATTTTAAGCATAATGTTGCATACATGTATATGTATTTGTGCATGGGCTTATATGTTTTACCTTGAGTTGAGAAGGAGTCATAGTTTCTTTTGGTCAATTTAGGTAAAAATATCCTTAGAACTCATGTGGAGTGAATTTTTTCTCATTTCTCCTTGTTCACTGCAGCAATTTTGTAAATGGTTTTACCTGAAGATTTTAAAAACTTTGGTCCAAGAAGCTTTGGCATAGACACACACATATTACACTGTTTGTTGACAAGGCAAATGCTTTTGTTCTGCCTTGTCTGGTGTCATTTACAAAAGATGCATACATTAAAGTATGCAGAGTTTGTAGAGATGAGAAATCACTGTATTCAAGGCTGTGTAGAGTTTTGGATAAATTGTTGCAAATTTAAAGCATAAAGTGAGATTGGTACATTAGAGGAAGGAAAATTCAGAGAAATGAATTATTCCAGTCAGGTGGGAAAATAAAAAAATTGGATGAGATTTTGCTCTGACTAATAAAATTGGACAAGTGTACCAAAATTTTAATATTGATATACTCTTTTATATTTTAACTGTGGAGCATAGCCATCGTTAATGTTACCTTTGAATTGGGACCTCCTATTTGGTAAAACAATATTCTCTATTTAACAAGAGAAAGATGGAAAAATAGAGTCTGAATCAAACTTTTTTGTTGTGTAATTTGTATATCGATATTGTGATGGTGATATGTTATTTGAATTGGACTCAGCAATTCTATTATCTATATGAATGTATGGATGATTAACTCCCCCAGCATGAGAATTATTTGAAATTTTAGCTGATCTTGTGCGGGATATTTCTTGTATTCCTATTATTTGATTAGAGATTTTATTGAATTTTTCATAGTTGTATTGTAATTGGTGCAAACTGCAAACATTATTTTGGATTTTGAATCTCAGTATGAATGTCATTGTGGCAATGTTGTCTTTGAAAATGCAGAAATACAGTACAATAATACATGGCATCCAGTCTTAATATAATTATCTAAATCTCTTGATTAAATTATTGGAATTATGCTTATGCAATGAATTTTTTTTATTTTCGTAAACATAATTTTGTTCTGTTTTGATAACTAACTTGGTCATATTGTTAAGAGATGC
The DNA here is from genome assembly GCF_029865625.1 of Vigna umbellata. Taxonomy (NCBI): domain Eukaryota; kingdom Viridiplantae; phylum Streptophyta; class Magnoliopsida; order Fabales; family Fabaceae; genus Vigna; species Vigna umbellata. The sequence goes on along the minus strand of NC_142165.1, from coordinate 42,020,152 downwards.
ACAAATTTTAGTTTTTGAATTAGGTGTTCAATTTTCATCTGAGATTACGAGTTGATTAGTGACTTCTATTCAACTTATGTTTTGAAGTTCATGCTCGAAGATTGCAATCCTTGAAGGCACTTACATATGCTCCGGAAACCAACTCTGAAATTTTGTCCAGATTGTATGAAATTGTTTTTGGCATACTAGAGAAGGTTTGTGCTTTCCTGTTGTCTTTATTGTGTACGATGTTGTTTTTTTCCCATTTATTTTTAATTATTCTTGTAGCCACCTCTATCCAGAATAAGTTGTTTGGATCTTTTGATGTGTTTTTGTGAATCTTGGTTGTAACCTCAGTTTGCATTTTTCCTTTTAATTAAGATTTGGGTGGGGTCTTTGGTCAGACAAAGGGGGCAACATGGTGTATAAGTGCACTGTATATACCGTCATTCGGTGTCCTTGGCTAAACTGAAGTTACGTATCTTTAAAGGAAAATCCTTGTCCCTATAATGATTTGGTAGAAAACAATTTCATAGCCTCATTAGTGGTGTTTAATGCATGTTTCTTCCAGAGAGTTCCCTTGGCTGACATACGTAAGGATTGAAGAGCTTCATTATTTTGTATTCCTTTTGTATCTTCTGCTGCTTCAATGTAGTTTTTCTATTTGGAGTTATTCTCCTTTCCTCACTTTCTCCTTAAAAGTGTTCTTTCTTTATCAGAAAAGAATTTTGAAATTATGGTACTTGAGATATTTTTTTCACTTTTTCTGCCTTTAATGATTGTTAGGTTGGTGATGCTCAGCAAAAGCGAAAGAGGGGCATACTTGGGGCTAAAGGTGGTGATAAAGATGTAAGATCATTGATTTGTACTATTTTTCTTTTATCCTTATATTTGTATTTTTTTGTAAATTTAGGGAATCTTTCTTTATAGCTAATGGAATTATTTCCTCTTTCCACTCATAGGAATGTAGAATTAAAGGCTCATAAAAATTTAGTTAGAGCAAGCAATTAGAGCAAGTGTGATACATGTCTTTCTTCTTGATAATATAGTATTCTTTTTCTGAGAGAAAACAGCAAACAAGTCTTTATATTGCATTTTTCAATAAATCTATTCGTGCTTTTGTACAAAAAATATTCCTAAATATGTAGATCCTCAAAAAATAGGACACAATGTAAAGTAGAAAGCCAATCAAGGTGGGAAAAGATCTACAAAGAGACTTTTCAGAATTTGAATGGCAACTCCTAACAAGATTAAACTTGAGAATTGACAATGTCCTGCAGCATGAGAAAGAGATAAAATAGAGGTGTAACACTGATGAATATCTCTAGGAGATCGTTGACATCCCAAGGACATGTATCATTTACCATCGCATAAAAATATTATTAAAAACAAAAAGAAAGATACAAAGAACTTATAAGGGACCCAACCAAAACCCTTGAACAAAAAACAGGTAAGCTATAAAGCTATACACAAGCTAAGAAGCCCTATACATAGGAAAAAGAAACCTATTATGATAAAAGTCCAAACTTATAAAAAGCTGGCATAATCGTATACCATTTAAACACTTCTCTAGAAGCCAGGCCTAGACTTGCCGACTTATCAGCACAACTCCTTGAGTCTTTAATCTATAACTGAAGCACCAACTTTAGCATATATGACATGACAAATATGAGGATGTTAGATTTTGAAAGTTACAAGACACAACTTGGTTTGACATAAATAGGGCTCAACATCACATGTGTTTTTGGGTGAAAATATTTGTGTTAAAAAGTGGACTTTTAGCCTAACTCAACTCCAGAAAACAGACTTGTAAGGTAAGATTTGTACCCACGTATATACTATAAACTAACCTTATCACTAGTCAATATGAGATTTCTAACATACCCCCTTATGCCGAGGCATATACATCTCGTGCGTAAGACAAGGTATTAATAGGTGGTTCGATAGCGGGTGAAGCAATAGATCTAACAAAAACAAATTTCACAATGATATACTCTAACCTATGACTCCGATACCATGTTAAGAAGTTGATTTTAGCCTAAGTCAACTCTACAAAATAGATTGAAAGGTGAGGTTTGTACCCAGTTTTATACTGTAAATTGACCTTATCACTACTCAATGTGAAACTTCCAACAACTTGAATGATTTTATGTTATATCACTAGCACACCTGCTCATTCAAGAGCCTGTTGGGCTAGAACCATGGATATTTAGAAAACAAAGATTTAGAGTTCTAAGAGAAAAGAGATTTTAGGAAACTTTGTAATTGTTTTTGATATTCTGATCTCTTAAGGAAAGAGATCTTTTTATGTAGTTATAGAGAGCGAGTATAAGAGAAGCTGTTGATGTAGCACTAGTCAATCAGCTTACAAAGAAAATAACTAACTACTGTAACTGACTGTGCTGACATGGCAAATAGCCAATTAGTTTACAGTGAACTAACTTACTATGCTGATGTGGCAGATAGGCAATCAGCTCACAGAAACGAAAAGAACTCTCTATTATTACACTATTAAGACCACATCCCTAGTGCTGATATCAACTATTTATTTGATTGATGTGTGACAAAGATCAAACTCTAGATCTCTTGGTCATAGAGGCTTTGATACCTTGTCACAGACCAACAGTCCCAAAAAACTTAAGTTATTATATGAAGACACTTCAATGGTATTATACTATGTTTTTGACGTGTTATGTGCTTGATCATATAGTCTATCATCCGAAGCAATCTACAATATGCTGCCTTAAGTGCTTTGAGAAGGCTCCCTCTGGATCCTGGAAATCCAGCATTTCTGCATTATGCTGTACAAGGGTAAGTTACTCCTACAAACACAACTTTGTGGAGCAAATAGTTCATGACCTCTCTTTGAGCAACTTTGTTTACTTTATTATTTGCTTTTGCATTCTTCCCTTAGTTCCGGTCTTCAGTTCTCAAAACTAAACAAAGTTGAATGCAGGATTTCATTTGCTGATCCAGTTGCTGTGAGACATGCTCTTGAAATTGTTTCTGAGATAGCTACCAGGGATCCTTATGCGGTTGCTATGGCCTTAGGTAAGAGTTTAAATCTTCATAATATTTTCCATTAAAATGGTGTTTGATTGCATATTCTCTTGTAATATAATGTTAGAAACAAATTTTTCAAGATTTCCTTAAATCTAATGCTTCCTGGATATTCTTTTGCAGGAAAGCATGTTCAGCCTGGAGGTATGCTAATTGGATCTTCATTGTTGCTTCCATCTTTACTTTTTATTTGAATTTTACATTGATGGGGTGTCAGCTTTATTTGGTGAAAAACAGAAGATAATGATTATGAATTTGGTCAGTAAAGTATGTCAAAACACTTGCATTACTTCCATTCATGTGTAAACGAAGAGGGAAATTTCTGCATAATTACTGTGTATTTATGCAAATAATAAGGCTTTGTGAATATTTATAACTTACTATCTTGTTGCTGTTCTGCAACAAATAGTTTTGTGATGGTTATTTGGTCTATGTACAGGGGCATTACAAGATATTCTTCATTTGCACGATGTTTTGGCTAGAGTTTCTCTGGCAAAGTTGTGCTGTACAATATCAAGGGCTAGAGCTTTAGATGGTTAGTGTTTTAAAAACTTGTTTTTAATTAAAATTGATCTTTGGTAAATATGCTATGGTTAAATTTCTGTTTTGCATGCATATACAGAGAGACCAGATATTAGATCCCAGTTCAATTCAGTGCTCTACCAGCTTCTGTTGGATCCTAGTGAAAGAGTCTGTTTTGAGGCAATTTTATGTGTACTAGGAAAATATGATAACACTGAGAGGTGCAATTTATCTCTACCTTCCCAATCATAATTTTAGCTTTGATTTTACTGTTAACTTTGTCTTGTGATTGGGGATGCAATCTTATCTTGTTTACACATTCTAGGACCGAGGAGCGTGCAACTGGGTGGTATCGTTTGACCAGGGAAATTCTCAAGTTACCAGATGCATCAAAAGAAAGTTCTAAAGATAAATCTCAGAAGATGAAACGTCCTCAGCCTCTTATAAAACTTGTAATGAGAAGGTTCAAAAACTCATTTGTGTATTTTCGATGCATGTTGATTTCTCTTGTTGAATTATCAAGTCATTGGCTTGGGTGATGTGGAAACTGTTTAATTTTAATTCACCCTGTCTATTATTTAATGTTTTTCAGGTTAGAGAGTTCTTTCCGTAGCTTTTCTAGACCTGTGCTTCATGCAGCAGCTAGAGTTGTACAGGAGATGGGGAAAAGTCGGGCTGCTGCCTTTGCAATGGGCATACAGGATGTTGAAGAAGGAGCAAATATCAATACTTTTGCTGATTCTACAGATTACAATGATTCAGATGAGAGCACACATCCTGAAAGTAATGTTTATTTGATGTGTTTAGTGGTCATGCTTGCATAGCATTGTAAACAAGCCTTAAACTGTTTTAATTATTGTAGGTAATTAGATATAGATACAGATAGTTAAAAGGTTCTTGAATGTTAAATTGAATTGTCAAGAGATATAAAACCAATTTTTGGTCTTCATGAAACGACTTAAGCTTTTTGGACAGTTGATCCTTGACAATTATAATATTTTTGCTCAGTTTTATATGGTATTATCTTCATGTTCTTCACCTTTGGTTTCTTTTGTTTTTCAGTTGTTCCTTTTGTCAGCCATGCTTTTCCGATTGTATTTTGAGATTTGTATTTATGGTTTTGGTTCTGATTACTTTGTTAGAAAGAAAGACAGATTGGTATGTGCTTGTTTAATGAATTCACTTAATTAGGCTGCTTGTGTCTGTGTTTGAACTTGTAAGCTAGGTTTAGTACATGCATGGTTACTATCTCTGTATAATGTTGCTAGCATTCACAGGATTCTTCTGTAGCACTCCTTTTCATGTTGGATAATATAAGTTAACCTAAAAAGACTTCTGTAAAGACATCTGGTAGTTCTCCATCCACTTGTAGTAAAAATGAATCTCTTAAATTTAGAAGGGAAGAATTTCTTTATTTCTCACTCACAATTATTAGGTCAGCTGACCTATATTAAAAAACAGAAATTAAAAAATAAAACAGTAAACAATCCTAGAGAGAATAAATCCCTATAACTATGGGATTTTATTCTTGTCACAATCTCCTAATATTAAATTCAGAATCAATATTAATACACAAGTTTAGATACAGTCTTAGCAATATCTTGGTATGTTGAAATATTATCTTATTATGTACTTAATTGATACCTTGATGTAGGCATTCGAAGGACTTCTTCAGTATCTAATGGAACTGCTGGCAGAGATACTGTTGCTGGTTTGTTGGCCTCATTGATGGAAGTGGTACGGACGACTGTTGCCTGTGAATGTGTTTATGTACGAGCCATGGTGCTCAAGGCATTAATCTGGATGCAAGGTCCGTTTGACTCATTCGATGAACTAGAGTCTATTATTGCATCAGAACTTTCTGATCCAGCTTGGTCAGCAGCACTTTTGAACGATGTACTACTCACCTTGCATGCTCGGTTTAAGGTAAATGGACTTTCCCTTGTGAAGGATATATCAATGTTAGGCATACTTGGATATGTTCAACAAAGCATTGCCTGAAAAATGATGAGGCAATTGGCAACCAATATTGTTGAATTTTAGCAATCTTTTTGCTAATAATGTGGATTGATCATCTGGCTTTAAAAGGCTAACTCTGTTAATTTTAATCTGTCAAGTGCATTCCTTTTGCAGTTATTTGGAAAAAAAAAAGGGAAGCAAAGGTCAAACTCTTGATCATTTGGTCATGTAGGGTTTAATATCATGTCAAAGACCAACTCTCCTAAAAGCTTAAGTTGATAAGTGAAAGGATCATGAATGATTTTATATCTAACATTCCTTTTCTTTTAACAACTTGTTAGTATATTTGATTCTGTAGTGATCATATGGTGAATTATGTTCAAATATTCAGTCTGTTGTGCTTTCCCATACCCCCATGCACGGCAGGGATTTTTATAGTCATGCTTTGCTGAAGTGACAACAATATCTTATCAGTAGTCTTCCTCGTAAACTTTGTATAACTCATTGCAAGTAATGGGTAAATGTGTTTTTTTGTATTTACGCATACTAGAAAGTGTAAGTTTGCTCACTAGTCTTTTCATTTTTGCTTTGAAGGCTTCCCCAGATATGGCTGTTACTCTTCTTGAAATTGCGAGGATATTTGCCACTAAAGTTCCAGGAAAGGTTGACGCTGATGTGTTACAACTGCTTTGGAAGGTTAGTTTTTTTTTTTTAGATAAAGTTCATGAAGATATCATTAAAAATGAGAAAAGAAAAAACAAAGAACTCATGGGGGGACCGAACCAAAACCCATCACCAAAGAACAAGCTAGTTAGCTATAAGGTAATCCATGAGCTAAACTTCCCTATACATGAAAGAAGACCTCTATTATGAAATAAGTCCAAAGTTATAAAAGCTTTGGAAGGTCAGTTTACCTTGATAGCCTTTTTTTTTTTAATTGATGTGCTTGGTACACATGTTTATAATGGAGTGGTCAAATAATGATAAGTAGAGACAATTGCAAACTGCAAAACTTCTGAAGCAACACATTACATTACATAGTAGATGCATGCACACACACAGATACCCAGTTTATTTGATCAAATTTGAGTTTCCTTGATGGTTTTTACTTAAAATGGTGACCCACTAAAGGAATATGTGTTGCCAGACTTGTCTTGTTGGAGCTGGTCCTGATGGGAAACATAAAGCTTTAGAAGCAGTCACAATTGTACTTGATCTACCACCTCCGCAGCCTGGGTCTATGCTTGGTTTTACTTCAGTGGACAAGGTGTCTGCATCTGACCCAAAATCTGCTCTTGCGTTACAAAGACTAGTCCAAGCTGCAGTAAGCATTGCTATTTATTCAGAAGATCTTACTCACTCTTTGGCTTCTACAACCAAAAAAAAGTTGAATCAAGTTTTTTTTTTCTGACACTGCTTTTAGGTATGGTTTCTTGGGGAAAATGCAAATTATGCTGCATCTGAATATGCTTGGGAATCTGCCACCCCACCTGGTACTGCTTTGATGATGTTAGATGCTGATAAAATGGTAGCTGCTGCCAGTTCTCGTAATCCTACTCTAGCGGGTGCCTTGACGAGGCTCCAGAGGTGTGCATTCAATGGCAGTTGGGAGGTATCTATTACCCATTTGAGGGGTTTTTCCGTTCTTTACTTGTTTGGTTGTTTATTACCACCATCTCGAAGTTTGAATGATTTATTAGATGGTATCTCACTACACTTTGAGAACAATGATATATTTCATTAGAAAACGGTAGTGTTGGTTTGCCTTCCTGAAATTTTGGTTTGACTCAGCAGCTTGTCATATGTATTATTGCATACTTTTACCTCATGGTTATTTTCTCTTGCTGTTTAACTTAAGTATTCTCTGTTAAATGAATACGCAGATTAGAATTATTGCTGCTCAGGCTCTCACAACAATGGCAATTAGGTCTGGTGAACCTTTCAGGTTACAGATTTATGAGTTTCTGCACACTTTGGCGCAAGGTGGTCTTCAGTCCCAGTTCTCTGATATGCATCTTAGTAATGGAGAAGATCAAGGAGCAAGTGGTACAGGCCTTGGAGTTTTATTAAGTCCAATGATAAAGGTTTTGGATGAGATGTATAGAGCACAAGATGATTTGATCAAGTGAGAGCCAATCTTCATTCCATACTTGCTTCAGAATTGATGATCCTGATTACTAATGTTCATGAATTACTTATAAACAGGGAAATACGCAGTCATGACAATGCTAAGAAAGAATGGACTGATGATGAACTTAAGAAACTATATGAAACCCATGAAAGACTGCTAGATCTTGTTTCATTGTTTTGTTATGTTCCAAGAACAAAGTATCTTCCTCTGGGCCCGATAAGGTACTGATTTATTGAAGTGCATTCCTTATATGAGCTAGTTTTGCATATTTCTCATGTATCTAGAGAGACTTGTAGGCTCTTCTGCTTACAGGGTAGTGCATCAGAAGGATAAGTTTTTAAACTGGGCCAAGGAACCTTTTTTTTTTGGCTTTTGAGTGGTCACATTTTTTGTGGTTCTGATTTTTTTTGTCATTATTTTGAAACTTTGTCCTGAAGTTCATTAGGCATTTGCAAAAATTAAAACCTTAGTGTATTTGTAGCTTAGTCATTTACCTTTGGCATGTTTCAAAGGTAAATCTAATCTGTATGTGTTTCTAATTTCTCTTAGTCTTGGTTAGAACATCTTCCAACAATAATTTGAATTGATGAATTTAGTGGTAATGTCTCTATATAAGATCTTCTCCTAATGAAGTGACTATCTATCTCAATGTGTTTGGTTATCTTATGAAAAGGCAATATAATAGGTTGTCTATTTGTCACTCTTAAAGAATGTTAACAGAGAAAAATAGAGGGAAAAACTGAAACTGAAGAATATTTTTGTTAACTGATCTCACACTTTGAATGTTATCTACAAGAGGTATATATAGACACAAATGTCTAAGAAGCTGTCATAAACTGCCAGCTGTACAGAGAAAATGACATATACAATGAAAGAAACCTACAACGGTACTAATTATACAACTTGTACCGGTTCCATTGTAAGAAATTCTGACCATCCAACCGATAGACACCCATCACATTTGGAAGATTATTAGGATCCAAAGGAATAATTTTTATCTCAAACATCCCTTGGAACACAATCAGGTGTCTCTGGTGACCCTATTTGAGACGACGACGACATGTGGGCTACACAGGGAAAACGGAGCAGAACTCAAAACTCAAATTTACTCAAATCTGAGCCAAATGGGACGTCACTGACCTATGGAAGTGGAACAGACTCAAGAGGCTCCAGAGACCCTTTTTGTGACAGCGGTAGCGAGTGGGTCTCGTTAGACCTAGGCACGTGGGCTACACACGTCAGCTACGGTGGTGACGCGTGGCGACATCTTTCCCAGAGTGATTTTCGGCATTGTGTTCGCTGGAGTTGGGCACACCTTTCTGTCATATCAACGACCCCAACGACTACGGCAGCAGCCGTAGTGGTTGGACAACGGCGGCAATGGCTACTGTTGTAGCAGAAATGGAGCTCCCAAGATCGGGAGTTCTAATACCATCTTGAAAAGAGAATGATTTTTATTATTATCATTCATATCTATTACATTCTCCTTACACTTATTTGTAACAATCTAATCTTCCAAAAAAAAGGAAATAATATATTGAAAAATAAACTAAAAGATTGTATAGATATTTTCTCTAGGTAGGAAGATTCTATAGATATTTTCTCTAATTAGGAAGATTTTCCTCTAATTACAACATAAAGTTTACCAAGATCTTTTGTTTTGTAAATGTTTACAAAGATGCTTCAGATGTACAATGACATGTAACCATGTTGATGACTACTTATAATAACAATTTCGTTAACATGCACAATCAAGCAACTATATTTTTGTGGCCAAATAGCAAGAACAAATTGAAGGGCTAGATTCACTCCAATTCTTTGATTCCTACCAAACTGCTGAACTACAATACTAATTCTATCAAACTAGTTCAAAACTAGGAGTAGACAAACTCCGAAGTCTTGATCACCAAGACTTCATACGGATTTTTGGTGGTGACAAACTAGTCCTAATTTTTTTTTTTATATTATTAAATTAAATTTTTCAATATGCATTTTAATATCTTTCCATGGATATTAAATATTAAATTTATAAAGCATTCTTTGTCTTATATTTGTATTTCTTACATTTGACAATTGATTAGCTTATCATTAATTATTAAAAAGTTTCTCTACAATCTTTATTGGAGTTGTAAATCTTATGATTCACCTCTTGATTCAATTCTTGACATGGTTTACTATTTCGTTTCCTAACTACAAATCCGTAGTTTGGTGGTGACTCTTGATTTACAGAACTTAAAAAAGCAATCAATCTCACTTAAAATTAAAAGTATATGCTTTTATACAGAAAGTCTCTATACTTTTTGGGAATCATTTTCAATTTTCCATGTATTTATTTAGTAATTTTCAAACCTAAAAGATTACCGTCCTATTTGAGTTGTTTTTTTTAACCCATTAGTTTTAGACCGGATATAAAATGTCACTCTACCAATTATTTATTTTAATACTTGGCACTGTTATATCTTAAGCAAAAAATATATTTTAAAAGGAGATGCAAAACTGAAGCAAAAGCCTTTTTTGGTTTATGGGAGTGAACGTCAATCCAGAAATCCGCTGTTCCTGTAGCAGTGCTACCATAATAGATGACACTTCTAAGGTCATCAAACTCAAAAGTTTATGTAAAATTTCGAAGCACTTCAATTTGATGATAAAGCACAATAATAAATCTCAATAATAAAGTGTAATGTCATTATAACTAAGTAAGATCAAACTGTACTTTTGGCTAAATTATATATACGTTCATAAAAATGTAAGTTATTCAAGATAAAACATTTTAAAAAGGAGTTAATTTCTTCAAATATCAGTTAAGTAATGGTAACATGCTTCATTGTAGCTGTAGAGTCAATGATGAGCAAAATCTACAGCTTGTTTCACATTTGTGGACTTTCTTCTGATTTGGGAGTTTATGTGAATTGATATGAATTTACTGAGTTTTATCAGATTCTATCCAAAAAGGACTTAATAGGGTTAACTAGTTTCATAAAGTTGAAGGAGTTAACTTGAGAGTTTGACACAGACACTACTATACAGTTCGCTTCCATAATTTTGTCATAATGTTTTGGTTAAACAATGAAAAATTTATTTGTTTAGTTTATATTATTAGTGTTATTCTCTAAATATGATTTTACTCTAAATTTTTTTATAGTGCCAAACTCATTGACATCTATCGAACTCGCCACAATATTAGTGCATCCACTGGTTTGAGTGATCCAGCTGTTGCCACTGGTATATCTGACCTTGTTTATGAATCCCAACCACCACTTGCTGAGCCTGATGCACTTGATGATGACCTAGTAAATGCCTGGGCAGCAAACCTTGGTGATGATGGCTTATGGGGAAACAATGCACCAGCAATGACTAGGGTGTGCTTTTTATCTATTTTGTTTTGCTTCTCTTTAATTTGATAATATGATATTTACTAGTGGTTGCAAAGTATATTCCTTTCTCACTCTATGCACACACACAAACATAATAGGTTCTCAAATTGTGAATCTCTTTTGAATCATAAGATTCAACAACAACGATTATCTGCTTCAAATATGTCATAAATGAGGATATACAATTTAATAGATTTTTAACTAGAAATAGATAGAACATAACTAGATGTCTTTTAAAACAAATATCAGCTATATATGAGTTTCTGAAGCCTGTATTGTCTAGAAGAATGGAAACGAAGCAATTAAAAATAGATTGCATTCATTGGACGAGAGGATGGGAAATAAAACAGTGAAATAGTCAATTAGGATAAGTACAAAAGTGCATCCTCAATTCCTAAATTGTGACTCGTGATGATATGAAATTGCTCATATTTATTCGTACAGAAAGCATAGATCGTTTAAAGTTTATCTTATGATATAAACTGAGGTAGTCAAATTGTACAATTTGAGCAGTGAATTGTAAGATTCTGATAACATTCTGCAAATAGACACTTTTAATCACAGTTATAGGAAAGGATAGGATCAATTGAGACAAGTGTCAAATTTAAGCCACTGAATCATCTGATATTATTTTGGTGATTATGTATACCTAATTTGTAATAATTTAAACATTTGTAGATGTGTAATGTAATAGCAGAAATTTGTTTATTTTTTGCATAATATGCCTTTTCATTTGAAACTAAGTTGACTTTAAATTGAAAACACTTTTTTCTTTGGATTTAGGTAAATGAATTTCTGGCAGGTGCTGGAACAGATGCCCCAGAAGTTGATGAAGAGAATATGATCTCTAGGCCTTCAGTTAGCTATGATGATATGTGGGCAAAAACACTTCTAGAACCTTCAGAGCTAGAGGTAAGGATTAGGCCATATCCTTTTTAACCCTGATGCATTGGGTCTTGAACTTTGTGGTTTGACTTGCATCCATTACTTGTGAAAACAGGAAGATGACGCAAAATCGTTGGGATCATCATCTCCAGATTCAACAGGATCAGTTGAGACTTCAATATCATCTCACTTTGGTGGAATGAGCTATCCTTCACTGTTTAGTTCGCGTCCATCCGGATATTCACAAACTACGGTACCAAATATTAAGATTAAGTATCAATTTGTTTTGCCACATGCACTGGGCTTCTAATTTGATGCTATTCTGAATGATCTATATTCGATAATTTATGCATATTCTTTTAAGCAACGTGAATAATGAATGGTCAACTCTTAGAATTAATGTTAATTAGAAACATAACTCTTCCATTGCCCGAGTTTGAGATTGCAAGCTTCCCTAAACATTCTGAAATCAGGTTACAGGTACAAAGGGAATTTTATATATATATTTTTTATCTGTGAAAACCATTTGGAAATGGATTCTGACATTAAGATCATGGAATCAATGTTTGTGTGTAGGCAATTTTCCTTTAGACCTAAGTCTTTACGAACAACCAGTATAATTGTCAGCTTTCTGTATAGTATTCTCTTCAAGTTGTTGGTTGGTGAAGGAACATGGGACGCTGAAAACTAACTTATCCTGGTTCTAGAAGGCTTGTTACTCTTGCATATGCATAGAGCTTGATTCTGGATTTGAACCAATGACTAACTGGTCTACAAGGCACAACTTTACCACTATGCCAGTGCTTGCCTCCATTGTTGGAGGGTCAAATATAATTTTATTTGGGTTAACAGCACTTTAACCCTATAAAATATTACTTTAGTTTCACTTTCCACCCTATATATCAACTTAAGCTTTATGCACCCCAATTTAACACAATTATTGTAATTTTTCCTTTCTATTCAATTTAATAGAAAACTTTTATGGAGTCAAGTGCAGACGCTCAGTTCACGTGGTTTTCTAATAAGAAAATATGTTGAAAGATAAAAAAGTTCTTTACAAACGAAAAGTTTACATTTGAGAGAGATTGGCTACTTTGTTACCCTATACATGCTTGTCACTAACTGTATTGTTTTAACCGCACCTTTATTCATTACCTCATCAGAAATGGTGTGGTTGCATGTGGCACACAGAAGTTGATCATATATTCTTCCTGAGAACTTCTCTAGTATTCATTGTTAGTTTTTTAGATAAACCTTTGAACAGTGCATCATATAAGTTGGTCCTACGTTCTACCTGACAACTTCTCTAGTATACACTGTTCCTTTTTAGATAAACCCTTGAACAGTGCATCCCATATTATTGCATAAAAAACCACTTGTTGATCTCATGAGATTTTCTTTTTCAATTCTTTGAACTCAAATATGGAGTAGACGCGTATACTTGTCTTGTAGATTTCAGCCTCTTCAAGAATTTTGGATTAACAGATTTCACTGGCATTTATAATTGGTTTGTAATTTTAAATGACATTCCAGATTGCCATGTTGTACTGACACCTTTTTGCATTACTGATACAACAAACCAACTAGAGTAACAAACAATTAAGTCATCAACACTATTCTCTCATGCTTATGTTCTTGTCAGCAATATACCCGATTTGGAGACAAATTTGATAAAGGGTTTTATCGTCTTTTAAGTATATATTTAGTCAAAAAGCATGTGCATTGCATGTGTAATGTAACTGTTCGAATTAACTAATAAATTTGATTGAAAAGGAAAATTTACTATAAATTGTATTACATTTGGTGTATTATGCGTAAGTTGACGAACGAGGGTGGAAAGTGCAACCAAAGTGATATTTTAGGATGGTGAGTGCCTTTTACTCCATATTTTGTAATATAATTGTTGGAATGGCTTTGGAGTTTAGGCAGGGAAGGAAAAATAATAATAGAAACTCAAAGTATGATAATAAACTGATATGACGTTGAATTATGGGAGTAAAAGGAATAAACAGAATATATAATAAAGTGACATGAATGTAAGGAATTATGGGAGTTTGAATTATCCTAATTTACTGTTGCATCATTCTCCCCTGTTTGTGTATCATTTATTCTAATAAAAATTTTGCATCAATGAGTTCTTAATCTAATTACCTTACCTTGAATGTTGTAATACTATCACACATTTATTAACTTTTTTTTGAGTCATAACTCTGCCGTTGTCAACTTTTGGATTCGAAATTACTTATTGAAATTTACATTATCCATGGCAGGATAAGGCAACAGGAAGCCGAGGTGGTGGCCCCTCTATGTATGAGGGTCTTGGTTCTCCGGTAACATCCCTTGACTTGTTTTAGACTATATTTGGGTGAATTTCTATAAAAGTACAGTTAGGGAAAAAAAAGAAAAGAAAAAACGAAATTAATTTCTCCATAAGTTAAAATTAATCTGTATATAAGTACAAAAATAGTTAAAAACACTTTTTAGAGAAATTAATGAGAGAATTTTTACAAATTAGTTTATGTTTAAATGAAACTAATTTTATTTTATGGAGATGTTTACTTCTTTTTCTTTACCTAGAAATGCCTATTCAAAAGATTTATCCAAACAAACACTTGGTTTCATTTTATTCTTCTGATCTAGTTTTAATATTTAAATCCCAAAATATTTTCAGATAAGAGAAGAGCCTCCATCATATTCATCATCTGTCATGCAAAGACACGAGTCATTTGAGAATCCCCTAGCAGGAAATGGGTCGCAGAGTTTTGAGTCTCAAGATGACGAACGTGTACCATCCGGAAATCCTCAATTTGGAAGTGCACTTTATGACTTCACAGCAGGAGGAGACGATGAAGTAAGTTGGTTTAAAATCAATGAAAAAACCATCGAACCAGGCATTTTAACTGGGAAATTTGTGAATAGGTTAGGTCAGCTATCTAAACAGTCCTCAAACACTGAATAAAGAATTTATGCAAAAATAGTTTAACTATGCCACTAAACACAATTTTGAACCTTGACCTAAAAACAAAAACAACACAAAACTTAAAGAAAATGAGTAATGTTGGAAATTAGAAATCAACTTTTGGTATGGGTAATTGAGACTAAAGATCTATGGCGGCAAGAAACATGCAGCTGTCCAATGCAATGCTCACAAACGTGTTTACAAATCTGGAACCTGAAATACAATGCTCGCACGTATGTTTACAAATTCGAACCTGGAAAGCAAAAGTATACAAAACTTAAAAAATGGTCAGAAATATTAGAAATTAGGTTCACATGTTGATGACCATTATTTAGCCTTTTCATTATTGATTATTTTAACCTCTCAAGCCTATATAGTATGCTCATATTATTCGAATTTAAGTTTTGCGTTAATATAATATTAAAAAATATATAATTATCACCGATTCAACCAGTTGAAATGAATCATAGACCTTTAACTTTACATATTCAATGACACTTTGATGCATGTTTGATATTTTTTTTGGAGAATGCCTTCGGCTTGTTGTGTTCATGAATTGATGTATTATCTAGAGGCAGGCATGGATATTTTAAATACAAACATGATGTAATTACTTTCATTGTTTTTCCTGGCAGTTGAGTTTAACCGCGGGAGAAGATGTTGAGATCGAGTATGAAGTAGATGGCTGGTTTTATGTAAGTCTCGGAGATTTATATTTGTATTTCATCTGAAGTAGAGACGTAGATAAGTAGAATTTACATGTATTCCTCATGTTTCTAATTTGCATTGGAGAATCAATTGTTGATGGCCTACTCTGCGGTGCAGGTTAAGAAGAAACGCCCTGGTAGGGATGGCAAGATGGCTGGATTGGTCCCTGTTTTATATGTTAGTCAATCTTGAATAATGTACGTAAGCTGTTGTAACATCCGAGTCATGTACATGGCTTTTTTTGGTTTATTTTATCCATTATTGCTTTCTTTCAAAGTCTCCATGTGTTCCTGTCCTATGCCATTCTGGCTTTTCTCCATCGATATCTTGTATCCTGCTCCCCAATTTGTTCAGTTGTATGCTATATCCATGTATCATTTTCTATGCTATTTGCTTGCGAGTGTTTAGTCATTTATCACAGTATAGGGGTTTCGAGTTATGTGTGTTTATTCTTATACAGGGAATTCAAATATACCAAGTGAAAGTCTCATGTTTTTGAGGTCAGAATTATATCTTGTCTTGGGATCTATTCAATACTCATAATCACATCTCCTGATAATCTTTTGAGGTCCAGGTCTTCCTAACATCCTTTCGAGCTTCAGTCACAGTTTTATTGATCCTTGATTTAGTTAAATTACAAACGTCATAACTTTGCAGAAATATGGGAGGGATTCATGGGGCATACAGTATGGAATAAGACTAGAAATACACGTAAACGATGACAAAAGTAAGGGATCATGGGGCAATAAAATACTCAATTACACGAGAAACCAAATCAAAGCAGTGACAGATATGTGATTTAATGTAATTTCTAATAAAATGGCAGAGTATTCACTTTAGATGCTTCTCGAGAATTAAACATGATTATAAATATACAATTATCCAATATAGTGTACACATTGTCCTTAAGCGGCTGAAGTTTTATTAAGTCTAAGAGGTTCTCCTAATAGCAATCACTTATCCAACACACAGTATAACAATTGAACTATGGTCAATAATTTTCTCCGAGCAACGTAAATGCAATAATGAAGATTTCACAATTAAGTTGAAACATTATAAAAATCGAGTGTAGACAAAGTTGACTAAATTGTGGTTTTCCCTTATATACTGTGTAATATGCCTTTAAATTATGAAGGATTACGCATACACATGTATACCGAATGGGGAGAATAACAGCCCATAGGAAGAAACCGTTTTAACTTTTTTTATACCCTTGCCTTTTCCTACATCTTCCTTCCCAAATACAAATGAAACGTTCAACAAGTTGGTGATGTTGTGGCTGAACATTAAGACAATTTCTAACTCAGAAAGCTTAGAATCTAACAATTTACTATTTATCCCAAATTTAAATATGCATAACTAAGTGGCAAAGTGGAATGAAAATTAAAAATATCTATTTATTTTCTTAAAAGTGTTTACTAAGAAATTTATCCAAACAAATTTTAAATAGCCTAAGAGGTTAGTATGTAATACTATAGTTTAATCTATTTTATTTTAAATAAAACTTATAAGTTTATCTTTTTTCCTCTTATCACTGATTTTAAATTCCTATCCTTAACTTGATTTGAGAAGTTACAATATGAAACGAAAATTAATTGAGTCAAGTATTAAAAGCTGTGGTATGAACATTTAAATAACAGTCTTACCAACTCAAAATTTAAATGTAATATTGTATTTAAAATTATATGTGTGTGTAATCTTAGAAATTCAATAATAATAAAAAAATCATAGAATTTCTCTTCATAATCATTCACTATTATTCTTATCATAAATGATCTCTGTTCATAAGAAAAACAAAAATGACAACTCTGGTGATCTGCTAGCAGACAACAAGAACTACCAGGTTTCGATTCAACCGTCCATAAAACAGTTGTATACATGTACTTTTGCAAATAGTCTATTAATATTCATAACTTTTTTTATTTCTTTTTTTGTTATGTGATTGTACACTTACATATATGTAATATGTATTATTTTCTCTCTTTCTCTCTCTACACATCTAATAGCAAATGCATCAAATATCTTCGAATAAAACGCACAGTTATCTTTATTCAGATGTATAAAAGTTGTGTAAATATTTTTTAAACTAATATCCAATAAATAAGAAAAGAAAGTTTTTTCTTAGAAAAAGGGGTAGCGAATTGATGGGTGCGTGCATGCATGGACTATTATGATTTAAGAGTGATAAGCTAAGTTTCCGCCTTAGGAGGTAATGACTTACGTTTTCTCTCTTCCTCATTTCTGCCTAACACCCTTTCTTAAAGTGTTTTCTTAAAGTATTTGTCAAAGAATCATTCATACATTATGTCCGACAATAAAATCATAAAGTATTTTTTAATAATTTAAACTTTTATATATATATATATATATATATATATATATATATATATATATATATATATATATATATATATATATATATATACACTAAAAAAATAATTTATACACAATTATTTTTAACAAAAAAATCAACATTGTCGTTATATTTTTCTTTCACGTGCCTTGAATATTTATTCAAACATATTCATAATTATTATTATTTTCTAACCTATTTTCTTTCAGTTACATTACTTGTTATTTCATGCCAATTTTTATGTACATTTTTCTCTTATTTTTCGCTCCATGACACTTAATGCAAGATGAAACTTTGTTTTGAAGATCAGACTACGTCGACTTGTTAAACCCATGAACCGGTAAATCGATCGGAAAATCAATTCAAAGACACTATAATACAAATGCAAACAAATTAGTTGAAAATTGGTAAAAACATAAAAGACGGTCTAAGTCAATTTAATTAAAAGATATTTAATAATGTCATGTTATGTTTTAGAAAAAAAAGTCAATCTACAATATTCGTCACTTTTTTTATTCTGCATGAATGTATTGTTATTCATAAAAGTTGCCAAACATTATTGAAATATTAATTAAAATATGACGATATATTTAATTTTAATTTGTTCACATAATTTTCATGTTAGAAATATATAATTTTATGTTAGTTTTAATTTTTAACGTTATAAAATTAATAATTATATTATTTGAATGAAGTTTTTTATATAGGTTATTGATAACGAGAGGATCTTTGTCACTAAACGATATAAAGTAAAAAAAGGTAAATATTAAAGCTTATCCAAATTTTTTATTATTTCTTTTTTGTCTTATGAATGTTCATCTCCTCTCTTTCTTTCCTTTTTATTGATATTGATACTTTGACAATATTTCCTTGACAACATTTTAACATCATCTATATATCATTCTGTGATTGGTCCAAAATTACTTCACAATCAATAATAATTATAAACACCAATATGGACCAATCACAGAATGACACATAGATGATGTTAAAATATTATAAAAAAAATATTGTCAAAGCCTCATTATCATTTCTTATTGGGCCTCATTTATTTTTTCTATTCACCTTTTTATAACCTAGTTGGTCATAAGAGTTTATGATTATGTTAGTCTACTTTGTCATTTGGGTGTCTTGAATTTGCATGTACAAACCAACAAATATGTCAAGCTCAAGCAATTGGAGAAGAAGCACATAAAGAATACGGTGAACCGGAGACCCTTCGTGTTAATCTCAAACAACAAGGAGATGAATAAGGAAAAAAACTCATCGGTTCAATTTGAAGGAAAAAGGAATGCAAAATGGGATGTTAGAGAAAGCGTAAAAGGTCATCTCATCCTATACCTCCAATTATTTTATTTTACACCTCCAAAATATTTTTAAAATTCCAAAACTACTTTCTATAATTCAAAAAATTCTACACTTCACTTTTTCTGTTTTATCGAATTTCGAAATTCAATAAAAAAAATTTATCAAATTTTGAAATTTGATAAATGATTTTTTTTCCAACAAATTTCAAAATTAAATAAATGATTTTTTATTTTCTTTAAGTTTCTGAAAAATCTTTTATCAAATTTCAAAATCTAAGGAAAAAAATTATCAAATTTTAAAATTTGATTAAGAAAAATGTTTGGCACAATGTTGGAAAGGAACTAAGCTCATGCACAACAAAATGCAATGCACAAAAGAGCGAAAAAGACCTTGTGCACACAAACCTGTCCTATTATAATTTGTTCCTTTTGTAATCTAAGACAAATATATAATGGTAATTGATTATTGGATAAAGATGGGATACGTCACTGGCTATAAGTAGGAAGGTTTTGGAAAGCCTTCATGTGTGTATGATTGATTTAAGTGGGGTCACTAAGCAAACAAAGATTGTATATAAGTGTAATAAGACTTGAACATCCAAAATGTTCTATAAAATATAAAAATATTCTTTGCTGATAAAAAAAAGTTGATATTTTGAACTAAATAGGACTAAAATATGAAAATTGAGTTTAATAATTTAAATAAGTAATAATGTAGGCCTTTATATCTTATAACAAGGGTTAAAATATTTATAGTGTAATATGTAAGTAATATGTTGTGTTATATTATTGAAAATGTTGAGTATCTATAAATTTTATGCTATTCTTCTAGTTAGAAAAAAGTGTTATTTTAACATGACTTATGAAAAAAATAATATAAAAATAGAAGAAAAATATGAATATATCGAAACTCTCACCTAGATCATATTGAGTTTGGGGGATAAAGTGACGTCATTTCGATAAAAATATTTCGATCAAAACTAACAAGATCAAACATATTAATGAAACCTTACATTTGAATTTAATTTTTTTTACATACTTTAACTATTTTTATTACTTGATTTTTCCTTTCAATTAAATGGAATCTGTTAGTTTTACGCTGGATTTATTTTCTAGGCGATTCTTTAAAAAATTCATATTTGTCCTTAAAAGTAGATTTATTTTGTTGAGTTCAGAATATTCTCTGATTGAGAATTAGAGAGACCCTCATATGTATTAATGGATGAGAAAAATAAAAATATATTACAAAATTATCAGTAAACCGATTTATTTAATCAATTTCATCACAATGGGATTTATTTAACTTGGATAAATTGAATTTTTTTTTTTTTAAAATTGAAGGTTGAAATATATGGACACGTGATTTAGCATTGAACATATATAATATGATTTCTCATTATTTATAAAATAATAATTTGAAACCATTGTTTTTGCTTTATGTTAAAGCTGTACAATCATATCTGCCTTTTCTCTTGGTAGGCTATTACAAGGAAAAATACTTTTTTTATATATATAAAGTGAACCTATATAATAATAGGTTACACAAATAAGGATATCTTAATTTTTAGTAAATTAATATTTAATTATATTAAGAGTATCTATAAACAATTTCTAATATTTTGTATACTTTTTCACTTTATTGATTTGGTACCCTTAATTGAGGGGCACAAAAATGTTACAGACTATCACAATGTGGCTGCAAGCTGTATAAGAGAGTCCAAAACTGAAACTGTCGACCTGTGGCTTGATTTATGTATAACCTAATATTAATTTTCCTTTTTTTTTCTAATTTTTCATAAGCCTCTGATGCACACTAGAATTAAATAAAAAGTTGAGAATATTAATTAATTATGTAATAAGGCATAGAAAGAAAATTAAAGCCACAATGTAGGTTTGCATTCGGGAATCTCCATTGACAATTTTTTAAGTTTAGAAAATTGTTTCTTTATTTACTATTAATTTTACAGAGGTTCAATAAAAAAATATATATATTATTATTCAACATCTTTTAATAATTTTGCCTAAAGTCTCAGTTTTTAAGCACAGTCTTACTCAACTAGCCCTTACTTTTTCTCATGGGGGAAACTTTTAAGCAAATCTAAACCTAATTTTTCTTTCTATCAGAATCTGGTCATGAATAGACATATATGTGCACAAAAATCAAATTTAGTTACTTATCTATTCTTTCTTAAAATTTCAAGGCTTATACTTAAATAAAGAAAACAAACATTCTTTGGTATATTATAGTATCTTTCGATGAAACAAGGAAAGTTAAATGGTGAAAACGGAAGCCCCAAGTATAGTAAACAAGTATAATTCATATAACTGAAAGGGGTAAAATGCAAATTATCCCGTCAACCCCAACTGATATTTTAATACAAAACAATAATCACTTGGAAATATAGAAGTTGTGTAAGTATTTTACTGACAAGTCCCTCGAATACAAGAAATTAAAAGTGTAAAAGAATAAATATAAAGCAGAGAAAACATTTGAAGTATAAGTATATATATGTATGCGTATGGTAGATTGATTTGTAGGAAGCACAGAAGAGTTTTTGTGTATGTTTTTAGGGTTTGTGAGGGTAAAGACGAATTGGGAGGTTTTTTGCAGGAATGGGTAAGGGATCAACGATGATCTTTTCATCTGGAATCACTTTTTCCCACTTAAACCTCTTCACTAAGTTGTGCATGAAAACCAAGATTTCCAACCTTGCATACTCTTTTCCAGGGCACATTCTTGGTCCTCCACCGAATGGCACAAAAGTGTAAGGAGCTGGTCCTTCTCCTTCGAATCTGCTTGGATCAAATTTCTCTGGTTCTCGAAAGTATTCTGTACTTTTGTGTGTTGAATTTGCACTCCAGTACAACTACAAGAACCAAACTCATCACACAAAAAAAAACTTATAATACGACTCTATAGATATAAACAAAGTCTCACATCAAATAAAAAAAAATACACATAAATTTATATACAAATAATAATACTTTTATTTGTGAGAAATTTTTTGAATTATTATCAAGAAGTGAATTTACGAAGATTTAATCCAGAACAAACAATATTTTATCATTATGGAAATCTAAGTGTGTTGTTCCTTGACTCAGGCTTTTCAAAGTTTATTTAATTAAAATCTATTATTCCTTTATTAGTGTAAAATACCACGTATATATGACATATCATAATATGTTTTATTATGGCATTGTTAATGTTAAACCAGGTAATTGTAATTTGAAAATTTTAAGGAAACTCGTATACAATTTTCTTACCTTCCATCCCTTTGGAATTGAGAAGCCATTGAAAGTAAAGTCATTGATAGCTTCTCTAAAACCTCCTTGAAGGGGAGGAGCAATTCTCATCACTTCACAAGCTACATTCCAAGAATATTTCATCCTGTTTATATCATCCCAATTCAATAACTCTCCCGGCAATTTCGACTTTGCAATTTCCATTTGCTCTGAACAAAGGAATACCAAAATAAGTGTATATATAAATCTTAAAGTGTCACGTCTTATATTAAAATGTATTAATAAATATATATATTTTTTATTTACAAATACTCTCTCTTTTAACACAATAATGTATTTTTTTCATGTAGAGAATTCTTAAGTTTTTGGTTTTGGGCTTGACTTAGTTACAAGTGCTTATTTCAGGATGAAGTACCCTGAAAGAAAGGTTTCTTTCTGGTGGAGCTGTATAAAAAATAAAATAAAAAAGCTAAATTTTACTGTGTTTTTAAGATAAAAAAATATTATGAGGTGGGATTCTACCTTGCACGAAATTAGAGCAACAAACAAACGCATAATGATGAGATCATCCTTTGATACTTTGTTTTGGATTTTAGTTCGTAATTCAAACATCAACCGAATTATGTAAATCAAACGGTGAAGTTTGACACAAGTTAAGAGGATTGAAAAATGAAGCTTTTGACTTGTTCAGTTGAAAGTTGACTTTAAATAAGAGATTTTTGTGGGTATAACATTTAGTATATATTTACAAAGAATAAAGAATAATGAAATAAAATGAATTTGTATATATGAATTAACAAATGAATAAAAATATTAATTAATTAATTACCTCGATAGACTGCATCATAAATGTGAGGGAGTTCGGCGAGGTATTTGACGACGAAAGTGCATGCAGCACTTGCAGTGTCATGACCACCGATCAAAAGTCCGAGAATCTTGTCTGCAATGTCCAATTCACTCATGAAATGTCCGTTCTCATCGCACGTGAGCAGCATGTGAGACAATATGTCTTGTGTTGGCGAAGCGTTTCCTTGGCCCAAAGCAACTTTCCTCTCTCTGATGATCTTCGACAGCTCCTTTCTGATGCTTTTTGCTGCTCTGATAGCTTTGTAGAACGGCGTTCCGGGAAGATCGATGGGCACTGATATGATTCCGGCCGCCAAAAGATGAAAAGGGTTCTCAAATTTCGCCACGTGATTCACATCCTCAACGCTCATAAACAAACGACACGCCAACATAAACGTGTACCTGTTACAATACCCATTAGCTCTCGCAACAGACTGCAGAATTTGCATGACTGAGAAACAACGTGAGATCAAGGTAAATAAGCTTTTTTTTTTCTATGTCCAGATACATTTACTATTTAGTATCTGTTCAAAGTTTCACTGTCGACTAAAAAAATAAGATAATTTCATACAAGACTTTGTTCTACATATTATTAAAGATTTGAGTTTGTGAAATGAATATAATGGAGATAGATGAAGAAACAAAAGATGAACCTTTTGGCCAAGGGATAGACAGTGAGATGGGTGTGGTTGTCCCAAAGGGAAGAAAAGTGGGTCTGTGCGATGGTGTCCATGATGGGAACGTAGCGTTGGAGAGCCTCGGGTTTTAGGAACTGTGGGAGCAACTTTCTCATCTTCTTCGATTCTTCCTTCGAGTTCGTCTGCACCGTCGTGGGGAACACCTTGTTCACGCTCTCCGGCCACCACGCCGCCACCAGCTTGTTCTCGTTCGAGAACAAAAACTTGTTGGAGGCGGCGCCGCAGAACACCACGGCGGGTTCCCCTAGGATGGAGGTTTTGAAGAGCTTGGAGGAGTACTTGATCATGCGGTCGAAAATGAACTTCTCCGGGTGACCTTTCCATCCGGTGGAGAGAAACTGGAGAGTCTCCCCGATGACCGGGAAACCGGTGGCTCCCGGTGGGAGGTTGGGGGCGGAGAAGGGAGATCGGTGCTTGTGGAAAAGGAGGAAGAAGAAGAAGGTGACGAGAGAAACGAAGAGGAGAAGGAGGGAAAGATAGAAATGCTCCATGCTTTTGGCTCAATGTGTTTCTTGTTGAAGTGAGTGACAGTATTGGTTTCTCTCTTGGCTGCCAATTTATAGACACAATGTAAAATTTCGTGAGTGCATCATGATCTTATGTACTGTATATGGCACTCAACATCAGAATAAAAAACTTGCACAGTAAAAAATGTGTTTCATCCTAACTTTTCTTCTTCTAAATGATGATTCATTACGATATCTAATGACTATAATCTTTGAAAAACTCCTCATAATGATGATTCATTACAATATCTAATAACTAATCAAGCATTTAATACCAAGTTTGATTACCGGATAATTGTTTTAATTCCTAAAGTAATTAGAAATTATATATAGATAGTTTTAATTCCTAAAGTAATTAGAGTATTGTGATATTTTTTTTATCATAGTAAAATCTTTTTGAAGTTGAGAAAATTTTATTCTACCTTCCATCACGAGTCACGCCGAGAAACATAATAAAAAAAAAGGAAATTTCAAGTTCATTGAAAAGAATATTTTTAAAAATATAAACTATATATGAAAAAAATATCTTAACTTCGAATTCTCGAAAATTAATTTCTTTATCTGATGATAAAGCAATATTTATAAATAAAGGAATTGTTTTCTTTAAGTACAAACTGTTCTTTTTTTTTTGGGAGATTAGTTCATGACTTCAATTGGTAGATCCTATCTCAAATTTTTTAAAATAAAACAACATGGATATACTAATACCCAAGTGTTAAGTGTATATATATATATATATATAATAATAACAATTATTAAATAAATTTTAAAAATCACAAAACTTGTAACTATATATATATATATATATATATATATATATATATATATATATATATATATATATATATATATATATATATATATATGAACAAATTGGTGTTTAGTTCCGAAGGACGCCAATCAGGCATGTTAGAGTCGAGGTGTCGCGGATTGATTTGGTGATCATTTTTTTAAATCAAATAAAAATTATTTAAAAGTTAAAATGTTTGTGTAGTATTTTTTATTGATGTAATAATGTTTTAATTTGATTCATAAATAATTATAAATTTAATTATTAATTATAATTATAATTATGTAATTTAATGTTTAAAAAATATTAGTATTACATATATTTATTTATAAAAGTTTAAACACTAATCCATTAATAGTGGAATTGCTTTCCAACACCTAACATTCTGTCTACTCAAGAATAAATCGAGATGGACAGAGTTTCAATGTCTTACTAAATAACAAAAGACGGATAATAAATTTCCCTATTTTTGTAGTTTTCTATTTTTTTTAATTTTACTTTTTGAAATATAACTATTTAAATTACACTTAGATATATAAATATTTTCTAAAAGTTTCACTAATTATTTAGAATTTTTAATTAGATAATTTTAAAAAATATATATTATTTTTAGCATTAAATTACAATCAATAAGTATTTGGAATTTAAATTATTATAGTATTACATGCTCATTTACATGATACTAATTTTCATTTTAAATGAGTTAAAAATTGTTTTAACTTCAAGTTCATTAACAAAATATCACTATGATTAAATATTTTATTTAATATATATTGTTTGTTTTAGAACTTAAAATTCTTGTTATCGTTTATTTTTAAAAGAAGTCTTAAGAAAAATATATTTAGAGTATTAAATAATATGAATCTATCAAATGTAGTGAATATATATCCTTCGTTAAAATGTCCGAGTTACGTACTTATCCCATATGTTGAAAAAAGAAAATAAAGAAAGAAATAATTAAAGAGGAATATTAGATTCCATTTAGTGGTACTCTGATCTGTTTTGGCAATCATTTGCAGTTATCGTTTGTGTCGGTATTATTAGCCGCAAGAAATACAAAACTCTCATCCGCGTTTGGCAAAACTCAACTCGTTATAAAATCCCTGTTATATTATAACAAGCTTCTTAATTGTTTTGAAATTTATATGCAGACAGATTTTATCGTTTTTTTAGTGATAAAAAAATAATTTTATTAATTTCTTCTTCTATCAAACAATCAATCCTGTATATTTTATAGATTATGATTTTTATTTTTATTTATTTTTTCTCTTAAAAATATTTAGGAAAAGTTTTGTTGAAATATATATCCCAATGTGAAAGCTGTGAGCCAACGTAGCCACCAGAAGCTGTTACATAACATGTAGTTTAAGACAATTACTTTAATTTATGTATTTTCTTTTAATTTAGTTGTCAAGTAATTACTATAGAAGGGGAAAAAAGAATATATATATATATATATATAGTTCAAATATAAACAAAATTAGTAACAAATTATGGATACAATTTTACACAATCTAATAACACCGCAAACAAGAAAAATGAATAATTCAGTGTTGGTTGAAGCAATTTTGGTCACTGTTTTTGTTGATTTATTTTACTCGTTTGTGTTCTAACCTTGATAATTTATTTTCCTACAATTTACATTCCTGCAAACCCTTCATCCCCATTATCTTTTTCATCTATTATTCTTCATTTTATATTTCTAGTTCATCCGCAATCCCATTTGTTAAAAAAATAAAAATATCAAAAAACGTGATTTTTAGAAAGAAATGCATGAATGGTTGATTGAAATTCATATTAAAATAAATTTCAATAATTTAGAGATATTTGTGGCTTTGTTGATTTATTATATAAGTAAGTTTTTCGTCAAATTCATTTCGACAGTTTGTGCAAAAACATTAAAACACTTTAAATCATGTTGGAAAACATATAAATTTCCTAACTTGTTGTGTACAAGTCCACCTCAAGTAGATTGGGTTCATTGTGTGACGTTATAAAAAGCATCAAATCCAAATCCTTAAGAAACACATAGAATTTGTGATTAAGGTAACTTTTAAGAATTTGAACTTAAGGAAAAAATGTTACTACAAAATGATAATTTTCAAATCAGAAGAAAATTGCATATTACCAATGAACCAAATATGTTATTAATAGCAAAAATTATCGATGAATTGTATTTACTGACGGACTACCTACGAACAAAAATTAATTATTAAAGTGGTCGTCGATAAATTTTAGTGATGCAAAAATTTGTCATTGATCATCGATGATAAGATGGACAATTGCGATGACTTTTCTCAACGATAATTACAATTATAAGTGATGGATAAAGATATCTATCAATAATAATAATTGTATTTTATTAAAGGATCTTTCCAACAAATTTAATACAAACAAAAATATTCGTTGATATATTAAAATGTGAAATCCATTTGAAAAATCTATCAATAAATTTAAATTTATCAACAATTTGTTGTCACTGATAATATTTTGTCGATAATGTAGGTCCATTTAAACTTAAAAGTGATTCATTTCAAACACTTTTTACAATCTTATTTTGAGGCATATAAAATTTGTTTTGAGGACTTGAAAATTTTTTCCACTAAAATTTAGGTTCATGATTCAAAATTATTGATTTTGAGGTCATGTCTACCAAAACTTGAAAGGAACATCCTTTTCAAATGGTTTGAGATTTTCAAATGAAACCAAAACCCACAACTATATCTTCTCCTTTAAATTCCTTTTTAATTTTCCCAAGTTGATAAGACTCGAATATGTGTGCATTTTAGGTTCCATAAAAATTATCAAAAATGGTGAAATGGACAAACTTTAATTAACACTGCGTAACTATATATAATTCCCACTAATTAATTAATTTTTTTATCAGGAGGAAACCGATTGTTATAACGAACAAATTCCCTTATTTGTAAAATCGTGACACTACTAATGAGTTGAAAGTCCTTTGTTTATATCATTTTTATGTATAATGGTATATTTCCCTATTGGAATGTACATACACATTATAATTGTGTTCGGGAAAGTTTCTTGAATACTCTATTTTTTACATTTCAAAAACAGTTTCAATATCTTTCTTCTTTCGTACAAATATTTTTTATGATTGTTCTATACATTACAAAATCTTTTAATAATATATTTAGATTTATCAAGTCACAAAACAAAAGGAAATAAAATAAAATAAAATAAAAATATTTTCTTTAAATCGTACTATCGCGGATAAGCTAAATTCACTCATAAATTATTTATAATATTTTTCAATCTAATAAAGTATTTATCACTATCGTAATTGATTCTATTGTATTAAAAGAACATGTAGTTGTTTGGTTATTTTTCTTACCTACAAAAATTCGGTGTTTGTTAAAAAAATATTTATTTTAGTAATATTTGGTATTCATGAAAATGTAATATGAACGGAAACAGCCTTAGCACTTACGCAATATGTTTGAAACAGATAATGAAGAAGAAAAAGAAAGAGATAATAATTGAAATTACTGTTCGTGACGGAGTCAACTAATGAAAGCTCATGCTACTCTATTTTTTCTATTATTAAATAATTATTGTTTTTATCAATAAATACGACATTATCATCCGCGTTTGGCAAAATCCAACTCAATTTAACATCCCTGTTTCAACAAGCTTCTTGTAAGTACGTATAAAAAAAAACTCATAAACTATAACTAGTTTAATTTTATAGATTAATTTATATACGAACTAATTTTATCTTTTATTTTTTTTTATAGATAATAGATGTTCATACGCAAATGATTTCCATACGTTGGGTATAAGGTATTCATTAGTAATTTATTATCTGCCGTAAAAATGTGTGAGATTTGTTTTGAGATGTAAATATATTTTTATCAAATGATTATATATTTATGTCAATTTGAAATGGTAATTATATTGATGTGTTTGTAACATATGTATATGTATGCATGTGTGAAAAAGATAGATTCTTTTAGTAGTATTTAATGTGAAAACAAATACTTTTATATAAAGCAATACAGAGATACAATCCAGTAAAAGAATAACTGCATAAATATATATATATATATATATATATATATATATATATATATATATATATATATATATATATATTTATATATCTAGTTTATTTTGAGAATCTTTTACATAAAATTTGTATTGTCTTAATAGATCGAGGTATATATTATAAGATTACATGTTTATTATATATTTCTTAATTAATATATTTAGTTATCTTAGGTGTGTTTTTTTAAAGAATAAAAGTGATATCATAAATTGTGATTTTATATTTAAGAATACAGTTTTTATATATAGATATACTTTCCATTACAATTTACTTTTGCTGACATAAATTTGTGTACGGATTCAAATAAACTTGTTTATAAATAAATTTAAAAATATTATTTGAATATGAATAGTTATTTAAAATTGAAATTAATTTTATTAGTAAGTGAGTTTTGTAAGTAATTTCCCATAATGCATAGACATCTTTTGAAGATTAATTAAGCATCTTGACTGTTTAAGTAGAATTGCAATCTCTTTTCGTTGCTTTTAAAGCAAAATCTGATAAAGCTGACTGAATGCATGTGTTGTAAAAATATCTACGTATCTCTGAAAAAGGGAGTGAGATAAAATAATCTTTCTGGAAAACATTCTCACATAATTTTTTGTGCAGAAGAAGACAAATGGCTTTCATAGCTACGTTACTGATTCATGAATCTGCAGTATCAAAGTTGAACGAAGATCATGCATGTCATGAAAAATATGCTTTTATTACTGAGTCAGTGTTCCGTTCAAATTTTCAGAGCTTCTTCACTTATTTTCTATCTTCTTTTTTTCGTATAACAGATCTCCTATTCAATTAAGCAACGTAATTACTTTCCAAGACTTTCTTTTCTTTCTAGTAATTATATATATATAAACACTTAATCATTTAAATATTTTATACTTAAATTATAATATTATTATATGTTTATATTTTTTAGATAATATAATACTAAAATATAGTTATTTTTTACTTTGATTTTTAATTAAAAAAGTGAATTGGTAAGTAATAACAGACTTATGGATTAAAAATATTAAATCAATATGTCAGATCTAACTTATGATACTACTTATAACATACTCTTAAGTACATTACATATGAAAGTTATTAAGAAAGATGGTATTCTGGATATAAGTTTTACATTATTGAAGCGTGTCTAATATAAAAGATACATTCTATTTACATATTTATGATATAATATAACATTCAAATAAATATAAAACAATTATGCAAACCTCACCCATATAACTAAAAATGAGAATATTCAAACCTCACCAATAACATAATTATGTAAATAAATATAAAAAAATAAGATTATAAACACTTCACCAATTAAAATAAATATAAATAATAGATACAAATAAATAAAATAAGATTAAAAAAACCTCCTAAATAAAGTAAAAAGGTAAGTAAATATAAAAAATAAGGTTACAACATCTCACTAAATAAAATAATCATAATTAATAAAGACAGGTAATGAAAAAATAAATTAAAAACACTTCCCTAAATAAAATGTGTAGGCTAATAATATAAATGAAAATAAAGTTATAAATGAGATTTTAAGCACCTCACAAAAATGAGATTTTAAGCATCTCACAAAAAAATACATACAAATAATAATAACAAATAAAGCGAAGAACATCTCATTAATTAAAATAAATAATTTAAAAATAATAATAATTTTATATATGTTTCCCCTCTAAACAAAACTCCACTTTTCAATAAATTGAATAATTTGTCGAAATTATTTTGAAATCTTATCAATAGAAAATTTCTTTTGAAAAGAAGAAAGAAAATGAAAAGAAAGAAGAAATATTGATGGATGCAACTGCAAAACTTTCTAATTTCACTCTCTTCTTACCATTGTACAGAAAATTTGTATTATTATTATAATATTATTTTAATATTATTATTTTTTTCTTTAGATTCACAAACATTTAATAATAAAACTGATATTCATTATTTAAATATTTTAAAATTTAATAGTAAAATTATCGTTCATTACTTAAATATTTTAATATTTATTCATGTATTTCATATAAATAAAAAATAATTAGTCAGTATACTGATCAATTTTAAATACCAAACTTTAAACTAAACATTATTGATATTTAAAAATGGTCTGTATTATAATAAAAAATATATATTTGAGTTGTGAATTAGTCATTAAAATTAGTTAGTAAGATTTTGACTACAAAAAAATAGTGTTTAAATTAATATTTTATTAATTAGTGACTAATTTAATCACTAATTTATTTAATAGTCAAAATTTTGATAATTAATGTTAATGATAACTAATTCACAATTAAATTATAATTTTTTATTGATAATATAAACTATTTTGGATACCAATAATCTTTAATTTATAAATTAGTATTTAAATTTGTCACTATAATATTATTTTTTATTTTTAAAATTAATTGCTATTTAAATTTTTTTCTTAATTGTTACAATAGCCACTCCATTACCGACTGACATCTTTTTCCTATCTTAGTCTATCTCCTTGGTCGTTTGACATTTCCTTTTGCTATAAATTCGATTTACTCCTTCAATAAATGAAATATTTTTCCTTTCACTATAAATTCGATTTACTCCTTTAATTAATAAATGAAAATTTTTCCTTTGCATTTATAAAAAAAGTATGCCCGTTTGTTAACTTTTAATTCTAATAATAGAAGTATCATTGTAGAGTTTCAAAACTAAAGTTTGGTCGAATGAGTGATCATATAAACAGCAGTTACGCGTCTTCATATATATATATATATATATATATATATATATATATATATATATATATAATATTATAATAAAATGAAATAAAATAAAATAAAAAATTAGACCCAGAAAATTTCGTTGAATTTTGGAAAAATAAAAGTATAGCTGTACGTTGAATTGAACTTGATAGATAAAGTCAATGACTAAAGCAACCACGCATTTTTATTTTCTTTACCCTCTTTTCACGATTAATGCAACTCTAATTAATTCAACTCGCGCGTACCACATTCCTCTTTACGTGTCACCCACTATCCCTATTAATCATTTTTATTATTCTTTTTCTATGCACTCGCGTAGCACAACTTACTCTACGACAAAATAAATAAATAAAATACCATTCTTATTATCAATAAAAAATGCAAAAAAAAAAGCATGTATATCATTTTTTTAATCAATGGGTAGAAAAGAAGAAAACGCCACAAAATAAAATTAACTTTTTATATTCTATTTTTAATACATAGTGTACGTTATGTTTATGGAACTTATGTCTTAAGAAATTATGGAACTTATGTCTTAAGAAATACCTAATTTTTTAGAGAAAAAAATTTAAATTTAATGTTAATTTGACAATATTTTTCTGACAACATTTTAACATCATTTATGTGTTATTTTTTGACTGGTTCAAAACTACTTCACAATCAGTAATAATAATGATAAACACTAACGTGAATCAATCACCGAATGACATGTAGGTTATGTTAAGATGTTATTAAAAAAATGTTATCAAAATATCATTATCAAGTATATGTGCTTTTATATTTTTGAAAAATATGTTTTCCGTTTTTATATTTAAAAACCTTTTACGTATAGATGGCAAAGCCTAGATGTGTAAACAGTGAATGATGCATGTGAGCTTGTGGTGGAGTAGTTAATAAATAGTTTGTGTTTGACAGGAATGTTGGAAGCAAAGAAGGGGCAAAACATTGAAATTAGCATGTTTTGAGTGAGTTAGTCGCAAATTGAATTGCATTGCGTTTACGTGTGCAATAATAATATTAAATAGAGTATGTGTTTTAAATACATTACACATAATAAATAAAATATATGTATTGTTACTTTTGTATTATATCTATAACCATATACATTGTATATCACTATATTCTGTTTAGTAAAATATTTTATCATTAGTCTTTGAATAGAAAAATAATTCATATGAGAATTAAACTTTAATAAGCCTAATCCAACCACACACAAATTAACTTTTTAAGATAAGATTTGCACTAAATTATATATTTTGAATTTATTTTATTTATATACATATTGTGTGTGAGGCTATAATGATATCAACAATATATAAAATCATATATGCAACAACTAACAAATTTCCCTATGATAAATTCTAATAGAAGACTCACATATCATATTATATTAAAAATGTAAATTTAAAATTTAACTCAATTTCAAAAAAATAACTTATAAAATGATATTTATATATTATGAATTGGTCTTATCTAATATAAAAAATTCTATTATTTATAATAATAATATAATAATAATATAATAATAATAATTTTTATTTTTATTCATTTTCAATATATATATATATATATATATATATATATATATAAAGGTTATATTGTAGAACCAAATAATATAATAGTTTTTTAATCTATACCACTATACAAGAAGATACCTATTTAACCTTTTAATAAATAAAAAATAATTTATTTGTTTATTTGACAAAATAAAATTTATTTAAAAAAAACTAAATAACTGTTTTTTTCAAAACAACTTTTTAAAAAAATAACAATTACATAACTTTTTGATACTACTTTTACAAATTCGCATATTTTAAATTATGGTATTTTCTATTTTTAATTAATTAATTAATTATAAAAGTAATAAAATTATAGAAAGAGAAAATTATATATTTTAATATAATAGAAATGTAACTGCAGATGTATTTTCACTGGTTGTAATAAAATGGTTATAGATTGTCTGATTTTACTCCTTTTTCCTTCTGCAATACAATAAATACACTGGTTGTAATAAAATGGTCACAGAGTTTTCTGATTTACTCATTTTTCCTTGCAACACAATAAATACATGTGTAAATTATTTTAAAATAGTAATAATAAAGATTAAAAATATAATAAAATTAATATTAATAATAATAATAATGAAAATAAGTGTATTACTATAATTCCTAGAATATATATATATATATACATATATATATATATATATATATAATTAATTAATTAATTAACAAACCAGCTAGTTAGATAATCTAAATCTGGGTCTCATATTTTTGCTGGAAAAAAAATGCTTTATTCAGCTTCAAAATAACTTGTTTTCACGATTAATCCAATTTTAATTAATTCATAACAAAGTTAGAAATTTTTTTATTTGTCAAAAAAGAAGACAATAACAATGAACGACTTTCGAGGTTTTCATTTATCCATACATACAAGAAACAAACTACTCCGTTAACTCACTAAGGGACATGCTAGAAACATTTGTATGAAATTGATAGTTACTAGCTAGTTAGAATAAAGACATAAATAACTTGGAAATTTAGATGCATTATAAAATTAATTAACTATTACGTCCACGTCTTCATTTGCGTGTATTCATGTGCTTGTTTCCACTGAAACTCATCCTGCAAATTACAACATTATCGTAACCTTTTAGTTTTAACAGACTGCTTTAGGATCCATATATATACATACACTTTAATTAATAACATTTATAATATCAACCAAAATCACATCTTAAAAATTTACTTTTACAAAATCAAATCAAGAAGACGAGATTTATAGTCACAAATTCATTTTATTTCTTGTTAACGTAAAATTCTAATGCATTTTTAGTATGAAACTATAAATTAATAAATGATAATAATAATAATTTGATAGTAAATGATGTGATAAATTCAGTAAACAATAAATATTAGTATAAAAATAAGTTTTTATAACAACTTATTATGTCCATTGTAATTTATCCATCGTAATAAATTTTAGAGGACTTTAATATCATATTAAAAAATTATTTTTAAATATAATTTAACCTATTGATTTTTAAAATAAAATTTACACCATATCATATATTGAAGTTCATCTCATATATATCTAGCTGATAAGAAATTTATAATAGGTTTAATCCTTTTTGACGTCCCTATTTGTGTAGGAATGTCTCATATAGGTCCTCGTTTTCTAAAGTGTATCAAAATGGTCTTTAATTTTGAAAATTTATATCAATTAAGTCCTTTCCGTTAAGTTGGCTGGACGACGTTAAAAAAATTGATGAGTGAGATGCTGAGATGACGAACGAACGCTCGTCTACCAGCGAACGAACGCTCGTCCACCAGTGAACGAACGCTCGTCGACCTCTTACCGCTGAGAGGTGAAAATTGATATTCAAACTTTAATGTCACTCTAAAATTTCTTTATTAGTATTATTATTAATATTTCTAGTTGAAAATTGTACTAATGGTGACGGGACATCGAGACGTACGCAAAACCATAACGGTCTAACCACGCTACCCTTTCGCTTGTCATCCGGATAAACAACAACTATGAGGCCGGCCGGTCATACCGCCTGCTAACCATGCCGCCTATAGGAACCGGCCGAAAGACCAAACTTTGGGATACCGGCCGACTATGTCGCTAATTATCCAGGTTTAAGGTAAGTTGTGGTTAAAAGCTATTGGGCTGAATTTGGGCCGTGATTAACTTTTCACTAATCCCAAGCCCATAGCGAAAACTATAAATACAGATCCAGGGTGAGTGGTAGATAGGTTGCATTTACTGCGCATTTATTACTGTTTGATAGAGAAAGCCATTGCTCTCAAACTGACTTTGGCATGAGAGAATCTTTCGCAGGTCTCCCACCCACGCACTGAGAAGGAAATTGAGGAGCGAGAACGAAGGGTCGAACATACGGAATACGAGCAGAGAAGGACGTGAAGACATTGGACCACACAACCCTTCACATCCGAAACAAAAATTTCATACGTGGTGGTCGATTGAACCATTATATAGGATACATTGTTATAAAATTTCGAACTGTAAATAGTCAATTTAAAAAATATAATAAAAAAAATTAGAGATATTTTACGTGGATATTTTTATTGAATTAAACATGATATAAGAATTCAAAATATGTTTATTTTATTATTGAGTGAAATATGATTTTAATTCTTAAATTTATATACGAAACGAAAGTGTAATTTGTATATGTCTCAAACTTGATATATTTTGTTCCTTACATTTAAAATATGAATTAATATATTCCTTTTAATCTAATTATATATTTTTTATATTAAATAATATTTTAGATCAACGTTTAAATTGTTTATACAAAAATATGTTTGAGTTAAAATTCATTTTTTAAATTTAAAAATAAAAATATATTAAAATTTAAAACTATTTCAAAATTTCAATTTCATCTTTAAAATTTAGGGAAAAAAATATAATTAACCTTTATTATTGAGATTCGCAAAAATTAATGTATTAGAAATAAAAAAAGGCGTCATTAATAATTTATAATAAGACGTTCATTTTGAATTTTTAATCCTGACATCAAGTACAATTATTTAAATATAGGTTATTTATTTAATATTTGAAAATATTAATTTTAAAAATTTTAGACAACTTTGGAGCGATTGTTAAAAATGATAAAATAATTTTTTTTTCTATTTTTGTGTGAGAAAATCATATTTATAAATAAAAAATATAAGTACATATTTACATAAATCAACCGTGTTTGTAAAAGAAATATCAAAGAAAATCATATTTATAAATAAAAAATATAAGTACATATTTACATAATCAACCGTGTTTGTAAAAGAAATATCATATTTTAGGTTTTAGTATATTTTTATTCTTTGTAAAATTAACTAATTTTAACTTTGATTCTTGTAATTTTTCTCAATATATAAAACTTGTAATCATTTGTTATACTTTTTCTTAAAAATGTATGAATTTAGATGTTAATTTATTTATTATATATTTTTTATTTTTATGTCTCTAAATTTATAAATCACTGTTTTGTTTCTATATTCATTCTAAAATAGATAAAAAAAAAGTACATATCTTAAAACTGTTTTTAAATTAACACGTGTTATAGTAATAATACTAATAGTATTTATTACTTAAAAATAGTTTTTAATCTTTTCATATGATACCATAATTACAAGTGATAACTTGTAATTAAAAGTAAAAGTAAAACAAAAAGTTACAATATAAAATAAAATATTATTCATTTTACATCAATTGATTGCAACAATTTCTTTATCGTATAGTTATATTTTTAACCAAAAGTATAAACCCTATTATTGAATTGATACATATAGGTTGAACAAAAAGGACCTAGCAATGAAAAAGAACATGAAGAAAGAAAAGCACAAATTCTGGCAAATCCTTAATTGATTACATTATTTTTGGATTTGACTGAAGACCGTGATTCATCTTTCATTCTAAAAAGTAACACAATATTCTTCCTTTACTTTACTGCATGTGGTATATTCTACTTGTATAGAAATTTAAATTAATTTAATTATGAATAATATCATCTACATATAATTAATCAAAATTTTATATCTAAAATTCTTTATAAATCATCTTAATTAAACTACTCAATAACTTCAACTTAATTAACTTTTTCAACTTCATTTAATTTGAACTTAAGATATTATTTATAGATTTTTTTCAGTTAGATTAGTCAACAACTTCAATTTAATTAATTTTCTTCACCTTCATTTATTTTGAATTTAAGATGCCTTTTATAAATATTCTCACTTAGGATAGTCAACAACTTCAATTTAATTAACTTTATTCAACTTCATTCATTTGAACTTAATAAATTATCTCACTTATAGGTTAACCAACAACTTTGAATTAATTAATTTTCTTCAATTTCATTCATTTTGAACAAATATACAACTAAAATAGAGTTAAAACTTTCCCTATTTGGTGGACACTCATCTTCTACTTTTTGAAAATAAAAAATAGTTAAAAATAAATATATGAGCTTTAATCACCCATAAAACACTCAAAAATACAAAAACTTCAATCTTGATGAATAAGCATTATCTCATCATCTTTAGAAAACTTGTGAGAATATAAAACTTATAAAATACTTAAAAAAATATATTATAAACACATAAATGCATGTAGTCTAATAAAATTTATGATCAATCGGAAGCAATACTTTATATACTCATTGACATTGTCTAAGAAAAAAATTATAAAAAAAAAACACATATAGGATGTTACAAAAAAGTTTGAAGAGTTTAAGAAGAAATAGTTTAAAAGGATGATGAGATGGTTACATAAATAACCAAACAGTTAAAATTATAATGTTAACTCTTATCTTTTAAAATAAATATATCTAATAAATTAAAATTGGATTTCATAATTAAAATTTAAAATAATGAATTATTAAAAAGTAAAGCACTTAAAATTTTACATTAAAATGTTATCAATGAATTCTAAACTTAAATTCAATTAAATATTTTTTTTCTATTAAGA
The DNA here is from genome assembly GCF_029865625.1 of Vigna umbellata. Lineage (NCBI taxonomy): Eukaryota > Viridiplantae > Streptophyta > Magnoliopsida > Fabales > Fabaceae > Vigna > Vigna umbellata. The sequence goes on along the minus strand of NC_142165.1, from coordinate 41,981,536 downwards.
TTTTTATGAGAGAAAAAAAGAAAAAGTTTAATTATAAAAAAATCGTATAAAGTTTTTAAAATAATTTATTTAAATTTTGCTGAAAATTTTCATTTTATTTTTTTCTCCTAAAAAACTTTATGAAGTAGCTTTTTCAAAATAACCCTTTGACTATTTTCATGTTATTTAATAATATCATATTCAAAAGAGCTTTTAATTAGTTGAAATTGTATTCTTAATCAATCTATTTTTGTAAAAAAGTTTCAATATATAATTTGTCAGAACCATTTAAAACGCATCAGGATTCGTTTTAGTGGAGTTCACGTGTTAAAAGGGGGCTCGACACTCAGATGACGGACGCTAGGTGTCAAGCGAAGAGGATCCGGAAATCAGATAGTGGAATGCAGGTGTCGGCAGATGAGCGGATGTTCGTTTGACGTGGGAAGTAAAACTTGATTTTTCAGAAAATTCACGTCACACTCTCTGCATGCACCTTCTTCCCCAAATTCTGAAAATCTCATTTCTCCTCATTCTCACTAAAAAGCTCTCCCTTCTCTCTACGAAACCTCACCCTTTCTCTTATCCGATCTTCGTTCAGGCACCGTAGAAGCACTTCAGGCGTCAAGAGCTTCAGTTTGAACCGATCGGTTTTGGGTTCTGAACTGGTAAGTTTTCTTCTCCTTAGCCGTTCGTTATCTGGCACATGCAAACCAAGTTCTGGTTGCATGAGTTCATAGTCTCATTCTGAACCATTTTGGTCTGTTGTTTGATTTTGGTTTGAAAAGTTGTTGAGCATTGAGGGTAGAAGAAATTGTAGTCAGGCGAATCGTATTCTGTCTCTAGGAACGTTCGTTCACGCTCAGAGGTAAGGGAAGCTTATCTAATTTAATTTGTATGTTTCTGTGTTGCATGAACGTTCGTTGATTTGATGATTGGAAATGAAATATGATTGTGCTATGTTCTGATGTATGAAATATATGAAATTTCTATGATATGGATTGTATGAAGTATGAAAATTGACTATGATATGAATATATGAAATTATGAAGATATATGTTGAGAAATGAGTTTGAATATAAATGATTCTGATATGAAATTTCCCCTATGAAAGTGTACGTTCGTCACTGAATGGTCATTGACCGTTCGGTTTTTCTAGCAAACTTGGTTATAATTGGATTCTTTCATTTGGGAAGAATCCTAGTTGAGAACGAGCGTCTTCGTTTCGAGAAACTGTGCATGAGCGTTCGGCCAAGCATAGTTGGTTCCTGACGTTCGGTTATAAACTTAAGTGTGTGTGTGTGTGTGTATATATATATATATATATATATATATATATATATATATATATACATATATTTGTATATTTTCGTTTATTCTTAAAACACTACTCCAATAGTATCTTATTATATTTATCAAGTTTTCCAATATAAGTTTAGTAGTGCTCGGTCTTACACCAAGCGCTCGTACTCGTTTCTTTTATAATCTATCTTGATGAAAATAGCGTTCGTCCAACTTCAATAGAGTTTTTCTCTTTACCGTGTTCGGTCATTGACTGACATTCGGTTTTCTTGATGCTAAACTCAAATAAGCTAAGTATTCATAAGCGTTCGGTTTCTTCATGTGACATCTTCTAAGTATTATTCTTTGAATGTTTTGAAGTGTCTGTATCCATTGGTTTCAGCCTAGAGTCTTAGTACTTGGCATGGTCTTTCGATGTTCGGTTGGAGCTCTCAAGAGTCAGTTCATCTAATTGGCTCACCTTGTAATTAACGTTCGTTCCATTCGTTTCTTGCGATATCTATTGCACTCGGTTTCTTTCTCAATCTGATAGTAAACCTCCCGGCTTTAGTCTGTTCTGGAACGGGAGACCTCTCGGTCACACTCTAAGTGTTCGATCTATTTAAAGGTGAAAGTTGAACGTTTGGAAATTGGTATCCTTACTAATTTTGTGAGAAATGTTTTAAGAGATATGAATAATAATGAAAGATGAAGAGAATATGATATGAATGAAATGTGTTGGATTATGGACGAGCGTTCCGGGGAGGAACGACTCATGGTTGAATATTGGAATTGGTAAAGTATGAATGTGGTCATGCTAAGCTGGCGGTTCATCCTGATGTTCCGTGAGTACTCGTCCTCACGTAGAGGAGGGTAGGTCATGTGTGGGAATGACAGGAGGTTCTAGTCCTTATGGTTAATTTGGACAGATAGGACTAATCTCGGGTGGCAACTGTTGAGGGTATCCCAGTTACTACATCACCCGGGTGCACGAACGTCGTTGCTACACAGATTTCATACAGTCCGGACAGTCAGTCTAGTATTAGGCTTTGAATGAAACGTATGATGAATTATCTTGTTTGATTGATTGTGTGAAATGTATGTTTATACATGAATTAAATTACATAAACTTACCATGTGTTTCCTGTCTTGTCATGTTTCGTTCGTCTTTGTCATTGCAATGATCATCCATGTGGATGTGAGCAGGAGGAGACGAGCGGTTGGAAGATGCGCAGGAAGAAGAGAACCTGGTCGAGGTAGAGGTGAAGACCGAACAGTAGGACGTTCGGTCAGTAGTTTAGTTGATTGAAAGGTGGTCGTTCGATCACCTGCCCTTTTTGTTAGTATGACAGTTCGGTATAGGCTTTTGTAAACCGTTCGGTCAGAATTTGCTTATGACATTGATTTTAATTTCTGGTCTTTCTGTAATATCGTTCGGCCAAGACCGTACGTTCTCTTTAATGTAAGACTGATGTGTATATTATTAATTGTGATTATTCTATTATATAATTTTATTATATAGTTTTAGATTGTATTTTTGGAATGTTAAGTTAAGAACATTTCTTTAAAAAGAAGAAATATAACCAATTAATTTTGTATTGATTAACTTTCGTAATCGACATTCAAATTAATTAATTCCTTTATAGTTGAATCTACATGAAGTCTAAATTAAATAAAACCGTAACACTGTTAACCTAACAGTCGACTTTAACGTCACAGCCGCTACCCTTTACAAGCTTTTTCTGTTTGCCGAACACAAACACAGTCATAGAAAACAGTAACACCTTTTTTTTCCTTTGCTCCTTTTTAACTCCACGTGATTATTTGTATTTTGGAGAATGATCTGACCCACTTTTCTTTTTCTAACTCGCTTTACTAAGGATGTATTTCGATTGTTTAGTGATTTTGAGGAAGTGAAAAAACAGAGAAAATTTTAAAAAATGAAAAATAAGATTGTTTAAATTAAAAGAAAAAATATTTATTATTATTATTATTATTATTATTATTGTTATTATTATTATTATATAAACACACACTGCGATGCTTAACAAACTTTTTTTCTTAAAGTGTTTTGTTCTAAAAAGCTAAACCTATTACCAGGAAAATCTGTTTGGGCTATTTCCATCTCTAGCAACCCAATAATTATAGTATCAAATAAAACATAAAGCTAATATAACTTAATTTTAATCTAAAAAATAAATTTTAATTATAATCCTTGTCTTCGCGAAAATTGAATTATTCCCCGCTTTATAATGTTTATATTGTCTCATATTATTGCAGTTAGGAATGGTTGAGTTCAGATCCTTCTTTATTGCAAAAAAAAGTCGGTATATCTTGGTATGCCTTGTACCGACACAAAAATATTTTTTTTTTCTAATTTCATGCTTGTAACGATAAAAAATAAAAATGTGATAAACACATCACTAATAAATTAATAATATTAAATAAATAAAAATAAGATTATAAACACCTCACTAAATAATAATAATAATAAATAAATAAATAAAACAAAAAAAAAATAAAGACATCAAAGTAAAATAAATAAATATTAAAATAAATTTAGAACTTATTAAAATAAATATACCTCGCTTACTTCAAAATAACTTGTTCAACTAAAACTCTGTTTTTCAATTAATTGAATAATTTTTTGAAATTACTTTAAAATCTTGATCAACAGATGAAGAAATTGAAAATGAAGAATATGGAAAAATATTCATGCATACAACAACCAAAACTATCTTGTTTCACTTCTTCTCTTAACATTATATAAAAAATTTATATTATTTCTTAATTTTATTTTTTTCCTAATCACAATAGTATATAGTAAAATCAATATTTAATATTTAAATATTATAATAGTATTTCACATTTGGTAACTTATGGTAATTAAAACTTATTGATTTTCTAAAAGAAATTTTCTTCACTCCCAAATGTAAAATGATATTTCTTATTAAAGACCTCTAAATGTAAACATGAACTATCACGGTCAAAAATATTATCTTAAGAACATTAAAAAAATTCACTTTTAATAAAGCTAAAACTGAATTATTACTGAAATAACTCAAAATAGGAAATAAATAACGTTAATTAAACTATGAATTTTTTTTCTTTAATCACGAACTTTGGGATCAAAATGAAGTACTATATCACAACTAAACAATATAAAGACCTAACTTTTATATTAAAATGCAAAAAATATTTCTCTTAGTATAAACCTCCCATTATTAATCTCATCGGTGATAGTAGAAAACTATATTTCAACAATATCATATAATCTAATGGTTTGAGAGGTTGTGATCACAGTTTTACCAAGATAGTACTAGTTGATATCTCAAAATTACCTTTAATTTTTACATAGTATTTTTTTTCTTCATAATTTATCAATTTAGTTATAAAAACATATTTAAATGAAAAAATTAAATATAAATTGAAAGATAATTAAAAATAATCAGGGTCGATTCATCAGAAAATTAGGAAACAAATTTAAAATTTTCACTTCACAAAAATACTTTAAATTGATAAATTTAGTTAATTTCGATTTACATATAAATTTCTATATTAATAATAAAGAAAGTAATTGCATAAAATAAAATAGTAATAACATATAGTCTGATTTATAAGAACACATAATATTAAAAAATAAAGTAATAACTTCAATCCTTACGATATAATAACATTTAAATTTTAATATGCGTGTGTAAGCAACTAGACCTAAGCCATCTCTATAAATATTAGTCTGCTGTATTATTAAAATAGACAACTTTAACACTCTCTATCTCCCAGTCCATCAGATATGTAACAAAAATTCATGTTTTAAATAAGAGAAAAAGCGTTTGAAACTTTAAAATTCAGTCTCGTCCCTTACAAAACTTGTTATAGATTCGAAAAAACCCTCTTTCTGAAAAAAGGAACACAACTTACTAATATTAGAGCACATGTTAATCATATTTTATTACGAATACAAATCATGTTTTATTACTTTTTTATTTATAATTTATTTTTTTTTGTTTTGCTTTTGATTCATCTTAATGTTGACGGAGTTTTAGTCAATTCACTTTTTCTCTGTTAATAATGAAATAATAGAGCAAGAACTTTTGATCTTTAATTAGGTCTAGGGTTTAGCACATTCAAAATCCAAATTAAGTAAGTATGAATGATTGATTACCTAATAAAAAATGAGATTATTCTATCCTATAAAAGCTATTATAGTTGTCGAAAACGTTTTAGTGGTTTCTTCAAATACTACTATGATGATTCTTTACGTGAGATTTGAAAAGTGCCAGAATATATTATTTCAAAGACGTGTCGTGGGTTCGTTATAAAGCATAGCTTTTGTTTCGTTTGGTGCTTGAGTTTCTTCCACCATGTGTTAGAAAATGCGTATTGAAAAGAGACTTTCGAAGATTGAAACTGTTTATTATAGCAAACAAAAAATCGTGCTTGAATTATTTAGAGTCTTCGTGGGTGGGTAAGTACAGTGGGTTGTTGTTTGTAAATTAATTGCCTATTTCCTTTATAAGTTGTCCAGATTGGACTCAAAATTAAACTCGTGGCACGCCGAGCTTCATTCGGCAATATATTTAATGCCGAACACTTGAATCAAACATGACGTTGTCGGGGTTGGAAGTTTGAAACCAAGCTTCATTAATCATCTTCCCTTAGTAACTAGATTTTGTCTTAGGATGTGGAAGTTGAAGATTGCAGAAGGAGGAGAAGGGTTAATTTCCGTGAACAACTTCATCGGACGACAACATTGGGAGTTTGATCCGAATGCCGGAACTCCAGAAGAACGTGCTGAGATCGAAAGAGTGAGAGAGGAATACAGAAAAAATCGGTTTTCCAATAAGCAAAGTGCTGATCTTCTACTCAGAATGCAGGTACCGTTTTTCTGCAACAATATTCCCAGTGAGATTATCTTATTGTTTGACTTTTCCAAAGTCCATTATTCTTGAGTTTTAAATGCAACTATGTTGACTTTGAAATGTGTCAGCTGAGGAAGGAGCACACGTGTGGTTGGATTCCAGAGAGAGTGAAGGTGACAGACAGAGAGAAAGTTACAGAAGAAGGTTTGATTAATACGATGAGAAGGGGAATCAGTTTTTATTCCTCAATTCAAGCCCATGATGGCCACTGGCCTGCAGAATCTGCTGGTCCTTTGTTTTTCATTCAACCTCTGGTCAGCATTTCTCCATATCTTTAGTTTTTGCTCTTGTTGTATTTCTATTTCATGACTCATGTTGGTATGATTATAGATTTAAAACTCTCTATTTTAAATAAGATTTTAGGACATGAATATAAAAGTTTTATTTTTATATTGTTTCGTAGAAATATTTCATAATAATACATATTTTTAGGTTGAAATGTAAATAACATATTAATATCAATAAATGAAGATTTATAAACTTTTTACATTAAAATTAAATTAAATATGGGATCTTAAAAATAATGTGGTATGTAAAGAAAAGGAAGTTAAGATCCTATATTAGGACTCTTGCCATAAAGATTTATTAGTTTTAAAAGATATATATATATATATATATATATATATATATATATATATATATATATATATATATATATATATATATATATATATATATATATATATATAGTGTCATTTTTCTTATCATGTGGTTTTAATTAATGTTGAAAGGTAATTATTAAAAACGTTTACTTTTTTTATTTTAAAATTTTATATTTTCTTTAAATATTATTAGATTTTATATTTTATCTTTTAAATAACTAATTTTTAATTTATATTCGTAAATTAATTAGACTGATTAATTTCTTGATACATTTATGCTTACAAATGACCATCATTCTTAAACTTCATTACTTTTAAATTATAAAACGGGTTTCATTCGTTTGTTGCCATATTTTTTAGTATATATAGTTTTAAAGTTCTTTATAAATTAATTGTGCATATTCTATTTATAAAATTTAGACGTTTCTTTCTTGTAGCTCACGTCACATGTGCTCAACTATATATATTTTCAGGTTATGGCACTCTATATTACAGGGTCCCTGAATGCTGTTTTAGGAACAGAACATCAGAAGGAAATTATTCGTTATTTGTATAATCACCAGGTATGTTTATCATGTCTCTGAACTTGTGCATATAAGAATGAAAATAACCCTGACACAGGCTCGGACAATAAGCAAGACTGGAATTGAAAATAAACCATAAAAGTAAGATTTCTGCATGCAATCTGGTTCCAACTGAGTTAATTACCTATTGGTCTTGTCACATGTGACAGAACAAAGATGGAGGTTGGGGATTCCATATAGAGGGTCACAGCACAATGTTTGGATCAGCGTTGAGCTACATTGCCTTGAGAATTCTTGGAGAAGGACCTGAAGATGGTGAAGATAGGGCAATGGCTAGAGGCAGAAAATGGATCCTTGACCATGGTGGTTTAGAAGCTATTCCATCATGGGGAAAGTTCTGGGTTACGGTAACAAATATATATTACTCCAACCTCGACTAGAGATAAAATTAATTTAAACTATATAAATGTAGTCGATGAAACTAATTTAGACTATACATGCAAATTTTGTTTTCCAAATCTGTTTTGTTGGGTTAAGTGAAGCTTATAGTTTACTACTTATAGTATGCATCATCTAATAAGTGAACTTTAACATCTTGAACAAACGTATATTTTGAATTATGCAGGTCCTTGGAGTTTATGAGTGGTCAGGGTGTAACCCTCTCCCACCAGAAATATGGCTTTTGCCCAAATACACCCCAATTCATCCAGGTTTACTATCTTGCCTCATAATCATATAATTTAATCAGGGAAGGGAAAGGGTGATGAAAGATGCTTCTTTTATATCCACAATTATTTGCTTATTGAAGTTCTTTGCAAATGTTATACAGGAAAAATGTTATGCTACTGTCGCTTAGTTTACATGCCCATGTCATATTTGTATGGGAAGAAGTTTGTGGGTCCTATTACCAACTTAATCATATCACTGAGAGAAGAAATGTACAACCAGAATTATGGTCAAATCGATTGGAATAAATGCCGTAGCAGGGTTGCCAAGGTTTGTTTTAGATGCAATTTTTTAGTTACTTTTAGTGATGTTCTGTCTTTATTAAGGAAACTGTTTGATGTTGGTATGAATTAAACTCTAATAAATACGAAATTTCAGGAGGATCTCTACTACCCTCATCCTCTGATTCAAGATATGTTATGGGCATCTCTTCATCACGTGGCAGAGCCTCTTCTGAACTGCTGGCCCTTTTCCATGCTGAGAGAGAAGGCACTAGAAGTTGCAATTGATCACATACGTTACGAGGATGAAAATAGTAGATACCTTTGCATTGGTAGTGTAGAGAAGGTAATGTTAATAACAAACTTGCTTAATCCATTAAATAACAGTATTATTGCCAATTAGAACATTGAAGTTGGTTACTGAATGGAATTTTCTACATGTCAGGTGCTATGTTTGATTGCACGTTGGGTCGAAAATCCCAACTCAGAGGCATACAAACTTCATTTAGCCAGAATCCCTGATTACTTCTGGCTTGCAGAAGATGGCTTGAAAATTCAGGTTAGCATCAGTACAAATTACATGGATTTGTTTGGACAAAACTTTTGTGAATAATCAAAATCTGAAAAGCGTAAAATTTACTGTTAGTCACACAATGCACCATGTTAATGCACTGAAAAAATTGCAGAGTTTTGGGTCTCAACTGTGGGATGCAGCATTAGCCATACAAGCAATCCTTTCATGTGATTTGAGTGAAGATTATGGATCTACACTTCAGAAAGCACATCACTTCGTGAAGGCTTCCCAGGTTACATTACGTGTTAATAAGCATTTTGCTTGCATAAACGTGAAGAATACTCAGAATCAGAACCATAATGAGAAATTTGATACCATTCATTTTCTTGATTGAAGGTACGTGAAAATCCATCAGGTGACTTCGAAGCAATGCATAGACACATATCCAAAGGAGCATGGACGTTCTCAATGCAGGATCAGGGTTGGCAAGTCTCTGATTGCACAGCAGAAGGATTAAAGGTTCATATAAATTCAATTGATTAATTTAATGCATGTTTGGTCCAACTTATTAAGAAAATATAACTGCTTATTTTTCATGAATTCTTTGAATTAATCCATGCTTAAAGTGAACTTCGTCTATCAACTTTTAGTAGAATTTGACATGGTGCAAACACATTCTCTGCAGGCTGCACTTCTATTGTCACAAATGCCTGTTGAACTAGTTGGTGAGAAAATGGAAGATGATAGATTCTACGATGCTGTGAATGTGATCCTATCTCTTCAGGTGTGGTTTTCTCTAGTTAGAATGCACCGTGAAATTTTTAACTGTAATTTTGATTTTGTAATACTAACTGCATTTAACACTACAGAGCAGCAATGGAGGATTCCCTGCTTGGGAGCCTCAAAGAGCCTACCGTTGGTTAGAGGTAAGAAAATGAGTTTTTCTGATTTGTGAAACTGAGTTATATATATTTCACCACATTGTTATAGCTGAGAGATATACTCGTGTCTACTGCTGCAGAAATTCAATCCTACTGAAATCTTTGAAGGCACTCTCATTGAGATGGAGTAAGATTACGCTGTCATTGTTGTTCATGCAGTATTTTTTTTCTCCAATTCTCTCTGCTTACTGTGTGAAATGTTTGTGAAATAGGTATGTTGAGTGCACATCATCGGCAATGCAGGGACTGGCTCTGTTTAGAAAGTTATATCCAAAACACAGAAGAAAGGAAATCGATTATTGCATTTCTAAAGCAATCCATTACATTGAAAAGGCACAAAATCCTGATGGATCATGGTATTTTTCTTTTCTTTCTCGTATCAGTAGTTTTATGTTTACTTATTTAGCAAATGTTTGTTTCAACTGTTATTTCCAATAAATAAGATTTTGTGTTTTGATTTCCTTGAGCTATATTTGGTTGAAAAGGTACAAGGTTTAGTTCATTTACCATAGCCAAACAAACCCTTACACTTTTCAACTTTTCAACTTTTCAGGTTTGGTTGTTGGGGAATTTGCTACACATATGGCACCTGGTTTTCTGTAAAGGGGTTAACAGACTGTGGAAAAAACTACCGTAACAGTCATGCCTTACGCAAAGCTTGCGATTTTTTGCTGTCAAAGCAGCTTCCTAATGGAGGATGGGGTGAGAGTTACCTGTCAAGCCAAAACAAGGTATAAAAATTACTTTTTGTACATCACACAAGAATGGTTCGAACAAAAGTATAAAAAGTAAACTTAAGACTATGAGATGTTATCTTTTCCAAACAGGTATATACAAATCTAGAAGGCAACAGAGCAAACCTGGTTCAAACATCATGGGCTTTGATGTCCCTTATTGATGCAGGACAGGTCAGTAGACAGATCTCTAGATATGCTACTGCTATAGAGTTCAATTTCGTAGCTGCTATTGTGTTAAAAGTGATTTTTTTTTTTGCTGGGAAAAAGGTTGAGATAGATCCAACAGCAGTAGAGCGTGGAATAAGGTTATTGATCAATTCACAGATGGAAGATGGAGACTTCCCCCAACAGGTGAAAAATACTCTGATCTCATGCGAAGTGAAATGAACGATTTACGTGTTTTCTTTGTGATGAATGTGTTTTTCCCTTATCCATCTACAGGAGATCACTGGTGTATTTATGAGGAATTGTACTCTAAACTACTCTTCATACAGAAACATTTTTCCCATATGGGTTCTGGGAGAGTATCGTCGTCGTGTATTTACTCAAACAAATCAAATGCTTTAGTGCTCTCAATGCACCCATTGTATACGTCAGCGTTATCATGGATCATCTTCATTAGCATAGGCTTAATAATACGCAAATTATAATGTATTTATCAGATTAGTTTTGTGTTGGAAATGAAAGCCTAAGCTCTACAATTACAACACTATATTATATTAAGATAAAAAACCTATTAATTAATTATTTTAAGATTTTTTTAGAAAATTCTGTCAATTTTTGTTCAGAGGACTATTCTAAATACTCATGCTGCCGGACGTGACAAACGTAATATGATTATCGTAATAAACAATGAAATATAAATACTGATGCTGGACGTGACAAACGTAATATGATTACCGTAAGAAACAATGAAATATGGTAATGTCGTTGGGCTATTGGAATTAGACGGTTAGTCATATAAAACACGTCAAATACTAAAATGCCAAATTTTGTATTTTCTCTGGATCTGTGGACCACGAAATGAGTAACGTCTCAATTTTAGTGGACAAAATTTACAATAATTCATCTATTATTCATAACCATTAGGCTACCAATTTATAAAATAAGTAAATGTAATAAAATAATCATATTTTAAGAGAAAAAGTAAATTTAATCAATGAAGAATTCTAAAAAAATTAGTTTAGTAAGAAAATAAAATAGTTGTATCTCTAATAATAATAATCTTATTTTATTACAAGTTTAAATACTTATTTGATTTCCGTTTTTGTTAAATTTTTCTATGATCCTAGTTTTTTTCCAATCAAGATTTTTATAAATATTATTTAAATAATTTATAGCATATAAATGTATGTCATGAACTGTAACATATATTATTCACGTATATTAACTATTTAAATAATGTTATAAAAAAGATTAAATTAAATAAATTTGATAAAAATTAGAATTTGATTGGAAAAAAAATACTATATAAAAAAAACTAAACAGAAATAAAGACTGATATTTAAGTCTTATTTATATTATAATACTATTATAACTATTATAATTTGAGATATTCATTTGAAAATTATAAATTATGTTGGCTAAGATAAAATAACATTTAGTAATGAAATATAAATTTTTGTGAATATTTATTTTCTAGACCTTAAAGTGCTCAATATTTTCCAAAAAGGAATTATCATATCAATATTATTAATGAAACATATTCTATTACTTAATCATTTATCAAACCATTTATTGTTTTAATGTTTCAAGTATATTATTAAAACTTGTGTAAATGAATTGATATATATTTAATAATATAGTGAAATTGAATCTTGATATTACTGTTATTCTTACCTACACAATGAAATTCTTGACTTCCATTATTTTAAATTTTCATTTTTTAAGTTTCCCTGATTTGAAATAAGATCGTTCTTGCATAATAAAAAGAAAAAGTGTTGCTAACGGAAATGGCAAAGGTGTAAATAGTATGGGATTAGAGGGTATTTTGTGTAACAGAGACGGGACCAAAACGAAAGAAGAAGAGAAGCCCTTGGTTTTGGCGCTATCTACGCTCATTGGTGAACTCAACGCCATTGAACCATCAATCATTCTTCACTCCTCTCAGTCAAACCTCTCTATCTCTCTCTCTTTCTATCTTTCTCTTCAAATTCAATTTGCAATTCCAATTTCTTGGTAGTTGGTTCCATTTTCCCTCGAACCATCTCAAATCCATGAAATAATGTAGGGGACTCCAAAGCGAAAAGGAACGTGAATGCAGTTTTCTGCGATTTCGATCCAGATCCAGATTCATGGGGATTTGCTTTAGCATTGAAGACAAGAGCAACCTCTCCGTCTCCGATTCCAACGCTAAACCAAAGCCTCAAGGTAACTCTGATTTACGATTCCATCCGATCCAATTTTCGTCGTATTCATCGGTTGACGTTCATTAGCGTCTGAAATAGGATCAGTAGGTCATGAATCTGCCGCTCCAATTGTTTCCATAAACATCAAAGATCTCCGCGAAGGTGTTGGATACAGCAATGTGGATAGTTTCACGTACGAGGAACTGAGGCTTGCTACGAAGCATTTTCGTCCCGATTTCATCTTGGGAGAAGGAGGCTTCGGAGTTGTATATAAAGGCGTCATAGACCATGGTGTGAGGTCGGGTTACAAGACCACTGAGGTCGCAATTAAGGAACTTAATCGCGAAGGATTTCAAGGAGACAGGGAATGGCTCGTACGTAACTTACTTTTCCTACTCTTGCCATTTAACATTGAACTCCTTTTATCTGAATAAAAAGTGTAATGTTCCCGCTGAAAAACGTGCGCTCAGTGTTCACCCGCCATGTTAAATGAATTTAATGATCAGTCAACCACCATCACACCTTTTCAATAAGGTCGTGACATATTAACCACTTGAGAGAGGCATATTAATCTATTACTTGTGTCTTGACTACACATTCATATTTGCACAGAAATATTCATTTATTATAAACATGACCGTTACATATTTCAATAATTTTATGAAAGTATTAAACACCTGTGAGACTTTTTTTGTGTGTGTGAATATGGGGTATTGAAATCAATCTAAGGACTAATCTCATCTCTAAACAGTTTTTATTTATTTTTTCTTATGCTGAACTTGCGATCCATTCCCTGACCACATGTTTAACGAACAAAATTTTCAACTAATTATGAAGCACTATAGTGGTCTTGTGGGACATATTTAACATTTAGCGCAGCAAATACTTATTGGTAATTGTATAATACAAGCATCATTTACGCAACTACCTGGAAGACAAAGTTGAAAAATATTAGATAATTTAGTAATCTTATGACATTATTAATTACTTGTAATATATATTTAACCATTGGTGCCACTGGTAGACATTGATAATTGTATACAGTTACATCCATTTTCTATTAAGCACTTACTAACTATATCTACACACGTAGTTAGCCTAGTATGACGGGTGAACGCTGGGTATAGAATCTCAGCAGTACATTTACGATTACCATTTTTCTATCTTAATTGTTTCTGTTAACATATGCTGGCTAAATAATCCCAACGTGTTATGTGAGGTGCATTTTGCAATTGGTTGTTTTTCTGCCATCGTTAGGAGTTGAGGAAGTTGAAAAGAGTAAATAATGGACCATTTATTGTTGTGCATTCTGTTAGTTGAATTTGATTTGGTGTTTGGATAATGAGAATTGATGGTTAGAGTGGAAAGGAGTTTATGCAAGTAAAGAGTGTACAGGACTGAACTTAGCTTTATGGTTTTCTTTACTTTGCAGACCGAAGTTAACTATTTAGGTCAATTCAGTCACCCTAATCTGGTGAAGCTCATTGGATATTGCTGTGAGGACGAACACCGGTTATTGGTCTATGAATACATGGCAAGTGGGAGCTTGGAGAAACATCTTTTTCGCAGTAAGTTTTGCATGAAATTTGCTAATGTATTTAAATTTCAAATTGGACTAAGGTTATTTATGTACTGGGATCAGCCTATTTTCTTAACTAATATGTTATCTGTAATTGGGTTTGTACCCAGGGGAGGAGGTTGTGTTTTGAATTTTCATGTTGTTGACGAAGGGTACATAATTATCTCTTTATCTAAAAGAGTAGCTCAATTATGTTAACACCCATCTTGTGGATTTGAAGTGCGAAGCCTTCATTGGGCTTCAAATTGGTGTACAGTGTACACCACCTTATTGTCCTCTCTCTCTGCCCGTTTATCCCCTTTTTGTAGTGGCTGTTTTTCGGATGTAGTTTGCTTTGGGGGAGCAAAGGTTCCAAAGTCGTAATGACCTTCAATATTTTTAACCTTCTGCATGATTCTGAAGTACTTGGCCTTCTATCTTTTAGATGGCTTGTAGCATGATGAGTTAATTGCACGATCAAACAAGATGTTGGAAAAATTGATCCATTTGTAAATGTTCTCTTTGAAATCTAACCTGATAATGACCGACTAAGGCCCCCTGTCTTGTCATCAATTCATGTAGTAATGAGTTTCCCATCTTTTGTCAAAGCTTCATTCTGACAAACAAGAGGGAAAAAATTGATCCATCTGTCTGTAAATGCTTTCTTTGAAATTTCACCTGCTAATAACCTAATAAGGCCCCCAGTTTTGTCAGCAATTCATGTAGTAATTAGTTTTCCATCTTTTGTCAAAGCTCCATTTTGACACGGAAGCCTTGAGTAAACTTATAATTCTTACCATTCTATTCCATAAGTGCATTACCTCTACTTGTAGCGTAACTATAAAAGACAAAACTGGTAAAGAAATGGCCTCTACTTTACCATCCTAACCATCATACTGTTTATTGATGCTAGGAGTGGGCTCAACATTGACTTGGTCAAAAAGAATGAAGATTGCTTTACATGCTGCGAGGGGGCTGGCTTTTCTTCATGGTGCAGAAAGACCTACTATATATCGTGACTTCAAGACTTCAAATATCTTGCTAGACGAGGTTTGTCTTCTATTCTAATCTGAAAAATAAGTTTTTCTTTCCAACTTTTTACTAGAAACTGGGATTTGTAGTTTTCTCAAAACCCGTTTCTTTTGTTTAACATCAATAGATATTCTTAGCTTCAGCAAAATGTGCAAGGGACAAAAAAACCATGTTTTGGTCTTCCATAACTACTCAACCTAGGAGCCGGGATAAAAATTTATTTTTGCATCTGTGGTGCTCTGATAATGGTTTCTTTTCGGGGCTTTCAATGGCTAAAATGCAGAGCGATTGATGAGCATTGCTTATCAATATGTCTTTGTTCTAATGTGTGGTCTCTATTTTCTTGATTCTTTTTAGAGGATTTTTATCCTAAGATGCTTATTGCACAATTCCCTTTTCTAGCAAATTATTATTTTGTTGGTTTGATAAATAGAAGACCGTCCTATTCGATCAAATCACAGATCTTCCACCAAATTATTTCCTTTCTTAAAAAACAAATTCGGAAAAAGTAATGTAGGGAAAAACGGGTTATAACTCTTTCAAAATGTTTATTTGTGAGTCACTGTGAAACCAGTGAAGTTTGTCTAGGTTTCTGCTAATAAATAGAGGTATGTATAAACTTGCAGGATTTCAATGCGAAGCTTTCAGACTTTGGTCTTGCAAAGGATGGCCCAATGGGGGACCAAACCCATGTTTCAACACGAGTAATGGGCACTTATGGATATGCTGCTCCCGAGTATGTCATGACTGGTGAGTTACTAGAAGCTGTTGATGGGTGAATGTTTTCCTTCTCCTGAATTCTCCAAAATTTTAAGAATTCGTAAAATGATAAAAGTAAAGTGCAAATATTCATTTTTTTATGCGATTTAAACAATTGTCATAAACAACTCTTATTGGAGATGTCTGAACTCATTGTTGGAAATGAAAGCCTGCATGCATTGCATTAAAACATATTCGATAGGTGTTAAATTGGATTCTCTAAATTTGTTCGATATCAAGACTAAGACAAAGAAACAAGTAGGTCATTTCTTAGATTCTAGATTTCTGTCCGTTGTTGGAGTTTTGTGACGTTGGAAATTTGGAATTGGTATTGTATTTTATATTATATCATATTTGAACTTTGTTTTTGAATTAGGTCATAATATGTCATAACTTCTTTTTTTATTCCCTTTTTCGGTCTGGGTAATATTTTTAATGATAAATGAAAAGGTAGAAGTAACTTTGCACCAGACGTGGTTAAATTTTAGCGGTTAAATATGTTTTTGTACGTTCGTTTTAGTCTCTAAAACATAAATCAACTTCTTTTGGTCTCTCATTTACGAACACGTGTAATTACTTGAAGCATATTTCACGAGTCAAATTTTAGTGCTTTATTTCTAATATTTAGTATACGAGGGGGTGAGCCTTAGCCAATAAGGTTACTGCCATGTGATCACATATAGGTCACGGGTTCAAAACCTGTAAGCTGGCTCTCTTTTTGCGGGGTTATGAGTGGGAACATTTACCCTTCTCAGCCCCTAATAGGTGAGACCTTGTGCACTGGATCTGGACTGTCCTTTTGGTATTTCTAAATTAAGTAACTATTTATGCTGTAGAAAAAGAAAAAAAACAATGTTTTCTTTTCTTGTTTACAACAGCTCTTTAAACCTTAAATTGTGAGATTACATCTGTTAACCAACCTGTTTGTCATCGTGAACAGGTCATTTGACAGCTCGAAGTGATGTATATGGTTTTGGGGTGGTACTGCTTGAAATGCTTATTGGTAGAAGGGCATTAGACAAGAGCAGGCCTAGCCGAGAGCACAACTTGGTCGAGTGGGCCCGCCCGCTTCTGAATCATAATAAGAAACTTCTGAAAATTTTAGACCCAAAATTAGAGGGACAATATTCAAGTAAAACTGCATTAAAGGTAGCCCATTTAGCATACCAATGTCTTAGCCAAAACCCGAAAGGAAGACCTCTAATGAGCCAGGTTGTTGAAATTCTCGATAACTTTCAGTCAAGGGAGGAAAATGAGGAAGATCAAATGCTTCAAACTGGTGCTAGCAGTAGTATAACCCTTTACGAGGTTCCCAAGGGCAGCAATGACACTCCAACTTAAGGCAAAACGAAACTAAAATTGATGGGGTTTGCACGTGTGAAGCATGACTGGAAGAAAAAGCTGCACCAGCCTTGTATGACTCTAATTCATCTAGTTTCTTCACCAAAGTTTGTGCTCGCGAAAAGTTGTCTTCTCTTCCAGAAGTTGAAATTTCACCGATGTGGATGGCAATTAAAATTTCTACAAAATGTTGAGCAGGTGGGTCCGGTTGGTGTTTCCAGATGAGATGTTTGCTTTGAGCAGAATTGACGAAGGCAATTATGTGGCTTAAGCATCCTCTGTTGTCTTTATTCCAATTTCTAGTGATCAGGACGCTGTTTATTGGAATATTTTACAGAGTAGTTGTAAAACATTTTTTAACATCTGTGCACTCAAAATGCATTCCGTTAAAAGCATATGTTGTGCGTCAAATCCTATAGGTGAGGATGTATGTGAATAGGTCGGTCTATCAGCGTAACTCACATTTAGTTTAATTTGGGTTACACTTATTTATTAAAGATTAAATTATTCAGAAATATTTCTTTTAAAATTAATGGCTGTTTGTATTAGTTGCGAGTTTGCAGTATAGCTGGTGTTGGGAAAAGTCTAAAAATAGACTTAAAGAAGTAAGACTACCAATTAAAGAACTGACTAATATTTAGGTGAAAACTGGATTTAAAACGTTTTAAAGTAAAAATTGCGATCTAAAATTGAGAATATTTGTCTGGTGTAAACCTGTAGAGTTAACACTATTGGGGTTAATTTTTCATATTGGTAGTCAAACATCATTATTAAAAGTCAATAGTTGAAAATTATTCTGTCCATGATCTCTATGTGAAAAGTGAAAAATCATTAAGGACAACAATTTCAAGCATATTTTTAGTGCCTAAAACTAATTTGCATTCACCTTAGTTATCATCAAAATTTTCAAATGCCGATAACCAAATCCAACCGGTCAAAGTTGGGTCGTTTGCTTACAGTTTGAACAATGACGTTTTTCTTATCAAGAACCACTTTTCAACACTTTTCTATCAACCTTTCCAAAATCAATCAGTACTCAACACTACTTTAACATTTTTACAAGAGCAATACAAGATCTCAGGTTTAGAGCCTGCACAAAGGTGGCACTGCCCACGTAGAAGCAGCTCCAGAGAAGCTACACAAGGTTGATACGGGGCTGACTGAACTAATGCCTATTTGCGAATAATTTAAATTACATATTAAATAATAATTTCACTACCATAAATAATAAATTCATGCTCATCTATTTGACAGAGACCCATAGCATTTATAAAACTCAAGCTTAGAAGACTGAAAACATATTTAAAATTTGATTTATTAATACATGTTAACTTACGAAAAAAGTTTTTTGAAGAAACGGGAAGCAGATTGCTTAGACTTTATTGATCAATACTTCACTATATAACCTTTAAAGATTCTCAAATGACATTTGCAACTTGTTACTGCATTTTAAATTTCTTTTAAGCAGAAAATGTCCAAAAATATAAAAACATGAGATGATTCTTGTATTTATAGAAAAAAAAAAGAACGATGCTGAATAAGCCACTCTACTGAGATTCATCCATTGCGTCATGACGATTACAAGATTGAGATCTTAAATCCTGATCATCTTGCCTAGCTTCTTCAGACTCTAACGACTCGGAAACAGAATCCTCAAGTGCCTCAAGAAAAGACAAAACTGTGAACTTGTCTGCCATGAAAGAAAAAATTACCATCAATATTAAATTATCAAACCAATAATTCGATACTAGTTTCTAGCCTTTCTTTTTCTCATTTGTGTCCTTTCTCAAAAACGCATAAAATAGCGAACTCCCAATTTGTACAAGAAACCATGCAACAGGTTTAACCCCAAAAAAGGCTGGTGTTCAATGACAAGTCCCTTTTCCCACAACTCACTTCAAACTCAATAAAAAAAAAGTTTATTCTAAAACCCCTACCATACCTTTCTCAAAAACGCATAAAATAGTAAACTCCCAATTCCGTACAAGACAACCATACAACACGTTTTAACCCTAAAAAAGGCTGGTGTTCAATGACAAGCCCCTTTTCCCACAACTCACTTCAAACTCGATAAAAAAAAGTTTATTCTAAACCCCCTACCATACCAAAGGGAAAAAGGGAACAACATGACGATTCCATCAGCACCCATTAAAACAGGTCCTCACCAGAAGCTAGATTAGAGAAGAAAATACAAATGTGAATAGAACTAAATAATACCCGGGCTAAAAGACCAAGTACTACTCACATTTACTTGGATCAATTCCAAACTGAGACAAGTCTATCTGCCCAGTACGAAGTACCTATAGCAATAAATAAATAAACACATTTATTGAGTATATTTTGAAAATAAATGTAAAATAAGATAAATGAGGCCCTTTTGTTCTCACATAAGTAAATGAATCTACTTGCTGACGGAAAGGTGGGCTCTGTAACAACTCCAATATCTCTTCTGGAGACCACTTACCCTGCATCAAAAATAATATTGCATGAATCTGTAACTTAAGGAATACTAAAACTCAATTACCATATTGACATCTACCTCAGGTAAGTAGGGAGCTAAACGCTGCTCCAAAGGTAATGTCTCCATCAATGGCATTATTAGATCAGGCTTCAATATATCGCCAAGTCCCAAGCCTAGAGACATACAGGAAAACTGTCAAAAGTATATTTATTTTACCAACATTTTGCCCCAAAAAAGGAAAATAAAGAGCCTAACTCATTCCTAAAAATCCACCACATTGTAAATTGGCAATCAGAAGTTCCAAATCAGAAAGGATGGTACCAGCAATGGTAACTGGCATTAAACACGAAACTTTGGACATTATAATATTACGCATGCATATTAATGCATATTAAGCACCCGTGGAGCCTCCCCAAAATTAATACCATTCAAGTGGTGAACCAAAGATTGTGTTACCCATAACTAAGCAGATAAAATAGTGTATCCTGGTTAGTTCATACTTATTCCTCTCTCATCATCGTGCTGAGAAATGCACTTCAGTAAGAGCCATACAGTCTCTAGTTTTGAACTTCGAATGTAAAAAATAGCATGGAATATTATATATCGAAGACATATTCATCCTTGTAATCAAAAGGAATGGAATATAGTATGGAAAGATTACCTCCATCAGGATCAACAATACTATCTGCAAACATCTCATCAGAAAAAATATAACGTGTTAGGTCTCAATTTTAAAATACATAAAATACATATTTCTTTCAAGTGAATTTGTTACCTGCAGGCCCAATGTCACTCAATATTCTCTGGAGATCTTCCAATCTAACCCGACCAGAAGACGGTACATCACTAGTTGCTTCCACACGCAAGTTTGGGATACCTAAGTTTGCAGCTCTTTTCAACAAAAAAAATCCAATACATTTAGTGTCCGGTTGGTTATATATAAGAGTAAGCAATTAAAAAAACAAATTGAGATTTTAACAACTTCATAGTTTGCCACACATGTATCTATGTTCCATCATAAATCCCATCCCAACTATTGATTTTCCAATCAAAAGCATAACTAAACAGTTCTCCCTATAAAATGTACCCTTAATTTTAGACTGACCAAATCTCAAAAGAAGAATGGTCATGACTCACTACGACCTCAAATACATAACCTCATGCTTGGAAAAAAAATTGAAGATATTTGGCAGGAGATGAATAATGAAGTCATGAGTCATTTAGAACATAGACCATTGGCTGGCTGAGATGAGAGAATTTGTTAAACAAAATAATACTTTCTTTCTCTTTATTGGCAATCATACATCAACTAGAAATATAATCAAATTACAGTATATATAAATGGTTACAAACCTCACCTTGCAAGTCAAATTTGTAGGATTGATAGTTAGACAAAACTACTTTTTATAATAGTATCAGAGTCTATCCTAACAAGGTTTGTTTGATATATCATGACATTTGATGTCAAACTACCTACAAATATCTAGTCTCACACTCAAAATATGAGTCCTTCACATGAGGGGTTCTCAAAGATTTCACATATACATAAAATATGACTAAATCATAGTATACAAGTGATTGGGTGTAAATATTACCTCATAAGCTAACTTTGTAAAGTTGAGTTAGATCTGATCTAACTCCACTCTCTAAGACTCTTCATTAAAGAACTATTTGTCATAAAAACAGCATATACTACATCCAAATCAGATCTATTTTTTATTCTAAGCACCAGACTTATAATGAATGCTGGAAAGCCACATTAAGAACCCTAGTCAAAGTGGGTTTGCCAGTGTCTTAAAATAGTCTAACAGAACACGGGTATCTAGCAAATGGGTCAAAAATGGGAAGTAAATAAAGTAGATAGTAGATAGTGAGATGATCTGAAACAGAAAACGCATAAGCATGCATAATTTCCCACTTTCATTGGAACTTCACCAGAATTCACCTGATCTAGAAATAAAGTATTTTGTACCAAGAAGTGAAAATTACTTTCATCAATTAAAAGAGAAAAACAAAACCAAGAAAAAGAAATCATTAATTGTGATCCCAAGCATCAGTAAACATTTAAATATCCAAAATACATCAATACCTAGATGTGATGTCATCCTCAGCCATGTCTTCAGACACTTGAAGTGGAAGAGATCCCTCAGGCTCCTCTTCACCTAACTCTGTAAATCAGTATATATTTATTTCCATGTTATAAATTTATCTATTTGCCTATGCCACTATGAAATAACTGTAGACCTTATTCAAAACAATATCCAAGAGCCGAAACAAAACAGAAGGTTTCCAACTACAATTTTTTTCAGTAGTGTTGTTACACAGCTAGAAACACATCTGCATAAATAATTAATAATCATAGTGCCTGGGATCACCTCACCTATTAGGCAGTGGACTGATGAAATTTGATATTCGCATGTGTAAGATAATAATGAGCCAACTCAGACTACTTATTCTTGTGATAATATAGCTCCAATTACAAGAAAATATGAGCCACCTTAATCAAAAGGATCAAATAACCAAAAAAATAAACAACTATAAAATGCTTTAGTTATATACTTATATCTTCTCATAAAACAATAACCAAACTATACAAAAACATCAGATATTTGAAGTTATGCCTGTAGGGTCAGTCAATTACGGTCCTTAAGCAATCAATGAAAATCTGTGAGACATGGGTACTTCTAAATATTATTGTAGCTAGCCATGCCAGGTATATATATGTTACCACTACTTATCACAGATCAGTATGTAACCAATATTCACTAATCACTTGAGTACAAAGGTCCACACAAAGCACCGAGTTTTGTAGTTAAGTTGTTCGATTTTCTGTTAATGAACCATATGGATACTTTCCAAATGTGTGTTTTCCTCTGATATTTTTGCTGGCATGGGTTAAAATGTTGAGAATACTGCGTTTAACAAATGATTTTAACCCTCCATACTTTATGGTTTTGTATCTTTTATATAACATCCTGTAGTAACTGATCCCCCCAAGCATGTGCAAGTTCATATTATTTCAAACCCATACCTGAACATTTAAAAGCACCCATACCCATATCACACAACTTAGATGATAATTAAGAGCCACTTGTAACATGATCAGTGGTTTTCTTGTATTCTGAAAAGAATTGTCAATAATAGAGTTGGATTACAATGGACTGTGTATACTTCTTGGAAGTGATTTCCAATTTACTAAATTTCTCAGAGCCAAAAATCAATAATTCAAAATGAAAGTAAACTTTAATATTTTCCAAAACTACTTAAAAATTGACTTGGAAAATATTTGCCATGACTAATTTCACAAATGGCATTTAAGCAGACTGATGACAGAAAGACTGCTTAAGCTAACAAAAAGGAAGTATGGCATTTTCTATCTTCAAGTAAAAACAGAGCAACTTACCCAATGGTCTATTGATGTAATCATTCACTGAGCTACAGAGTTGCAAGTCACCGTCTGCATTTGACTCCTGGATACAATGAAGGATCATACGGAAATGTAAAAACTAGTAATACAGGCAACACTTACTGAATAAGAGGAAATTAAGCAGTAGAACTACCTGCATCCAGAAGAAGAATTTCCTGTCATCGCTATTAAACTTCAATATGTAAACCCTTCCAGATGTTTGATTAATCTATGCAACCAAGAATTGGAGTCATTATAATCATCAAAAAATAGTAAAACCAAAATTATTTACAGTAAAGCAATGGAACCTTCTCAAAAACAGCCTCATTGGGAAATATAATCTGATCCTGTGTTAGCTTGGGTCAAGAAAAATCCAGCGAAAAGCAACATAATATTATACTCACAGTGGTACTGTAAAAAAGAGAATGATAATAATCAACAGAATAATGGTCAGCAAGGAACAGGAAAAACAACTCAGAAGACATCAGATTTGAGTCCCGCAATCAAATTGAACTTAAAATTACGGATGTTAAAAAAATGAACTCCCAGAACATGACAAGATACTTCCTATACTAGTTGTAAGAGGCCAACTTATTTCATTTTTAGCACAATGTAAAATATTAACAAGTTCACAGCTCAATCTCCAGACTTCAGTTACTATTAATTTGCTTCTAGCAGACTGTTAGTGTTCCACTATTTAAATATTCACAATGTTAACATGTGGTTAAAAAATGTGTCATTGTTCCAATAAGCATTCGGTTCCTTCTGTTCCCAACTTTATATATCATTACAAATACTTGAATCACGGAGAAAACAAAAGATACTCCCTTGAAGTGAATAACAAAACAGAAAACAAAGGATACATCTTCAACAATATTTTGTGTGCGATCAAGCCATTGGAAATGGACTAATCCCTCCTCAGCCTGAGACAAAAGCAAGTACTTTGAGACAAGCGTTTAAAATACCAGGAAAAATATTGATTATTATTCAATATTCAACTATACCATACCCTAACAATTCGAACAAGCCCTTTTCGTGTATCAGGAACAACCCTTTTTCCCTCGAGAAACATTTTACCAGCACGGAACTCCAGCATAACTTCCTGTAATATATATTTTATCCAATGAAAAACAGAGGGAAAAATACAATGATAAACACTTGAGAATTTGATCCCAAACCTACTTTATTCATCAAATTCAAAACAAAATTATCATTAACGTCATATCAAATGGTAAACAATACACTGCAACTAAAACAAACACACCATCGTCTACATTTAAAGTACTCTGAATCCTTAATGCAATAAGCATCCCAGCACAGCACTACCCTGAGCTTTCTCACAACAATCCAGATTATGTTTCGCTCAACGTAGAGAAGATTTCGTGACCGAATAAAAGGGAGGGAAACATCTACTGAAGAAAAAAAAAATTCAATCCAGATTAGAAGACAAAAGGAGCATTATTACCTGAATTGCTGGAAAAACATCTGCCGAAGACGAACTCATACCTCCAGATTGTAAACCGAGCTACACAACATGAATCAATTCCAAACGAATTTCAAAAACAAAACCAAAATAACATGCAAACACGCATTCTAAGCAATGAATAGTATCCGTTACTAATCAGCAGCGAATATCAGTTCTGGTGATTATTTTGAGAGGAAAAAAGAACCAAAACCCTAAACGAAGACAAACGAACTTACAAGTGCTTAGTTGATAGTAGGGTTCGGCTTGAAAATTGCGTAATGTTTCTGGAATTACTGAACTCAGCACAGCAAGAAAAAGGGAAAATTTGTAAAAGATAGAGCGAAAGCACAAATCGAGGGTTCCTCCCTCTAATTTATTTCACACTGTTCAGTTCTGTTTTGTTCAGTAACGCTTCCTTTCCCTTTCAACCTTCCTCTTCAAAATAAACTGTTTTTAATTAATCAATTCATAATTATTTCCTTTTCTTTACTTAAAAATAAGAGAATAAAGGAATATTTTTTTCCAAAATAGTGTGATTAAGTTCGAATTTTATCCAAGTGATTTCAGATTTTAAAGGGAAGACATTGACATAACTCGAGCTTTTCTGATACAATATATAAAGAGGGAAATCGAATATAACAAAAGGAAAACAATTGAGTATCATGTTACATAATGAAAATATTAAATAATATATAAGAAAGAAAACTATCTAACATTTTTAATTGAAAATTATGTTAATTATTTATGTTATTTGAGTTTATATCTGATTATATTTTTGTGTTTTTTTCATCGATTTCCTTAAGATAGCAATTTCATTTATGATATTCATCATGTCTCTTTTATTACTAATAGATAATGATGCATTCCCCAAACTGTTGTAATAAGAAAACATGACAATGTAAAAGTTTAAGAAAGATCATTTATCGAATTATAACTTAGTATCCAAAATGTACACTACATAGAGAATACGTGATACTTGCATAAACTAGAAATAAAAGTACAACAAACCAAATACAAATAGTGTCCCGTTAAAAAAAAGTCATTCATTTTTAAGTTGTAAAAGAGACATAATTGATATATATATATATATATATATATATATATATATATATATATATATATATAAATACTTGGCCTAAATCACTTTAGGTGTTTATTAGTGTATAAGGAAAATATTATATTATGTTATTATGAAACATTAATAGTGTTTGACAGAATGCTAAAAAAATATTTTTTATTATAATTGAAGAGAAAAAAATAAATAGAAAGCGAAAGAAAAAAGTGATTATATTCCTAGTAAAGGAATCAAACATAAATAGTTACCACAAGAAAAACATAAAAAGATGTGTTATCTTTATATTACCCTCCTTCAAGGTGAACATAAATATTATGCATGTTCAGCTTGAACATAATAGTGTTAAAAGAAGAAAGATAAAGAGACTTTGTAAGAATATCAACAACTTCATTGGCATAAGGTACGTGAAGAAGTTTGATGAGACCATCTTGAAACTTTTGTTTAGTAATGTGGCAATCCGTGTGTATATGTTTGGTTTTCTCATGAAAGGTAAGATTCTTTGTAATGTGGATAGCCTAATTATTATCACAATAAACTAAAGAGGGAGTAGGACGCGGTATATGTGAATCTTTTAAAAGGTACTACAATCATTGTAGTTCACAAGTTAGAGAAGTTAAGAAGTGTATTTAGCTTCAAATGATGATTTAGAAATGATGGTTTGTTTATTTGACTTTAAAGAAACGAGAGCAGTTCCAAGAAAGATACACAAGCCAGAGATAAATCTTCTAGTAGTAGCATGAGTGGCCCAATCAAAATCAGAGTAGACTTGAATTCTAGAAGAATTATCAGCAACATATAACAATCCATAACCAAAAGCATTCTTTAAGTACCTAATAACTCTCATGAGTTGTTGCATATGAGGTTGTCGTGAAAAAGAGATAAGTTGACTAAGTTGTTGAACAACAAAAGCAATACGAGACATCGTATTTGTGAGATAGATTAACCTTCCAAGGTGTCCGAGAGAGGAGGGATAACAATAATTAAGGTTGAGTTTTTTACGAGATAAAAAAATAAAGAATAGACGTGGTTAGAAAGATGATCGAAAAAAGAGATCAAAGTGACCATGAGAGAATCAGAAATATTCAATTTGATACATGATAAAGTTTGATAGAATACTCAAAAGAAGAACTTTCAAAAGAAATTTTTTTATTATCATTAAAGAGAAAGAGATCAATATAAAGGGGAACAAAAAAAAATTATATATACAAAAAAAAATCAAACATAAATAATTACAACAAGAAAAACAAAAGTAGAAATCTTTTATTCCTCTGTTAAACCTGAGTATAAATCATTGATGTTGTGAATTATATCAAAATTCTAATAACTATCTTCGACATAAAAATATCTTTCAATACAAAATTGAACAAATGAAGAATGCGAATTTTCCTTTATGTTAACAACAAAATGTTTTTTTAATACATGAAGCAACCATATTAATTTTATTTCTATGATATGCATATTAAATTTCCTACGTACATTTTTAATTTATTTGAAATTCATCGTTAAACAAATTTCAAATCGAACACCAATCTCTTTATGTAAACAAGTATCGATCCAGAAACACGTGGTTGGATAAATTATTTTGGAAAATGACCAATACATCGTATATTCTTACCTAGAAATAATTAAAAAAAATCCTTTTAAATAAGAGAAATTTAAAAATAAAAGATCAAATTTGACAATACTAATTCATTTTCTCATTTTTATTTGTATATACAAACTTACTTAACTAGGTTGGAGAACACTTGACTAAATAAAAAAACTAAAATTTGTTTTATATGCCTTTTTGTTTAAAAGGCAAATTAAACCTAAAACTAAACGAATTAAGTTTTATTAATATTTCTTATTAACGCAGACATTTATTTACTTATTTTGTTTTTTATTTTGATCTCAAATAATACATCTCCTTAATCTATCTATTATAATTTATATTCTTTTATTTTCTTATTAAAGTTAAATTACACGAACACTCATAGAAATTTTCAGTTTACACATTAACATCTCTCCTTGTTGTATATGCACTCTACTTTTCTTAATTATTTAATAAATATTTAACTTTTGTACATTGCATTTATCTGTTTAAACAATTTTATAAAAATATGTTCCAGTCTGAAATAATAGGAAGAGCTATCAAGAATAACAAGTGTTAATTTAATTTGGGAAAAAGATATTTTAATATAGATTTTTTAATAATATTTTAACAAAACCCACATATTATTTTTTATTAATTTATTATTATACTAAAATATTTTAAATCTAATAAAAAAATAACACAACGTTAAAATGTTATAAAGAAAATCCGTGTATGATTATCCTTTAATTTATTCTTAATGTTTTCCTTCTTAAAATTTTTTCAAAATCAAAGTGAACGAAGAAAATAGCGAAATTGATTCAGGATCGAAATTCCTTTTGAATATTAGCATTCTCTTTCGTTTTCACTGCTACTTGGTATTTCCATGCTCAGTGTTTACACGGTTGGTGTTGCCAAGCATATGTTCATCAGCTTCCCCAGAAACCATCAAAATCGCTTGCAGAAGTCACTCTTTTGTTGCATGTCCATGAATAATCAAAGGGAAGTTCAAAGTGAAACTGAAAGTCACGTGCATTATAACCATACCGATCCCTCCAAATACGCAAGATGGACTGCAAGGTATGCAACTTTCTTCTTTGTAATTGCATTTTCTGTTTTACATTTCTGTAATTTAACTGCAATTGATGTGTTGTGATGTTATCTGGGTTTCAGGGAGAGCTTCCAATTTTTGTATGCAAGGCCTTGGCAACGAGTCAATGATTTTTACTTGGACATTGTCCGTGCCAACTTGTCTCTCTCACTTCTCTTCGGACCCCAGGTAGGCAATTTTGAAAATTTACTACTTGTAGTATCTGAACCCTAATTTCTGATTCTGATAGGTTCAGTGTAAAATGGAATGTTTGCAATCTTATGAATGGTTAGGGGTGTGTATGTGTGAGTACTGTCTTTAACCATTTATATGTTAATTCATGGCTTTCTATCAGACAATTCTTGACCACAATGACACTGGAATTGCAGCACTTTCTGATCAGAGTGAGTTGGAAAGTGTTGCATCTGAGGATCGCTCTGGGAGATGGGCGAGGACGACGTTCAAAATTATTCTTTCGTATCACGGGGGTTCATTTGATGGGTGGCAAAAACAACCAGGCTTGAACACTGTCCAAAGGCAAGTTGCTCTTCTTACATTTACAGCTTCTGAAGTTTTGTGCCTATTGCAAATGGAACGTCTTACCATTAGTTGGATGGAGTACCTTTTGTTATTACAGATTTATGAAGTATATCATTTGCGGCTTTTGTCACATATAAGATGCCTTTAACAACTAGCTTTCTCTTTTTGTATTTTGTTGCCTGTGTATATAAAATATCCATGAATATTAGTTGATCTTTAGAATGCATATTGAGATAGGTACGTGACACAATTGAACATGGTAAAAGTGTTTCCTTGTCTTCTCCTTTACTGCTTCATGCTCGCCATCAGTTTATCTTTTTATTGGATGATAATTCTGCTTCTTGCTCTTGTACTCATTTGTTCACACAGCATTGTAGAAGTGTCACTTGGTAAATTTGTTGATGAAAAGAAAACACAACTGCTCAAGGATAAAGGTTTGCCTATTGAAGGTTGTGCTGTTGTTGCTGGTCGTACAGACAAAGGTGTGACAGGCCTTCAACAAGTCTGTTCTTTCTGTAAGTAAATTCTCTGTTATGAGCAATTATTTTCCCGTGTCCAAGACTTTGTAAACATGAACTGTCGCACACTCTCATTTCAGTATGCAAGAACTAAGAAGATAAATCTGGAGGCCCAAAGGATTTCCTATAAGTGCAGTATTTGTGTCTAAGATTGTTTGGTACTATTTGACCTCATGTTTATGCACTTATAGTTGTACAAATAGCAGCAGGCATTTTGATTTGTAAATTTCTTACATCAAATATGTTAATATCTGACTTCATTTGATACCGTCTCTTTGATGCCTAGATGTCTATGATGTCTTTGGTTGGTTAAATTTAACATTCACACGTCCTTACTCAAAACGTGTTGTTGCTGAACAAGCGGCATCTGGGACCACCAAAAGGACTACTGAGTGTGATTCTGTTCTTCGTCCAATCTGATTGGGTACTTTCTGCCTTGGTCTGGCAGAATTTTATTGGATTGCTTGTTTCCTCACAGTGGGTTCCAGTGATATGGGAAACTCTTTGTACGCTGTGTGAACTTGGATGGTTAGGTTACTCTGTTTTCTAGAGGCAAAATAAATCATAGTTGAAACTAGAGATACTCTTTTTTACTTTTTTCTGGTGAAGATTTAAATTTTTGTGGAAATTTCTTCTGCTTGATATGGTTCTTGTAAGTCTGTTGTCTACAGTATGGATAGTTCTTTATAGGTTATGCGAGATCTATTAATTTGGTTCTTCTAATGAATACCAAGCTTGGACGCAAGTCCAAGTGCACCAGAAGCTTAACTGAAACCATAAAGGAAGAAAGAAAGAAGTTATCACCTGCATCAAGTCAAACGGTAGACAGGGACTATAAGAACCTTGATTGAAATCATTTATAACATAAATACAACTAATGCCTGATATCGAATTTTGAAAGGACCAAAGAAATCCTTTCTTAAATTTTTCAGTGATATCATGTTCTTTATGTATAGAAGTAAGAAGAACACTGAAAAATTCTTGCATTGGCACAATTTAAAGGATTATAGGAAATAGCGCTAATCATGCTGAGCCATATTTTTCAATGTATTAAATTAGTATTAAGCCATGTAAGGAAAGAAAACTTTCGGAAGTTACATGATCTTTTTCCGAAATAGTGAGGCATGCAGGGTAGTGGGTGAGTGGGTTCTTTTCTAGCATGCTTTGGCTTTGGTTAAGCTTTTTTGCCCGTGATCTAGTGTTCATTATACACAGATACTTGGAAGAAGGATGTTAAGCCTAGAGATATTGAAGATGCTATCAATCAAGCAGCTCTAGGAAAACTTAGAGTCGTATCAGTTTCTGAGGTAATATCCTTTTTGGGAAATCTGCAATGTGAAGCTAATATTTGATATCAGTTGCCTTGAATCCAAATTGTTAGATATATTATATCTTTTATCTTTTAGTTAGTTTGTTATTATTTCTCATTTGTATTTTGGGCTTAGCCCATATTTCTTCTATTATAAATAGAGAACCCTATGTATGTATTTTACACAAGGGAGATTAATCTAAATATAGTTTTTCACTATATTCAACATGGTATCAGAGCAGGTTCTCTGATCTTCTTCCAGGGTCTCTGCTGTCTGCCGGCGGCCGGCAGCCCCTAAAATCTCATTGGGCAGTCCATTTTTCTTCTTAAATCTCTGCCACAGTCAGCACCCATCCATCATTGATGAGGATTTAGTGTAGTCCCTGCAGTTTTGTAGCTCTTAACTTTCAGCTACCACTGTTGATCCCGTCACTCATCCATCATTGATTGGGAATCAGTCCTTGTAGTTTGTCATTGTCCACCACTGCTCTTCTTCATCCACTTTTGAAGTTGAAGTTTCACAAGCTGCTGTTAGTCCATCTATGTTTGCCTCACACTCTTGAAGACAAATCATCTAGTTCAATACTGAGTTCATCTATTCCAAGCTTAGTTCATACAATTTGTATGCTCCAGCTTGAGGGGGAGTGTTAGATATATTATATCTTTTATCTTTTAGTTAGTTTGTTATTATTTCTCATTTGTATTTTGGGCTTAGCCCATATTTCTTCTATTATAAATAGAGAACCCTATGTATGTATTTTACACAAGGGAGATTAATCTAAATATAGTTTTTCACTATATTCAACACAAATGAAAAAGAAACCAAGCGAAAACATGGCTTGCTGAATTGAGTTCTTTGTTGTTCATACTTGATGGAATAGTTATTCTTATAAGATATGACTTATTGTAGGTATCACGCGCATTTCATCCGAATTTCTCTGCCAAATGGAGGCGTTACCTTTATATATTTCCACTCACTGATGGGTACAGGGACCAAGGTAATGACAATGTGGAGTCACGTGACATTTCTAGATATAATGAAATTCATGATTCTTCCAGAAAGGACGAGATAGAAAATCAAGAGAAATCTTATGTCTTCAGCATAAGCAAGGTAAACCGGCTTTTGCGAAAATTAGAAGGAAAATTGCTATCCTACAAGATGTTTGCTCGTGATACAAAAGCTTCAAGAAATGAGTAAGAGCTTAATCCTTGAATTTCCAACACAGCTCACTTCATCATCTCATTCGTCTTCAGTGCACATTATAGAAACTACCACATAATATTTTGGGGAGGGTGGCAAAACTTAATGGTCGTGTAACTATTATTTGGCATTGAGTCTTAAATTTTTTTTATTGTTTCGGATGAATCATACTTAAGTTGTAGCTTTTAGTCCGTGAGAACTTTTCAATCTAACATCAAAGCCTTTATAGCCAAGATCTCTAGCATTCAATTCTTGCTTTTCTCATTCTTATAAAATAAGTCTCATTTCAGCACTAAGTAGGTGGGTCTATGTATTGTCCATGTACCAAGGTTGAAAGGGCTCTTGCAAGAGGGAGCCTGTTATAAATATAATATAAAAAGCATTCACGTGTCTTCCCTCAAAAGTTTAAGCTTGTGATTGTTGTTTCATGAGACGACTTACATATTTGCCTGGGGTTACCATGAATTATAAGAGGGGAATTGCCATTCATTGAATTGGCTGATGACTGTCATTCCATTTCAGTGGTCCACCGACTGAGTGTTTTGTTTACCATGCTCGAGCTATGGAAGTCAAACTGCCAACAGCTGTGAGTGCCATGTTACCTTTTTTTTGTCTTTCCTTTACCTCTTTCTTTTGTTGCCTAGAATTGTTATACTTAAGTGAAATTATTTCAGCTCTTGTGGCTGTTGGTTATGCGTGGTTAAGCTTGTGGATGTGTCTTGCTCCTGATTGGCAATATTGCTTGGCATAAAGCTTGCTCCAATAGAGTAGAGGAGGGGTGAATTCATTTGGTTTCTAGCTTAGCTTTGGATTTATTCTCTAAAGTGATTTAGGAAGAAACATGTTTGAGAAACAGAGTTTAATTCAAATCATATTCATTAACCATGTCATGAAAAATCAATTATTCATCACATTATTCCTCAGAATAGCCAGGGAAAGTGTATGGGAAATAAGGGCGAGCTGAGTTTTAACTATATTTGGCATAGGCATCATTAAATCCTTTTATAATATTTTATATAATATGGGAATCTTCTGAGATGTTATCTGTTTTAATCAGATTTATATCTTCTAGAAATGTTAGAAAAGGACTTGAGAACCTTTTGTTCATTCATCAGGTTCTCAATGGTTCTATAACGTTTCCTTCAAGTACACACTATGAAATATATAATGGAATCTTGTTAATCAGCTGAAGACTGTATCATATTACTTCCGTTAGAAGTCTTGGCCATTTAGCTCATTCTGAATTGAAGTGAAATCAACTAAAAAAATGTTAATTTGGTCAATCAGCCTCCTACTAAATGTGCTAATATTTCCTAGGATATCCGTTTGGTTGGATTTACTGTAACATGCAAGTTATGCAATTTTATCTATGGCTTTCAATATTAACAGATTTCATTTGTTCAGAATATATTTAGTTACTCACATGATTAATATGCCCTTGACTTTCTCTTCACTTTCTTTTCAAGCATGTATGTAGTTTTAGCAAATATGGGTTTCCAGTGGTTTTCCCATAAATATATTAAACATGTCAAAAAGTACCAATGAGTAGAGTTTTATGCTGTTTGGCTGAGTTCCTGTGATTTTTACATGTGTCCATATTGCATCTTCTGAGATCTCTTTCAAATCATTTGTCCCCCTTAGTGTCAAAAATGTAATTCAACAATCACGTCTAGCTATGATTTTACTCAGAGTCCTTAGTTTTACTGTGTACTTTGGTTGTTGAGAACAGAGCTGTATTTATGCTTGATTTCACTCGTGGTATTTTTAGGACTGTGGTGAAGAAACAAAGGCTATGTGTGTTGAGCTGGTAGCTAATCGCTTTCTAAGAAAGGTAACTGCTGTGCAAATTTTGCTTTCGATTTACGAAACATGTGAATGGTTTTGGCTTCTCATATGTATCACTAAAATGTAGATAATCAAATTTATTGATGTAAATATGAAAAGTAAAGCATCACAAGTTTATTGCAACGTTAATGTAACTTAATATGAATAGAAGTTGAGACGATAGCATAGCTTGGAGTAACACCTTTATCGTTCTAAATATTGCCGTGTTGATTTTCAACACAAATGAATCAATTTAAAGGAGAACAACACTTTTGTTCTACCCATACATATACATACAGACATATATAGACACACACGTATAAATATATACTAGAAAATGATAAAAATTACTCCAAATTAAGAACATTCATATTTAACAATAAAAAGTCATAGGTTTCCAAGTCAAGTAAGTACCTACAAAATTCAATACAATTATTTTATATTGGAATTATCAATCATCATCTTCTAAATCAAAATCAAAGTCTTTATCATTTTCACTATTATTAGGTCTATATATTTCAATTTTGCAATCAATGCATAGCGCTACGTTAGGAAAAATTCATATTGGCTAGAGGTATTGTGAAAATAAAGTATATTGGTGAAGACAATATTCACCTTATAAGTTAATTTTGTAAGATTAAATTGAACTTAAACTACTTTAAAACGTGGTATTGAAAAAAATTAAATTTCGGTTGACTAGAGATATTCAGAATAAAATATATAAATGGAGATAATCCACCTAACATGTCTTATAAGATTTTGTAGGCTGGAGTTAGCCTAAATATCTTAGACATACTGTAGCTTTAACATTATTTAAAACCCTGCTTTATATATATATATACTTCTGCCTATAAAAGTGTTTTAATTCCCTAATAGTGGAAAATGTCATGGGTCTGCTTTCCGGCACATAGCTTGTCTTCAATAATCCTGTTATGCCCCATAGTGCTTGCTAAGTATCATTCTCTGGTGTTTTCCTGTAAAAATCATAGTTTTAGTTCCTTTCATAGAATAATTGGCGTGCTAGATTTGAGCTAAAACTAGCTACTTCTGTGTCGTGTTTTTATTTATTTATTTTCAATTGCTGGCTTGGTTGGAGCTAATCATATTATTATAGATGGTTCGGGTGCTTGTGGCAACCTCAATTAGAGAAGCTGCTGCTGGTGCTGAAGATGATGCCTTGATAAAGCTCATGGATGCCACGTGTAGGCGTGCTACTGCTCCTCCAGCACCCCCTGATGGTTTATGTCTAGTTGATGTTGGGTATACTGAATTTGACCCTCAAAAGTGCTTCATTCTGATAGAGTAAAGCCTTGTGCCTTCTACTTCCCATTCCTAATCACATTTACAGTGTCAGTCACACTTTCTGATTTTTAATCCAAGCTGCATTTTAATGCAATATTTTGCAATTAGATCCTCCGCCATGAAGCTGCATTTTAATGCAATATTTTGCAATTAGATCCTCTGCCATGAAGCTGCATTTTAATGCAATATTTTGCAACTAGATCCTCCGCCATGAAGCTGCACTAGATTACTTTTAAAAGTTGGCATTTTGGCTCGACTTTCTTATACATTTAGACTTTTTTATTATTATTGTTTTACACATGCAGCTGCAATTGTAGCCTCTTATATATATATATATATATATATATATATATATATATATATATATATATATATATAGCTGGGATAGTCTACTTGATAAAATGCACGAGTGTTAACGGTTTAATATATAACTAAAAGAATAAACCTCTAATAAAAACATTTTTTTTAGTGTTATTTTAATTTTTTTAATTCATTTTTTTAAAATTTAATTTAATAAAACTCACTCATTACCACCAATCATTTGAAACATGTATAAAAACGATTCTAGCTTAATCATCGGTCTCAAGCTCGAATTCTGGGTATGCAACTCAGAAGGACAAATTTGTCACTCTTATTGATCATACTGGGATTGGGTTAGTCTCATGTAAAAAATACATATAATCTCATATAAGGGTAATGCAAATTAACAATGTTAACAAATAAAAAAAAATTAAAAATAGTTATTTACTATATATATAGGTGGTTCTTGATGGAATAATAATGTAAAACATAATATATTTTTTCTTCACATAAAACATTACACATAAAATTAATGTCTAAACAAGAAAAAAATGCACATATATTTTTGAGTAACAAATAAACAACATAACATTATAAAACTAAATAAATAATAATTTGTATTTTTAATCCTATATGTAGTATATGTTTTAATTGTAACTTAGTCTGTATAAACTATTTTTTTGTTTTATAAAAGCCATGTCTAACTTCCTAAAACTAATTATTGTTTTTTTAGTGTCAAACGCTTGCTAAGATTATCGGTATGTGGTATGACTTGTGATGGAACATGTACAAGATGTTGTAGTCGTCAAAATTCACTAATTTTGGAAGGTAATAACAAACGCAAACTAATAAAGGGTTTGACACTCTGCAACAGCAGACAAAATTTCTATTAGAGTTTCGAACAATGCTTAAAATGGCGCTGACAATAGTCACATCTCGTTATAGTTATATGTACACTTAGGTTTACTAAATTGTCTCTTGGAAAGAATCAAAACCAACTATATAAACAGAAAACTTGGGGGCCAATACAAGAAGTTGGATTGAATTTATCTTGAACATCAATTTTTTTCTGAGCTGGTGAATACTTTGAAGTGTTCACAAGGAAAAAAAAAAGGATGTCAAGGTTGGTTCAGGAGAAGAAGATAGGTGCAGGACGTGTGGTAGCAGTGGCAATTGAAAATAACAAAACAAGCCAATATGCAGCAAAATGGGCTGTTGATAATCTTCTTCCCAAAGAACAAGCGCTCTTACTGCTCCATGTTAGACAGAGAGCATCTTCCATTCCTACACCAAGTAATCATCGAACCTAAATTTCATATAATTGATTGCTCTATGCCTATATGTATTTGTCTGAAATATAGAAGGCCAATTTTGTGACAATATCTGCACAGTGCATTGGTGGTTTAATATAATTCAAATTTATTGTTATGTGCACCATGAATTGCTCTTTTTGCAAGAGATATTTTGTGACACATAGGTGACTTGAATGATTTTGAATACAGCGGGAAATCTTATACCTCTTGATGGCAACGATGATGTGGCTAGAGCATACATGCAACAGATGGACAACGAATCTAAAGAACTTTTCGCTTCGTTTCGGGTCTTCTGCAATAGAAAAAGTGTTAGTTCTGACACATAATTGCTCCTTTCATTTCGTGTGTTCATGCCATTAAGAGGACTTGCTTTTAATGAAATGAGATTCAGTTTTGTTGTTCGGAATCTGATTTTTTTACTCTAAATTCGTTTCGTTTTCAATGTTTTTCTTCTCGATTCAAAACAGATACAATGCAAAGAGATCTTACTGGATGACGTAGATATAACCAAGGGATTAATAGAAGGTATTTCTAAATACGCCATCGAGCTTCTGGTACTTGGGGCACCTTCAAGGAGTGGTCTTGTAAGGTAAGAATTCCCTACTCAGCAAACACTAATTCAAACGAGTTTGCTTGATCTCGACCAATATAACAAACATTAGCAAAACAATATTGCAATTACAGCAATGGTTAATTGGATAAAGAGGAAAAACACATTGTATGAATTTGACTTTGTTTTAAGATCTTATTGAGAGACTTTGGCGTAAGAAGATTAGGTACAACTATGATAATAATACAGAATTCTAATATTTTAAAATTTTATTTATTGCAGAAGATTTAGGACATCGGATGTTCCAAGTCTTGTGTCGAAAGGGGCACCACCATTCTGTACTGTGTACATAATTTCCAAAGGAAAAATCGCATCGGTGAAAACTGCTACTGCTAAACCTCCACCACGTAACAATACACTGCAGCCGCAGCAATCTCTTCAAACTCCTGGCAGAATGGACCCACACCTAACACGCAATCCTGCCCTAGCACGACGTATGCGAATTTCTCTTTTAATCCTCTTTGTCTAAAATTTTCTAATTTTTGGTAACATTGTTCATAAAACACTGGATTCGTATGTATATATGACAGCATCAATGGAGAAGGTACCCTACATTGTCCGCCAGCAACCAGCAGATGAAGACGATATAATGTAAGTACCACGTGAATCCATAGTTGGAGTGACATAAAGTTATTATGAAAAAAACATAGCACACTTCAATTTCATAATATATAGATACACAAGCAACCCATCCATTTTAGGAAATTTCTTTCACAGTACAAAAGAAAACCAGAAATCATTCATGATGTGATTGGAGTAGAAACCTTGCATGTTCAAATTTCAAAATCAAATAAGCTGTAATAACTTCATTTCCATTTAAGGAGAACAAGAATGCTAATTACCAACTTCAATGTGTTCTACAATGGAGATGTACATGAGAGTTTGAGATTGATGATTATTAAGCTTCAGAAAGATTTCAGGGCTTACTGAGAGGACTAACTTGATATTCTGTTGACAGATCACCCTTTACAAGACCTGGTAGAGGAGGAAGTTACAGATCATACGAGTCCTCCATCGCTGACTCTGATATTTCATTCGTGAGCAGTGGAAGGCCTAGTGTTGATAGGATGTTCCCTTCAATGTATGATGATATG
This sequence comes from Vigna umbellata, assembly GCF_029865625.1. Taxonomy (NCBI): domain Eukaryota; kingdom Viridiplantae; phylum Streptophyta; class Magnoliopsida; order Fabales; family Fabaceae; genus Vigna; species Vigna umbellata. Next base: position 41,942,976 of record NC_142165.1, on the reverse strand, counting down.
GACTCTTGTATAAATCCCCGGCTTTCAACAGGCTCAGATTTTGATATGAGAAGCTATGGCTCTTCATTCTCAGGAGCCAAATCAATTGATCATGGTGACTACTCATTCAGTTCACAAGACAGTGGGACATCAATGTCATCGTCCATATTTTCAGCCTCAGTAAGAACTATATATATATATATTATAATCAATACGCCAAAACAATCATGATTGGTTTTCTAACTGTTTCAAGACCAAGATTTGACAAATATCTTCACTAAACCATAGGATGAAGTGGAAGCTGAAATGAGGAGACTGAAGCTAGAACTGAAGCAGATGGAAATGTACAGTACTGCATGCAAGGAAGCTATGACAGCTAAGCAAAAGGTACCTTACAAATTTTTATTTAGTCCAAACATGCAAATTCTAAGAATACGACTGCCATCTCATGGAATTGATAAATGTAATCTATTAAATATGTACTGACTTATTAGCACTATTCTCCAAAAGGCACTAGAACTTCAGCGTTGGAAAGTGGAAGAACAAAGGAAAATGGAAGAGGCACGATTAACTGAAGAAACAGCATTGTCAATGGATGAGAAGGAGAAAGCAAAATGCGTAACTGCCATGGAAGCAGCAGAAACATCTCGAAAAATTGCAGAGTTGGAAGCACGAAAGAGAATGACTGTAGAATCTGGGCATAAGAAGACTACAGATATGTTTTCACACTGTCCCGCCAGGTACAGAAGGTACACTATAGAGGAAATAGAAGAAGCAACGAATTTATTTTCGAACTCTCTCAAGGTCGGTGAAGGTGGTTATGGGCCAGTCTATAGATGCGAACTAGATCACACACCAGTTGCAGTGAAGATATTGAAACCAGATGCAGCTCAGGGACAAGCACAGTTTCAGCAGGAGGTATGGAAAACGAGAACAGAAACTTGTACATGATCTATGTCCAATAGAACCTTTATTATCGTGTTTCTATCCCTTGTCATTTGAGGTAATCAATGGACTATGGCTGAATGAATGTCTTTTGAATTTGGTGCGTGCAGATTGAAGTGCTAAGTAGCATAAGGCATCCAAATATGGTTCTTCTCCTTGGAGCGTGCCCAGAGTTTGGCTGCTTGGTGTATGAGTATATGGCTAATGGAAGTTTGGATGATTGCCTATTTCGGAGGGGCAACAAAAGAGCTCTTCCCTGGCAGCTGAGATTCCGAATTGCTGCAGAGATTGCAACTGGGCTCCTCTTCCTACACCAGACAAAGCCAGAACCACTTGTGCACCGTGACTTGAAACCTGGGAATATTTTGCTTGACCGTAACTTCGTGAGCAAGATCAGTGATGTGGGATTGGCCAGGCTTGTTCCGGCTTCAGTTGAAGATAGTGTCACACAGTATCGAATGACATCAACTGCGGGAACTTTCTGTTACATTGACCCTGAGTATCAGCAAACGGGCATGCTGGGAACCAAATCTGACATTTATTCATTGGGGATCATGCTTCTACAGATAATAACAGCAAAGCCACCAATGGGTTTGACTCACCATGTCGAAAGAGCTATTGAGAAGGGGACTTTTGCGGAGATGCTTGACCCAGCCGTTGAGGACTGGCCAATTGAACATGCCTTGCGTTTTGCCAAGCTTGCCTTGGCGTGTGCAGAAATGAAAAGAAAAGATAGACCTGATCTTGCAAAGGTTGTATTGCCCGAGCTCAATAAACTCAGAGACTTTGCTGAAGATAACATGCCCATGATGATGATGTTCGGTGCTCCCACAGGATTCGGTCAAAGGAGCAACTACAACTACTCAAACTACCCCATTTCCTCAGCTCAAGTGAGTCACTGTCATTAGTTACTTTTTGTTTCTTTAGCTTATATTATGGCCACTAACATCATATGTTTATCTCGTAGAACTCCATGAGTGACGGCTCAACGTCAGGAATGTCCGGATACGAAACCCACTCAAGCTCACATGATTAATATGCAATATGCACTTCAACGCCTATCTTAGTTTATCCTAGAGAAACTTACAAGTGTATCCACCATGTCTGTCACAGCCGATTTTTGTGAATATATAAAATACGTGGCTTGTCCTATGTAGCTTACAATTTGATTCAACTTAATGCACAACTACAGTTCTTTTAAGGATTAACCTCGTTAAATGTACTAAAGGACAAAACACTTAAAAAGAATTTTGTTAGGGTTTTAATCAGAATAAACACAAGTCATGTTTAGCTTCTTTTTTTGGGTGAAGGTTGCCTCTACTTTATTCCTTAAATTGCGCCTTACTAAAATCATAGTTCATATTCAGTGGCAAATGCATAAAGGGCACGAACAGTCGAATAGGACGGACAGCATTAAATCATCTCATTCACGTTGAATACAAGTAATAAAATAATAAGAACCGTGGGAAAAAAGATAATCTAGCTAGCGACACCAATTGATCCATATAACAATCCAAGCCGGTTAGAATCATGTCAAGTTTTTATTACTGTATCTAACACGAGCTCTTAATACAAGAATTACAAACAAGCCTCTAATAACCAATGTAGCAACTACGACTAAAAGCAAGGAGCTACTCCCATTTTCTTGCACTGATATTTGGGATAAAATCAAATGAGATTAACTGATTTTACGATAAAATTGTGTGAAGAAATAGGAATGTACGAGACTAATTATCAAAATTTCATTCAAACTTTTAACTTCCAAGCACTGACGATAAGGTGATTACAACTAAGCAGCACCACAAAATCATATCCTTCAGGCAGTTGAGCCAACTAGTTCATTCAACCTGTTAGCTCAGTACCAACTTCTGCGGCGGCTGCATTTGAAGAGGACAGCAAATCAAATAACTTACAAAATCAAACAAAAATGTTTAAAGAAACTATTATGACAGGAAAATCAAGAATATTTCCTTAACGTGTGGGTTTAGAAACTCCCATAATACATTAGCAAGGATGCCCCATGCTATCAGCAATAGGACTATTCTTATTTTCATGCATTCTACAAGATCACTGAGGAATGCCTCTGTTTACAGACTTGCCAGCAGCCCTACATCTTCTACACGGCATTTTGACATAACGCAAGCACCTAATGATTTAGTTAACTACAGTCTAATAAGAAGTCTTCCATGACAGTGTCGCCGTACTCATGAGCAGTGGGAAAAAATTAGTTTTATACCAATCATTTCGTTCGTGATCATGGGAGTATTGAGCACTATATCCCAAAAATCAGCTTAATTATAAATCCTACATCACACACATGAGCATCTGATGACCTATCACACCAAACTTACTAACAACTGAAGCGCAAGGAACTAGACACTACATTTCTGTATGTGATCCAAACCCTGATTCTACGAGCCAAAATTTGTAGATATTTCAACTTCTATATCATGATTCTAAAAGTATTTCGTACCAAAATTGTTCTGAAGCAACTCCAACCAACAAGGAATATAATTTTTAAGCCCATTGATAGGGACATTAATATTTTCAAGATTAATAAATTCTTACCATTGCCAACTCTTCCTCATGTTTTGGAATAAATGCAGTATCAACTTTTCCGTTTTTGAAATCCTGCAATACGATGAAAAAATGACATATAGTAAATTTAGTCGTTTAAACAGACTTCTGACCAACAGAAAATATTGCTAAAGGATACATGCTACCAAAAGTACATAAAAGGCACACTAACCTCTATGTCGAGGATAAGTTTATGATAATCAATTGTGGTAGGAACTCCTGTATCAAGACACAAATTGTTAATTTAATCGAACTTAAAAAAAAAGATCTAGAAAATCAGGTTAGTTATAAATCCTACATCACACACACAAGAGCCTCTGCTCTGAGCCATGACCTACCACACCAAACTGACTAGCATCTGGTGTGTAAAAGGATCTAGACTGTAACAATATATTTCCATCTAAACCCAGATTCTGCGAGCCAAAAAATTAAGTATTGCAAGAACTGCAGCATCGTTTTAAAACTCAAGGGTTTAAAATTGGAGATCTTTGAAACAGAGTTAGTTCAATGGATTGATTTCTGGAACCCGAAAACTGCACCTCATGAATCTGTTTCAAACAACAGAAAACGAGGATTTGGTTCTTTATCTTTGTGCAAGCATATTGACCAGGGAGAAAATGACAAGTATTAGATTGTTTCAGCCTATTTAGGCTTCAGCATGCAATGGACCTACAGCAAGCACAGGTATTTAAAACAAAATTGAACTTGGTTTAAAATAGAATCAAGATCATCTTCAGATTCTTTTTAAAACTGAAGTGTTTTAACTTGGCAATCTTTATGACAAAGTTCAAATGATATCCTTTGGGTTAGTAAACTGCACCTCCTGCAATTTGTTTCAAACTACAGAGGGTGAGGACCTAGTTCTTTAATGATGCAAAGGAAAAGTAATTAATTGTTTTGGGTCTTTTTCGGATTCAGGGATGCAACAGACACCAAGTATAGATATTTGACAGAATACTCACAATCATAAAAATCAAATTAATTTACCTGTGATAACTGTGTCATCAAGAGCCCTTTTCATGCGTTCAATGGCTTTTTCTCTATTTGGAGCCCATACAATCAGCTACAAAAAGTTCACAAAGCCAAGACAAGAGTGAGTTTGAAACAAATAGCACACTTTACATATAGTTCGGGGTAGTATCACATCTAAGCCTCCTCACAACATAAATTGAATATAAATTGAAACTGGCATTTAGAATGTATTACATCCCGTTCATTTGATATTTTGAGCCTCTTTTATTTTTGTAATCCATTATAACACTCTCCACTTCCGTGGGGAAAAATGACCAATTACAAATCACATACCAATAGGTAATACATTCTCCTTTTAACAAATTCAGTAAATTTAATTTATACTTATTATAACGTGTCATTTCTTCAATCCAAAAGCCCAGACATCAAGAAAAGAAGCCCGAATAAAATGCAGTTGGGTTTTCAAGGAAAAGAGCATGACAAATATATTTTTGTATTATATATTAAAGTTGTTATTAATTACATTGAAAAGTATAGCTAAGAAATTTATATACACAGGACAGAAAGAGGTTTACACATATTTGATGTCATAGGGATCAAACATAAATTATCTAGTATAACAATCCAGGGTAGGATGATAAATCAAAGCTATAAAAGAGAACAAATAGGCTCACCTTTCCAAGAAGGGAGTCATAGCTTGGAGGAACAACATAATCAGGATAAACATGGCTATCCATTCTGACAAATGGACCTCCAGATGGCAAGTATGCTGTAATTCTACCTGTTATTTGAGGAAGAAGTTTCCTTCAATCAATAAACTTTCTAAATAAAAGATTGAAAAAACCATAAAATGCAAGCACTTGGCACAACAAAATTCAAATGATGGAGAAGTTAATTGACCAAATGATCTAAAATATGTATGAAATCTATTGCACTCTAAGTAAGCATTAAGCTGTGATTTTGTTTATTTCTGACATAAACGTGCATAAATACATCAAGACTAGGATACCTGGCCCTGGTCTAAATCCCTTAAAAGCATCTTCTGCATTGATACGACATTCAATAGAGTGTCCTCTGAGCACAATATCCTCCTGTAGAAAAAAAAAATAAAATAAGAGGAAGATTCTAAAGAATTAAAAGTCAAATATACATGTATTACCTGTTTGACTCTAAGTTTTTCTCCCATTGCAACACGAATTTGCTCTTCTATCAAATCTGTTGAGGAAATCATCTCTGTCACGGGATGCTCAACCTGACTCAAAAGAATAAAATAATGGAAATTATTCACAAAAATATTGAAAATTTCCTAGGTTTCATTTCATATAAAACAAGTAATGACATAAATTAGTTTGAACCTGGATACGAGTGTTCATCTCCATGAAGTAAAAGGAACCCCTTTCATCCAAAAGGAACTCCACTGTTCCAACACCTATGTAACCAATAGATGCAGCAGCTGCAACCGCTGCATCTCCCATTGCCTTTCGCAACTCAGGGGTCAGGGCTGGAGATGGTGCTTCTTCCAGCAGTTTCTGATTACGCCTCTGCATGAAAAAAAACAACAACACCATTAACAGAATTCATTATGGGTACAACATAAACATAAAAATAGAAACTAAATCAAAACAATTTGTCACACGTATCTGCAATTTATTATCAAGCAATATGAGATATACATAGGAAACTCCATAGTGAACAAAAGTATAATTGAAAAAACCATAAAAGAATCATTGTGACAGTGACGGCAGTTGCTTCAATTATTGCCTATAACATTACTTTAGTTTTTCACAGTGCAGAGTTATAAAAACAAAATAAATACTCTAGTCAGAAATGCAAGCCATACATATTTTAATTACTTTATGTTCAGTTTTTTATCATTAGTTCGCCTATGTCAGAAATTACAAGTTTGAAAATACAGTAATTATGTTCAATATCATTTTACATAATTTTGGAAAATTAAGCAGACAGATAGAAATGAAGTTCAGTTTGCAGTACCTGGATGCTGCAATCACGTTCTCCAAAGTGAACAACATTACCATATTTATCTGCAAGAACCTGTCATCCATGAAGCATAGGGGTGGATTACAACTCCAAACAATCACCAACAATCAGAAAGTATTAATCTTTAAGTAATTCAACAGGACTTAAGCACTTAACAATAATAAATTAATTTTGTAATCTGTAACTCAAATCACACTAGGAATTTGTCAAATCAATTATAAGACTGACTGCTTAGTCAATGACCATCACAACTTTTTCCAACCAGCTTTAGCATATAGCCAGAATATGTGGTTAAATAATTAATTGTGTTATCCATGAAATTTCCACGAGAACAAACTGCAAGAATGAATCAAAGCAAACACGTCAATCACAGTCACAAACGAGAATCAAAGACGCGAACAAGAACAGAGACAAGAATTGGCTGAAGAACCAGCACCGATTGTGAAACCAACCAACAAACACGTCAATCACAAGTGCAAAACCAAACAACGAACACATCAATTACAACTGCGAAACAAAACAATGAACACATCAATCACAATCACGAAGAAGAATAGAGTCGCGAAGGAGAACAAGACGAAGAGATGCGCAGAACCAGGATCATCACGAAAAATAGTTCATGATACCATCTAAGATAAATGGAACTTAGAAGGGAGAAAATAACCATGAATGAATCTGTGTATTATTCAATTACTTAATCAATCACAAGTGCACTGACTTATAAAGGAGTCATTTACTGACAGCTGTCTAATGTTGACAGCTGTACAAATACACAGAAAAAACTTGTACAAAATACAGAGAAAATTCCATAGTATATTACATATAAACTGTTTAACTGTAGTATACTAACACTAACAAACACAAAATAAGGAATTTAAAAGGTTAACAACAGTATAAATTGTGGAATTTTTTAGGCTTCAGACTTTCATTATTGACTGAATTTAGTAAATCAAATTGAATAATGACATTAATAGTATCTACTTCTGGGCCTCCAAGATAACCAGGACCTTTGTATTTTGATGTAAAAAAAATCAATCAATGATTACATTTCTCAAATGCAAAAGTTCAAGTTCTTAAGTAAATCCCAATTCAGGTGTTTTCCACAGATTCCCTTAAAGATAGCATTACCTGGAACTCAATGTGCCTTGGGTTTTGAATGTACTTCTCCAAATAAACCCCATCATTGCCAAATGCAGCGGCGGCTTCACTCTTAGCTTGCTGCAAATAAATCAAATTGAAAAAAGAAAATCACCAAATATGCATGTCTACTCCACATCAACGGGATAAGCTCTACTAGCCTACAACTATTTACAATTAAGAAAATCATCTCCCTTCCATCAGAGTCCATTAAGATGGTCTACAATAAAACAGCAGATTTCAGAACAATTGCTGCAAGAAAGAAACTCCACAAAACCTTGTTCTACCAATTGGCCCCAAGCAAATTACTAAGAAATCTTGATCCATTACATAACTGGAAAATAGATGTGGTAAAAAACTGTCCTCAAGGTGCAAGCCCTCTGGCTTCAGTTTTTTTTCCTTAACCAGATTTTTGCAAAAAGCTGGTTACAGAAATAAGGTGGTTTGAAGGGTTTTTAGGAGATACGCAAAGCTGCTTCTCAAAATAATCAGAAATTTGATTAAGATTTTGACATTTTTAAGAGGAAAAAAGAAACTAAACACACTAAGAAATTTTAAAGTGTTATTGATTTCAAAACTAAACACACTAAAAAATCTGAAAAAATCAAACTCTTGATCATCAAAGTTTCCATACTATAGCTATTACAACAGATAAGAAACTAAAGATTGTAACTAGTTCCATAGTGCAGACAATATAAAAAGAAATACCTGCAACAACTTCACAAATTCATCAGGTTCTTTAGCAAGACGCATGCCACGTCCTCCACCACCAGCTGTTGCCTAAGAAACACCAATGTTGCCAGTTTACAAGACGTTAAACACTCTAAAGAAAAACTTCAAAATTCTCATTTAATCAGAAATGAAATGAATCATTTGGAAACTTGTAGAGACTAAAACTATTTTCTTTTCAATGCACCACAAACTAGAATATACAGGGATCTCTCACGTACCATCACACTAAAGATTGGTCATCTCAAGCATTAAACTAGATATTTAAGGGTGGTCCAATAGACTCAACAAACTTTGCAAGAATAGACTCTGATACTACTTTAGAAAATGGATTTAAATCAAACTCAACCATACAAAACCAACTTCCAAGATAAAATTTTTACCCATTTATATATTAAAATTTGATCACATTTCTAGTTGATGTGAGATTTCCAACAAAAAAAAATCAAAATTGACCATCACTGTAGCTCTATCCATGGCCACAAACAATTACAAAATAACCACAAGAACACATTGTGGTCCTAAGCAACAAGTGAGCATAGAGTTCAATCGTTAGGGTTCTATAGCAATATATAAAGGAAAGCAGAAGCATGTAAAAAAAAGCTGATTTATACAAATGAATATGAGTATTACTACTTTTATCAAGATCAATGTGTTACTGCCCTTTCCATTTTTTGCGAGTCTAATTGAGTCAACTATAACCCAACACCAAGTGTACACTTGGCCAAAGAAAGACTCAACCATAACAATGTTCAACTTACTTTTAGAAACACTGCAAGGAATAAATAACACAGCTAAGCAACTGAAATTGGCAATCATTACTTTGAAATAAATATTCCTGAATCATAAACTCTCCTATTTAAATTTCGCTGAAAATGGGATATGTACACAAGCATACGCCTAAAAAGTTGAATCTATATACATGAAACCCTATATAGAAGAACTTCAAGAAAGTAGTAGAGTTCCAAACAGGATGCAATATGCTATTTCAGCCTGTAGGCTGTAATTACAAAAGTCTGCAGAAGAAAGTCTTTTTTTCTTTTTTTCCCACTTTTACAATATAATCTCACCCTATTATGGTTATAACTTTTCAAATTGAAAATTATTTTAAGGCAGAGTAAAGAAAAGGAAACTCAGACAAGTTCACTTTTGCCTAACCACTCATAACCCAACACTTAAATTAAGGCCTAGAAATGGAGGGTTATACTTGGAGATGAAAATTACTTTTCTCATTGTCACTGTTGGAAAAATACAAGACAACTCAAACACAAATGAAAGTGTGCCAACATAGTAGATACCTCTAACTCAGACATATTACTTTTATGATTCACACACGAGATTATTTTGTATGCATAATGCAAGTGTTCAATGATCTACGTCAATCCAAAAAATTTGAATTATTCAAATAGGCACGAAACTATAAATACAAAATAATAAAGCAATCTCTACCTTGATCATCACAGGGTAACCAATCTCATTTGCCAGCCTGATAGCTTCTTCTGTGCTCTGTTCCATAAATTTAATTCATCAAATTGATGTCACAGAATCTGGTATTGGCCTCCAAATTTAACATTCAAGCTACTTATTAACAAGCCTCTAATAAAATACCTGTAAAAGACCCTCGCTTCCTGGAACAGTGGGAACACCTGCTTTCTTCATTGTTTCTCTGGCAGTTGATTTATCACCCATAACCCGAATACTATCAGGCTGAAAGTTTAAACTAAATATTCAGCATTACCATATAATTTGAAAGGGAAATAATAAAATCATTTTTTGTTTTACAGCTGTATGAAATAAATTATCTAAATATACTAAACAGAGAAAACATTAAAAATTAAGATCAATACATTCAAATAAAATAAAATTTGGAACAATATATAACTTGCAAGCTGCCCTTGGCTTGGCCTAAACTATTAAAATGCTTAAAATCTGAACTCTTCAAGCACATTTTGCATACAGGTTAAAACTACTGTTATTTTAGCCATGTAATGCTTTCAGCAAGCATAGCTCACTAGTTCACTGTTTCTATATATTCTAAAACTTCAATATTTTTATGACTTAGTGTATTTATAGTAATTAGAAATCAAATTACAGGCTTCAAGATAGTTTAAACAGAAGCAAGTTTTAAGATTTATAGGATAGATAGTATAGGACTCATTCAAACCAGGTGAGTCAATCGTAAAACTCTAAATTAGGAAAATCTCAAGACAAAAGGCAAACAAACATGTATTCTACACGCTGCATAGTCTACTCACTTTAGGCCCAATAAAGTTGATTCCATGTTCCCAGCACATTTCAACAAACACAGCATTCTCCGCAAGAAAACCATAGCCAGGATGCAACATCGTGCATTTGCGGCTAATAGCAGCAGACAGAACATTCGGAATCAGCAAGTACCTGAACAGAAAGAACAACAAAAATTACATTAACCACACGCAGATAGGAAAACACAAAACAATCAACCGAAACTAAAAAAATGAAAAGGCTGCCTAACATACGATTCTTTACTCGGCGCTTCGCCAATACAAACAGCTTCATCAGCCAATTTGACATGAAGCGCGTCCTTATCAATGATGGAGTACACAGCCACGCAAGGAATCCCCATTTCACGAGCGGTTCGAATCACTCGAACCGCAATCTCGCCTCTGTTCGCGATCAGGATCTTCTCACCGCTACAAGTCGCGTGAAGAGCACCACAGTGACGCGTTTGGCGCTGTTTGCGAACGTGACTAACCTGACTTACTTGTCTAGGAAACCTCACTCCGTTCGTTCCAGCTATGAAACTGCATTGCGAACTCTTAATCCCTCCCTTCCTCCCAGATAAACCCTAGGTTCGTTGTTTTCCATTCAGATCAGATTGAAATTCAGATTTAGAGCAATGGAACGATATTAAAGGAACAAATTAATCAACGGACATTGTTACTACGAGATTAGGAATTGTGATTTTGCGAGGGAAATGGAAGAAAACGAGAGAGTGCTTACTGAGATGGGAAGAGAAGGCGAGGTAACGGACTTGCACGCGGAGAGTGTGACTTCCATTTCCTGTGAAAAGAAACAGAGAAAGGCAGTGGCGAATGGCGTGTGAGTGAAATATTTATACACAATGGTTGTGAAGAGGTGGTGAATGGAGCGAGTAATGGTTTACCTATTTGAGATGATAGCAATGGTGTGAGTGTAAGAGAGAATGTGTTATTTGTGTTGTGTTGTGATGGGAGTGAATTTTGATGCCTGTGGCGATGGAAACGAGGGAGGTGCCTAATTGAAAGCTCCGCCTAAATCTAAATCTAAATGCAAAAGCTGGTTTAGTTGGACTTTGGCAGTTGGAAGGTGAGGGTGTTCAACTTCTTGCATCACAACCCTTCGTTCAACTTTTATCATTCTACAAAAATGGACTGCTACGTGGTCCATAACAATTGGATCTCTTTCTGATTTCAAGCCTGATTCACTTTAGGATCTTTATGTTCATTAAAGTAAAAATTTGGTTATATGTATAACTAAGGCCTTATTTTTATCTTTATTACTTGTATTAGAAGTTAGTGATGAATTACTCTCAGGCACCTGATAAAAAAATAATCACTAGGGTGAAAACATAAGTTAATTAAAAAATATAGTCATGTAACATCATAGTAAGATACAATATTTGCATGATTGTTATCTGTACTTTTTTTCTTCTTGATCCCTTGTATCCGTAAGCAATTTCAGTACAACAAATTTCTCCACCAAGAAAATTAAGCAATAGATTTAATAATGTTCCAGTAAAAAAAGTCAATTTTCCTGCTATTTTTTAATATGCATCCTTTCTCCAAATCATTATTTTCCAATAATGTAAGTACTTTCTTGCTACTGTATTTAGTGATTTGTGACATGTTAAGGAATTGTATGTTCATGTATTTTGTATGGTAAGAAATGGCATGTTAATGAATTTAGTTATTGTTTGAATTTATTTTTATGTTGATAGAAAAATTTTGTATTGATTGAGTGTGAATATAGGATTAATATTTAACTTTTAAAATTATACACGAAAACGGATATGGATATGTAAATATTTATATATTTTCTTTAAATTATTATATATATATATATATATATATATATATATATATATATATATATATATATATATATTAGTTTTTAGTTTCATGATTGTGTTTTTCTTCTTACACACTTTTTTATCATTTTTCTCAACTGTTTTGTTTATTTTTCTTTTACAAAATTCATGCAAATCTTTAAGGTATTTCTCCTTTTTACATAACTTTAAATTTCACTGATTCAAGTGTTAAAGGTAGCTTAGGCAGACATGGAGTATGCAATGAGGTTGAGGGATGAAGACTTGGATGATTGTGTAGTTAACAATAGAGAGACCGTCAGTGGAGAAATTTCATAAGTGAAAGAATGTGTACTATTAGAATCTTGTTGGAGGTGTCAAGAACCTCGTTTGTAAAAGGATACATGTCATGACAACTTCCAAAAGAAATGAAAGGATACTATCAAAGAGCCAGGCGACAATGCGGTAAGGAGAGGAAGTTATAGTAGGAAATGAAAACTCTAACATCTCTACTTTACATTTACCATCTTGAAGACATTTTCCTTTCATAAAATATAGTACAAATTACAATTTTAGTCAATAGTTTAAATGAAAAAAAAAACATATTTAACCTAATTTAAAATACATTTTCATTTATTATATTTTAAAATAATTTCACATTTCAATCCCCAATTGAAGTGCAAAAGTTGAGACTGATCCAGCTAAAAAAGAGTCACGAATTCTGACCATCCATGCTAGAAATACCTCAAATGCAATTAAGTTATCAAATTACTTTGAATCTCTTGACAGACTCTTTTATATACTAAAACACACACAACGTTCAAACAGAACAGTCACAAGGACCAGGGGGAGGATTGGGGGTTATCATATATTCGGTTGGTGAATGCTTACTAATATCCAGAAGCCATTTATTCCGTAAAAGAAATTAGTACACATTCACTCATCTGAGAAGCTTGAGTAAACGTAAAATAATGAACTGTCGATCAAAATTTATATTGAAAAAAATTCCGCAATTACAGGTAAATATCTTCAGCACCTCACTCCCCAAGCCCCAAGGCAGGCAAGGGGTTCTGAAGGCAATACTCTTTTATATCATTCTATATTGACTACCTTCACTATTGGTCACAATCTAACCTTACAACATGCCCTAATAGTTTAATGAAATATTTACACAAAAAGGCTTACAAGAGAAACTGGATACACCCCCAAGGTTGAATTTGAAAGTAAACTTTCTGCCAGCCGGAATAACCATGAATAGAACGAATGGCCTATAGGAAAACGACGTCATAAATACAGAGAATTTGCAAACATAATGCCTCTTCGAAGGCTTTCACTTGCAGCTGCAAATTTCTTCTCCAAGTCAGCCTCTCCAACTGCATTTGCAGCAGCACGCAACTGGAAAGAAGCAAGACAATCAGAACTCTAAGATTCGTCATGCCACTGTATTATCTTTGATTTCCAAATTTGAATGACTAAAAATATGTTCAGATAACTTAGAGAATAATCCAGCATACTAATTATATATTCTATAAGCCCATGAAGATAAAATTTGAATATTTTGAAACAGTTAAAGAACTGCGTCAGGGCAATATGACTTCCTCTGTCCCAAATACATACATACATTATAGTGTCTGCCCAAGCTATCAATAGTGAAAGAATTTAAAAAGACTGCTAAATATTTAAGAGGCAATTTCTAGCTGGACATTTGTTTACCTGGTTCAAAAACTCATCAAGCCTTCTAGCACTCCGAATGATACTTCCCTCAAAGATGTCAGTCATTTGTATAATATCGGCAAAATTTACTCCCTGAGAGAAAATTTTGAAAGGATATACCAGAGAAATTATTATTAATATGCCCAAAACAAGTGAATCTTTCATTTTTGTTTCTCCCACTAATACAAGAGAGAACATAACCACCATTATTTTTACTAAGCTGAGATGTGCATGCATGTCTTGCATTACAGTATAAAATGAACTTTAGAGACACAATATATGCAGATGAGCTCATGTTGTAGATACTTAGTATTTCACTAAGGTGGACTAGTAGTAGACCATTGAGTTTGTCACTAACATATTCAGCGGATTTGTTTACTCAATAATGTTAGATCAAAAGTTCAAGCTTAGAAGATCCCCCCCCCCCCCCCCCCCCCCTCTCTCTCTCTCTCTCTCTCTCTCTCTCTCTATATATATATATATATATATATATATATATATATATATAAAGATATGCTCAACAAATAGTTACAGGTCCTATACTCACATTTTGTAAACCAAGAGACGAAAATCCAACCATGCAGCAAGAAAGAGAACAAATGCAACCGGTCAGGCTTAGGCAAGGCTTTTGACAAGTTGTGTGACAATTTGATATATTATGAAAAGATTTAAATGGCAAGTTTCCTGAAGCTCTCACTCTTGAAACTTAAAATCCATATTAATGAAGAAATGTAACAATTTAATGATGCTCGAATATGTAACGACGGTCATAAACCCCAACAAAGCCTAAACAAAATTAATGTTTATTTAGTGGCAAAATCAACGTCAGCACAACTTGAAGTTAAATATTTAGTATACACAAGTGGACAATAAGAAAATGCCCAAAACCAGAAAAGACTAAATGCAAAAAAACTGAAGAAACAAAAGTGACAACTTTTATTCAGAAAGAAAATTTTATCTTAATAACAACCATAATAATAATAATAATAAGGCTTAATTAAATCTTAAGTCCTTGATAACTTTAGGTATTTTTAATTGAGTCCCTGTTAAATTTTTATGGTTTATTGAATAGCAAAATCTTTTTTATACTTTCCAATTGAGTCCCTATCGTTCAATTTTATTTAGTAAAAAAAATTTATACTTTTCAATTAAGAATGCTATCTTACCATGTTACCTTGGTTAGATCTCTGCATGTTAATTGTGTTGCAAGAGATCCTAATGACCAATATTTCTCTCTCGCATTAGTTGTAGTTGAGGACTAAATGTTGAGTCAAGGAAATGATTTTCAGAGTCACTTAAAATTATAGTTATAAATTATTAAATTATAAAATTTTATAATTTGTAATTTATAATTTTAAGTGAGACTGAAAACAATTTCCATGACTCTTTACATTAAGTTCTGACTACAATAATCGCCAGAGAGATACTATTCATTAGGTTCTCTTTCAACAAAATAACATTTTGTTAACAGAAAACCTAATGGGACAAAATAACTAAGGTAATGGAACAAGATAACAATCACATCACCAAGTTAATAGAAAAATTAAATGGCAGGGACTCAACATAAAAGTATAACAAGTTTTAATACTCAATATACCACAAAAATTAATAGGGACTAAATTGAAAATATCCAAATTTATCAGATATTTAAAACTTAAATAAGCATGATAATAACAATAAAATTAAATTTTTCATATTTACATGTGACATTGCCTTTTGACCCCAAACTTTATTCTTCCATGAAAAGAACTCTTAATTATAACTTCAACAATAAGCACAGATTCAATAACATCCAACAATACAGACTCTCGCCGAACCATCAATCCAAATGCAGGAAACCTTTGGGTTTGAAACACGGAAAATACACACAACCACCAATTCGGTGTTTAAATTAAACTATTTTTCACTAGAGGAAGGGGGCAACCAGGATCAAACTCCCACTTGAACCATAAGAGGCTTTGGAGCCAAGTAAATGACTTAAAAGTAGGCAAGCATTCAAGCCAAAAATATGGTATAACTAACCTTTGACCACGAGTATATTACATCCATCAAGTATGGCCTTACTGTTGATTCAACATACTCATCCACATTTATATCCAATTTGCATTCATGTTGAATCTGTGACAAATGGTAATCTCATTTATATTTTAGTTCAGAACTCCCGAAAGATTTAAGTTAAGTGATCAAACACCTACTTCTGCTATCCTTCTTGCACTATCTTGAAGTTGTTGCAAGGGCCTTGCAAGCTCTGTTCTTAGTTGTATCTGCTCATTTGATTTATCTCCTGGGATGAAACAACTTGCAAGAGCAGCAACTTGATGGTGGTCAAGGTCATTAAAAGTACCTAATGGGGGAAAAGAAGAAAAACGCATTACAAACATAATGAACTACAAATTATACAGAAAGCAGAATGAGGAAACAACTATTAATTCACCATTAAACATCAATTCAGTAACAAGGAGTTCATCCCCCGTGTCAACCAAGCAGGCTGCCCGTCCCTTCAACTGTACTACACCATCACCATCAATATGACCAAGCTTCTTTAAGACTCGGGAGCGATTCTTTAATTCTTCACGAAATTTTTGTAGCTGAAAATTTAACAATTTTATTTCTATAAACATTGAACCCATCAAAACAACGACTAAATCATGCAAACGGTGATTCAAAAAATTAAATGAAGGACTATAGTTATCAGTAATAGTCCACTCAATTTGTCATCAATAAAATCTTCTCATTAACAATCCACCAACCGATAATCTGCATGGAGCCTCATGGATACTGGACACACAAAAATGGATAGGAGACACAATCGAGTAAATTCACATTCGGTTCCAAACTTCTAATATGTGTTCTGGATTAATAAGTAAATCTAGCAAAGAAAGACACTTTCGCAAAGTCAATACCTGAGAATCCCGCATTTTTGTCCTCAGTTGCTGAATTTCATGATTCACTTCTGCTTTCCTCTCAAAGCATTTAATTTGATCCACATCTTGGCGCTACTTGTAACAGCATTAAGGTAACATTAAAATCAAAGGAAAGGCAAATCATATTTATAACAAAAAGGATAGTGAAAAATGGAGCTCATTAGCAAACCTTATGCATAGGATGAGCAAACATTTTCTTCTCAATTTCCTCTATTTGATTAACTAGTTCAACTATCTCTGAGTCACGTACGTCCATGTCCTAAAAATATTATTTTAAAGAAACAACATAAATAATATTTGATTCAGTAGAGTTAAAGACCACTGAAGCTCAACGCCTCTGACTTGCTTTCTATAATAATCTGAAAATAATGCACCCATTAAACCTTTGAGTAGATATTAAAAAAATATTATATTTTATTTTAGTAGTAATCATGAGGTTAAAGAATCTTAACCTCTCAGAGGGAGAATGAAATAGAGAGGTTACAAGGTAAATGCAATAAAGGAGACTCTTAGAGAATGTACTTAGCTATTCTGTGGCAAGATCAACTACAAAAACAAGCTCACATTGCCTCCAATTATTTCTTTCATAAGATGACCAAACAACATATTGAGATAGCTTGTCATTTCATAAGAAAAAGGCTGAAGTCTAGAGACATCACCATTAGATTTGTCAACGCTTGTGAAAAATTGACTAACGTATTCACCAAGTCTCCAAGAGACCAAGGATCAATCATATTTGCATCAAGCTAAGTTCATTCTACTAGACTCCATCTAGATGGGATTGTTATAATTATAGGAAAAATAATAGCAAATCCTATATAATCAAGATTATCTAGAATATATATGTATTATTAAGCACATATTTTTATTTATTTCAGTATCATATCTTTCCTATTTTAGGATATCAAACTCTCTATTTATTGTATTGATTCTTTTTCCCAATACAAATCAAGCATTTCTATTGTCTCATAAACATTGTTTCAGCTTAATGTCTCGTTCTTCCCTTTAGTTGACATTAATAAAAGCTTCTCTGACATATTTCACGCAAATAGCATGATTCTATTACCAAGTGAACAATTTTGAAGATCATTGCTGAATAATTTAACTATTCTAACTCTTATTAAAAAACAAAACAATATCATACAATCAACTAGCAGCGTCTGTGTGTGGAAAATAATTACCTTTACAGGGTTAAGCTTTGGAAGACCTCCCGGAAAACGATTGACAAGCTCCTGTACAGCAAGCAGTACACTCTGCCTTGCTTCCAAGGGTCGAAGATCAGAAGGTATAGATACCCTCAGTTTACCAAGAGTGGATATTAATGGTAATTGAACAGGGACCTATTACAAAAGGAGAAACCAAGAAAAAAATTACAAGTTTTTCAGATTAAAGAAAAGTTTCATAAGACACTAAAAAATCATGCAACAGTTTGAAATACCAACTTACCACATGCATTTCACCTTTCTCTCCGGGACGAGGTGGACATGGTTTTGGCCGTGAATTGTTTTCAGTTGAACAAGGTGAACAATGAAGTAAAGTATCAACTATATAACCACCACCAGAAGGTTTTTTAACAACATTGACTACAACACCCCAGCCCCAATCAGTTCCACCTTCTCTGATTTTGACCTAAAAGGTTACAAAGTGCATTCTAACTCAGTAAAGCATAAGATAAGGAAAAGGAGTACAAGACAAAGTAAACAAGAACATAACAAATGACAAATTGTAGGCAAAGACATTAAAGGGGCGCAAAAAAAAAACAGATATATAATATATAATATATCTACAAACCAAATTTACACTATTGCTAAAGGAAAACTGTAGAAGCATAAAACAATTCAAAATATTTCCATGCTGATGCATAATAATACAATATGACGTACCAATCGACCAGGGACAAGAAAATAAAGGATTATTTCTGGCCTAATTATTTTTGTCATCATCTTCTTCTCCAGCTGTGCTATTTCCAATTTTAGCTTATGATACTCAGACACTTCAGCCTACACAAATCATAACAAAACAAAATACCAATATCAATAGGAAACCACACATAATTAAGAAAACTAAACTGAATGCTGAGGAACAGAAATTACCTCCCCTGAAGCATCAAGCAAGTTTACCTCCTGCTCCAGCTTTGACACCCTTTTCTCTATATCTGGTAAGGCCTGAACAAGAATAAGAAATGCAAGTAAGATAAATATCTCAGTGCAACAAATACTAATAAGATTTTGAAGGAAACGGTTCAGTATAAACCTTTTCATACTGAAATTGGTGAAATGAATTTCGTATTACGTGTTCAGCAGTGAACTGACCCTCAGCACGGCTCATCAAATTTAAAATTGAGTAATAGCTAAGCCTGAAAGTACTAACTAAAGGAGCAGGTTTACCCAAAACCATGTCTTTGAGGTTATTCATTTCCATCTACATAAAATAATCATATAAAAATGTAAGTTGTCAACGTAAAACTAATTAGTTATCAAATAAGGAACTGTTGTATAGATAACAGATAAGAAAAAAATGAAGATATACAGCAACAAACTTAGAGTCTCATTGGCATGCCACATGAGTGAGTTATAAACAAAACAGAACACAAATTATACTAATCGATTTTCATACCAAAAATAAACAGATTCTGTTTTCATAAATGTATGAAGGGAAAATAGAAGAGAAACAAAAATATACATGTCACAACTAACCAACCCAGTAACTTCCTCGTTCATAGGGTGTGACAAATAACACAACTAAATAGTACCCTGTTCTATCTCAAAAAAATAACATTAAATAAACTACTTGACTTAAATTAGATTTAAATGACTTCCTTAAAAAAAACAAACAAACTAACCAATGGCTTGATTTATTCAAAATACTTTACTAGCTAATTAGTTTCTGTGAAGAACTTTCACATTTAACAATTTAATCGCATTGTTGCTTTAAACACTCAATTGAAAGCTGGTTCAAAACGAATTCAAACTATGCATTGAATCTACACCAGACCAACTTAATAGATAGAACTTTTTACCTTCCTGCATATGCATTTGTAATAAAAAGGGTATTTTCTAAATGAAATGCATTCGGCCATTCAATAGTTTGCCCGGTGTGCAATATTTTTTTTATACAGCTATGGGTACACAGTACATTACTCTGTCCAATGTGCGATATGTAGGGGTAGACACAGTGTGCTATTGTAAAGTCTTAATACTTAATACAAATTAAAAAAAAAGTTAGCTTAATTCCGGTTTTAAATGTAATGAAAAATGAAAATATAAAACCACTAGAACATACTTGGTCAAACTCAAATTATCATTTTGAATATAAAAATTGCATTAATTTTGCGATAATGTTTAAGCAAATTTTATTTTTACCATGTTCCCAATTATAAAAAATCCTATTCTAGTGGCAAGAAAGACATTCAATGGTGTGCATAATTTCATTTTATTTTCTTTATTCTCAAAAGACATACAAAACGTAATATTATGTAAAAAAAAGTGAGTACAATACTTGAACGACATATAAATATATAGACACACATACTATTATTGGTATCTATTTCAAAGTGCTAATAATAATGAAATTATGTGAAATCTACATAGAGAGCATATTCTGCCAATGCATACTTTATAAATTTTTGACTAATCTTCATTTAAACAAATGACTTTTATTCACCTATACATGAGTTTCATTTAAAGATGTTCCACACTGAATATCATTACTTTCTTTTATTATATCATATTAGCTATTCTTATGCTAAATAGAGTTTGGAGTCCACTAAACTTTCTGCGCGTTTTCACATATTTGATCTGTAATATACTCAATATTTACTTATCTTTTATTTTAAATTATTTTGGATAAAATTTTGAAAAAGTAACAGTTTTCAAATAATTTCTTTTAGAAAATATGGATGTGGATTCCGGTCCATTTATTTGTTTGAAGTTAGATCGAAAAAAATTCAAAATTGATTTATTTTAGAAAGTATGCATTTGGATTAAATTCCAATCCAATTATTTGCTCTTATAATAATGGATTGGATCAGTCCAGTAATGGAGCAAATTGAATCTAATGGATTTTTTGTCGCCTCCCATTACAGGAGAAACTTTTGTTAAGAGCTATTAGGGTGTAGTTTTACTCTGCTTTTAATTTACTTTACTGTTACAGCAGTTGGGAACTATTACCTATTGCTCTCAGTAATATACAAACCAGTTGTAACTTACATATACTTGGGAATGAATTTAATTGGACCAAACACAGAAACTACCCTCAAACTGCTCCCACTACCCAAAACTCAATAACTATAAGCCATATTGATAGGGTTTTAATTCAGATTAAGTATTATCTTTTTTCACCAGATTTTATGACCAAGGCAACAGCTGCATAGATGCGGTATCTTCCTCTCCAAGTTATGAATCCAATGATCTAAATGTGTGTCCAGTTCCAGAGTTTCACAATTCATATGCAAAAACAAACTGCTACAAGAACACACCAAGAACTAGTACCAGGTTGACAATGCACCATGGCAGAGAGAGGCCCGCACTCATTGTGATGAGAGCTTCCATAGCAGTCCCACAGTTGCCACTGTAGTGGCCAGCTGTAGCAGCCAGGAGAGCACCTTATCCTGAAAATGTGTCACCCGCGACTGATTTGACCCATCTCTCAAACTAATATCTTCCTGACACCTATGGTGGTGAGTTTGTGGTCATCTTTGGTGGCACACAACCACTCTGCAGTACTATGTCTAGGGTTGAAGGAGGCTTTTGAGAGAAGATATAGCTGGAATATGTGAGGAGGTGGCTATCTGGGTTTTAAAACATTGACTGGACACATGTCCTAGTTGAGAGGTGAGTCAATCAACGTAATCCTACACAATGTCATTATTTTTTAAACCTTTTCCTATTACATAACATCATTATTTTTTAAACCTTCTCCTACACAACAAAAGAAAGGACGATGGCTTTCAAGAATATACTTGAAGTAAGCCAACTTGTGTTGGACATAAGAGAATAGATGTGTATGATTTCAGATGTTGGCGGAGGAGCAGGAACTACACTGTTTCTTTTTTTGCTAGGACACCAACAACAAAAGCCTTATCCCAAACTAGGTGATAGAACACAACACCACACCACAAGGCTAAAAAAAAGAAGGAAGGATTCAAAACAGCAACAAAGAGAAAGAGATCTAATAGTGGAATCTCATGCAAAAGCTCTCGAGTTTAGGTAACAGAACAAATTTGATCACCGAAATACTCACCTGTTCATCAATCATTATGATACAGATTCCCCGCTCATCTTTGCCTCGACGCCCAGCCCTTCCACTCATCTGAAGGAACAAATCACTAATAATAATAACGTGGGCACCAGAATGAATATATTAACAACAACCATCACTCAAAAATATATCATCTCTCACCTGTATATATTCACCAGATCCAATATATCGGTGACTATCACCATCCCACTTCTTAACAGCAGTGAATACTACTGTTTTTGCTGGCATATTCAAACCCATGGCAAACTGAAAAAAAAATGCAAGAGACTCATTCTAGTAGTAACAGAAAAAGAAAGAAAGAAATCAGAAGCTGGGTAAAATCTTACAGTTTCAGTAGCAAATAGGGCTTTTACAAGACCTTCCTGGAAAAGAAGCTCAACCAATTCTTTGATAACAGGAAGAAGTCCAGAATGATGGACAGCAATCCCTCGCTGAAGAAGAGGCAACATCAGCTCAATAGCAGGTAAGCACCTGTCTTCCTCATTCAAACATAGCACTGCATTTCGAAAAACTTGCTCCACTGTTTCCTTTTCTTCTGGGGTGTTGAAGTCAAGCTTGGACATAGACATTGCATGTTGTTCACACTCTCTTCTACTGAAGCTAAAGATGATAACAGGTTGGAATTTCCGTTCCATTATCATCTGGAAAATAAGAAACACACTAGCTCAAATAAAGACCAAGCACTAGTTCTTTTAATTGAGTAGTTTATTGAGACAAGAAAAATAGGGAAATGAGGATAAGAAGTCCTCCAAACGAAACGCAATACATCTAGGAACAATAGGCACCATTGTAGTAAAGCTACTAAATCTCTCAACATTTTTGTGAAGAACATTCCTTTGAAAAGGCCATGTGCTTTAAACCATACGGCCGGAAGCCAGACACTTAAATCACTTGCATGTTTGGGATAGTTTATTTAAAATCAAAATGTTTATTCTGTTACATCGTTCTAAGAGAAATTTGAAAATAAAAAACAATTATTTACACTAAAAAAGGCTTTCTCAAGAATGCAATTAATTTTAGAGGGAGATTTAGACTTCCTAAATGAATCAATATTTCTCACGGGTTAAATAAGCTTATGCATAACACGTTATAAAGGCTTTCACATTTTATTTTTAAAAAAACTGGTTTAAATTACAGTGTTTCATTTGAGGGAAATAGAAGGGAGGGAAAGGATTTTTTAAAACTTTTGTCGTAAGTCCAACTTGTAAAAGGAGAGGGAAATGGATAGGAGAAAAATCCCTACTGATGTTTTCAATTTAAAATTGTACGGATAGAGAAGCAAATTATTTTTTAAATCTCCTACCCTCTTCTTGAGAACCAAACAAGCAAATGCCTACTTAGTATCCCTATCCTCCACTCAACCAAACATAATTTCTGGTCAAAATCCATTTCCTTCCTTCTCTTAACACAACCCAATCCCACAAAATTAACTTGTAAGGTGAGATTTGCATCCACTTATATATTTTAAACTAATCTTATTTTTAGTTGATATGGAATTTTCACATAGAAAGTGAAAAGATATATCCAACAAACAACAAATATCACTATGATATACTCTAATCCGGACTCTGATATGATGTTAAAAAATAGACTTTAAGCGTAACTAAACCCTACAAAACCGTAAGATTTGCATCCCCTTGTATACTATAGTTTTATCTCTAGTCGACCAAGAACTTTCATCAAACCCAAATAAGTCGTAAATGACCTCTCCAAAGTCACCGTAAATAAAAAAAGTTAAAAAAAGAAAAAACTATGAAAACATAACAGAGGATATCAAGACTTAACATGCAGATATACTCATTTATGGTTAATAAAATTGTCATGCTGAACAACATATCATTTGATAAAAAACAACAACAAACAATAATGTCAAACTAACCTTAACAATCTTGTAAATGTCAGAACCACCAGAAGTATTGCCACCTCTCCCACCTCTTCCACCGCCTTTCCCACCTCTCCTCCCTTCAGCCGAATTCTGCTTCCCGAAAGTATCATGCAGCTTCAGAAAATTGTCCTCCCTGAACTGTTCATTCTCATCTACAACCAAATACAGCCCACTCCCTCCGATGGGAAACGCATAGTGTTGCAGCGGCGTAGGCCTAAAATCAGTGTACACAACGTGACAAGGCTGCTTGTGGATATTACAAATCCACTCAGCAAATTCCGTCGCATTAGACATAGTTGCGGAGAGAAACACCATCTTAATCGCCGGAGGCAGAAAAATTATACTCTCTTCCCATACAACGCCTCGTTCTCGATCCTTCATGTAGTGAATTTCATCGAATATAACCCACGCCACTTCTTTCAGGACTTCGGAACCTCGGTAGAGCATCCCGCGGAGAATCTCTGTGGTCATGACGAGACACGTGGCGTTCGGCGAGAGCGTGACGTCGCCAGTCATGAGGCCGACGTCGGTGAACTCCTGGCTGAGCTCCCGATACTTCTGGTTGCTGAGGGCCTTGAGCGGAGACGTGTAGATGACACGCTGCCGGTCCCGGAAAGACATGGCAATGGCGTATTCGGCGACGGCGGTTTTGCCAGCAGAGGTGTGGGCGGAGACGAGAACGGACTCGTTGCGCTCCAAACACGCGATGGAGACCTGTTGGAAGGGGTCGAGTGTGAAGGGATACGACTTCGCCATGGGACCCTTGTGGAGAGGATTCGAGAGAGTTCCGCTGAGCTCGGAGTCCTTGCTTGAGACATAACCGCTCGGAACGGCGACCTCGTGCACGCACGTGCGCTCAGCGCTGCGAGCTCGTTTCGGCTTCGATGCCGTTTCTGGGACTGTAACTGGTAGTTCGGGTTCTCTTCGCTTTCCCAACGACGGTGATTCCTTCTTCTCGTTCTCCATTTCCTTCGAGCTTGGGCGAGTGCTGCTACTGGCGAAGTTTGAATCTAACTGTGAACACGCGGGGAAGTGTAACTGTGTTTGATTTTCAGGCCGAAACCCTAACTTGTGCGCGTGTCCACAATTTTGGTATTTTCTGTGCCTGTTCAGTTTAAGAGTGTTTCATCCTACACCTCCAAGATTTCATCCTGCACCTCCAAAAATTCTATTTTTAACCTTCTGACATCTCATCATCATCCTGCACCTCCAACTTTTTCAAAACTTTATTTTTAACTTTAATAAATATTTTTCCATTTTCTTTTCTTTTTTATTAAAAATAATCTTCACTACCTTAATAATAATTTAATTTAATTTATTTTAAAAATTAAATATTATTTAAAATAATTTTGTATTTTAATAATTATTAAAATATAATTTATATTATAATAATAGTTATATTAAAAACATAAAAATAAAATAATAACAATAATAAATAATAATAAAAATAAATTTGATTTAATATATTCAAATATATTAAATTATAATAAAATATTAAAATAAATTAAATAATTATTAAATTTTAAATAAAAATGAAAATTTTAAAAAGTTTATTTATATATTAAAATCTATAAAATATGTTAATACTTTACCTTTTATTTAAAATTTAATAAATATTAAACTTAAATAAAAATTATAATATAATAACTAAAATAAGAATAAAAATAAAAATAAAAACAATATTTAAAATCATATTTAATATATTTAAATATATTAAATTATATTAAAATATTAAATTAAATTTAATAATTATTAAAATTTTAGAAAAACAAAATTTTGAAAAATTTGTTAATCGGATATAGATATCCGATAAGTTATAAATCGGATATCCATATCCGATAAAGAGTTTTTAAAATTTTATTTTATATATAAATTTTAATAATTATTTAATTTAATTTAATATTTTAATATAATTTAGTATATTTAAATATTTTATTTAATATAATTTTATTTGTTAAATAACTGTTTTAAAATTTTGTTTATTATTTAAATTTTAATAATTATTTAATTTAATTTAATATTTTAATATAATTTAATATATTTGAATATATTAAATATTTTATTTAATATAATTTATTTTTTTGTTATTATTTTTATTTTTAATTATTTTATTTTTATATTTTTAATATAATTATTATTATAACATAAATCATATTTTAATAATTATTAAAATATGAAATTATATTAAATAATATTTGAATTTTAAATTTAGTTACTATTAAGGTGATATAGAGTCTTTTTAACAAGAAAAAGAAGAAAATAAAAATATATTTATTAAAATTAAAAATAAAATTTTCTATAAAGTTAAAGGTGTAGGATAATGATGAGATGTCAGAAGGTTAAAAGTGAAATTTTTGGAGGTGCAGGATGAGATCTTGGAGGTGTAGGATGAAACACTCTCAGTTTAATTGCTTCACTGTGATTGTGGGCTTGGAATGGAATGAGAGGCCCAAAAATATAATGTAATAAAATAATGGATGTCATAAAATTATAATAAATAAATTTTAACTAATTTTATTTTACTTGATTTCACCATTGCTTGAGATAAATCGAGTTAATTTAAATATAAGTATTATCTCAAATAAATATGGATAAGATTAATTTATAAATTATAACACTTTTTATATTAAATACACTTCATTAATAATGTAAATCAAACTGAAATTATATATTTTAAATGAAATAAACACACTTTTTGACACATTTTATTTCATTAAGTAAAGTTCTTAAAATCATTACAATTGAAGGATTTGAAGTTTTTGTTTAATATCTTTTTCTTATAATCCTATGACTTTAAATAAAATAAATGTAAAAAAAAATATGAAGAATGTCTATTGGGTAAATAATAATATCTAAATGAATAATCCTATGACTTTTTGATGGTGGTGCAAGGTTGTCTATATTCATCTCTTGGTTTGGCATGATGTATAATCATTCATTTAAGTTTCTTTCATTTACTCTATATTTTAAATTGTTGGGAAGCAAATTGGATGTCGAAAGCCTGTTTAAAAGACTACCAAATTTTGAAATTTGGTGAGAAAAATCATAAGATTTTAAAATTCAGTTTAAAAGGCATTAAATTTCAAAATCTAATCAATCATGGTAACTTAATTGAATGGATTTTGAGAAATTGTTTTTCATCTTGAGTTTGTTGTTGTAATTATAAGATTTCATAGTTACAAAGGAGTCTAAAAGAAAAACGTTTGTCTTATTAAACTATATAAAAGTGGCAAAAAGTATAAGAAATATAAACATGATGTTCGACACAAAAAAATGTAAATTCTTTGAGTGAGTTTGAACAATTGTTTTTCATATTGAATTTATTGTTATAACTATAAGATTTGATAAAGTTACTAATAAATTTGGAAAAAAGATGTTTGTCTTGTTAAAGTGTAAAAGTGGTAGAAAATACAAGAAATACAAACATGATTATAACAAACACAAAAAAAAATGTGAGTTATTTTAAGTTGAGGAGCAAACCAAATTTTAATAAAGAGAGTACGTATCATCAAAGGTTATATACGAGTATCATAACCATGATTTGACACAAAATTACAAAATTTAGTTGCTCATCGTTTTATTGGAAGTTTAAATCTCATTGAAAAGACATTATTTGTTAACATGACTAATAGTCAAGTAAAGTATTCAAATATTTTACTATAAAAAAAACAACTATGGTAATATCATTACCATCAAACAAACATATAATGCACATTACCATCAAACAAACACACCATGCAGGATATACTTACAAATGATAATTGAGATGGTCAATTGTAATAACTTACGTTAGATCGTGATAAGTACATCAATTAGACTAAAGTAAATGCTGTCGACAAATCTAAGGTAACAAGTGATATCTTTTAAACACGTTCTGACACAATAAAATTGTTAAATGCACTTAATGTTTTTTTATAATAATAACTATTGTTGTTTTTTTTAGATAATTGAAGTAACATCTTCAGGACTCAACAACCTTAGCATTCTTACCACACGAAAAAATAATTTTACTTAACTTTTGAAAAAGATTAATTTTGACATAAGAGGACAATGATAGAGACCATCACCAAAACTCAACACAAAAGGACTACAAACAAAACCAGAAGACCCACAAGAGGGACCACGAAGGAGAATCAAAAGAACAAAATAAACTTGCATAAGAACGAAATGAACTTGTGGATACAGGATGCAGTAAATATATAATAGTGGAATTAAATGACAGTACCTATTCTTTACCTGCCTTCTTTTTCCATTTAATGAAAAGTATATCAGTCCACTTGGAGGGTGCAGGAAGATGCAACCCCAATAATATAAGTTTTATTCCGTGACATCTAACATGTCTCCTTTCATTATTGGAATGTTCGTAAAATGTTAAATTGGAAGAAGAAACAGTTTGTTTATAGTCATGGTAAAACTAACAAATATGCTAATACAAAAAATATATTTTGCTTAACTCTCCCTCTCACAAGTTTACCTAAAATCTTTGTATGAATTTCATACACAATATGGGCATACTAAAAGAGTTATTTTAATATTTTACATCTAGAAGAATTAAACCTGATTATTGAGAAGTTGCCAAACTTCATCAAGATTGGTTCTAAACACAAAGTTAATCGTTTAACGTTTTATTCTTTGCATGCATAGCTGTTGACAGTCATTTTGACAGAGCTTGAACAACATGATGAAACATTGCGTTAGAACAAGAATCAATTTCAAATGTGTTTAAAATAATGCCCATAACTATGAAATATCATATTTTAAGGTGCAAGTACCGTATTTTAAAATTTGGTATAGAAACTGCTACTGCAAAGCTAGAATTTCATGACAAGACAATTAATCACGTCTATGTTTTCTGAAGCAATAAGATGATTTAAGTACCGGGCAAAGTTTACAAACGAAATTGAGTTATAAGAAAAGGTAACAAACTTTATATCTTCTAAAATTTGACAGCAATGTATAAATTGAATCAGAGATGTGTGTTTTTTACGACTTGTTGTAGCTAAAACAAAATGTATAAATTGAACAGAGGTGTTTGTTTGGTACAACTTGTTTTTCTACATAAAAAACACAAAAAATAAGTCACAATGCTCGAAATGTTTCACTAAATTTTTTCTTAGTGGAAATGACAAAAAGATATACCAATTTGTTAACTGTGGAAACAAGGTTCTCATATCACCAGTAAGAAATCTCATGATCATAAATTCAACGCAATACAGCATAAAATTTACAAAGTATCGTAGACTCTAGAATTATTACAAAAGAGTTTCATAAAATTTTCTCAATCCTATAATCTTTCTTGCTAAAATGCTATGAGGCACAACCCAAACCGAAGTTCAAAATGAAAAAATATTTGAACACTTTCGGGTAGTCAGAAGAAGTAGCACAATTGAAAAAACCCCAAATTTGGCCCTGAAATATCATATGAACTTAATTTGGCAGTAAATTGCGAAAACAGGGTTTGGTTTGATACAAATCAAACACCGTCAAACTATTGACATTATAAAACCACAGGAACAGTGCTTCCCCCAAATAAACCATGTGAATCTCTAAGCATGAAACATGACTGCAAAATCCAATTCCCTAGATATAGTAAAGAAACAAACACAGTGATTTCCCACCTGCTCAACCAAAGACAAACACGATACTATAGAAGCCACATACCAGTTAAATAGAACAAAAAAAAACAAGTTCAATTCCATTGATCAAACCATTACCAACTATCAGAAAAACAATCCTCAATAGATGAAAACAAAATAAAAAGCAAGGACGATATTTGAATATTGCAATTATAATAAAAGATCCATTATTTACTACCGCGTCTTCGATAATTGTCTCGAACAAAAAAAACTACTCCATTCTGAAAACTGATTCAATGAAGTTACAGATATGAAAAAGGGGAAAGAAAAAAAAAAGAACGAAACGTCGTCGCATTAATGATGGAGAATCCAAGAGGTGGATCAGACGGGGCTGAGAAGCTGTGAAAGTGCAGGCTTAGGGTCAGAGTTCATACCAATGATGATGACCAAAGGGATGAAACCATAGTGAGTGATGACCTTCGCTTTTCGCATCGTCCATGTCGTCCACTCCTTCAGAGACTCGCACACGGATCGGTCTTCTTGTGCCTTCGATCCCTTCGAACTCTTACCCTTCGCTTTCAGAGAAACCCTTGACGCCATTGAAACTAAACACCCTTTTCTCTATAGTTCTCTCGGTTTCTCTGCCTCCCAGTTGGTCTATTTGGGGTATACCATAAACCCTAATTATAGTGTTCCTGTCGTATTGCTCGCACACTTGTCGAACCAACCATATCAGTTTCTTATAAACGACAACAAGGGTTGCGTCGTTTAAGATGAAAATGGCTTACAAAAAGTTACTGTTATATAAAATAGTAATTCTGAATATTTTTTAACCAATCTGCTGGCTTTATATTTGCAGGAGTATATATTTTATATTTTTAACACATTAACTATCTTTACTTTTTTTATTTATGAATTTATAAACAATAAAAATATTTAATATAATCGTAGATTGGACGTACTCAATAAGAAGACACTTTTTTTTGTTAAAAAAAGTTAAATTTTGGTAAAGCTAACATGATTTGCACTCCAAAATTTGACCAGCAAAATATTAAGACACTGATTTTGATTGGTAAAACTAACATTATTGGCACTCTAAAATTAATTTTATTTGTTTGTGCTTATGAAATACTTTTAAAACTTATAATTAATATTAAAGTGGGTAATATATTGTTGATGGTTATTTATTGTCACGTATTTTCTTTAAATTACTTTAATTACTAATATTGCTGCTAATGTTGTGATTATTGATAATAAGATGACATTTTGCAAAAGGTTTGAACACGTTATATATTATATATGTCATTTTCACTATTTTTACATTATTTTAAATGACTAAAATTATTTCAATTATGTTGTATAAGTGTTACGTAATATAATTAAATTGTTGAAAAATACCAATATTTGAAGAAAATGTATTAGAGGTTAGGTTTTAGGAACACTATGTAAATGAATATGACGTTGGTAATAGTAAATATGTATGGCAAGTATAATTTCCAACAAATTTATTTAAGGTACTTATGATAAAACTTTCTGTTTATGATTTATATATCCGAAAGGGTTAAATATGTTTTTAGTCCCTAAACTATTGACCGTTTCTGGTTTTCGTCCCTCTTCCAAAGTAAGGTACAATTTAGTCCTCAATCTTTAAAAAACGTTCCTTTTAGTCGAAAAAACGAACGTTTTGAGGACTAAAACGAGGACTAAAAACAAAATTTTGAGAACGAACGTTTTTCTAAAGAATGAAGACCAAATTGTACCTTACTTTGGAAGAGGGACGAAAACCAGAAACGGCCAATAGTTTAGGGACTAAAAACATATTTAACCCTATCCGAAATTCTTCCTCCGTGTGGATTTCATATACGTTAAGACTACATAGATTTTGGAAGGCTGAGATTATGATGATATATGGGGTTACATTTTTTTTTTATTTGGTAGACAATTTCTTCTATCAACATTTGGAAGACGATGTAAACATATAATATGTGAATTTAATGGTTATAAATCAATGACTATTGGGCATGGAATGAACATGTTTTTAATAATGCTACTTGTGTGTATAGAAGGTTATACCACTAAATCAATTTACGATTGGCTTAAATTGATATAATCACGTTATTTGAAATCATTTATAATCACAAGAGAATTATTATTAATAATAATAATAACAAAAAAATATGGAATATCAAACCAAACTTATACACACAAAATTACAAACTTAAAAAAAAAACTTTAAACATAAAAAGTTGAAAAAAAAATCAAGAACAATAATATATAACATAATATCACAACATTTATAACGAGTTTCATTTTTAAATTTAAAAAAAATGTCAATTAATGTGATTTCTCTCTGTTAGACACGGTAACACTTGAACACGATTATTTTACATGTTTTTAAACATTTTGTTTTTCATCTTCCTCCAATATATTAGAGAACAACTTGAGAAAAGAAAAAGGTTTGACAACATTACAAAATCACTTTCTAATAAAACACCTATAAAGTCACTCAATGAGCTCCCATAAATTTGAAATATAAAGAATTTTGCATCCTTACAAAAAAATAAAAAGCCATCAATATATTATTTCTGAAATAGTCAATACAAGTTTTAAGATAAAGATTCTCACAAGTTACACCATCAACATTCATCTTAATCTAGTCACCGTGAAAAATTACAAAAAGATTTGTATAAATATTCCCAATCTAGTGTTTATATGCAAATGTTTTAAATTTAGAAAATCATGTATATAATTTTTCATGTCTTATAAAAGAATTAACCACTAATATTGCATATCTTCTAACCTCGTGCATTAGAGTTTGCAATAAAACATTTGAAAATTTTCATTTTCCAAATCATTCAAATAATATAAATTACGATAAATAATTGAATAAGTTCAACAAAACATTTCTACTCAAAAACAATTAAACGAGTGGTAGACAATTTTTGAAGATCTAGAAAAAAATGTCCCACAATGAAAATCAAATGTATACAACGATTTGATCTTCGAAAAAAATATGTCGAATGGATTGTTCTTGTCCCTTGTAAGAAACACACATGGAGAATAAATTCCACATGTACCTTATGCGTTTTTATCCATCAAAAGGCTATTATGTAAGAATTTTCATAAAACAAGGATTTTGAGAGATGAATAAAAGCAAACCAGATTAACTTCTATTGATCCTTTTGAGTAATAACAATAAAGAAAATTTTTATAGGTAGCTCCCTTTTGATTTAGAATCGTATAATATTTAAAAAATTTAATTAAGAACATATTTAAAGGAAATGATCGGAAGACTCTGTAAATTGCAATTCATAAATCCCAACTAAAAAAGAGATATAATCCAAACAAACAATGGCAAAAAAGCGTAAGAAGACAACACAAGGAACACTTATAAAAAGAGAAATGCATATACTTAAACACCATAAATCATTCTAAAAATTAATTTTAACACTATCACCAACAATTAACTATATCACAAAAATATCTCATTTGTGGAATAATAAGTGACAAGCTTTGTAACCATTGATATCACATAATATTCAGAATCCTTATACAACCATCATTTCCATCAAATAATCAATTAATTTTTAACTTCGATGTTTACAATAATATTCGATAAAATAATCAATAATTTTTTTAATTATACTCTTATAAAATATCAATCGAGTTAATTACTTTTTATTGTATAACAATAAATATATAAAATAAATTTAAAAAATCAAATATATTTAATAAATCAATTCATTAATTTACCAATTCCATCCATCTGAGGTTGAGTCTGATTATAAAATATTTAACTCATAAAAAATAACAAAGTTGAACTAATACATTTTTAAATAAATCCATGATAGATTAAACGTTGTAAACGTAAGCGAGGTCGGTCACTTTGACAACATACTTTCTCAAACATAAAAAATGTCAAAATAAAAAAAAAAAGTGAATTGATGTTTTTTTTTGACAGAGGATGGAATGGGCCGAAACGGAGCCCAAAGGAAATAACAGCTTTGTTATGATATTTTTCGAGTAATGGCTGGAAAGGGGTTGTTTGGTTGAACAAGAGAGATATTTCTCTTCTTCCATAAAACCCAAAACCCTACTTCTCCTGTCATATTATCCTCACTTTTGCTTCTTTTTTCACTTCTTCAACTCACTTCCTATTCTCTTTCATTTCATTCCATGCAAGCATAGTTGGCAAGCTCCAATCGCGGTACGTTTCACGCCTCACTCTTCTTTTTCCTTCCATTTTCTCTCCCTCCATTATCTCTTCAAACACCGCCATAACACTGATTTCAACCGTCTTAAACGAATTCAACGAATGCGAACATTTGATCGGGGCAATAACGAATTGCATCTTCTCCGCAAATTCGGTTCGCGTTGCGTTTCAGCGTCATTTCTGAACTCTGATTCGAGTCTCTTCCATTTGTTGTGTGACGCAGATGAGAAACACTGAATACTGAGGGTAATGGAAGACTATGATACACGGAGGGATAATGGTGGAAGTGGAGTGGCGGTGCCACCCTGCACTTGCTCGGGAGAAGAATTTCGCGCGTCTGGCGGTGGAAAAGGATCATTGCGAGTTGTCGCGGCTGCTAGAAACGGTTCTTCTGTTTCAAATTATGACATGGCTGTGTCGCGGAACGTCAAGAAAACACAAAAGCGTAAAGGTCTTCAGGAGCTGTTCACAGCCGATTACATTGTGAACAGAGTGTTGCGGAAGGACGGTCCTTCGCTTGGTCAGGAGTTTGACTTTCTTCCTTCTGGTGCGTTTCAACGATTCATAGTTATTCTACTGTGTGCCGAGTGCTTAGTGCTCTGTTTTTTTTTTATTGTATCCGGTAGTTGTGGAGCAATGATATTAGATGGGAGTATAAGGCAGTGGTTTTTGGTGATCGGATTCAGTGGATTTGTGTTGTTAAATACTGTATATTTCGGTACATGAGTGCGTGGATAGTTTACTAAATTTTTGAAGAAAATGGGGTATAGATGGAATATGATTATTTCAGTAAAGAACTTTGTATTAGATGAATTGGCTTTGATTTCGAAATTAACACCATCCCTTTCGTTGATTGGAGTGAACATTGAAGGGAGTAAATAATAGTCATTAGTTAAGCATCGTATTTGAATCTGTATTCATAGGAAATATGAAGTTAAACAAAATATTATTTTTGATTTGATTATTAATCACTGCAATGTTCTGTAACTTTTTCTTTCTGACAGAAGAAATAAATTTGTTGGCCTCAATTCAACATGGAGTCGTAAAACACCCTACTTTTTAATTCCTTCCATTGTGCACTTTTACTGAGCAAATAACATTGTTTTACTTCTCCCATTTGGCCATTTCTATTGTTATTCTAAGTATACCTTTAAATCTATTTAGTCTTCTATACCTACCTATTGTATTCATAACGAGCCTTGTTTCCGTTTCCTCTTTGATTGATTAGGACCCAGACACACTTCTGCTTGTCAAGAGGACCAAGGATCCTCAAAAAAGAGGAAGGTGACTTCTATTATTCCAAGAAATATCTGTGGTGTTTCTCTTGCCACTCTCCTTTACATTTATTTATCACAAGTCCTTTTTCATCAGGGTTCCAAGAGTGCAATTCGAAGTCTCACCGATTGTAATAGGACAGCACCTGTGAAGAAGCATGGTATTGGCAAAGGTCTGATGACAGTTTGGAGGGCAACAAATCCTGATGCTGGAGACCTTCCAATTAATTTTGGCGTTGATGGCCAAGAAGTTCCTTTACTTTCAAATTCTATAGGACCGAAGCTGATCCATGAAAACAACAGATCACGGAAAACAGTAAACAGGAATGTAAGCTATATAAACCCACAATATATGCACACTTAGTCTTCTTCCTATACAATATATGAATAAGCTTGTTAGTTCTGGTTTATAATAGTAGGTCTGGATTTTTTTTTTTCTGAACAGGTAATGCCAAAAAATAAAATGCAGAATAAGAGAAATAAATCACAGGATAAGAGGAAAATTTCCATGCAAACAAGAGTGGTAACCAAAAAGTTAAATGTGAATTTGTGTTTACTACTGTTGAATGGTTTGGCAAGATTTTATTTTTCTTGTCTGGCAGGGGGAACTGAACCTAGGTGTGACTCAGAATCAGTCACCAAATAAAAGCTGTGGACTAGCTCTTGATAATGCAATATCCGAGGAGGGAGTTGATCGAGTTTCAATGTTAATTGATGATGAAGAGCTAGAGCTGAGGGAGTTACAAGTAGAAACTGATCTGTTTAGGTGTTCTAATCATCTTGCTGCCAGTGGAATGCTTGTCTGCTCACTTTGTAAAGGTAACTTGGAGGAACAAAAATTGACCAGTATTCCTTGTTATATTCAAATGAGTAATGATGTTATGGAGTTGGAATGTTCCGATTCTGATTAATTTAATTCATTTAATGCGTGGCATTATACAGATGCGCTAGTGAAGTTTCCACCAGATACTGTCAAGATGAAGAAACCTATCCATTTGCAACCATGGGACTCCTCTCCTGAAATTGTGAAGAAATTATTTAAGGTGCATACAATCAATCAGTTCTGACTTCAGATATGTTTATGTTAATGGACGTGTATTGTTATTGGTACTTTCTTGCAGATGTGTTTCTACTCTCATCCACTAACGTTTCTCTGCTATAAAATGCACCTTTACTACTCAAATAGCGCTAAACATTGCCGTGCTAGAAAAGTTTCAAATTTAATCAAGATTGCCATAAAAGTAAATGGAAACATGTAGTAGTTTATATCAAGAATTATGAATATAGTAAGTTTTCAATCAAATTTACTCAGTACTGGTGTGCTCTCCATGTGATTCTCCTCGTGAATATATTTGTCTCTCATGAAGAATCTTGACCAATAATCTTGGGGGAGCTAAAATTATATATTTAATCATTAATACAACAAGAAGGAGCACATAATTTAGTATAACTATAACTATATTGTCAGCAAGAAATTCATCTTTCATTTTAATTTGCAATCTTGTTTTAATAATCTTTATTGCAAAAAATGATCTTTTTATTGTAGCGGGATAAACCGGAAGAGTTAAAATAAGATGAATTAAGCAACCAATTAGAACAGATGAGAAATGAGTGCAGAAATAACGAATAAGTTTGTGTTTACTTCCTTTTTTCTTCAGAAACAAGACTACATGGAAGAGAGAGAGGGTGATGAACACAAGAGGCAAGAGGAGAGAAAATAAAAAAATATCTTATAATTTTTATTTTTTTTTTATATTTAAGACCATACCTAGTTCTCTTTTGAATCCCTCTACCATTATTGTTTTAACAGAACCTACCTAAGTCTCGAAGGTCAACATTCTTTCTTCTGTACATATTTTGTTTATGCTTCTGGAATTTAAACATGTGATGGACATTATAGGTTATATAATGTGAAAGTGAAGGAAATTCTTCCTGGTTTTAGTACCTTGTTATTTCTCAGACAGATCATTATGGGTTTTTGTTTAAGTTTGGATAAACTATTGCTGAATTTTGGATTTATTAGTTACAGCCTGCTGGATTTATTTTGTATTTGACAAAATGTTCTTTCTTTAATTAGTTAATCATTGTCATTTTTAAGGTGTACTGAAGTTACTATATAGCTTCATTTTAAGTTTTTTGGAATTTTTTTTTATGATTAACTTGATATTGACATGGAACTAACTTTATTTTGGCAGGTTTTCCATTTCATTTATACATATGCCATAATTGTTGATATTTGTCCCTTCACTCTTGACGAGCTTGTTCAAGCTTTTCATGACAAGGTTATAAGCCATCTCTGACCCATGCATTGGAAGTATTTCCAATTGTTATTGTTTAATTCTAATTTTAGCATCCAAAGTATCTATCTCTTTACTGCATGTGTTTCCCAGGATTCAATGTTACTTGGCAAGATTCATGTAGCCCTTCTCACACTTCTTCTATCTGACATTGAAGTGGAGCTAACTAATGGATTTTCACCTCATTTAAATAAATCATGTAACTTTCTTGCATTGCTTCACTCGGTGAGTTGCTTATTTTCTTTACCTCATTTTGGGAGGTCATTGATTATTAAGTACTTATTGTTTTGCAAAATTTAATTATAGAATGACTTATTGTTTTATAATGTTTTAGGTACAAGTTCATTACATGTTTACTTTTATAATGATTTGGCAGGTTGAAAGTCAGGAATATTCCCTGGACTTCTGGAGAAGATCTCTAAATTCTCTTACTTGGATTGAAATACTTCGTCAAGTGCTGGTTGCTTCTGGATTTGGTTCGAAACAAGGGTCCTTACGTAGAGATGTCCTTAACAAGGTATTCCAAAGTCCAAATGAACCTCTATTCTCCATCTGACCTGACTTTAATATGTTTTTGTTATTATGTGTTCTTTTACATAAATCAGACATTCTAGATGCTTTTAACTATTATTAGTGTGTATTTTTTTTTTTATAAACTGCCATACTACAACACATCCTAAATGGTGAACATCTGTTTTATGGTATGTTGTCTTCTTTGACAGATTGAGGTAAAATAATATTTAGATTATATCATATATGTTGTAGATGAAGGCAATACATGCATGGTGTTCACGTAGTCATGGAAAAATTAGGTTTCAAAAATGCCTGTCTTTCTTCCACCCACAGCTTCCCTAAGAGAGGGAGAGTACCCTGCCCCTTCCCCTAAAAAATAAAGCATCATCGTCTTCTATGATTTACTAATTACTAGCCACTCCTTGACTGTATTAGTAACCTTTGTTGAAAAGCTTCAGTATCATCAGAAACTACTAAACTATGTGATGAAGTTGTTTAGCATGTACTTTGGTTGTGTTTGACCGTACATATTTTTTTAACCTTTTTTCCCCTTAAAAAATAGAATTTAACAAACAACCTCATACTTGATTTTATAAGTTATAATTTTCAACATTAACTTAAAAGTAACTTTTAAGTTAAAAATAAGCTGGCTCTGATATCTCTCAGGTTCTCAAATGTTAAAAGTTATAATTTTCAACATTAACTTAAAAGTAACTTTTAAGTAATTTCAACAAATTCTGCTCGATTCTCAAATGTATAAACCACTGACTTTGGCATCTCAGATATGAAATTTTAGCAGTTTCAATTGATATAGCTTGGATCATGACAGATCTGTTGATTTAGGGCCTTAGACGGTTAGTTAAACTTTGATAGTTTGAAGAAACAAGGCATGCTACTATACATTTGAAGAGGAGTTAGTGGGTGAATTATCATTGTGGCTAGAAGCCTTGAATGTCCAGTGAATTTTGTTATTTAATAAGCATTACCCTTTTCATGTGCTTAATCTGAACCTATCTTTTAGATTACTGTGTTTCTCTCTGGATTTAACTCTGATCCATTGATAGGGTAAAAGATGTACTATCAGTGAAACATATATTGCCACCTATTTCTTTTTTAAGTTACAATAGTTAGAAAACTGTTTGAGTCAGTCAATAATCTTTTATTGGATGTCATCCAAGTTTTCAGTATTGAATGTGTAGGTTTTAAGGTATAGTCTTACGCTTTTGTTTTGTAGGAATTGAATCTTCTTGTAAACTATGGTCTATGCCCTGGCACCCTGAAGAGTGAGTTGTTTAATATTTTGTCAGAGAGAGGAAACACTGGATGCAAAGTGGTTGAGCTGGCAAAGTCAATGCAGGCAACTAACTGTTTTCTAATTCATTTTTTTTAAAATTATATCCTTTACCTATATTACTGATGAATTTCATCTGTATTTTGATATCATATAGATTGTTGAATTAAACCTTGCCAGCACTAGAGAGGAACTTGAGTCTTTAATATGTTCTACTCTGTCAAGTGATATTACTTTATTTGAAAAGATTTCATCGACTGCTTACCGACTGCGAATGAGCACAGTTACGAAGGACAGTGATGAATCTCATTCAGATACGGAGTACTCTGGTAGTGTTGATGATGAACTTGATGACACTGATACATGCAGCAGTGCTGATGATTTTGAAAATGATTCAATTAATTCCAGTATAAGAAAATTGAAGAGTGTAAACAGTCATAAAAATAATATGCGGAAAATATACACTGAAATTGATGAGAGCCGTTCCGGAGAAGCATGGTTGTTAGGACTGATGGAGAGTGAATATTCGAACTTAAAAATTGAAGAAAAATTGAATGCATTGGCAGCTTTAACTGATCTTGTTTCATCTGGATCCAGCGTTAGGATGAAGGTAAATAATTAACTTCTAGGCAAAGGGTTCATTCAATTGTCTGCCCCTCCCTTCAAATTAAGCCTGAATTTTAAATTGATAAAATTGAAGTTACAGGCTTTGTATTGTCTCCATTTCTCTTACATCCCTTCCCAACTTAAAACCGCCCTCTGAGATGTTTTGTGAAGTAATCTTATCATGTTAGGTTGTATTGTGAATGTGTTTTATGCAGGATTTTTCTAAAGTCTCAGCTGATTGCAATTCTAGCATCCAATTACCAGGATCTGGAGCTAAAATAAAGAGATCAGTAGTAAAGAAACCTGGGTCCCTTTTGAACCATAAAGTACACTTGAATTCTGATCCCTGTAGTGTAGACTCCTCATCATTATTCTCAAGATTCCACAGTTATGAAGCTTACTTCCAAAAGGGAAACGGTCCATCTATGTCACATCCCATTCAATCAGTGTTTTTGGGATCTGATCGTCGGTACAATAGATACTGGCTTTTCTTGGGCCCATGTAATGTAGATGATCCTGGTCACAGGAGGATATATTTTGAATCTTCTGAAGATGGTCACTGGGAGGTTATTGATACTGTGGAGGTGAATTTCTTTTGTTTCTTGTGTGTAAGAAAATATATTTAGTTACACATATTGGAAACATGGGAGTAAACAACCAAACAGGCATATGTTTCATAGTCTCGTGTGTCTATTGTTTGCATTACTATTTTAGTGTTACTTACTTGCATTTGGTTAACCTGCATCTATGCAGGCGTTATGTGCATTGATGTCAGTTCTGGACGATAGAGGAAAACGGGAGGCTCTTCTTATTGAATCATTGGAAAGGAGACAAACATCACTATGCCGATCTATGGCCAGGATTAAACTTAATAGTACTGGAATGGGTTCTATGTCACATTCTGATCAGTCTGAACTGGATATGGTCACAGATGACAGTTATTCTCCTGCATCTGATGTAGACAACCTGAACATGACCGAGACAGCTAAAGACACCTTTCCTTCAGCTGGGGCTGTGGTAATTGAAGCTGGAAAGAAAGTAGAG
Source organism: Vigna umbellata (assembly GCF_029865625.1). Lineage (NCBI taxonomy): Eukaryota > Viridiplantae > Streptophyta > Magnoliopsida > Fabales > Fabaceae > Vigna > Vigna umbellata. Next base: position 41,901,999 of record NC_142165.1, on the reverse strand, counting down.
GATCTAATTAAAAAATGGATCCGTGTTCAAGAATACGATTCTTGGATTTGGAATTCTTTTTACTCAGATCTCAATGTTGTAAAATATGGTAGAAGGTCTTACATGGACTCTCTTGCCAAATGCAAGAGTTGTCATGATCTTTACTGGCGAGATGAGAGACACTGTAAAATTTGCCATATGACATTTGAGCTTGATTTTGACCTAGAAGAAAAATATGCTATCCACATAGCCACATGCAGGGAGAAAGAAGACAACAACACATTTCCTAATCACAAAGTGCTGCCATCACAGATTCAATCTCTGAAAGCTGCAGTTTATGCTATTGAGGTAAGTTGGCATTCATTTCCTTCAATTTTGATCATTTTATTCTTACTGGCATTGATGTCTTGTCTTGTTACATTGGTCCTTTTAAGGCACAAATTCCATGCAATTGGTTGGGGTTTCTGCGGGAAAATTGATATTTCATTCTTTGGGCTACTTAGTTTTGTTTGAATAGTATTGCTGCAATTCTAGAAAATATTTTAGTTATGTTACTTCTAATCCTAGATAAGCATGACAGTAAATTAATTTCAAACGTGTTGCCCTAACTTTTATCTGCTTGTCCAACTTTCTGATGTTCTGTGTTGAAAACATGACATGGTTTACTGTTTATTTTAAGCACGTGGACATTTTGAAGATTAATAATCTTTTCCATTACTCTCACCCGACTTTTTGTACAGTCTGTTATGCCTGAGGATGCCCTGGTTGGTGCTTGGAGGAAATCTGCTCATAAACTATGGGTGAAACGACTCAGACGCACCTCAACTTTAGTGGAGCTTTTACAGGTTATTGTTTTAACTTTATGTTTGATAGAATTTCTGGAGTGTCTGAAATTCTATTTGTCTTAAATTAACTTAAATCTATTTTCGTATGAATTTTTTATGTTATAGGTTCTTGATGATTTTGTTGGTGCCATCAATAAGGACTGGTTGTTTCAATGCAAATTTCCGGATGATGTGTTTGAAGAAATCATTTCATCGTTTGCATCTATGCCCCGTACATCATCCGCCCTAGGTTTGTGGTTAGTGAAGCTAGATGTCATAATTGCTCCCTACCTGGACAGAGTCCATCCTCTGAAAAAGCAGGGAACCGGTGAGATTTAAAGTACTTCTATGTTATTAGAAATAATAAATCACATGACATGATGTAATTATTCTGGCTGTTATAGTTTGTTTTGGTTGCAATTTTTCTTACTTGAGGGTATATCATATATTTTCCCTACGGTATCTGGTTACTTGAAATAATAAATTCTTGGTTATCTGCTTGATAATTGAGGGTATATCATATTTTCCCTTCGGTCTTCTGATTTTTATTCTGTTGCATTATAAAATACCCAGTGTGATAATTCATTTCATATAACTTCATGTCCTCAAATCTATTCGTTCCACCAATCATTAGATATCCAAAACTAGTTTAGTTTCACACGTATGAAGCGTGCTGATGTGCCAACATCTTGCTGATGCATAGTTGAATTGAAATTTGCATATTCGATCTGCAAATTGGTGGTGTAGGATATGCCAAACTCAGGCCGCTCAAGTTCCCTCTCCCTTTTTTAGTTAATAATTTATTCAAAAGAAATATTATCAAATACCAAGACAAACATGCAAGTGTAGGTCGTTAATCAAAAAATTTGGTAGTGTGTCATTTGACGACTTAAAAGGATGGAATGTAATTTATTTTTCAGTGTTTTCTCCTTTTGTTTATTTGGGGTTGTTCCAGATGTTTTTATGTACTGTGGCCATAAGATATGTATTGGGTTTCTCTTTCAGGTCAACATGGTCCTTGGCGATAGGTGTGCTTACGTTTGTTTAATGCATTCGTATATTGTGATTGAAATGAAGAAACTAGCTGTTCCGCTCCTGGACGCCCTGGTGGATTCATCTTACTTGTCAAACATTCTTGCGCTGCCTTTGGTTCCGAATTTTTAGATTGACTACAATACAAACAGTTTCGCCAAGGCTAAGCACACGTCAAATTTCATTTTTCTTGTATCCTCCCCTTTACCCTCTTTTTTCCCTTATACAAGCAATCTTAGTGGTCACATGTATAGCTTTATATTTTTTTATATAAAAAATTACTAGGTAGCTCTAGTTTTTCGGTGCGTAGTCCCACTCGGTTTCTACAAGGTCACCCATTTTTATTGCTTCATGTTTGTGGTCTTCTCGTTTGAGAAATCAATTTTGTCTGTATCTTACAGAATAATAATGTCGTACTGGTTGAAAATAATTTGTATTATGAGAGGATTACAGAGTTTAAGGCCGTTTATTAAGTAAAAACGACATGCGAGTTTCACTGCAATTTTCTTTGCTTTAAAGTTCTTAAAAATTAACCTTTTAAATTGTTTGATCGCGATCTAGTTTAATTATTAGTATAATACACACCAGAAAGAATTTTTATATTTAATGTTTGGGTAATATTCATATTTTCTCACAAATAACATTTATTAAAGGCGTCAACCCGGCCTGTTATTTACATTCCACACGCTTCTAAAGTTCTTGAAATTTAATTTCTGTAATGATTACAACACCAGAAACAGAATAATATACAGACGAGAAATTCAGATGAATGAGAATACTAAAAATAAGTGAGAAAGTTATGCAAACAAGCAACAAAGTTAGTGAATAAAAATTAAAAATTATTTAAATGACTGGCAGGAAAGTTATGTACATGAGTGAGAATGAAAGATCTTTGAAATAAAATTGGAAAAAACATCACTATGATTGAAAGAAAAACATATAAACAAATGGGTGAGAATTTGGGGTAAAGAAATTTAAATTTATGATAATGTGCAAATTCGAAAATGGAGTGAAAAACATGAAAAGTCATTTTTTATATAAAATGCTCATTGATTTTGTTGATTAATCTTCATTTAATAATATGTTTTAACTGTTCTCTTTTTATAAATTTTAAACTTGCTATCTTATTCAAAACATCTGAATAACAAATATATTAAATACAATAGTGAATTATTTCTCATCACATTTTTATACGAATAATAATAACTTTGTTATTAATTTAAAAAATATTTATCAATCATATATAATAATATAGACTATATGACCCTTTTATTTATATATATATATATATATATATATATATATATATATATATATATATATATATATATATATATATATATTAGTGACATTGAGGTTCATACTTAAAACATCGTGTATTTATCGCAATTTCAGCTATAAGGTTAATTTTGGTGTTTTAACTCGGTTAAAATATCAAAGTTTCATTATCGACATTTATCATAAAATGCAATTTTAATACTTCCAGTATCTTTAAATTTTGTAATGTATTTTTCTCACAAGTGTATCTCCACACCTTTATACATGTCTATGTAATTTTTTTCCTAGTACTTCACTGACGTTTCCTTCTCTATTATCTTTTTATCCATTTTTATTTTTTCATTTATGTTAACCCACGTCTTTCTTTTGTCCCTCTAAAACAAACATGTACATGTCAATAATCCAATAAAATCAGAATTATTTTCATATGCAGGTGAGGGAGAAATTATAGAGATGCAGGAAAAAACAGTCCCAGTATCCTGGTCTCAGTCCAAAGCATATGTTAATGGTGATCCTTGTCTTCTTATACATATCACATAGTTCCTAACTACCCCTTTCCAACAATTTAAACAGAAAAGGTACAAAGGAACACTTAATTATAATATTAAGACCATTGTTTGGTCTGCTGACATAGATGCTACGCTACATTTTACCCTGTTTTATTCCAGCTTTTAAAAAGGGCATGTTGATGAAACTTGTCAATAATTCTTCATAAATGTTCTCAGAGCACAAAGCACGAGTACAGATAAACATGATTCCAAATGCAATAATTTAAGTTCTTTAATATGCCCACCAAAGAAAAAGGAAGGTAAACTGCAAATACCGGAACTAAAATTTGGCTAGCATTTAACGTTGAATTGACATATGTTCCAATCCTTGTTGGCTGTGTGATCCTAAAGTAGGTATTTAACAATTCAAAAGTGCTCAAATCTAAAACAAAAGCGAAAGCATAACTTCAAAACCTCCCATTCAATAGTTTCGAAATTTCTATACCAAAGACTACGGAAATAATGCCCAGAAGAAAATGTCCCCAAGTCAAGTCAAGAAGCTTCCTCGTTTTGAAAATGGATACAAGAAAGATGAAAGGAGCAATCAAAACATTACTGCAACTGCATACATATCTGCAACACAAACAGCTATTTTAAGAAAGTTTATCGAGCATGTCATGTTAATTGAAAGAATTACAAGTACATTTTACTGCTCAAATATTATTATTCTGCGAATTTTACTTAGTATGCTTTTTCTACCAATTTTTGTAAACAAAGCATCATTTTGTTACCAACAAAGTGGTAACATGAGTAGAAGTTAAAAAATCAAATGGAAAAATGTGCAAAAACATAGTAAGTTGAATGGTAAAATGTACAATTTTTCTATAGCAAATGAATCTACAAAACCTGATACTAAGTTGCTTGATAAGGTCAATCAATGACTAACAACTACAAAGTTTCGTCATTTATCTTACAGTCAATTCAAATATATTTTACCCATATCAGTGATCAATAAATAATAAAGGATTTGAAACAATATTTAAAAAATATTAATGGGTTTGAAAATTATTATGATCAAACTAATGACTTGAAATGCTCAGCACTTGGACGAGACCTTTAAAAACAACGTGAATGAATTTTACCTGGTAGTGCACCCGAACTCACATCTGCGTTGAAAATATTTTTCTGCTCCTTACAAGAACTGATGATATTTGAGACTAATGTAGATGCACTGAAATTCAACATTTAAAGATTTTCTTATCTTACTGAGAAAGGCATATCTGGAAGCAATTACAATTTGAATTTTTAAGGTACTCAGAAATAAAAGATTATTGCTAAAAGCCTCCCTATTAGGATTAGTCAACTTAAGTACTTTTATTGGTCCTGATGAATTATATGTCTGTTTTTCATATATAGGAGGACAAGGTAGTATTCAACTACTTGCAGCAGTTAAACAAACAAATTTCCCAAACTCAGTACAAATCAGTTCACCTTATTATGTATCTCACTACAACCGGTAAGAAAGTTTTCTTCATTTCACAATAATATATACTGTCAATTCCCCACTATGCTCTTGCAAGGGATATTCTTCAACTATTTATAAATGAAAATGAACTTAAACTGAAATAGGATCAGGAAATTTACACTGAAGTAAAATAAAATACCGATACACACTGTATTATGTTGAAGTGGAGACAGTTTCATATCCCTCTGCCTCAATAGTTTCTACCATTGATATGTCACCTGTTCTTGCAATTTTTCCATTGTCCTGATTTTTGAGAAAAAGAAAGAAAAGGTCCATTCATATTATTTCACAAAGCATACAGCATAAACATAATGCACATTCAGTTTCTCATACATGGTTGAGAACTGTTTTCTAAGAAAGATAAACAATATTCTATCAGAAGAAGACAAGTAAATGTCTATTAACTTGCAAACTCAAACAAGATACAAATCAAATGTTTAATAACAGCTCTAAACTACCAAAATACCCAAGATCACAACTATTTAACAATATATTTTTCTTAACAGTGTCAAGAGTTGCCAATAGCATGCTATAACAGCTCATAGAGGCCATATGCACTACCATGGCATTGCACTTTCTGTAGCAGTTATATAGCACCGTTATGTTAAAACTGTTCACAATCCTAAGATTGCCCACCAAAATTAACATTAGAGGGTCATTTGTGGAGGTAATTTTAGGTAAAAAAGGGATTTCAGCTTAAAGAAATTCCTTTTAAAGTTCATGATTACCATGCTTCAATTATCTCCTCCCTCCTATCTTGCGACTACTTCACAACCTCGGTTTGATCCTCCGGCCACTTTCAGGCAACCCATGATGAAGCTTATTTGACATCTAGTTCTCACTCTTAGTTCCAAATTTCTCGTGATTAAATCTATTTTCATTGTTCACTTATTCTCATTCATCTCTGTTTTTAGTGTTATTGTCACACTACTGAGTTCCTTTTTCTGTTTTCTCTAGTTCCCTTAGTTCCATCAATCCATGTTCTCCATTTATTGACTCTGTAGTCTAATTCTCGAGTTCTTTTAGCTATAACCCACGGACCCAAACTAATTATAGCACCAACAACTGGAACCTAAAACAATAGAATAAACTAGCACACACACATGCATAGTGATATAACAGGATTCAGTAATGTTCCTACGTCCTAGGAAACAAGGCAGTTGTCTTTCAACCGTTAATTAGAAATAGGGTTATAATCGCTCCAACATCTACCCACCCATAGATATGAGTCATGCACAACACTAAAGCACTCTGTTTTTCTCTATCTATTTGGTCAGTCACGGCATCCTTCGTTACTATTTTACTTGTAGGTTTTTTTCAAAAAGCTAAAACCTATGGCTTAATAACGAACATGTCTAGATACTTTGGTACTTGTTAATACTTGATCATTTATATTTATATAAACTGTATAAATTATTTCAAAATAGTCATTATCCCAGTAAGCCCTGTATTGTAAAATATTTTCAGTTTCATCTGCTATCCTGGGATTGCTAAATATGACAGTGTCCCAATAAAAAGGAAAAATAATGTGATAGAACTAGCATCATGATTCCAATAACGAAGAGTGAAAACCCATACATAAGACGAATTACAACTCCAAAACTTGCAATGACAATGAAGATGAATAGTAAGTCATAAGTTACCATAACATGGACATGTGTAGGATTCAAAAGATCCAGAATCCGTCTATAATGAGTTATCATCATCAAAGAATTTTGTGGGGTGAGAATCCGATTAACGGCACTGGCAACATCCCTAAGCGCATCAACATCCAACCCAGAGTCAATCTCATCCAAAATAGCCAAATCCGCCCCCAAAACTGCAAGCTGCAAGATTTCATTGCGTTTGCGTTCACCGCCACTAAACCCTTCATTCACATTCCTATTGAGAAAATCAGGCTTCATATTAACAAGCTTAAGCTTCTCCATCAGGTAAGAAAAACACTGCACCACAAAACAATCACAACCATAACAGGTAATATCAACAACCAACCTCATAACAATATATGAGAAACACAGAGTACTATTTGGATTAACTTAAATGACTTAAAGTTAAAATCAACTTTACAATACCTCGAGTGGACCAAGCTCAGGTAGACCAAGCTTTTTCCTTCGAGCATTGTAGGCCATTACAAGAAACTCATCATTGGAAACACCAGGAATTTCAACGGGGGATTGGAAACTCATGAAGAGACCCGAAAGAGACCTTTCTTCGGGTTCCATTTCAAGCAAATTCTCCCCTTTGAATACAACACTGCCTCCGGTAACTTCATAATCAGGGTGCCCTACTAGAACCTGCATATTGTTCAATTAGCATGGTCACATTTCAACACTAAAAAATCAGTTTTTTTTCAATTGATTGAAAGAGGGTAGGGTAAATGAGCAACCTTGGCGAAAGTACTTTTGCCAGAGCCATTTTTTCCCATGATGGCGTGGACCTCTCCTTGGTTAACGGTGAGGTTAACGCCATGGAGAATCTGGACGTTAGACTCGATGATCTTGGCTCTAAGGTCATTGACTTGGAGCAGGGGAATGGAAGCAGTAACGAGTGAAACGCGGTGGTTGAGGCGGCGGAGGGTGGGGAAAGTGGGTTTGGTGGACGGTGGAAGAGGGAGGAGGGAGCGAGAAGAATGAGTAGGTAGAGATAAAGCCATGGCTGCACACGAAAGCAGAGAATCAAAGTCCGCAATCCCTTATACCACCAAGTGCTTGTTTTTTCTGCCATTTTTTTATTTTTCTCATAAACTTTTCTCCAATTATCATTGGCTTCTTTTAAATACATTGCCTTAATAACTTTTTTACCTTATTTATTTTTTACTAGTAAAAACTGATAAAATTATTATTAGTAAAATTATAAAATTAAATATAGTTTTATCATAAACAATTTTTATTTATTTCACATGTCATTTTTTAATTAAAAGAATGGTTAAGTTTAAAAAAATATCAAATTAAAAAATATGGTTAGATTTTAAACAGTAGTTTCTTCAAAGATAAAATTGGTTAAATATTTATTTTATTAAAAAAATAATAAAATACCAAAAATATAATCATCTTTATATAATAGTGAAAACACATGCATATGTGTTTATTTTTTTTATAACAAAAAATAATGAAGTTAAAATTATCAAAATAAATATAAATAATTTTTACAATTTACTTATAGATAGTTTTTATTTATTGTATAAATAAATTTTATTTCTTTAATTTAGAAAAATAGTTAATTTTAAAAATGTTAAATTAAAAAAATCAGTTAAATTTAAATAAAAAGAATAAAAGTGAAAAAAAAAGTGAGGAAAAGAAAGAAAAGTCTTTTATATAGAGATATAAATTTATAGACGTGTAAATTTAGGAAGAGTACGTATAGATAAAAGAGAAAAATAAATCATTAAATCATGTTAATAAGGAAATACGAATAAAGAATACAATAAAAATGGGTAAAATATTAAATTTATTTATTTATTCATTAGTAACAATTTATTTTATTTGTTATTTTAATAATATTGTTTTAAATATATGTTTTATTATAATAAAACTTAATAAGCAATGACAATAATAATTTAACTAATATTAAACCTCAAGTAAATACGCATAAATGTTTGTGGTATACTCATATTAAGTTTACAATCATGTTGTATATATTTTATTAATACTTATAATAAAGAAATATAAATCGTGGCATATGAACTTAAAAAATAAATAATTGCAGTAATATAAAAAGAAGACAAACATACAAGGTTTTGCGTGGAAGAAAGAAAATAATGTATTCTATAAAAGTATGTAAGAAAGAAGAATTAAAAGGAAACATAGTTATATTTTGGAGAAGCCACCCATTTACTAAACCATATCATTCAAAATTCCTGGTCATTGATATGACACTGATCACACAAAAATGGTTATACTATGTCCCACTCAGAATCCGCTCATCATTAACATGTGTTTAGGTGATATTCATTATCATAACTCAAATGATAAATACCAACTAACAAACGTTTTAATAAATCATATTATTTTAATTCACAAGTAAATAAACGTTTAAAATGATGTTTTTGTTCATTTTATACGTTTTTATTATAAAAATAGAATTTGAAAATTGTAATAAGAAAAGCAAATACAGAAACTAAATTTAACTAATTCTTATAACATCAAAAAGACAAATAATGTAATATACAATTATATGTAAATATTTGTAAATATTACAAATTTCAAAATTAATATACATCAATAATTAATAAAGAAAATTTGATACTTCTAACATGGTTTTCACTATAATGGTAAAGACAAAAGTTACCATTTATTGAATGATCATAATGTCATAATTAAATGTCTTATCATTTTTATATGATCATAATGTGATAATGTAAATGTCTTACATTTTTAGTTGAATGTAGTATATTACTCTTTTATATGAATATGTACACTATAAATTGATTATAATATATATATATATATATATATATATATATATATATATAACTTTTGTAATAAATCCTTTTACCAATAAAATTAAAATTTTAAAAATCTAATAATAAAAATATAGAGGCTCTAACACGTGCGGAAATCAGCATGGAAATAGCAAGTAACAGGTGTATTGGAATCACCCAGATGTACATAAATCAGACCGTTGGATTGAGTAACTGAATAAAAAAAATAATTTGAAAAGAATGTGTATATATATATAAGCAGTGAATCAACACGCAATTAATATTGCCCTAAAATGTCTCCTAAGAGTCTAGAATTGAGGCACAGCCACATATGAGAGGAGGGGTCCATCCGAGGTGGGACTAATGCTTAAATCAGATATTGGTGATATTTAATTTCTAATTACTTTTGAATGATAGGAAATAAAATGAATTATCTTTCTAGAAGAATGAAGGAAGAAAAGAGAATAGCATAAGTTGGAGGAGTAAAAGAGTCATTGGCCTATATAATTGACCGCTAAGATTGCGATATATTTATATTTCTGCAATTTGGTCTGTGTTTAGAAAAAGGGAAGCCTATTTTGTTTCAGACAAAGTTGTGTTGCAAACCAAAAAACTACCACCAGCTTTCCTCCATACGAATCAGAGGAGGAGAGAGAGAGAAAGAGCGAGGAGACACAGACACAAAGGCAACGGAAAAAGCAACCAAAAAAAAGGTTCTGATTCGATCTTTTCTTCTGTTTCTTCCGTCTATCTATTATTTTTTTTTTGCTTTCGGCCATTGCATCTCGTCAAACTCGTTTTTTTCTTCTTACCATATCTTCGTTTTCGCACTTTGTTACTCCTCAATTCTCTTTTTTTATTCAGGATCTCTGGTTGGTTCTCGTTATTTCTGAGTTTGGACTTTTTTTTTTTTGCATCTGCGTACGCTACCGAAGATTCGTTCTAACTCTTAATTTCATTTCGGTAAAGCTGCATTTTTGGTGTTGCTGTAAGCTAGATCAGGGATGTGTGAATGCCCCGATTCTTAATTTTCTTGTTTTCCGTAAGGATTTTGCATGCAAATGGTTGTTTCATTTGGTTGGGGGTGGCAATTGAACTTTTTTCTTTGCATTTTTGAAGCATTATTTTCTCCGTTGAGTTTTACTAGCAATGTTTGTGGGAATTGTACTTGTGAGAATAAAACGGATTTGATTCTGTTTTTGACACGATGGTTGCTTGCAGGTCTGTGCCTCCTCTTATATGTAATAACTAATTTCTGAGAAAAAAAAAAGAAGTAAATAAAAAGGGCATGGATTACGAACACAACAGTTGGATTTGGGAGGGGGTAAACTACTACCCGCGCGTGTTTGGGGGTCTAATGGTTACAGCAGCCTTGCTGGGGTTGTCAACCAGCTACTTTGGTGGGATTGGTGTTCCTTATTTGTCACTGCCATGTTCTTGGTCTAATTTGGGGATTTTCCACAAGAAGAAATCTGGGAAGAGGCGCATTCGGGTTTACATGGATGGATGTTTTGATCTGATGCATTATGGCCATGCCAATGCTCTCAGACAAGCAAAGGCTCTTGGAGATGAATTGGTTGTGGGTCTCGTGAGTGATGAGGAGATCGTGGCCAATAAAGGACCACCCGTTTTGTCTATGTCAGAAAGGTATAAATTTTGATTTTGTATGGTCTTTTCAATTCTAAAGTCTTGTGTCGGTGATTCTGAAAACCGAGTTATGGATTATCTTGTAGGCTGGCCCTTGTCAGTGGATTGAAATGGGTGGATGAGGTCATAACCGATGCTCCTTATGCAATTACTGAGAAATTCTTGGATCGTCTCTTTCATGAATACAAAATTGACTATGTCATACACGGTGATGATCCGTGCCTGCTTCCAGACGGAACAGATGCATATGCTGCAGCAAAGAAAGCTGGTCGTTACAAGCAAATTAAGCGTACTGAAGGAGTTTCCAGTACAGATATCGTAGGTACTAAGCTTCTATTCATATCATATCAGGATCCTGACACGACATCATCTGCTGAGGGGTAAATAAGCTTGCAGGAAAAATCTGGTGTGATACGTTTGTATGAAGTTGTGGTTCTTTAGATGAAAAATATTACCCGAGTTCGCTAATATTGGGGCTTGATATAAATGTTTTTTTATGCTTCAACGACTATTGTGAATCATTAAGCTTATAATGTGTTTGATTTAACAATGCTTTATACAGGGAGAATACTGTCTTCTTTAAGAAATAAAAAAAGTTGTGAAGATCATAATGGCAGTGAGGTAAAACCTCAAGAAGAAAACCCATCACAGGCTTCCCACATAGCTCAATTTCTACCAACTTCCCGACGTATTGTCCAGTTTTCAAATGGCAAGGTATTTGTGTTTGCTTGTGTTGCCTGTTCTTTCAAAGAACACACTCGGTTCACAATTTTCTGTGGTGATTTTTTAGTTGAAAATATTCTTGCTGTTTCTTTGAGAGCTACCCTAAAACAATACCAAGATTTATATGGATTTACTTAATACAACAAAAATGACTAAAATTTATGTTACACTTAAAAGGTTCACATTGGAGGCAATTTGTCTTTTTTGTTACAGTTTGTGGAATTTTTGTTTGTGATAATTCATCGTCACTCCATCTTATTGTAGGGTCCTGGACCAAATGCACGTATTGTATACATTGACGGGGCTTTTGATCTCTTTCACGCAGGCCATGTTGAGGTACAGATAAATATTGAAATCAAAGCGCATGCCATTTTATTTATTTGTTGTCTTATTTATTTTTCTGAGTTCTTTCAGATACTTAAGAAGGCTAGGGAGCTTGGAGATTTTCTTCTAGTTGGAATCCACTCAGATGAGACCGTGAGGTATATATTTACTATTGAATATGAGTATTATCCAGTTGGTGTTAACGACAGATAAGAAACTAACAAATTTTCTGCAGTGAGCATAGAGGAAATCACTATCCAATCATGCATCTGCATGAGCGTAGCCTTAGTGTGTTAGCTTCTCGTTATGTTGATGAAGTTATTATTGGTTCACCTTGGGAAATTACAAAGGACATGGTAAGTCTCTGATTCTACATTTTCTGGATTTCGTTAAAGTAGTTTTACCATTTTTTTAAAATGTTTCGTCAAACTTCACCTCCCCACTATTCTTTTAAAAACATAAATTTTGTAAATACAATTTTGTTTTGGTAATTTGAACCGACTGGATATTTTCATTACAATGAGGTCTATTTTCTTTTGACACATCCATCGCTGCATCTGAAGAGTTGTTGCACATAATTTGAATTCATTGGATATTTTCATTATGATGATAATGTTTATTTTGGAATCAAACAGATCACCACTTTTAATATCTCACTAGTTGTGCATGGTACTGTTGCTGAGAAGTCATTAAATGTAAGTGCACCTTTAGTTTTTCAGTTCACTTGGTATACGATATCATTTTCCTATTTTCACATATTTCTGAACAAGTTTTAATATGCAGTGTGAGCTAGATCCATATGAGGTCCCCAAGAGCATGGGAATATTCCGTTTACTCGAAAGCCCAAAAGATATTACTACTGCCACTGTAGCCCAAAGGATAATGGCCAATCATGAAGCTTACGTGGTAATCTCTTCAATACGATTTTTTATTTCCATTTTTGCTTCTCAAGATTTGACTAACCTTCAAATCTTAATTGGTATAGTTAATCTGTTATTCGAGTGTATTAGGCCAATATAGAGTTTATCAAAGGTGCTGTTAATTTTATAATTCTTCACAAATGCACAGTTTCACCTCTCAAAGTAAAACTTCATTAAAAAACTATTTCACATTCCTGAATTGTACTCCAGTTGGTGGGGTCTGACGTGAAAAAGCCAAGAATCATGCACATACCACTGAAGCATTTGAAACTGAAAAATGAGTGTGTTGAGATCAAATTGTAGTGGGTTTTGCATCAACAGGCTCATGATTTTATCAGTTCCTATTTTTGGACTAAAGAAGTTCACCCCTTTTGCTTTTGCTTTCAAAATTACGATAGATGTTTGATCCTTTAAGATGACATTGTTATGTGGTTTGATTTCTTGTTTAATGCAGAAACGCAATGCTAAGAAAACTAGGAGTGAGCAAAGATACTATGAAGAGAAAAAATTTGTCTCCGGAGACTAGAGTGTACAGAAATGATGTTGGACATTAATTTGGTACTGCTCTTTAAGCTTGGCCCTGTCACAAAAATGCTACATACAGCATGAATCCATACACAGTTTGTGAAGGAGAAATAGTGCAGGGTTTGTAGGCCATAACTCAGGAATAGCGATGTACTTTAATGCCCTGCCGTTTTGTTTTGAATTTTTTTCCATCTGAAAGGCATCCATGTGGTTTGTTCACAAGTTTTATGCCATTTGGTTTTTCTGTGGTTGGTGTTTAGTGTACCCCAATTGGAGGATTCCTTACTCTGATAGTATATTGTCACTGTCAGAGGTTATACGTATCACTGTCTTTCCTTTATTTATTTCTACTCTGCAGAATCATTTGATTTGGTTGTGGAAAAACCTATTCCGTTATGACAGCCAATAAAAGAAAATGATAGCAGCTTCTTTTTTTTTACATCTGCACCGTTCTTAGGGGAATACCTGTTCATATTGGTTTAAGGTTACAATAATTAAGGGGACTGATAAATTCTCCTAAAGTTTAGAGAAATATTTGAGTGAGTATTTTCTTATTGTAAAATGGCAATAGTTTTTGTTTACTAAAATGGCATTTATTATATAATGGAATAAGTATTGGTCGATTTTATTTTATGAATTATATAAGCAATTCAAATTGTGGTGGTTGTTATTAATTTAAGGAAGACTATTAAAATAGTTTTTTGTGTGGAAACTACAATAGGTTATATAAACCCTTAACAATTAATATAATTAATTAAGTCAATTTAGTCTTTGAAGTTGCTATTTATTGTGAGTTTGATCCATAATTTAATAGTCACCAGTTAACTAGATATTTGGCATAAAAAAACTAAATTGAGTAACTAGAACAGAAATTCTAGTTCAAAATCTATTTTTACACAGTTAAAGTTAGTTCATACGTCTAAATTATGAAAAAAAATTGAATATAAAAATTAACTTTAAACTGAAATTATGGTTCAAAATCGTATTTTTACACAGTTCATAGCTCTAAATTATGCACAAAGAAAAAATTGATACAAAAAATTAACTTAAATAGGAACAAAATAAAGTAGTGATGAAACTAATGGAGTGGCTTAATTAATGCACTTAGATTAGATTAGAAAAGGAAGACCTTACCATAAAAAAATAAGAAATAAAAGAAATATAATTTCCTTATTCATGCAATGTATATTTGTACACAAATAACCAATCTAATTCCCTCTAATAACACAATTAGTTACTAATGATAGGTGACAACGAAGAGTGACAGTAGCGACATCTGTATTAATTTTTTTTAGTACTAAAAGATTTCAGTGGAAGGAATATACATAAAAGAAGTTAACAAATATATATATATATATATATATATATATATATATATATATATATATATATATATATATATATATATATATATATATATATATATGAACTCATTAACCAGCTTTTCAGGGATATTTCTAATTAAAATTCTCCAGAAAGAATAATAATGATAACCATATTGTCAATAATAACGACAGCGGTGGCCAAATGATAATAAAAAGAGAATAACAGTGATAAAAACAATAACAATCACAACTAATTCTAATGGTAGTAAACACATTAAAGATTTCGATAGATATAATAAGATAAAAAAAATATTAGGATAATTAGTCTTTATATAATCTATCAATAAAGATCTCTCTATATATATAATAAAATAATAATTCAATAAAACAAAGAAAAGATTATTTGATATTGGTGAATGACACAATAATAAAAAAGATCGAACAGTAATAAGTTATAATGCTGATAATAATAACCATGATAATGATACTACAATAAACTTGCAATAATAATAATAAACTGCAACAGTGGTTTTCTCTCCCGCTTTTATTTTGTGTGTAATACTTACAATTTACATTTAACTTTCAATTATTATTATTATACTTATATACCCATAATAATTATATTTCTTTTATATATATATATATATATATATATATATTATTTTGCTATTTATTTATAAATAGTACAAATCAATAAAACACAAAAAGCAATTTTTTACACAGTTCACAACCACAACACTTCTTAAAAAAAAATTCAAAATGAAAACAAAAATAAACTTACTTCAGAGAGAAAGAAAGATGCATTTGTGTTTGATATGATTGAACCAATAAATAACACGTGATTGAGCTAATAAATGACACATGTTTCTATTTTTTAAATTAACATACTCCTCCCACACACTCATCTTACCCTTATGAATGTCTTCTCTCTGGTCATTAAAAAGCCTCAATAACTTACCTTTCTTACTTTTTCTTTTTCTCCCATTTTTCTCAGCTCATCTTTTCCTTATAATTTTTCTTTCGGTTTCTCATCAAATGAATAACAATTTTATTCATTTGTTAAAATTTAACTTGAATATTTTTGTGATTTTTTTCGACTTACAGTATTTTTTAAAAATTTGTCTGTTCTTAATAATATAATAATATATTTTAATAAATAATAAAATTTAATAATAATGTAATAACATAATATTATTATAATAATAATGATGATAAAATTAAAAATATTATAGAAAAGAAACAAATTTTTAAATACTCACATCATTAATAAATTAAAAGTAAACTAAATAATAAAATATTGAAAATACTATTTTATTTAAAATTACAAATTACAATATACTTATGCAAAAGTTAATATCTTAGAGCCAGTGTAGTAAATTGTCAAATGAAAAGTTAAAATATTACAAATTTAGGAGATTAAAATAATTGAAATAGTCATTTTTAATCACATTCTAGTTTCAGAAATTTAAATCTTAAAATTACAGCTTCAGTTATTTAAAATCTCAACGGTCAATATGTCTGGATATAAAAAGATACTCAGTTTTTTTTTTCAAACCCTACATTACACAACTTGTTTATTGGAAGTCATAGTCATTTCATCATCGATCTAGTGGTTTACAGTTTACACACTTATGATCATCACTTATGATCATCCCTTAGTCAGTAATACGAATTTTGAAAAATGAAAAGCAATTCATAGATGGCGACAAAAAACATTATACACATTCATTTTCCTTTGTTGGTGACACTTCCATAGCCAGTTGCACAAGATGCGAGAGATTCCCATAGCGCAAAAGAAAACTATAACTAACGGGTTCAGGCTAGTCTACAAACCCTTGTCCTAAATACGGGAAAAAGTTGCTTAATAAGTGGCAGAGGTAACAAACAAATCTCAGCGGGTCCAAGAGATGGGTGTTGAGGTGTGGTGAGGAAGCTGAGGCAACAAGCAGTGTTGCTGGAATCCCTCTGTTATTCCAGAGTGTGCTGTTGGGAAGTGAATGCTCGGTGTGCAAGTTTTAGGGTCACTATCAATGTCACCTTCTTGTTCAATATCCATCATCATAGAACCACCACCTTCTTCCATTTCATCAGCTTCCATCAACTCAGTGTTTGAGTCGTCAATATCATGAACATCAAAGAACTGGTAAGAAGTAGGTACCCAAGGCACGAGAGCCAATTCATCATTACTCTTCTCACGTGATTGTAACCCTGTCACAATGTCATCACCCTGTTTGGACAACATGAATTGATCTGCAAAAATAAATTTATCAATTAGAATGATGCTATCTCAATTAAGAACACTATAAAATAAGATGAAAAAAATAAATTAAGAAAATCGTGTTTTAGGTTTGACATCCTTAATTTCCGGTAGACGTGAGTTTTAGTCTTTACATTTTAAAAACGTTACTATTCTAGATATTCATGTGCCTCCCACATAAGAAATTAGGTCAGGATCTTCCATGCACTTAATTCTAGCTGACGATGCAGTTAAATCAAATTTTCATTCAATTCCTATTAAACGACAACAGCAAGAAAGAAAACTGAATTCGATAACTTCCGGCTAAAAGGATTTACGTATTAGTCATAATGGATGAACTTCGTCTCTTATTCTAGCATCCTAAGTATCATAAAGAGGACGAAAATCATCTATTATAATATTGCGAACACTAAAACCATTATTATTAAATATAGGAGTTTAGAGGAGTTTTAATTGAGAGCTGAAAAACCTAAAACACATTTTATCGAATTAAATCAACGGAAGAAAACACTTACTGTTCGTAATTTCATTGATAAGGTTAGAATCGACGGTGAATGAGAAAGAGGAAGGGGAATGAGCAAGAGGTTTGAAAAGGACGAGAGCTCTCTCATCGTTAGGTGACGGTGACGGGGACGGCGACGGTAACGGTTCCTCTTCTTCCACAATTGGCGGCAACTCGGCATCCTGAGACGGTGCAAACGAAATCGATTAGTAAAAAAAAAAAGATAGGTTAGTTGCAGATAGTGAAGAATTGAAAGCGGAAGCACTTACGAGACGGCGAATCTTGGTAGCGGGAGAAGAGAGAGGGAAATCGTCGTTAACTTCATCAACACATCCTTTCCTCTTCAAAAATCTGTATAGCGCCATGGAGATGTGAAGCTAAGGAATCGAATCGAATCAACGAGTGGAATGAGCGACGAAAGATGATCGCGTGAGGTAGTGGAGATTTTGGGTATGCTGTGTTATGGTTGGCGAAGAACGGAGGGAGTAGTATTTATCGAGTGGGGTCTAGATTTTTCTGGAATTCTTCAGTGTTTACCTTTACATTCCCAAACCCTCCAAACCTGACACCACTTCTCAACCCACGTGTCACAATCCTTCTTAATTTTATATCCTTTTCTTTTCTCGTGTTAGATAAAGGATAAATAACAATTGAATTAATGATTATTTCAAATAAAATATTTTTTTAAATTTAAATTATTAAATATTTAAAGAATAAAAAACAAATTTTGAAAATATACTAATTATCTTGTTTCTTAAACAACTCATCACCGTCTTAACTGTATAATTATTACTTTATTGATGAGTGAGAATCTTTTAAAAATAATATGATAACTAAATTATTTTAGTACGTGGTAATTATTTTTAAAAGATATTTCTAGTACAATTCTAGATATTTGATAAATAAACGAGATTTTAATTTATTTTTTAAAATGTTTTATTTTAAGTCTTTCATTAAAATTTAACAACTGAATCAGTGTTCTAATATATTTATTCTTGCTGTCACGTTATATACCCTTATAAAAGTTTTTCATTTTACTTTGATCTCGATTGTCTATTTATAAAATATATCAGTGATTTAACGAATTAATTTAAAAGGAGTACTTTTTTTTTGAAAAAATAACAATTGTATTTATCTATTTTTTTTTAAAAATACATATTATTTAAGTTTCTTGAACAGAATATCACGTATTTTTTCTTATTGAATCTTCCATCGTACATATTAGATTGATAAGAGACGTTAACAAAATGTTTACATTGGTTGAAGAGGAAAAAAAAAGATGATAACATTATTTTTGCTGAATTTAAAAAGGATAATAACTAATATGGGTGGTGTCATTTTGGCATAGAACTTGAATAACCTCATGATACGATACGACTTTGTTAGTAAAAGAAATGTCAGTAAATGTGTTTTTCTAAAATTTTACTATAATCGATTAAAAGAATTAAATAAATTATAAATTTAAGTGTAGTCCACATTCATGATTTTACAACTTTAAACAAATTTTGGTAAAGAAAAAAATATAGCAAAATATGCTTGATAACACTTCTCCAATTTAAATGGCCATCATCAAAACAGACACCACTTCCTTTTCTAGTATGCATTAGGTAATTCCATGCTATTGATAATTATCAAATAACACATTCATGACTAGTGAATTTTTTTCTAGTTGCTGTATCTAATGTCTTGAATCACTTTAATATGCTTTCAACCTTTTCAAACTTCAAATTTCTTGGACAACTCACCATTGTCAATAAAAAAAATTCAAATAGACTGAACTCCTTAGGTAAAATACCTTATCATTGAATTTCTTTTTTCATAATTTTTAATACTGTCCATATTTTTATTTTGTACTTTTCCATGCTACAAGTCTGAATATAAAAAAAACACGATGTCTTGCATACAATGTTGAACCCATTAAATTTATTATTTTATCAACATAAAACAAAACAGTAATATAAGAACCATGATATTTTTGTTTAGTGTCAAATTTATCTGTAATATCTGAATATATCATCCATCTTTTATATTAATTGTGTTGGTGAACAGTCTTCTTTTAGCATATACAATGGCAAAACGGATACGAATATATTGTACGTAGATAATTATCTACAAATATTTATTACTTGTGAATAATAAATAGTCTGGTATTAAACTATCCGTCTTATGATATTCACTATCCAAAAAAATAATAAAAAATATTAATTTTTATTTTTTAAAATTAAATTTAATTAAAAATAAAATTAATTTATATTTTATTAAGTTAAATTTAATTAAAATTAATTATTTTATATTATATTATATATATTTTATAATTTTATTTTAAAAATGTATAAAATTTTTTTTTTCTATTATTCGTCGAATTTAAAATATACGCAAATATTTTTTAAATAAGTACTCGTAAGTAACGAACGGATTGCAGATCAGACGTGTACGATTGACAAAGTCATAAAGCTGTATAGGAATTTTAAAATGACAGTCAAATAAAAGCATTTTTTTTCTTTTAAAACGTGGGAGCAAATGAGAAAGGGGAAAAGAGTTGATTTCAGAGGAACAAAATGGAGCATGGGTGAAATAATCTCTTGATAACATTATCCCAGCCTTCTCATAAAAGTGACAATTGTCAATCGTTACCCTGTGTTGATATGGCTTTGCCTGCCTGAAATTTAGAAATAATATGCAACTCATGCTTCAGAAGTTACATATTAGAAGAGTTAATGGAGATCTTGGGCACATATATTGCGTGTATTCGTATTAGAGATTAAAAGGGCTACTAACAAAAAAGAAGGGGCCAATGACATGCCTTTTACATTTTGGGCACTTGGTAGCCAGAAGGTAGAGTGGACATAGATGCCATAGCTGGCTTACCTGAAGGTGCTCAGGTTCACACCTTCAAGTGCTCCTTTGTTTGCTCACTCCACACACAAAATACGAAGTCACTGGATGAAAGGCTTTATAAAAGCGTGGAACAAGCTCGCTAAAATATATTGCACCAATACAACTTATCCACTTTTCCATCATCGTCTAATTACATGACTAACAGCTTTTTCTTCTCCTTATTGTTTCCTTTCCTATGTAAACTGAAGAAAATTTTCGATGCATTTTTTATTCTTTATTTACCGACCAAAAGATTTCCTTAATGGTTATACTAGGAAGAGAAATATATAAAAAAACTAATAATAACAAGAAAACAGGATTCTCCAAGCTACGCATTTTGATCTGGAGAGCGCAAGAGAATCACGGACGAATAACTAAGCATGGGATACATATTGGCGTCCAGAAACTGAGCATACTGTTGTATAGCAATTTCTCTTCCAGGAAGGTCAGGGGTGAGGAAATCATATGGCGCAGCCTTGCTGGTATCTACAAGAGGTTCCCATCTGTATCCAGGACGATCTGGCAATGTAATTGTGAAAGGTAAATGACTCGTATTGAAAGCAACGTAAATTTCTCCCTTCACTGAGTCTACCTGTATTCAAGTTCATGCCAAATAAGGGTATTAGTCATTTATGGAGTATCCAATAATACGTATAGGATTTAACATTCTATCTAAGACAATTACTAGTAAATGAAAAAACAGATCAAAAAGTCCATGATGCTAATCTGAGCATGACATTGACAGCTTTGAATGAGCGGGTATTGGTTTAAGTCCTGGAGCAGTTCAGCCTATAGTTTATACCATGTGCCAATATATATGTTCGATTATTTGGCACTTCAAAATAAAATTTGGGGCTAAGAGTAAATTTTTCTTCACGTGTTCAAATAGTAACCAGAGATGTAGCAAACAATCATAACAGGAGTTCAAATTCAACTCGCTACATTTGTTCTGCCAGCCAATCTTAATGTCCAGAGGAGACTGCTAACCGTAGATTCTTTGTCCTTAAGACAGAAGCACCATATTGATCATTCCTCAACCTAGCTAGGCAGGCACATACTGCCATTGCCAGATGCTGAGTTTCTCTGGTCGATTTCAACTCAGACTTAAGGTTTAGTTACTGGAAATGCGTCCAAATTCCACATTTTCAGGCCAGGTTAAAAGAAATAGATCCCAAGATTTGATTCTTGCTGTCTTTCACCGGTAACAATTCTTATAAACAGCAATATGGCCAACAAAATTATCTTACCATGGTAAAAGCCACAAAACGGCTAGTTTCGGACCAGTCTGGCATTCCAGGAAAATGACCATGCCACTGCAGCCTCGCTGATGTTGGGAAGTCATCTAAGCCCATAGATTCACATTCCCTGCAGGATTATAACATTGGAATATGATAAAAAAGCAAAAGTCCAACGACAAAACAATTAAACTGAAGAAGTACTTACTGGCGGAACTTAGTCACAAGGCAACAAAATCTGAAGAAGTCTGACGAGGATTCTTCCTTTTTGTCCCATTGGAAGTAATTAAGCTGCAAAAAGGTTGAAATCAATAGAATTGAAAATATGGTGGGGTATGCATTGAAAATTTTAAGTAGACAAGAGGATCACATAATTATCATGACAATAGGTATTGTTGTTTCCCCCTTTTGTGTGTCCATATTCATCGCCCATATATATCATTGGAACTCCCTGATAAGATAAACTGAAAGTCAGTCAGCAGAATTCGTGCTGCTAACATCTATATAAATAAAGAATAATTTGATCAATTTAAAAAGCCAACAACATTAAACTACAGTAATTTTACATTTTAACTGTTTGTCCATCTGCATTATAAAAGTCATATTACACTTAAAATCCAACTAATGACCACATTCTGCAATTATTGTCGTAGCAAACAATACTTTATTGTACCCCTTAAATGAATCTTTATATGTGCTTCCACATTACAGAGATGCACAAAGCAAAAGTTATTATTAATTGACACGCAACACAGAAATCCTTTCAGTCCAAACACATTTGAAAAGGAACTAATATTTTAATTGGGCCTTACCTGGGAAACCATGAGAGTGAGAAAAAAATTCCGCATTTGTCGCTTCCTCAATTTCTTCACCAAGGGACTCACAAACTCCCCCTCCTACATTAGTTACAAAAATGAAATTAACATTTAATACAAAGGTCATGTCATGTAACTTTCCATAAATATTCTAATACTTTAAGGTTTTACATTATGTGTTTTGCCTCTATATTGCGGATCCAAAGAAGAACCAAGAAAAACTTTCGAGAAGGATTCTAAGCAAAGTTTCGAATGATGGGAGCACACTGGACAAGTTTGTCTCAGTGTGCATGAAATCTGTGACTTCCAATAAAAGAAAGATTATATTACTCCCATGGATCCTCTTTATTCATTTTTTGTGAACAATTTTTACCTACACATTACAACTTATCTACATAAATCTAGTATGTCCATTTCCTAACTGCTAAAGTATTGGGCTTTAAATCTTGCCATGAACATTGAAATATTAATGGTATTCAGATTGCTTAAAAAATCTTGAGATGAAGTAACAGCATTCAGTGGAAGGAAAAGTAAAAGAAAATCACTTTAAATGCAACTCTGAAACAGGTTTCTAAACATTACCTGTCCACAGTTCCAGCTATTATTATGATTTTCTCCATCATTATTGTCCTCCCCATTTGACAAATTATGCTTGTTGTTATAGGTCACCAAATCAGCCAGCGTGAACCCATCATGTGCACATACAAAGTTAATACTATTCCATGGTTTTCTTCCTCCTCCCTGGACCAAAGATACAGGTAATGTAATGTCCACTACAAGAAAGAAGAAAGTACAAGAAAAGAAGACAGCAACAGAGCTAAAGACACAAAATTTAGCTGAAATAAATACCAATGTCATGAGTGATAATAAAATATATATCAAGCAAATCTGAACAGCCAAACAGGATATTTACTGTACAAAGTAGGAAAATAAAAACAGACCCATTGAAGCAATAATCACTGTCAATAAATCAATAATAATTATCACAATAGTAAGAGTATATGTGAGAGTTTATATACAAAAGAAACTATTGATATAGTATGAGACACCAAATAAACCTGATATAAATTAGGACTCCCACAAAGACATTCAGCAAATGCTCCAGCAAAGCCATCCGTACCCTTGATAAACTGGCGCACGGTGTCTCTATACTGCAAAACAATAGATAGTTCATAACTCATACACCCAACCACAAGAACACTATATAATTTACAATTTGTGGATCATGACCATATTGGTAAAGAGACATACATGGAAAGCAAAGAACTAACATTGGGATGGGGAGGAGGGGCAGGTGGCGGCAGAAGAGCTTGTACAAGGGTGAAAGCATTCGGTTAAAGGTAAAAACAGTCCATATATTTTGGTTAAATTCTCAAAGTTTTAGCTTGTATCAAGGAAATGAAAAAAAAACTCATTAAATGCATAGATAGGCAATTCCATACAACTGATAATTATCAATTATTGCAGACTGGTCTGGAAAAGAAGAGAATTCATTGTACATTAGTCATAAAAAATAATTGACCAGTTTTGTGCCAAATTCATAATCCAACATTTTATTCAAGATTGAACATTTGAAAAGCCATGACACTTTCGTGTGATTTACAGTGATCCACTCATTGTACAGCATATCCTGTCATAAATTCAAACTCCAGAAAGAAATATTGAAGAAAGATATAAATTACATACAAAGTTTAACTGCATTTCAGTTGACAAGATCATATAATTTAAAACCAGGTTATTTTCAATAAAAATGAAACCTGATGCAATTATTCTTGCAGTTTCATTTAAATAGGCTACAGGATGCATATGACATAATGCAATAGAATTGATGCAGTTATGATCTTTGTGTCTCTTGTTATCAAGTTCTCTTTTTCCAAAAGATAGTTCTACTTCAAGATGTGCTTCTACATGCTTTTGTTACAGCAAAATAACAGGGTTATGAATCCAACAGTTACATTTGCACTAACCTTCCCGTTCCATTCTGACCAAATACCCCAGTGAGGGAAAGTGCCAACTTGGTAGAGGCCTCCAGCATCCCAAGCTTCAGCTATAAGCTATACAAGAAGAAATTAAGTAACTTGAAATGTTAGCTAACTGCTTCCAAATGAGTGAAAAACTAATCTATAAAACCGATAACGATGATTACAATGACCAACAAAATACTAAAGCATGACCAAGTCCAACGAATTGTGCTATGCACTCAATATAGACGAGGTGAGGCAACAAGACAGTAAATGGTACATAGAAGGAAACACTACTTTAAAAGGCTGTCCTTAACCTGTGAATATTCTAATTCAAAAGTGAGATAAGGTAATAAGGACCAACAATGAGCACCTATTGCAAAAAAATAACGCTCAATCACCTAAATATCTATGACCAGTTTAGCCATCTCCTTTTAAATTACCCAATCAGTAAATTTGTCTATTTAAATCAATGGACTTTCACTTGTGATACAAGTTCTAAAGGTTAAGCGTTAGAATATGTACTTGGCGTTGAGATCTTTCAAAAGGGATATATTGGGGGGATTTGATACCAATGAACCATGAGCAAACCTATATAAGATGACACCACATTCAACCAAAAACCTTAAAATAATAGGTTTGCAGGTTTTTCTCGTTATATGTTGCTCTTCTCACTCATTTTTATCTAATGTGATACTTTTAACCCACATTTTCCTTCAACAATCTCGCCCTCAATTGTGAATCTCTTCCACATTAGTACACTTCCTCTCAAGTCAGGAAGATTTTTTATACAAGAAATCCATAAATCCATAATTCTTTACCTACTCCATATTGTATTCGTTTGAGTCAGTTACGAAGATGAGCCAATGATTTTGATACACTATTAATATTTTCCAATGGAGATACATAGGGGAAATTCGATACTAATGAGTCATAAACAAACCTATATAAGAGATCACTTAGTTATATTTTGTATGTAAATATTGTAGTTAAATAGTTAAGTTGTTAGTTATTACCAACAACTATCTCTTGTATCAATGCAATAAACACAGTCGTCAGCTACTCCCAAAATGGGTTCTTGGATTTTTGTCTCCAAAATTTGAACCAATGGCTTGCATTCCATTCCATGCTTATGAAAGTCACACATAACTTTTCTCTTGTGGTGCCATTCTGAAGCTGAAAGAATTTCTCCGCTCTTGCTATCCATTATAAAGGATCACTCCCCTCAAATGTGTGTAATTCCACCCTTTTGATCCAAGGACTCTGCCAGTCTTCTTCTTCCTCATCGGATCTGCCATTGTGGGCTCGCTCTGTTCATTGAGTTTTCACCTCCTTCAAAAAAATTTTCATTTTGCTTGAATTCATGCAGCATTTCTTTGATCTCTTAGATGTCTTGCAGCTTATCATTTATAATAGCCAAATCCATCCTCGCTTCCACATTCACTTTTTCTTTATCACTGGCCCATCTCTCACCAAACTGTTACGTTCCACATTTGAAAAGGTAAAAAGACAAGAACATATACAAAGTATATTGAATGTTCCTTGTGATATTACTCCCACGGAGAGCAAGGAGTGACACAACAATATCTATTTACAAAGGCAAAAATATGTTTCCTTTCTCCCAGGGTGATTCCTTGTCAACACTCTCAAAAAATACTAAAACTACTCTACACCCTAATCCTGCGTACCATATAAAGACTTTCTTAGAAAGTCTCATTCCTCTCACACAACTGCCCACCGAACTCCTTTTATTTCTTCTATAATATACATTCCATTTCCTCTCATTCCCTCGATGCCTATCACTAGGTACTTCATCTCATGGCTACATCTTCAACTTTCATCTGTCGCATAGTCTTTGTAACTTAAAGCCTTTTGTAATGTTGATTGGGAGCTTCATGTTGATGTCAAATGCTTTACTTCAGGAGCAGCCATCTATCTTGATCCCAATTTAATATCTTGGTGGCCTTGCAAGCAAAGAATTATTGCTCCCTCCGGTACGAGGCTGAGTACAAAAGTTTGGCCCAAACTTCTACTAAACTAACATGGATTTCTGCTCTGCCCACAGAGTTGCAAGTTCCTTTCACTAACCCAGTTCTTCTTGGTGACAATCAAAGTGTTGTGCCTATTGCTCATAATTCAGTGTTTCATAGCCACACCAAACACATGGAGATTGATATTCTTTGTGCTGGAAAAGATTATAGCCAAACAGCTTTTCATCTATCACATTCCAGCCCTGGATAAGTGTGCAGATGTGTTGATCAAACCTCTTTCTTTAACTCATTTGTCAGATCTTAGAGGCAAACCCAATTAGAAGAGTTTTTCAACTAAACAAATATTCTCCTTGAGTTTGAGGGTAGGGGATAATGTAATTAGTTATATTCTCTAAGTAAATAATGCATATAAATAGTAAGAGTTGTTAGCATTTCTAACTACTATCTATTGTATCAATGTAATTAAGCACTTAGTTGCTTACACCACAACTATCTCTCATGCTATAAGCAGTTAGCTATAGCTACAGTCGTAAGCTTCCTCTTTCATAAGTTAATAAAATCAAAATTCCCTCTCATTCAGTTTCTTTTACAAAGTAAATAGGTGTACCATACCAAGATAGCTACTACGACCAAGGCGAGTCCATCTTTCTGAATTATTTAATCATCCGTATACATATATTTGTTTAGATTAGTGGAATCTTTAAGCAATTATTGAAATAAAATTGTTTAAAAATTTAACAATTTCCTTACCAAGTGTTTGAGGTACTTAATGAATTTCTTGCAGAAACATAATGATTCTGCTGTTTCCCTTCTTTTCTTCTAAGTGACCCTTAATCCTTGTGTTGCCCACTGCCCCTTAAAAACGTCATTTTTCATTGTTTCACTGAAAACAATTTGTATTAATCACACACTGTAACCATAAGAATCATAGTCATGACCAGCAAGGAACACCTATCTTTCCTTTGATTAGTTTCTTGTAGCAAGAAATGTCAGAATTCATGCCTCTTTGCAGATACGAGAATAATCAAAGCAATCTATCCACTCTAAATTTCCATGTTGTGAATCCCAAATCATACAACAAAATCAACCCCCATTCAAATATCAGCAGAAAACTTAAATTCTATTCTTTAAACCCTTTTATCTGTCATGTAAACAGACAATTAGACAGACCAACCATATCTAGAGAGAGGTTGATTTGTACAATCCCAGATAGCTTACAGAGAATCCTAATATCCAATCCAACAGGGTCCATACAATCATTTTGGTGAAATCTGTTCATTTCTTGCAAATTACGTTAAAAAGGATTCCTTCATTTCAGATGTTACTTTGATACACTTCAAAAATTAATTTAGAAAGCACGGAATTGAGGATACAGTGTATTTCCAAAAACTGATAACAAACAAAGGTACACAATTGATTGTAAAGAATTAAGTTGGAAAACCTTCACTCCACGAAGTATAGGATCGTTACTGATCAAGTCAATTAATGGTGGACTGCCTAGAGGGGTTCCAGTTGTCAGAAAGTCACCTTCTATTGGAGCACCAAACACATTAGTTGCATCCCAGAGACTGGTAACAAGTAATGAGAGGTAATAAGAACAGTATGATCTACCAGTCTACATAAATTTTTTAGAAACAATGCACTTCATATTACCTACTACTCCTGGTCATAATAGAAGCAAGATCAAAGCGAAAACCATCCACGTGCATTTCTGTAACCCAATATCTGTTGCACAAGAGAAAAATAGTAAAACTCTTCTATTAGCAACTGTAATAAGCCCAAGTAAAATAAGAATTCAAACAAATCTGACCAGACAGTAGTAAACTGAAAGAATATACCATCATGCACTTTATAAGAGTGAAAGGTATGGCATTAAGGTAAATTATATAGGAAGCGAAATGCTAGTTGTATGACAGAAGACTCGAAACTTAATCCCTAATCTAGGATCTAAATTTCATATGTTCTCTGACGCTTTAAGGAACAGTCCCACACACACACCTGTACATCTGAAATTTATGATATAAAGCATGCATGTAATTGTACACCTATGCCAAGCATGTAAATGCCCATAAGCAAAAAAGTCAACAATCTTGTATTAATTTGACTATAAATATCCGATTTAAATAAAGAATTGGGACATATAATATACAGAAAGTGTTTTAATATATATATTTATAAACAAAATCCACGAGAAATATATTTCATATTTTATTGTAATCATACCTTAAGCAATCCACTATAAATTGTCGTACAACTGGATGACTGCAATTGAATGTGTTTCCACATCCCGAATAATTATAGAACTCCCCCTGAAAATTCATAAAAGTATATCTAGTAATCTAGTTTATATTATCCGCAATATATAATTAGAATTAGAAGAAACAAAAGCTCACAAGAATAAATTACAATGATTTGAAATTATTCATAGAGCTACAAAAACCTAATCTGCAAAATTAATTACAATCCTTAAGAAGTAAAGACGCAGACCTTAAACAAAATTTGAGTTTTATTTGTTAGTAATTAAAAAATTGGAAATAGTTTTACCAAGAATCCCCTTCTTATAAATATACTACCTTTTAGTGTAATATTTGAGTTCTTCCTCTTCCAACAACAACAAAAGCCTTTTCTAACTGGATGGGAAAGTTGAGTTATTACCAAGCTTGAAAAGTTCTAACTTATGGGCCATTTACAGTAAACAGGAGAAGGAAAAGGGGGGAAGGGACAGTTAAATCAGGCCAAGAGAGTCAAGGAGTTAGGCCTGACAATCAAGGCCTGTGAGTATATGAGAGAGGACGGCAGCTGGAAGAAAAAAGCAGGTTGTGGAGAGAAAGGAAAAATAACAGAAAGAACAGGTGGCATGAGAGGAGTAAAAGAGGGATTGTGCTAATAAATAAGGAGAAGCACTAAAGGAGGAGGAATGGAATGGCATGATAGAAAGTATTTGAGGATTTCACAGTAGTCTTTTGACTGACTAAGGGAATTTTCCCTGTAATTGGCAATTATCTCATATTTTCCACACTACATTTCTGTTTTGTTATCCAAGGACAGTTCTGTTAAAGAAACTCAGTCTTAACCCCAACTTACAAGTGGAAACAGGGAGCAAAAATATTGAACTCACCTTGGGTGCTACCATGTAATAGATACTGTTGTCGACACCTCTGAAAGAAATAATGGGACCATTCTCATTCCCTTCAGCTGTATGATTGAAAACAACATCCATGATAACCTGAAGCAGTAAAATAGCAATGAAAACATAATTTCATTTAAAAATAAAAAAGAAGCAGAAACCAGTGAATGAAATGATATCATATATATTTTTGGTGACCTCTATTCCTCGTTTGTGTGCCTCTTTGATCAGGAATTTAATTTCATTAATCCCATCACGGCCACAATTTCTTATGCCAGCAGATGAGTATCTGATCATTGGAGAAAAGAAATTGACGGTTGAATAGCCCCAAAAATTGACCCTACAACAAATGGATATAATTAAGATAAACTCTAAGAGAAGTCAAAAAACGAATTGTTAGAGCCAGTGATGTAGAATACTGTCCAATGAGATCGTGAATTAATCAAAATAAGCTATGATCAGGTTGGAAAGCAAATTATGATATACCACTTTGCAATATGTGAGACATCAGGGGTTAAAAAAGCTATCTCAAAAATGAATGAGTAGAAGTTAGGACTTCTCATGGATAAGTTATTTCAATAACTTAACCATAACCGTACAAAACCCAATATGACAAGTGGTCATTATGAGTAAACTATAATCAGTTATGAAAATCTGGTTATA
The DNA here is from genome assembly GCF_029865625.1 of Vigna umbellata. Lineage (NCBI taxonomy): Eukaryota > Viridiplantae > Streptophyta > Magnoliopsida > Fabales > Fabaceae > Vigna > Vigna umbellata. The sequence continues at coordinate 41,871,561 of NC_142165.1, read as the reverse complement.
TAACTAGCTAAATAACTAGGTATATATCCTAAACCAGCTCCATAGCCAGTTCTAGGTATCTAATGGGTTTCAAAAAATATTTTTTATATTAGTACATCTTCACACCTAAATCTATGATTAATATTTCTTCATGTTTAATTAATATTCACTTGTCATAAGTTAATTTTATCCCCATTTTTAATTAACTGGTTAAGTCAAAACCAGTTAATTATGCTGATAGTTATTCTTTTATAACCGATTATTATAATCACCCTTACTATACGCTGACTTGAAGCTTTCAATATAACCTGAAGTCAATCATAATAGAAGTATTCCATGAACAAAATAACTCACTTACCTGTAGTCCCCTTGTACAGAATTGTAACTGGAGTACTCCAGCTCATTGAATTCATGACATGGCATTAATTCAAGACAATTTACTCCAAGTTCCTGCAAAACAAATAAAACCAAAGTTTCATATGGATTAGAAAACATTTTATATATTCATATCTGCTTTGTCCAGTAGCGCAATATAAAGGCAAAACACATTGTAAAACTCCAAGTTCGTGAAAAAAAATATATTGTAGATTCAACAGCATGGAGAATAGTATGGGTGATGAACCTAGATGAAAGTATGACTCAACCCAAAGTCTACCCCTGACCCTGAGTCCAATTCAAGTTCCTTTAAAATCATGCATTTTGTTATCTCGCTGAAAAAGTACCTCTATTTCTTAAATAAAGACACAATTCTTTCCTTATACTGTTGAGGATTTCATTACCATTAGTTCAGAAATGCACAATCTATTAGATTGAACAAAAAATTTATAAAAAGAATACTGGACTAGTTTTACATAATAAAGCTTCACAAGGAACTCTTCAAATTATCTTAAACAATTATCAGAAACTTCACCTTCAAGTGGTCAAGCTTCTCCACCACACCAAGATATGTACCGGGGAACTTGGTGTTGCTCGACTCATGCTTTGTGAACCCTCGCACATGCATCTCATATACTACAAGATCCTTTTGTGGATACTTCAGTGGCAAATCTCCTTCCCAATCAAACTAAACAAGTTGCACAAGTGACACATAATTTTCAAAAAGTTACAGTAAAAACTAAAAACCATTAAAACAATAAAGCACCTCATCATGATCAGAAGGTACCATGCCAGCCATCTGGGGCCAGCAGTTACCATTAGGCCCTAAAGCCCCAAATTCCCCTCTGCTTATAACTGCCTAGACAAATGAGTAATATATGATTAGGGTCCACTCAAATAACTAAAGAAATCACAAAAAACCAGAAATAGATGGAGTTTTGTTGCGCCACTCTTCGCCAGCGTTCCAATTTGAACAAAATAATCAAAACAAGAAGATGCAAACTGCAGAGGCACTAACTTTTGCATAAGGGTCCAACAGTATACGAGAAGAGTCATAGTAATGCCCCTCCAGAGGAGAAAACTTGCCATCAAATTGGTATCCATAAAGCATGTCACTAAAATCTCCTTTGAGGAAAACATGCCAAACACCTCCAGTCTTATTTATCAACGGATCAAGAGGAACAGACTCCGTCACTCGATTCTGCAACAAATAAACTCAAACGGTCAACAACCACAACTCCCACCGAATTAAGTTTTCAGAAGTTTTACTGTGTATTTGGATGATCCTTCGGAGAATTTATTTGGTTATTTTAAAGTGGAGTGATAATGAACGGATGTTCATAATCCTAAAGCAAGTTAAGAGTACTACAACTCAGTATAAAATTTGTCACTTAAATTGCTTGAGGTTGAGACCTAGAAACGTTTTGTGGACGTGAAACAAAACATGCAAACATTTTAAAGTGATTTTAGAGTACCGAACGTGAATCCAAACACACAATTGGATTATTAAACGCATTCTCGGAGATTGGGAGACGGAGAGAGGAGTGACTCACATTCTGAAAATCGGAGAGAGTAAACAAACAGAGAGTGGCGGAGAGTGCATTGAGAGAGTAAATGGCGAAATTGACTCCACCGTCTCTAACGGTGGCACCGAAGGGGGAAGGGTAGCCACTGGAAACTTGAAAGAGACTCTCCAGTTGCGGTTTTTCGACCACCGCGATTTCCGTGTCGAAAGCGCCGCCATTCCGAGCAGCGCGAGTCTTCGCCACCGAGCGAATAACGGAATCGCTCTCATGCAATTGGGAAAACCTGTTGATGAGAGAAACTCTAACCGTGACAGCGCATTGAGGGAGGACGGCGAGAGTGGGAACAGAGAGTGAGGGCAAAGAGAAGCACTTCATTGGAGTGAATCGTTGATCAAACAGGTGCGGTGCAGGATTTTCAAAGATGTGGAGTGTGATGAGTACTGGTGAGGGAGAGGGATACTACGGACATTGTTGAATTGAAATATCAGCATGCTTCTTCATCATCATCATCATTTCTTGAATACAGCACATTCTCTTTGAATGCATATTCGACACCTTTTCAATTCAGACAAAGGACGTGTTTGTTCGCGCTTTCTGGTGGGCGCCACCACCCTCTTTTCTTTGCCACCGTTTGTTTCTTACTCCCACTGCAGTCAGTGCTTCAGAAATTATGTTTGGATTTTTGTTCGAAGTGAAGTAGTTCTTATAAAGTATTTTGTGAGTGGCTCCTTCCTAAAAAATAAAATATAATAATGAATTACAGATTCTGTTACGAAAATAAATATATTACGTGGAGGATTTAGTTTGTTCACACACCTTGAAAAAGTCGGAAGAAATGTTGCGTGTGAAAGAAAAAAACAAAAAAAGAAGCCTTTGCGAAGTAACACGAGTAATTTTTAAATGCATTTAAAAAAACGGGTAAACTTGGAGGGAGAGCGAAACTCAATCTTGGGCCTGACTAGAAGGCAATTCAAGCCCACTATTTTCGTCCTTACTGGGCTATCATAGGCCCGTTTCTAAAATTATTTGATGGACAGAGAGAGGGTTTAGTTGTTTTTTACAAAACTATTCCACTTTATACTACAAATTACAAATTACAATACAAAACTTGAAGTATCGTACCCTAATTTATCCTCTTTTATTTTTATTTCAAATTACAATAAAAGTTATCCTCAATCATTTCAACCATAATCACTTTATTATATATTTAACATGTTTATCATTCATTTCTCTCAATTTATCCTCTTTTATTTTTATTTCAAAATTGAATTTCAATTGTCTCTCTTGTGATATTATTTTATGATTACTTACTTTCTATTGAGCGAACAAAAAAAATAAAAAAATAACTTTTTCATTTCACTATTTTACCTTTTTTCTTGTTTTTTTTATTTTTTTATTATTATTTCTTCTTCCCGTCCTGGGATCGTAACTAGTGTTGTGATTATCCTGTGGACCAAACTGTAAAAACTGCCAAGATTACGTCTCGGCGTTCTAGGCTAAAGAAGCATCACGCGCACAGAGGCGTCTGTTGGAAACAGCACAGTCCTTTGACGCTCGTGCCCTGCACGTGCCGACAAAAGTGTGGGTCGACGGTTCTACATGCTGAGCCTTTGATCTCACGAATCTGTACTTGGTAAGCGTGATTCCATTTTTTACCCGACACAAGCCTCTGATTTCTGCAACCTCCCTGCTTCTTCTGCACAAAACTACCACCGTTGCTTCTGCATGGCATCATGCTTTTCTTTATATATTAAAAAAATGATAACATTTCTAAATCATCGCTTTCTTATGTGTGCAAAGCAAGTTTAATTCATAGCATGTGCTAACTAATACATCATGTTCTCAAATGTTATGGAATCTTGTAAAAAAGGAAGTGAGTTTGGCAAAAATCTGTAGAGAAAAGAAAATTCTGCACATTTTGTAATTTTTTTTTAAATTGTACTTTGTGTATTGAATATGTACTTGATTTGTGCTAAATTTTGAATATTCTTAAAAAAGTTATTGTTATCCGTAAATTTAGTTCTATTTATACTTTGTCAAACCTAGGAGATATAAATTCGTTGTTAATAAAAAGAAGGTGGTCCTTGTAATTGTGAAGCATTGTTAAGTACGTCTTTACCTACTAGTTTTTTTTTTATTAATGACTAACGAATCTAGTTAGACAATTCTCTTAAGTAATGGATGAGTTGTTGAGTTTACCTAATGAAAATATTTTCACATATGGATTGGTATGTTAGGCATGTGATTAGAGAGATTATTCATCGTAGGTGGAGAATAAATAAAGTTTACTTTTCAATTTGGAATTTCGATTCGAGTGTTTTACTCTGGTGTAAAGATTTTGATAAATTCATTATCCAGTCCGTTAAGTTAGGTTGAAGTTTCGTATATTTTATGTTAATTTTTTGTTTTGTTTATGGGTCGAATCAATTCTATTCCAATATAGAGTCTTAATTTTCAAGGTTTTTAATATTAAAGTTAGTGTTTGTTTGAAGTACTACTATATTATAGGACCACTCGGTCAGTCAAAGATTGGGTGAGTGATCATCAAGTGAAAAAATGATTTATCGGTCTAAAAATTAATCTGAGTAATAATAATTATTAATGAACAATTAATGAAAATGATAGTTATAAATAAATAATTAATGTGAATAATGTCATTTATTGATAATAAATAGGTCAGATGTAATGGTAAGCTCTATTTGTAAATATATATCTAACCAGGGAGGTCAGTTAGTTAACTTTGATTGTTACAAGATTATTATCCAAAGTTATTAACTTGAGTGTCGGAATGCCACAAGGTTTAGACAAGAAAGAGAGAAAGCGAACAATATGGGTGTTGGAGGACAATGAGAAAGTTCATCCGATCTCCAGGACAACTTTAAATACTTTGAGTAAGGAGTATAAATGCCTTGTCCGAAAGAACTAATAATAAATGTATAATAAAAACAACCAGGTTAATTTTTTATAGATTTTAAAATAAGTTTCTTATTAGTGTTAGTCTAATTGCAGTTTAAATGGTAATCCCACCTGTGTTAATTCTGTTTGTAATCTAACCTACCAGTTTACTCACGGGCTCATACAAGACATGTAGGTTTATTAACCTTCGGTTTATGACTAATTCGTAGTATACAAATTTAATTTAAGTAAACTTAATAAACAGTTTGGATTGAATGAATTTAATAAAAAATACTATTTTGAATTATAATTTTTAGGTATGAGCATAATTAAAAATAGAATAGGAGGTACAGGAAAAAAGAGGTTGAGCGGTTGAAAATGGTAAGTAAGGAATATTTTAATGGTTATGATTGGTAAGTGTTGAGAGAGTGATTTGCGGCAAGGGATCCGTAAGGCGCGATAAAAAAGAAAAGGGAAAAAAAGTAAGGTTTAAGGAAGAGAAAAGTGATTGTGGAGAGAAGAGCGGGTGAAGAAATCACGGGTGTAGTGTCCCAATCTTCATGTGAGTGGTTAGTAACTAATCTGCATCACACCCATGTGAAGTGACTCAGAAGACTTGACCGGTAAAACTCTCTTTTTTTTAACTTTTAAATTCCTTCCTATATAAACAGTAACCGTTCTTCTTGGTTTCCGCATAAATAATAAATTAATTTATAGAAATTGATGTGATAAGATAAATAAAAGAGAATATTATAATATGCTGTGAATGCATGAGATGTGATGGAAGAGGAGAGAGAGAGAGCATACGGAAAAGTACTACGGCGTTCTCCCACAAACTCCGCCCTCTGCTGCACTAACTCTTTTTGCTTTTGTACGGTCACAACTTTCTGTTTGGCTTTTAATTTTTCATTTATTATTACTGTTTTTATTATTGTTATCAAAAAGGAGATGAACTTCTAATTCGATCCGTCACGAATCTGAGTCGCATTGGATTTAACAAAAATTTTAAATTTTGGTATGGGATGGGTTAATTTTTAATCTAATTTACTAAAAATCCGAACTATTTAGATTAAATTTGTATTAAGTTAAGTTGACTCAACTACTTATCTAATTTTTTTAATAAATATCTTTTTTATTAATCATTTTATAAAATATTAAAAAAGAAGTTCGTATGAAATTAGTTTTGTATAAAATAATTAAATAATATGAAAAAGTATAAATTTATATTTAATGACAGAAACAAATTTGAATTATTATAAATTAATAAAATCTTGATTGAGAAAATTTTATAATATATTTGTAAATAAAATATCATGTTTGATTATCATAAGTTTTAAGATTTTTTTTCTTTATTTAAGTTTGAATTAGAAAATTTTTATTATTTTTTAATTAAAAAAACAAGTATCTGAATCAATTTAATCCACCGATATATAGTGGGTTAAACTAAATTTAACTTTTTCGATTTTTTAATAATTGAATTGGACTGGGTTAGTTTAGCTAACTCATAATTAACAAAACTCCATGAATGACCTGATTTAATAGTACTAATTTTTATAAATGTTTTTGTTTAACATTTATAATATTATTAGTTTTAATTTAAACACTCAAATAATTAAAAAAATTGTATGTAACTTTACATAATCTGTTCTTCTAAACATTCATCAACAATAGGTATGTTATTAGTATTTTTTTGTTAATAAATAAAACCATAATTAGTGGTGCGTATTAATGCGAAACTTAAATAGTAAGATTTTTGTATTTGAGATAATATATTCTATTATTATTCGATTATTTGATTTTATTTTGGACTATATATACGTATGATTCTAACACAATTTAGACATGGAATTATACGTTTATATAAGTTATTTTACTATTATTGTTTTCTAAGCATCTCCTCCCTTAAAAGTAACGAAGATATTCATAATAAACATTTACGTGATTTATTTAAATATCTTATACTAGTTTCAAAACTTGTCATTGGTTACTCCTTCTGTCTCACATTTTAAATTTACGAAAAAATGGAAATGAACTAATGTTATCGATATTTAATTAATAATTAATTATTTGCTTTAATTATTTTCAAAAATAATTATCATCTCCGTCTAAATTAAACTAATGTGCTTTTAAAAGATTATGCATTTATTACTCTTCTTAATTCGTATAAAAGAATAATTTAATTGTAATTTTGGTCAACTTATTTTACAAAAAACTAAAATTTTAGTTTCCACCTTTCTTTTTCATAATTTCAGTATCTTAATTTGTGACTTAAAAAAAAAGCTAAATTTCGTGTACTTTTCTTAATAACTTAAAAACTAAAATTAAAATATATCCAATCTCAAACTGACTCACCCGTAACACCTAAATTGTCGCTGCTATAATCAGGGCAATTTCCATTAAAATAAGTAAATCTCAATTTGTATACCAAGTAAACATGATTCATTAGAGGAAAAAGTGAGATTGTTTGTTTTGAGGGGTGAAAATATGAAAGTAAAGAGATTTGAAAGTAAATTTTATAAAAATTTGTGAAAGATGTAATAGATAAAAAAAATAAATTTTAATAGATAAAATTGATAGACTACAATTTTATCATTATGATTAAAATTAATATAAAATAAATTATAATTATTGTCAATATATAATAATAATAATTATTATTATTATTATTATTAATGTTTCTAGTATTATTAGTATAATAATAGTTATTATTAATTATCTGGAAAGTTTAATAATAGTATTTATCATTATTATTAATTATTTTCAATAGTTTAAATTTCACAATTAATATTATTACAATTAGAATAAGAAAAAAATGATGGACATTTATGTAAAAGGGTAAATATTGAAATGTCTTTTTCTCTTCATCGTTTATCCGTGTAAAAATGATAATATTTCATTTTTCCTCAAATTTATCCGCACAAATCACTACTAACACTTGAAAACAAACATGTTTCGGTGGTCCTCATTCTTCGTCTCAAACATTAAATTCTCAAAATAAAAAACAACATAAATAGTTTAGTATTTTTTGGTTGAAATTCTTAACTTTAATAAGAACAGAAACTAAAAATAACATATATGATAAATGTGTTGTGGTGCAAATGCTTTTTTTTTTTCAAAACAATTGTTTAACCTTAACGTGGTTTTATTCAATCAATAAGTAGAAAAATATCCATAATGAAATATCGATGATTTTATTCAACTAATAAGACACTTTAAAAAAAATTATCACGGAATTGAAGATAGAACTATATAAGGGATTGTTGTTAATTATCATATAAAACTACAAACAAGTGTTTGAATTCAACTCGTACTTATACTTAGTAGACAATAAGATTCAATAAAAACGAATGTTATATTTGTGGCACTTTTAAACCGAAATATCCAGTTATTAAATGTGATTTAGTATATTTATAATTGTATAGTATAAAATATTAACCGAGTGGTTACAAACAACCAACCGGATATTCAGGTAATCTGTTTATATCTTATTCTGTTTATATTTTATTGGGCTTATATCAGCTCAGGATCCATGAGGTAAATTATAAATACAAAGCCAGGGCCAAAAGCCAGGTACGTTCCACTTACGCATTATTTACTCTACGTTACTCTCAAATACTCAAGGGTGATAACCACTCACTAAATATTCAACCAAGAGCCGAGGCTCTTCAAATCACACGCCTAACTTGGGCGTCGGAGTACCTTTTGCAGGTACATCCTCCCTCGTCAAGAAGGAGACCGATCGGTTTGTGCCAACACCGATCGGCCAATAGCAGGAGTTTGGAAGCAAGCGAGCGGCCTAGACACGTCAGCAGGTTAGTCTCTCGGTCCCAAAAATATCCACCGAAACATTTTGGCGCCCACCGTGGGACCGAGCGTCAAACCCAATGATGACCACGAGGAGCATGGAGGAACAACAAAGCACCAGAAAGGTTATTAGAAACCACAAGAAACCAAGACGAGCGTTCGGTCTCGACATCACTATTTCGGATCAACACGAGAAACTTTCGACAAAGTAAAAACTACACGTGAGACGTCGTCAACAAGATAAGTATTTTTTGAAATATGAATATTTCATGAAATATCTAATTGATAATAGATATTATAACAACTATTTTTATGTTAAATATATAGTATAATCCATAATATATTATATGATATATGATATATAATATAGTACATAACTATAAATATAGTTATCTAATTATTATAACCGAAACATTTTCTGGCATGATTCAAATAGTCAAATAAATTATTGTGTTAGAGATAACTATCAACAACAATATTATAAAATCTCGAAACGGTTTTGATACCTTGTTTATTATCTATGTTATTTATTCGGTGCAATTCATAATATCTGGTAACCGAATCATTTATTATACGGTTATATACCATAATATATATCATCATGAGAATTTCAGCAATGAACATCTTGAACAAATATATATCGAAATCCACGCCATCAACTATGCAAGTGCAAACTAAGATCTAGTCATAAACGAACTTCATGCTTAAAGTATCATGGAATTCAATTAACGAAGGGGAAGTCTCCTATTGCAAGCACTGATTGCCAATTTTGTCAGCAAAGTTCATAATTAACGATCAAGTCCAAGACCGAGCGGTAAATCCCTCTCGGGAGAGAGGTAAAGCCCTCTCAAAGACGAACGGTAAAGCCCGTCCACTAGGAAGCACTCCTAGCTCAAAGCAGAGGTAAAACCCTCTCAAAGACGAACGGTAAATCCCGTTCACTAGGAAACAATCCTAGCTCAAAACAGAGGTAAAACCCTCTCAAAGCCGAACGGTAAAGCCCGTTCCCTAGGAAGCACTCCTAGGTCGAAGACCGAGCGGTAAATTCCCCTCGGGAGAGAGGTAAAGCCCTCTCAAAGACGAACGGTAAATCCCGTTCACTAGGAAACAATCCTAGCTCAAAACAGAGGTAAAACCCTCTCAAAGCCGAACGGTAAAGCCCGTTCCCTAGGAAGCACTCCTAGGTCGAAGACCGAGCGGTAAATCCCCCTCGGGAGAGAGGTAAAGCTCTCTCAAAGACGAACGGTAAATCCCGTTCACTAGGAAACAATCCTAGCTCAAAACAGAGGTAAAACCCTCTCAAAGCCGAACGGTAAAGCCCGTTCCCTGGGAAGCACTCCTAGGTCGAAGACCGAGCGGTAAATCCCTCTCGGTTCATGTTGAAGGACGAGCGGTAAATCCCGCTCGGTTAATGTCAAAGGCCGAGAGGTAAATCCCTCTCGGTTCATGTTGAAGGTCGAGCGGTAAATCCCGCTCGGTTAATGTCGAAGGCCGAGAGGTAAATCCCTCTCGGTTCATGTTGAAGACCGAGCGGTAAATCCCTCTCGGGAGAGAGGTAAAGCCCTCTCAAAGACGAACGGTAAATCCCGTTCACTAGGAAACACTCCTAGCTCAAAGCAGAGGTAAAACCCTCTCAAAGCCGAACGGTAAAGCCCGTTCCCTGGGAAGCACTCCTAGGTCGAAGACCGAGCGGTAAATCCCTCTCGGTTCATGTTGAAGGACGAGCGGTAAATCCCGCTCGGTTAAAGTCGAAGGCCGAGAGGTAAATCTCTCTCGGTTCATGTTGAAGGACGAGCGGTAAATCCCGCTCGGTTAATGTCGAAGGCCGAGAGGTAAATCCCTCTCGGTTCATGTTGAAGAACGAGCGATAAATTCCTCTCGGTTCCTGTTGAAGGACGAGCGGTAAATCCCGCTCGGTTAATGTCAAAGGTCGAGAGGTAAAGCGCTCTCGGTTAATGTAGAAGACCGAGCGGTAAATTCCTCTCGGTTCCTGTTGAAGGACGAGCGGTAAATCCCTCTCGGTTACTGTTGAAGGACGAGCGGTAAATCCCGCTCGGTTAATGTCAAAGGTAGAGAGGTAAAGCGCTCTCGGTTAATGTAGAAGACCGAGCGGTAAATTCCTCTCGGTTCCTGTTGAAGGACGAGCGGTAAATCCCTCTCGGTTACTGTTGAAGGTCGAGCGATAAAACGCTTTCAGTTCCGCCAACGCAGCCTCCCTCAAACTCATCAGTCCTATAGTTAACCACGGCTAAAGCCAACCGCTTAACTCGGACTTGGGGGGCATAATGTATAGTATAAAATATTAACCGAGTGGTTACAAACAACCAACCGGATATTCAGGTAATCTGTTTATATCTTATTCTGTTTATATTTTATTGGGCTTATATCAGCTCAGGATCCATGAGGTAAATTATAAATACAAAGCCAGGGCCAAAAGCCAGGTACGTTCCACTTACGCATTATTTACTCTACGTTACTCTCAAATACTCAAGGGTGATAACCACTCACTAAATATTCAACCAAGAGCCGAGGCTCTTCAAATCACACGCCTAACTTGGGCGTCGGAGTACCTTTTGCAGGTACATCCTCCCTCGTCAAGAAGGAGACCGATCGGTTTGTGCCAACACCGATCGGCCAATAGCAGGAGTTTGGAAGCAAGCGAGCGGCCTAGACACGTCAGCAGGTTAGTCTCTCGGTCCCAAAAATATCCACCGAAACAATAATTATTTTATTTTTATATTGTAATGAATTTAAATATATGTTAATTTAATCTTCAACTTATTTTTACGTACAACACGGATATTTTTTATTGAGATAATTAGTTATTTAAAAGAATTGATTATAAGTTTATTGGTACGTAGAAACTGTGCCTTTGATGTAGGCGAAGATTTTCTGTAAAGAAAGTTTTAAGTGAGAAAAATGCACGTGAAATAAAGAAAAGCAAGGGATTTGGGAGGCTATTGAATAAATTATTGATTTAATTTTATGTCAATTATCTAATTGTTTAAAATAATATTATTTATATGGTTTTTAGTTTTAAACATTTATTTATAATTAATAAATAATAATTTTAAGATTTTATTTTAACTATATTTTAAATAAAAACTGTTTATATTTTAAAAATACATTTAAAAACAAATAATTTATGAATCTTGATTAGTTCAACTTACATATATTAACAAAAATTTAGTATTTCTTTTATGAAATAAAATCACCTCATTTTCATATCCCATATTGTCTAAATTGATGGTAAACTAAATTATGTGTAAGTCGAGTTGAATATTTTAAACGTTGAAAGTTAGACTAAGTTATAAATAATTTTAAAAAACCAAAAATAAAGTTATATAAAAAGAAAAAAAAAGTCAAAAAGGACAAAGTGTAGCAAATAAATTATAATTAAACCCAATTTACACTACAGTTATTATAGAATAGGAAGGAAGGGGAACTTATATAATTATTTTGTGATAATGTGAATTAATAATTAATTAAAGTGGTTTTTGAAAGTGATACATAAAGTTATATCACAATAATACTGAATTTAAATGTGGCTGAATAACGGAAAAAGTCAGTACCGTGTGTGGTAATTAATAAGTTATTGAAATTAATGATTAATTAATTTTGTGATTGAAATTAAGAAAAAATAGTGATATGAATGTGTGAATTATTATGGGGAAGATAAATGGGTATAGGGTTGGGTTAGGAAAAACACAATCATTCTCTTAAGCAGAGGATCGGTTCTCACTCATCACTCCCACACTATTTTATCCCTCTCACTCGCTTCAAAACTCTTTCAACTCAAAAACCAAAACCTCTCAAATCTTCTTCTTCTTCTTCATTCACCCTTCTCCAATGGCGGGTGCGATGAATAAGAAGGTCGACAAGATTCGCCAAATCGTGCGTCTCAAACACCTCATGTCGCGGTGGAAGCAAATGAGCATCAGCCGCCGCTCCGAGGACCCTTCCTCCACGCGCCGCCCTCCCTCCGGGTTCACCTTCGTGTACGTCGGCCCCGAACGCACGCGCTTCGCCATACCCGCGCGTTTCCTCAACCTCCCCGTCTTCGAGGGGCTCCTCAAACAAACCGAGGAACAGTTCGGACTCCGAGGTAACGGCGGTTTGGTCCTCCCTTGCCAAGTCCCCTTTTTCTCTAACGTCGTTAAATTTCTCCACAAGGACGAACACAAGTACGGGAAACTCTCTCTCCAAGACTTCCTCAACTTGGTCTCCGATGCTGACGTTTCCGATTCCTGTAAGGAAAACGTCGTCGTTTTCACCCCTCTGCTGCAGAAAGCAGAGGTTTGACGTCCCCGTTTCCTTTTCTTTTTCCCATTGTCAGAATCTGAATTTGTAAATGAACAACTACCCAGGAATCTTTTCTCTTCTCTTTTTTTGTTTTTTTGTAATGGGTTTTTGGTTCTTCTCATCCTTGGATCCACTCCTCAAATTTTCAAGGGAGGGTTTCAACGAGATGTCTTAGAACTTTTCCTTAGGCTCTGTTTTTTTTTTTTCCTTTCTTTTTGCTAGACTGGGTTGTCTTTCACTGTTTGTTTCAACGGATGGATGCCCAATTTTATGATCAAATTTTAGTGATCAATGAAGAATTTCATGGTTAGTGGTAACTCTGGATCTGTGTTTTTTTTAGAATATCTAGCAATTTTTTTGGCTTGGTCTTATCTTCATGAATGCAACAAATGGGTATATGTATATGCTAAACATATAGTAGTTTATTCCGTATACGTCTCAGGATCCTCAATTTGAGTGGTTATAAATGCAACCGGTTTGGTCTATTTCGCGTTAACTCTTTTACGTTCAAAAGTTGATACTTCGTATTCATGTTCTTCATTTTTACTTTGATTCATACATGTAAAAATCAAACTTTGAGTGAACAAACCAGTAACAAATATTTGTTCATTCGAATGTGTTTGTATAATTATCTGATTCGAATAAGGTTTTTTTCCGATATGTTGTGAAAAAAACAGACACGTGATCTGCTAAAGAGAATTACAAAAGTCAATTTTTACTGGCACGCGAGTGTTTTGCTCTCTGAGTAAGATTTGCTGCATCAGCATATACAAGTTGTGCTGGAGAAAGTGTAGAATTTTTTGCAATTATAGCAGTAATGGAGTTAGCAAAATAAACACGCATCTTCAGGGCAAGCGTGCAATTTAGAGCCCTATTTCAGAGGGCAAAAGTAACATCAAAATCAGAATGAGGTGTATAGAAGAAAAGTCTTATCTAATCTAAATGATATTATGGGCAGCTATGGCTGCTTTCCTGTTTTTTATTATCACTCAAACAGATATGTTGTCATTCTCTATAGTCTTAACATGCGCAAAGAGATTCTGTGGTTTTTTTTCTCGTTGAATTTTAGCAAAGGAATCTAATCTTTCTGTTATGTTTTCCTAATTTTAGAATTATATTCTGTTTTCCTCCATCTGATGAGGCTTATTTAACCTTACCCCTCGAGCTTAGATTCCCCAGATATCAACAAAACACCGATACTTTTTTTGCCCTTTTCTTTTTGTTTCTTTTTGGAGAAAATATTGGGCATGTGTCAGTGGTTGGCGTGAGAGATTCCGATTATCTTTCTAGATTTTATAAAAGCGTTTTCTTCTGTTTTAGCTTAAATTGTTCAGATGCCAACCAAGTTTTTCCACATGACTTCAGGTAAAGCTGATGCATTTGAGCAGATTCTCGTTCTTTTGTTATGTGCTTGATTTATGTTGCTAGCCTTTGCAAAATAGCATGGATTTTGTCTCGGTTCTGGTTTGCTACCATAAAATTTTCTATTTCATCACTGTGGTGTAATTGTTGAGTATACTATCCTCAACAATTTGTAACCCATACTAATGATTATTGATTATACTATCCTCTCTCGTGATTAATTATTATTAGAGACAAGTTGTAACCCATACTAATTTTTAGAAATTTGTTTTCGTGAATTTTATAAATTTAATTTAATTCTAAAAATTATATTTGTAAGATGAAGTTTGTGTTTATTTGGATAGTATAAGCTCATTATAAACTTACAAGATTAAATAAAATATTATAAACTTACAAGATTAAATAAAAGATTATAAAATCAATAAAACAAAACGGATGATATTAATACACTTATTTAAAAAGTAAATAACGGTAATAATAAATATATTTAAAATAATTAAAGATAATTTAGAGTTTTTTTAAACTTCTATATAGGATTATTTTATAGTATCAACATTTTTCATCAGAGATGCATCAACATCTATTTTTCATCATCTCATACCAACAAGATGAACATTGATTAACAAACACCAAGTACACAAAAATGCAAGCTAATACAAAAAAGAGTTATCAATAAATGCATTTTGTAACTTTAATAATAATTAACTTATTCAAAAACAACTTTAAACATGAAAACTTGTACCAATTTGCTCAATTGCCTAAATTATAAATTCTCTTAGTCACATACAACTCAAGCACAAAAACTTTATAAAACAAGTCAAAACTAGCTTCCAATACAACTCATCCCTTTAAGGAGGTTCAACACACACATAGATCTCCATAATGGTAAGATACTGTCCGTTTTGGATAAAGTCCTCGCAGATTTACTTTTGGTACCATTCCAAAAATCCTCTTACCAAGGAAGGTATCTTATTTGTATATAAACTCATGTTCATCTCTTGTTTTATCCAATGTGATACTTTGTTTGTATCTTGACACTCTCAACTTGCATGATGGTTTATCTACACAGAAAAATCACAAGAACGATCAGCTTATCAGTTGAGACTCATATTGATGACTAAAATGATGCATGCAACTGAAAGAAAACTCACATGCAACAAATAACATAAAAAGATAAAGAAAAAAAGGTTGAAACCTAACTTATTGGAACAAATAACTGATTGGAACAAATAACTGATTGGTTTGAATTGAAGAATTTGTCACAAATATCAATTCTACGATCTCGATTCTTCAATCAGAAAAGTAGAGAAAAAAACTCTTAAAAAGAAGTTTGGGAACTCTATATAAGTGTTTTAAAATAATATTCATAATCAAAGTATTTATATTAAAACCTTTTAGTATTAAAATGATCGAATCTCGCTATTTTTAAACCACTATCACTTCTTAAATATAATTTTTTAGGTCTTTACATATATGATCATTAAAAAGCTTCCCTCACGTTGAGATCACACTAAGATGTATATACACTTCGTATGTGCGACTAGATATTAATGAATAATTCAATAATTGTTTAATAATAAATGACACGGTAGACTTAAAAAACAACCAATTTTGGTAGAATAAAATTCTAATAACTCCAATACCATATTAAAAAATAGACTTTAAATTTAAATAAAAGTTTCATAATTTTCCAATTGCTAAATATACAGTAAATTTTGATCATTCTCCGATTGCTGAATATACAGTAAATTTTTACTCATTTTATCATCTTTAATCGTTTTAAAAATAAAATATTATTGGAAGTTCCACATCGACTAGAGATAAGCCCAAATTATAATATATAAGTAGGATACAAACCTCACCTTACAAGCCGGTATTTTGGAGTTGAGTTAGACTTAAAACTCACTTTCTATATGGTATCAGAGTCTATCTAGCGATATTTCTTGTAAAGAAGTTGAGTTAGGCTTAAAAATCCATTTTTTAATAAATATTGAAATATTTTATCTTTAGCAATAATAAGAATAATAACAATCTTAATATAAAAACTTTAATTTTATTAATTTGGTTAAATTGTAATTATTTTATTCGTATGTATTCTAAATCAATATTTTCAACTATGTGTTATCATTATGAATGAACTTTAATTCAAATTAACGTAATTAATTTTTTTTACTAACTATTTATTCAATAAAAGAAATAAAATATGACGGATAAAAAACTTGTCAAATTATTTTAATATACGCTCACAAATTGACTTGCCTATTTTTGAAAGAATTTGATTTGATTCATTAAATTGTTTATTTTTATTGATTAATTATTCTCTTGATGTTACATACTATCTCGTGATAGATGACAAAAAATATGCATATGCTGATTTCCTCATTCTAATGAGGGGAATATTATCCCAATGTTAGCATTGTAGTCCACAAACGTCACCTTTTCTTCTAATAACAAAGTTCTTATAATTTGTGAGTTGTGATAAATCGATGCATGACATAACTTTAATGACATGGTGGTACACTCATGACGGCTACATGCATGATTAGAAGAAAAGAAACAATGAGAAAATTCACACGTCAGCTTTATGCAAGAAGAATAGAAAAAAAAGAAAAAAAAGAAAACAAACAATTAAACATAAAATATTATCAATAAAAGTTTGTAATTATTTATATTTCATTTATATTGGATTATATTAAGGTGTCTAATGATTAAAAATTATTTATTAATTTATAATATATACGGTTTAAATCGATTGAATGAAATACATAAAAAGTATTCTAATGTCAAAATTAATTCAACTTTTAATAAATAATGATTATTGGAGGAGTGTAATCTATGTTCTTATCTCAAATATTTATTTATAAGTTTTGTGGTAAATTTTTGAATAATTTTAATTTAATTATAATTTAATTGTGAAAGTTAATCAATTTTAAAGTTAATATATTCTGATATTGTTCATCAGATCAGTTTAATTCAAGATCAATATGTTTGGTAATTATCAATGATCGATGACATGTTATTTGAGTTAATGTTTGACTAATTCAGACTAATGCATAATTAATCGACTTGTTTAATAATTGATAAGATTTGTTTACTGAGATAGTATTTAACTATGTAAATGGATACATGATCGACCATCTTGTTGTTTGATGATGACTTACTTCAAACTATGAAATGGTAATCCAAACTGGTATATTGTTAACACACATATTTAATGTTTGAACTTGTTTGTTTGCTCTTTCAAATTGCATATTAACTATCCAAATTTATTCATAGGACCGACCTGTATAATAACTTATCAAACTCGTTGATTTACCACTTGAAATGTAATTGACCGTTCCAACTATTGTTGATGAGATCGTCTTACGATACAACTTACAACAAAAAAATATATTAAATGGTTGGTAGGTTCCTTCACTCATACGAGTTTCGATTTATGAGGGTTTGACCAGCAAGTTGATATTCTTATCCTGTGATGTTACTGAAAAGCTGACAGACACACTTTCGTCCCTACTTTTACTAATTAGTCATTTTAAATATATAATTTAATAAAATCATAAAAAACATATTATCTATCATACTCTTATTTTACTTAAATAAATTTATTTAACATTATTAAGAAACCACTTTGTTACCTGTGCCAATCAATGTTAATAATAATAAATTTGACCTAATCGGTTTTGTCTTAAAATTTTATTCAATTTAGTTTCTCCAAAGTCTTTAACTTGAAAAATGCAACATGTTTCAATACACTATTGTAACTCTCATTTTTTTTATGAATATAAGAATATAACTCTCACTTGAGTTATAAATTGTAATATTTTTTATAAATAAATAAATTTTTAGTGTTTAACGTCTAGTCTATTTATATATGAATTTTCCGAACGCTCCTATAGATTGTTTAATGTAACCATGCCAAAAAAAAATTATTTATAAAGATTTCAATTTTCAGCAACAATTTTCTTTTTTTGAATGCAAGAAAGAAAGAAAAAACAAATCCCAAAATTATTCAACTAATAAATATAATGTAATATATGAAATATACCGTCCATGTTACAATGAAAATCAACTTATTGATAAAGGTAAATGATCACTCGAGATAGCCGCTTTAGGTAATTTAAAACTAATTAATAGTGAAACAATTTGTTAATAAATATATTAGTCGTCATCAATGATTTGATTGGAGTATCAAATATGAATATATGACATTAATGATTTGACTGTTGTATCAAATATCAATAAACAACATTAATGGTTTGATTGTGGTATCAAACATGAATATACGACATTAATGGTTTGATTGTGGTACCAAACAAACTTATGGTGCCTCAAGGAATTTGGACTATTACGTGAAACAGAGTCAGCAACTGATCGGAGTAGGTCAAAGTCATAAAGGATTGTCGATCCTCGGTCTCTTTCAACCGAAACAATTTTAATCTTCCTTCTTTGTATCTTTTTGTTGTGTTATCTTCTATCCTTTGCTTTTTATAAGTGAGACAAAAAACAAGAAATTAAAAACTAAATAAAACACTGACTTTATGTGACATCCCAAAAATATAGCACACAACTATATACAGGTTTCAACATTTAATAATATGATAGAACAGTTACTACAATAAGAAAGTCAAACTTACAGTTATTACAAAAATAACCATAAAATTTTTCGTTTAACTTTACAAGAGCTTCCTATACTACTACCGAACGTTCAACATATAACCGAACGGTTATATTTACAGAACAAAAATGGTGAACGTTCGGTTCACCAAAACTATATATACTATACGACCGAATGGTCATCAACTATTCAGCAGGAGTCTCACCACCCAGCTCCTGCTCCAGCGTAAGCTCTTCCCCTTCTACTCACATCCAACAAGGATGATCGTTGCAATAGAAAATCGAACGGTAACATGGTTAAAACAGAAAACAAGGGTAAGCTACTATAATTCAATTAAGCATGTATTCACACATGTAATAAACTACAAGCCCTTACAGAACGAACGCTATAACATACAGGAGCATATATAGATATCACACATAACTAAAATATAATAATACTATACAACTGACACTTGACTTGACCATCCAGATTGTATAAATATGTAGCTTGAGGCCGTTCGTGCACTCGGGTGGTGTAGTAATTAGAAAACCATCAGCTGCCACTTGAGGTTAGTCCGTTATAACTCACCCAATTACCTATGGGCTAGGACCTCCTACCATTCTCACACAATGACTTACCCATCTCTACTTGAGAACTAGTAATCATCAGAATATCAGGATGAGCTCAATGAATTTCACTATCCGTATTCATACTTTACCACTATAATAACCTTTCACTGAGACATTCCTCTCCGGAATTCTTTTCCACATTACATAAAAACATAAAGATATACTTGAATACCCATAATGTTTCTCATTCATAATGAATCTTTACTATAATAAACAACCAACACCAATCCATAACATCAGCATAACAAGATCAAACAACATTTCATATAAAAAGACCGAACGCTCACATAATACTACCCTTAATTACAACTGGACAGGAAAGATCAATACAACAGACAAAATAACCGATCGTTCAAGTAATCGTGAGGACTTTGACATGAACCAAACCCATTTTTAAGAATACACACTCTAATTAAATCAAATTCTTAACTTAAGGTTGAACCATATTTAACTCTTCTCGCCACTAGAACGAACAGTATTCCACTATCCGACAAAACCGAACGCTTAAAGCTTATACTAAGCACTTATAACTACTGACACTTGGTGTAAGACCAAACGTTACTTCCTTATTTGACAAAGCCGAACGCCTAGAGCTTATACCGAACAGTATGATTACTTCTACAAACTATTCAATAAACCTAATACTTTTAAGGAAACCGAACGTTAAGATATTTTAGCTTAAATATAAATAAACTTATACACTATCATAAAGGAACATATTACTAGTACGAAGTTTACTAATAATAATATATGAACTATCACAAACCCAATTTACCTAATCCAATAATACTGATTAAAACTGTATATAACCATCAACACTTGATATATTAAGCACTTCCTATAAAACGAACGACTACAAACTGGTAAGGCCAAAATGCTAACTCTATTGATAGTTTATTGACTAACCATAACCAAATGGTTGAAACCGAACACCCAACTATTCTACGTAATTTTGCAGAATCCTTATCGACTTATGCAAAACCACCAACAACCTAGAAAACACACATTTCATACGCTCATATACAATTCATCAATCAATTCATTCCATACATACACCAAATCATCACATGCATAATTAAATTTAATAGCTTCCCTTACCTCTTAACAGATCGCTCGCTCACAAGATGGAATTTGCACCACGATCAGACACTCAACCTCCTAGATTCACTGTTTTTTAGGAAAACAAACCACCTAGAGACCAGAACCGTGATCAAAACCTTAGAATAAGAAGAAGATAAACACATGCAACAGAAACTTGGTTTGCATGTGCCCCAAACTAAACTTTATTAAAATCGGAAAGACCTATCGGTTCAAACCACTAAACGTTCGGTTGAAAGTAGAATCCTTGCCACCAGCAACCTTACATGCACTCTGATGGATGATCAGATGGAAGAAAACATGAGATTTAATGGAGGAAAAGTTGATAATTTTAGAGAGAAGTTAGAGAGAAGGAGGAGAAACGTGTTCAGAAGATTTGGAGGAGAAGATTGCATGCAGAGAGTGGAACGAGCTTTTGAAATTTTAGCTTATATACTTCCTCAGAAAAATCGATCGTCCACTTTCTGTCGCCACCTGTCTTCCACTTCCTGAGGCTCGTTCCCCTCTTGCAAACACCCGTTTTCCATTACGATGGGGAATTTAATTGTTCTGACACTTTACATCTCCATATTGATTATTGAATGTTGTGTTTTTATTTAATTTACTAATTTTAGGTTTCACTAAAATAAACTCATTTTATAGGTTTGCTTATTGCCCATACTTCTATTGTCAATTCTATGTGATTTATTGAAACCTATCTTTTATAATCTTTGAATTTAACAATTTCAAAACTACGTGAATATATATTCTTTTAGGAGAATGTTGAATAACAAAGCGAATTCAATGACTTCAAAGACTGGTTAAATATACTCAAACTCAAATACCATCATGCTATTGAAATGTTGAACTTTAGTATAAGTTATGCACATTTAGTATTCTAATATAGCATTGCATATTTATTGATCATACTTATATTATTTAAATAAAATTAAATATATTTATTATGACGAACACAAAATTTTTATTTAAGTTACCCGTGTTCCCACGGGTCAAAAACCTAGTTACATAACAACAATAATAAAATATAACATATTTGTGACTGGTATAACATACTGATTTAAGTATGTTAATTGAGAACTCTCAATATTTATTATCTAATCATAAATTTTATGCACAAAACTAACAAGTTCTAAATTACAATTTTTTCTTACAAAACCTTGCTAACTTATTTGGTGCTAGTCTTCTAGGAAAAACACGATAAACCTATTTTCATATATTTTCCATTCTCTCATATATATTAAGGATTACGGGTGTTTCTTTTCACTTCACTAAAATTTATTTCTAGATAAAAGGTAAAATCACATTACATTAAATCAACTTTAATAAGTTCAGGTTCTGAATTTTACTAACAAGAAAACATTTAAATCAGATATATTTACTTATTACATAGTTTTAAAAGGTTAATAACAATCATGGTTCCTATATTTATAGTATTTATTCAATGTTTTCTTTTAATTATTTTTAACTTGATATGATGTGTGTATATCCTTTAAAAAAGTTGGTTTTTTAGTTCAAAAATGGAGGGTGATGGTGATGCAAAAGTTCAACTCCACTTTCGAAAATGATTCCATGTAGAATGTGTGGAAATCACAAGTTGGCAGCGTGAGAAAGAACCATATTGAGTTTTTTTAAAAGATACGAGGACAACGTCGAGTTAAAAATAAATTAAAAAAATATATATTGAAAGTGTTACATTGAAAAAAGAAATTTCAGGTGTAATATTAAAATCTGGTTTGTCTTCCTGCTTAACTAAAACAAAAACAAATATCTTCCATTATGGTAGGATCCAACACTAATTAGAATAATAGAAATGTGTTAAAATAAATGGTAGGACAAATACTATTATACATTGAAATCTATTATAAAGTCATTCCAAATATGCATATAAAAAACTATTATACACGTTTCGAAAAAATTATTCAAAAAAATTATTTCTAAAGACATTTCATACGTTTTCAAAATTCTATTATAAAAATCCTGTCTCATATTTTATTCCCGACACCCTAAAAAGATTATTCTGAATTTTTTTCAAAACACGTCATCCCTAAGTTGCTTTTATAAAAAGTAATATGGTATTTTGAAAATTTGGAGGTTGCAAAAGAAGAAATTGTAGAGATAGATGAAGTAAACCAATGGAACAGTTAGGAAAAAAAGAGAGCCACCACAGCGCAATGTATTTTCTTCCTGTACTTCTATGTTTTCTTCTTACACCTCCATTGATGTGACAAAATAACCATTTTATCCTTACTGAAAAAATTTAAAACACATTCTAAATACATGATCTGAATTTTCTTTTAATTTTACAATCTAAAATACATATTGAAAAATTATATATTTCAAATCATATAATCTAAATTATATTTTCGAATTTAAAATGTACATTTCAAATTACAATATCCATATATATTGAATAAATAATATATTTAAATATATCACGGATGAGTTTGTTATTCTTATTCCCCATTCCTTTATGTATTAATGATGTTAATTTTTTGAATTGAGGAAATAAAGTAAAATGACGTATGCTGCAATAGTGTGATTAGTGATGAATTTACAAGAAATAGGGTTGTTTTTGAATTGTCGGTGATGTCTTCAATTGTGGAGGAGATACCATGAGGGAAAATGATACTTGAACAACCATTTTTGACAACATTTAGACACGCGCACACGTGTCAAAATCTGAGTGGTCCATTTTCATTTAATTTTTCCAACTGGACCACTCAGATTTTGACACGTGTGCGCGTGTCTAAATGTTGTCAAAAATAGTTGTTCAATTGTCATTTTCCTACCATGAGATATCCAAACAGTAAAGTCATCTTTCTCCCCTTTGTCTTCTATTCCACTTTCTCTCTTATTTATAATGTCACGTGTCGACACTAGTTTAATTGAAAAAGATTTAATTGAAAAAGATACGTTCAATTCTTTCAACACAAATATGAGATAAAATTGACAATATATTAAATAATTTAGACAAATATTGGAACCAAAATTAATATTATTAGATGAATATGGGGATTTTGGTGGTTGAAAAAAGTTGTGACGTTTGCAAAAAATAATTTACCAGTACAACTTCAATTTATATATTCATTTAATTGAGTTCAATTTTTATTAAGTTTTTAGAGTCAAATATCTATTAAGTCTTCTTATACATTAATGTACAATGATTTAAATATTTTAAAATATATTAAAAATTATGTTAATATATCAATCATTATATTTTAAAAGCAAAATAAAGAAAAAACATTAATAGTAAATATAAAAAATTGATATACTTATGCATCTTCCATCAAATACAGAAAATCTAGATTTCATTATATCACATACATTCCATCAAATATCATTCCTAATTACAAATAACCATGTGTAGAGTTGATATATTTATTGATCTAAAATTATTTCATAATTAATAATAATAATTATAAATATCAATAAAAACTAAATATAACGTATATGATATTAAAATATTGTGAAATATCAATACATTTACTATTTGATTTTGCGAAAGAATAGGACATTTTCCATATTACACGTTTTTATTTCCGTTTAATTTAAGATGATATGCATTGATTTATATTTTAAAAATTTGTGTTTTTATCTGCAAGATAGATATTTTAGTAATTTCAAATCATTATATTTTCCCAACAACAACTGATATGAGAAAGATGTAAAGTAACAAATTTTTGTTAGGTGAATACAATTTAAAAATATTGTTATGCTGTCAGACTTGACAAGACGGCTTAACAGTCAGCAGTTTAAAATTTACACGGCTAACACTCTTGTAAAAATGAAAAATACCTAAATAATCACTAACTTAATATATTTTATTTACTAATTAAAAATGGTTTTGACACAAAATACTTGACTAGTATATCTTACAATTCTAAATATTGTTTTACGAAGAAC
This sequence comes from Vigna umbellata, assembly GCF_029865625.1. Classification (NCBI taxonomy): domain Eukaryota; kingdom Viridiplantae; phylum Streptophyta; class Magnoliopsida; order Fabales; family Fabaceae; genus Vigna; species Vigna umbellata. The sequence continues at coordinate 41,847,091 of NC_142165.1, read as the reverse complement.
GAAAAAATTCATTATACTTCATGAGAATTAGTAGTCGAAGTAACAGTAACAGTAAGAATCCATTAAAAACTCCAAGTATTAGAAGTCAAGGTGTCAATGAAAGAGTTTAGATTTTCAGATAGTAGAAGACAGGTGTGCATCGTTGAGTGGTCAATCAGTTTTAGTGACGGTAGTATTTAAGGCTAAATTTCAAACTTCGTGTCATTTTTCTGCATTCACCATTCTTCTCCAAACTGCTGAACCTCATTTTCTCCTCTTTCTCTCTACAATCTCCACCTTCTCTCTAAGAATTATCATTTTTTTCTTATTTCGATCACCAATCAGGCACCGGTTGAACTCTCCCGACATCAAGGACTTTCATTTAAACCGATCAAGTTGTGGTTTAAATGGGTGAGTACTTCTCTTCTTAGACTGTTCATTTTTCTGTCACATGCAAACCCATATTCTAGTTGCATGAGTTTATCATCTCATTCTGAGTATTTCTGGTCTTTTGTTGATTAGTTTCATAAAGCGTGACTGTAAAATTCTAAGATTTCTGGTAGTGGTGAGCCAAATACTGCATCGTTGAGCGTTCGACTACATTTAGAGGTAAGGGAAGCTTGTAATTTAATTATAATTCTTGTCTGATGATGATTTATTGGATGATATGATGTTATGATTGATGAGTTGGTTGATGTTGTAATACTGCATGTTTGTTTGAGTGTATTGTTGATTTATGAAAAAGTATAACTGGATAGAAACATAGTTGATCGTGATTGTGCATTAATTTCCAGAATTCTGCATTAATAACGTAATATATTAAAAAATCAATTTTAATATAATATTTATACAAATAATAAAGTTGATTTCAATTTAGAGATAATATTATTCTATTTTTAAAAATGTAAGACTAAACTAAATAAAAAACATATATAAAAATTAAATTATAACATTTAATAATTACGTGAGACTGTATCATATATTACATCACACGAACTGATACGTGGAACATAAAAAGTTTTGAAAAAAAAAATGAAAATGAAAATAAAATTAAAGAAAAAAATATAAAAAAAAACTAAAAATAGATCCGTGATATTGATTTTAATTTACTTTAACTCTGTTTACAGTTTTATTTAGAAGGGGATCTTATTGCCTTAATTATAAAAAAACGTGACTCAACTGAAATAAAAAATTAAAATTAAGACTCAATTGAAAAAGTTTAAGTGCGGATGAATTTGAAAATTTTCAACTAAATTAATAATTAAACCTAAATTATATAAGGGTTTTCACATATTATAATATATTATAACAAACTTTTTTTCAAAATGGTTAGGCCAGAAAATGGGTTGTGAAAATATGATTATTATGAAGGAAAATAGATACTATTATTTTGAGTATTTTAATCATTATAAAAGTTAATTTTTTTAGGGTTAAACATGTTTTTAGTCCCTAAATTATTGTCTGTTTCTGGTTTTTGTCCCTCTTTCAAAGTAAGGTACAATTTGGGCCTCATTCTTTTCGAAACGTTCGTTTTAGTCCTCGGAATTTTGGTTTTAGTCCTTGTTGCTAAATGAGGACCAAATTTTTAAACAGTGTTTAATTTTCAAGGACTAAAACGAACGTTTTCGAAAAGAATGAGGACCAAATTGTACCTTACCTTGAAATAGGGACGAAATCCGGTCAATATTTTTTTTATTTATAAAGAAAAGAGAAATTGAAGAGTATGCTAATAAATATAAAAATGTATATAAAGATTTGTTGAGTGTGAAAATAACGTAATTATTATGATGTGAAAATAACGTAATTATTATGAAAATGACCTCTCGGACCCAGGCCATTAAATTCAACCAATACACGCACCACCTCACGGGAGTATATATATTATATAATCGTACATTCATACAGTGCACCACCTCACAGTGCTCATCCAAAGTGCAGTAGTTTGTGTTCGTTTTCTAAATCTCGGTGAATTTCTGAATCTACCCTGCAGTTGCAGAGATGGATGCGCAGGGTTGGCCTTCTTGTACCGAGGTACATTTTCGTTTTTATCTATATCCTGATATGCTCGTCAAATTCGTCGTCATTTTTGCATAGCTTAATTTAATTGCTTCGGCGTTTCCTGACGTTGCCGTTTCGATATTATTCGTGGTGCTGTGTTCTACTCTCTAGAGCTCTGTTTTTGGCTGAACTATTGGAAGTTAACAATTGGTTTATTTAGCTGGAAGTTGATATTTGCGTTTTCAAATCAATCAATGAAAGGATACTTGTTTTTTTGCTTAAACAATCGAGAAATGATCGGTATCTGCAAGTCATTTTTATAATTGCGTTGCTTTAGAAGGCAAAGTGTTTGAATCGGTTATGGATTGTATTCTAATAGTAAAATTGATTGATCGAGGGAGTTTCTGGTGAATCCTCTCCATGGTGGCTCAATCTAGAGGATGGTGTTCAGGATGACTATATTGTGCTAGCAACTTATTTAATTCATAACGAGACCTTCCCGATATTTGTCGTTGTTGAGATTTTTGAGTCATTTGGAAATCGACGAATGGAATGTTACAATGGAAATGGAAAATAACTGAAACATATCAAGAGGACCTTTCGATCAACTATTCCTATTTCCAATAACATTGCATATTTGCGACTGATCTACATGTAATCTGCAGCTAAATGAAATCAGAGAGAGAGTTTCCAAAATGGCGAATGTGAATACAGAGGAGGTTCGAGTTGTGGTATCTCCCTATCGAATATGTCCTTTGGGGGCACACATTGATCATCAGGTATTTAATAATCCTTCTATTATGTTACTGCAAAACACTTGAGTGAGCTATGTTATGTGATTGATCTTGAGCAGCGAGTACTAGAACAGTGGTGCTGGGCAGTTAAATCTCACCTATTCAGTTGCCAGACAATATTTTCTCAAATTGCATTTAAATTTGAGTGAGTTCTCTTTCAATATTTTTGCAGGGTGGGACCGTTTTAGCTATGACAATCAATAGGGGAATACTTCTGGGTTTTGCTCCTTCTGCTAATTACCAGGTACAAATTGATCTTGTTCTCAATCAATAATCTTAAAAATATATGGGAAAGCAACTGGATTTTTTTTGTCCAATTACCATCAGCTTAGCATGTGTATGGTTGTAAACCATAATTAACCTGTTTGACTGTTTTACTTGATATGTGCCCTATGCTCACAGACTTGTTATTCATGGTGCTTTCCTTTGTTTGATGAATGACCCCTGGGACTTTTATTTTAGGTTGTAATTCATTCTGGACAGTTTCAGGGAGAAATTAAGTTCAGGTCTGTGGTCAGTGTATAAAGCTTGCTGTTTATTAAATTTTTCATGAGTTATTTTCCATCTCTGAAAAAGTTATCTACGGTGAATGTATGCTAGATGCATTAAATTCAATATGTTCTATCTCTCACTAAATCATTAAGATTACAAGACATAACAATGGTTGGTGAAGATGAAATATAATTGCTTACTCTTAGTAATTGACAAATGATGTACAGCTTCAGTATCATCAGGTATATGGCTGACTGATGGGTCTTGTATGCCGTAATTGTTATATGATTTCAACTGCCATTCTTTATTTCTTCTTTTAGTTAGAAAGGAGGTGCGGGCAACTGGGCAGGGGAGGGGATAGCCATCCTGGTGGACATCAAACCTCCTATATCATCATCACACCCAAATCTTCAAGATTTATGGCCAGTGTTGATTGAGCTATTGCATACATTTCTACTGTCATTCTCTCTCGGGCTATTCTTGTTTGTTATTGCATGGTTTTGTTATCTAGAACATTATATAATCTGCCCAATTTTTGAGATATGAAGTGATCGATATTTGATAGAGTTGATGAGACTCAGCAGCCAAAAGATAAGCGTTTGGCCAAAGATACTTCTGAGCTACATGAACAATGTGACTGGGGGCGTTATGCTAGAGGAGCAGTGTATGCACTACAGAGTAGAGGAAACAATCTATCTAAGGTCAGATATAGGTTCTCTTTTCTGTTCATCACTTGGCTATGCTATCTTTTGGCTATATCAGATGGATAGCAGTTTCATATGATTTTGTATTTTAACCTGTCAATTTGATAATAAGAATGATGGTTCGAGACAACTTTTAAATTGAATACTTAAAGCTCTGCCGTATGGGTTACTTAGGGCTTACAAGTGGTTAACTAAAAGGCATAATTTCCCCTAAGCTCAATGTTCTGTACATTTTGGGCAAAGGGATCCATCCATTTTGATTCTGTATCAATATTTATTGTAAAATTCCCTACAGGTTCTTTTTTTTTTGGTGAAACACTAAATTAATTAGCAAATCAGATTGAAGCTATTTTTTTCCTGTGCTTATAATTTTAAGAACTCCTTGTTTTTGTACTTACAATCAATCCAATGAAAAGCGGGATTAATGTCTCCAAGAGATAAAAAGAAAATTAGCATTAAAATTTGAGTACTTTGGTGTCTTCTTAAGTGTAAACATTGTGCAAATGTTCAGCTTAACTATTGATTTGGTTAATTACCTAAAAATCAGCCAACCATCCATTCGCAGAGTCAAGGCTCCCGTGTTTGAGCTTGCAACAGTGGAGGTTAAACCCATTAAAGAAGTAAGTGGTGTGAGAGGCATTCACTGATTTCTACTGAAGTCTAGTCAAGCATTCAGTAAATGGTATGACCACGTTGCTTATAGTGGTTGCAAAGTTTCTTTGCAAGTAATATGGCCAGACTGCTTGTAGGGGAAAAATTAAACCTGTCTCATTTTGTGACTTTCATCTGTTATGGGCAGAATAGCAACAGATAATGTTTGGGACAAAAATTGCAGTCCGAATTAGTAAACTCTCCTTCTCTGAAGCAGTTCTCCAAGACAAATCCAAAGGAGTAGAGTCTGATAAAGTAAATCATGCACTACAAATTCGAGTCAAAGTTTAATAAGAAATTTGTCTTGTTTACTGACTTCATAGACTCGTTGAACATCAAGAAGCCAGTCTTGGGACACATCCGCATGAAAAATAATGGAATGTTCAAGCAACAAATTAAGGAACCCAGAACCCTAAATAAAAAGACTTCCTCTATGGTGAGTAGTTATTCCTCTGTTTAGATAAACTTCTAAACCTAATAAAGTAGAGATTAACAGGAGAAAACAATTTAAACTGCAATCACAACACAAATTGAAATCAACTTATGCTCTTTAACTTCTGGAGAAGTTAGATGAGCAAACTTGTATAAATGTGAAAGTGCGTAAGTTGATTTTAACTTAATTCATTTTCCTTATTATTGTCCTGGTTGTAGGCATGCTTTATGGCAATTCCACATATCTTTATTAGTAGAAAAGGGACATAAGGTGTTATTTGTTAATCATTTGAACTTCAATGGAAGTGTGAATCGAAGTTACAATTTAGGCATCCTTGGTCTGCCATCTCTCCAGTGTAGTTTTGTCTGCAACAGTAATTGATGTCCCATCTAGATAGCCCAACGAGCCTTCCTCTTCACAAACATCTTGAAATCAAACTCCAAAACTTCTTAATTTTGTGAGTAAAGTGGGCTCTAGGTTCTGTGTTGCCATAATGATACTACAACAATAAACAAGAAGTAGGGGCCGAAACCATAATACCACAAATAACAAGAACTAAGAATCATCCCAGTTGAGCATGAGACGAGTTGGATCATGAACCACAAACTACAACTAGGAATTGCAAACTGATTATTTTTGTAATTGATACAGCATACAATAGAAACAAGAAAACTAATGGGTTCCTTGACTAACAATGAGATTCTATAATGACTAAATAGGTACACCTAAGTACAATATCATAAATATATACAACTAAATAGGTACTGAGGATAAAATATTGAATAATCCAGCTCATAGTAAATTATCGAAAAACAATCCTAAATTTGTCAAACCAAGCCTTATTGTTTGTGATGAAGCTTAATTTAAAAAATGAAATATGAATGAAGATAGGGAATAAATAAAAAAAGAAAATGATTGAAGCAAAAGTTAATTGAAATATAAAATAATGTAGGTTGTTGATTTCATTAACCTTTCCCACAACAACTTTAATGTCCACGTGAGTCCTAATGATCATGACTTGCTCCTTGGAAGACATGTGCATATTGATAAAGTGACTCCAATTTCCGCTTGAGTAAAAGTTCTTCTTCAATTTATATATTGAATTAAAACTAAAAGAAAAAGAGTAAATTTTTAATAAAAAGAATCCCTATAAAATAAATCAAAAGCTACTAAAAGGTAACCTGAAAGAATGATAAGTGCCTTAAAAATTGCCACATTAATGATCGAAATATAAATATATCTGACACTCATAACATAAGGAACTGTTCTTTCTGGTGGCGTTGATTGACAGTCTGAGCAGTTTGTCCTTGTTGGTTGTGTATTTTTACAAACTTTCTTCTTCTACCATTGTTGGTTGCAGACTCTGCACCTAGCGTCTTGTTTGAACCAACAAAAGTTTTCAGTATGGTTTTTCCTTTTGCAGCAGGAGAAAGGTGGAAACTTCTTACAACTTTTACCCTTGCTGCTGTGTTCCTCAAGCTTCTTCTCTTTCTTATCACCAACATGTTTTTTCCATTGTTGGGCTATCCCTTTGGTCTGTGCTACTAGGGCACCTTCTATACTCCTTCATCTTGAGAGATCGTCCACGTCTAGTGGCTTGTAGATCATTCACCAACTCTATCACTGTTATTTTTGAGAAATCTTTGTTCTCTTTAGAGAGGAGATTTCTTATTCAAACCTCTCAGGAAGACGGATTACGATTAATCCACCACGCGTTGATAATTCAGTTCTTCTCCAAGTAACCTTATTGTGTGACCACTTTTAAAAGCCGATCAGTAAACTCTTTGATGGGTTCAGTGTCCTTCATTCTGACAACTTCAAACTCTCTGTTCATATTTAATGCCTGCACCATTTCTGTTCTATCACGTCCTTGAAACTCCTCCTTCAACTCATCCTAAGCTTCCTTGGCGGCTTCCAAAGTAACGATTTTAATCATGTAAAGCTGCTTATATGATGACAAGTGTTTTTCCTTTCTTTGCTATTTCATCATTGTGACTTTTGAGAGTCGTGCTGCTATCGGATTTTCAGGTAATGGAGTTTGAATACTACCATTTTCCACTATATCCTACAAACTTTGAGCTCTCAAGTAAGTTCTCGTCTTTTCAACCCGCAGATGAAAGTTCTCATAAGAGAAAATGAGAGGTGAAGGTAAGGAAACGCTGGAGGCCATTTTCGTTTGGAGGCTTTTTATGAGTTTTTTTATTGACTTTTCAGCTTCTCTCATTTTCTCTCATAAACCCTCTAAGAACATTCAAGTTCTTGGTACATTGTTAAAGTATTAACAATGGAGAAGATTATTAGAGTAAATGCGGACTAAATTTTTGGAAATACAGGTTAGACAAAAATGGAGAAGAAAATGTTTAGTATATTACCAGAAAATAATGTTTCACAATTACAAAAAAGTCCAACTTATACAAAATAAACTGCAAGAGTTGCTTTTGTAGGTAAAAGAAAAAATTGAAAACAAAGAGTTTATATATTCTCATCCGTTTTCAGAAGCAACGTATTTTAATTAAACGAACAGTAAATGATAAAGTAGATGCACCGTCTGATAAAGAATAACCCATCAGATGGTAAGCCCATTAGATTGTAGCTTCATTAGACTGGAGAAGTATTTTCAAATTCTAACAACGAAATTATTGGGAAAAAAAAATTACTGCTCTTTTGTATTTCTGATGTATTATTTATTTTTCATTTCAACAAAATCCTCCACATTTAGTTGCTTGAAATTAGCCCTCTGGGTTGTCAATAAAACCTTTATTTTCTTATGTTCTTCAATTAAGGCTATTGATGATGAGTGGTGACATTCAATTTGCTAGAAATAAAATACAACTTAGCTCTGCCAGCTGAATCCTGTTTAGGACCGGTTCTCAGGTAAATGTTAGATGGGTGCAAGTGCAATGCACCTGTAAATATGTTCTCTTCAGCGTCAGGGCTAGAAAATGAGAAACTTATCGTGTAGCATTTATGCTTTTCTTTCAATGAAGATCGCTACTTGCAATTTATTTCCTTATTTCCAAATGTATTCCCACCCATCTTTATTACAATATTTACAGGGTATCACAGGATACATATGTGGTTCTGAAGGTTTCGACAGTTCAGGCTTAAGCTCTTCAGCTGCAGTAAGTTAGTTATCTGTCCCTGTCTATTTTCTCTTCACTTGGTCCTTAAAATTACTAGGATTATGAACGACCTTGTGACGAAGAATGGAATGAAGTTCATCAGAAGAACTAACCAGTTTAGCTTCTTGAGCAAAATTCACTTTTGAGCATGGGTTGGGGACACTTGAATAGAAGAGCTAGGAGAGGAGAGGTTGCCAATGTTATTTGCTCTCCTTTGTGTATCCATCCATGTGCATTTTAATTCCCAGTAGTAAAAAGAATAAATGATCATTGTAGAAATTATCAGTATTTATTTATCTGACTGTAACATTATTGAAACTTTTTTAATCCTGGAATTACTAATAATACTTTAATTGCAAGCAAATTTCAATATATTATTTCACTCTCCAAATAATATTAATATCTGTTATTCTGATTCTGTGCTCATTTTTTGTTGTTTCTTAATAAGCTGTTCATTTTGTGAAAAGCACCATGATAGATCCCTGTTGGTAACTGCTCATGTATTCTAATATTTGTTGGGGGTATTTCAACTTTTGTTGCTTGGCAGGTTGGAGTGGCTTACCTCATGGCTTTGGAATATGCAAATAATTTAGTAATATCTCCCACAGAAAATATAGAATATGATAGGTAAGTCTATCCATGTTACGTACCTGAGTACGTAAACTAGCCAAATACAACCTTGCACACTCTCTCACACGTAATAGAACAATAAACACACGTAATAGAACAATGAACGAATAACAATGGATGAATGAATCTCTTTTATTGATGGTAATATCTGAATAAACAAGGGTAAACAATAATTGGGAGCATAACCTCCTTCAATTACTTTGAGAGCATAACCTCCCTCACAAGACAATAATGTCTGTCACAAAACTCAATAATCATAAGCATACCTTTAACCCTAGACTCTAACTTTATTTATATTAATTATTTCCAGCCCATCTCTTATTAAATATTCCTCTATCTGCATTTAATATAAATATCCTTATATTTAATATAAATATCCTTATATTTAATATAAATATCCCTATATTTAATATAAATATCTCTATATTTAATATAAATATCTCTCCGTATATTATCCTAGCATATATCCTTAATTATAAATATCTTATATTGAATATTTCCCTAAATATATATTTATTTACTCTAATTAACTTATACTATATTTATTTACTCTAATTAACTTATACTAAATATTCTCTCTGCTCATATACTTTCCAACCCTTATTATTGCCCCTACCTTAGATCATAACATTACTCCTCGCTGCAAAACAACCTTGTCCCCAAGGTTGGATTGGGGAGCTTGATCTCATGGCTCCTCATCAATTCAAGTCTGGAGGTTTGGGTGGTGGAAATTCTTCGTCGTCCTCTGCATATATCAGGACTCTCAAACTCCTGTCCGGACAACGGTGCGCAGGACCGAACCGCTCGCCGCATCTAAAGCACCTTCCTTCTTTCCTACGTTTTTCATATTCCTCATAAGGTAGATCCCTCACGTTTCTTTCCTTTCGTCCGGTCCCCACATTCTCCGTGATGTCCGCTCGGCTCTCCACGACAGTTACCGTTCGGCCTTGGTTCGGGCGACTGAGCTCCAGTCGCGTATCCAGCCCGTTCGGTTTTTCTCCAGATTGATTCTCGATCACACTTCCGCTCCCAGCCTTCACGCCCCCTTGGAACTCTTCCACATCCTTTGCCAGTCTCATAACGTCCATCAACTCCCGCGGATCAAGTAATCTGAGTTGATTACGGATCCCCTCCTGCAATCCTGCCATAAAGTACCCCATCAGCTGTGCGTCGGGCATTGTTTCCGTTTGGCCGACCAAGACTTCAAATTCTTGGATGTATTCTTCCACGGTTCCTGATTGTTTACAGGCCGCCAGTCTCTCGAAGACGGTTCCCCGGTTTCTTCCTCCAAAACGGATCACCATTGACTCCTTTAATCCTGCCCACGAACGGTTCCTGGCCTTCTCCCTCCAGAATCTGAACCAGTGTTCTGCGATTCCCTCCATGCTGATATAGGCTAGGTGCAACTTTTCTTCCTCCGACACTCCTTGTAGCTCAAAGAATTTGTCCGCTCTATTGATCCAATTCAAAGGATCGCTTCCTTCGAAGATGGGTAAGTCTACCCTTCTCCTCCAATATGGTTGCTCCTCTCGGTGTCCACCATCTAGCCTGCTGCCCTCTCTCTCGTCCTCCTCATTCCTTCTCCCATTGACAGACCCCTGACTTCCATCCGGATTTCCCTCATGTCGTCGACCTCGCTCTCCCATCACCTTCACCAGTTCCTGGACTGCTGCCTCCAGTCCTCCCATGGAGATTTCTATGACCTCCAATCTTCCTTCAATGACATTCACTCTTCCCTCCATGATGATCCGGCAGGTCGGACCAATTGTTACGTACCTGAGTACGTAAACTAGCCAAATACAACCTTGCACACTCTCTCACACGTAATAGAACAATAAACACACGTAATAGAACAATGAACGAATAACAATGGATGAATGAATCTCTTTTATTGATGGTAATATCTGAATAAACAAGGGTAAACAATAATTGGGAGCATAACCTCCTTCAATTACTTTGAGAGCATAACCTCCCTCACAAGACAATAATGTCTGTCACAAAACTCAATAATCATAAGCATACCTTTAACCCTAGACTCTAACTTTATTTATATTAATTATTTCCAGCCCATCTCTTATTAAATATTCCTCTATCTGCATTTAATATAAATATCCTTATATTTAATATAAATATCCCTATATTTAATATAAATATCTCTATATTTAATATAAATATCTCTCCGTATATTATCCTAGCATATATCCTTAATTATAAATATCTTATATTGAATATTTCCCTAAATATATATTTATTTACTCTAATTAACTTATACTATATTTATTTACTCTAATTAACTTATACTAAATATTCTCTCTGCTCATATACTTTCCAACCCTTATTATTGCCCCTACCTTAGATCGTAACAATCCATGTCCTTGGAGACAGTCAAAGTGCAATTTTCTTGAACCATGGGCAAATGTATGAATCAGTGCAGTCAAAGGCATCACATTGTCTTGTGTAATTGAAAGCATTTGATATAAGGTGTACCCTCGTTAGCAGAACCCCTTGTTAAATCCCTCAACACCTCTCAACTTAAACTAGCCTTATATGTATTGAATTTAATTTGTTAGAATAACGGCACTATGTTTCTTCAAATATCTGTTTCTTGCACTCTTGTTACATCTCTTTGTAAGCTGGTTACTCACCATGTTGGTGAGTAAAATGCTTGTAAAAAATGTTACTATTGAACTTGAAAAGTTGCCACCAAAGTTTAAAAGGAATTGAATCCTCATCCATTATAGATATGCTACCTAGTCATATCCTAACTGTATGCTTGTATTAGATCCACTCTTAAGTGTACTTTTTTCTCATTATAGGTTGATTGAGAATGAATATTTGGGTCTGAAAAATGGCATAATGGATCAATCAGCTATATTACTTTCAAGACATGGTTGTTTGATGTGCATGAATTGCAAGGTAATAACTGGATTAATGTGTTGCTGTCGTAAGTTCTGAATGCATTTTTATATTTTGAAGCATATCCAACTGTTAATCAGATTTGGTATATGGAATGTTGATCGTGGTCCATTTTGTCACTGAAGCTTCTTATTGTGATCATAAATATATGCATCTTTTTCACCTTTATGGAGAGAGTGGCAACGAATGGGCATGTGTTTGAAAAGCTAGTCCCTTGACCCTAAAACATTTATTTTTTTGGAAAGTGCAAGACTTGCTTCATAATGGGGTCATTGAATGAATCAACAAAAAACACTATACTCCAATAGTTCCTAACTTGTAGCATAAGTTGTCCTCTTTCAAATATAAGGATTTGCTTGTTCCACAACTTGGATTAATTGCTAGATCCGGTTCATGTAGGCATTTATTTTTTATAGCTGCTTAGCTCAGATACATGAAAATTAGAACATATTTTGGTTTATAGTGCATCATCCCTTGGATAAGGATGAGCTGGATATCTTTTATGTTGTAAATACCTGGTTGTTCTGTTGATTTTGTTTACAGTTGTTTAGCATAAAACTTTATAAAAAAATTTCTAAGATATTTAACTTGTCATTTTTAGCTGTTTTAGGAAAATAAGTAAAAATAAAATTTTTCTTTTAAATTTCCTATTGATAGACCATAGTCTTAGTGACCAATGGACTTCCTTCAAATGTATCTTATATTCATGTTATTAGTGTAATCAAAACAATTAATTAGAATGATAGACTAGTAACATATTGTCTACACAATGCAATCTGTTCTATCTTCCTACTTCCCTCCTTTCCTCCTTTAGTCTCAATAAGTCCAAAGTATTAGAAATATGGAATCCACCTCGAGAACAGTTTCTCCTTTCCATTGTGTTGATTTCATGGAATTTGATTTTTGTCAAACCCATACCTTGAGAATGGTGCGTAGGTTTGTATTTGTTGTACATGCTCACAAGTTCCAGCTTCTTTTGGCAGATGGATTCAATTTCATTATGTAAATTTTGCTGATAGATTTTGTTTTCAGTTTACTGCAGACTGTTTCTCTTCTAGCTTCTATTTATGCAATTTGGTTCTGTTTTTAGATGGTCTCTCATCATGTTGGTTATGTTTCAACCAATGATTTCACACATTGGATCCATTCTAACCCGCCTTTTCTCGTATTCCAGTTTGTCATTCCTTAGGTTGGCCTGATCCTAGATGCAGTCTTACTCTGTCTCATATTCCAAATGCAGTCTAGCTTCATCTCAATCCCAGATATAGGGGTCCCCTGTCACAGATCCCAAAGGTTGTTTGCCCTATCTGCCATCTGCCAAATTTAACCATGTGTACTTGAGGTAGGGGGATATGTTAGTGTAATTAATATAATTACATATTAGTATACTTATTAATGAACACCATTATTTGTAATTAATTGTCTTCCTTATTCCTTGTATTTATCTATTATCTTTTATTATTTCCTATGATTTTTTTTCTATGCTATAGTAGGACTATATATAGGCACTATAAATTGTTACCCTCGCCATCACATGTTAGAGACACTGCAAATATCATTCTGAATCTCTATTTGCTCTCTTCCTCTGTCTCTACCTGATTTCCCTTCAATTTCAACAAGTATATTTTTAGCAATTAACATGTTGGTCCGAGTGAAATTAAACTCAGATTCCTTAAATAAGGTCTCGGGTTTTAGTCTTGTAGATTGAAAAAATATGGTCGGAAAGAGATACTCCACTAAGGGTGGCCAGCTAGGTTTTCTAGCAGATATTAGTCATTGACAAAGTTGGGGCATGCTTTGCAGCATTAAAAGCCTGATGCAAGGCTTGATTCTTTTCATTCTTTCTTATTTCTTATATACGCATCTTCATTAGTTGGATCACTTGCTTTAACATCAGATACTGTAAACTTTCCTGTAAAGAAACGCATTTTACTTGCATGTAACACTGTTGTCTTTGTTATTTCTCTATTTCATGCGTTAGTTTGTCAATATGCAGACCAAAGATTATAAGCTCGTCTACCAACCAAAGGTTCTAGAATACAAGGAGAGTGAGCAACCGAAGGCAACTAGTATATTGTTGGCACTTTCTGGTCTGAAGCAAGCTTTGACGAATAGCCCTGGATATAACAAGCGAGTTGCAGAGTGTCAAGAGGCTGCAAAATTTCTTCTTGAGTAAGTTATTTTTTTTCCTCTTAAAAGTTTATTATTATTTTCAGTGGTTATTTTAACAAATAAGAACTTGTGTTTACTTTATATGCATTTCAAAATATTTAAGACAATTCTAAAATTTAGTGTCTTGAGAATTGTTGCTAAAGGTCAGCTTTACACTTATGAAAGGGTGTCAATAAGCTGAACTAGAGGATGGAAGTAGGTAATTGCCGAAGTGGATAAAATATCTTTTTCTCCTGATATCAATTAGATCTGTCATATAAATTTAGATATAGTCAATTTTGCATCAGTTTAGTTTTTTATAAGATGAGGAAGAGCCTTGGCACACTTAGTTGCTGCCCTGTGACCTGAAATTCAAGGGTTCAAATCCTTGAACAGTCTGTTTGTGTTGGCAAAGACTCATGGAGTTATTTGCTGTTACATGGAGTTATTTGCTGTTACATATGAAGGTGAGGTGTGTTGGCAAGAGAGTTGCTCCACATATTGCCACCATTGGAAAGGAACAAATATACATTTATTCAAGTTGTATTTGATCCTGGAGGATGAGAATTTGTTTCAAGTTGTTGAAAAATAAAATCCTTTACAAGGATAGAACAAACTTCTATAGTAGGAGAATAAAGCCTTAAGATTCAGGATGAATCTTCTCGAAGAAGGAGGGTATGATGTGAATCCAACCAATGATTGGGTGTGACCATGAGCAACGGCAAGGATCCACTTGAAAGACTTGGAGGACCCATGACAAGGGTCAGAGCAAGGAAAGCAAAGGAAGCTCTTCAACAATTGTTCTCCATATTAATTGAATATAAGCCCAAATTTCAAGAAGAAAAGACCAAGAGAGTGAATTGCATTATGGCCCAAATTGATGTGAACTATTTTTCCAAAAAGGCTAATTGAGGATCTTTAGCATTAGAACCTTGAAAGAAATTTCGAAATTCAGTAAGAGAATGGGAAACAAAATTTTCAAAACATCAATATCTTGAGTTACAGAACTCCGATTGGGATGTTTCCAAAACGGTGTGAAAGATCACGTTTAGAACTACAAAATAGGCTCAAGAAACACTCAATTTGGATGTGTATAACGAAAGTTATGAACAATAGATAAAACAGGACATAAATTGAGATTCTATAAATCAAAAAAAAGAAAGAAGAACAAAGAGACAAAGATAAACAGAAGGAAAGAATCACTCTTCCACAAGAGGCAACACACAAAGGATGGAAAGTCCTTTAATAAAACCAAGGATTCTTGAATCACTTAAGAACTTAGGAGAATCACTTTCACTAAGATAGAAGGGATAAAACCCTAATTTATGTGCATAAAAACCTAACTTGTGCATTTTGATGAAAATATTTAGGGTGTTGCTCCCTCCACCTCCACAGCCTTCTCCCTCCACCTCCCCAATTATCTTTAATTCCAATTATATCCTTAAAGTTAAAATTTTTTACTTTTATTATTTTATTATTTTAATATTTTAATATTTAAATATAAACTAATATAAATATATATTATTAAAATACATTAAAAAGATATTCAAAAATAATAAATCAAAATATTAAAATATCTAATAAAATAATAACAGAAACATAAAATTAAAACAAAGCTTAAACGGATGACATCCTTCAACGGATGTCAACATCCGTTTAAGGCAAAACGGATGACATCCTTCAACGGATGTCAACATCCGTTTAAGGCGAAACGGATGTCCGTTTCGCCTTAAACGGATGTTGACATCCGTTGAAGGATGTCATCCGTTTAAGCTTCGTTTTCATTTTACGTTTTAGGGTTAAAGGATTATTGGAAAGATTATTGGAAGGATTAGGGTTTAGGGTTTAGGATTATTGGAAGGATTATGACTACGTACCTGGAGAGGAACCACGACAAGCACACTACACCACAAACGCACTGCACCACGTACTGCACCGAAAGCAAGAGGAAGATTGTTTGATAATTATTTTCACGATCACTGAGCTTTGCAGAAAAATATTTTACTCATACAAGGAACTATGTAGGTTATCAGTGAAATATGTTATAAATGAGTAAAATTAAAAAACAATAATTCTAAAAATAAAATTTTATTGAGGGGCAAAATAGTAAAGGGGAGGTGGAGGGAGAAGGCTGTGGTGGTGGAGGGAGCAACACCCAAATATTTAAGCTTATAAGGGCCGATGTCTAAGTTTCCAAATTGGGCCCTTATTACATCTTGAAAATAAAGTCAAACTAAATCTTGCTAATTGATTGACCCAAAGACATAATTTGGTCAGCCAATTTTACAAAGATTGGGCTATTTTAAAAACAAACTAACTTATAAAATAAAACAACATCAAAATGGTGCTTTAGTTCTTGGTCTACCAATGAGAAGTACTCTCGGGAAGAGGTGGTGTGTGAGGGCGCGTGTGGTGACAGATAGGAGCAGTGAATGAAGCGTGATGGTCGTCGGAGGAAGACGGTCTCAATCGCAGAGGTCACTAGAGGAAAAGGATGCTCAGTGATAGAGAAAAGGAGCAAATAGTGGCCGCAGGTACTGTTCACCCGCAAAGAAAAAAAGAAACCAAGATCAAAATCCTAAACTATTGATACCATATAGAATTGTATAAATACATATAGTGTGTCTAATGTAGATCACACAATATGTATTTATACTATAATACAAAAGCAATTATAATAAAGACACTTAATAATTAGGAATGAATCATCGTAATTTCCTAGATCATGTAACGATTAATTTTCTACAAATTTGTAATAGCTGGCTACATTTTAATAGTGTGCATTATTTTGGCGAGATAATCATGGCTCGTGAAGTTTATATTTGTTTATATTCATTCCGCAGAGCATCTGGAGATTACAAAACCGAGCCCATCCTATCCAATGGCCAGTATCTTTCCTTCTCACATCTGAACCTAGTTATATCTTTTATTGAAAAGCTCACTCATTTATTTTTCTGTCTTTTCCACTGTGCAGTTGATCCAGAAATTTACGAGGCCCATAAGGTATGAAGCATTGGCATGTTAAATCGATAAGTATACACCCTTTTACATATTCTGGTTAATTTGTGATATTATGCACAATTCATATTTATGCTGATGATAAAATGTTTAACAAAAATGAAATATATAGCTAACTAAATAAACGGGTTTCTTTGTCTTAGGAATGTGATGAGAATTGTGTAACTGTAGAAAAGTAATAAATAAACTCAAATGTTTTATTTTTATGCAGTATTATATAAAAAAATCAACAATCTGTGTAAAGTTATGTGAAAGAAACTGAAATTCTGGAAAACCTACTCATGTTGGAAATTGAGATGCCCGACATATAAGCATATTGGATGGGCACTCATTACTTTCATTGCAAAAACTTATTCTGGGATTCTGAACTGTCTAACATATAAAGAGTAATTGCTAGTTACTAATTAGTAAACTTGTTAGGAGTTGGAAAGTATATGAAAGGAGGAGGAAGAAGAGTACTAAACGGTAAGGGAATAGGAGTAAGGGAGTGGGGTTTGAACGGTAGAGGAAGAGGAATGAAGGAGCCGAACAATATATACACTAATACCGAATGGTGACCCCTAGGGAGGAGGGAGTGAATGGCCGAACGGTATAAGGTTGATAATACCAAACGGTGGATGATGAATAAAAAGAGCGGAAAAGTTTGTTAGACTGTTAGGGGGAGAGAGAGTATAAATATACCTTTGATAATTTTGTTGAAGAGGTAGTCATTTTCTTTGTAGAAACAGGTCTTGGACCTTGGAGGGGGATTAGGCTCCCGGATTATCTTTGTATTACGTTATTCGTTACTGTAAATACATACAATACATACAAACCATTTGTCATCTCTTGTTTGTGTGCTGTTGTGCGTTTGGGTATTGTGAGAAAGTTAGGTTTCTAACTCAAAAACCTAACAAAACTTCTGACGTTCCATATTATTGGGGTTCGTTGAGATTGAGAATAATATACTTTTAATGAATAATACAGGTCAAGTGTGGTTTTCTGAAATAACATTGGCTTGATTGAATTTATTACTGTTTGATTCACCTGTCATTAGATTTTTAAAATTTGTGTTAATTGGATATGTGAAATTCATCGATCACTGTATTGGAGCTACTTCAGAGTACAACCCACATAGTAACAATCTTATATGGGAAGTCGTCTATGTTTAAAGAGCGTGTCTAAGTTGAGGTATCTCATGCATTCAAGCTAAAAACAGCCGTCAGAATGTTGTCCAAGATAGCAATGGCATATTTCATATGCCAAATTGTAACAGATCTTACTGAATTTACAGAAACTAAAATTCCAGTAATGATTGCAAAAAGTACGAAGAGTTGCTTGAGGCATTGATTTACAATCCTATTTAAAAGGATCAGATATAACTAACAACTCTAAAGTAACATATTGAAGTGCCCCTACAGCTGATCTGTAAAATGAGGGATCTAAAAGAAGATCTGAACCTTGTTTGAAGAGCTTTGCACTTAAGAGCAAACTTTAATATATAAAAATGATATAGGGCGTCTAATTACATAGGAGAGAAAACAGAAGTTCAACTTATTGATGATTTTCTGAATTAGCACAAAAGAGCTTCCACTGATAATAATGTTATCAATGTATACCAATGTGTAATCAATAGAGTGGTCTTGTGTATAAATTAATAATGAAGGATAACATTTGTGGTCTTTTAAGGTAAGGTTTGTTTGAGGCACTCAAATACAAGCTCAGGAGCTTGTTTGAGTCCACAAATAGCTTTATGTAGGCGACAACCCATGACTTAATAGAAGATTGAAAACCTTAAAGTTGTGTCCCAATATTCTAGAAGAACATTATTTAGACCAAGTTGCACAAACCCAAATAAGACATGAGATTTAAGAATAAGAACAATCCTAATAGGGACTGATTTATAACAGGAGAAAAAGTTTCATTAAAATCAAAACCATGTTGTTGGTTGAAACCTTTTGATACTAATTTAGCCTTGTATTTGTTGATAGAACCATCAAAATTTTCTCTAATTCTAAATTCCCATTTACATACAATGGGAGTTCTATTTGTTGGAAGAGGTACAAGAGATCATGTACATTTCTTTGTACTGCTGAAAATTCATCACTCATTGCAACAAACCATTTAGGTTCTTGTAAAGCAATTTTAACACTCTTAGGTTTCACATGGATGAGTAAAATGAGGGACTAAGACACAATTTGAAAGTATTTCTGGAAATAGTTTTAATAGGATGGGTGTTTATAGTAAAATTAATAGTCAAGAGATAAATGAAACAGAACATTACAAGGTATAAAAAAATTTAGAGCAGCATGATCCCAAATGGAAAGAGGAAGATAGGCTTGACTTAAAAGAGAGTCCAAGTTCAACTGCATGACTATGCTTCAATGTCACCATTTTGATAATGTGTACAAGGCCAAATGACTCTATGTTGTACCCTGATTCTTTTAAAACAGTGCTAAAAGACTGAATTCGCCACCCCAATCAGTTTAAGTGACTTAGTGTTGAGTATTAAATTGTAGTTCAACCATAGTTTAAATTGCTTAAAGAAAACGTAAGATTTGTTTATAAGCAAATAAACCATGCAAATCGAGAATATGTCTACATTAGAGATATAATAAGAGAAATTGTTAGTGGACGGAATAGTAGGAGCTCCCCACAAGTCACTATTTACTAATTCACTGGAAGAATGGTAAGTTGTATTTGGGGGATGAGAAGGTGGTCTTTGATCTTCACCTGCATTATAAGCTAAACTAAAAGGTAAGTGATCTTCATTTGAAAGAGAAATATAACAGCTTTGTAGCATTATGCACATTGCATGAGCATTAGGATGTGCTAATCTAAGATGTCAAACACAGGCAATGCTAGGTGCTACAGAGTTACAATGATTTGAAATGAAAGTAGTGTTTATGCAGAGAAATTTTTGCTTAAAATTAGCGGTGGGCAAAAGATCCAAATTATAAAATCCAATCTATAATAATCCAAATCCATATTACTTGAAGTCTATTTAAATGAATCTTTCCCAAATCCAAATCCACATTTTTGGATTTTAAATCCAATCCACTTAATTAAATTTGGATTTGGATTTTTGGATTTGAATGTGTCTAAGTCAAGACAAGGGGGCTGCGGACAATATCGAGCAAAATCAACCTAGGTCCAAGGTTGAGTAGAGTTGGCTCAGAGGTCAAGCCGACTCAGCTTTGACAAAAAGGTCAAGTTGAGACAGTTTAGACCGAAGGTGGAGACAAGTTGACTGGATCAAAGGTTGAGCTGAGTTGGCTTGGGTTGAAGGTCAAGGTCAAGCCGAGTCAGCCTAGATCGAAGGTCGAGTAAAGTTGGGTCGGGCTGAAGGTCGAGCCAAGTTGGGTTGGGATGAAGGCTCTACAGATCTCATGCTTCGAAGTTTTGGCATTTTTGAATGTTCAAAATGCAGATAAATTTTTGCATGTTATATCAACATTTGTTAGGAAGTATTATACATTTTCTTACTGTGCTAGTTAATTTAACCTGTTAACTTGTTCCAGCTTATTTACTGATGTTTAATGCTTCTTTCATATGTTGTATAATTCGAATCCCATATATGATTTTAGCATAATCAAGCAGTCTTACATTTTCTTTGTCCAGCACAAATTAGAACCAAATCTAGCCAAAAGAGCAGAACATTATTTCTCGGAGAATATGCGTGTTATGAAAGGTATATTTAGTTGAATTGGCTTGAAAAATTTCATCTTGAGGGGCTAATGTGCCCTTCTCAATTAACCCTTTTTGCTATAATGTATTTTATTTAATTTTTTACACAGGACTCGAGGCTTGGTCGTTGGGCAAGTTAAAAGATTTTGGAATGCTTATTACAGCTTCTGGTCGGAGTTCCATTCAAAATTATGAATGTGGTATAACCTAAATCCCCAAATTCATTTTTGGAATGTTTTGAAATTCCATCTTCTTTCTCTTCTGATATGAAAGTGATAAAATCGGGTGGAAAACATATTTCTTTTGCAATTTTTTCAACTTCCCAATGTTCTTTGAGTATATAGCCCTAAATAATTATGCAAAAATTAAAATTTGAGGCTGGAAACCACTATAATAACTTTTTACACAAAATAGAATTGTTTCCAATACTCTTGTAGTATATGGCCCCAATCTGCTCTACTGTTCGATATTTTTCCTGTGAAATATTTCCTTGCTTTCCTAAATCTTTCTTACAAGCCCTTCATACATGATGGAATAATCGTTACTCAGTCCAAATTCTCTGAAACGCACTATTTGTTTTCTGTTCTAGTTCTCCAAATTCAATTTTACCTGACCCCAAATGTTAGATTGTGGTTTTGGTGTCCTATCATTTGCAGTATATCTGGAATTTATTGACAAACAAGAGACCAAAATAAAGCTTAGCTGAATTGTAAGAGGAATATGATAGTCTCATCAAACACGTCACGAATAATTTCTTACCAGCTTTGATTTAAATCAATTGAAAATTTTAATGTAATGTTGGTGTTAGTTAGTGGATGTAAAGTGATACGTAAAATGATTGTAGTTCTAGGGCAGGTTTAGAGGACAATCATATGGTTGATATTGTGTTTTAACTTTGTATTAAACAGAAGTAATACACAAGAAGAGAGAGTTAAGTTGTATATCGAAAAAGATTTACATAAGGTGTTCGTCTGACATCAAAGATTATGTTCAATTCTTGATCAATACAATCAACTTTCACTAGCAAACTAACATAGCAAGATACAAGTATTATTTAGGCTCAACTACTCTTGGCTAAACATTGAGTATTATTTAGACCAAGCCACTTTTAAATAAACACAGAGTATTGTTTAGAATGCATTCACTCTTAAATAAGAATAAGTATTTTTTGGGTCTAGTCACTTCTGGCGGAAACAATAAATATCTTTGGTCACAACAACTTCTAGTTAAGCATGGGCATTCTTTGGACTCAGTTACTTCTAGTTGAACACTTTGCTAAACAAAGAGGTGTGGCCTAAAAGATTACAAGGTTTGCTAACTAGAAGAGAGTAGCATCTTCAGACAGATACAAGATAACAAATACCTTTTTAGGTTGCTATGAACACAAACACTGTTCTTGCTCACAAACAGAGGCTTAAGGATCGCTAAAGATTATAAGAGCTCAAACGTTCTCATTATAATATTTTTTGTAGTTGTCAAACTTTCTTCTTTATCTTGCGTTTGTCCAGGTTTGAGCAGCAAATGCATTAACTGCTCTTCACACTGCATAAGGCAGTTTCTTTCCAAACTTAATTGAGTGCTTAAAAGTAATATTCCTAATAGTTGGAGATAATTTGATGTTTGAGTAAGTAATGATGATGTTGTTAAATGATGTGTCTGCCAAGGTTGTGAACCACTGATTCAGCTGTATGAGATCCTTTTGAGAGCTCCTGGTGTATTGGGAGCGCGGTTCAGTGGTGCTGGCTTTAGAGGGTGTTGCGTTGCATTTGTGGAGGCTGACCTTGCAACTGAAGCTGCATCATTTGTCAGAAAAGAATATCTCAAGGTTCAGCCAGAGTTAGCAAGCCGAATACAAAACGACAATGCTGTTTTAATATGCGACTCTAGTGAATGTGCACGTGTAATTTAACCTGCATTTTCCCCCTTAATACTTATATTTCATCATTCTTCTATTACCAATCACACCTTGAAATCTCCTTCTTCTTCTTTTCATTTATTTCATGTTCATATAATGGATTAACTCACGTTACGTTCTATATATTCCTTTACATTGTCAAATGTAGACTTATCATTCTTAGCTTATAAAATTTATATTAATTTCTTATAGTCTAAAATATACTTTTGTTATGCATTTTTTTTTGTAGGATTTTTTTGTCTTTCATCTATTAAAACTTTTAGTTTGATATTTTATTTTTAAATATAACTCAATTTAACCTTTTCAGAATAGTAATGAATTTTGGAATACTATTGTGAACCATTTTTTTTATGGAATCAGGAAGTTAAATTTGTTTCATTAGATCCATATACGAAAAAACTATAAGATCTAACTATTAGAAGAAAAAATGTCATAAACATTGGTGAAATTCATGTGAAAATTTGAATTTCAGAAAGAATAAAAAATGAGTTTTATCTAACTTTTATTGGTTGATAAACTAATGAAGTTGAAAGATGCACATAAGCCCTAAAATAAAATAAAAAAAACTAAATATACCTTCACCATATGATATAAAATTTCTTTATACATTTTTTTATTAATTTTATTCTAATGATATATCTACCTTAATATTCTAATATATATCTTAAGTTTTTTTTTTCTTAAATTTCACAATAATTTTTTTTGTAATAAGAGAATTTAAAATTATTTTTAAGATTTTGAAAGATTTTATATAAGAATTCAATCTCTAATTTTTATAAGTTTAACTTAAGTAGTTATTTAACTGCTTTTAAGTAAGATTATTTTTATATTTGCGTTCTAAATTTTGCTGCT
Source organism: Vigna umbellata (assembly GCF_029865625.1). Classification (NCBI taxonomy): domain Eukaryota; kingdom Viridiplantae; phylum Streptophyta; class Magnoliopsida; order Fabales; family Fabaceae; genus Vigna; species Vigna umbellata. The sequence continues at coordinate 41,823,770 of NC_142165.1, read as the reverse complement.
TTTGCATTTCTCTTCTCAAATTTTGATGCTATGGTTTTTTATTTTGATCATTATAACTTTTTCTTAAATTGAAATTGCAATTATGAGAAATTAAAAATGAAAAAAATACATTTACATTTGTAACTATATATAAAAATCATGAGTATATTGATGTACACATTTTTATATATAGTTTTTCTTTTATAATTACTTTTAATATAAGAGTGTCAAATGAGTCTATATGTCTTATGCAAGTTTATTTTTTATGGGTTGAACTAAAAAATGTCATTTCAATCCAATTTTTTTATTAGAAATTTTGTAATCCAACTTAATTCATTATTAATTAATGGGTTAATAGATTAACTTACCAATGTTTTATTTTTATAATTTATTTTATATATTTATTACGTTATATGGTTGCTGATTGACTCAATTTATTATTATTATTATTTTATAGCAGTGGAATCAAAATATTAATCAAATTCTTTAAATATTTTACTAAAATAATAGTTAGAAATTAAAATATCAATATATATAACTTAATAAATAAATAATTAAACACTCAAATTGTTCAAACATTATTAAGATTATTCTACTATTTAAAAAATCATATTATGAATTTATATAATTATAAATAATAAAAAAATTAGTAAAATATTATTGTTAGTATATTATAAATCAATTTACCTTTAGTCTGACTTAAATTCATTTAATTAGTAGGTTAAATAAATTAAGTTGAATTCAATCTACATTCATAAAAGTTAAAATATTTTCAAATCAACCTAACTTAAACCCATAATTAATGAATTGGATGAACTCATTATAACTCATTTTGACTTTTCTATCTCGAACCATTATTTCCTTTCCACTGTTTTACTTTTATGACCACTTAATCAAGCGATTTAGTTTTGTTTAACTCTTATATAGATAAAAAGAATTTCCCTGGTACTTATAAGATGCTACTAAAATTATATTGATATAGACAAAGAGTTGAAATTAAGGGAAAGTACAACCTAATATTTAACGCGAATGTTTAAAATGAAATATAATGAGACTAATTGAAGCAAGGAAAGGACCACAAGAAAACAGCATTAAGAGAATACTTGAATTAATGATGAAGTCAGAGCCCATCTCCTCTCCCAAAACTAAAATCATTTTGAAATTTCAATTGAATTTCTGGTGTTGTTAATATGTTGAAATTTTAAAATATATTAATTGACATTAATGTTTTTAAATATATTAAAAAAAATTCTAATATACCATCAATATTAATCAGATTAATTTAATTTTTTTTTTCAAAAAAAAAGAGCATAGACAATGTAAATAAAGAATTTGTGCATTATCATAAAGGGGTTGATATTTTAAACCAATAATACATAAATATTAAATTCTAATTTTTGTGGTTATACCATGATAAAATAATAAAGTTTAATTTAGAATCTCTCATGTTACGTTACCTCATCTCACCCTTTAAACGAACTCTAAATCAGAGTTAGTTGAGTATGTTAATATATATTTTTTAATAATCTATTATAACAATGTAAGATTATTTTAAAAAAAAATATGATTACCCAGAACACGTGGTATTTCCTTAATTTCTCCGCGTCTTCTAAACGAGTGCACCAACCAAGACAACGAACAACCAATCACCTTAGTCTCTGTCCTTGTCTCTTCTACCTGCAAATTCTACTAAACCTTCTTCATCTTTTCTACCCTTAATTGAATCTCACTCAACTCAACCTTCTTTCTCTTTCTCTTCCAAACTTCCATAGCCAAAAGCTCTGAAGAACAACCAAAATTACTTAGAAAAACTACATCGAACATGGGTTCCAATCCCTTGTCTGCATTGACTTCCACAAAGCCTACACCACTCCCAACCCAAGACCAAGACGACCAAGATTCACCTTCATCAAAAGCTCTTCTCTCGTTCAGCACAGATTCTTCCGACTCTTCTTCTCCGTCTTCATCTTCCTCTTCCCACAAAGCCCTCTTCATCATTCTCATCTTCATCACTTGCATTGCCTTATCAACATCCTTCGCCTTCGCTTTTCTCTACTTCTCTTCAAAGCCACCAACACCATCAATCTCTTCTCTCCTCGCCCAGCCTCTCTCCAAACTCAACCGCCCCGTTGTCCTTTTAGTTTCCTCAGATGGGTTTCGATTCGGTTACCAATTCAAAGTCCCAACACCCCACATTTCTCGTTTGATCGCTAACGGAACCGAAGCAGAAGCCGGTTTGATTCCGGTTTTTCCGTCTCTCACTTTCCCTAACCATTATTCCATCGCCACCGGCCTCTACCCTGCTTACCATGGCATAATCAATAACCACTTCAGCGATCCAGTTTCTGGGGAGGCGTTTTACATGGGAAGCCATGACCCCAAGTGGTGGCTTGGGGAACCCTTGTGGGAAACTGTGGTCAACAATGGATTAAAGGCTGCCACTTATTTCTGGCCTGGGTCTGAGGTAAAAAAGGGTCTTTGGACTTGCCCTTTCAATTATTGTCGCCAGTATAATGGTTCTGTTCCGTTTGAGGAAAGGGTTGATACGGTTTTGGGGTATTTTGATTTGCCTGATGACCAGATTCCTGATTTCATGACGCTTTATTTTGAGGACCCTGATCATCAGGGTCATAAGGTTGGTGCCGATGATCCTGAGATCACTGAGGCTGTTGCCAGGATTGATACCATGATGGGGAGGTTGATTCGGGGTTTGGAGCAAAGAGGGGTTTTTGATGATGTTAGTATTATTATGGTTGGTGATCATGGAATGGTTGGTACTTGTGATAAGAAGTTGATTTTCCTTGATGATTTGGCTCCTTGGATTGATGTTCAGAAAGATTGGGTTGTGACACATACCCCTGTGCTTGCTATTCGTCCTCCTTCTGGTCATGATGCATCGGATGTTGTTGCTAAAATGAATGAAGGGTTGAGCTCGGGGAAAGTTCAGAATGGCAAGTTTTTGAAGGTGTATTTGAAGGAGAATCTGCCCAGTCGGCTTCATTATGCAGCGAGTGATCGGATTGCTCCGATAATTGGGTTGATTGAGGAAGGTTTCAAGGTTGAGCAGCAGAGAACGAAGCGCCAAGAGTGTGGCGGTTCTCACGGTTATGACAATGCGGTTTTCTCCATGAGGACCATTTTCATCGGGCATGGTCCTCAGTTTGCTAGAGGGAAGAAGATACCATCGTTTGAGAATGTTGAGATTTATAATTTGGTTACTTCTATCCTAAAGATAAAGGGAGCGACAAATAATGGATCCTCCTCATTTGCACAGTCTGTTCTTCTATCTTCTGCATAAGACTAATGGAGTTTTTGTTGGTGAACAGCATTGCAGATGTGGAACAGAGTGAGTAAAATTCTTGATCTTTAAGCAAATGCGCTCTCAAAGAGTGATGCTACTGAAATTATTCTGTTTGTAATAAGGTAGTTCCAGCTATTTTGTTCAAAATTGTTGTGATCAGCACATAAGAGGTAAAGCTTAGCTTTAACAATGTTGTTTTTTTGGGTATGTAAGTAAATATATACTTGAGATAGGGTGAGATCCCCATTTGGATCTCTAATCACAGATTGCATATAAACAAGGATCCATGGATTTCAGCACTAAACTGTTCACATCTTTCACTTGTTTTAATTTCTGACTTCTCATATTTTCTGGTTCATCTTCTTTACTCATTACTTCATTTGCGCATTTAACTTTATTATGGAGTGAGTTCCCATAAATTTCATCTTCTTAAATTTTAGCAATAGGCAGAGCACTAGTAGCTAAATACGTTGGAAGTCTCACATTCTAATACCAATTTAGAGTATATAATGGATGAAATGTAAACCTTACCTCGATTTTGTGGGATTGAGTTAGACTTAAAATTCACTTCTTAACATAGTATCATAGCTATAGTTAGAATCTATTCTAACGATATTTGTTGTTTGTTGAATTTATTGTTCTACTCCTATCGGGTCGGACCACCTATTAATATATAGTTTTACGTTCGAGATGTATATAAATCGGCACAAGGGATGTGTTATCCAAAGATCTCATAAATTTCATCTTTTTCATTTGAAGTATTACAGAACCTACTCTGATTCCATCAGATCTCATCCATGTTGTTTTCCAACACCAAATGTGTTTTCATGCTAGTTTTTGCATCAGAAGATCACCTAGTAGAAAACGAAAGAAGAATTTAATTAGGTAGTATATGGTTTAAGTTTACTCATTATCAAAATCCTTGTTATTGTGCATATGGAGATTTATGATTATATAGTGTTGTGAAGAACACAGAGGATAGGGAAACTCGTAGATCACATTATCTTGACTATTCAAAAGGTGTTAAATGGAAAATGGATGTGCAAATAAGTGTATCAGTCAAAGACTCTAAATATCCTTTTATCTTGACCTATTTTTCTGCTGCTTTCTTTAGAGGAAAATTTACATATTATTAAAGAAAGATGCTTGCTTGCGAGATGTGCCAAATTCTGAAAGAAAATGCAATATTTTTCAAGACATGTCAAATCCTAATAGCAATATAATGTGAACCACGTGTTTATGAGAGTTCATCTATTATTAGAATCAAAATCAAGGTACAGGTGCTGTTATGTAGTAAGGATATTTATGTAATAACATAAATATCTTAGATATTTTAGACAGTTAAGATATTTATCAAAGCCACTAACCACATTTTTAGGTAAGGTGGTTATTTTTATTTTGCTTATAAATACAGTGACAGGACCAAAGTCCAGGTACGTTCTCTTTATGCTCTAGAGACTCTAGAATAATATCTCAGAGCAGTACCATAATTACTCTCTGGAGAGCTGAGGTTCCATAATTCACATCTGACTTGAGCGTCGGAGTATCTTTGCAGGTACCTCCCCCTCCTTTGGCAAGTATGAAGAGCAACAATTGTAGAAGAGCAAGCGTCCCAGACAGCGTCCCAGACAGCGTCCCAGACAGCGTCCCAGACAGCCAGGAGCAATAAAGACACACCGGACAAATGTACACCGAAACATTTTGGCGCCCACCGTGGGGCCGAGTGTCATCTCACAAAAACCACAAGAGGAGCACTCGGCCTTGATGAATCATTTCTTCGGATAAAGCTACTCCATGGAGACGTCTGCCTCATCGCCACAAGGATTCTCCCCCTGAGCCATTAGCACCACTGTAAGCACCGTTTGCGAAATTGTGCCTCTTTACGGGTCAGACCCAGCGCAGAGAACGCCCCCAGATCAAGTCCATCCATCAGCCACCGTCACGCCACCGGACACCGTTGTCACAGGGGGATTATTAATTCATCCCCACCGCCTCCCAAACACGGTCACGCTGATCCTACGACAGTGGTGGAGACCACCGAACTCCTATCCACGATGCGTCTCAAACAAGAACAACCCACACCAGCACCTTCATTAGCGCCACTCTTCAGATCCCAAAACGCGCAATCTAAACCAACCCCAATTCGAAAACTTCACAACCTCTACTCGCAAAAACAAAACGATCAAAACCACAATTCCAACCAATGAAAATCCAGTTACACCAGGAATCCCTAATTTCCCAATTTTCACAAACCCCAATTCCCAAAATCGGAGAAGAACAGGAACCCTCAAAGCTCCATGTCGCCGCCGTCTTTTCCGATCACAGCGTCGCTGCCCTCGCCATCTGCACAACATTCGAATTTGCGAGCTCTTCACACATGAATCGAAACCCCCAAGATCATAATCGAGACCGAGAACAGAAAAACCCCAAACCGGGCCCTGTCCTGACCACGCATCACCCTCGTGATTCAAAAGCCACTGTCGCGCTCTTATCCTCTTCGGTGTCGCAGCGGTGGCTCCACCTCCGTCATCTCCAAACTCCATCAGGTGCGGCTCAAGCGACAACCACACCAGGGCCATCGCCATCAAAGTTCCACCGCAAAGCCGCTAAACATATCCGCCAAGCCTGGGGACCCCATGGTCTTCGATCATCTTGGATCACAGCTTCCGTCGACGACAACCTCATGATCAGCCGTTACACAGTGTGACTGATTCTAGGGTTTTTTGGGGGTAAAGATGGATTTGACAGAGAAGCGAGAAGAAGACGGTTGTCACCCAGGGACGAACCCTTTCGGCGTCCTGTCAGACCCATTATCCACGTCTTCCGCAACACTCGCGTCATCCACGCGTCATGCGGGTCTGCCTCCACGTCATCCAACCCAATTTCTATTCCCCAAACTTTAAACGCCAGCCGTCCGTTCAACATCTGTACGAGCGTTCGACAACATATGTGTCGAACGTTCAAACAGCTCAGCCTCGCGTACGTCATTGACGTTCGACCTTCGTATACAAACGCTCGACAAACAAAGTGTACGAGCGTTCAACCAACAAGCCGTTCGTCCACCAGCCGTTCGTCCTCACCTTCGTATTCAAACGCTCGACAAACACTGTGTACGAGCGTCCAAGCAGCCCTGCGTTCGTCTTCGCCCTTCGGATTCGAACGCTCGACATCAATGTGGACGAGCGTTCAAACAAGAGATCGTTCGTCCTCGCCCTTTGGATTCGAACGCTCGAAGCTTAGTGTGGACGAGCGTTCAAACAAATGACCGTTCGTCCTCGCCATTCGGACGTGAACGCTCGACAATGCCTGTGGACGAGCGTTCAAGCAATAAGCGGTTCGTCCTGAGGCGCCCCAAGCTCAGCCTCGTGTTCGTCAAGGACGTTCGTTTTGAAATGTCTCAAGCCCGCCTCGTGTTCATCGTAACTTAATTACCTTATTTTATTCATCAACATACATTTATTTTATTATAAATTTATTTTTATTTATGATCAATATAGAACCATCAAAAATATAATTCATATTTCCATAAAGCGTTATCTAAAGACGCCGTAAAAAAAAATTATTAAGTGTCTTCTATTCATTCAGCTATCATATTTTTATTAGTTTTGTGCAGTTCTCATAAAAACCTGTTAGGATCCTTTTTTTCTGCCATAAATTCGAACAATCAATGATACGATATTTTTAAAATATTATCTTCTTACAACAATATTTATTTGAATATAATTCTTTTAAATTTGAAATGTCATACCAGAATAAAATATTAATAACATTTCTCCGCAAAGCCTCCCAGATGAGCAGGACCATCCACGTATCAAATGTTGTTTACACGCGTTTGCTTGCTGCTTTCTCTCGTCATTGCCGCCATCTGACGCTGTTTTGTTTGGTCTCAACATCTGTTTCCCCAAATAAAAATAAAAATCACTTTTTTACTTGAAGATTACCGATGGTTTCAGGTATGACCAGTCTGAATTTCGTTATTTCCTCTAAAATAATTTATCTTTATCTTAAATTTAATAATTATAATTCTTTTTATTATTTTAAATATTAATTAAATAACCTGACTTATTTGTCGTCTCTAATTAAAATAAACTTAACTTTAACGCATTAACAGTCAACGGTTTTCATTTTTCTTACATATGCATAACTAACTTAGTAACTAAGAGTGGTGTATATGCAAATATTTTTAATAAAATTTGGCTAATACTTGTGAATATTTATTATTTGAAAATAAATATTTTAATATTAGTTATAAATGAGTGAAATGTAAATATAGTATTAGTGAATTATTTGTAAGAAGTTAAAATTAAAATTTAATTTATATTTAATTAAAATTAATTATATTTTATTAGATAATATTTAATTAAAATAAATTTATAATTTATATTATATTTTTTCATATCTTTTAAAATTTTATAAAATATATGTAATATTAACATATATCTACAAGTATTTTAAATATTATTTATATATATCATATTCTTATTAATAATTAGGATTACATTGAGTTGAGTCAGGCACGTATAATGTTTAAGGATGACAAAAAAATTTGTGTCTGTAGATATCCGCGGATAAAATTCGCAACGAATAGTTAATATCCACGGATATTTACTATCCGTAAGTTGCGAATAGTGAATATTTTAATATCCGCTTATAAATGAATCGAATGTGGGTATTATATTATCTGTATCCGCAAATATCCGGTTATCGCAAAAAATAATAATAAAAGTTTATATTATATTATATTAAGTTAAATTTAATTAAAATTAACATTAATTTATATTTTATATTAAATTTAATTAAAATTAAATTTTAATTTATATCTAATTTAATTTATATTATATTTTTTTAATTTTATTTTAATATTTTATAAAAATATATTTTTTTAAATATTCGTAAGTATCCGCGGGTTTTAAAATATCCGCAGATATTTTTTAAGCGGATATCCGTGTAGGTAGTGAGTAGATTTTTTTTTATCAGGTCGGGTAGCGGGTAGACACTATCCGTATCCGATCGGATTTAAAAATCTACGGATACTTATTGGCACTCGCAAATATTTTAAAAAAGTATTTAATAAATTTTTAAAATAAAACTTGAATAAAATTACAAAACATTATATAAAATATAGGTTTAATCCTTTAGTACATCCCTATTTATGTACAAATGTCTCAATTGGGTCCTCATTTTTTAAAGTGTATCAAAATGGTCCTTAATTTTGAAAATTGATATCAATTGAGTCCTTTCCGTTAAGTTGGGTGGACGGCGTTAAAAAAATTGATGAGTGGATGCTGAGATGACGAACGGACGCTCGTCCACCAGCGGACGAACGCTCGTCCATCAGCGAACGAACGCTCGTCGAGCACCGAACGAACGGTCGTCCAGTGTGGAACGAACGGTCGTCCAGCAGTAAGAGGTTGACGAGCGTTCGTTTTCTGGTGGACGAGCGTTCGTTCTCTGGTGGACGAGCGTTCGTTCGCTGGTGGACGAGCGTTCGTTCGTCATCTCAGCATCCACTCATGAATTTTTTTAACGCCGTCCAGCCAACTTAACGGAAAGGACTCAATTGATATGAATTTTCAAAATTAAGGACCATTTTGATACACTTTAAAAAACGAGGACCCAATTGAGACATTCGTACATAAATAGGGATGTACTAAATGATTAAACCTAAAATATATTATAAATTAAATTAAATATAAATTAGAATTTAATTTTAATTAAATTTAATCTAATAAAATATAAATTAATTTTAATTTTAATTAAATTTAACTTAATAAAATATAAATTAAATTTTTATTTATATTCTTTTGCAAGTAACATATATTCAGATTACAAATATTATCATACCCACACTCAATGTATTTATAAGTGAATATAAAATCTCCAACGTCAATAATAAATATTCATATAGACTAACTATGAGAATTTTATTTATGGTATTCGCATACGCTACTTTTTTTGTGATATCCTTATTAATAATGCATATTAATATCAGTTTGTTTCCATCCTCAACCGAGTGTTTTGAGTCTCCATTACTTAAAGAACGTGGGGGCTATGTTATTAGATGATGAAAAGATTAATGGTGATATATGAGAAAATGAAGTAACGATCCACAATAGATTAAAAGAGTAAAATATGCCTTATGATAGGAGGAAGTGGACAAAGAAGGTGACTCCAAAATCGTAAAAGAGCTAAGATTTTGAAATGAGATTGTGTGGGTAGAAGAGGTGGTTGTAAAAGAAAATTTGATACCAAGTAGAACACGAGATGGTGCCAAAAAAACGGATCGCTAACTTTATTTATTCAAATTATTAATTTAAACTGAAAATGTAATGATTAAAAAATGGTTTTGCTGACTAAGTTGTGTTTGTGAACAACATCCATTCACCACTCCAATTCGAGAGATTTCCGAACACAACGGCGGCTTCACCACTATCAGCCACCATCAAACCATGGCGACCTGAAACTCGTTTCACAGAAATACCAGTAATTTTTCGGCAATCGCCACTTCAGACTTGAGCAATCGTCATATCCCGTTAGGGTTTGCAGACTCTCCATTGTGGAGCTTGCTTCAGGTGAATAATTTGCAAGTCTTGCTTTGTCCGCGCAATGATTAAGCTTTGTTCCCATAGAAAAAATATATTATCCAAATGGGTATTGTTTGCAAAAATGCACAGCACAAATGAGGCGATTCAGGAGGTTGGAGAAGCGAGCGAGAGAGTGAGCAAGGTTATGATGACGTGTCCCACACTGGCACTTGACACTGCTCTTAATCAAACTGGAGTTAAAGTTTCCCCTGATTTAGTTGAAGATGTTCTCAAACGATTTGAGAATGCGGGCATGTCAGCATTTCGGTTCTTTGAGTGGGCAGAGAAGCAGAGAGGGTACTCGCACAGCATAAGGGCATATCACTTGATGATTGAATCTCTGGCTAAGATTAGACAGTACCAGATCGTGTGGGACCTTGTTAATGCCATGAGGAAAAAGGGCATGCTAAATGTGGAGACTTTTTGCATCATGATGAGAAAGTATGCTAGGGCTAACAAGGTCGACGAGGCTGTTTACACCTTTAATGTCATGGATAAGTACGATGTGGTCCCAAATCTTGCTGCATTTAATGGTTTGTTAAGTGCTTTGTGCAAGTCCAACAATGTGAGGAAGGCTCAGGAGATTTTTGATGCTATGAAGGGTCGATTTGAACCAGACGCGAAAACTTATAGCATTTTGCTGGAGGGGTGGGGAAAAGCTCCCAATCTTCCCCGGGCAAGGGAGGTTTTTGGAGAGATGGTTCATGCTGGGTGTGATCCTGATGTTGTTACTTATGGTATAATGGTTGATGTTCTTTGCAAAGCAGGGAGGGTCGATGAAGCAGTTGAGGTTGTGAAGGAAATGGATGAGAGCAATTGCAGGCCTACATCTTTCATTTATAGTGTCCTGGTTCATACTTATGGAGTGGAGCACCGAATTGAAGATGCTATTGATTCATTCCAGGAGATGGAGAGGAAGGGAATCAAGGCTGATGTTGTGGTTTATAATGCCTTGATTGGTGCCTTTTGTAAAGTAAATAAGTTTAAAAATGTGCGCAGGGTCTTGCAGGAGATGGAGATCAATGGCGTTGCGCCGAATTCAAGGACCTGCAATGTTATCATAAGCAGTATGATTGGTCAGGGACAGACTGATAGAGCTTTTAGAGTTTTCCGCCGGATGATCAAGTTATGTGAACCGGATGCTGATACTTACACAATGATGATAAAAATGTTTTGTGAGAAAAATGATCTGGAAATGGCTCTGCAAATATGGAAGTTTATGAAGTCAAAACAATTTGTTCCAAGCATGCACACCTTTTCTGCCCTTGTCAAGGGGCTGTGTGAAAAAGGTGATGCCGCAAAAGCTTGTGTTGTGCTTGAAGAGATGATAGAGAAGGGAATTCGACCATCACGTATTACGTTTGGGAGGTTGAGACAGTTGCTTTTAAAGGAAGGGAGAGAAGATGTGCTCAAATTTCTTCATGAGAAAATGAATCTTCTTGTCAAGGAGCCTTTACATGATTAAAAAAGGTGAATGCAGTTGGCAACTAGAAACATATAGCAAGCTTTGAATACTATTTTGTTGTCAAAACAGTTTTGTAACCACAGTTTTGTATACTTGGGATCTGCCTATTATGTAATATAGAAATCAGACCGCTTAACTTACTGGTAGACTTTTTCCTTTACTTATTCACTCTGATTTCTGTTATTATAATTTTTTATGTTGCTTCTTTTCATAAGATTTTCCTTTTCCTTTGGCAGATATGCGGATACTGCCAAGTCCTTCCCAAATATAAAATGCATTGATGATCAAACATTGTATGCCATGTCATTGCTGATGAGATCACAAGACCATTATCCACTAGATTTTCGAATGTGACATAATGATGCCCTGCATGTTATAGGGAAAACTTCCTCTAAAGTTAGAATATCTCTAAATTAGCATGGGTGTATTCACCCTTTGAATTTGAGTTAAGATTTTATGCTTGATGATCGATGAAGTTTTATTGGAAGTGAGCGGGGGTTAAAAGTATTTGCTTTGGATTTGTCCCTAGTGAATTGGAAAATATCCTGATTATCATTTAGTGAAGAAAAACCTTGCGCTAGTGGCTGTTCATGATCTCTGACAAATCAGTGATGTCACTTACCCTGCTGGTAAAGCTCCCTTTAAAACTTACTTTTATTGATCGCAGACTTAGAATGATATTCTTAGATTTTCAGTATGTTGTTTCTTTTGGCCTAAATTTTCAGCTGTTAAAATGCCATTTGAGGTGGGTCTGCATTTTATGATGTCACTTTGTTACTAGCTTATGTTGTATATAATTTAATAATGTTCTACATGATACAAATGTGTTAATTTTCTGCAAAACCGGAATCAAATTAAGCATTGTTATTGGGACTAGAAAAATTATTATATTACACTTAGTTGGATTGATTTTAATCCTTGATTAAGATAAAGGTTGAAGTGTAGTTGCACCGGGTTCTCCACTTTGACTCTAAGATCATCCAAAATGATTTTCATCCAGAGTCCTTCACACATTCCTTGAGCAAGGGCTCGAAATTCAGCTTCTGCACTAGAACGTGATACTCTATCTTGCTTTTTGCTTCTCCATGTTACCATACTATCTCCAAGAAATACACAATATCCAGAAGTAGATTTTCTGTCAGTAATAGAACCTGCATAGTCAGCATCAATATATATCTTCATAGTCAATGTGTCTTCTCTTTTGAATAATAGCCCCTTTCCTAGACTTGACTTCAAGTATTGGAGAATTTTGTCAACTGCTTGCATGTGTCTCTCTCTTGGATCATGCATAAATTGACTCACTACACTAACTGCATAAGCAATGTCTGGTCTTGTGTGTGATAGATAAATCAATTCCCCACCAATCTCTGATATTGGGCCTTCTCTACAGGAGCACTTTCTTCACTTCCAATTCTGTGATTCTGTTCTATAGGAACTGTTGAGGTTCTACATCCTATCTTTCCTGTTTCTTTGAGGAGATCAAGAACATATTTCCTTTGGGAGATGAAAATTTCGTTCTTGGAGTAGGCAACCTCTATTCCAAGAAAATATTTGAGTTTTCCTAGGTCTTTCGTTTCAAATAAAGCTGCCAATTTTTCTTTTAATGCCAATTTTTCTGTTTCATCATCTCCTGCAATAATCATATCATCCACATGGACAAGCAATAGAGTGAGTTTACCTGTAGAAGAGTGCTTTATGAAGGAAACCATTGCTTTTGTAAATCTTCCAAACCATGCTCTAGGGGATTGCTTAAGACCATATGATGAGTCAATATTTTGTTCACTTCACTTAGTTTATTATACTAGAATTAATCGGGGAATTGTGCTTAAATGTATGGTATTTTCCCATTTTTCCTAATTGTGCTTAATTTGATCAGAAATTCTTATTTTAATTAATTTGAATGATTTGAGCTAATTATTTGCATTATTAATTGTAGGGAAAATTTCGGAAATACAATTTGGGACATTTAGAGGCTAAATAGTAATCTGAGGAGGTGTGGATTTAAATTATGGGAGTGCACATGGAGATGGGCTTGGTTGGAGAAGCTAAGAAGTGGTGCTGGAAGAAAAAGAGGCTCACGGCCTGCACCCAACAGAAGCACGAGCGTCCAACACTTCAGCGCACGTCCAGCAGCTTCAGCACACGCCCACGACGAGCGTCCAGCAGCTTCAGCACACGCCCACGACGAGCGTCCAGCAGATGGCACGCACGTCCTGATTTGGCTTCTCGCGGATAGCACGAGCGTCCAACACTTCAGCGCACGTCCAGCACGTCCGCACACATCCAGCACGAACGTCCAGCAGAGTGGAAGACAGCGCACGTCCAACACACTCCACAGCGCACGTCCGCACACATCCAGGCCGCACGTCCAATAGTTGCGGTCCAGCACACGCCCATTCTTTCACGCTCCCAGCTGATTCGCATCCAGCGCCTTCTTCCATTCAGCAACAGCGAAGCCACATGGGAAGCAGCGGTGCATCCAGTAGAGTCCAGGAGGCATCACGCGTGAAGGAGCTTCACGGTCCAGCAGAGAAAAGCAGTTTGGGGGTGCACATCCAGCACAGATCCAGCAAGCAGCTACACGCATCAAGGCTTTGTCCAGCAGCCACCCAAGGGGGTCTCTCGTGGTTTGCATTCCAGCAGCCACACGCAAAGAAGAAGCAAGCAAAGAGGTGCTCACGGCCCAGCAAGCAAGACTGAAGCAGCTTCATGCAGTACGGTGGCGAGGAGAATGAAGGTGCAGTGGTCCAGAAGCAAACAGGAGAGAGGAAGCCCACACACTCAGAGAAGGAAATTATTTGTTTATTTGGCAATGGGAATGTTTTTGTCTTCTTCCTTTTTAAAATGAAGCACGTAGAAAGTGGGGTGCAACCTTCCCTTAATTGGATAAAAGTGGAGAACCCCCTCATTCATTATTGGCACGGTCCAGTACGGAAGAAATACTTTAAAAAAATTAATTAAGCATGGGCTGCAACGAAAAGGGGATAAAAGGGGGAGAGAGCCGTGGACTAGAAAAAAAAGCTTCAGTAGTGTAGTGTAGAGTTCCGGAGAATAGTGTAGTGTAGGAGTAGAGAGTAGAGGGCCGTGAGGTGAGACTGCAGAGAGCTGGACAGTGGACCGTGAGGAGGTGCAAGAACAGTAGAAGCTTGTGACTGAGAATGCAGGGCTACGGTTGAAGGCTCACTTCCAGCAAGCATTGATTGAAGCGGTGCAGCACAACGATTTGGTTTCTTTTTCTTCTTTCACGCATGAAAACTTGTTTCTTATATTATATATATTAGAAAACATGTAGATTGAAGTAGTTTTATTAATCACAGTGTTTTACTGTTCGTGCAAATTTTCTTGTGTTGTTTCTGTGATAAGCTTCTTTTAAATGACTATAATATGCCTTTTATTATCTCCCTTTGAGCTCATACGTTGCAAGCTTATAACATTGGATACATTGTCTTTTTATTTATCGCCTTCAAGTTGTTCATGATGGTTTATTTTTGGAGCTGGACGATGATGTTATTGTGGATATTCATTTTGCTTTCTCTACAAACAGTGACGTTTTCAATTTTAGGACATAGTGTTACGTTTTTATTTATGAAGTGTTAATTTATTTTAGAGGTTAGTTTGAATTTTAATTGAGAAATAGGAAGAGCACACTCGGGGTATTTAAAAAAGGATTACGCGTTTATTTTATTTTGATGTCCTTTACCGTCAATTTTTACAGTTTCGAAATTTAGTTCAAACGTTTTTAATTTTGTTTTATTTAATTTCCAGTCCAGTTTAATTTTCCGCATCCAAAAAAAAAATATTCACAAACTCCCCCCACTACGTGTTTGATCTGAGACTGAACCCAAATTGGTCCTAGAGAGACGACCTAGGAGTCACTTCCTAGCACTGTACTGCATTCTTTTATGCACAACTTTTGTGGGAGGTGCGACCCTCTCATCACCATACAATGCTTTCTTCAAGAGGCATACCTTGTTTCTTTCATTTTTCACTTCAAGACCTGAGGGAATCTCCATGTATACTTCCTCATCTAGATTTCCATGAAGAAAGGCATTCTTCATATCCAACTGGTGTAAGTCCCATCCAAAATGGGCAGCCAAAGCGAGAAAAGCGAGAATAACTCGAACTGTATTCATCTTTGCCACCGGGGCAAATGTCTCCTCATAATCAATCCCATATGTTTGGGTATATCCTTTTACCACCAATCTAGCTTTATATCTTTCTATTGTCCCATCTGCCTTATGTTTCACTGAATATCCATCTACACCCTATTGCCTTCTTGTCTCTTGGCTTATCAACAATTTCCCAAGTGGAATTTCTTTCTAATGCATTCATCTCTTCTTTCATGGCTTGATTCCAATGTTCAAGTTTCATGGCCTCCTGGATTGAGGTAGGAATTTTTGTGGCATCAATGGTAGCAATAAAACTTCTGTGCTTATCAGAGAGATTGTTAGTGCAAACATACTGAGAAATAGGATATTTAGCACATGATCTTCTTCCCTTTCTCAATGCAATGGGTAAATCCTTAGTAATACTTACAGGTAAATCCTCAGTAATACTTACCTCCTCCTCATTGATATCTTCAGGGATCCTCGCCTCTTTAGTAGACAATTTTTCTTGCTTGAGAGTCGAAGTGGGTTGTTCTCTTCTTTCATATTTTTTGCAAAAAAAAATTGTCTTCTTCCTCTTCTTCCTCACTGTGGACTATGGTAGCTTTATTGCTGAAGTCTTGGGCATCCTGCAAAGACAAACATGGTAAAGACAAGAAGGAGAGTTCATCCACTTTAAGTGCTTTCTCCCCCTGAAGTGGTGGACTGACATAAAAGGATTGTGTTTCATGAAAGGCGACATCCATGGTGATAAAGACGCGACGACTTTGAGGATGATAACATTTGTACCCGTTTTTATTAGAATGATACCCAATAAAGACACATTTAAGAACTTTGGGATCTAATTTACCACGATTAGGATGATGAGAGTGAACAAAAACAACACATCCAAAGACTCGACTAGGTAAACTCGTTAGTAGGGAACAAGAAGGAAGAAAAGACAATAGAGACTCTATAGGACTAATGCCATTTAAGATACGAGTGGATAACCTATTGATGAGATATGTTGCAGTTAACACAGCTTCTCCCCGATAATTTTTTGGAACAGACATTTGAAAAAGAAGAGCTCTAGTTACTTCAAGAAGATGACAATTCTTTCTTTCTACAACCCCATTTTGTTGAGGGGTGTTAACACAAGTTAGTTCCTGAACAATACCATTATGAGACAAAAAATTGAAAAATTCATGATTCACATATTTAGTATCATTATCAGACCTGATTCTTTTGATATTTTTTTCAAATTGATTTTGGACAAGATAGAAAAAATTAACAAAAATTTGAAAAACTTTGGATTTATTTTTCATAAGGTATGTCCACGTGACACGGATACAATCGTCAATAAAGGTAACAAACCATTTGGCTCCGAAAATAGAATCTATGACAGAACCCCAAACATCAGAGTGAATTAAATCAAATGGCGAAATACTCTTTTTGTGACTAATAGGATAAGATGCACGATGATGTTTTTACAATTGATAAATATCACATTTAAAAGATTCAACAGACTCTCTGGTAAACAATTGGGGAAACAAGGACTTGATAAGACTAAATGAAGGATGCCCAAGCCTTTGATGATGTAACCATATTTGATATTTTGCCCACGTCTCAGATGTATCTTGTTGACTCATGATTTTTGTGTTGCTTTGGTCATTAAACACTAAAAAATACAACCCACTCTACTCCTTAGTAGTTAAAATTGTCTTCCCCGTGCCAAGGTCCTGAAAAACACAATAAGTTGGAAAAAATGTTACTGAACAATTTAAATCCTTTGTGAGTTTTTGCACAGAGATAAGACTATTAGCTAATTGAGGAACATGTAAAACATCCTTTAATACAATAGATGAGTTCAAAATTATATTCCCAAAGTTGCATATAGGTATACCCTGACCATTCACAACTGTAATAAGTTGTTCTTTATTTCTTTTACCATATGAGTTGAAGGACATACTGAAAGGTGTCATATGATCAGTTGCACCCAAATCAAGGATCCAAATACCTTGAGACACATGATCAACAATATTGAGGCAAATCTTACCTTTTATTGACAGAGTACATGATCCAAAGGGCTTACTTATTGATTCATCCATTGTTTTCAAAGGAATAATTTTTACTTCAGACATCCCGTAGAATGCAACCAGGAGTCTCCAAGACGATAACGGCGTATGAGTCACACCGAGAAAAAAGGAACAGAACTTAAAACTTAGATCTACTCAAATATAGGCCAAACAGGATTGTCACCAACCCTAAAAACAGACTCAGGAGGCTCCAGCAACTCTTCTGTGGCGGCAACGACGAGTGGGTCACACCGAGAATAAAAGAGCAAAACTTAAAATTCAGATCTACTCAAATACAGCCAAAAAGAGTCGTCACCGACCCTAGGAACGGACTCAGGGGGCTCCGGCGACCATGTTTGTGGAGGCGGCGGCGAGTGGGTCTCGTCGGAGGTGGGCGCGTGGGCTACACGCGGTGGCGGCTCCTCTCACGAAGCGACTTCAGGCGTTGTGATCGCCAGTGTTGGGCGCACTTTTCTGCCCCATTAACGACCCCAACAGGCAACGGCGATGGTCGGACAACAGCGGTGGTGGTCGGACAACGGCGGCGGTGCGACTTGTTGTAGCGGAATCGAGTCCCAAAATCAGGAGCTCTGACACCAAGTTGAAAATAAGACTTATTTTATTATTCTCAATTCATAAAAAATACATTTTCATACCCTCTATTTGTAATAATCTAGTTCTCCTAAATAGGAAAATGGGGAAACTAGGAAAACTAGAAAAAAATAAAATAAAATAAAAGATTATGTATTTATTTCCTCTAATTAAGAAGATTATGAAGATATTATCTCAAATTACAACAGGAAACTTATATGGTTGGGCCATATTCCGTTTGATTTGCTGTAGTTAACCACTGCAATGTGCATCGGCTACTGGTTTAAATTTGCAATGAAGCCAATTACATAAAAGACAAATGAGGACAATATAGAGACAGCTAGAAATAGGTCACATGGCAGCTGAAATGATGAAAAAATAAGGAAAATCCCACAACCCAAAATAATTAACATACGGTTCAAGGACTATGTGTGTGAGACAAATATAGTAAAGGTCAAGCTGATGGTGGAGAGAAAAAGGATTGGGCAGAACCTTCCTCTCCCGTGTGGTTCATTCTTGTTTTCCTATGTTCATCTTTGTTGCTATGTAATATACTCATAGCAGTGTTTGTTTATTAAATTATATACAACATAAGCTAGTAACAAAGTGACATCATAAAATGCAGACCCACCTCAAATGGCATTTTAACAGCTGAAAATTTAGGCCAAAAGAAACAACATACTGAAAATCTAAGAATATCATTCTAAGTCTCCGATCAATAAAAGTAAGTTTTAAAGGGAGCTTTACCAGCAGGGTAAGTGACATCACTGATTTGTCAGAGATCATGAACAGCCACTAGCGCAAGGTTTTTCTTCACTAAATGATAATCAGGATATTTTCCAATTCACTAGGTATTTATCGTGCGTAATGGCAAGTTCCGGTGACGATTGTCCGACGACTAAGGTAAGTGGTTTTCCATTCCATGTCGTAGCTTGGTTATTCGGTTTGGGCATCACGTAGCATGGTTATTTGATTTGGGTTAATGTTTGGGGTTCGTATCGTTGTGTTGTGGTGCTTGGGTTATTGGGTTTCGTTGTTTTGATGATTTGATTTTGGTTTATGCAGTTGAGTGTTCGTCACTCTTTTTCGACAAAGTATATATGTACTTTGAACGAACGCTTAACAAAGGAGCATCGATCATTGATTGCGACAACTCCATTTGCTTGGTTTTTAGATGTCAATGTCAATGTTAAAGTAGGTAGAAATATACTGAGTGAGTTATTGGGTAAGTGGGACGACTGTAGTAGTGGTTTTATAGTTGGGAATAAAGTTTTGAATATAAATGAAAATGATATTTATTTAGGGTTGGGACTGAGTACAGATGGTGCAAACATTAACTTAAAGGAAGAGCTGGGCAATAGTGAATGTGTGAAATACATAGGCAAAGGAACAAAGGAATTGAATTCAATATACAAAATTCTAATGCGAAAACAAAAGAAGAAGATTCCTTGTTCTCATTTTTGTAGCCTTTACCTCCTGGTAGGGATAAGTGAGATTTTATTTCCAAAACGTAGTGGGAAAGTGTTTCCCGTAATGTTTAATGTTGTTGACAACTTAAGTGCTTTGGGTAGTTATTGTTGGGGTAGTCTAGTTTATCGTTTTCTGTTACATAGTTTGTGCAAAGCTTCAAAAGGCTTGAAGAAAGGTAAAGGTATTTCAAACGTTTACGTCAACGGTTGTGTGTACATGCTGCAGGTAATTAATAGTATTTGATGTACTTACTTAAAATGTTATTTGAATTAAGTTTGTTACAAGTTAAGATGATTTATTTGTCTTAGGTATGGTTTTTTGAGCTGTTTGTTCCACCTACTGACATTGACGGAAATGAACAACCTTTGAAGACGTATGTTAGGGTTGGATCACGAAGGCGTTACAAGGGAAGAGCACTTAGGACTCCATACACCGGGACCGTAATGCTTAGAATAAAAAATGAGTGATTTGTGTATTTAGTTGATTGAAAATGTTATTTGGAAAGTAATGAAAATTGTAATCATTGTAAATAGATTAAGAAAACAATGTTCAATGTATTCGATTTGGTTCAATGAAATAAAATTTGAGTTTTGGTTTGAATTGGTCTCATATTTTATCTATTCAATACCATTGTTATTATGAGTTGTGGGTTTGTCGATTTCAGAATGTCGTAATTTTTTTTGTCTCCTAAGTTGCAGGCTTGTTTGTAACATGTTGGTGTTTGAGTGGTCATTTTGAGTAACATGTGATGTGATGTGAGTCCAAGGAGTGTGGGGTGACCCCTCATGAGTTGGGGGAGCAACCTGTGCAAGGAATGAGTGAGAGTGCTGAAAAAAGGAGCTGGTAATCGTTTACAGGATCCTGTAAACGATTACCCGAGAGAAATTGGGAATTTGTACAGAAAGTCCAACACAGGTACTCAGTCAGGTGAACACAGGTCACCATTGGAAAATCGATCAAAAATACTTTCTTCAATCATAAATATGAGACAATATCAAATTTTATTTACCGAGTATAACGGACTAAAATGAAACCTCTTAACAACACCGCACAACCTTTTCTCAAAGTACATAAAGACCGTACAAGCAAAGAACACCACCTACACAATAAAAAATTTTCACATTACTAAAATAAACTATAACATGAAACACAACCAAATGTGACAATACTAACCATGTTATCAACGTATTTCATTGGGGCCAAAGTGTAAATTGAAGTCGTGCTCAAGCTTTGGCCAATTATCTCGCTTACAACCCTAAACATACAAATATTAGTCAATGACAAACAATACATATTCCTCAACCACAACTACAATTCATACCACATACCTGTGTACGTTCATCTCTCTGATGCTGACTGCTGTATACAATTGGTTTACATCAACACTAGTGCTTGGATCACCAACAAAACTCCGCAATGGGGGTATAGCCAATGGAACGACCTCCGGTTCTCCTTCATCAGCATCATCTTCTATTTCAATAAAATTAATATTACGAACAGTTTCATCATCCCCTCTTACTTCAGCATGTGCACCTAGGGGGTCATCAACTTCATTTCCATCACCTTCTTCTTCTCCCCCAACTTCAGCATTCTCCTCACCTCCAACTCCATGTCCATCACCTTCTTCTTCTCCCACAACTTGAGCATTCTCCTCACCTCCAACTCCACCCCCAACCTCTTCATCAGTGGCACATGCATCTTCTTCATGAAAGATTGGAGTTTGATAAATTTCAAATAGCTCCCTAGTCAGAACTCCAATCTTGGCATTCAATGCTCTGATATGTTCATTATTTTTCCTCAATCTCTCCTCCGCACTTGCTTCCCATGCCCCGTCATCAGAGCTTTCGTCTTCATCATCGTCTTGGTCAACCTTGGATCCTTCACTCATTCCTCCGTCATCCATGTTGAAAGCTGCACGGATTTCCGGCCTATGACGA
Organism: Vigna umbellata; assembly: GCF_029865625.1. Classification (NCBI taxonomy): domain Eukaryota; kingdom Viridiplantae; phylum Streptophyta; class Magnoliopsida; order Fabales; family Fabaceae; genus Vigna; species Vigna umbellata. The sequence goes on along the minus strand of NC_142165.1, from coordinate 41,802,283 downwards.
TCTTCATTTCGTATATACCACTCCATATTTAACTGCACCAATAGCACACAACAAATTCAGACAAAATACACAATCCATTTTAACATACAAAATAACGAAAAACAAAACACTTACATCTCCGGTCATAAAAATATTTTCAATTTTTTCGGTCCTTGATTTAAACGGGAACCATCTCATTATGCGGGGGAAAAACCGGTGCGAAGGATGACCATGCAAAGAAAGTCTCTCAACCGCCCAAGCCTAAAACATCATAAAATTATTTCATCAAACATAATTCACAATGTTCTGCACTACATCAAAATAGTGAACTACATATCATATTACCTGCAACACTGCCACATTGCCACTGAGAGTGACTGACTGGGGGATACCTGCTCCCATAATTTTCTTCTTACATTTATTTAAATTCTCTACAATGTGTTTATGTACACCGGTGCACCAATCATATAGACACAAACGGTCTAAGTCATCTAACACTCCAAAAGGCATGTTACAAACATGCCTTGATTTCCTAGGGAAATAGAAAACAACCAAACAAACTAATATATATAACCTACACACTACATCGACTTCAATGTTTTTATCATCAACAATGACATTAAACATGTCTGTCAAGTCCTTCAAACTGATGGTTTTTTATTTGAACAATTCACCAACCAATCCACCAACTACTTCATCAAAGGGAATCTCTAAACCACCTATTTCTAAACCTAAGCTCATCAACACATCAACAACTCTAAACGGCACCAACTTTTGACGATATTCCAACAACGCATATTTAACACTGTTTTGACAACGCCACGTGTCGTTGTTTGATTGGTTTGTTTTAAAAGTAAATCTTACTGAAGGGACCAAGTTGGACAAGTGCAGACCCAATTTGCAGAAAAAACACTATGGTAATCGTTTACAGTATCCTTGTAATCGATTACAGTGTCAAAAAAGGTGTAAACTTGATTTCTAAGGCATAATTTGAAAGGTCTTTGAGTATAGATTCCAACAAAACAAGAATCAACTCATTTGGAGTTCGGTGGAGAAAGTTATGAGCAAAAGAACAAGCAAAGGTCAGAGTTGGCAAAAATATATGAAACGCTAACTTGAAAGAATAAACTGTACCAACTCAGATGTCCAAAAATTACAAATTAGTAGTCATTGGAAAGATTTTTGAGTCTAGTTTCTAATAAAAAAAGAATCACATCATTTGGAAGTCGGTGGAAAAAGTTATCAGTAAAATAGCCAGCAAAGGTCAAAGTTGACAGCATGTTATCTCACCCAAGTTGCTCATCTCATAAACATTGTTTTTTTCCTTCATCATGGGGTGCCAAAACATCACTTCCCACCACTGAAACACCAGGACCAGCATAAGAAAAGTGCAAAAGTGCTTAAAACTCACCTTTTTGGACAATGGTGACCCCAGTTCACCTGACTGAGTACCTGTGTTGGACTTTCTGTACAAAATCCAGTTTTGTCTCGGGTAATCGTTTACAGTGTCCTTGTAATCGATGACAGTGTCAAAAAAGGTGTAAACTTGATTTCTAAGGCATAATTTGAAAGGTCTTTGAGTATAGATTCCAACAAAACAAGAATCAACTCATTTGGAGTTCGGTGGAGAAAGTTATGAGCAAAAGAACAAGCAAAGGTCAGAGTTGTCAAAAATATATGGAACGCTAACTTGAAAGAATAAACTGTACCAACTCAGATGTCCAAAAAATACAAATTAGTAGTCATTGGAAAGATTTTTGAGTCTAGTTTCTAATAAAAAAAGAATCACATCATTTGGAGGTCACTGGGAAAAGTTATCAGTAAAATAGCCAGCAAAGGTCAAAGTTGACAGCATGTTATCTCACCCAAGTTGCTCATCTCATAAACATTTTTTTTTCCTCCATCATGGGGTGCCAAAACATCACTTCCCACCATTGAAACACCAGGACCAGCCTAAGAAAAGTGCAAAAGTGCTTAAAACTCACCTTTTTGGCCAATGGTGACCCCAGTTCACCTGACTGAGTACCTGTGTTGGACTTTGTGTACAAAATTCAGTTTTGTCTCGGGTAATCGTTTACAGCGTCCTTGTAATCGATTACAGTGTCAAAAAAGGTGTAAACTTGATTTCTAAGGCATAATTTGAAAGGTCTTTGAGTATAGATTCCAACAAAACAAGAATCAACTCATTTGTAGTTCGGTGGAGAAAGTTATGAGCAAAAGAACAAGCAAAGGTCAGAGTTGTCAAAAATATATGGAACGCTAACTTGAAAGAATAAACTGTACCAACTCAGATGTCCAAAAAATACAAATTAGTAGTCATTGGAAAGATTTTTGAGTCTAGTTTCTAATAAAAAAAGAATCACATCATTTGGAGGTCGCTGGGAAAAGTTATCAGTAAAATAGCCAGCAAAGGTCAAAGTTGACAGCATGTTATCTCACCCAAGTTACTCATCTCATAAACATTGTTTTTTTCCTTCATCATGGGGTGCAAAAACATCACTTCCCACCACTGAAACACCAGGACCAGCATAAGAAAAGTGCAAAAGTGCTTAAAACTCACCTTTTTGGCCAATGGTGACCCCAGTTCACCTGACTGAGTACCTGTGTTAGACTTTCTGTACAAAATCCAGTTTTGTCTCGGGTAATCGTTTACAGGGATGCTGTAAACGATTACCAGACCCTTTTTTCAACACCCTCACTCATCCCTTGCAGAGGTTGCTCCTCCAACTGATGAGGGGTCACCCCACATTCCTTGGACACACATCACATCACCAACCACCCTCTCCCACCACTGAAACACCTGGACCAGCCTCAGACAGGTGCAGAACTACCTAAAACTGAGCTTTTTTTCCAATGGTGACCCCTGTTCACGTGGCTGACTACCTGTGTTGAACTTTATGTACAAAATCCAATTTTCTCTCGGGTAATCGTTTACCAGGATTCTGTAAACAATTACGAGACCATTTTTTCAACACTCTGACTCATCCCTTGCACTACTTCGTCCCCCTACTCATCACGGGTCACTCCACACTTCTTGCGTTTACATCAATGACCAACACCCATCTCCCCACTCAGAATTTGATCAACTCCTTCCCATTAATTACCATTAATTTTACTGAAAATGGTCTCGTACTTTTCAAATTCTTATTATAATGTTGCGTTCATTTTTCAATCACTACTTTTGTCATTATAAGTGAGATTAACACAAAGTAAAAATGATAGAGCGAGAGAGCGAGACAACGACAGCGAAGATGGAAGCTTCGAAGACGAACGACAGAGCGAGAGAGCGAGACACAATATGGAAGGGTTGAACGAACTTCTTTCCCACCCGAAACCGCCCAAACTCAATTCTTTAAATTTTAACGAGAGAGCGAGAGAGCGAGAGAGCGAGAGAGCGACAAGGGTTGAACGAACGTCTTTCCCACCCTAAACCGCGAAACCCAATTCTTCAAATTTTAACCTCAAAATCCCAAAATACCCCTCGCCCCGTAACCCTTTCTCTGTTTTATTTTCAATTTATTTGGCCAATCAAGAGCTGACACGTGGCGTTGTTAAATCTGTGTCAAAATTTCGTTGTCCAAATAACATTTTCCTTTTAATTTATACTATTTGATATATGAGTATTCATTTTGTTTTCTTATCCGTGAAGCTATCTTATTCTCCATCACAACCTAGCTTATATATTGGACAGTTTAGTAATTAACTCATAAATTCACTATAAAGTGTCAACCCCACTCATAATAAACAAAATTGTAAGTAGGACATCGCAGGAGAATTTAATACAAAAATAACATAGATCGATTAAAATATTAACGAATTTCAATTACATCCAAAGAATAATTTATTACATTATATACCTTACAAACTTAACACGGTTTTTTTTCCACTAAATTCTCGTTCAGAATACAACTACTCATACATTTAACTTTTTTTAGAAATTATAAGGTTCTGTTTATAAAACAAAGATCACTGTAATATTTGACACACGTGAAATATGTCTTCACTATTGATAATACGTGTGAATAATATTTCTCATTATAAAACAAACTAGTTACACCAAATAATCTAAAACTCAATAAATATAAAGAGATTAGACAATTTTCAAATAAGTTCATGGTCTAGTTATTATTAGACGAAGATTTTATTAAAAAATATATATAAAAGATCATATCAAATTTATAATAAACTTATATCGTATACATAGACAAAAACTATGCAAATATGAAAAAAAAATTATGATTTCCTTTACAAAAATTATTTCATATTTTGAGAAGAAAAAAAACAAATTCTTAATTATATTAAAAAAAATATCATTAGTCAATCCTTTCACATTCAAAAAAAGAATTTTTAATTTAAAAAGTTTTTGCTTTTGAAGAATTAGTATTAACTTTATTTGGTCTACCTTTACCAAATTTTCTTATAGTTTAAACTAGCTCATCATCTTCCTCAGAACTAGAATTTTCTCTCCCATTAAATATATTAGCTCATTTAAAAGTTATTTTCAATTCCTCCATAGAGTCTTCTTAGAAATCAAATAATTAAAAATTGTCGCTCAATTACTATGATTTGAACATAATTGTTGTAAATGTTGCAATCTATTCATAATGGAAGTGACATCTTCTAAATAAGGCCTATCACACAAATATTATCATCATTAACCACCATTGGTTTAGGCTCTGATTGAACAACAGGTTGTACTGCAACAGGTTACACCATAAAAAACTGAATCACAAGCTTAGTCATAGGTTTCATCACAGGCTCTATCACATACTCTACCACTTGAGCTAAAGATCTTGTATAGTCTCATCCTGTGACCAATCAACTTAGGACGATAATGTCGTTGTATTTTTGCGCCAATTATTTTCTCTTTACTAGAAATAACATTAACATCATGTTGTAATCGTTTATAATTAGATAGATCATGACTAATATTTTAAAATTTGCAAAAAATAAAGACAATTTCTCATACTTCACATCAACAATAAAAGTAAATCTTGATATTTCCACCAAAATTTAATTAGAAAAAATAAATAAAAAATTCAACAGAAAATAAGACACATGCAAAGAACTTTGAGATTTGTTCTTCATATAATTATCTAAAATAAATGTGTACAAATTTCAAGTGCTATTGAGAAAAATGTTTTTAGCTGCCAATACTCTAAACAAAACCATAAATATGAACCATAGTACAACCATATATATGTGCAAGCCCAACATACAATCATGAATGAACACTTCATGTAATGCATTATCAACACTTCATATGCAAATCCTGTACCTCTAAGCCACCACCGGCTAGGGTTAATGTTGGTGGAGGCTAGGGTTCTTCTATATTTTATGCCAGCAAATTCCGTTTCTTGTTCTTTAAGCTTATTACCAAAAGACTAGACAATTTACTAAGATGATTTACTCTGTTATTACTAGACACTTTAGGTTCCTTTTGTCAAGATTTTTACTTAGTCAAATCTTCACAAATATTATTATTTTTAGTTCACACATTTCTACGAAACTGATAGTGAACAATTGAGTATACTATTATCTTAAGGGTGGCAAAAACAAGAACTTGAGTACCTTGATTGTGATTCCAAGCGTTTTTCAATTTTGAGAACGCCATCATTTTTCCTCATTCAATGAGTTGCATCCTAATGGAAACTCTGTATTGCCCTTTGTCCACACATTTAAAAGTAGAGTGACATTTTACACATGGTTAAAGAAACACGAGCTTTCATCTATAAAGGAGCAAGTTCAGCATCATATCGCGCTAATTGCAACTTCCAAAAGTAGTTTCTAGTCATAATAATTCAGTCGATTCCAGCTGCCCCACCATTGAAGTTGCATGCAGAGCACCTGGTCCTGTTTGATAAGCTAACAATGTTCTTTACAAAGGAGTTGTGCTTAGAGGAGTAGGATAGAGGAAAGTGTTGCTGTGATGATAACAACCTTAAAGTTTGCTCACATTTCATTAAATTAAAATGGGTGTTGTTTGATATCCTTCTTTTGTAGTTTTTGGGTGGGCGGCTATTGGAGGAAATTGCCCCTGTTAAGAAATAACTCGACTTTTCTGCATTGCTTTTTACCTAAATTGGGCTATCACGGTAGGCCCATAAAGAAACATTTGATATAGCTTCTGCACTGAGAATGGTTATTGACAAAAAAAAGAAACATGTCTTTGAAAGGTTCAATAATTGTACCGAATCACTTACTTGAATACTGATGTGCATGCTTTAGACACAGGATGATCATCTACCGTCATCCAATAGTTTAAAAAGAAAAATATCTTTTTAATAATTTTTTTTTATAATTTTTTTACAACAACTTATGTGATAACTTGTGATTAGTTTGTTTTTAAATATACATACCATAAAATAGTGACACATGATCTCTTGTCAAAAAATTGTTAAAATATAATTGGTATTTAAAAAAATGCTATCACAATTCATTCTTAGTTTGCTAAACCCTTTGCTTTGATTAATACCTGAAACAATATCCAAGATTTTTTGGATAGCAAATTCTTTTGTTTAAGTGGTTCAAATAATGAACATGCATATCTATCTCGACATAAAATAATTATTATTATAAAATATTTTGTAACATCTTTTGACTTTACTAAATTCTGACTCACTCACAAATTTAAAACTTTCAATTTAGTTTCTATTCAATTTTTATATTCTATTGAATTCTCAAAAGTTTAAAACTTTTCAACTATTAGATTTTTCTACTAATTAAGTGATGTAGTTATTAACTTGATGATGTGTTTATTATTTTTTCTCGTCAACCTGCTTTATTTTCTTTACATATAATTTTATAATTTCATCATTTTTAAACTTTCTTACCTATTCTCTATTTTGGGGGGTTTTCAGTGAAAAGATTAATGATAAGGTTAAATATGTATTAATATTGGATTATAAAATCATGTTATTATAATATTACAAAACTAAATAATTATATGATTATAAATATATATATATATATATATATATATATATATATATATATATATATATATATATATGATTATAAGATTACAATTGCAAGATTATAAAATTATAAAATTACATTAACGGTCATATCACTTAATTAACAGAAAAATTTAATAGTAGAAAGTTAATTGAAATTTTTTAAAATTTTAAAGATTCAATTAGAAATGACAACGAGTTAAATGGAATACAGATGATGTTTACTCGTAATTAAATTTTTTTTTTACTCTTTTACAAGATGCCTGCAAGTTTTTTAAAATCAACAAATATCCATAGATATTGTAGATATTTAAAAAAAATTATAGATTTTTAAAATGAAATATAAATAAAATTATAAAAAAAATATAAAGTATAATATAAATTAAATTTTAATTTTAATTAAATTTGACATAATAAAATATAAATTAATTTTATTTTTTACCAATAATTAATACATGCTTGTGTCGATAGTGTGATACACTTAACTCGTTTATTAACGAATATTGAATTATCTCTCGTTACTCTCGAATATTTATCTACTATCTATAACGAATTATATAGGTGAATAACATGAATATTTTTATACTTGTTAGATAATAAAAATTTAATAAAATTACAAAAAATTAATAAAAAGAAAATTAAAAGTTCTCAAATGTACCATAGAATTAAAAATTAATTAAACCAATCCAAAGTTATATTAAAATGAATAGTTGATTTATTCTTAATCCGTTCTTTTTGCTAATTTAACTATTTATTTCTTAATCATAAAATAAAATATTTTTCATACATTGCCTCGAGTAGAGAATGTGAAGAGACGCGCTCGGACACTCGTGTTCACGTCTGATTGGTGCTTCTCCACTTTTACCAACTCAATTGGGCAGGGAAGACAAAATATTATTAGGAATTAATATAAGAAAAAGGGAGAAAACTATTCGGTAAAGATCGACACCCACCTTCTCTTAAAAGCCATTTTAATAGTAAAATATCATATTGAGATGATAATAATAAATATATAAAACATTTGAAATAAAATAATAAGATAAATGGTTGATAATATATAGAATAAAGGGGTGAAAAGTATTTTATTCATAAAGATAAGGCATAAATTAAGAACATGTTATATTACTATTACTACATATCAGCACATGCATGGTTCACATGTAGATTCCCACAAAAAGCATGGATGAAGCTATAATCCTGTTGTTAAGTGATGTTAATTTTGATTCCAGACGCACATATTAAAAAGATTAACAAAACACGTGAAACTGATATCTGTTTTAACATCCGAATTCAACCTAAACGATAAATAAATCGAAGCTTATCAACACACGATCGCTCATCAGCTCCCATGTTGTCCATAAAACATTTAAACTCATCAAACCGTTTCATTAATCATGGTAGCAGCGATTAATAGTTCCAACCATAATATTTAAAGCAACGATGTTTTTACTGTAATTGTTGCTACTGGTTCATGGAATTAGGGTGGTGAAGGTTGGGAGTGGCAAAGGAATGTGCTGAAGTTGCAATGGGGCGAAATGGAGTGAAGCAGCAACCTCGCCGTCTGCTCCTGTTTAACGGCGGCGTCTTCCTTCTCCACCAAAACGGCATCCACAATCTCGTCGAACTCGCCGCCGCCCGCGGCGACGAAGGCGATGAGCGCGGCCTGGACGGGGCCGAGGCTGGGATTAAAGGCGGCGGATTCCAAGTAAGAGCCTTTGTAAAGATTGCCGTGGCGGTCGAGGAGGGCGACGCCAGAGGGGGAGGCAGTGTAGGGTGCATGGGATTTGTTGGCGGCTTCGAGAGCCGCATTCTTGAGCTTGTGGTTGTGGAGGTGGCCGTTGCAGAGGGCGTCGTCGTCGTTGGTGTGGTTTGGGAGAAGAGTTAAGGCGTTGTGGTGGGTTTCCAAGAGAAGGGGAGTGCCAGGGGAGAGGAGGTCGTGGGGGCCAAATTGGTGAGGGAGGAAGTGAGAGAGAGGCGTGAATTGCGGCGTGTCGTCGGAGGTAATCAGGATATTCACGTCGGAGGCAGCGCGGAGTTCCTGGAGGAATTGGCGGCAGTGGCCGCAGGGGGCGGCGGAGACGGCGAAGGAGGTCAGGTTGGCCTCCGCATTCAGAGAGAGGTTGCTGACGAGGAACTGCTCCGCGTGGACCGCGTGGTGGAGGGGGAGGCCCGGAAACTCGAGGTTGACACCCACGAAGATGCGGCCGGAGGGGCCCAGGCCAACGGCGGCTACCTGGAAGTTGGAGATGGGTGGGCGAGCGAGGGACTGGGCGGCGGGGACCAGCCTGGGGAGGAGTTCCGGTAGTGTGATGGCGTTGGACTCGGCGAGAGCGAGGGCTTCCGATGCCTGGATTACGAATTTGGGTGGTTGATCCATTGGATTGGGAATTGCAGAAGAGTGTTAGTTATTTATAGAGAGAGTGTGAGAGTGGATTGGATCTGGCGAACAATGATCGTATTTATAGAGATGTGCGATGCCATTCAGATCCTTTTGCTACCGACAAGGGGGTAACCATCACTCTTCTCGCTTCCCTCCACCCATCACACCTCATTCACAACAGGGTTAGATTCGGTATTTACTTATTACTTTACTCTCACCCGTCACCGTTGACCACATTATTCATTTATTTTTTTTACATAAAATATTATTTCAATATATAGGCAATTGATAAAAGTTAAATGCTAATGATCGTAAAATTGGCATTAATATTGGAATTTAGGGTTTATAGGTTATATTAATCGTTTGTCTCATAAATCATTTTAAAAAGTAATTAGGTCATGAACTTGAAGAACTCAATAAGCCTTAGAGTAATTTTATGGTAGCTTTGAAATTAGGAAAAATAAAATATTTGCAGTAATCATTAAGATCATATGTTGTGTCTGTGCATAATTAAAAATAGTTCAAGACATAATTGTGTTTGTGTATTAATTAATAACATATTGTAAAGATTTTTTTTCTCATGTGAGATTATTATGAGTGTAATGTGTTGAAAACATTGTCAATTATTAAAAAAACATGACAGATATAATTTTTAATAGTTAATACATTTATTATGAATGATCGTTCTTAGGACTGGTTGTTTGTCTAGGTTAGCATTTCTATTTTTAACAATTAAAAATTAACATTAATAAAAACTGATAATTTTTAAAGTAGAAGAAAAGCTAAACTTAGATTAATATTGTAAATTTTCAATAATTATACATAATCTCCCTGACTGAGATAATAGAAATGTTAATAAACTGGGTTGAGGTTAAAATAATGGTTTCAATAATTCTCCAATTTTAGTATTCTTTTCTATTTGTACTTTTTCAGATTGCTTAGTTAAATTTTAGTCACTGTAATACATGGCGTGTTGAATTTTGCTTGTATGGTTGAAAATGGCAATTTCCAAAGTGTTTGATGATATCATTAGTGACATATTTATCATGATTAAAAAATTTCCTACTTATAGAAATTTAAATAAAAAATCATATATTTTTTTTTCAAAAGGTGCATGTCTAAATACTTTGAAAAGTTATACATTAAATGACTTATATCAACTTCTTTTTTTCACAATGTTTTACTAGTTTCTTCTCCATAAAGTCACATAAAGTAAAATAAGGTAACAAGTTGAAGATTGTAGGTCAGTTCAGTTATAAGAAGTTCCTGAATTTTGATAATTATAAGAAACATCCCGTCTACATATTTTTAACTTTTATTTTTTTTTTCTTTAAGAAAAGAAGACTCTGTTTTATTTTCACACACAATAAATTTTACTATTTAATTTTAAGGTATATTTCTAACCATCAAAAATGGACATTAATAGAGATTGGTAATTTTTTAAATAGAAAAATATTATATTTAATTTATTATTCTAAACTTCCAACAGTAAAAAATATTATTGTTTAATAAATAAAAATTCTAGTAAATTATGTTAATATTAAAAATAACTACTTTAAATACTTTTAAAGGAACTATTAAATTAACACAAATATATTAAACATAATATTCAGTAATTATTGATTTTAATGAAACATTATAATTCTTTTTATAAACTCGTGATTATAATATTTTGCTCTTTCTTAAAGACAATTTTTAGAGTATTTATTAGTGTTTTTTTAATTAATTATAAACATATACAGAGGGGGCTAGTGCTGAGCTTTCCCGCTGAAAGTTTTCTTTGCATGTATAATAATATATAATATAAACAATAATTTATATTTTAAAATTAAATTATGATATTTTTATAATAAATTAAAATGTATATTTAATATACTTATCTTAAAGCTATGCCTTCAGAAAATTTATAAAATTTGTTCATACATATTTTTGTTTGATAAAATTGGCCATTCCATAAATTTATTTCCCGTTTCATCATGAATATAAAATTTTGATTTTAGTTTTGATTTTGAAAAAGATATTATTATTTTTTTAGTTAGCTCCACTAATAAAATACATTTAATTTTAGTTACTATAGATATACTAGTTTTATGTTTAATCTTTAGTTACTGGTATATTTTTATATGATATTTTTTAAAAATGGTGCAAAATAGATACTAAGTAAGGGTGAGAGGAGAGTAGAAAAAGACGAGGAAAATGAAGGAAGATGGATAGAGAGGAAAAAACAAAAACAAAAAATCTAGAGAATTTTAAGATAAAGATGAAACAGATTTTGGTACGTGATATTTTTAAATAATATTAATGTTAATTTAAAAAAATATTTAAATTGATTTAATTTAGTAGATATTGGAAGTCAATAAATAAAATAATAATAAAAATCAATATAAATAATCAAGCTAAATATAAAATCAAAATTAGTTAAATATAAAATTAAGGTTAAATTCTTTTATTGGATTTATTTTTGTAGTGAAATCCTAAATCATTTATTTTATTATTATTTTTTGTCTAATTTTGTCTTTAATTTTAAAAAATTGATGCAATTTAGTTTTTGCCGTTAAATTTGAAGATTTCCTAATTATTTGACCATAATTCAGTAGATTTCTAAAGTTAAAGTTTTGCAAAGATTCAATGATAGTCTACAAAAAGATGAAAATCGAAAGTTTAAAATAAGAGGTAATAATTTTATTAAATGAGCCATAATTTCAGTAATTATTTCTTAATTTCTAAACTTCCTCAATGAATGCATTCCTAATTTTTTTTTATCAAATATTCACTAATTTTTTATTTCTAAAAAATCAAATTTAACATCACATACTTTTTTATTAAACTACATCATTTTAAAACTCCATAATAACATGTCTAGATTTATTTAAAGTTGTTTAGTCAATTTAATAACAAATATTATATTGCATTAAAATTTTCAAATTAAGAACTAAATTAAAACAAAAATTAATAAAGAAACCAATTTGCGATTTTGCTATAAAAAACTAAAGAGAGGAATAAAATGATTTAACCTAAAATTAATCTTTACTGCTATTTTTCACTCCATGTTCAACGTAGAAAGAATTGAGAACTGAGAGACTAGGGACTTTATGTTATATCACTTTATTAAATAAACAATGATAAAAAAACAATTAAGGAACACATTCTGAATTATGTGAACCCGTGAAACTCTACTATATTCATGGATGAAAATGAAAGCAAAAAGACACAAAAAAGTTTACAATAAAATAATAACACAACAAATTCTAATAAAATAAGATTGGTTTAGTCAAAACCACCCATTATCAAGAAGGATATATTACAAATAAAAATAAAGAATAACTTTGGTAAACTATAGAAAAATATCAAAACAGTTTTTTAAAAAATAATAAATTTTAAAAATAAATAATTAGATGCTAAAAAGTCTAGTTTATACATTTAAATGTAACTTAAAAGTTTTATCCTATATCTTTTCAAAATTATTTCATTAAACAAGAAAAACCGCATATTCATGCAGTGTTTTTATCCTTACAATATAAGAAGTCTAATGTATTAATTTAAGTAAAAGTATTATTGAAAGGATAATATGTCACTGACAAGCCAAGCCTAAGCTATATAGAGATGCATTTACTTGTAATAAAGTGGGAGCTCACATTCAGTTTAATGTGTGTTTTTTCTGGTTATCTCAATATCTTGTCATGCGAATTAAATGTTTTTTAAAGTATTTTTTATTACTCTAAAAAATTATAAATTAGGTTCAATTTTTTAAATTTCTTTGAGGACTCGCCCGATCATTTTACATCAAAGACAGCTTTTTAACATGTAACAACAGAGACTACTTTTTTTTATATGAATATAAAATTACAACAAATTAATGAAAATAATGTCAGTATTACATTAGTCCTTGCAATATTGTGTTTTCTTTTCATTGAGTTCAAACATATTGAAAAAATATTTGCTAAAAAGTTAATTTCATTTTTCCACATTAAAAAGATGAACGAAACTATCTTAATTAGTCAAACACAAACATTAAACAACATGAACTGAACAATTAATTTAGCTCAAAGACCAATGAATCTCCAAAATCACAGCGTATTTATTATTCATGAATTAAATAACTTAGTTACCCACAGCAGTGGATTTGAGCCCACAGGCCAATAATAATTCTTCACTGTACTAATTAAATAGTCATATTCGTGATTTCACATTATTGGGTTCATACTATACAATCTAAAACTGACAATTCGTGTTTGAGACTTTGACGTAGATTTGGTTTTCACATTAGCACTTGAAGTTTAATGTATATATAAAAATTTGTTGGTGCTAGGAAAACCAAATTTAGTCTTTATTTTTCTAAATAAATTTTGAATTCAAATCTTCAAATCTTCTAGATAAAAAAAACATAATTAAAGAGAATACTTCTTTTAAAGATAGTCAGAGAAAAAAATAATAAATTGGTGTATATATACATACATATAGAAGTCAATTTAGTAGGATTGCAAGTCAAGCTCTAAAGTCCCTACTTTATTAGTATGTTACAAAACTTCTCTACTTTGGGCATTTATAATATATTTTAAAACAATTTTTTTTTTTAATTTTTTATATTAATGGTGAAATTTTTTGCATTTCTCCTAAATTGAGTTCCCTTGTCTGGTTTCATGGATTATAGTACCAAACATCGAAAAAAAACTGGGTCCTACGAAAAAAATACGCAAGCGTCCATTCATAGATCTAAGAGCATCAAATTCAAAAGCACTTTTACAATCGGTGGTGCCGGTCTCTTACATTTTGTACTTATCTAATTAAGTGTTTAAAAAAGTGATTATCAAGATTCTGAACAGCAGCATGAAATACCAAAGTTTATTTAAAACAAAAATGTACAATAACAACTCAATATATATTTCATCTAATCATACACTCAGAGAAAGTATAGGTAGAATATTCTATTCTCTGTTTTCCCTGAGCAACGAGACCCGTGTTACTTCCAATATGTACACTAAAGACAAAGACTTTAACGAAGTTACAGGGACAAGAAAGAACGATAACCAAAAAAACAAAAACTTACGTAAAGAACTTCCGAGTATTGAGAGTAAATAGGATCAAACCCAACCCTGTTTGTAACGGGTGAAGAGGTCTTCTGTTTGTGCATTCCTGAAGGCGCTGCAAGCAATGACATAGACCCATATGAGGACCACCACTGCTACTATGAGAACGATGTTAGCTTTCCTCCATTCTTTTCTGAGGTTACCCAATAGACCAGCCTTGCACGCATTACAATCGTAGCATAGTTGATTTTGATCATTGTTCCACGAGTAGCAATCAGGATCAGCTGTGGGATTCACAGGGTTTGTCCAAAGTATGGGGCTTACAAAGCTGTAACCACAAACTGTAGGAGGTTTGCAACATCCTGACTGTAAAATCAATCAAACCAATTCATTACCACAATTTTAATTATACAATAATTTCTGTTCTGTATTAATATAAATGGTAAGAGCACAATAGAAAATCATGTCAACATGCTGACTGAGCAATATAAGAGTGTCACATTACTATTTATGCTAAATATTAAATGCTAAGTTAAAAAATAGAACTGAAATTACACATCCGAATGTTCAAAATGAAAATACACAGAAGTACAGTTAAATTTAATAAAAGATGGAACTGGGAGTCTTAGACAGAAAAAGAGAAGAGGGGTGACTAGCTACCAAACCACACCACCAAGCAGCAGGCAACAATAATATAACTTTATCTTCTTGTGCTATAACGACAAAACAATGATCTTGACTTTCTTGGATGATTAATTTAATATGGCCAAATTTTGCATTATTTCTCTACATGTGAATCAATGAGTGACAATTTCAGCTGCATTCAACTTTCCGGGGATCAATTATACCGGAAAGGCCCCACAAAGCACCAATGTGCTGTCACTCACGCTGGTAATAAAAGATGTCTCTAATGTCTTCTAAAGAGGCATTCTCATCTTGCTGATTTTGTGACATCGAAAGTTACGTAAAATGGACATATATGGTGGTTAGATTTATATGAACCCCGTGTTCTGCTGGTGTTAACATCAAATTTTGCAGTAAAACTTAATCCACACCCTACTAGTGGGTCAAGCTAGGAGTAAGAAGGAAAATTCATATGATACATGAAGTTTATCACTAAACAAAACTATAACAATTAGTTCCACAATTTAAAACTCAAAGCATGTTAAGATCATAGCTCCAGCAGAGTTTGAACACAATCCATGCTAATTGAGAATCTCCACCGGTTTCATCTAAAAACCGATGGTTACTATCATTTCCCAACCACCGTGATAATCGAGTAACTTCGCAACTAATCCATGGGACACAGTATACGGGTACGAAAGGAAGGTCACGGTGATCTTATCAGAACCGTATACATGGAAGACTAAGAAAAGCTCATAGATCCAATCCACATCCCTAGAAAGAAGAAAAATAGTTCCCAAATTCAGCCATTTGAAAATCTTGTTGAAGACACAACGTGGTGTCATGTGATGTGGGTCCAGCAACAACAATTGAGGAACAAAAAAAGTACTTTAAGAAGCAATATTTCTACGCAAGTTAAATCTTGCTTGTTTCCAAGAAATCACTTGTTAAATTTGTACTTTTGAGTGTTTCAATGCCGGGGAGAGTACAAAAGGAAAAGTAAATTCGCAGGTAAAAATGTCTTGAGAAGATTTTATTTTTTGGTTAAATTTAGTTGCTGAATTCTAAGAAAAACTTAGTTGATACTATTTTAGAATCTAAGTACTTGGAAGGAACTCAATGATAAGAGTAAACCGATTAGGTGAAAATTATGGAGGTGTATGTAAAAGCATTAGGAAGGAACCTGCAAGGGGGAGATGTGAGAAGCGAAGAATTGATCGGCGGTGATGTAATTGAGCGTGAGCCTAGTGCAGACATCGGAAGCAGCCAAACAGGGCTTTATCTTGTGCCAGCTGCCGGAGCCGGTGACGCGGTTCCTGAACCAGGAAGAAAAGCCGCTGAGGTTGTACTCCTTGTAGGCTTTTCCGGGAACATCGTAGGCTCCGTCGGGTCTGGTGACGACGAAGGCGAAGACGAGAAGGATGAGGAGGAGGGCGATGAGGAGAGCCATGGAGAAGAGGTAAAGGGCGAGGAGGCCCTGTTTGTTCCAGTAGGCACCGACAAAGCCCGCGAGGGAGACGAGGAGGATGAGGAGGCCCATTATGAGAATGGGCCAGCGGAAGTTGGCGACGCACTCGTTGTCGGGCTTTGAGGCGAGCCAAATGCCGGAGGCTATGATGGGAATTGAGCATATGATGGCCACAAAGTTAAGAACTGCGGTGATGTTGTTGCTCACACCCATTATTCCAATCCTCTCTCACTCTGCTATGCTTCTTCAACTGTATTCAGTGTAGTTAATCACTTATCTGTATTTGTTTTACTTTTTGTTCGCAGGTTATCTCTCGTAGGGTCCCACTGGGGAAATTATAATGGGATATGAGATTTTCCTTCACACAATCAAATATCTCAGTTTAAAGAACTTACTCCCTTTCTCACGCAATCACACTTTATTCTTTGAGAAAAATAATGTTTTGACACCCGTTCCAAATATTACTCTCATTTTAATAATATAATAATATATATTAACATTTTAAGCTAAAAAATTAAATAAATATAATTAAAACATTATTATTTTGAGTTGTTAAATGTATACATTTTTTTGTATTAATTACTTATTTGGTCACCTAGTCCATTTTTTTCAATAGGTTTTCATTTTTTTTATTATTTTCAATTTAGTCTATATTTTTTATTTAATTTAATCTTTTCTCGTAACATTATCTAAATTATTAACGAAAGAGTGTATGTAGTGAAAGTATTTGAATGAGCTAAGCGGTTTTTGCTTACGTGGTCTGGGTGAGTTGCAAAATATCATGGTCCACTACCATCGCGAGACAAAAACATATCTATACCAGAATCATAGATCTATCTTTGAATAGCCATGCACCTCTCGTATCTTCTTTATCGCACCACCATAAAATATGAATCCACTTCAAGCATGCACCAATTTTCGACCTTCATTGTTAACACAAAATCAACAATTCCTTGTGCACACAAAATCTCTAAACCTGCATCCAATTTTTTTTCAACCCCTTCCCCAATCAAATTAATTTTCCAATAATTCACACACAGAAATCATCACTTTTCAATTCCTTTCCATTATCAACAATCATCTGACTCACACATATTTCATTCACCAATTTGTACTTTCGGTCTCCATTCCTTCACCCATTCCATTTTTCATCTTCACAATGCAATCATTTTTCACCGTTACAGATTTAATTCTTCTTCTTCTTTCATAATCCATTTTTCACAATAAATTGAAAATCTTTTTGGAGTTGTTGTGCTTATCTCTATAGTTGTCGATGTCTCTGACAACTATGAGTTCATGAAACTTAAATGTTTATGAATAAGAAGAGAATGGTCATGTCACAACATACACTTTAGATAAAATATTGTTAGGTCATAGAAATTATCC
This sequence comes from Vigna umbellata, assembly GCF_029865625.1. Taxonomy (NCBI): domain Eukaryota; kingdom Viridiplantae; phylum Streptophyta; class Magnoliopsida; order Fabales; family Fabaceae; genus Vigna; species Vigna umbellata. Next base: position 41,784,463 of record NC_142165.1, on the reverse strand, counting down.
ACTTTTTACACTTTTTTGTTAACAATTTATATGATATCATGAAAAAAAATCAAATTGAATAAAATTTACTAAAATATGAACCAAAACGCATAAAAATAAGTTAGTTTTAAATTCTTTTATTTTTTTCCAATATAAAAATAAGTTAATTCATCCATAATCAAATTTAAATCTTTTTAAGATTAACCGAGAATTATGTTAATTTTAATCCACAATTAGTATTTTTTTATTTTTTTAACCCAATTCCATTTAAACCCATAATAAGAAAAATTAACTTACAAATTATTACCTATTATCATACCTTTAATTTTTGTGTGTTGAAATACTAATATCTAGGTATAGTTTTTGGTCTATAGGTTTTTTCAATCATGAAAGTATCATTTTAAGATGGCACATATATAGTCGTGATTCTTCACTTTATTTGCGAGGACTACTCCTGATAAAATATATGCTAATTAAGTTCGCATCATGTTTAGCTTAGCTATGCTTTTAATATTCTCAAATGTTGATATTTGCTCATTTGATGCTTCATTTTCTTCAAGAAAAATTTTAACAATATATTTTAATACGGGTAGGATACATTTTATCATTGATGGATAAACCAAATTTATTAAAAATTACAAAATGTATATGCATAATTTTTAATTAACTTAAGAGTTTTATTTATGATTTTTTTTTCACTTGAAATCAGTTTTATAGCTTACCAATATTAAGCATTGGAGCACACGGTTGGCTTGTTTAGACCAATAACGCAGTTAACTGTTGATACAAAGAGGAATGATACGATGATATATTTATTTGATTTGACACACGTTATAAAAATAAAATCATCATGAATTTTTGTGTTTTTTTAAAAATAAAATAAAAAGTAAAAAAAATTATTAAATGTAAAAAATTTACATACGTAAAAATATATTTTTTTCATGAAAAGAAAAGTTGAGAAAAGAAAAAGTAAAACCAAGAAAAGACACCACGATATTAAAAGCTTTTTCTTTATATGGAATCAAAGGTCACGTTTACAGGTATCTATTTGATACTTATAGCGGCCAAAGCCATACACCAAACAGGAAAGAAAAGAAACATTTGTATGACAAAAGTAAGTGTCTTATATAGTAGTAATTTTAGCAACCCCAGAGGGTTAAACACTGAGAGGGTCTTAAAAGTTTCAACTTTCAAGCCAGAATATTCCCATTGATCGTGTTCTTCATGGTTTCAAATCGAGGACCCTTTTCACCAAACTTGGTGCTGCCGTAGAGCTTCAGATAGTCACCATAAAGGAAGTTGCTTGGGTACAAGAGCTTAGGAGCAGGTGAAATAATGGCTTCTCGAATGGGGTTGTAAAAGGTGGCAATGGAGATTCTGCTTCCATTCTTGTCAGGCAGGACTCTATGCACCACACTTTTGTATATGCCATTGCTCAACACTTCCACTTGATCACCCGTGTTGACAAAAATGGCATTGTTCTTGGAGGGTGGAATCTTCACCCATTTGCCATCTTTGCAGAATTCTAGACCCGGCACTCTGTCATCTTGGAGCAGTAGAATGATGCCACCAGCATCTGTGTGTTCTCTGAGTCCCCTCACAAGTTCTGGACGTGGACATTTAGGGTACTTTGCCACTTTTGTTCCCACAGCAGGACCATCACCATCACTTCCAGAAAATGCTTTCTTCATGTAATCCTTCTGCAGACCAAGATTTTCACTCATCACCTCAGATAGCTTCTCTCCCACCTTCACCAGTTGTTCAACGTACTCATCCATTGCGTGCCTGCGTTTAAGAAACAGTACGTGGAATGTAAAACTTTTTCTCATGATACTGGGATGGTAGAAAGAGTGTTAAAGAATGTGTTACCAGAGTTCCTGAGAGATGTTAGGAATTTCATTGATGCTGGAAGTGGGTCGATGCCAAACGAAGAAGGAACTTTCCCAATCTATATCAGAAGCATTCTCTTGTTTCTCCAACCTCTTTGCTATCCCAGATTGGTAGAAGCTTTCCTTCAGGTTTTCCTCATAGTATGTATTGATCAACTGCTTCACCTTCTCCATCAATTGTGTGTCAATTTCATGGTTCTCAACCTGCATATATATATCCAATAATTGGAGGAATGAAGAAGAAGAAGAAAACAAAAGGGACTAATTATTAACATCTTTTTCATTTTCTATACCATAAAGAAGCCCCATTGCTCACAAGCTTTGTGCAATAGCGCCATTGTGTCACCCCTCTTGTCTCCATTGAGCTCACTGAAATCTATCACAGGGATCTCCATTACTAGATACTCGATGTTTCTGTGTTGAAGGTATATGTTACAGAAATGGGGTATTTATAGGGTATTTTAAATATATTCTAAGGGAAAGGATGTGATCATGTACATCTTTTACTCTTCTATGCCAATGGTCAACAGATTTTCCCTTTGAAATAAAGTTTTTCGTTCTTTTCTTCTCAAACGAAAACTTCACCTTACGTTAAGTCGTCGTTTTGATTTACACAAAAATATCTTAACTGACGTTTACTTTCAACTAGAAGCTTTTTCTCATGTAAATCAACAACTCATCAAGTGAATAAAAAGTTATGTATATTAAACCGAACACTTGCTACAATGTTCAAAAGGAATGTGGGTGGATCGAATCAAAGCAGTGGGCGGTTTTGGCTGAATGCTGCAACATGATATTACTGATTACGATGAAGATCACACACTCTCCAGTGTTTATTTTATTGCATCTTTTCGATTCTAGGTGATTTAGCTATGCATCATGCATGACATAATGATCAAATTATTACAGTATTCCAAGACTTTTTTGGGTTTTTCTGGGTTATAAGACAAACATGTTCATTTTAAAGAGTTTAGGTCGCACACGTAGAAAATGAAGAATATATTAAGAATCTGACGATATATTAAGAATCTAGGAGACAGGTTTCATAAGTTTCTAGCTCAATCTCCACAGTAACAGCGAATATAATCTGACGATATATTAAGAATCTTGGCTGCTTGCTTGGTCATTGTTTGCCGACTTTGGATCCTATTTTTGCTTTATATATGTATACTAAAAAAAATTATCATTTTACATCACCTTTTTCTATTACTATTACTTTACCATTCATTTTAATTATAAAATGTTACATTTCGCTGATAAAAGTAAATATAAATAAAATAATAATATTTATGATTGTTAAATAGTAGTGTAGAAAAATATAGCCTGAAATTTGTTAGAATTTTAATCATATTAATTCATTGTTTTAATATTTTGGACATAATACTATCAATCTTGCGGGTTCAATTTTCACCGTGTCTCACTGATAATAACAATATAAAAAGGATAATGATACTTTGACAACATTTTTTTGACAACATTTTAACATCATCTACGTGTCATGTTGTGATTGGTCCAAAATTATTCCATAATCAATAATAATAATCATAAACACTAACATGGACCAATCACAAAATGACACGTAGATGATGTTAAAATGTTGTCAAAAAAATGTTGTTAAACTATCATTATCCATATAAAAAAAAGGTTTTAAAACTTTTTGTTTCCACTTTTTGACAGCAAATAAAGTAGGTGTTCTTATAAATTGTTTAAAAAATATTAAAAATCAATTCTTTCTGTAAAGAAAACTTCTTCAAGACCCTTTTATTTTTTAACTTTCTACCCGTTCACTTCTTTCATTCACATTAACTAATTATATATTATGTATTCAATGAATTTTATTCACAATATTCCTTTTTTATAATAATATGTATTACTATTTAAAAAAAATTGAGAAAATCATATTTTAGATTGTCAAGTGATTTTTTTTTTGTAGATAAAGATATCACCGATTACCGCCTATATTTTTTTTACTAGAGCTTCAAGATATTACTTCATTATCGCATAGTAGATAAATATTTTTTTATAATTTTAGAAAATTTTATTGTGAATGGTAATTCATCTATCTTAAAAGAGTCTCGAAGTATTATCGCAGATAAAGAAACACATAAAAAGAAGAAACGTATCTTTACAATTCGTATAGAAAAATTGATAGGGATAAAATGGTGATAAAAAGAAAGAGTGAGTGGTAGTGAAAGATAATATAAGAATAAAAAAAATTGGATGTCAAAATACCTTTATCCTTTACTTTATTATAATATAGGAATAGGAAACAAAAGCTTATAACTATACTATAACAAGCATTATAACTTCAACAAAATCATCCAAAGTAATTTGGAATGTAAAAAATCGTCAAGAACAATTATAATATATGCTTAAAAGAACGCTATGTAAATTTAAAATATACGAAAATATAATTATTTATTTATTTTTTATGGTTATTTTGTTACAAAAATAATTACTATAATTTTTTAATTATACAAATAATATTTTATAATAATTATTGAATAGTATAAATAAATTAATAAACAAATCTTGAAAATATGTAAATCAATATCTTAAACATGACCCAAACCGGTGTTGGACCTTATCCAAAGGTGGTCATTTGTAAAAATATCTTTAAGAAAAATTTATATATTTGTATAAGGACTTTTAGATCTTTTATAAATGAGTTTTTAGCATTTGAACTTTTTTAAGTTGTTATTTGTGTTTTTAATCTTGAAATGGATATTCCATAATAGATTTAAATTATTCTTTTAATACGACAAAAATGCTAATAAAAACTTAAAATTATAAAAGACACACAACTAAACTTTAATATATTAATAAAATATATGTATATAAACTTGAATGTGAAATTATATTATAACATAATAGGAGATAACAATAAAGTTAAAACCATTATTAATAAACCAAATTATAAAAATTAAATAATATTACTTTTATGCACTCAATAATTTCACATTTAAATGTTACAGACGATGTAATTACAATTTTTCTTTTTTCAACCTTTTGACACGTTTTTAAATATAATTCGTGTTAATATCATATTTGTTTAAAAATTTAAATTTAAAAATAGAATTAGAATATGTGTAAAAAATTTCCATAATAATTTTTAGGACAAGTAAATAAATAAATTTATTTACCTAAAATTAACTACAGAAGTTTAAATTTAAAAAATAATAATAATTATAAAGTAGGAACTCGTTTAATTTTTTTTTCTTAGTTTTCTTTCTTATGGGTACTATAAACAAGTTTTTAATAAATATTACTAAGATATTGAAGTTTAAAGAGTTTAGTTTATTGCCAACTTATTTAGATAATTTCCACATATTTTTTACATTAAAAATATTTTAAAAAGCGCTAATAAAATATAGTAATACTCCATATGATTATATTTATTGGATGACTAACATAGAAATTAAAAACCCTTAAGAATAAATAATAAAAATTTGGAATACATTTTCACCAAAGTATTTTTAAAATCATAATCAAGAAGATTTGTAATTTGAACAATATTTTCTGTAAATAGAGAAAAACTGTTATTGTTATAAATGTCTTCCTTAATCATAACATTAAAACGTCTTATAAATTCCCTAACACATGTATGCAAATGCAACCATGGTATTAATTTTGTCAACAAAACCTTGGAAAACGGCGTCAGAATATAAAAGTCAATGTTAAGGACACATAGGATAAAAACAGTGAATCTATTTTAAGTAACTTCAACCTCTATTTAACTTGTATATGTCTATGAACTTGGTCATTCATGTTTAGTGCCTTCGCAAGTAATGTGTTTCTTTATCAATAGTCAAACTTTGAATGAGGAGAACTTGACGATAATTTACCCAAATGACCAAATACACTTCATCACCTATTTGACCATATAAGAAGATTGTATTATATATATCTTATATCTTAGGCTTAATAACATTTTTACCAATGATTTAATATTTTATTTATTTATTTTTACTCCATCATATATTTTGAAAGAAAAACCTTAATATGTATCTTTTCCTAAAATTATTTTCATCAAGACACCTAAATAGTTAATTAATTTATGTTATTGATGTAATTCAAAGTTATGATAACTTTAAATCACGTAGTTCAAGTGTCTATAATTTAATATAGGAAAGCCGTTTTATGTTAGCTAAAAAATATTTTCTATATCTACTTGAGAACTAGCATAAAAAGTCAAACATTATATATCAGTTTTAAACACATAGACAGACCACAGAACAAAAATTATAATATTAAAAGTTATTTTATATTGCAGTTAAGGCACCATTGACATAGGAAATGATTTTTTTAATAACAAAATTGTTTCTTTCTCTACTACTCACGTAACTATATATATATATATATATATATATATATATATATATATATATATATATATATATATATATATATATAGATAGATAGGGATATGCTAACGCGCGTACGCCTGTTTTTCAGTTGGTATATTTTAGCAATGTGTACCGGATTTTAGTAGACAAAAATACCTCTATATATCATGGATTCTAAGTTTTAAGGTTAAGGGTATTTTAATAATTTTCATTCTCAAAACTAAAAAAAAAAAAAAGCCCCCAAACCCTTAGTCACCTCTCTCATTCCTCTTAATCTTTTTTCTTTCATCTCTCTCACTCCAACTTTTTCTCTGTCATCCCTACTGTACTGTAGCTCCAATTGAAAAAATCAGAAACACTTGCCTTTAAACAATTTGCCTTTGTAAAGAGTTGAGTCATTGACATATTCACCTTCAGGTAAAGGTTCATTCAAGATCTCTTCAATTTCACCATCTTCACTAACCTCTCTAATTTCATCATCTCCATATGTTGAATCATCATCTCTAAAAAAACCCTCCAGGCCAATTACCAATTCTTTTGGATGTCATTATGCTTGTGAAAATTAGATAAAATTATATACGACAAAAATTATAAAATGAAAACTCATTATAAAGTCATTTTTTGTAAGAAATTGTTTAACAACGAGTGTTTCTGAATAAGACAAAAATTATAAAATAAAAACTCATTATAAAATCATTTTTTTGTAATAAATTGTTTAACAACGAGTATTTCTGATTTTTTCCAGGTCAATTACCAATTCCTTTGTGCTTGTGAAAATTGGATAAAATTAGATAAGATGAAAACTCATTATAAAATCATTTTTTTGTAAGATTGTTTAACGGCAAGTGTTTTTGATTTTTTCAATTGGGGCTATAGGGATGACAGAGAAAAGATTGGAGTGAGAAAGATGAAAGAGAAAGGTGAAAGAGAAAGAGTTGAGAGGAATGAGAGAGGTGAGTAAGGGTTTGGTGTTTTTTTTTTTAGTTTTGAGAATGGAAATTATTAAAATACCCTTAACCTTAAAACTTAGAATCCATGATATATAAAGATATTTTTGTCTACTAAAACCCAGTACACATTGCTAAAATGTACCAACTGAAAAACAAGCGTACGCATTAGCAAATCTCATATATATATATATATATATATATATATATATATATATATATATATATATATATATATTATTCAAAGTACATTTTGAAAACATAAAATAATACCTTTTTGAAATAATTACTCAAAAGAAAGAATATCAACTACACACAAACTTATTTAAAGACACAAACTTTTTTTAAGATTTTTTATTCTATTGGATACCTACACAATCAACAATGCTGTGACTCAACAATCTTTTAATAAACAATGTTTAATATTTTAACTATAAATTTTACATATATTATCATATCTCACAAGTTAATCGTGTTTGCATATATGATTTCATGTGTTTCATATAGAACATTCACACTCGTATTTTTTCACTTGACATGAGTACTATAAGTTAAATTCATAAAATATTATATATTTGATAATTATATTTCAATAGTTTAAAGATTAACTATTTTTGAAGACGGTTTGATGTCCCAAAATCTCAAATGAGCATCAATTGCTTAGTAAAACTTAATGTATATTCAAATTGTATTAGGTATGAAACTTAAATTATATAACAAAAAAAATAAATTACAAATAAATTAACAAAAAACTTACATTTCTAATGTATTTTTAATTGTCAAATGGTTAGGCTTCTGGTGTAATGCACATAAAAGAATCCAAGATACTATTGAAGAATGACTATTAACAACGGTTAAATAACCAGAACAAAAGAAATCTTACGATATTTAAAACTATATCACTACAGTGCTTATTTATACTAGGCGGAATATAATTAACATAATAAACCGTTATAAAATATTATTTTTATTTTGTATTTTATTTCATATAGGCAATATAATTACTTATTAAGGAACAACCACATCTCCTTAGATATATTAAGATAGAGAGCACTAGAAAAAACAAAATTTATCTTTTTGTAATCAATTCTTAGATTTTAGAAATTGTTATGTAAATGATATCTTCAATATTATAAAAAATATGTCTAAATTATAATTTATCTTATTATGATGAATTAATTTGAAGTCCACTTAAAGTGTTTAAGATTATTGTAAAGACCTAGAAATAAGATTTTAGAAGTGGTAATTGTTTAAATATAATGAGACTCGACTATTTTAATATTAAATTATTTTAATACAAATAGTTTTGTTACGAATGAGTTTCATAATTTTAAAACACACCATCTCTATAAATAATTTTATAGAATTATTTGACTTTTCTCTAGGAGTTCTCATTTTCTATTCGTTTGATTGAATAACCAAGACCATAGTCCTGACAATGAACTCTTTGATATGGACAAATCAATTTATCCGTTTGAATAAGTTGAGTTTTCAATCCTTTTTCATTGGTCTTTTCTTGTATCTATTGTATGTGGGTTCTGCTCAGATTGCATGTGTCGTTTGAGTCATCAATTTGAGTCCTTGCTTATTAGTGGTTTTAATAGTGTATCCTAATTGTGTTTATATTTATTTGTAGAAACATATAAAACTTATTGTGTGTTTAAAACTTTTTTAAGTTTTGTAGAGCAATTTTATTATTTGTCAGGTAAGGGAAACTAAATATTTATGTTTATGTTTTAGATGTTTTGAGAATATGAAATTCCTGCTTTGTCTAAAATACCAAGTTTTACATTTATACAAAGAGCCAAACATTTTGTTTATCGTCTGATTAAAGATCTATATTTTGACTATCAAAAGTTTTACACCAAAGTCATATTTCACTAAAGATATAGAAACTTTTTCTTCAAATACAATCCATATACCATAGATAACTCCCATAAAATTTGCGCGCGCGCATATATATATATATATATATATATATATATATATATATATATATATATATATATATATATATATATATATATATATATATATATATATATATATGGGTTTGCTAACGCGCGTACGCCTGTTTTTCAGTTGGTACATTTTAGCAATGTGTACCGGATTTTAGTAGACAAAAATATCCTTATATACCATGGATTCTAAGTTTTAAGGTTAAGGGTATTTTAATAATTTTCATTCTCAAAACTAAAAAAAGAAACCCCCCAAACCTTATTCACTTCTCTCATTCCTCTCAACCCTTTCTCTTTCATCTTTCTCACTCCAATATTTTCTCTGTCATCCCTACTGTAGTCCCAATTGAAAAAAATCAGAAACACCCTACTGTAGCTCCAATTGAAAAAAACACTTGCCCTTAAACAATCTTACAAAAAAATGATTTTATAATGAGTTTTGATCTTATAATTTTTGTCTCATCTAATTTTATCCAATTTTCAGAAGCATAAAGGAATTGGTAATTGATCTGGAAAAAATCAGAAATACTTGTTGTTAAACAATTTCTTACAAAAAATGATTTTATAATGAGTTTTTATTTTATAATTTTTGTCTTATATAATTTTATCTAATTTTCACAAGCATAATGACATAAGAGGAATTGGTAATTAGCCTGGAAAAAATCAGAAACACTCGTTGTTAAACAATTTCTTACAAAAAATGACTTTATAATGAGTTTTCATTTTATAATTTTTGTCGTATATAATTTTATCTAATTTTCACAAGCATAATGACATTCGAAAGAATTGGTAATTGGCCTGGAGGGTTTTTTTAGAGATGATGATTCAACATATGTAGATGATGAAATTAGAGAAATTAGTGAAGATGGTGAAATTGAAGAGATCTTGAATGAACCTTTGCCTGAAGGTGAATATGTCAATGACTCAACTCTTTACAAAGGTAAATTGTTTAAAGGCAAGTGTTTCTGATTTTTTCAATTGGGGCTACAGTAGGTATGACAGAGAAAAGGTTGGAGTGAGAGAGATGAAAGAGAAAGGATTGAGAGGAATGAGAGAGGTGAGTAAGGGTTTGGGGTTTTTTTTTTTTTTTTTAAGTTTTGAGAATGAAAATTATTAAAATACCCTTAACCTTAAAACTTAAAATCCATGATATATAAGGGTATTTTTGTCTACTAAAATCCGGTACACATTGCTAAAATGTACCAACTGAAAAACAGGCGTACGCGCGTTAGCAAACCCCATATATATATATATATATATATATATATATATATATATATATATATTTTTTTTTTTCAAACTCTATAAAGTAGGTAAAACTATCAATATATTTTCTTTTACTACATTTAAAAATATTACCACGGTTAAACTTGGATAGTCTTTTTTTTACACTATAATCAATATTTAATTTGATCCAATATACTTTCAAAAAAGTTCATATCATTAAAATTAACCGAGAAGAAATATAAGATCCAGTGGAAATACCAAAAAATTTTAGCATTTAAAATCAGATATATTATTAAATATAGATTTAGAAAAAGAACCAATTATCCTTACAAATATTTGACCTATATTAGTTTCTCTTATTTCTATATTATAATATAAATAATATAAAAATTTTAAAATAAAATAAAAATAATATAACAAAGTTAAAATAAAATAATATTCTTATAATTATAAAATGGAAGTGGGAAAAAAATGTTAACATGTCACAGTCCAAAAATATTATCGTTCAAAATGAAGAAATATATGATAAATGGGAAAATTTGAATATCCAAAAGTGAGGTGAGCAAAAGTTCAATCCCTTACTTATTGGCCGTGTCCATAGATTGTTGGCAACGTTCCTTGTTGCATGAGTCACTCAGAAGTAAAGTAAGCATATCAGCTCTGCAGTGACAAACACGCGCCTCGTTGGTGCATAGCAAGTGCCAAGTGTTCACTCTCGCGTTCGAATTCGAACTTCCGTTTTCAATTTCTACAACATCGAGTCGAGGACCTTTCGGTACTTTCCCTCTCGCACTCTACCTGTCCCTCTAACCCACTCAACTTCTCTGTCACATCTTTCTGCGCGTAAGAGATAAACAATTCGCGCGCCAAACACGACGGTGCTGCTAACTGCCAGCGGTGTCGTTTCGTTTCAGAGCTTTTCCATTGCTCTCTCTCTCTCTCTCTCTCTGAGTCTGGGAGATGAGGTTAACATCACCTGCCATTCTCAACCTTCTCTTTCTATGTGATCTCCTTCTTTGTCTTCCCACATTTTCTTTCTCTCTCCTCGTCGCTGACGCCAAGTCGGACCCGCAGCTTCTCCTCGCCGGGAAAAACGCAACCTCCGTCGTCAATGCCTCGCTTGGGAGATCCGGCGATGATAGCTTCGCGAACATGATTGATCGGGCTCTCGAAAGAGAGTTCCCCGAGAATGAGCAGAATGAAGGTTCGCAGATCTAGCTTGTCGCACTTTAATTTTTTAATGCTCAAGCGTTTCTAAACATTTTCGTGTAAATGATTTCCGACAACTCGTTGGATCGTGGTTGCCGTATGCCTTTGCAGTGTGAATTATTGAAAATGCCGCTCCATTCGAGTTTCGTTTCACTTCTTCGTATGCGCTTTTCTGCAATTTCCTGATTAGCATTGTGCTGCTGGATTTAACTTGCATTCTCTGTAAAACCTCCCGCAGTAACGTGTGTGCTGCGATTAGAATCCTGTAATTTGCTATATTCTTTTGTTGGCTTTTATGACGAAAAACCAATGAGACGCCGTTAACTTTCAAATGTTTCACATGGATACGTTGTAACGAATGCGTTGAATCATTGACGACATGTGAGTAGTGTAGTGGAAAGTTTAATTCAAATGAATGCTTTCAGTGAACTTCGCCGAGTCTTTTGCAGGTACCGATCCTGGTGGTTTCAACAACAGTGTTGCTGAACAGCAGGTGTGCAGTGAATTGCTTTACATAATATATTTAATTGCCTCTAAATTTTTGCAAGCCTGGGGAGCAATTGAATGTAGCACTCTAGGGACCTAATTCAGGTAGTTTAGGTGTCTTGTTTTAGGCTAGACTTCAATCTGGTCAGGACTTAACAGTGTAGTAGGGAAACAGTTCATTCTATACAAACTGGCGTTCTTGTGTGTTTGGATTTTGGCCAGAAAGGCTCAAACTATCACATGCTTTTACGTTGAGCTGCAATTGACACGTGTGCAAAATATAAATCAAACTCCCACTTAATACTCATGCTTCTATGTTTTCTCCTTTGGAAAATGTGAAAGTCTGTTTTGGAGACTCCAAACGAGAATTCAAACACTTCATAATATGTTTGTATACATGTTATATCCATGTTGCACTCGTTCCAAAGCACTGTTATGCGAGAAGCATCAATTTCTAGCTGAGTATTAATGAGTCCCAAACTGAAAAACTAACGTAATAAGTCAGTGGATGATAATTCATTAGAAAAGCATTAAACTGATTCAATCTCAGAAGTTACAATAGATAATAACTTGTTCATAATTTACTTATGACTTGTCAAATTTTGTTTTAGATTCTCTGGGATAATGAATTTTAGGGTGGGAACCTCTGTCTAGGTCAATCCTTTTTTGATAAATATCACTTGTGATACGGGATTTTATGTATGTGGCATATTATTTTCACTTGAAAAGATCGTGATCTAAGGTCCTTCTCATAATTTTTTTAATGTATCAGGCTGTCTTGGAAACTGTTGCCAGAGTTATGCCCAAGAAAAATGAAAGCAAAGAAGAAAAGTATGCACCTCTTTCTTGTAAAAGTCAAATATTTTTTCTGAAAAAGGGTACCGAGTTTTAAAAATTTAATGCAAAGGCCTTTACTATGAACCATGACATTTGTTAAGTTTTTTATCAGGCCATTTCAGTTCCACGATGTTTTCAACTTAGACAATGAGAATAGAGCAGACGATATGCCAACTTTAATTGATCGGAAGGTATGTCTATTCAAGCGGTTGAAGTTTTTCAAACATTGAAATAATTTCTGTAACAGCACATCATTACAATATGCATGAAAAACTCAATTCTACCAATCTTGTCAGAAGTTGATTTAATTTTTTGTAATTTTCCAATTGTTTCAACTACAGGACAATGTCTTTATCATATCCAATCCTAAGTCAAAGTATCCAGTTCTCCAATTAGACTTGAGGTTTAATTACTGTTCGTATTTTTTCTCTCTTTTTCTAATAACATTATATATATGAGTGCTTGCAACTACTAACTAGTTAGGTTGCTTATCCTTTTTATGCCATATTTTCAGATTGATATCAGATCTTGTGGTTGTCATTGTGTCTGCAACCTGTGGCGGCATTGCCTTTGCTTCTGCTGGACAACCAGTTTGATTACAAACCTTGCTTTATGGTTTTCAGTACATATTTCTATGACATATCTCCAAAAAGTAATCCATACATACAAATTTGCAGGTGATGACTGGATATCTGCTAGCAGGATCAATCATTGGACCAGGAGGTTTGAGTTTTGTTAGTGAAATGGTCCAAGTATGTATCCTTTATAGTTCTTTTGTCATGTACACTAATATCCCCCTCCCTTCTTTTAGCTAGCCACATTTTTTACAAAAATAAAATCATTGATTGAATGCAATCACGATGTGTGATGGATACTCTCTTTCTACAAGACATATTGAAATGAAGTGATGATCGAATGTCATCTATTTTTTCTGCTAGTGATCTTGCATATTGCTTCCACTCCTTGCAGGTTGAGACAGTTGCTCAATTTGGTGTCATCTTTTTGCTCTTTGCATTGGGCTTAGAGTTTTCAGCAACGAAGGTTGGCTTGTACACTCATTATTTCTTTTAGCTTGAACTTGTAAACTTTTATCTCAGCCATACTTACCATATATATATATATATATATATATATATATATATATATATATATATATATATATTTCTTTTCATGTTTGCAGCTTCGAGTTGTTCGAGCGGTGGCTATCCTTGGAGGCCTACTCCAAATTTTCTTATTTATGTGCTTGTGTGGAATAACAGCTTCAGTATGCATTTTACTTTTAGAAATATTAATTACAAAAAACGTTTCCACTTTGATGTAAATAAATTCCTCATAAATGCACCTAAATCCTGCCTGCAGTTATGTGGTGGTAAATCATCTGAAGGAATATTTGTAGGTGCATTTCTATCCATGTCTTCAACAGCTGTGGTAATTTCCTGACCTCACTGTAACGTGATTTTTGGTATCCCTTTTCAATATTATACCATCTCAAGTATGATTGCAACTTTGTTGGACAATAAACTTGTTATGTTGTTTAATATTTAACCATAGGCGTATAGTGTTTAAGTAACCTAAGGCTGTACTTCTATAATTGCAACAAACTATTGCAATCATTTCTTGGTTGCTATTTGGTTAGATTTGATGGTGTTCATATTTCTATATTCTACACAGCTGTCAGTTTTTCAGCTAAGTGTTAATTATTGGTGGACAATAGCAAATATGAGGAATAAAGGCTTTCTTTTTGGAAGATGGTGGTCCTTAGGGGAAAAAGTGTTACAATAGCTTCAGTATCAGATTAAATCCAGCAAAAACTTTAAGGACAAAATAGTTGCCTTTAGTGGAGCAGAATAGATTATTTGATCATATGATAGTCATATCTCATAGACAGTGCCATAAGAGCTAGAGAAAAATTAATTAATGAATTGATAAAAGCTTTTTAATTGTTTGGTGAATTTGGGATGTATATGTTCATTGGGATTGTTAAGTTGGAGAGGATTGCTTGCATTTCCAACTGTCCTTTTACCCTTATGTGTGGTATGCTATCATGTTTGGGGCTCCTATATCATGCTTTTTTTGATTAATGATATGAATAGATTAATTGTTGCATCGTCTCTGTGGCTGTTTTTTTCCTTTGTATTATGAGAATCTCTTGGTTGTATTGTCTTTCTTTTGCCTATAGTAGGATTTATTGCATCAAGAAAAGAATGAAGATCATTGGTAGAATGTTATGAAGGAAACAGTTCTATCTAGTGTTTGATTGAGGGGAAATTCTTATTTGAGGGTAAATTCTTATTTGAGGGGAAATTCTTATGCAATACTCTAGTTGTTGTATTGAGTAGTTGAGCGGATTTTTCTTGATGAAAAAACTAAAAGGCTAAGCTCTTGCTATGATCACTTCTTTTCTAGATGTTAGCAAACTTCTTTGGTGTCACATCTATACAAAGCATTAACTTCAAATATATTATTTCCTCAGCTGAGAACAAGGAAGATTCGTATGTACTGCTTGAGTGTTTCAAAAAACACCGAGCAGAATATCATATATCCACAATCTGTTGTTATTTACACTGATATAGGGAAAAAAAGTACAACCTAAGGTTACCGATTTAGGATTATACGTACTAATGCTGGTAGAAGTAGTAGGTAACAGAAAAAGCTTTTCTGGCATATGGAAAGCAGATTTTCTAACATTGTTATTTGTTATTTACTTTAAATTTGTTTTTTTTTTTTCCTTCTTTGATCCCCAGGTCTTGAAATTCTTAATGGAAAGGAATAGCGTCAATGCCCTTCATGGTCAGGTTACAATTGGAACTCTGATACTGCAGGTATGTACTGTTATTTTTGTGTTAATGAATGCACATGAATGACTGAAACATTGCTACTGCTACTTGTGCAAAAAGAGTGGAGAAGCTATGAATGACCCTGATATTCCTTGTTAAGATTTTTCTTCTCACATTTGTCGTCTTGTGAAATGTTTGAAATTGTTGGTTCTTTTCAGGATTGTGCCGTTGGTTTGCTCTTTGCACTGCTTCCTGTTTTGGGTGGAACATCAGGTGTTCTTCAAGGAGTAGTATCCATGGCTAAGTCGTAAGTTAATTGTAGGATGAATTGTTCCTCATTTATCTTCTCTCTCCATAGTTTATGAAATCTATGATAAATGATATTAAACCCCAAGGTTCTCCAAGCAGCAACATATATTTTGTGATCCATTAAGGATATTCTGCTCATAGTTTTGATTCTTTTCTTGTTACGAGAGTTAAAGATGAAGATGCAAGTGAATTAAGAAATTTTGGTGTGCGAGACCAGTCGGCCACTTCTTACCAGTATTGATCATGATACGTTAACATAAAGTTCTTGTTACGTGCCTGACCACGTAACTTGCCTTCACACAGTGAACGGAACAATACTCAAGTGAATAAAAACTCTTTATTATTGAAACTCTGGAAATAACGAACACAACCAATGACTGGGAGCAGGTTCTCCTTCAGTCACACGAGAGCATAACCTCTCTTACAATATTCCAATAATCAAAAACATACCCTGACCCTAGGTGCCTCTCCTAATTAATACTAATTACTCCTTCCAGAAATGGTAAGGAATAATCACAATTGCCAATTTATTATAATTAAACTTAATTGCCTAATTAATATAATTATCTGGAAAGAATAAATCTGTCCTTATTAACTCTATTTATTACTGCCTTAATTACAAAAATACGCTGCCTATCCTTCCGCTAGCCAGCTATTTATTATGGACGCTCGTTCCTGTTAGGACGCTCGTCCTCGCCCATCGTAGGGACGCTCGTCCTCTCGTCCCTGTTAGGACGTTCGTCCATGTTCTGCTCGTCCTCGCTCGTCCTCGCCCCTTGCTCCGAACGTTCGTCCATGTTAGGACGTTCGACCTCGCCCACCATCTCCCTCCTGTATTTCTTCCTCTCATACACTCGCCAGGCCCTAACATTACCCACCCCCTGAAGATCAACCTTGTCCCCAAGGTTGAAGTCAGGATATTGGTCTTGGATGGTGAGGGCATCTTCCCATGTAGCCTCGTCAGGTCCTCCCTCTTGCCATTCGACCAAGACTTCCTGTCGTGCGTCCGTCCCCTGGTGCACTTGCCTGTTGTCCAACACTCTGACCGGTCGTGGAGACGGTTCTTCCACCTCCAGATCTTGGGGTAACTCTGACTCGACCTGGTGGTCCCCTGCTGCCTTCTTTAATTGTGACACATGGAACACGGGATGTATTCGGGCGGTCTCTGGTAATTGCAGCTTAAATGCGACTGCTCCTACCTGCTGAATAACCAGGAAGGGACCAAAATAGCGAGCGGCCAACTTAGACTGCACCAGGGACGACATCGTCGTTTGACGGTGAGGTCTAATCTTCAGATAGACCCAATCTCCCACTCCTACTTGGGACTGTCTTCTTGCCTTATCTGCCTGCCTTACCATTAATTCCTGTGCCCTGGCTAGATGGAACTTTAGCTGTCGGAGGGCTTCGTCTCTGGTCTGTAATTCCTGACTGACGGACTCCACTAAAGTTTCTCCTGGGACGAACCTATGCAGGGAAGGTGGCGGTCGTCCGTAGACAGTTTCAAATGGCGTGCATTTGGCTGATTCCTGATAGCTGGTGTTGTACCAATATTCCGCCCATGGAATCACAGCGCTCCAGCCCTTGGGCTGCTCAGAACAAAAACATCTCAGATACCCTTCCAGGACCCTGTTGAGGACCTCCGTCTGTCCATCCGTCTCCGGGTGATAGGCCGTGCTCATCTTCAGTCGCGTGCCTTGTAACTTGAACAACTCCTTCCAAAAATTACTTAAGAACAGTGGATCCCGGTCACTTACGATCGAGAGTGGTACCCCATGTAAGCGGACAACTTCTTTCACGAAGATTTCGGCTATGGTGCGAGCGGAATATGGGTGTTTTAGGGGTATGAAGTGACCGTATTTGCTGAGTCGATCCACCACCACTAATACAGCATCATATCCTCTAGACTTGGGTAGTTTGACAATAAAGTCCATACTTATCTCCTCCCAAATGGCGTTGGGAATGGGTAACGGCTGCAGCAGTCCTTGCGGAGATGAGGTTAGATATTTATGCTGTTGACAGACTAGACAGTGGGCCACGAATTCGGTCACTGCTTTCTTCATTCCCACCCAATAAAGTGATTGTGCCACCTTGCGGTACGTCCGGTAAACCCCTGAATGGCCCCCTGTGTGTGTGGAATGAAATTCGGCTATCAGCTTGGGCACCCAGGCCGAACGCGCTGACAGCACGAGCCTCCCTTTATAGTGCAGGCGCTCGTTCTCCAGCGTGAACGAGGGGTGGGAGTTGGGGTCTTTCTTTAAGTCCTCAATCACCTTCCGTAGCTCCTCATCCGCCTCGACTTCCTCCAAAATCTCTCTGAAATCTTGCCAATATGGCCGAACCACCACCGTCAACTCCTTCTCGTCTCGCAGGTCATCCTCATCCTTGCGGGATAGGGCGTCAGCCACCTTGTTGGTCACCCCGGATTTGTACACGATCTCAAAGTCGTATCCCAGGAGCTTTGCCAGCCAATTCTGCTGATTTTGAGTGGTGATGCGTTGCTCCAATAGATACTTCAAACTTCTCTGATCCGTGTGAACCACAAACCGTTGCCCCAATAGGTACGGCCTCCAATGTTGTATGGCCAAAACCAGGGCCATGAGTTCCTTCTCATAGATTGACTTCCCTAACGTTCCCTCCGATAGCGCTTTGCTAAAGAAAGCTATGGGCTGCTTCCCTTGCATGAGGACCGCTCCTATCCCTCTTCCGGATGCGTCACACTCAATGTGGAATGGCTGATTAAAATCCGGAAGGATCAATACCGGTGCTGTCGTTATGGCCTTCTTCAACTTAAGCATGGCGTCCTCTGCTTGCTCCGTCCACGCGAACTGTCCTTTCTTGAGGAGGTCGGTCAAAGGCCGGGCAATCTTCCCATAGTCCTTTACGAACCTCCTGTAGTAGCCTGTCAGCCCTAGGAAACCCCTCAAAGCCTTTACTGTCTTCGGTTTCTCCCACTCCATCACTGCCCGCACCTTGTCCTCGTCCATCTCTACCCCTTTCTCTGATATCCGATGGCCCAAATACCCTATTTGAGTTCTGCCGAAGTCGCACTTCTTCCGGTTGGCCACCCATCTATGTGCCACCAATTCCCTTAGCACCGTCGCCACCTGTTCCAAGTGCTCGTCCCAGGTGCGGCTATACACCAGTATATCATCAAAGAATACCAGTACGAACTTCCGCAAGTAAGGCTGTAACAGTTGGTTCATGGCACTCTGAAAAGTGGCTGGCGCGTTGGTTAGGCCGAACGACATTACCATGAATTCGTAGTGGCCCTGGTGCGTCCGGAAAGCCGTCTTCTCTATGTCACCAGCTCCCATTCGTATTTGATGATAGCCTGATTTTAAATCCACCTTCGAGAAGTACTTGGCTCCCCGCAGTTCGTCCAACAACTCCTCTATCAAGGGAATAGGGAATTTGTCAGGCACGGTGGCTCGGTTTAGGGCCCTGTAGTCCACACAAAACCGCCAGCTGCCATCTTTTTTTTTCACCAAAATTACAGGGCTTGAATACGGGCTGGTGCTTGATCTTATGACGCCTGCCGCCAGCATTTCCGCCACCTGTTTCTCAATCTCCTCCTTCATTACATGGGGGTACCTGTACGGCCTTACATTTACGGGGTCTGTACCTTCCTTCAAGGGAATTCGATGAACCATTCCTCTATCAGGCGGAAGTCCCTCCGGCTCCTGAAACACTTCAGCGTATCGCTCCAGTATTCGCTGCATGTCGAGCGTCTGCGTCCGAGTCAGTTCTGGACCGAACGTCTCTTTTTCCGGAACGTACGGTTTGGGTTCCTTCTCCTTCTCTGCCTCTCCTAGCTCCCACACTAATAACCAGACCTCGACTTCCGTCATTTTAAGCAAAGCTGACGGTTCCACCAACCTCCTAGTTAGCGTTGGATCTCCCTTGATAATCACCCTGTTCCCTGCCTGTACATACGCCATGGTTAGCTGCCTCCAGTTTATGACTACCTCGCCCAGCTTAGCCAACCATTCGACCCCCAGAATCACATCCACTCCGCCTAATTCGAACAGGTGAAAACGTTCGTTGATCACTATCTCCCCTACCTGGATCGTTACTGACTCACAACAGCCTCGCGTCTCCTTCCTCCGTCCATCCCCCAAGCTCACCCGGTAGGGTGGTGTATCCACTACGGGTAAGGATAGTTCTTCCACCAGCTCCCTGCTTATGAAGTTGTGGCTGGCGCCACTGTCAATCAGGATCAGCACCTGATGCGTCCCTATTTGGCCGTGCAGCTTCATCGTTTGGGGCTGGGTGAGCCCTCCGGCTGAGAAAGCAGACAGCTCCAGTTGTTCGCATTCTACCTCCACCTCTTCTTCCCCTCCTGGCTCCTCTTCTTCGGCCAATATCAGCGTCCGAATTCCTCTTTCTGGACAGCGGTGGCCTGGACCGTACGGTCCTCCGCATCGGAAACACTTCCCCTCCTCCCTTCGCTTGACGTACTCTGCGTACGGTAAATCCCGTACGTTCCTGCCTTGCGCGTTGGAGAACGTACGCTCATCCCCTCTCCTGGGGCCTCCTTCGGCGTTCGTCCGGTTCTGGGTGTTGCGGCTAGGGTCCACCCTTGCCACTGACCCGCTCGTCTTTCCCCACGACTGCCCCTTGTTGCTGATTCCTCCACTCACCCGCGTCCCTGCTTGGAACGCCTCTACGTCCCTGGCTAGTCTCATGACATCCATGAAGTCCTTTGGGTCTAGCAACCTGAGTTGGTTACGAATCCCCTCTTGTAGGCCGGCCATGAAATACCCCATTAATTGTGCCTCGGGCATTTGTTCTGCTTGACTCGCCAATACCTCGAATTCCTGGATGTAGTCTCCCACGGAACCCGACTGTCTGCAGGCTGCCAGTCTCTCAAAGACCGTTCCTTGGTTTCGGCCTCCAAACCGAACCACTAATGCCTCCTTTAACCCGGCCCATGACCGGTTTCGGGCTTTCTCCCTCCAAAACCTGAACCAGTGTCCTGCTATTCCCTCCATGCTGATATACGCCAGCCGCAACTTCTCGTCCTCGGGCACCCCTTGGAGTTCGAAGAATTTGTCCGCCCTATAAATCCAGTTCATAGGTTCGCTGCCTTCGAATACGGGCAATTCAACCTTCTTCCTCCAATAAGGTTGCTCTTCTCGGTGTCCCCCTCCTAAGCCTCCTCCAGCTCTCTCATCCTCGTCATTCCTTCTTCCATTTACTGACCCCTGGCTACTATCCAGGCGTCCCTCCTCCCGTCGACCTCGCTCGCCTAGTATCCTTACTAGTTCCTGGACTGCCGATTCCAGCCCGCCCATGGAGATTTCTAGGGTCTCGATCCTCCCGTCCATAGCAGTCATTTTTCCTTCCATTACGCTCTCCACCCTTCAATAAGATCCGGCAGGTCGGACCAATTTGTTACGTGCCTGACCACGTAACTTGCCTTCACACAGTGAACGGAACAATACTCAAGTGAATAAAAACTCTTTATTATTGAAACTCTGGAAATAACGAACACAACCAATGACTGGGAGCAGGTTCTCCTTCAGTCACACGAGAGCATAACCTCTCTTACAATATTCCAATAATCAAAAACATACCCTGACCCTAGGTGCCTCTCCTAATTAATACTAATTACTCCTTCCAGAAATGGTAAGGAATAATCACAATTG
Source organism: Vigna umbellata (assembly GCF_029865625.1). Taxonomy (NCBI): domain Eukaryota; kingdom Viridiplantae; phylum Streptophyta; class Magnoliopsida; order Fabales; family Fabaceae; genus Vigna; species Vigna umbellata. Next base: position 41,762,851 of record NC_142165.1, on the reverse strand, counting down.
CCAATTTATTATAATTAAACTTAATTGCCTAATTAATATAATTATCTGGAAAGAATAAATCTGTCCTTATTAACTCTATTTATTACTGCCTTAATTACAAAAATACGCTGCCTATCCTTCCGCTAGCCAGCTATTTATTATGGACGCTCGTTCCTGTTAGGACGCTCGTCCTCGCCCATCGTAGGGACGCTCGTCCTCTCGTCCCTGTTAGGACGTTCGTCCATGTTCTGCTCGTCCTCGCTCGTCCTCGCCCCTTGCTCCGAACGTTCGTCCATGTTAGGACGTTCGACCTCGCCCACCATCTCCCTCCTGTATTTCTTCCTCTCATACACTCGCCAGGCCCTAACAGTTCTACTACACTTATTGAATGTCTCAACATGTAAAATTTATAAAGAGAAACACGGTGGTGCATAAATTTTAATCTCACTATTGTCTACTATGATAAAGTTATTTTAAAAATCTTTTGTAAAAAAAATAATTATAATTATAATAAGAGGCTACAAGAAAGGAGTTCATATAAAATAGTACACAAAATTCTACCCTACCAAAGGCAAAACAACAAAATAGAAAGAAGAAAACAAACTCATGAATAGAATAAAGCTTTTTGTTCATCTTGCATTCTTGAGATGAAGACTTCTTTGGTGATACCATGAGATGAGGACCAGATGAATGTCATAAAAAATCTTATTTCTATTCCATAAACAATCTAAATTAAAATAAAAGACTTACAAGTACAAGTATTATTGTTGCATAATTATATAACATATACTCCATTTCCTTGTTGAATTTCATAAGACAGTTAACTTCACTTGATGCGCTGATGATATTAACTTTTTTTTTCAGTCATTTATTCCTACTGGTTTACTAATTCTGTTATTTCAGATTGGTGACCTTAATTGCATTTTTGGCCATTTTGACAATGTTATCTCGTACTTGTGTACCATGGTTCCTTAAGCTAATGATAAGTTTATCCTCTCAGGTGAAGATAGATCTTTTTCTCTGTTTTAAATGTTTGTTTGTGCATTAGATTTTAACTATTTTTTTTTTCTGTGCAGACGAATGAACTTTATCAATTGGCATCAGTGGCTTTCTGCCTACTTGTTGCTTGGGTGTGTCTTCTATCAAATCTCAATCTTTCATTACTTGCCAAACCTTGTCATCTTAGTTGTCTGTTTTATCTTCTATAATGTATAAGGCCCTTAATCTTGGACGAGTCTGTGGTTGTTTTCTATTGACGAGTAATATTCACCAAACTTTATTTTCCTAAATCCAAGGGTTTGCTTAAATGCATGTATGCCTACCAAGTATCTCAGTTGGCAGAGTTGTTGTAAACTCCCTAGTACCTATGTTCACTTCCTTTGAATAAAGATAATATATGCATGTCTGACTTATTTATACATAACATTTACAATGTCCGAACAACATGTGTGCCTTCAACAAAATGTTTTAATATTTGTTGTTTCATTTCAGTGTAGTGATAAGCTGGGTTTAAGTCTTGAACTAGGTTCCTTTGCTGCGGGAGTGATGATATCAACAACAGATCTTGGTCAGCATACACTTGAACAAGTAAGAAATAATTCTAGGGTCTGTTCTTTGTAGTGACTAGTTTTACTATGTTCTTGGATGTAAACTTGTGTTTTGAGGAGTATCATTTGCTCAGTATTTATTATGTTCTTTTTTTTTTTCTTGGGTACATGTTAAGCATGTTTAGTGGAATGAGGATGCTTTTATATTATGCTTGATACAACTTTGTATTTTCATCATGGATTCATGTAAGGTGGTGGCACCCAAATGAATTTTAGGAAACCTTCTTGAAGCACTAGCATATATATTTTGAGATGACTCATGTTTTGCTATAGTTTTGAGCTTACTCAAGGTTGTTGATATATAGGTTGAGCCAATTCGCAATTTTTTTGCTGCTCTGTTCTTGGCCAGCATTGGGATGCTTATACATGTCCATTTCCTTTGGAATCATGTTGACATGTTACTGGCAGCTGTTATATTGGTGATCATTATAAAAACAATTGTAGCTGCATCTGTTGTTAAGGGGTTTGGATACAGCAACAAGACTTCACTTCTTGTAAGATTTGTCATCAATTAATACAATTACGTCTGTCTGTTGATTGCATCATACATTTCATTGACGGAAGAGCCTTAGGTTATTCCACATGCGTAGGTTGGGATGTCCCTGGCACAAATTGGGGAATTTGCCTTTGTTCTTCTCAGCCGTGCTTCAAATCTTCATTTAGTTGAGGTATGTACTTCATTTCAAGACAATCATTTCAGCTACTTTGTTTCTATGAAGACTGCAATTTATCTTTCTGCATTGTAGGAAGCAATTTATAAATAAAGGAAATATGTTTTATTTTAAAAAAAAAAAATCAGTTTTCTGGCAGTGCTTATTATCATTTGAAATGTGAATGTAATTGCATTGTTTCTGCAGTTAATTTAAATATATGGACTGAATGTCTGATTCCTACTGCAGGGAAAGTTGTATCTATTGCTCCTGGGAACAACAGCTCTTAGTTTGGTACGCATGCACTATTTTATAGAATAACAATGTTGCTCCCACTGGTCCTTTTTATATCTAGTAAACTAGTAATTATCGATCACACAACAATGTTGAAATACTGGTCTTTTAACAATCTTGGTGTGGTTACTTTATGGATTCGAACAAGCATTTACTAAACATCACTAGAGTTTTGTTTTATCATATGATAAATTCATGGTCTTAATACACACAGGATAGGGATTAGGTATCTATATCCATTATGATTCGGTTGCAAGTTGCTCCTACTTTGGCAAAGTATTGTTTCAAGGCCCCCACCCGTAAACCGCGTTGTTTTTTTGGTAGATAAATTCTGTTTGTTGATCATCTTTATTTTAACTAAGCAAGGGATTACTAGTAAATGTGATTGAAGTTTAAGAAGTTATCACTAGTAAAAACATTGGACCTTCCTACGCAAAATTATTGTGCCAGTTTTGAATGCTATAGCCAGTTTTATGTGTAATCCTTGTATGTTTTTAGTATTATGTTCACAACTCTTTGAGGAGATTTTGAAGCTTACACAAACAGAAATAGTGCAGGTGACTACACCTTTACTCTTCAAGCTAATTCCTGCAGTTGTGCATCTTGGGGCATTGTTACGGTGGTTCCCTCCTGATAGTTCAACTGAGGTATTTTATAGCTTTAATAATTGACAAATGATATAAAAATTTATAAGTTTTTGTTGCTTCAATTTCTAAAAGATTCTGACTTTTGAATGATTTTACTCTCAGATTGCATTTAAAGGGGACAGCTTTCGTGTAGACAGTGCTAAGCGTATTACTTTGATGGTTCAAGGCTCTCATGATTCATGATATTCACATTTACTATGAAGAAGAAATGAAATTTGCGGGCTTTAATTGACGGCTTCTCAATACTACGGGAGGACAAGTGCTAAAAACAAAACAAATAAGGTTTACTAAATGAAAGAGTTTTCCATTGCAAAATACTTTATATACTCTCTGCTTTCAGAACACGCACTGGAATAGTAAGAGTAAATGGCGAAAGTATGCCAAGGGAGCCAGGAGTTTCAACCGGATACAGCAACTAACCTAGTAACTGGGGCCATGTTATTAACTTGAATGGCCTGTTGTGTATAAAGTAATATGTAGTTGCAGTTAGTGTATTTCATTTTAGATACAATCCTCTTGATTTTTTTTTCCCTTACTTTTTCCCTTTATTTTATTCAAATTTTTTTGGGTTGATTAAGTTTGGAATGTGTAATTTTCCCTGTACAAGTTTTAGACTTAAGGCAGTCATCAAAGTCAAATGTACCATGTTCATAACTTTTGAAATTATAATGGAAGATAATTTGATTTGCCATTCATTTCTTGTAATTCTTTACTAAATACGTGAAATCTGTCGTTTGTGGGAAACAAGCTTCACCGGTTACTGAGTAACCTGAAATATCTGTCCGTCATCACCGCCCAAGAAACCGCTGGTTTTCTTGAGTCAACGTATATAAACTAGCAACTGTTTGAAGTTTCCAATTGCAAACAGTCGTTGGATGGTGTTTGTCTATACTATCTAGAAAAAAGCTCAATTTTTTAAAAAAAGAAAATATAACAGAAGAGGGGATTAGTGATGGTATAAAAAATTAGGAGTGTATATAAGTATTACTTTTCCGCACTTAAATTTTAGTAAGTGGCTTTTGGTTCCGTAGACTGAAGCTAGCATATCTTATGCTCGCATTTTTATTTTGGAAATCATTAATGTCTCTGTTACTTGATTGTTTTAGAAGCTATTTCTATTGAGTAATTATTTTGTTATCGATGAATAATTTTTATAAGAAAATTGGTTAAGAATTTCTCTTTGTACCGAAGTTTAGAATTTTTCTTTAAAGTTCTATGCAATGTTAATTAAAAAGTTTTCCTTCATTCATGATATACAGTATTACTTTGAAAATAGTCGCTGGAACAAAATATGAAATACATAATGGTTTCTAATTATAAAAATTCCTTACACCCTCAGTAATGTATGTATATTTTCTGTTATTTTTAATCCGGCTCAATAAGACACAAGTAAATATGATAAAATAAGTGGATATGTGGTGTATATAGGACTAGATGTTTGGGTTCTCTGTCTATAGAAATGCATTTATCTCCAGTACGTGGTGATAAACCCACAGAGGGACAATCATAGCATGGGTAACCAACCAGCCATTCATTATATGTACCTGATTCAAATTTTACAGACATGACAAAACGCATTGCAGGAACTTTAACAAAGCCAGAAGGGGTTTGGTTTGATGTTTTTGGCATCTGATGCATTTTATTTAAATCGCTTGTTCATCATTTAAGCACAAGCATGTGCTGTCATATCATCGGTCTAAGAATGAATGGTGGCAAGCCCAGTGACGTTGGTCTCTTCCAAATCCAATCACTATTCAGCAGGTTACTTCTTCCACATTTTTGTTCATTCACAATTCAACATCAACCAAAAGGGAATCGTCAGTGGTCCCCTTCATTTATTTCCATATTTTAACAAAATCATGAACCATAAGATCCCTCCCATTGGCCCAAAATATTCTACCTTCTTTCACTATAACAAATCCTTACAATGCATTTTCTTTTTAATATCTTCATATTTCAACTAGATACCCACGTTTAATTCTTACACAGATCATCAATTTTACTTCATAAATTCAAATAATTTCTCGTTTATGAGCTGTGATTAACCCAGTTTTTATTTGCATTTTACTTTTTATGCTATAGGTGATATTTTGTGACGTTCGTGGAATCTAACTTAATGGTATGTGGTAACTAGCTAGGCCATGAGTGGCATGATTGCATATTCAAAATGACATTGACAGAAGGAGGAACAAGGTAGGCGTCTATGGAGAGAACACGGCAGCATTTATTTTTCCCCAAGGAAAAAGGTGGTCCTTCAATGATATTCCTTTATCCATGTCATGCTTATGAATGTTGAACATAATTCCACAACCATGTTTTTCTTACGGAGCTTATCTTACTTTTCCTTTGTACCCATTACCATAATTTTATTAATTTAAACACTGATTTTACATTTTAGTAAGTTTGTTTTCTTTTGTTACTATCAATATGTACAAATTTAAAAATGCATATTGAAAATCTCATACAAACTTATGACTTTTTTTGGTAGGGTCATCCTTTTCATGATAAACTTCATATAATGCAACAATTTCACCCAAATACTTATCTACCTACTTAAAGAAACATTATTGATTAAATAATTTATTGTATTTTCTTTACAATTGCATTATTTTGTAAAGTTAGTTAGTTATGTTGTGGAGTTAGTTAAACTAGTTATAGATTTGTTTATTTTCTACTTTCTATTCTCACGTTACTGAAAGTTCATTTTCTTCCTATTAATTTTACATTTTCTTTTCTTTTCCTTTGATAATTTTCTAGGTACAGCCATAAACAACAACACTTTCCTTATTTGTGTCACTTGATCCTTATGTTTTAGAATAATTAATCTTCATCACATACACTGTAAACATATCATTACCATTAAATTTAAGTGAAATAACTTTAATGACATGTATTATATATTATGATTAAAAAAAAGTTAAATGTGTTTTTAGTCGTTTAATTTAAACGAAAAAAATATAATTCATCCATATTTTAAATTTTAATATATTTATATTTTTTCGGACAATTTAAATATAAGATGCATTTTGAAACAAATAAATAATTTTTATTTAAAATTTTAATATACAAAATTATCAGAATAATTTTATAAAATTTAATAATTCGCTTGGTTAAAATCCATTCCACACACACAATTAATTACTAAAGTAAATGCTAAGCATCCTATCTATGTAATGGCTAAGAAAATCAAAGTAAAAAACAAAAAAGCATTTATTAAAAAACATTTGCTGTTTAAAAAATTATATAGGCGCAGACCTAAAAGTTCAAGAATTCAAGATTCAAGAAGCGCGTTAACAACTCCAATAACACTTTCATACGAACTTCACCACAATTACGCCATTCAACATGAAGCCTTCTCTCACTTAACCTCTACAATCAAATTATTCATGACGCCAGTTTCTCAATTTTTTTTCTACTGATATTCTCGTTATTTATCAATATATATATTATTGAATTGTATTATACTCTAAGTCAATTAGATAATTTTGTGTCACAATATTTCCTTTGTTATAATTTATAAATAAATTTAGAGTACAGACAGATGAAAAACCTAGGTTGTATTAATATTCTTGGTAAGTAGTTTTACTTTCAAAGTTCAAGCTAATAATACTATCTGAGAAATTGAAGGGAAAAGTGCTTCCACAGAATTTAATGTTAAGAAACACGATGGCATCTAATGAATTCTTTGACGCAACACCTCGTGAATGGATCTTACAAAAAAAGCAGAAATTAATATCAGCTTTGAGGACAGAAAGAAAGTCCCAGAAGGGTTTGTTTGGCATATATTATCTGCAGAATCTTGTGGACGCGCTTTTATTTCCTTATTTCCTTATCCTCACATCTATAATCAACACGAGTATACATATGATGATATTCTTCACTTTCTACACACGGAATAATAACATTCTATCATCAAGGATATTAAGATTAAAAAGTTAATTAAACAAACAGTCCAACATCTAATCTTTGATTGTTTACACTTTCCTATCAGAGTATAAAACGAAGAAAAAACATATCTGGTTGACAATAACATCAAAACGAGAAAGTCAGGCTATGTTTGTTAGAAAGGTTAATGACAGTCATGTCATGTATATCAGATAAGCGAGTGAAAAAACATGAAATTAAGAATCTGTAAAAAGTAATGGAAATAAAAGGAGATGGAGAATTTGGCTGATTTAGGAGTGTTGTTGATTTGTTTTGGTTAATTTATGGTGGAGAAGGGTGGTAGCAGTGAAGACAAAAATGTCTGTGTTGATGTGGGGGGCCATATGGTTTGTTCTGAAAAGCATGAGTCTTTTTCTGCACATCGACATCATTTTGAATGTGAATTGTGATGTGAGAGGAAGCATATGGTATATGGTGCCAATGCTGGTATCTTGGGGTATATATAGATAATGTGCATGAAAGGGATTGCCCTTCTGCTCACTTCCAAACATGTTAATTGCTCATCACATCACAAAAGAAAGTTGTTACACATTAATTGTACTCAGAATGATACACACGAAGTTGCTAGAAGAAAAAGGCTTCACCAACTTGTAAGTAAAACTTTATGAATACGTACGAATTCTTCATCAGATCTTAACCACTTTTTGCTACTGATTTTGTTATATTATGAAAAATTAAGATGATCTGACTGGAGTCACCGAAATTTCTCTTGCAATGTGCAGCAGTCAAAGACTCTAAAACTTTGACAGTGTAGAAGAAATCTGAAATATTTACAGAATGGGTGTGATCTGTTGTCAAATGTCAAACACTGAAAACTACTGATTTACAACTTAGTCTTCAACTTGCAGTGCAATGCACGTTCTACTTTTCTTCTGTTTATGGACAAAAAAATGGTTAAGTTCTCTGACATTAGTAAAGCCAATAGTAATAACTATTGAATTTCCAATAATTTCTTCTTCCAGAAACCAAATTTGCCTTATCAAAACCTTTGCATATGCATAATTTATATATGCACATTGTCTGACGAGATAAGCAATTGATAAATAATATCACGATAACTTTGTTTAGATCCGATTTCGATAAAAGTGTAAAAAAAGTTGAATCAAATTCTTCGGGGGATAATTAGTTTGGTTTCATCAAAAAAATTAATTGATCCGTGTGAATTTGACTGAAAAGCTGTTTTAAGGATATCTTGTAAAAACACCGATGCTATATTAAAAAAAAAACAAATCCGTATTTTTTTTATCTAAATTTTGAATTTTCTGTATGTTCAAGATAAAATATGAATTACACGTCAAATGTCATTAATGAGCAAAAGAGAATATTTATTTAAGAATAAGAATATCTTGTTTGCCGTGCTTTTAACTGATGTTAACATGAGTGAAGATGATGAGTTTTTTTTCTTTATAAGAATTAGAAAAACTGTAATATGCCGTACTTATTCTTTTTAGGTCAGCCTTTTTCTATCTTAATAACAATTATGGTATTTTTTTTTTCTGGAATTTTTACCTAATGATATTTCTTTTTCCATTTCGCACATCACTTTATTTACAAGGAAAAAGTTGTGTCATGTGTCATCTCTTTTGTCTGATCTATATCAGGATATAATCTGCAATATTGAGTTTTGAGGTGTTCCTTTTAATTCCATTGATGTTCTTGAATTTCTAGCTTCTCTTTATTTATCTCTTCTTATTTACTTATACAAGACTTATACTCAAAAACGAGGTTGATGAGTACTCCTTGCTCATAAAGCAATGATCCAAAAGTGTTTGATATTTGGGCTTCCTGTGGTTAGTTATTCTTTCTTTCACTGAGTTCTTTACTTAACAAACATTAGGGATATTCTTGATAATGGTTTTGATTAAGCAAAAAGGCAGAAGAAAAACTTACTTATTGAAGTCTAAACACTATTTAATCAAACTCATTAATCACTTGGTCGAATTTGGATGCCACAGAGATTTTATTTGCATATAAATATGTGGTATAATTTTAGTCAACTATAATATATATATATCTTGAAGGGATCTGATTATTCCATAGATAATAGGGAGTAATAACGACTATCACTACAATTGCTGCAAAGAACAATGTGTTTCTTTGACCATATGATCTTCTTCCACATGAGTTTATCAGAGTTGAGAACAGATAAAAGGGTACATTAATTCCTGAGAGAATTTTTATATGTATTTATATAACACATGACTGATGAAGTCACACTAATTGTCCCAAGCAGGAACGAAGAGTAAGCTCCAGATTAGGAACTTGATGAGGGCAATTTTCAAGCTTTTCTTGCTTCTTATAATCCGATTTGCTTTCTTGTTGAAAGTAGGTTATGCGCCCTAGCAACGACAAAGTCGCATCACTATTCTTAACTTCACATTTCGAATCATCTTTTTTATGATAACCCGAAACTGAATTACAACCTCCTACGTTGTTGCTACCGACCTGCTGAAGTAGAAGGAAAAGAGAAAAAGTAAATAGCTTTTCAGTGTAAAGAGAAACATAAACATGGTTAAGTTTTTGCATATATGTACCACGTCAAAGAGACTAGAACGTCGCTTCTTCTTATCTATAGTTGCCAATCTAAGAAAGTACTTCTGAGCATGGCTTGCCACTTGTGTTGGAGTTCTTGTGGTCACAAAGTTTCTGGAGATTCCCCTCCAATCACCCTTTCCCAGCTTCTCCAGTCCGACAAGGAATATTCTGTGTTCCTCTTCTGTCCATGGCACTCCTGATAGATATGCATAACACCAATGTTAGATGTTATTCGATGAAATGGTAGATACTATGTGGCTAAAAATCAAGGAAAAGTAGTCTAAAGATTTTCCAGGAAGGTTGGAAAGATGAAAAACAACAAAAAAAAAAACATAAGAAAGAAGATTGAAAGAAGAAAGAAACATAACGATACCTTTCTTCCTCTCTTGAACTCGACCTATGAGACCGTCTGATAGATACCCAAAAGAGGTTCGGTCAGAGTTTTCATCGATGGTTATTCTTGAAGAAGAAAATGAGGAAGATGATGAAGAGGGTAAGGAGTCCATGCTGAAGCTTTTCTTGATGGTAACACAAGTGTCTAATTGCACGCCAAAGAGACGAAGTCCAACGAAAGAAGAGCCTCTCAAAGATGTGCAGGTCCTTGAATTATGCCCTATAACTCCACAATGCGAGCACTTCCTCCCCATTTTCTCTTCACCAGATTCAGATTTTCTGAAACCCCCTCAAATCAAAAACCAAACTTTATGATGTATATGCATGTAATTAGTGTGTGTATGTTAGAGAGAAAGAAAGAGAGAAAGAGAGAGAGAGAGCAGAAAAATGGTTTGGTTTGAAGGTATATATGATGATGATGGAGTAATGTGTGGGGTTAATGAAAACGTAGTGACACCCACGAAATTTGATTGGATGGATATAGTTTATTGTTGGATATTTTTACAACTTTTTCCATATTATAAAAATAAAAATAAATAAATCATAAAGATAGGGATACCTTATCTTATTTGGAGCATTTATGTCCTCTGGGACTACACAGGATCCCTCTATCCAACCTTCAACTTATTTTATGATTAATGGATATAATGATATTGTATCAGAGTAATTTATAGAACTCTCTTTCTTCTATATGGTCTAATTAACTTTACCATAAAAACATATATATATTCTTCTCTTGGTAGACTTAATTAAGGTGCCACGTAATTAACTACTTGTTTTTCTTTTAATTTGTTCCATGCATATTCTTGTTCAACACATGAATATTGAATTAGAGTGTAAAAGCAAGACTATCAGGAATTTCTCTTCATTCAATCAAGGTTGGTCTTTGTATGACTCAAGAATATATATATATATATATATATATATATATATATATATATATATATATATATATTATATATATGGTGTGTGTATGTATGTATGGAGAGGAAGACTTTGAAAGTTGTCTCCGTCAACCAAAATTTCATTATTCGAAGGGACTTGCAAAACGCATATCAAATTCACACTGTTATTTAAAAACGTGAAGTGAACGTGATGAAATCATAAAACTATTTTGACTTTCCAGATAAATTTATACACAAACCATAATTTACTTCTTCTGAAAACTTATTGTTTATTTATATAATGAAAATATAATATTTTTTAACAATTTAATTAATTAACTAATTAAATCGGATCGATAATTAGGTTCACTTTAACTCTTTTTTTGTTATCCCAACTCATAGATTACGACAAACTTTAAGGTATTTAGGCAGTATATGCTTGGTAATACTGTTCAAAGTCAAAACACTAAACCATTTTGTGGGTTGGTCTGTTTATTCAAAGATTTGATAGTAGATTAATTTCATTGCAAGAGGGTCATATTTTCTTACTTGTTTCATAGTCATAGTTGTAATTGTTATTGTAATGGTTTTGTTTATGTATTTTCGTACAATCAAGCAATTAGAAAAATAAATACATACATAAGTTGCAAGAAACAATAACACGGTTACAAGAGTATTTCTAGTGAGATACCAAGTAAAGTCGCTTATTAATTAACTATAAAAAGTAAGGTAGTTTATTAACTCTTTATTTAATAGTGTTATTTTGTTGATAAGTCACTTTTTTTTACAAATTAAATTTTAAAAAAGTTATTAAATGCATCTCGTTAATTGTCCTATATTTACTTTTTTATTTTCTGTGTTGGATGATTATTGGTATTATCATATAACACCAATTGTTTAAGTTTGTCAATAAGCTCTAACGTCAGAGCATACAGTTACCTAAATTCAAAAGCAGATTAAATAAAATCCCTGTTAGTTTTTCTCTAAACTATTAAACACATCACATCAAGAATTGCAAATATAAAAACTACAAAAGAAAATAACACATTAAGAGAAAAACATATGCATATGGTTACAATTTACAAATAATTAAGCAATGAACATATCGCTCAAATCAGGGTTTTCTGCCGTTTGAAAAATAACTATCGAGAATTCTCACCTTGAATTGTTTAACTCGAACATAGAATAATAAATTCATTCTATGTTATAAATATAACTTACTAACGAATTTTTATTAATTCCTTTTCTTATTGAGTCACATATATATGCTGTTGTCTCATTTATTTTTTTCTTTACATTTCTAGTTATTTTCGCATATATTAAATTCGGCTAATCTAAACTTAAATTTTAGCTGGACTTTTAAATTTTGGAGTTTGCATTATCATAATGAATAATTGGTATTTTCTACTTTCTATGTTTAGTTCACAAATATAAAATAAGTAAATTTTGAGTTTTTTTTTTCTTTCAAATCATTTTTCATTCTTATCAAATAAGTAAATTTTGGTTTTATTAATAGTTACCGTAAGCTTGTCTCTTACTAGTGTAATTATATTTGAGGTAACTTATGTATATGTAATCATGAATTAGACTCTTCAGGAATAATAAACGTGAGTCTTACATTAAACAGAATTAAATATCATATAAGAAAAAAAAACTCCTAAATATAATGTTTAAGATTTTAGATTAATAGTAATGTGAATGTGTCTTGTTAGATTCAAGTCATATTTATATATTCACACTCTAATAATCATTATCCAAAAAAAAAATACAAAACTCATCAATTAGAAAATAAACTAAGACTGTGCTTGCTATATATTATTATTAGTAGGTGTGCATTATATACCCAAAAAAACGTAGAAAAGTTCTCATACTTTTACTCAGAATTTGATTAATTACTTTTCTCATCATTTATAATTTCTATATATACTCATTATTTTAAGTATTGTAAGGAAAAGAAAAACTTATAAATTTAATATTTTAAGGTTTTGAGTTAGAATAATATTAATATTTTATGTATAAACTAAACTCGTGTCTTAATGATATATTATTGGACTATATTATGTTTTTTAGTGATTTTTTTCGAAAGATAAATCGAAATCTATATTTTATTTAAAGAAATGTGGTAAAAGAAAATATATATGTGATAAATACTGTGATAAGAGCATAGGGAGACAGAAAAAGAAAGTGAAAAGGAATGATAGAAGCATCATGCAAAATCTGTTCTTGCCATGGATATAAGACATTAATTTCTCCATTATTTAGAATGAGTAAATAAAGAAGTGATTCTTGATGAGGACATTCCTAATATATGAATAAAGTTGGGAAAAGAAAGCAGAAAAAATAGATAATTAATTATTTACCTTGATGAAGCTAGGTTTTTCCTACTAACCTAGCTAGCCATTTTAATATCAATATTATTGTATATCGAGGCTTAAGAAATTGAGTCGAGAAGAGCGAGCATTAGTAGAACTTGAGTTAAAAGCAAGTTGTAGCTTTCTTTAAGCTTTCAATTCATGAGAAAGACGACACATCCATATATGCTCTCATCTAACTCAGACTCATTTGGCATTATCACACAAAGGAATCTTCTTCAATGTTCTTACCAACCTTAATTATTTTTTACAATTTCAACTTCTTCATAACCATCACAAAATATTATAATTTATCTCCAATCACCCTCTAAATATTACTTAATATAGTACCTTTTCGTGTGTACTAAATACTACTTTACGTATTTTTAATGCTAACGATCTATATCTTGTTAGATCAATCAATCTCTAAAAGACGAGTTCCTTAATTGAGTGGCTAATTAATTATAGATATTATAGATATTATTTATTTCCACTCGCACTCAAACGCCAAAAGTCATGCATATGCATATAAGAGTGCGCCACTAGAAAGTTGCATCCAATAAGAAAGTGTTTGATGAAAATTTAATCCATGGTTTCTTGAAGTAGAAAGATCAGTTTTTTCATTATGATTTTGGATGAGTATAATTACTATAGTATATAATTTTAGTGAAAGTACGATTTGCATATAAATAGCTTGTGTTAAAATATTATAAAATTATCCAATTCTGAGAAGGCATGGATACACTGTTTGCTCCTCTTTTTACCAAATTGGACCATCCACTTGATCATATATATTGGATTTGGAAAAGGACAATGGCTAAAGAACGGGGTAGGTTACTTCACAGGTCAGAATCAATCAAGGATATTCAGAATATATATACGTGAAAATATTTATCAAAAATAATTTCAAATATATATATATCTAATATTCTCAATCATTTAACAATCTTTCTAAGTGTGTTCCTTACTCATCAGAATCGGTTATTAAGAGGAATTTTCAATTTTTATATCATTAAGTTATTTTTTAGGAGATTCACTGATAAAAGATAATATTAATGATATATATATATATATATATATATATATATATATAATATTAATAATATTAATGACATATATAAAAAATATTGATAATATTAATGGGATATGAATCAAATTAGAAAAAAAAATATTAACTTTAACCCCTTAAAATATAGGTCTTATTTCTTATATGTTTTTTAACTCTCTTTTTTTCAGTTTTATATAATATAAGATTTAACAAGTGTTTACTTTTATTAGTGACACTCACAAAAGTTCTTTTATTAATTCGTATAAAAGAAATCTTAAAACATTAAATTTATAGGTTTTATTCTTTTATATGTTTTTAAACTTTTTCATTTTTGTACAAGATGATATTTAGTGTTTATTTTGATTAGTGACAAAATGGAAAATTCTTCAATTAATTAACATAAGAGAATTTTGTTTTTACAATTACCTTTTGAAGGAAGAAACTAGGACAAAACAAATTTATATAAAAATCAAAAAATACTTAATTCAAAGTTTTAAAAATAAATTTATTGGTGTACTAATTATATATTATTCATCTTATTTATTTTTATTCAATATTCACTATCAACTCATCTTGAATATTTCTACATGTAATTTGTTTTTATTTCTGTTATATTTATCACCAAGTTAAATCCTCTAGTATAGATGAATTTTGATCCTCTCATCCTAAACCAAACAAATCCTTTTCAAATGTTCTTTACTTTCCCCTCCCATAGTCACATTATCTTAAAGAAGTTGTTAGCTTTCATGAAAACTTTTTATAACTAAAATCGCAACTATTTACTTACTTTTTTCGATCATGGCCAACCTTACTATATCTCAGAAAAATATTATAGCAGAACTGTGCCACTTTAGCTGAAAAGATAGATTGCATCACTAAAATATTACAGTACTAGAATGAAGTTTTCAACTTAATAATATCCAATGCTAAAGCACTTTTAGTTATTTTCCAAATATAAATGTAAATCTAAATTTCACAAATCGAAGGAAGTATCTTATGTAAATTGGATTTAGGGTTTATTGTTATTAACTTGCAATTTTGTTGTATTTTTTTCATTTATCCATCAAAACAAAAAAACAACATTGAATTTCCTAGAACTAGTTGCATAAGATAGATTAGTACTGGTAGGAGTAGCCCTACCTACAACTTTTAAGCAAATGGTGGCACCACTTGGCGGAGGCGAAGGATCACTGTATGCATACTTTATGTTTGTTATAATGACAATCATTCAATTTTCTAATACATGATTCCTCCAAGTGCCTTTCTAATTTTCAAAGAGGTACTCTTCCTAGTAATCGCTTTCTGTAAAGTCAAAAGCAACATGGAAAATTTCCCAACAATCATTGTGCAAATCAGGAAACTGGGTCTTCTGCATTTCATACAAATATAATCAATATCAAATTTCCTTCTTATTGCAATCATTTCAATAGTTTATATCTGGTCACTTCATCGTATCGTTTAATTTTACAGTGACATCAATAACATCTGAGTCAACTATACAAGAGATCAACATCATTTTTTACCCAAAATCTTAAGATAATGAGTTAACGAGCCTTTCACTTTTATATAGTGTTTTACTTTCTCATTTGTGTCACTTAAACTCATAATTGGATTCCCAACACAACTATATACATTAATCACCTTCAATAATCATATACTTTAAGTGTGTAATTATCACTGAGATACTGCTAATGAATACATGAAATGCACAGTGAGATTCATATCTCTCTCTCTGTCCTTGCATGGTGTAACACAACTCACTCATCTTTTTTGAAAAAAATTAACACAAAAGAATTGATGAATTTTATATCATGACTGACACACATTGAGAAACATAAAAGAAGGTTAGAAACAGTAATTGTGTCTACTTTTATCTAGGATAAACAATAAAAAAAAGTGACAACTAAAAGAAGACAAGTTAAAGGTCGTGAGATAAAATAGACCACTGCAATGACAGATTGAAGAACAGTGTAGATAATTAACAGGTCCCCGCGTTCCGTATCATATATATATATCTAACTTTCTACTAATTACAGCTCATTAATTCTAAATAGAAAATTTGTCTGTGATAGATATTGATTAGTCCAAAAAGAAACATGGAAACAGGTCTGCATTATTGAGTGGTGAAGTTAACACAGAAATATAGAATGCATATACGTTTACATCTGTTTATTGTTTCCCAAAGATTCCACACATGTTTCAAGGATTTAATATCAGAAACAGTTCTTTTCTTAAACTATTATGTTGTCACTCTCTTCTAAATAATCAATTATTTGTGCCTGGTTCAATGATAAACAAGTAATTTTTGCTTAAAAGATGTTACTATTTCCCACAACTTACTTGTACAGAAATTGAAAATGTGTGTTTCCTTTTATCAGACGTATAAAATCTTTCACACTTTGTATAAGAATAAAAGAATCTAACTAGAAAAGAAATTCATGAGAGCCAGCTGTTATGAAGTGGTTCTAGAGCTTCGTTTCATATACGTTGTGATTGTCGCATAAAACTAATCAGTGGATCGACCCAGTGATGCACTGTACGGACATTTTAAACACAAAACATCATTTTCTGGCACCAACTTTGCTGTTTGAGTGTGGAAGAGCTGCTGAATTATCTTCTTTTAATTTGTTTTTCATTTTCATTCTTATTCTTATTCTTTACAGAAATACCTATCACAATGAGTTAGGTTTCTTGTGTGATTATCAACTATATGCTATCTTTGTCATTAGACAGTCTAATCTCGTTTTAAGCAATAAACAAAAACTTTGTTTTCGTGTTCAAAGTTTCGTATCAATTTCGAGAATATATGTAGATAAAAATCTCTTTATAAACTAATTTTATAAAAATAAAATAAATTTAAAATTCTCTTCTTAACATATTATTAAAGTTTTAACTATAATTTTTTATACAAAATTATATGTTAAGAAAAAAAGATTGCATATTTTCTTTGGTTTTGATGATGAGATAAAAAATTAAGCAATTATTCGTCTTGGATTTCAGAGTTCTACTTCAATAAGAGAATAATTTTCTATGCAGATAAGTTTAAGTAATTGATAGCTTTTGTTCAGAAGTTAATCTTGGTGATGGATAAAAACACAGCATATTGTAAAAGATAATAGAAAGAAATGAGACAAAAATAAAGTAAAAGTGAAATGTCATAATTAGAATAGTATATTATAAAGTGGTTAAGAATTTATTCACAATCGTTTAATTATTTTTATGCGCGTTGTATACAGGATGACATATAAATTGGTATTTGCAAATTTATCTACTTAGTTTTAATGTTTACAAGAAATATTTTAAGTTATTGGAAATAAATGTGAATGAGGGTAAAAGAAAGTATATAAATGATTTTTTTTATTTAAATTATTTTATACTCTAATTTATTTGATACTTTAGTTTACAATTGATATGTTATAATTTCTTTATTATTGTCAAGTAGAGGGAAAAATGTATGTACTTTTAAGATGTTTATAATATGATTTTTTTTATTTGATTTTTATTTTAATAAAAAATTATTTAATAAATATTTGAATAGTTACTCATCTAAATGTAGATATATCCGTTATTCTATGATAATAAATGATTATGTGATAAAAAGTATTACAACATGATTATAAGTTTTTACTTTAATTGGTATATGGAGGGTTTTGTATAAGTTTCAATAGAAAAGTTTCAACCACAATTATTAATAATTTATTAAGTTATACAAATTGATATATAAATTCTAACAAGTTTTTAGTCTAATAACAACTGATGATTGTTTATTGGAAGGAAAAAAATTGTGATTTCACAAACTCAACGGATAAAATCTACAATAAATATAAAATAAATAATTTTTAGTAAATATAGTATTTGTATTTTAATTGTCTTTGTATTAATCAGAAAAATATAGGTAAGTATATGATAATGCCCACAAAGCTGGAAATTTTGTTTATACATGTTTTTAAATTAACTAATTAAAACATTTATTTTAAAAAAATAAAAAATTAAGAAAAGTTCAAAATTTAATTTTATATATACTTATACTTTTTATTTAAAATTAAATTATTTTTAAAAAAATGTATTTACTTATCTTCAATTTTTAAGATATATATATATATATATATATATATATATATATATATATATATATATGTGTGTGTGTGTGTGTGTGTGTGTGTGTGTGTGTGTGTGTGTGTGTGTGTGTGTGTGTGTGTGTGTGTGTGTGTGTGTGTGTGTTTTTTTTTTTTTTGCTTGAATTTTGGAAAACATTTTCAAAACCACTCTCAAAAATTGATACATCTGTCTTTAGTTGTCAAATATTAAAAGAGAAAATGAATGAAAATAACGTGAAGTATTCTAAGCCATCAAGTCCAGCGAGCTCAAAGTTTCAAGCCGCATCCTTCTACTTGGCCCAACTTCAAATGGAGTTGATCCGAGTTAAGTTGGGCCAGAATTTGTTGATTGAGAAAGAAAATGGATGTTGGGCTGGAATGTTGAACTAATATTTATTTTATGAGAGTTGCTCCCTCCACCACCGCTCCCTGCACCTCCCCATACCTTATTTGTCCTTCTATAAAACGGATGTCAACATCCGTTTCACCTTCAACGGATGTTGACATCCGTAACATCCATTTACATATTTTATATTTTAGTTTATTATTTTTATTTAAAAAAAAACTTCAACGGATGTGGCCACATCCGTTAACGGATCCGTTTAATATATTTTTAAAAAGTTTTTTATTTATTATTTAAATAATAATATATAAATTAAAATTATTATTATTATTTTATTAAATAAAATAAAATTAATTTATAAATAACTAAATAATAATTTTTAAAAAATTAAATAATATTTATATATTAATTTAAAATATAAAAAATTAAAAAACTAAAAACTAAAAAAAAAAAAGCAACGGATGTCGCCACATCCGTTAACGGATGTAGCACATCCGTTTTAATATGTTTATAACAAATTTTTTAATTATTATTTAAATAATAATACATAAATTAAAAGTAATAATAATTAATTTATTAAATAAAATAAAATTAATTTATAAATAATTAAGTAATAATTTTAAAATAATTAAATTATATTTATATATTAATTTAAAACAAAAAAAATAAAAAAACTAAACTAGAAAACAAAAAAAGTAACGGATGTCACGGATGTGGCACATCCGTTTTAATATATTTATAATAAATTTTTTAATTATTATTTAAATAATAATACATAAATTAAAATTAATAATAATTATTTTATTAAATAAAATAAAATTAATTTATAAATAATTAAGTAATAATTTTAAAATAATTAAATAATATTTATATATTAATTTAAAACAAAAAAATAAATAAACTAAAAACTAAAAAACAAAAAAGGCAACGGATGTCGCCACATCCGTTAACGGATGTAGCACGTCCGTGGAAGAATTTTTTTCTTCAACGGATGTTGACATCCGTTAAAGAAAAGGGGTGGGGGTGTAAGATATTTTAAAATATAAAGGATAATTTTGGAATTTTAAAAAAATGTGGTGGTGCAGGGAGCAAAGTGGGGTGGTGTAGGGAGTAAAACCCTTATTTTATTTTCTTCCTCGGTTATGTATCATTATTTTTATGTTAAAATTTTAAAATTGATAGTAGGATTTTTGAATAAAATAGAACCATCAAAATTCTTTAAAGTTATTATTTATTTTTTAAATAAAATAATGTATAATGTGTATATATTGGTGAGACAAGTTTTACAATCATTTAGATGACTTTATTCTTACAATGATTACACCAATCTAGCAACATATATTAGATGGATCTATTCATACACATATTATATGAGTTTATTCATACGCATTAAACAATTTTATTTGTTTTATGATTAGATGAGTCTTGCAAAATAAGTTAGTTGAATTTATTTATATATTGATTACACGAGTTTAGCAATACACATTAGACGAATGTTCATATGCTGATTAGACAAGTCTAACAATATATATTAGACGAATTTGTTAATGCATTGATCACGCGCGTGTCACAATACATATTAGACTAGTTTATTCATATATTGATTTATATTTTTAGTAATTTTATTTTACATATTTTTACCTGTCATTTATTTTTTTAGACGTTCTACTATATATATTTTTATATATATTTTATCCTTTGTATTTTTAGAAAGTCTATTATATATACTTTTACAAATATATTATTTTTTAAACCTATAAATCATTTTCACTTTTGATTTTATTTTAAACTTAATTATAAACTTAAAAATATTTATTTATTTTCTTAACTTTCATATCTCTTTTAAGGCTTAATTACCTACTTAGTCCCCATGTTCGGAGGTAATTTGCTGTTTAGTACCCGGTTTTAAAAATGTAGGCATTTGATACCTATGTTTTGAAATTTGTATCAATTGAATCCTACCCACTTAACGCCGTTATAAATCTAACGTTTTTCTGACATCAACTTTGAATTGTGGACGAGCGGTTGTGGACGATCGTCCCAACAGAGGAGGACGCTCGTCCAACACTGGAGGACGCTCGTCCAAACAGAGGAGGACGCTCGTCCAACAGTGGAGGACGCTCGTCCAACAGTGGAGGACGCTCGTCCAAACAGAGGAGGACGCTCGTCCAACAGTGGAGGACGCTCGTCCAACAGTGGAGGACGCTCGCCCAAACAGAGGAGGACGCTCGTCCAAACAGAGGAGGACGCTCATCCAACAGTGGAGGACGCTCGTCCAACAGTGGAGGACGCTCGTCCAAACAGAGGAGGACGCTCGTCCAACAGAAGAGGACGCTCGTCCAACGATGCTCGGACGCTCGTCCACTACCGCTCGTCCACAATTCAAAGTTGATGTCAGAAAAACGTTAGATTTATAACGGCGTTAAGTGGGTAGGATTCAATTGATACAAATTTCAAAACATAGGTATCAAATGCCTACATTTTTAAAACCGGGTACTAAACAGCAAATTACCTCCGAACATGGGGACTAAGTAGGTAATTAAGCCCTCTTTTAATAAACACACAAACAAACACCCTTTAATAGACACGGATCTAAAAATAGTTAATTAATAAATAAAAATAACCATTCATATTCTAACATAAACAAGATTTATTATGCATATATAATATTAACAATTGATTTTTCCTTATCACTTTATTTTCAGACCTACACCACCCCACATTGCTCCCTGCACCACCACATTTTTTTTAAATTCCAAAACTATCCTTTATATTATAAAATATCCTACACCCCCACCTCTTTTCTTAAACGGATGTCGACATCCGTTGAAGAAAAAATTATTCAACGGATGTCGACATCTATTGAAGAAAAAATTATTCAACGGATGTGCGACATCCGTTTGGTTTTTTTTTTAGTTTTTTAATTTATTGTATTTTAAATTAATATATAAATATTATTTAAATTTTTTAAAATTATTATATAATCATTTATAAATTAATTTAATTTAATTTAATAAAATAATTATTATTAATTTAATTTATGTATTATTATTTAAATAATAATCAAAATATTTTTAAAAAATTTATTGAAACGGATGTGCCACATTAATGGATGTAGCGACATCCGTTATAGTTTTTCCTTTTTTTAGTTTTTTATTTTTTAATTTATTATATTTTAAATTAATATATAAATATTATTTAATTTTTTTAAAATTATTACCTAATTATTTATAAATTAATTTTATTTTATCTAATAAAACAATTATTATTAATTTAATTTATGTATTATTATTTAAATAATAATCAAAATATTCTTAAAAATGTTTTTAAAACCGTTATAGTTTTTTTTTAGTTTTTTATTTTTTTTATTATATTTTAAATTAATATATAAATATTATTTAATTTTTTTAAAATTATTACTTAATTATTTATAAATTAATTTTATTTTATTTAATAAAATAATTATTATTAATTTAATTTATGTATTAATATATAAATAATAATCAAAATAATAATTATTATTAAAATGGATATGCCATTTTTTTAAATAAAAATAATAATCTAAAATATAAAATATGTAAACGGATGTCTACATCGGTTAAAAGTGAAACGGATGTTGACATCCGTTTTAGAGCAGGCAAAATAGGTATGGGGTAGTGCAGGGAGCAATTGAATGTGGTGGAGGGAGCAACTGTCTTATTTTCAAGTGTTGATTATTTACGAATGGGCCTTGTCCTCATCGGAGCCCAATTGGACCCATATAAGGATGTCATTCCTTTCCCTCCTCCAACATATTTTTTTACACACCTTTACTATTAACTGCATACTTCTTTTATTTATTTCAATCGCTTTTTTAATTTAGTCCTTTCTAGTTTTCCACGCTGAGTGGGGCGAATCAATGTCCAAAGTTTTTGTCAAAATACTTAATATATTTTGAAACTAAATTTTCAAAATACTGTTTAAAAATGCATAGGTAGTTTAGTACCGAAATAAACATCAACATATTCATTTTGTTTAGATAAGGGATACTTTGAAATATTAATTAAAAATGAAGTATAGTACAACTATCAGAAAGAGTGGTGCAAAAAGTAACCATTGTCTTACTCATATCCATGAGCCCAACTATCAGGACCAAATGTTGAGCCCAAGCCCACTAAGTGAGAACTCTTATCGAACCAGCAGCAACAAGAGTAAATAATTGAAAAACGGAAGAAAGATTTAACGAAGACTGAAATGTTGTTATGTACAATGAACTAAATAATTAACACCACTTCCAATTACGCTCCTCTCCACAAAATCGAAGATAATATTTACAGCATCGCTAAAAAATCTAACAGAAAAAACTAAGCTTTTTACAACATAAATTCAGTTTCAAACTTCTGCATCCTCCTGAAATTTCTCACAAGACAATAATGTTGTCATTCTGATTATCCTTGTTCATGTTCGTGTTCTAGTTCTACGCTAATGTTCCTGGGAAATGGAAAATTGGATATGCAATCACAGTAGAATGTCACCTTCCAGCATCCTCAGCACCTACATATAACAAAAGATAAAACGGTGAGAATGAAAAAATGTTAAGAGAGAAATGTAATGATTCAACCATGAAGACGTTAATCGCTTTTCCTACCTGTGACATTCGAGGCCTTAAATGAGGATCCCGTCCAATGCATAAAGAGGAACATTGCAGCATGCGATGTACCTCTTGATCAACATAGCAGTTTCTTAAACTCGGATCTACTAGTTTATAAATAGCTTGTTTTTCAAGCAATGGCCGTGCCTGTGCAACAGATTTTAAAAGATAGAATTGATTAAAGTGGGTAAGAACGATAAGAAGTAGAAGATTTACATTACTCGATTTGGGACTTAAAAATAAATGTTACCCATTCACTGAGACATTGTTGGCCTTTGGGGCGGTTTATATCCACTGCTTTTCTTCCTGTGATGAGTTCCAGCAGTACTATACCAAACGAGTACACATCAGCTTTTTCAGTAATTTGACCACTCTGAGCGTATTCTGGCGCCAAATACCTTTAAAGAAGAAAAGTTTTCATCATCATAACCTTTTTTACAACTAATCAAAGGAAAAAGGGAGAAAAAGAAATTGAGTTTCATTTCCCACTACCCAAATGTTCCTATCACTCTGGTTTCCACACCCATGTCTCCATCTGGTTGCCACCTAGCAAGTCCAAAATCTCCCACCTAACATCAATCACACCAGTTACTTCACACATTGCATATAATAAAACATACCTAATACCATAATAACACTGCTTAGTACATTTCAAAATTGAAGAAAAAAACGTACCAAAGCTTCAAAATCATGAGTGAGGAGGATATTATTGGGCCTCATGTCACGGTGCACAATACAACCCACTCTACATTCTTCATGAAGGTATCTCAAACCACGTGCTGCTCCAACTGCAATCTTTTGTCTTGCAGACCATTCCAGAACATTCTGCTTTCGTCCTGTAAATCCAAATCATCCCTTAGAATTTCATTTTCTCTCAATGCATAGGAAGATTTTCATGGAAAAATGTTCACACTGTGAAGGCCAACTACTGAAAAAACTATCTTAGATGTCATTGTTATCATAAGAAGTCAACAAAATGCAGAGGAATTTACTGTAGAGATGAGAATCCAGAGAGCCATTGCAGATGTATTCGTAAACCAGCAATCTTCTTCCGTTCTCCACACAGAACCCAATTAGCATCACAACATTGCGATGTTGTGCACAGCTTAAGACCTCAACTTCTGAGCAAAACTCTTTATCTCCTTGAGTGCTGGCTAATTTATACTGTTTCACAGCAATGACTTGTCCGTCATGCAGAACTCCACGGTGTACGGAACCAAAACCACCTTCTGCCAAGAAGTTTGCTTGTGAAAAACCACCCGTGGCAAGCTGCAATTCAGCAAATGTAAACCACCTTGGTGGATTTCCAAACACCGGTGCCTTGTGCTGACAAATGGAGCACAGTGGAGGAGGGCCAGGAGGTGAACCTTTAGCTAGTGAAATTGCTTCTCTGACACTTTTGCTCAAGTTCACATCAATTTTACAGTTAAGCATTCCCAGTATAGGATCTTCATCCAACTTTGAGAATTTCTGAAGCAAAGCTTCATATGCAGTTGCCAAAGTCTTGTCGCTGGATCTCTGCACGTTGTCTTCATGCTTTGAGAAATCACCATCCATGCAAATCACATTCGCAATCCATGGCTGAAAATATGAACTCTTGGACGACATGCTAAGCTTTTCGCTCTCGGAGTCAGACTCAATATCCTCTAGGTTTGTCAGTCCCTCGTGAACGAAGGTGAAACCTCTCCTTTGTCTCTCATAGTTGTCAGAGTGAAAAAATGGGGAAGTAGCAGGATCTGAGCTTGATATTGATGATGTTCCAACATCAGTTGCAGTCAATGGTGGTGACCCTTGTTCAGGACTGCTAGCAGGAGTAACAGCTGGACCTCTGATTATACCTCCATGTCCAGTGTTCTCTTTCAAGTTTCTTCTGAGTTTCAATGGACAACCCATGTTCAGTTCCATCTTAGGTGAACTGTTCAAATTCAAGCGCAGAATCTTTGGCCTAGACCGCTTCATCATTACAATATTGCAATGCAGCTGCTCCATGCAGTATTTCTTTTCATGCTTCAACTTTCTGCAAATAGACAATCATCTTCGGTGTATGAGTAATTGGGAAAACTTCACAGATGTATCAAGCAACAACGCAGCCTTTAACAAAGAAAGTTAAAAATTACTTGTCCAATATAACCCAGCTTGACTCAACTCTCTTGGCCTCAGCGGCCACACCTCCACATGAAGAACCAGAAAGAATCTTCACTCTGATCTTTATCTGTGTAAATTGTTTGACAGTTTAGGAAAACCGAACACTAGACATAAAGAAAGAAAGAAAGAATATGCATATATGGAAGCTATTACAATGTTATGTATGTCCCAACCTTCTCTGGATCGTAAAAATCATGGAGTTGAAGCACTAACTGAGAACAGGATTTTGTTATAACTTCTTTCTGATCTGAAGCAGTTCCTAAACTGGATCTCCAATTACTGGAGGCACAGTCAGTGGTAAATCTTGAAAATCCCCATACCCTCTTGCCTGCAAATGCAGAAATTGTAGTCAGTTATGAACCTCGATACAAGAATGAGTAGAACAGGTTTCTGGATTGTTCAGATCTCTAGCAACGCCGAGGTCCTAAAGCCTTACATATTTGAAGGTTCAAAACAGAATTGCGTAGAATGTGCCAACCAGTGCCTCATTCTCTGTATTCATCTTCTAGTTTACTTTTTCTATAACTCAGTTTTATAAAGCCATTAATGTGAAACTAAACTGAGTAATGTAACTAAGAAAGAGCCAAACCAATCAGATATAAATTAAAAGGAAAAAAAGAGAGAGAGAGAGAGAGAGAGAATGAAGAAAAGTAAGCAATACTTGAAGAAAGAGCCGGAATGACCACCAACAGCTTAATGCAATCCCCTGGTTGAACAACATGAGTCAAAGCCCACACCAGAGCAGTCCTTGAGATATCTCTGGAAGCTTTAACTGCAACCACAACCACTTTCCCGGTGGTTTCTGAGGTGCCCATCTCTTCTTCATGACGACCCTTTTGGCTGCTCATCTCAAATTCTCAACTTGGTAGGAGAATCAACCACCAAAAGCCATCTGAAACGCTGAATCAGCCAAAATATTGCAACTTTGCAGCGATGAACAGTGACAACAAACACCCTCGGAAACCAAGGTCTTCTTCTTTTGTGTTACCCAGAAACGAAAAAGTAGAAGGCCACACACTTCAAGGCACTTTAGTTAAACAACCTTCCAGTTAAAGCACAAGTGAAAATCCACGCTTAACAGTGACTCCACTGCTACAGAAGAAAGGACAGATTTTGTTACATTACATGACATAAAATTACAAACCAGGGATGCCCAATTCACGTTGAGTGCGTGAGACCATGGGAACAGAATCCATTACCCCATCCATCTCTTATTATTACCATTTTCTTCTGACATATTATGTATTATGATTGAGACAACAAGCGCCTTTGAAAATTGAAATTAAAAAAAGGGATCATTTCCAATCAAATAAGGACAGGAAGAAATGGACAGTTTTTAGGTGAGAGTGTAGAGACAAATTCTGTTCACTAATCCCAAAAATGAATGAAAAAGGCCCATGTCATGTTAATCATGTAAACCACCGAAGTTAGTTCCCTTCTTAGAAACCCAAAAAAGTTCAAGCCATTTCCGGTTACCGAAAATTATGAGATGAAAAAGGTAGTACATGAATGAGAGCAGTGTAAAATATGTCGCTTGAACCGAGGGAAATGGATATTAAAAGTACTAGTAGTATTATACTATGAGCAAATGATCACAAAGGTTTTGCTTAGAAATCACTCTTATAGTTGTCAAATGGAGTGACATTGATGACACGACATGTGGATTTTTTTTTTTAACTAAGTGGGGAGGTGCATCTTGTGCGAGTTACAAGGCATTGAACTAACTGAAGTCTTTGAAAATTCCAATTACAAAGATTATTTAATTTAGCAGTTTTGAGCTCAAAATTACAGCTCAGTTGAAGTGAATTCCCACTCAACATTTGGCAGAAGAAGGTGCAATAAATACCAAAACATAGAAAGAGCTGAAATGAGAAATATTTAGTAGGGTGTTGCTTTCATGGTGGCAATTGGTATTATTAAAGGGAGAAAAGTTTTCCTTTGTGAAAGGATGGCCTAAGGCCACACCATTGACTCCATTATGCCCACTTTGCTTGGTATACATTTGGTGGGGGTCAAGAAGCATTCATGGTTGAAGTGAAAGAGTGATGTCATTACAGAGCACTCCATAGTGCATATGCATATTCAATGGACTATGTCTGCACTGCAGATTTATAACAATCAAGATATACTTGGCTGAAACTGTTTCAAATGGGTTATGATCTCTCTGTCTCTCTCTGTCTCTCTCATATATATAGCCAAGATGGCATAGACTGATAAGACACTAGTTTCGTGAATTCAAGTACACATCTATCTTAGCAACAATAAGGAACTTATGTCTTAATATAGGATCAAAGTTTAACAGGATATCTAATATGTCTATTATATAATAAACACGTGTATGTAAGTTAGGAATGGTTTACATCAAATATTAAACTTAGATAAACTATACTTTTAATCATTTTTTAAATAATTCAAATTTAATGAACCTAATTCTTGAATCTATGTTCTCATTAGTTAGATGATGATGCAAAATTATTTCAGAGTTGATCATGTTATTTTAAGTTTCAATTCATTCTTTATTAATTTTTTTGTTTATTTAATATTCAAAATTCTATATTTTTCAATTAAACTTACTTTTTTATTTATTTTAGTTTTTGTGATCCAATCATAAAAAATCACATGATATATTCAACAAAACTAAACCCAAAATAACATGTGAAGACAATTAAGTAAGATAATGAGAAGGGATAATTATCATCTCACTTAGTTAAAAAATATTAATTAATAAAAACTTAATTAAAAAGTATAACTTCTTTAGTACTATAAAAATTTAATAGAAACTGAATTAAAAATATCTAAATTTATTAAAAGTTAAAATTTAATTAAGCCTTCAATATATATATAATATTAATAATTAAATAACATATTTATACAAATTTATATTATGTAAAATTTGACTGAGATTATCATTAAAAAAAATTGTGAGTTCACTTGTAGATCTCACTATTTATTATTACCATCCTAACAAAAATACAACAGTACAGTGTTTTCTTTTTCTTTTAGTCAAAGACTTGCAAAGACTTTCAAAAGATACCAAAAATTAAATAAAGATATCGTGATTTAATTGTAATACACAAGCTGATAGGTAATAATATTATAGTAAGGTAGTAAAGTATATTTATACTCATCCTTATGAGAGATAGATTCCAGCCCATGTTCTGTTAAATAACAACTTTTATTGTCAATTTTCATGCTTGTACTCATGTGTATGCTTAAAAACTTATTACACATATATTTCAATGTACTATTTATCAAAATAATAAAATAGAATCATCATTTTGATATTAAGTTAATTAAGAAAAATAGAAAAATAAATTAAGTGTGCGATATATTAATTAAAAACTACTTAAAGATATTTCAGAATCAGGTTATGAAATTAGTTCATTATATATTTTTTTAATTAATTTGTATTTATTGCTAATATAACACTTAATTACATTAATATTCAAAAGGAATTTATCATTTCATTATATCATCCTTTTCAATAGCATGAAGTGATATTCATAGTAGATTAAAAGAGTGAAAATATATATTTCTTATAAATTGGATTGAAATGTATGAGCTCATTTGAAAGAAAGTCAAAATAATGATAAATAGTTATGTTTCTCAAATGTTGGACTCTCAAAATAAGGGTATGATGCCCTTAAATGATATTTCATCCCAGTAATCGTGCATTTTCCTCAATTTTCAATAAAAATCTGACTCATCTACACTTTTTATATATAAATATAAAGTATTCAACCAAATTAACTTTTACTTTGGAACAAGTATTGTATATTTTAATTTTATCTCAATTAGTGCTTTTTCAATATTTTTATCACATAAACAAAATAATGAATTTTTATATAGTGACCACTGACTCTTAATTTTTAAAAAGATTCTTTCTATTAAATTAGAGTTTAAGTTCTAATAGAAATTTTTACTCTTATTTATTTTAAATTTCGGTTGTTCTTTACTTTTTCTTTTACAAAGTAATGTTTCGTGCATTAAAACATGATAAAATTCATAATTACACTATTTTTTTTATTGCTTTCTTATTTCCTTTTTTTTCTGCATTTATATATTTTGATACTGGAAAGAGTTGAGAAAAAAAGGGGTAAATTTTAAAATATGAGTTTCAAAATAAATTAAAAAATTAATAGATTTGTTGAACTATATAAGTTTAAATATTAAATATTCTCTATGTGTAATTTACTCTAATTTTATTCGGGGTTAGGTGTAACTAATTGGATAGTAAGCCAAAATTCATGTGGTTTTATTTTATTTTTGCGGTTGGAAAACATTGAGCAATATTGTATTGCATATGCCATTGCTTGCATGTTAGACATGGTAACGTGGCACAGCTGTTTGAGGTTGTCAGATTTTCTTACAGGTTATAACAATTCATTATAGGAAGAAGTAGGACTTCAGATCTTTCAAGGGAAACTTTCTTTTTATAGAGAAAACAACTTTCAAATTTTGATTCTAGAAAATGTTAAGCAATGTCTTAAGGGTAATCCTTTTAAAATTAAGGTTTACATATTCATTTGTTATTTATAATTATACACTTTTTTATTTTAATATTTTTGTATTCAATCTATACAAACGATCTTGGTTTTGTCTTATTTTTCTAATTAAAAATAATTTGGTGACATCTTTTTAATGTTGACGTGGGTTGAAGTATGATTAAGATTCTATATTTGGCTTTTAATTTTAATTTTGATATATGTTTAACGTTACCTTTCAGTTTATACACAAAAACACTTTTGTTTTAATTTCCACATTAGTACTCCAAATTTTGTTCTGATTAATATTATTGTTGTTAAAAATAGACGTCGTTTATAACTCATGAAGTTATGATGGTTGAGAAAGGACAAGTATATTTTTATTAATTTATTTTAAAATATTCTTATCTAAAATAAATAGTTCTGTTTTTAAATGTTATTATATTTAACAAATTTTAATTTAATTGGTTAATTCGTGCTATACGTAACATATGTTTTATAAAATCAGTTTGAATTTAGTGGAACTTATGATGTACAAATATGATATGTATTCGATATGTTTGTTTTGAAAATAATATAAGATATGATAAATTATATATGCATATTGAAAAGCGTATAATAATTTTTAAAAACACAATATATATGATTGTTATTTTGTAAATCTAAATTAAAATTATATGTATTAAAATTGTCAATATAAAAAATTAAAATTAGTGTGTATTACTGCTTTATAAATTAAATACTTCATTAATAAATATTGATAAAATATTACAAAATATTGGACAAAGATACGTCTAAGATATAAATACGTTACCCAAATTAAAATATTAGTGTATAATAAAGTGTAACAATATAAGACTTGTTAAGTTAAGATTGTTCCTACTTTAATATTTGGTAAAAATTATTTTCACTTATATATTTATCGTAGGTTATATCTATTGTTACATTAAGATTTCGATCTTTTCAATATATCCACTAACGTCTATCATGTATGGTGTTTGACCTTTTTCATAAATTTAGAATACAAATTAAAATATAAGTTCACGTCTAATTTAAATTTAAAAAATTAATTTATTAAGTACAATTTATATTTATTTACATATATTATATTTTAATTACATGTCTAGATTATACAAACCAACAAAATTAATTTATAAAGTACAATTTTATCTATTTACATATTATATTTTAATTACATATCTAGATTACGTAGAATCTCTAACCACTTGAAGATGCTAAATCGAAATCTACCTTTTTTTTTATATAAAATATGGAATTCTAGCAACATTTATGTTTATTGGTCAAGCATAAGGGAAATAGTTGGACATGAGAAAAACGATGGTATAGAGTTGTGTCACTAAAACTCGTGTATGAGCGGTGAGGACCATGAAACAAAGTTTAAATATGCTTATATATAAAATAGTAACTCTGAACCACAAATTTGTAAGATTCCTACAATGCATAGTGTCCTTTCATTAAGAGTGTTAATACTTTGACATCTCTCTTGATAAAAATCTAATCAATTTACAACGACTTATGTATTATGAGATACAATTACAAAAATATCCTTCACTGGTTATATCTGTTCTTAATAAAATACCAGTCAAAATATCTTTTGCATTACTCATTTGATTAATCGTGAATGAATGATAAAAGTCATAGATGTCTTTACTGTACTATTGTACACAGAGTATTAGCATTCATTTCCATCAATCTCGCATTTCATTTTTTGATGATTATGTATCTGTTATGCTAGGAACTAGTATTGCTAGATATCCAATTAGGTATAGGATAAAGTGTTGGTAAGTGCAAGGCTATACAACCCTGTAATCTATGACTAGAGTGATGTATCAAACCAAACATTAATCATATTTTGAGTGCTATGATATGAAATATTAACATTGAGTCAAACTTGAGGTTAGAAGGTCAGAATAATGTTTCTTTTTATGGTTCATTAAAAAAAAATCTTTTATGGATTTTGGTTGGGTTCTGTAATAGTTCTCGTTAGTTTTCAGATGAGCTGTTTTTCTAAAAAAAAATTAATGAACAAGCACCAAATTGGTTCCAGTTAAACTGGCCAAACCAACAGTTTTGGTTTTTAAAAGAATATCTTTCAGCCATTAGAAAAATGCTGCAATGGTAGGAGAGAGAGAGAGAGAGAGAGAGAGAGAGAGAGAGAGAGAGAGAGAGAGAGAGGAAACAATGTTCCATAACTGTAACGTATTTAGCAGAAGACAAAAAATCTTAAAAGCTTCTGAAGAGTGCGTGCACTAACAATAATTATTCCTATAGTTTTCCTATCTGCTGGAATACATGAAGAGAAATTGTGTAAGTTAGGTGGAGTACAAAACCCCTTCAAAGAATCACTTCACTCGAGTTTCATGGAGTTATACCCTTATTGAATCTCTAAGGTGCCAAAGGCTGGAGCATTGGTAACCCACAGGGGAAGGGTGTGAGTATCTATCCTAGCAACTAGTGGGGGTTATTTTGTTTATAAGGTTGAGTAGAATGCTCTCCAACTCCTCCCCATTGCTCCAATCATGAACTTCTGCAGAAACTAATTTTGGGTCACTTTGAATCCGATTCCAGAGCGGATAATTTTTCCTTGGCATCACAAAATCATCTCCCTTCAGCCTCAAAGTTGGGCAATAATCACCTATTCCATCTCCAAGGTAGATGATTTTTCTTTCATTTCCAGGAAAAGAACCTCGAATTTGGGCTATCACTAAACCCTAAGATAGAAAAAAGAAAACAACCAAAGTACATACTTAAAAAACAAAGTTCATTTTTTAAACTAAATTAAATCTTAAAACATATATCTAATCTGAAATAATTACTATCAAATTATCCATCCTCTATTAGTACAATTTAATTAAAGTTAATGTAAGTTTTCATGCAACAAGTTAATGCTGACCTTGCACATGTTGGGAGGGCAGAGGGAACAAGCATGAGGAGACAAGGCTGAATCATGAAAGGGAGTGACACGAAGACGTCCTTCATTATCTACAAAACCAGGGTTTGTATTAATCTGTGAAAAGCAACCTAATAAACCATGGTGTTCCAGAATGGTCCGAATGGAAAACATATTTGCGTCACTGATTATCCTCAAGTCGCACCTGCAAATTCAAATATCACAGCGTTATATTAAAGCAAAGCCAAAATTAACGATGAAAAACAGAGAAGAGGATTAAATTACCCAAGAGCGTGTGCAGATTTGATGGCTGAAACAATGTTGGGATGCAAGGGGGTTCTTTTAAGGCACTCTGCAATGTGATCGACAGTGATTCCGTTCGAGTGGAGCTCCTCCATGATCCTATCCTGAATCAATTTTCAAACGCGAAAATGAGCATGGAGGGTTTCAATTACAGGATTCATGCACGAGTATCAGAGAAAAATGGTACTGTTACTGTACCATGAGAGAGGTCCAAGGCATGGTTTGCCTAAGTTGGTTGAATAGGTGGGTGAGACCCAACTCCTTGATGATCCATCTGTCACTGTCATCGTCCATTATGGTTCGATCAAAGTCGAAAACCACCGTCGCCGCCACGCTTCCGCCCATTTTAGCCCTTCTCAATCTACCACTGATTGAAAAGATTGAAGGTGTAATGATAATAAAATACCCTAAGAAAAGGGTGTGAATTTTTTTCTCAAAAAACAAAATACAATTTAAAAAAAATTAAAAAAAGTACCAAAACCAACCCTACTTCATTTTGTTTATACAACATCTTTTTGCAGCCAATACACGGAAAAATCGATTGGAACTTTAATTTGTTAGGACTGGATTTTGACCTAATTTCTATGTTTTAAAAATATTTCATAAAATTAAAATTAGTTTTTAATTATTATATTAATATTAATATATTGAATGTAACTTAAAATCAATTTATATCAATAATTTAAGATATTAAATAAATAAGAAATAATAGTAACAATGTTAATGTAATAATAATTTAACAATTAGGAGGTACTGTAATTATTAAAGCAATTTAAATTTAAAAGTAATACTATTCATTAAAATCAATTATTAAAATAAGTTGGTAAATTTATTATTAATGTGAACTTGTGTTCATTAATAAGTTTAGTTTATTATCATTAACCATAAATGTTTAAATTTATTAATAGGTTGAAATTTAATAATAAATTAAATGAAAAACAATGTTAGAAATAAAACTATTGTTTAAATGACAAGAGAGCTAATTATTTAATATTGTTAATAGAAATATGTGTTTTACTTTTATATACAATTATATTATTTTTTTCTCTTTAACCAACAAGTGAAAAAATGAATAAATGATAATTTATTATTATGAATGTAATTGTGACATTTTATAATAAAAGTACTAATTATTATATCGAGTGAAAAAAAAACTTGATATAATAAATGAAAAAGATAAATTTATTATGGATCTATCACAATTATTGAAACGCATTAGTACAGATATAATTATAATGAAGAGTTATTAAGTTTGTTATTAAAAGATTTGTCATAGTAAAATTTTACTATGTTTCACACCCGACATGTTTGTTAGTTCCACATTTTTTTTAATCAACAAAGTATAAATATTTATAAATATAATAGAATATTTGGAGGTACTCCAACCTGTATACACAAATAAAAAAAAAAAAAAAGTTGTACATATTCCCTGCCACCTATGTTATGGTAAGACCTGTACATTTGATGTAAAAAAGCCCTACCATCGAACCATCCAATTTGTTCTCAACTCAAAAAATTCAAACAAGCATATATTAATATGTATTTGCAAGGAAAACATATTTAATAAAACATACATAAATACAATTACTTTAATCCTTGTAATACTCTCCAACCTTAATAACTATGTTTACGCGGTTCAAATGAAGGTTGTTGTCGAGATGGAGATAGTTGATGTTATGATTTTCCTCACTATTTCATATTGTGTCCTTCACATATGTTACTGGAGTTCCTTTCTCTTACCATACATACTTTCCTTTACTTTCGTCTTTTTGATTGTTTAGCTACTTGCATTTGTCCACTTTATAACCTATGAAAATTTTAAAAAACCATACATGCTTTCCAAAGTAAAGTGAATTTTTAGTTCAATCCACACAATTTAACAACTCCTCCATTATTTCTAAAGGATGTTTATGATTTTACAACCCTTATCATTAAGTACAATTTTTACCTTAATTTTAAGCTCTGCACCATGTTTAGATACCAATCAGTGTATGACATATTACATTTACGTTTAACTATGCATTCAATCGAGTCATAGTACTTCTTCTACATCTACCTTCCTATTCCTAAAAATAAGCTTGTTTCTTTGAATCTAAATGATCCAAATAATTGTTATATACATTCCTTTCCATATTCTATTTTAATTTCTATACTATATGAAGTATACCGATCGAAATTGATTGTCTTTAGCTCTACAAATATATTGCATTAATGATTAATTATTGGATTTGATTACCTAAAATATATTGCACTAATGGTTAATCAATGGACGTGGCTATCAGAAGTCTTATAAGTAGACAACTGATGTCCAGGTATAATCATCTTCTTCTATCCTAATAAAATATAGATTTCTTTATGAAACATATCTGACTTGAGCGTTGGAATGTCTTCTGCAGGTCAACCACCAATCGGAAAGGATTACTTAAAGAGTTGGCCAATCGGAACATAACAAAAAAGAACGACCGACCCTCGGACAAATGTTACCGAACAATTTTCATTTAATTCCATTAGATAAAAGTGTTGAAAACAAACTTAAACTTACTTATGATTTACTAAGGTTAATGTTACTGGGATCAAAGATCTAGGAAAATGCAATTTTTTTTTCAACAACTGTCATAAATAAATATATAAATATATATATATATATATATATATATATATATATATATATATATATATATATATATATATATATATATGTATGTATGTGTGGGAAGATTTCAACCGATGAAATTATCACTGAAATCATGGTCATCATTTTATCTATTAACAAGTTCATGTGAAATGGTACAAGGATCCAAAGCAAGGGAGTACTAAAATGTGTATAATTTCTTATCTGTAAATAGTGTCTTTTTATAAGTGTTTGAATGATTCCTCACAGAGACATGTTTTCATAGTTCCGAGGACTTTAAATAGCAATACAGGGGTGCCAATAGTGGGATCCATATGGACTGTGCTCGAAGCTCAAACGGCCCAAAATTAAACCATGAAATTGAAGATTGGAAAGCACCAACTGAACAGAAAAGAAGGCACAGCACAACATAAGGTTAAGAGTGAAAGCATAGAGTCAAACAGAGCATCCTTAGTGCTTGCTGGGTCGCAACGTACCGGCGGCGACGGAGAGCTATCTCAGCGATTTCCGATCACTGCACCGTTGATCTTCACAAGGCAACGCTCTTCCCCTCTTGTCTTCTTCTTCCCTTACCTCTGATATCTGCACTTGACATACTTTTCCTCGTTCCTTTGCTTTTGTATTTCCACTTCAGATCTCCTTTTCTCCTCTACCCGATCCTCTTCTCTCTTACTATCATGTCTTTCATTTTCTTCCCTAAATTCAACCACGTTCCATCTATACATGTATAGTCCAACTTTATTTTGTTTTATTTATTTGGTCGTAATGTGAAATGTTGATAATTTAGGGTTTTAACTTGGTGGCTATATTTTTTTTTTCTTGAAGTATCCTGGATTAGTGAAATTAACCCTTTTAAGAGACTGGAATGAAACTGTCATTGCTTGAGTTTTTTTTTTTTATGCACATGGTGTAATAATACTTTGATTTGTAGAACATTTTTTCTTTGTGAGACCGGTGTATTACTTTGTTGGGATGAGGGACGTTAAACTACTAAACCTTTACGTTTTATGGGATTGGGCTCTTTCTTCCTCTTTTATGTTTATTTAATTTAATTAATGTAATATAATTGAAGTTCTACTCATTTGAAATCAGTGATTAGCTCCATCCTAAGCCTTTTTTAGTTATTTGTAAAACATCGTCTGCAGGGTCAATCCCCCCTAATTTAGGAATAGAAATGGACGAGGCAGCAACATTTAGTGTCAATGGTCATGTCGTGTTCTAGGTATTACCTGAAGATTATGCCTTTAGCTGTTCATTTCGTTTTATTCTTACTACTAAGTGTTGGTAGAAGAATTTATGGTATGCAGGGTCTGTTTAAATGAACATCTATGTAACTCATGTCTGAGAAGGAAATAAAAGTTGTAAGCTAAAATTGGCTCATGGACGAGATAAAAGTTGTTGTGTAGAGAAGTTAATGTGAGAGAATTTCTACAGATTAGTTTATGCATAAGCTAGTTTTAGCCTATGAAGAAATTCATTTCATTTTTTCTTTCTTATTTCTAGAAATGGTTTTGAAGAAGTTTATTCAAATAAGTCCTTGAAGTATATCTCTGCCCTTATGCCTTATTCTGACATGGCTTTTTCCCTTTGGTCTAGGGTTTTGTTATACTTAACTTGAAGACTTTATGGCATCAAAGTTGCACCAGCTGCAGTCCAAAGCATGTCAAGCATCTCAATTTGTAGCCAAACACGGGAGTAACTACTACAGGCAATTGTTGGAGCAGAACAAGCAATATATTCAGGAGCCTCCTACAGTAGAGAAATGCAACCTGCTTTCAAAACAATTGTTTTACACCCGTCTTGCTAGGTTATATTTTCTCCAACTACCTCTTTTCCTCCAAATAACGTGTATGTCTGGATTCACTGTATGAAATTCTTTAACTTTATATGATTGCTGGCCATCTTTTATTGACTCAAATACTTTTTGACACAGTTAAATACACAAGGATGTTTCTCGTCATGTCTTGTCTAATGGCTTCTTCCTTCTCCTTTATAGACTAGGGAAAACGTCACGAGTGATTTGGTTGCAAGGTTCTAACCTACTTTATACTGCTGTATCATGTTGGTTTTGCCCTCTTTTGACGGAGTTTCTAAAATATGGACTATGAGATATAAGCTCTCAGTCATCAATATCCTAAATTACAACAAATTTGTAGTTAGTGATCAATTTGTTGGATATTTTCCAGTTTTATGTTGAATGTGGAGGGCTTATTATATCTGGATTGGCTGTGAGGCCATACTTGGAGTTAATGTCTTACGAGTAGTACATGGGGAAAAATCTGCATTTTCTTCGGAGTTTGTATACAAAAGAAACTCTTTTGACGGAGTTTCTAAAATATGGACTTTGATATAAGCTCTCAGTCATCAATATCCTAAATTACAACAAATTTGTTGTTAGTGGTCATTTTTTTTGGATATTTACCAGTTTTATGTTTAATGTGGAGGGTCTGGATTGGCTGTGAGGCCATACTTGGAGTTAATGTCTTACGAGTAGTACATGGGGAAAAATCTGCATTTTCTTCTGAGTTTGTATTCTAAGGAAATGGGGTAAGAGGGACTCTGCCATTTTTATTAAAAAATTCTATTTGACGTGGTTCCTATGATCTCCTGGGTTCAGTCAAGCTATAATTCGAAGCTAATGGGGGCTTATATTGATCACGTGGTATAGAATATGGATTATGTTTGGGAAAAAATTGCTTATTTATTGTAAGATTTGTCCTAAAGATGGAAAGATAATCAGATATTCTTCCAAAATAGGCTGAGCAAAACAAGCACCAAGTCAGTCAACCCATTAACTGGGACTTAGGTTGGATAAGTTCACACCACGTAGGCATGGAAGGTTGATTGTTTGAGTCAATTAGGGTCGGGGAAGCTGACTCTTGAAAAAGGAAATGGACAGTGTATGAAACAATTTTCTTTTTGCAAGGTTAGGGGTTGGTAGATACTAGAAATGTCCTGGTGATCATGTACTTAAAATCATTCCTTTCTTAGTACTGAATTTGATTCAGCCCAGAAATCTGTATAGACCATAGACACTAAAGTTAGTATTGGATCTTAAGGGAAATATGGGGATAGGATGTGTAGGTATTGGAAGATAAGGGGTTTGTGTGGAAGAGTCCACCTCGGATAGTCTTGTGTTGGGAAGAAACACCAGAAATATATTCGGTATATAATTTAGTGAATATTGTTGTAAATGCATTAGATGTACAAACTACAAGCCTGTAGATTTCGAGAATCAACTGGACTCTTTGAGTTTTAAGGTATGAAGTTATTGACTTTCGACTGACTTTTGGACTGACCATAATTAATGGAATCTCTACATACAAAGTATACCAAACTACGCATCCCTTTAGCAGCTCTATACATTTGCAATAAACAATGAGCATTTAGTAAAGTAAATATCTATTACAGTTTAATAATTATTTATCTACATCACATTTTTGGAAACGAAGTCTCATTGCTTCAAAAAATTTCTATATGGTGGTCATGCTGATTGGCACCTGGTGCTTGTTATTGGTGCGATTTTTACTTGTTTAGGCTTAATTTAGTAACCTGATTTGAATTGACACCAAACCAGCCCACAATTGAATGTACAGCAAAGTTTTATGTGCATTTTTATGACAGACAATAACTGCTTCCAATGGTTTCCAAACCCTTCACTGGGACTTGACTGTTACGTGCTTAAGTAAACTAATGCCAAATACAGATCGCTGTTCTTTACATTCTTGTGACATCTGTACTGAGTTTGTATTGTTGACATTTTGTCTACTAAGTGCTTCTGGAAGTGTGTAAATTTAGTCCTGATCTTAAATAACTTTTTTACGTGACTTTGATTTTATATAAAATTGAAATATTGTTAATGGGAAACTTTTTTATTGGAATTATCTGATTGCCAGTATATGATTTTAAGTGCTTGGTTTATAACTGTATTACTTGAATTTAGCACCTCAAAATGTGCTTGCCATTGTAAGCACCTATAGTTTTTTAACTCTATAACTTATTGTTAGTTGTGTGTAATTACATTAACAATTCTGAGCTCTTCTGTTTCTGCCCGCATCAATGGTTCAACAACTTGTTGCTTGTAGTTTTTATGTTCAAGCCCACTTCTGTCGGGTACT
Source organism: Vigna umbellata (assembly GCF_029865625.1). Classification (NCBI taxonomy): domain Eukaryota; kingdom Viridiplantae; phylum Streptophyta; class Magnoliopsida; order Fabales; family Fabaceae; genus Vigna; species Vigna umbellata. Next base: position 41,722,855 of record NC_142165.1, on the reverse strand, counting down.
CAGCCAATGCTGCCTCTCGAGCTATGCCATCTATTTGTGAATTTCAATGCTTATGTGGCTGACTTTTATATGTTTTTCAAATCTGGCATGTGTTTCTAATTATGCTAGTTTTCACCACGATCTTTAGTGAATTAGCAAAACAATGATATAATGAACTCTGAAAACCTGTTATGGATGCTGTATTGTCTCTATGTAGTAAAGTCTGTTGTATGCCAATTTAATTTTGGGTGCCCTCGCATCTACATATAACTCTTCAAATCTTTTGCAGTATTCCGGGTCGTACAGAGTCATTCTGGAAGGAACTTGATTATGCCAAGAATTTATGGAAGAACAGGAAAGACCTAAAGGTAGAAGATGCAGGTATTGCTGCTTTGTTTGGCCTGGAATGCTTTGCATGGTTTTGCGGTGGTGAGATTGTTGGAAGGGGATTTACTTTCACCGGTTATTATGTCTGACAAAAACCACTTGAAAGTGTAGATTTTATCAGTGCTTATATACTCCTAAAAGCCAGCTGCTCTGGACATAAACTGGATTATAGCATTCTACAAGGCAATTTTTGTTATTCTGAGTTTTTTTTTTCATTTGGGGAGAAAGGTTTAAACCCTAGTGGTTAGCTTTCATAAGTCACAATAACCCCTTGTAGTTGAAAGCGGGATGAACCTTGCGTTGTTCTATTGTGATGTCGGAGAGCTGGTAATATTATTTCACAAGAATGGATTGATGATGTACTCCCGCAATTGTTTTGAAAATTTATATTGCTGTTTATTCCAATCAACTATTAAACCAAAATAAAACTTTATCCCAGAGAATTGATAGTGCCATGCGCAAAAGTGATGACGTATTTTGAACTTGAAGTGTTATTTGTTATTCCTTAGAAATTCGATCCCTCTTAGACACTTATTTTATTTGTTAAAAATTTATTAAAATCACAATCTCTTTGGAATTTACATACTATTAATTGAACTTACTCATACCGTTATGGTTTTTAATGTCTAGAATTGAGTGTATTATATAGTGTGTTATTATCAATTTTCTTGTTGCACTTGATTGGACTTGATGATGAGATGCAAAGGATCATTATAAGAGCGTAGGTGTTCTGTTACCGATTTACCATGCCCAGGGCACAAGAAATCATTCCTTTAAATATTTTTCACTTAAAACCTTCTGTAAAGCTATAAATTGTTTGACCATTTTTTAGAAGACATTCTTTGAATTAGAGATAATTTGTCAAACATTTTATCATTTTATTTTTTAAATTTTAATGAAGAGATGCAAAAATATAATATTACTGTAGTGCAACTTTTATTTTAAAATATTTATATATATGGTAATATTTTACATTAATTATTTCTTATGAGTTTCAAATGTAAAAATAATATGGTATACATTGGTTGTTAATGTAATAATAAAATATGTTATTTTGACATCAAATAAACCTTTAATACAGTATTCTTAACTGTATTTTATTTTATGATTTTAATAATAATAATTATTTTGACAGACTATTGTTATTATTACTGTCGTCTAATAGATGGAAATATTTTATTCAATAAATCATTTTATTAATGTCCTATTTGAATGGAAATAATTACTGTTTTATAACGGAAACTTTTAGCACTATATTAAATAAGCAATAAAGTAAAGGTTTAACTTCTCATTGAAAAGGTTTCACTTAGGTCTTAATTTTTGAAAAAGTGTTTATAAGTTTTAAATTTTGTAATTAATGTTATTAATGATTTTGTTAAAAAAAAGATTGAAACATTTTTTTTTAAATTATGATATAATTAAAATCTTTAAAAAAACAAAAATAAACTTTTTGACCAAAGTAAAAATCAAACGAATAATTAAACTTAAAATAAAATAAGTCATCATGAGAATGAAGGCAATACACATGCAAGATCATGACACAGGACAAAAAGTTAAGAGGTCGTGGATTTTATTATTATTTATTGAGAAAATAAAAATATAAAATATAAAAAAAAATTCTTAAATAGTTTTAATTTTGTATGTGACCTTTAATAACTTTTTATAATAATATAAATTGTAATTGTATTAGAAATTAATGATTAAATAGTTGTTAGGTTTAGAGTACTGTTGATGAGAATGATTATGAGAATAATGAATAGAGAACCCATTAACGTAAAGTCCGATAATCATAAATAGTATCACTGTAATAAAAGTATTGCAAATTTTAAAATTTAATGCCTGCAACATAATTTTATCCTAAAGGAACATCGATTTAATGTGTTAAATATACAAAAAGTCGTTTTAATGTAAACAAACTTATTTTTAGTATTAAAATACTTTATTTTTTAAAATTTGAGGAAACAAAATCGAAAATTATTCTAAATTTCAAAAACTAAAAATATAACGGAATCTTTCTTCTTTTTCATATTTTTAACGAAACGGGAATAATATAAAGTTCTTTAAATAATATTGTCTAAGAAATCACAATTAAAATTATAAAACTAGTGATACTTTTAGTCAATTAATATATATGTGTGTGTATAAAATGTAGATATAAGATTGGCTTGGACTGTAAGGAAAATAAAGTAGATTGTAAATTTGATTATCTCAATTAACAAAAGTTACCATAATATGTGTCGGAAAAAAAAATCGTAATCAAATATTAAAAAAAATTAATAAAATGCGTGAAAATATAATCTTTAGACCATACGTTAATGTGTTATGAGACTCTTAATTTTGTAACAAATATATCAGAAGTTTTGATATAAAATAATTTATAATTTAATGTCTTGTAATATTTAAAAACGAAACTGTATCCTTTCATAAATACAAATAATGTTCTGTTTTAAAACTTAGGAAAAAACGAGAGCATAACGCATGTCTTATGCAATGTTATGTTACATCGGTGGTCGCTCTCAGTAACTTTAGTGTAAAAGGTGGAAAAGGTTTGTCGCTTAAAGGAGTGATAATAATTTTACCAATAAAAGTGAAGAGAATATTAAAAATTGAGTGGTGTGACTAGGAAAGTGTCTATGGGTAAAGAGGAAAATAGTATCACTCATATCATATCCACCTATTAAAGCAATTGACCATTTGATTCATTAGTCACATTGATTGACAAAAACCATGCAACTCAAAAATATTTAAATTAAATTCTTAATTTAAATGCTGTTATCTATGGTTAAAAAAAAACTACAATTTGTACATTCAAAGATAAATTATTGTTGAGTGCGAGATTTGTACTTTATATTTTATGTAAAAGATAACAAAACATACTATTATTTGTTTATTTATTTCTATATCAATATTTTTAAATAAGTTCATATTACTTATCAATAAACTTTCATTTATGTTGATATTTCAAAATCTAACTATAATTATCACATAAAAATATATTTAAACAAATAAAAATAAATGATAAGAAAACTTTCAAAAAGAAAAAAAACAAAACATAAGGAGATTAAATTTTGTTTAAAAAAATTACACTAGAAGATTTGTATTTTTATCGAGAAAAAATTGTACGAAGGTTTGTAATTTTTATCAAAAAAAAGTTACATGAGTAATAATACTTGATACGCGGGGACCAAGGCTAATTAGTTTAGTATAGTATTTCTTTTACTTTTATTAAAAACATGTGTAAAAGGTGTTAGGCATGTGCTAGATAGGAGGGACTTTTAGTCCTATATATAGACATGCCACCACCTCTTGTAAGGGACTTTTGAGAATAATGAATTAAACTTTCTGTAGAGAGAACTCCAGAAATTAATTCCCTTGAAAGTCAAGACTAGAGAATCCCAGAGGATCTCCTCTAGCCACCTTCCATCTCACACTATCATTCTTTCATATTCCATTATTGGATTCTCTCTCCTCCGTAGCATCCAGCTCACGCCACTCTCACCAATTACTAGCGTCCTCGTGGTTTGCGCCTACGTCGCTGCCACGCGTGCCTGTGACTCCAACGCTACTCATCATTTTTCTCTCAATCATTCGAGAGAATAAACCATCACTCTCGCGTTCTTCTTTCTTCCAGTGCATCTCCTCCAGCAATCCTTTTCCTCACAGATCTACCATCACAAAACCTCACGTAAGTCATCTCCACCGATCCATATCTCAGATTTTCCTTGTCCTTGCCTTTTCACACCTTCGCACCGATCCAACCTTTGTTTGGTGTTCTATCTTTGCTTCCACCATCGTTATTCACCCATTTACTGAGTCAAATCATAATTTCTTTCCATTTCATTGATTTAATCGTTGAATCCTTCTTCTCCACCGATTAAATCCTTCCTTACCTTCAACCCTAGAGTTTTCACCGATTAATCCTCCGAAACCTAGGGTTCTCGAGTAAATCTGCTTCTTTCCGCTGCGCATCGATGTCAAGGAGGCCTCGAGGAGTCCAGATCTCTCAAGTTTCGTTTTCTCCTCGGAGCGTCGCCTATCAATACTTTTTTTTAATATTAGGGAATATAAGCCTTGAGGTGCAAAATAAGTTAAATTTTTTGTATAATATTATTTATATGTTTTTTTTTTATTTGTGAACATGTTTTTACTTGAAGAAATTATTTTCCTATTATGTGATTCCAAACACAAAATTATCCATACAGTGATTTCTTTCAGAAAAATGATAATATTTAATTTAACACCATCACCGTAACAACAAATGAATTAAATTGATCAATAATATTAAATATGCCAAATTTCTACATAGAAATCACAGTATAACAGAATTCACTATTACTTATTAGAAGTCCCTGTTTTGAAATATTTAATATTAATTTTATAACTTAAATACTATTCTGAACTCTGTTTTTGTCTAATTTGTTCAATGTGACTCTACTTTTTGCATATTAAATAGGTCATAATTTTCGTCAATTTTGATCAATTTGATTTTTTTAGTAACAATATTTAAATCGTTAACAAAATATTGTACAAAGTAACACTATTTGCATGTGTCTTGTGTTTCATTAGTGTGAAAATCATTTTTAGGATATCATTTGTGCTGATTGGGATTGTCAAATTTGGTGAAGATTGAAGCAGTGAGTGTTGTATGGTGGATTTTGAGAATTCTCTTTCGAAATTTGAAGAGATTGATGATGGACAAACTCTATTACAAACTGCACTATAAACTTTATCACGAGTTACATCACCAATTTTATAACAGTGAGACTTTATCAATATTTTGTTTGATTGGTATAATTTTTTTTACATACTTTTAATGAAAAAGGTAATATTTTTTTATTATGATATTTGAAAGTTTTATATTTTTTGTCACATTAGTATATTTCATTAAGGAAGTTTATTAAACACATTTTAATTTTATAATCTAATGATGGCCATGTAGCAAAGAAGCTCTCTATTGGAATATTTTAAAAAATTATGTACGATTTAACTAAAAATGTTTAACTAAAAGGAATAACACATTTTTGAAGGAGAATTTTATAAATAAATACGAGTGTGAAATGAGAGGTACATGAGATGGAATATGACACTTGGAAGCTAGCTAGCATGTAAAGCTAAGTGGAAAGATGATTTGATAGAGAATTAATTAGTAGTAGGGTTTGGTGAAGATGAGAAAGAATATTGATAAATGAATAAAGATGAGATGGAAAAGGCCAAAGCAATGTGTTTGAAGATCATTAATCATTGGAGTCAAATGAAAGCCAAGCAACCTTCCATTTTTTAACTTCTAAGCTCCCTCTTCATAAACACAACTAAATTCACACTAATTAATTACAAAAGGATAAATAAATAATTATAATCTTTTTTCAACGAGAGACATATATATCAATAAATAACATGAGATCGTTTTTAACTTGAAATCTTTAAATTAAAACATTATATTTATGATTTCTTTACAAATATATTATTTATTTTTTCATTTTTAATAATATGTTTTTATTTAAAGTTTTAAATCTTAAATTTTTAATAAGAATAAAAAAGTTAAATAAAAAAATGTAAGAAAAAGTTGAGACTTTAAATGAAACGTGGCAGTGACAGGTGTGCACGCACAATAGGTTTGAAGGGAAAGACAGAGGAACTGTTGGGGTCAGAGAGACACACGCATCCCGCAAATTACGACTTTTTTAGATTTTGTTTGGTGTTCATCATAACTCAAAGCAGCTAGGAAAAAAATAAAACCCTAATTTACTAAGTTTTATTTTATTTTTTATTTTTCTTTCTCATCTATTTCTTATGAGGCTATGCAAAATAATGTAAAATGGTATTTTGTTTTTCTTATAAAGTAATGCAAAATTCATGGCAAATAGTTTTATAGATTTGCATTAGTTATAGGCTGGCTTAGATAGGTTAATACTATGTTAAATTGTTTATTTGATCTATTTAATACCCAATGTTGTTGTTTTCAAAAATGCTTTTACACTATATTTTTTTTATTAGACAAAAAAAAACATAGCCAAGGCGTCTCTTAAATTTATTAATTTTTCTTCAGAATACAAAATAAAGGTTTGAAGTAAAAAATAAATAAAAGATTTGATTAAGATGAGAAAGTTATAGTATGATGCATTTGTTGTGATGTAAGATAAAGTTAAGAGTGGAGACCAATTTAGAGAAGAAAAAAAGAATTTTAATTGCTTACAAATTTAGAGAGTGAAAAAGACAGTCTTTTATATTAAAATATCAATATGAATTGTGAATTCAAAATTACAAACCAAATTTATAGGCTAAAATCACAAGATTAAATTAAAAAATAAAATAATATTTCTTTATTTTCAAATTATTGGAATAAATAAAGAAGTAAATAAAAATAAGGAAGGAGTAATTTCAAATTATTGGAATACAAATTGAATAAATCAAAATTAAAGAGAGAAAAAAGGCATAAAAGAAATCATGTTTGTGAAATGAACTCGTATCTTGAATTTAAATTTAAAATTATTGACTAATTTCATTTTAAATGGAAGTAAATTAATTTCTCCCTAAAATCCACGTGAAATTAATATCCCAATCACAAATATTGAATGTAGTCAACTCCTAGACTTCGCATCTTAATACTAAAATATTTAAATATGATTTCATCCATAGGTAACATAAACGCACTTACCTACCGATTTATCTTTCTTAATCAAATAAAAACCTAACAAGTCAAGTTGTAAAAAATTGCATGAGCAGAACGACGTCGGTTTAGGCGGAGAAAACGACGTCGTTGAGTGTGAAGGCGCAGTAAGAAGATAAAAGAGACAGCGTCGGTGGTTGTAAACCGCAGGTTAAAAACATTTGCAAGAGAGAGAGAAAAAGACAAGACAAAACAAAAGAACAATCCAACTGCTTCGTATATAAGCCATTAAAGGCACGAGAGAGACCCTTGTATTCTATTTCTTTCTTCAACCTCAAATCTAAAAGCATTAACATGACCATAATACAAAAATTATAAAAGGAGCAAGAGAGAGAAACACCCACAAAGGGGAATTGGTGGGTGGAGGCTTTTCGTCATTAGGGAGAGGCTTCCATGTTCACCACAGCCATGCCAGAATCCATTGATTCCGTTTCATTCGACATGGAGAAGATCTACCTCGGTGGAAAGGTCCCACCCATTTCATCTCTTCTCTTATTTACGTTTTCAAGTTTTAATCTTTTTTGCTTTCTTTCCGAAGGGTGGATCCAGTTCCAGTTTTTCTCACTCGGGCGTTATAACTTTTGTCGTCTTTTTTGGTTTTTGCTGCCATCCAGAACATGGCATTCATTTTGCGGCATTTTTCGTTCTTGGATTCTGCTGATACTGAATGGAGATGCTTGTCCAAATTATATGCCAATGGCAATTTTTTCGTTTTGGGTGTCTATTTTTCTTGGTCTGGTGGTTTCTCGTAGGATCTTTGTTGGAAAATTTACAGAAATGAACCAGAAGCCCTTTTTTTCTGCATTTGTTTTGACCATTCAAAATTCTTGGGGTTGTATTCCCTTTGTTTACCCTTGTTTACTTTCTTTGTGTTCTTTCTTCGAGCTTTATGTTTATCATATCTTCTGAAGATTTGATGAGAGAAATAAATAGCGGATCTGCTGTGCATTCCTTAATGTCGATTGTCATGTATTCTTTTACTCTTCCGTATCCCCCGTTTATGAAGTTACTGGTTTTTCTGAATATTTGATCACCTTGTTGTTCTCCTCAATACTCATTTGGGGAGGAAAATTATCTTTATGGTGTTTGATATGATTTGGGTGATGTAGGAAGTTTTATTTATTTTCCCTTTTGTTTTTAGTTTTTTCTGGTTTTTAGGAATACATATACTAGCTATTGAACAAGTTTCAGTCATTCTTTTCCTTTTAAAAGCCAAAGATACTCTCCACTTTTTCTCTGTCTCCCTTATTATTACTATTATTTTCCTGAGCATAATATGATTGGAATCTGGAATTACTTATTCCACTTTTCGGTTAGATAGTGATATTAATGTGTTGTTATTGCTTGATGGTTTGGGTTGCCCAAAAAAGCAGCAAGAGCACATGGGGAACCATGTTAGCTGCCGAATAGCTTGAAAAAGGTTCACGATTGAATTTTAACATTACTGAAATGGAGTGTATACTAAATAAAGGATATCCCTTGCTCTTGGGGAAGGTTCTTTTCATTCTAAAAGTTCCAACTTCAATTTTGGTACCCTTTTCTCATTCTACCGTTCGTTTTTGGATTGCCCTTTCAGGAGCATCATATTCGAACTGGCTGTGGTTCTGTGTCTGTCATAGTCTATGGGGATCCTGACAAACCAGCTCTGATCACCTATCCGGATTTGGCTCTAAACTGTGAGCACTGCCACTTTATTTTCTTTTACATACTTCCACTTGTTTCAGGATCACCTATTCTTCTTACCACCCGTTTTTGAATTTGTCTGAGTTCCTTTTTAGGTTACATAAATGATTTCATTGTTTATGTGTATCTGGAAATATTATTCAATATTTAACTTCTGTGTATTGGGGCAGATATGTCATGTTTCCAAGGATTATTTTTCTGTCCAGAGGCAGCTTCTTTACTGCTTCACAACTTCTGCATATATCATATCAGTCCTCCCGGACATGAGGTTTGTAAGTTGATAAATTTGAATGAGTTCTTTATTGCATTTAGAACTGAATATTGTTATTCACATAGATTTTCCTCTGGAACTTCCACAAGAGTTCTTGCAGTTGGGAGCAGCTGCAATTTGTTGCGAGGATCCTGTTCCTTCTGCTGAAGACTTAGCAGATCAAATAATCGAGATCCTCAACTATTTTGGGTAATTAATATATAATTAAAGTGTAGCTTTCGTTTTTGAGAGCTCTTTCCTTTGAAACTCAATATGTAAGTTGGTCTTTTGCCATGCTTCTCTTCTTTTTCTATATTTACTAATGGCATGAACTATTTTCTTGTCTAGGCTTGGTGCAGTGATGTGTATGGGAGTGACAGCTGGTGCTTATATCCTTACTCTTTTTGCTGTACGTACCCTCATCAACTTTGAAAGGAAAAACTGCGCTGTACATATAGTTGATGCTTTTCAAGCATGGACTGATCAACTTATTAAGTCAGTTCTTTTTATTGATTCACTTTTTTTTTGGCACCTTTTACAGATAAAATATAGGGAGCGTGTTCTTGGTTTAATACTAGTTTCTCCCTTATGCAAAGCACCGTCTTGGACTGAATGGTTTTATAACAAGGTTTCTTTCAAAATTCTTGCAGATTTTTTCCTTTTACGAATCCTCTGATATGATAGCATGCTAATTTGTTATCAAATGTCAAATTTTAGGTGATGTCAAACTTGTTATATTTCTACGGTATGTGTGGCTTGCTGAAAGAGTGTTTACTTCAGCGATACTTCAGCAAGGTATTGTGGTGGAACTATGCAAATCCCTTAGGTTTGCTGCATTCCCTCTTTTATTTCAAATGTTGAGTTTTCTTGGACAATTTTAATAGGAAGTTCGCGGTAACGTTGCAGTTGCAGAATCAGAGATAGTTCAAGCCTGCAGAAAAGTCAGTGCTAACTGCTAAAAGCTAATTTTAGGTGGAATGTCATTGTTATTCCTTTTCTCACTGTTTCCTTGTCCCTTTACCTTGTTCTTTTCCAGCTGCTAGATGAGAGAAAGAGAACAAACGTTTTGCGGTTTCTTCAAGCAATTAATCAGTAAAATCTGCTACATATTTGCATCCCAATTTTACATATATAGTATGTAAAATGGAAAACTTACGTGCTGCCACTTTGTTTTTCCATATTGCAGGAGGCCTGATATTTCAGATGGATTGAAAAGACTAAAATGCCGAACACTTATTTTTGTTGGAGACAGTTCTCCTTTCCATTCAGAGGCTCTATACATGACTTCAAAACTTGATAGGAGATACAGTGCCTTGGTTGAGGTATGTGCAAAATCTAATTTTTAAGTGTGGTTTGAGTGATTGAACATGTGAATTGAAAAGGGTTTTTCATTTTGCAGGTGCAGGCTTGTGGATCAATGGTTACAGAAGAACAGCCACATGCAATGCTGATACCAATGGAGTACTTTTTCATGGGGTATGGGCTTTATAGACCAACCCATTTCAGTGAAAGCCCAAGAAGCCCACTGAGCCCATCGTGCATCTCTCCTGAGCTCCTTTCACCGGAAAGCATGGGACTGAAGCTGAAGCCCATAAAGACTCGTGTTTCACTGAAGGTTTGAACATAATGATGATGATGATAAAACCTTTGACTTTTGTAATTGGAAGCAGTTTATCTTGAAATTTTTTCATTGTTAAGAGAGGGGAGAGATGGACAAAGGTTGTGTAGATAGAAGTGAAGGGCATGGAAAGAATACGGCCGTGAAATACATATAAAACCTGAAAATAGATAAGAGAAGTCGCATGTTGATTCATTTGTAGGTTTGTCTTCAATAAGGGAATCGTTGAGCTGTATCTGTAAATTCCAGATGGACTATTAATTTATTTATCATTTGTTAAGACGCGTGTTTCCCATTTATCATTTTTTAAAGTGGAAAATTGCATAATACATTATTTAATAATATATTATTGCCATATGATGCTTTAAAGGAAAGAATTGGTCGGGTTGGGGCCCGCCATACTGAGCTTCTCTCAGCTAATGATGCTAGGTTTATTTCAGCGTGCGCAAGCATTGAATTTAGTCTCCGTTCATACTAAAATTCTTAGTTGGTATTAAGGTAATGCTTTAATTATGAAAAGTGGAACGGTGCTGTTTTTGACATTTTCGGATTAGAGAAAGGACCGGAAGACAGTGATGTTTGAATTCACTGGTCTTGTTTAGTCAGGGAAAACGATTTTCTTAAACAATTAATTACAAAGGGATTGCGTGCTTGAAGGTTTTCAGAAAGATATGAATGTTTTCCAATATATATAAAGGATCTTCCAGAATTTTGAAGATAAACACAAAGGGTTGTCCTTCATTGGCATCCCTATAAATCGCCTCTTATGACATCTTGAGACTGCGTGATTTAGATTATCACTATAATTAAAAGATAAAAAATTAACTTCAAAAGTAGCAATGTTGTGCGATTTTTTGGTTCTTACATAAACAACTCGAGACACTAGCTGAGTTGATATTTGCACTTCTGAGTTGTGCAGCGCTCGATGGAAGAGAGAAAAGGTTGAGCGAGATCATGTAGTGTAAGTGAATCAGAAAGACATTGCTCAACGATAACCTACTTGATGGGATAATGAATTCTTTAGATTTGTATGAATAAAAGTATAAGCATTCAAAAAGTCTCATCGAATGATCAACTACTTCAAAGTTTTAGGATAGTTTAGATCAACTTTGATTTAATTATTGCTTGTAGTCGTATTTTGGAACTTGTATTGAATATTGTTGGTCTCCCAAGATATGGTTTGAAATAGATCTCATGCTACCTCAGTATGGTATTTTTCTCTTTTGTTTAGTTGTACGTATGCATCATTGTCATAATTGAACTGATGTAACTGAACATAATGTCTACGAACTGTTATGCATATGACCCTGCTTTTTTTTATGGGATTGAAGTGAATATGGATTGTGATGAAGGAGCTTGTTAATGGGATTGACTGAAATGTTGAACTGAATGCTGGTTGCTTATGATGACTGTGTCGAGTGTGAACACGATGTGATTATATGTACATATATATATATACGTGCATACATTTATAAAAATGGGTAGTAATGTTTTTGTTAACTTGAGATTCTTTGATTTCATTAATTGCCTTTTGTTTCACAATGTTATATTTCTACCCATTTCTTCTTTCTCTCCATTTCCATTTACTAGAAACAATCATTGTCAACATAAGGTACACATTCCACGATGGATCGGATCAGCGTCAAGGAATTTTCCAAACCCCCACATTGTCAATTCCAGATTCAGGCAATGAAGTGAACTGTGAAAGGTTAGGGAGTGATCTATCCTTTTACTAAATAGTTCAATGTGGTGCCTTGGTCCAAATCTTTACAACAGTTAGAGAACAATCCACTCCAATTAGAATCTGTAATTTTAATTATTTTAAATAAATAGCTGAGTCCACTAGTTTTCGTATCAGTTAACAAAAAAATGCGTTTGAACCAAAAAGATCTCAATTGTATTATGTTATTCACTGATAGTCAAAATGCTTTGGCATAAAAGCATTATATTATTTCAGATACGAATCCACTTGATTTTTAAGTATTTCATTTTTTAACGACTTATTACAATCAGTGTGAACAAGCAATGCTCGAGATTGTGGTCTTACTAGTTAGGTGTGATCAATCCTTTTACTAACGAGTCACATGGGATACCTAATATAATATCTCTTAAAGGGTTCCACATGAATATGTCCTAAAATCTATAATCTTAGTTCCTTTAAATAATTAACAGAGTTCTAACTTGCATTTATAGTTCAGTTGATACCGGTAAAATAAAAGTTGTTATGAATCAAAAGGTCTCGATTGTATTATTATAATAACTGATGGACAGTTCGGCATCCAAGTGTTTTGTTTCAGAAATGAATTAACAGGAGCATTAAAGATCTTGAATTTTTCACCGACTTACTACAATCAGTGGAAGAAGCAATGCTTGAGATTGCTCTACCGTAGATATATTGTCGTTGTAAATTGTCAATTGATCTACTTAATTATTCTTCAAATTTAATGTAAGTACATGTATTTTCCAATTTTTTGGGGCTATTAACACCTTCCTTCTTGTCAGGCACCAACAAGTACTCTTCTTTTAAAACACTAAAGGCAATGGATGATTAACATTGATTGGGAGAAATCTCACGATTTAAGCAGTTCTAATTTCACTCTCAGAACCCGCTCTTCTATAACATCTCAACTCAACATTTGTCATAGGAAACGTAAGTACTACTGAGTTTGATATTGAAATGCTTATATCGAGGATCTTTTATTTGGGAAAGGGAAGGAGGGATTCAGAGCGCAAAGAAGATCATTTTAGACACGAGACAGGTAAACTGCAACTTGCACTCTGTTATTCATTAAAAAGAAAAAAGAAAAAAAGTAAAGATGACGCAGACCTGTTCACCTTAAGGAAGATTGAAATCAAGCTTAGATTTCTAATCCATTTCTGTCATGAGTAGAGATGTTCTTCGCTGGCCATGGTGCCCCGGCCATCACCCCCTCAATCTCGCCTATTTCCCTGGGACACTTTGTCATATTGTAGCAACCAGCAGCAGTGACAAGCTGAGCACATCATAAAGAAATAAACAAAGTAATTATCGAATAAGCTCATCTACAAGAATGACAATTCATTTTAAGAATGAAACAAGACTTGTTTGGAAGAAAATTTTCCAAAAGTCCCTTTAGGAAAAAAATAAATATTATGAAATTAGCCTCTATATAATCTCAAATGAATTTATGTATTAACTAATTTTACTTTATGGTGAAACTAGTTTTAATGTTTATTTTCTACAAAAAAACTAATGGAAAAGCTTGTCTAATGTTCATAGTGTTTGATAAACAATGAAGAGTTTAAAATTAATGACCCTAAATGAGAAAGTTTCTTTTATCATATGAACAGTCAATTAAAACACAAATTTCAGATCACTTTACAAGTATTTTTAATCAAGAGAGTGTGTGTATATCCCCCTTGTTACAGAGAGAAAAAATATGACAACTCTTAGCAGTTGTGATTTATGAGAATATTTTACCACAACCTTTTTCTTTGTCCTGTTAGGAGTATTTTCAAGTTCACTAGATCATATTTAATCACAAATTTCCCGTGATCTTTTATTAAACAATAAGAAAATCACGTGAAATTTATAATTTAGTATGGAATTTAATCTAATTTTTTTAAAAGGAGCACACTAGACAAGTTACACCTTTAGAAGTATTTTATCAAATTCGTTGTTGTATATCGCTAACACAGTCCCAAAAATGAAGTAGGTGAAACTTTAGCAGCTCCCTCATAAAATATAGGATTGAATATATGTATGTTGTTACTTGATTGAGAAATGATAAAATGATAGTATAGAAATGATAAGCTAAAAACTAGGTTATGCATAGGTTCAGTAGTAAACGGAGGAATACCACATCACTCTCAATTCGAACTCCACCAAAATCTTTATATCTATTAATGGCTTCCTGGTTCAAGAACTTGGCAGTCATTGGATTATCCATGGCAGGAAGTAACAAGGCGTCAATAAAGTAGCATCCAGGCTCCACAGTGATAACCTACAAGTGTATAAATGATAGGTGTCAGGGGATCAGGGATAAGAAATGAGGAAAATCCGTATAGTATTAAGTGTATAAAAATAATAGACTTGGACCAACTGATAACAGCCTGTAATCCTGTTTACAAGCATTAAAATGAAAGGAAAGCAAATCTGAGCAGTTTGTGAGCGCTCAGTCCCTCCCAGAACAAGAGTCCGCTTGCCTTCCTCTGTTAAAAGTTTGGTTTTATTTTATATAAACACTTTCATATGAAGCGGTGTTGTTCACTACTTTTATTTGATTAAAATCACGTAAAATTAGATTAAAATCACTTAAAATTTCATCAACTGCAAGTGTCAACTTTTATTTGATTAAAATCACGTAAAGTGCATACTTTAGTGATTTTTAAACCATTAAAAACGCGTTTTAATGGATTAAAATGTTGCATGAAGGCACAAGGCCATGTTTTTTAATCCATTAAAACTACCAAATATAAGTATATGTTATCTCATTGAATCCTTATACAAATTGATTTGAACAACTTCCAAAACTTTTATAAAACTTTGAGATGACCTTTACTTATGTAAAAATACTTCTTCCTGGGGCTACATTACTACAAAAATGACATCAACATCATAGATTGAGCAAACCATATTAAAGATCACCATTTCTTTTATTCTAAATTAGTCAAAACTCGTCCAAGTGATTTGTTCCTTAATTTTTTTTTCAGTAGTGGTTCAGATCTTAACAAGGGTTTTCAAGGCATGTTGCTTGTGATAGGATTTCACAACTGCTGTACAAGATCTTATAAGATTCAAAATTTGTGTTGTATTTATTTTTTTCTATCTAGTGATGGTTGTAAAACTTGAAAATAGTTTATTGGCTTAATCAAGATAATTAAGCAACTGGATGTAACTCTCTCGTGACAATAAACCCATACAAATTCTAGTATTTTTCTTTTTCCCACATCTCCAACATATTATATGTGAAATTATTATTTTGTGTGAAATTAGAATTTCTTGGAGTTGGAACTTAAATTTCTATTGTGAAAATCTGTTAAAAAAAATTAAAAGTTCTATTCAATCCTTCTCTTTTTAATTCGGACCTTAATTTTAACAAGTAAGTCTACAAGATACAAACCATCATTCCAAAGAAAACATTGGGAAACAACTTTAGTCCATGAGATTGTAAGTACCAATCACTTTAATTTACAACTTAAAAAGAAACCCCAATTTAGTTCCTAACTTAAGATATATATGTTTGAACAAGCTTCTCCAAAAGGACTTTTAGGAGAAACGAGAAAAAAAAAAAAGAATTTAACTACTTCGTAAGTTAAAGTTAGTTTATGTATAAACTAACTCATAGAAGCTCTCTCATATTACTTGTCAATTTATTTTTTTTAGTTTTATTTGTGAATAACCTAATTTTAGCTTATGGAGAAGTCAATTTCATTTCTTCCTTATATTTTTCTCCTATAAGTCCTTATGGAGAATCTTATTCAAACGAAGCTCATAAAACATTATTTACTTTAGCATGTAACGACAACTAGATGGCTTATTACCAGAAAAATTTAACTCTCAAACATAAATGAGTAAGTTTTCGGGGCCCTCATTATGCCAATCTGAATCTAGTATAACCCAAAGCAAAACATTAACAACTATCATGCTTCTAATCAGTTGCTGCTTATTACTGAAAGAAGCAGTAAGTGTACTGACCATTCCTTCTCGGAGATCCCTGATTGTCCGTAAAGATTTTAATCCAGGTTCCTTTCTTCTTTCCAGGCCCTGCAAATTGGTATGAAAAAGTTGTTGATACAAGATTAACTACACATGACATTAATTAAGGAATGGGAAAGGATAAGTTTAAAATGTAACTGCAGATGAAATTTACAAAATACCTGTAAGTAGCCTCCAGGATCATGTGTATCAATACCAAGGAAATGCCCGAGACCATGTGGCATAAAAACTGCACCCAAGCGTGCAGCCATCATGTCCTCAACATCACTACACCAAATTCACAAATATGAAGCTTCATAAAAGATCCTAGAGATTGTATCAAGATGAAATTTAGCCATCAGATATAGAATAACACAAAAACATTACCCCAAAAGAATGTTTCCCCTCTTCAGTGACTCGAGAATAACTTTTTCAGCCAATCTGCAATTTTAGAAACGGTATGAGCATAAACAAGGAATAGTAGCATGATAGTGGTGTATATTAGTAGTTTGAATTTTCTATTTTTTTTACAAAAATAGAAGGCTCATGGATATTGGGTGAACTTATTTAGATTTCTTATTATCTCTGTATAAAGACATTGTTTTCAACAAAAAAGCAGTGTCACAAAACGCACACTTGTTTGTTTCACAAAGAAATCTAGTGATCGCTATCAGCTAGATTTTTCTCTTAGGTTCCCCATTCAAGATAATGACAGTAATTTCTCAATCAAGCTGCAGACGTCAAACTAAATGCTTGGGACTGCATGTGCACAGATTACCTCCGTTACAATTCTGTAATATACTTATATTCCAATTCACATATTTAGTTAAATAGTCAACAAACCTTCCTCGCAAGAGAAACACTAATAACAACCCAGCTATTAGCACTTGAAAATAGAAACCAAGCAAGGCAGACATTTAGTTGCTAAAAAAGTTATTAGTGTAGTTGATCATACATGTGCATATCAACCCAGTTTACTCCAGGTTTCATTGAAGATATAACAGCATTGTGAGCATCTAGCACAGCCTGCAGAACATGAAGAGCACCAACAAATAAATGCTAAAGAAATGCTATAAAAATCCATAGAGGTACACGGAAGTTGAAATTTACATTGGCTGGCCATACCAACATTCACATGAATGTCTAAAATTAGGCAAGCCCTTACAGAAAAGTAATACATGTGTTTGAAAGAAATGCTATAGCTGGGCCATACAAACATGCACATGAATGTCTGAAGTTAGGCAAGCCCTTACAGAAAAATAATACATGTGTTTGTTTGGGATTTGCTCTGCAAATGCTTGTACTGGCTCAGTTTTTTAGATATTAAGTAAACAAACATAAAATACTTTCCCTTTGACAAAAACGGTTTTATGAGGGAGCACTTACATTATATATAAGAGATTGATCGCTTGTAAACTTCCCATTTATCTGCACCACAAATTTAAAGTTGAGTAAAAACTAATTATATTTAATAGATGCTAAGATAACATTTGACCCAGCTTTTTTGGCTTCTATCCCCAAAAGTAGAAACTCCTCCAGCTAGCTTTCATGGAAGCTCTATATTTTTACTTTTCCTTCATCAAAAAAGTCTATTTTCATTTTGTAGAGCTTATTCAAAATTGCACTTCACCTTTTTGAGAAGAAAAGCCAAAAAATTTGGTCAAACACTAACTAATGTATTATTAACGGAAAGACTCACAGGGAAAGAACAGGTTATGTCAGACCCATAGAAATTGTACTCAGCTCCCATGTCAAACAGTGCCATGTCCCCATCTTCCAATGTCTGCAGAAGAGTCATGCTTTAAGAAAAATTTAAAGACTTGAACATCTCTAAAAATAAACAATCATTG
This sequence comes from Vigna umbellata, assembly GCF_029865625.1. Classification (NCBI taxonomy): domain Eukaryota; kingdom Viridiplantae; phylum Streptophyta; class Magnoliopsida; order Fabales; family Fabaceae; genus Vigna; species Vigna umbellata. The sequence goes on along the minus strand of NC_142165.1, from coordinate 41,704,744 downwards.
TTAATCCAACTCATACTATAATAACTTCACCTCATCTTGTTTCTTAAGGAATGAAGTTTTCAATATTTAATATGTCAATTAGCCAAATCCAAAGTCACCCACATACCAGAGAGTTTAATTTTTAGTGTTTTCAAAGAGTTTCTCATCATTTGCATTTTTTGTTTTCTGCATTCCCATTTTTACATATTTCTGAACCAAGTACTTTTCAAACTAGCTAGTGAAAGAGAAAACCCAGATAAGTACGCATGGTGCTGCTTAATTTCACGTTTCAACCAAACAAATAATGGAAATAATAAATAGTATACAGAAAACACAGGAATTGTGCTCAATTCAAGGCAGAATGCACGAAAGATCTTAGGAAAGTCATATAACCAATGTTTAAAGATGATTTAATACAGCAACATAATGCTGGCCAATGATAATGACTTTAAAAGGGGTACTTTTATGCCATACCTTGTCATTAGGAGCTGCCGCATGGCCGTAATGAAGAACAGCACTGCATTAATACACATATCATAGCCAGCCCACCTATTTTATGATAAAGGTAGCTACTACTTAAAACACAGTAAACAACTACCTCTGTTCCTAAATATAAAACTCTTTTATCCAAGCCACACCCTTTGAGAAAATTAGTTAATTTTGTTACACAAATTAAATTGTCAATGGTTACACCAACCAATCACCTTTTCCCACTTAATTAATTTCACCTAACTAACTAATTTTGGAAGAAGAAAATGGTAGCTGCGATCTCTGTCCAATTTTAACTTTGCCAATGCTGGAGGAGAGAGAAAGAGAGATTTCCCAATATTTATTATTTATGAATTTAAGAATTGTAAATTAGTTAAAGGTATTTTTCAAAACATATTTAATACAAGTGACAGCCAAAAAAAATAGTCTTAAAGAAATGGACAACTAGGAAAAAAGTCTTATAATTAGGAATAAAGGTAGTATTTTTTTCCTTTTGCAAATCCATTTTAATCACGAATGAGCACCAAGTAAGTATTGTTAAACAAACGTATTTGAGAATCACATTTATTGAGACAAATATGGTTACAATATCAGAATTCAGAAATGTATACCTATTTTCACCAGTAGCACAAATACATGTATAGGAACAATGCCGACATCCACCATACATGTAGGTATGATGAAGAAAAATGCTTTCAAGCTGATACTCCTTCATTCCAACCTTAGTTTTTCTCATGACCTGTTTCGTTGGAATGTATATTGCAACTATTACGAAAGCATTCTCACAAAGCATATGTATTAAGTCATTCATACTTCATCATAGACACTGTAGATTCTTCTACTAATCAATAATGTAACCATGCAACCCCCGCCCTATGATATTCCTATTTCAACAAAAAAAAAGATTGCCAAAAGTTTTGGTGAAAAGTGGGTACATAGCCAGGTATAGGAAAATAGTACATTTTCTGCCTTTTTTGATCTATACTTAAGCTATTTTACTTCGTCAGTTAGTCTTGAGGAAAAGACATCACAGAAAAGTTAAAAGATACCTCCCAGTTCCCAAAATCACTTTCTTTTCACAACTACAACAGACAGTCTCCCACGGAAGAAACTAAACATTAAACTGTCACAATTACAATACCAAAACCTATTTCCTCCTATAGATCTCCCATAAACCTCATATTACACTTCGCATGAATGTTAAAATATGTACTCAACATACCAACATAACTTTGGCAGTTTAACATTAGTTACCTCAACATGAGCTTCGGAGCTTATATCATTGGCATACTGAATAAGCGCAATTTCGAGCTTTGACTTTATGACACGGCACTCCGTCAATATAGGATGCAAAGTAGTCAAATCCTTATCAAACATATCAATGCCCTAGATCAAAGTTAAAAATATACAATACCAAGAATCAGTTTTTCAAGAAAGATATGCTAGCTGGTATAAGTATTATCATATCATCACAAAAGGACCGAATAGCATTGGTACATGACAGGGCTTATTCGACGACAATTTAGGGGTGAGAAATAATATGTACCCAACAGTTCACCCGCTGTCCTGATGAAAACAATTAATAAATGATCGCAGCAAAGGGTAAGAAAAGGAATGGTTAGAGTTGAGAACCTGAAACTCTGCCGGTTTAGAGAAATTATTGCTATCTGTATTAAGTCCATGCAAGAGAAACAGTAAAGGTTTTCCCGCACCCTGGTAATGTTGTTGCAAAACACTTGCAATCTCATCTGAAAAGAATGTTGTGCTAACCATGTAGTGTTCCTACAAAGGAGAATGCATAGATATGAACCACTAAACAATAACAAGGCACGCAAATCCATTAAACATTTATTATTGGAAGAGTTACCTTAAAATAGGAGAGTTGCTTAATCTTCCCCAACCAAACAGCATACTCAGAAGGTAACCTGGGAGCAAACAAGAGAGAGTCCCCAGTCGCAATGTCCTTCAAAAACCAATAACATGCACAAATCAAAACTACTATTTTCTACAACTTAACGTGATCATATTATATTTGTAAGCATTGCAAAAATTAAAAAGAGTTTAGCAGTAAAGACTGTTACACCGCCAACTAACTAATTAGATGTCACCTTAGATACAACTTACAAAATAACCATCACAGAAGGCAATATTCTTACCATACCTGCTAATTCCTAACTAGCTTTAAATTTTCCGAGCATTTAAATAAAATTAAAAAAAAAAAAAAACATAATAAGATTGTAACAGAGCAAAACAGAACGAACAATAGCTCCATAGAATCCAGGCTCTGTCACTCCAAACAAGTAAGCGAAGAAACTCTCCTGCCTGCGAAGCGCGAAGCAAACGAATAATGGATCGAAAGGCAACCGTTGTAACGGTGATCATTCAAAAAGTGAAAAGATGCGGAGGATTTAGGGTTAGGATACCTGAAGAGCTCCAAGTGATCGGTGTCGTAACGCGTTTGCTCTTCGCCGCCCTGCGCGAACGAAATTGGATAGAGATTGTTAAGAAAAATGAGAGATGGAAGGAAGATGAATGCAGACAGAGAGAGACCTGAAGAAGAACGAAGCCGTGGAGAGGACGAGAAGAATCGGAAAGGTGTTGACGAAGAGATGCGAGAAGCTTCTCTCGGTTTTTGACGTGAAGCTCCATCGACACCTTCGGAGGCCACTGAGACGAACCCATGCTGATTCTGTTCTCTTCTCTCTATCTTCTTTTCAAATCATTTGCATTCATCGTATTACAAAGAGTGAAAATTACATTAATCATATTTAACATCTCATAGAATTTTCAATTTTTTTCCTGTTTATCTACACAATCAAATTTCAGAACCTTTCCTGTTAGATTTTAATTAAGAACCTACACAATACTCCATATTTTATATTTTAACTGTTATTTTTGGTTGCTAATAAATTATTTTTCCAGTGTAAAAAATATTTTTTTAGTTCTTTTTTTAAAAAAAAAACACAGGCATAACCAGGATGTTGTGTTAACAATCAAATCAAGAGGAGTACATTAATTATAGGACAGAATTCCGATCACTGACTGATGTAAGGAATTGATTTGAGTTAAAAATAAATAGATGAGGTAAATTAAAAAATGATAAAAAAATTTAAAGTATATTTAATTTTTAATTTAAGATATGGAGATGATATATGTATGTTAGTTTAAGCTGAAGAGTAACAAGTCAGCAGTTTTATGGTGGTGTAAATAGCAAATACTTTGATCTATTGCTTTGTAAGATGAAAATAAACAGAAGGAGGTGAGCTTAGTAATTGTGGGGTGCAAGTCTCGATTAGTAATTGTGGGGTGCACGTATCTTTTAGATTTGGCACAATCAATTCTTCCTTTCATTCTCCTCTTATTTTCTTTGTATATTTCAGTTCGAAGAAAAACCTTAACCTTTTTCCTTATGATTTTCAAACTAGAATCTAACTTAGAGATAATTTAGAACATCTATATAAAACTTTTGTCTTAAGTAATTTCATTTTGACTTAATGAGTTATTTAGTTCTTATATTTAACCATTTAATATTATATTTGATTTTTAATCAATTAAGTATATATTTAAAAAAAAAACTTAATGTGACTCATTATTCTATTAAATTGATGTTAAAAGTGTCATTTGTCAAATTTTCGATTTGTTGGCTGTCAAAAATTGAATTATTTTTCTATCTCTTTAATTTGACACATGACATCCTAAAAAAGTATAATCCAAAATTTGACATAGTTTTAAACAATTAAGTATTTTTTTTAAAGAAACACTGACTAATCAAAAATCTAAATATACTAATAAAGCTATTGATTTTTCATTATCTTCTCTTTAATTTCATCTTTTCCTACTTTATATCATGCATGTCTAGAATTAGTGAATAAAAGAGAGCTTAGGGTGCACATTTAACTTTTATTTTGATGGCTAAGATTTGAAATTTGGAGGTAACAAAAGAGTTTTATATTATTTTACTTTATTAGTATTCTTCTGCTTTATTCTTCTTCTCGTGTAAGGAAAATCAAAGTAAAAGAAGTTAATTTTACTCAAAATTCTAATTAAGATTGCAATTGATCACTTCGATCTGTGTTGGTTTGATAATGTAAAGATTCGAAGATGAAAAGTGACATATTGTAATATTGGTTAATTTCTCGGAGTAATATTTTCATGTTATCAAGAAATAAGTGTATATTTACATTTTAAATAGCATGCATAATGAAGGAAACGAAAAGATAATTTTGCATTTCAAATCATCATATGTAAATAAAAAACATTTTAGGGTTCAATTTGTATAATTTATTTTGATGGTGGAATAAAATTTATAATTAAAATAAAATACAATTGTTTGCTTTAAAGTCTTTGTTGGGCCATATTGCATTTTAATAAATGGCACCGATGCTAGAATGGTACAAATAAGACGAGAAAATTGACCCAAGAAAAATAAAGACAAGAGAAACTACGTATGCTTGCTGAGGAGACAAAGTACATTAGAGATACTACGACAAAGTACATGCAAATTCTCAACTTATTAATGCTCATGGTCAAGTAAGAAGGAAAATGCATTTCAACAACATAGAAATCAGATAAATAATACGTGTGGGGTATAAAAATATTTTCAAAGAAAACTAGAAATAAAGTTTTTAATTCAAATAAAAAAGTATAAAAGAAATTGACAAAGATAAATAACAAATGAAAAAAAAAACTAATAAAATTCGTTTACATTTTAATTCTTTTATTTTTTATTACATGGTAGCGAACAAATCCAGTTTCTTTTACAGCAAACATTTAATTTCAGCCACAGTAAAAACGAGATAAATAAAATATATTGACCAAGTATAAAAAAAACGTGAAAATAAAATAAACAAAGATAAATAAATTTATGTAAGAAATAAAAAAAAATACTAATAATATTCGCTTGCTTTTTAACTCTCTTACTTTGATTTATATTGCAGCAAACAAATCCAAATTTATCCATCTTATTCATTTCCACTCTTTCCTCCAACCAAATATAAAACAAACAATAGTTATCTATTCAGTAATCTTTAGATTAAATTTTCTATATATTTTAATATATATAAAATTAAATGAATTAAAAAATTGTTTTTTTTCTTAACCAATGTTTGTAAAATATTACTTAGCATTTATCATTCTAAAGTAAAATAAATAAATATTGCAACATGAGCATTTATAAAACTAGTATACTTTTTTTCTAAATTATTAATTTCGTAAAAAAATCACTCCATTGTAAGTTGTGAGATTAAATTTATTATAAATTGATAAATTTCCATAAAAAATATTATTTTTGTTCATAATAAATTATAGAATTTAGCAGTGGATACATAATTTTTGTTTCAGAATTTTTCATACGATGAGAATTTTATGTTCGATTTTTGCTTTCGCGTAAAACTTCAATAGGGTGACTGTGAACCAAATTAAAATATGCCAAACCAATTTAAATTACGACTTTATAAGTGGATAAATTGATTAATATGATATTAATTTAAATTTAATGTTTTTGAAATACCTCTTTTTTATAATATTTGGTGTTTGAATATTTATAGTATAAACCAACTGTTTATTAATAACTGGTTTTGCTGTACTAACATTTTTACTCAAATTCTTTATAATTAATTTAAATACATTTCAGTTATTTTAAAAATAGTTTTATTTCAGTTCATTGTTTTACGTTGGATAAGATAAATGTATTTAATGGTTTTTGAAAATTTAGAAGCACAGAAATTATTTTGCTTGTAAATTTTAATAACTAAGATGAAAACAAAATTAGACAGATAGCGCGTAGTATTTTCAATCTCTTTAAAATCAGAAAAGTTTGCTGACTCCATCAAAATCTTGTATTGCGTCACAATCCGTGTTCTAAAGCACATGATCTCAAAATCATTGGAGTTTTTTTATTCATAGAGTAATGATAGTTTAGGTTCTTTTTTGTTAAGAAATAGATAAGATTCAATGAAAAATTAGATCTAGAAAATTAATGAAAAACCGATATTTCAGTTATTTGTTGAAAAAGTTAAAAAATAATAATTCATTTTATGTATATATTTTTAAATTGATTAAATATTAAGAACAATCACTGATATTATAATAAAAATATATTTTAGTGAGATTAAGCGTGAAAATAGTATTACCCATTACTTTTTATTTGGTTTCAATTTTCACTCATTAAAAACTGATCGAGATTAATTCATCCACCCAATACTTATGAATTAATAGGTTTTGTCTACTTCACATCTATTAAGTTAGCTCTATATATCAATTTGCATAAATTGAGAAAACATATTAATATTTTATGAAATTTTAATCTCAAATTTAATTATTTTATAAAAACAAAGAATTTACTCTAAATATAACTATTAAAAGTAATTTAAAGATTATTTGTTCATATACATTATTTCAAATATGATAAGATATTAACTAAATGTAATTATAACAAAAATATAGATTTATTTGTGTTTCTATCATACTCAATAAATATATTAAATAATATGACCTAATAAAACCTTTTGAGTCTATTTATTAAGGAGAAATCCAAACGTATGTCTATTACTATTTAAACCATATTCACTTATTAAAATTAAAACTAAATATGAATCATTTAATATGATTATTGTTTACCATTTTATTTTTATTTATTACTAACTTAATATCAAAAAGTTTTTTTTCGGATAAATCTATTTTTTTAACGACAAAGAGTCCCTTCCTTATAAAATATTTACTTAGTAACAAATGTAAAGTTTACACTAAGCATACAAATAATAATGCACAATAAGAAATTGAAAATATTTATGCGAGAAAAAGCAAATTAATCCATATATTAATTGCTAAACAAACCTGTACTAACCGATGAACTTAAAACTTAAATGTCCAATCCTCGAATTATAGGCAGTTTATATGACTCGTCGCATTTTTGTCGCAAAATAATTTAATTTGATAAAGTAATAATAGAACTTCTTGAAGATATTTTTAATATTTGATAAATTATTTATATTGAGGACAGAAAATATATTACAATTATAAATTAATAAAAAAAGTATTAAATATTTCTCCCTTCCCCACAATTTCAATCATTATTTAATGTACACAAACAATCTCTTCCAAAAACTGAAAACATGAGAGATTTGCATCTTCCCCGAAGATCCAAATATTTGAGAATGGGTCCAGATTTGACTGAACAGACAGAGATAACCGGAGAAGAAGTTCTGGCACCGACACAGTTACCACATTCCGATTGACAAATGCCACGTGTATTCTTCTATATATTATTTTTACAGATACTTTGTTTTATTTAAAATAAAATTGTGCAAACGAGTATTTAGTTGCTCTAGATGTACAATTCAAATACACTTTGATATGTTGATTTCTGCAATAGTTTATACATATTTCATACCACTTTTATTCTTGTCATATCCATGACAAAAGATCCAAAATTTGTGCCTTTGTATGATTTTTAAAAATAAAATAAGATTATGAGAATTAAATAATATTCGGTGGTTCACGTTTATAAAAATAAAATAATAAGAAAGAAAAAACGATTTAAAAGTAGTTATTATAGAAATCAAACTAAAGACAGGAGGTTATGGTGTGTTTGTCCAAGTCTTGAGTTTATTTTTTTCTTAACAAGTGAGGCAACTTATTTTCAGTGAACAAAATTTATAAAAAAATAGTTTTCGATTTAGAAGGAATACAACTTATTCATGTAGTTTTTTTTTTCAAATCTCAACCCAATAAAACTGGTTTCCCAAATCTGAATTTTTGAATTATTTTCAACCAAGCAACTATAATAACGTCTTTACAGGTTGAGAAATTAAGGGATAAAAATAATTGTTTAGAGAGAAAATATAAAGTTTAAAATAATTAAAAATGTTGTGAATTATACTTTATTATTATTATTATTTATTTTTATTAATATATTTATCCCACTTTTCATTTTTTTTTCCTTCATTCGTGTTTAAAAAATTGTTTAATTTTTTACTTTATTTCTTATATATTTCAATTTTCATCCATTATACATTATTTTTATTCAGTAGGAGGTCATTATTTCAGTCTATTTCAAGATGTTTTTATTTACTCTATCCCATTCGCAAAAATAAGTGAAAATTGTTGAAACAATAGAATTTTATTTATTTATTTATTTATTTATATAACTAGAGTATAATGAACGAACATAAAATAACTTAGCGTGATATTAGGTTACCTTGGTTTTATATGTATCATTTTAAGTTGTTTGCAAAATTTTTGGTTTTATTTTTATTCACTTGTAATAATGGATTCATATGCAACCATATCAATAATCATTTGAGGCAATCTCGAATGTTTTTAATAAGGGATTTGGAGATTTCAGAATGATAATATTGGTAAGAAAGTAACATTCATGACGGAAAGCAACAAACATAATTATTGAATTATTGAACTCTCACATGAAAATACTTCTTGCTACAAGGTCAATGTCATACATATACCTCCATTTGATGTATACACAATTAACAGTTCTTTTTTTCCTATATTTATGAGATCATATATCCTATAGATCTATAACTTTTTATTGCGTAGATGATTATTTAAAGTAAGAATGAATCATTCTCCCAATAAAAAATATCATATAAATAGTATTATTCAAAAAATTAAATATTAGATATAGAGATAAATCAGTAATTTATCAAATAATTTTTATGAATTCACCACTTTCTCCTCATCCTCATGGGTACGTAGTTGAGAAATAAACATGCAGAAAGAGAAAGTGACATTGAGAGACAAATTAAATGGTCTGCGTGTCCGTGCAGATTGGAAGGCCATACTTCATACTTAGACTTTTCTTTATTAATTTATATTTATTTATTTAAACTTAAAATAGAAATTTTATATTCTCGAAAACGTGTGTACGAACACGGTAGGAATCTGCACTGCATGTAAAATAAACATATGCAAATGGATATGATCTACTAGAAGAAGTGCGAGTACTGATTCAAACTTCAAACTTTTAAAGCTTGTAAGAATTATAATTAAAAAAAGTGAGGATAGGAAAAAAACAGAAAGTTTAATATTAATATGAGAAGTGAGAGTGTATTTAACGTTCGACCTACTCGATATTCTGTACTTATCTCTGTCTTAGACACACTATCCTATCATGATTAGAACAAAGATTCCTTCGAGGCGTGTCACCATTCAAGCTACATCTTCCTTGAAGATTCATGTCCTATATTTAATTCATAGTCACACATACCATGTCAAATGTTTTCTATACTGCAACCCTGCATTGTTTTTTCTCCCACCATACTTACCACTGTTTCTTCCTAAATCTATGAAACTCTTGTTATTTTCTGTCATGCCTCGTACAGTGTTATCACTGCTTTCATGTTCTTCGATTGAACAATATTATCATGCATGTGTTACTATTAATCGAACTATCAAACCCAGAAACTAATTAAGGATTTTTCTTTTGATCAATACATCTTACGTCTTGTTTTTTCCTTAATCGGTTACTTCTCTTGTAGGTTCAATTGTCAGTCGTGAAATTGATCAACTCAAACATTAAAATACTATATTGTATATACATAAATTGGTTCAAAATCACAAGATTGTGACAAAACATAATAAAATATATTTTACATGTGATATTGTCAACAATTGGTAGTGATGAAAGGACAATTAGCATTTAGACGTTAGTGTAAATAATAATAATAATTTATTATTTTAATGCAAGAAAAATTGATAGTGATGTTAAGTGATGAAAATAATATCTTTAGTAATAAATTTATAATAATAATAATAATGAATAACAAAAATATAAAAAAAAATAAAATTTAATAGTCATATCAATAACGATAATATAACAATGATCTAATAATGTTATAATATAAATGTGAGGTTATAATTTGCGATTCAAATGTTACGGATAAGGAATGGATAAATATTAATTTTTGAATATTAGAATATTTTAGAATTGTAATCTAAATTCAAAACGTTAATTGTAACAGTTAATTTTAATTTTTAAGTCTTGTTTAAGACTCTGAGAGTCTTATTTTTTATGCTATATTAACATATTTCAATGGAAAAATCGTATAAGATGCACGATCCAATTTCATTATAATTCCTTGTTCTAAGCACATAGTTACTTAAATAACAAAAAAAAATTTGAACCACTTATAGTAGGCTACGTGCTCCTTTTCACGCCAAATTTCCTTTATCAGTTTTAGAATTGATTTGGATGAATGACCATCAATAAAATTAAGAAGAATTAGCATAATTTCTCTACAGAAGGAATGAAGATGGAGAGACTTTTAGGACCCTCGTTGAATTTTGCAGCCTAAATTTTGTCCCTTTAAATTGGAAATTTTTATGAGAAAATGACATAAGTTTATGGTAGGAGTTCTTTCTCTTTCTCGATTAAATAACTTCAGGAGCAATTTTTTATTTATTTATTTTCGGTTATTATTTAAACTCTGGATTTACAAACCCTAAAAGCAAAAATGATAGCAAAAATATATATTTAAATTTGTATATATTATATATTTGGTACGGAGCATTTGGGTTTTGTACGTACTAATTAATTAGGCTAGCAGTGTACAGCAAATTAAACAGCTTGCACGATGTTTTTGTTTATTATTTAAAATTGGGAAATATAGAAATTTGAGTGTAGTTGTTATTAGTTGAAGTGAATAACGATCACATCAAGTGACATGATCTTGAGTTGACAGTCTTAGCTGTTAACAATTAAGAAAAGATCCCCTATCTCACGTACTCCTGGATTTTCTAGACTTTTGGAAAAGTACTTGGTGTCGGAGAGACCCCAATTGAAGAACTAGTCTTGTAAACTTCCTCCATAAACAATACAACATCACTCGTCCTTTTCACATACACTTCAATTTTCAAACCATACACACTAATATAATATACTATTTATCACCCAAATTAAGATAACTTTCAATGCTTTCCAGCCATTCATGTTGTATTCAATACACTAATTAATTATACTTATCTTCGGTTAGCTAAAAAAACATGGATGGGTATGTACTTTGGTACAACTACAAACTTCTACAGTTACCACATACGAAAATAAATAACGAATTTCCTTATATTGTTTTATACTTGTCTCTCTCTACCCTACACTTGTCATATGATGCTTCCCCTTTCATGCATTAACATTTACCATAATTCACACATTTGATGTTGAAATTCCCTCCTTACAAATAATATCAATGTCAATTTATAATATATATAAAATAATTTTATAAAGTTCAATTAAAATTGAAATCAACCTTTCTAATATTTGATTTTTTTCTCACATGATAATCATCATGTTTTTATTTTATTTCACCACTACAAAAAATATTAATTTTAACGAACATTGATTATGAGTAACAATATATAATTAACCTCCACCAATAAATACACACAAGAAAAAATAATATAATCATTTCTACAAATATCTTAGTATAGTATGATCATCTTACTCATCTATCTAGGATCTGATGATCTATATAGTCACAAATATCAACAAAACCATCCAATAATAAATGATTATATAATACAAATCGAACAGTTATCTTTATAAACAATAATTAGACTTAATAACAATAATTTACAACAAAACATGAATAATATCAATTAAATCATGATTAAGTCGTAAATAATTAAAAGTTTATAACAAAATTTATAAATATAGAGTAAGGTAAAAAGATAAGTAATCATATTTATTACACATTAATAACTTAATTTACTAAATTTTTATTAATTTTAACATTATGAACTCAATACTTAATAATCAAACAACATGAATCTTATAAGTGAAACCATTTTTTTTCCTAACTCTCAAACCCTCTTCTGCATCTGCATGCATGCTAAATATTAGTGATTATCATACAACCATGTATAATATTTAATGTGGGAGCAAAGATAATGGACACTGTTTATTTAGAGAGCGTGCTCACACATCCACCACATCTAACCATTTTATTTAAGTCAAATCATGCTTAAGTAGTTAATCTTAGATGCAGAAGACAATTATTCACTTAACGTTTCCACCATTTCAATTATTAGCATTGGTTTTAGAGCTTAACAACAGTGTGATTGGACGATAAGTAAGATACTGTTAGTAATTATTATATAAAATTTGTTTTGGGATATTATCTGTTGATTTATACATTTTGAGAGAATCCAACCATAGATCACCTTCTAAGTATCTTTCGTGAATTATTGGCGTCAAATCAGCTCTTGATGATGATAATGATGAGTTATATGGTGTGCTATTTATCAAGAATATATGTCTGTGTTGAGATTGAACTTCATTAATTTAGATGAATTATAAGCTGCGGACAAGGTTCTTGCAGATTTTTTAATTTGATTTGATGCAGATTATATCGGCTATAAGTGATCAGAATCGAGCTTTTTCATCGATCCTTTAAGAGATGAATAATGATTAGAAGTAAATTAATTAATGAAAGCATGCATGTAGCAGTAGGTGAACGAACATGGTCGCATTATTCAGTGTTCATTCGAGTGATTTCAAATCTAATATAGTAGTCATGTGACCACAAACTGAAAAGAGAACCTCAGAAAATGAATGAATGATTACAGAGAAGAGTTATAATTATGCAGACATAGCAATCCGAAGGTGTTGAATGAAAGTGAATGAAAGTGAAATGATGAAGAAGAATGTAAAAATTGAGATGCAGTGGTTAAACTGTGTCGTTTATGATTGGCTCCTTCTGTAATGAGCACTGAGTCAAATGTGTACGGCTCTGGTTGTAGGGTCAGAAGATCTCGGAAGAACTTCTCTTTTATCCACTTTAGCTGCTTGCACATCAAAATCTTGTTCAATCTTTTCAGTTACTTGATCTATCTTTGTCAATTGTCAGCTCATTAAAACTTAAATACTAGACAATCATCAAATACACAACCTATTCAGATCTTAATCAAATTATTAATTTGGTTTCATTACAAAAGGAGTTTTTGGCCTTTTTTTCTGCAAAGTCATATTTATGACACTACTTTTAGAAAATTTCCAGATTTTTTTTGCAGTACGTTAACTATTTTATATACATCCCTAGTTAATTAGCATATTTTTGTTACATTTTAATAGAATAACCCAAAACTTTCTTTGAATTTTTAATTTTTAAGATATAATTTAATTTTGAGTTAAATATGTTTTTAATTAAATATTTTTTAACTTCGTTTTTTTTTTCAAAGATTGGTTCATTTTTATCCTTTTCTTTAAAAAAATTCGAATTTTTAATCCAAAAATAAACGACGTTAAATTTTAAGCTACTTTTTTCTTATTTTTATTACATTTAAAAAAATAGAGGAGTTGATTCAAACATACCTCGTATGTATCACAATTGTGAGTAGAAAAATAATTTTTGAGAGCTCAACCACTTTTAATTTAATAAAGAGCAAAGCTGTGGATAAAATATAGTGCCATTAAGAAATAATATTAACACACTTCTGTATTAAACCGACACATGAAGTGGAAGAGGGGACTATATTGGAAAAAAAATTCCAACCTCAAACAACAACCATATGTTTTCGTATGATCTGGCATCATGCAGAGTTGTCACGTCAGATAAATCTCTAGTAAAACATTCAAGGTAAAGCTCCGAATTGTTATCAATATTTAATGTTTTTTTATAGTTTTTTCGATGTTTTGTTCATTTCTTCAAACCTATAAATTCAGAAAGAGGATTCAGACTTTCCATCAACGGATTCCTTTTCAGGACTCAGCAGTTCATTCTCTCTTATATTCTTCTTTCTTTCTCCTTTAGTCTCTCTCTCTCTCTCTCACTTCTAAAAGCTTTTTGCATTCAACAAAGGCCTCTCTACAATTTTTGTTTTTGCTTTTGCACCAAGCTTAAAATTATTTTTGTCTCTTTCGGTTACCCTCTAATTTTTCTCAGCCCCTTTTTCTTCGAAAGTTTTAAGTAGTTATGGGGAAAATGATTGAGCAACCTCGTGTGGAGCTTTCCAAAGTTGCAGTTTCTGAAACTCATGGGGAAAATTCTCCCTATTTTGCTGGGTGGAAAGCTTATGATGAGAACCCTTATGATGAACTAACAAACTCCTCCGGAGTTATACAAATGGGATTGGCTGAAAATCAAGTGAGTTTATAGCGTCTGTATAGCAGAAGATTATAGAAACTATTTACTTAGGCAATCTAATCTAATCAATCTTTTCATGCTGTACCCTTCAGGTTTCATTTGATTTGCTGGAAAAGTACTTGGAGGAGCACCCAGAAGCCTCAACCTTGGGATCTGGTTTCAGAGAGAATGCTTTGTTCCAAGACTATCATGGACTCAAATCATTCAGAACAGCAATGGCAAGCTTCATGGAACAGATAAGAGGAGGGAGAGCAAAATTTGACCCAGATAGAGTGGTCCTCACAGCAGGAGCAACTGCAGCCAATGAACTCTTAACCTTCATTCTTGCAAACCCAGGAGATTCTCTCCTTGTTCCAACCCCATACTATCCAGGGTAAGAATCAAGCTCCATAGATACTAATTACACACACGAAAATATGATTCTTGAGTCTAAAAGTTTTGTTCTTTGTTGACAGATTCGATAGAGATTTAAGGTGGAGAACTGGGGTGAACATATTTCCAATCCACTGTGACAGCTCAAACAACTTCCAAATCACTCCTCAAGCTTTGGAGGCTGCATATAACGAAGCAGAAGCGAACAACACGAAAGTGAGAGGAGTACTGATCACGAACCCTTCAAACCCCTTGGGTGCAACCGTTCAACGCTCGATATTGGAGTATCTTCTTGACTTCGTGACTGAGAAGAATATCCACCTTGTCTCAGACGAAATATACTCAGGATCGGTGTTCTCCTCCTCGGAGTTCGTGAGTGTAGCAGAAATCCTTGAAGCACGGCAATACAAGGAGGCGGAAAGAGTTCACATTGTTTATAGTCTCTCCAAAGACCTTGGTCTTCCCGGTTTCAGAGTTGGCACTATTTATTCGTACAATGATAACGTTGTGACGACAGCAAGAAGGATGTCGAGTTTCACCTTAATATCCTCTCAGACACAGCACCTTTTGGCTTGTATGTTGTCTGATAAGAAGTTCACAGAGAACTACATTGGCACCAACAGGGAGAGGCTGAGAAAGAGGTACCAAATGATCATCGAAGGTTTGAGAAGTGTTGGCATAGAATGCTTGAAAGGGAATGCAGGGCTGTTTTGCTGGATGAATCTGAGTCCACTGTTGGAGAAACCAAACAGGGAAGGAGAATTGGAGCTTTGGAATGCCTTTTTGCATGAAGTGAAACTCAACATCTCTCCTGGGTCTTCTTGCCGTTGTTCTGAACCGGGTTGGTTCAGGGTCTGCTTCGCAAATATGAGCGAGAGCACACTGGAAGTGGCATTGGAGAGAATACGTAACTTCATGGAAAGAATAAACAAAGAGTAACGGTACTTTCATAAGGTCTATGATGTCGTTGTTATACTATATATTTGTTTTTTTATTTTTTTTAAAGTGGTTCTTGCCATTTTGATAAATTCTTTGTTTTTGGGTTACATCAAAATCCAAAACTGGTGTAAAAGGACATGTATACACTGTAGGACGGATTCACTGCTGAGGAAGTGGTGAATTAGTGTCTTAGTTCTTGTTTGCTTGCTTTACTTAGCAAGTTGTTACTCAGAAATTCAACTCCTTCTGTATCATTAAGTTGATATTGTTGATTAATGTATAATGTTTTCCTTTGTATTACTTCTATTGTTCTTTTTCTAAACTCATTCAGATCTTTCACCCCAAAACTAACTGCAACAAAAGAACTTAGATTTTCCTTAATGTCATGGAATTCTGTGATTTTAAGGATGTTTTTTTACACTCTAATTGACTATAGTAATCATAATCCATCGTACTACAGTGACTAATGTTTCTTCGACACATTTAACACAGAATGTATTTTTATCTCTAAATTTCTCATCTCTGATATAGAGTATATATTTAATTTTAAAAAGCATAGAGTTTATTATAAATTTTTATTGAACAGTATTGGATAACACTTCTGTTATATAAATTAATAAGATAGGTGCCGAATTATTACACACGTGTGGGCGCAACAGCTAGCAAAACCAGTCTTATACACATAGCTGTTATCTTCTTTTCAATGATTGAAGCATTTAAAACCTCTATTCAACTCTTGTGTCAAAGTCTAAGTGTTATTGTCCTGTTTATTTATAAATGGAATTATGGATAATCTGACTTGGTTAACGATAGTTAACCCGAAAAGCATATAGTAATTAATTAATGGTGTGCGCGTGATGTTCAAAAGAATTAGTTAATTAAAGGTCGACTACTTTATATATGCGTAAACTTGGTTATATTAATAATCTCACCACCAAACATTGAGCTGACTAATCAGTTCCTTATTGTATACGATATGACAATTGACAAGAAAGGATTACCTCTTTGATTTTCGTATTATATTACTTCGATTTTATATACTTTTATTGAAGTTTTTTAAGTCTCGAATTAAAAGGTATACTTTTTATTGTCACTTTTACATATGATTTCGCTTCCTTAGTTCTCGAGAGCCGAAATTTGACAACAACGAGTTTAGCGTGAGTCACGTTATTAATTATCAGGACCAAACGTATGTTTTACTATTAAAAAAGAAAATCACAGTCAATAATTGTATGTTTTCTACATATTTTCGTTAATTAATTTCATATTTACTTTAATAGAAGTGTTTGATATATAAATGACGACGTAAGGTTACTGTTGTGGGAAGTTTGGGTGTGACGTGGATTCTTTTTGGATAAAAAGGTGAAGATGTTCAATCATAAATGATTAATTACATGTCAGTTCCCATAAAGTCTGAGAAAAACACTATTGGATTGCATGCTGAGGCTGTAATAATGCTATGATATCCTACGAACAGAATAACCCGTACGTTTTGCTCGTGAAGGTGAGCAAGAAGCTGTCTTTCGACCACGCATGAAAATACGCATCTCTGCTCTCCGATTCCAATTTTTCAAATTGAATTTTCAGTAGTTACGTCAAATTATAGTACTTTCTACGTTGAATCATTAAAATTTATAAATGAAATTACTTAAAAATCTCACATTTATTACATAAATTTAGAGGAATATTTTATAGAATTTAGATATACTTAAAATTATGTTATTTTAGAATTATATTTAGAGTTTATGTTGAGATCTGTGTTCGTTGGATAAGTTATTTTATCGGTTATTAAACTGTTATTTGATTATCTATTAAACTGTTATTTAAATGGGTTTTTAGATGAGATAAAATAAACAATTCCTTTGTCCGAAAATTTGCCCAAGTTTAGAAGCATTTGGTTCTAGAATTTAAAGAATAATACCTTTTTGACCATGACTTTGAATCTATCAGGCATCAATTGAGGCTATGGTGAATAATGGTACTTTCATAGGTTCCATCATCATCGTACATGAACTTTTCAAAATTCCACAATTTTTTCTTGTTGCAGTTTGATACATGATTGCAAGAGTGATCTATCCCTATCATAATCAATGCCTCATCAAATTCTTTCTTCATAAACATTTTCTCAAAATACTTTATGGCCAATGCTAAAATAGCACAATAAAAGGGTTCCTTCCTTTTTGAACACCACAATTTCCTTTCATTAATTCATTTAGCTACCATGGACAAAATTAAAATGAACATTTAATAAACATATAAGTAAATAAAACAAACATATTAAAAATAAATAAAGATCGTCATTTTGGAACTAAGTAAATAAATTATTCCTTTGAAATTGAGGGAATTATTTTTTACACGCAACACAAACTTTATAGATATTTTTTTTAGTAAACCTTGAGTTGAATTTCTCTGAGTTTTCTTGTGTTGTCGTTGAAGGCTGAGAATGTGACCTACTTCGTACCCTTTGAGGAAAAAACATTGTCAAGACACTTTAATCAACCCACTTTACGTAAGCCGTTGTAATTAATCTCGTTCACACGTGTGATCGAATAATGTCACTGGTTTCTTAGCTCACTAAAAGGCAAACAATTTAACACTCAGCAGAAAAATTAGAATATGCTGACATTATAGTTCAAAGCAAAAATAACACATTATTTCCTTTAAGTTTTAATTTTTAAAAAGTATACAAATTTGAATGTTTTTAATTAAATTTGATTAGTTTATTCAATATTTCAATTTTTTTTATATTTTTTAATTTAGTTTATTTTCAGTTACGACAATCAGTAAACTATTTCCTTCAGCATTGTAAATATAAGTATTCATATTTTAACAAAAATAATAAAAGTTATCTATTATTTAACACTTACTATAATGTTATTTTATATTAATTACAAAATCTCTTTCTTTAATCCATAAAGATAGATAAAAAAATATGACCGAACGACATAACATTAATGTTATAAATCACAAAAAACTTAATTGAAAAAATATAAAAATGTTAATTATTAAACAGGCTAAAAAAATAGTATAAACTCAATTAACATTATTCAAATTTATAAAAAACATATACTTAAATATTAGTTAAATCAAGAAAATAGAAAGAGTGTACTGAATGAGAAATTATGAGATTGATGAATAAAAGGGTGACCCATTTGAGATATGATCGAAGATAGCTATTTATTTATTTAGAAGCATGGAAAACTTTGCAATCTAAAGCTAAAGATGCAATGAAAAAGTGTTGAATTTTTCATAGATGGAAATACAAAAAATTAAAAAAATTAATTAAATGCCGTTTTTCTTTGTTCTTTTGGATCAACATCAATGGAAAAGTCGGTGGTCGATGATGATATGGTGGTGGAAATGAGATAAGGTGAAAGTGCAATGCACGAGAAAAGGTGATTTGTTCCGAAAACGCCGAATAGGGAAAGCCACATATTATTATTATATTAATTTATATTTTATTTATGTTACTAATTCATTCAATTAAATTATTATAGATATTAAGATTCATCATTCTCACATTTATACACATAAATCATAATAATATGTTCTTAAATATATATCTGTTCTTCAACGTTTTTTTTATCTATTTTTTTTCTAACACTTTTTTTTTATAAAAGAATTTTATGAGTCAAGACAGAATTATATTTCATTTTATAAACTAACGTTTATAAATTAATTTCCGTTTTATCTTTGTTTTATTTTATTATAACTTCTTGTAATAATCAATCAAACGTTACATTTTATTAAATCACATAGTAATATTTTAAATAAGTTACATGATAGAATTAATTTGTGAATTAATTCTACATATTATCATTGACATTACGTACATTATTAGATCTTTGTTTACATATTGACATTTTGTTTCTTAAAAAACTATTTTTTTTTATTTGTTCTATCAAAAGTGTAAATATATTATATTAATATTAATTACGATGTATTGTTTTTTTCATTGTTTAGTGTCTCGAAATTGCATGTGTTATGTTTTGCCTATAGAGTTGTATCTTATCCACAATTTTCACTAAGGATATATGGGTTTGAGTTTGTTTCAAACATGTATTAGAATATAACAACTAACAAAAAACGAACTCATGACTTTATCTTTCTTGTGAAAAAAATATATTTTTCTATGTTTTTCTTTGATTTATGGTACGGTTTATCCAAGTTATTTGAATATTGTGCATAAAGTTCATTTCTATGCAGATACTAGGGAGCTATGGCTATATACTATGTTGGAAGTGATGATGAAACACTCAACTTTAATAAAGTTGTTGAAGGAATATCATGATAGAAGCTTGATTACTTTATTTCTTTAAACAAAATTCTTTCAATAATTGTGATTCTTGATGTTAATTATGACGTCGAATTTGTTATATAATAGTATTTCAAATTACTCTCAACAAAGAATCTTAAAATTATAAATTTTTATTATTATATTATATTAATTTGTTTTACTAAAATTCATTTTTTGATTTTCAATACATTGACATAATTGCTTCCCATTAATCCTACCATTTGATGAATTCCATCATATTTATGGTTTTGTCTTATGGATTAATGTTTTTTTTCTTCTTATTTTTACTTAATTTAGTTTGAAACTCATTCATGTTTTGATTTACAACAGATTATATCATCTTGAATAATTATATTTTATTGTATTTGATATGTGGTTTAGTTTTGGTTACGAATGGTTTTATAGTAAAATTTCACGTGATATGTTAAAAAATTTCTTTACAAAGAATTTCATATTATATTATGTCGCTATCGTAACACGCATTCTTAGACTGCATGATTAAAAAAGCACAGAGTAAGTGTATGATATCATTGACTTACAAAAAGTTTTTTTTTTCATTACGAAGCACAACCAATTATGTCGATAATTACTTGATTAAATTGGTTGTGATTTAAATTTAATATAAACTTTGTTTATATTTTTATCCTTCTTTAAATGAAAAAAGTTAGATGAAAATGAATATCGAAATTTAAAATATTACGAGAAAGGTCTATTTCAAAAGCATAAATCAAATTATTGTAACTTATCCTCTTTTCTTTTGCTACCAAATCCTCACTTTCGTATTCCACAAAATATAAATATCAAATAATGACAAACATATTAGCTTAAAGAATTTACATAATGAATTTCTAATGTTTCAGAAAGTGCTTAAATAAATCATTGTTTGAAGAACCACTTATAATGAAATATAATAAGTAGGAAAGGACAAATAATAATTTACTTTATATATATTCGTTATTAATATTAATGAAAACACATGTTAAGCACTTGCGTGTTCACTTATAATAATAAAATAAAAATATTATTATTACTACTATACATTGTTATAATTATACAATTAAATATAAATTATTTTTATAATTTTATTGTAAATATTTTTAATTTATTTTGTAGATAGTTTAATGATAAAAAATGGATAAGTTTAAAAAACAGTTAAATTAAAAAAAGACCGGTTAAATTTAAAAAGATTTTATTTAAAGAGTAAAATTGGTAAACGAATTGTGAACCTAAAAAATGAGAATTCGTTGATTTATATATATATATATATATATATATATATATATATATATATATATATATATGGTTTAGGATTAATGATCAAATTCATTCACTAATATTCATCTATTGTTCCTGGAGATCAAAATTAATCACCAAATTTTTATTATTAAATATTTCTTAAATTACCATGTTAAAAATAATTATTTTATTAATTTTTTTCTTAAAATTTAAATAATTTTTTCCATTTAACCTTTTTTAAACTCAACCATTAGAAAATTATTACATAATAAATAAACTCAACCTTTTTTCGATTTAATTACAAAACTACCACATAATAAATAAAAGGGTTAAATTTGTTTTTAGTCCCTAAACTATCAAGCGAATTTGTTTTTAGTCCCTCTTTCAGAATAAGACACACTTTGATCCTTCTCCTTAAAGAAATCTGTGAGGTGGCTAACGGTGATACCACCTCATTTTCTTTTTTCTAACACGAATCAACTTTTCCTAGCTTTTTTCCCTTTCTCTCCCTCCTTCTTCCTCAATCTTCTCCTTAAACTCCTTCTCAAAAATCGTCACATCCTTCAACCTTTTCACTGCCATCATCGGCCCTGTCTCAAGCACCGCCTTCCTCCACGCCGTCACGTAGAACCCTCCGCAAGGAGAGAATGGAGAAGAGGTCGCTAGAGAAAGATAACAAGAGAGAAAGACTAACTGTAGCGAGAGAACAAGGTCGATCTCCATTTTTCTCACCTCATGAACCCTAAAGAAATCCACAGCCTCGTTCAGCAAGTTCGTTCCTCAACTCAAAATACGATCTTCAATTTTTATTGAATTTTGTCTCTCTTATAAGTCCTTATGATTCTTAACGAATCATTGATATGTTAATCGTGTGGTTATTGAATTTGCAGGTTATGTATTGTTATGCTGTGAATGGAAGGTGCGCTTCTCCTGCGCATCTTTGCCTCACTGGCTGCGACGGGGAAATGGATAATGCTTAGTTCCTGAAAGCTTTGTTTTTTGAATCTCTACAAATTAGTCTTTGGGGATAAGATTAATCTCTACAAATTGGTCCCCCTATTTCGAACTCCCTCATGGCCACCACAAAGCTCTCACAAGCGAACTAGCAGTGCCACCTGGATAGCTTCCACCTTATGCAGATGATGCAGCAGCAGTATCAGACGTCGTTGCTAAAAGTCGAACTCAAACACTTCATTCTGTTTATTCTCAACGACCCTATCGTGAGTTGCGTCTTCGGCGAAGCTGGTTTCAGAAGCTACGACATCAAGCTCGCACTTCTTCAACCACTTCCACCTTCAAGAATCTTCTCATGGTTGACCCCTCTGGTGTTCCTCTGCAACCTCGAACCGGTTTAGAAGACCGGTTCTTGGCTGGACGAGAATTGTCGCAGAATGTGGAGGTGGTGACGAGGAAGAGCAAAAGGAATCTTCTTTTGATGGGGTGTACGTGAAAAGTGCTCTGAAGAGCTTCATCGAATGCGTGGAAGCTCATAAAGGTGGGGTATTGTCCTGTGAGCTGAATGGGTTGAGGTAGGGCTGACGACTACGACGTTCAATTTGGAGGATTTGCTCGGGGCTTCGGTGGAGGTTTTGGGGAAAGGGACTTTTGGAATGGCATGGAGGAAGGAGTGCTTGAGGCAGAGCCGGTGGTGACGGTGAAAAGGTTGAAGGATGTGATGATTTCTGAAAAGGATTTTAAGGAGAAGATTGTGGGAGTGGGAGGGAGAGGGAGGGAGAGAGAGGAAGAGGAAGGGGAAAAAGCTGGAAAAAGATGATTCCGGTCAGAAAAAAGGAAAATGACGTGGTACCACCGTTAGCTACCTCAACGAATTTTTGACGTCGTTGGTTTTGAAAGACAAAAAATTATAATTACTTTAAGAAGAAGGATCAATGTGTACCTTACTTTGAAAGAGAGACTAAAAACAAATTTGCTTGATAATTTAGATACTAAAAACATATTTAACCTTAAATAAAAACTATCTGTAATAAAATTATAAGAATGATTTATATTTAATTGTATAATAATAATAATATTTTTTATTATTGTTTATTATCTAAAGTAAACATGCGCATATGTTTTTACTGGTTATTATTATTATAAATATTACTTTTAAAAAATATATTAAATATTAGAAAACTATTAAATAACTAATATTGTGTTTTTTATATTCTGATCATCATATATTATTTTATATTATTATTCAAAGAGAATTATCTCGGTGTATAAATTTTGTTTCCAATTTTTTTATTTAAACTTTTTTAAATAAAAAATAATTATTTGACCAATTTTACTCTTTAACTAATTACTTTTATTTTTTTTAATTATTTCTTATTTGACTTTTATTTCTAAAAAATTAACTATCCTTTTAAACTAAAATGATTTTTATAATAAAAATTATCTAAAAGTATACATATTACTTACAATAGAACTGTAAAATTTATTTAAATTTATTTTTATAATTATGAAAATAATAATTTTATTACTTTTTATTGTCAGATTAAATAAACACACATATACCTATTAAAATATTTTAAACTTAATTTTATAATTATAAAAATAATAATTTATTATTTTATTGTTATAAAAAAATAGCACATGCATGTAATTTACTAATATTCATAGATAAATTACATATTTATGAAGTGTAAGAACCAACAACCCAAATGGGCCACTGTAAGAGGCAACAACCCAAAGAGGGTTACTCCTTACACCACACCCATTGTTCTCCGGATCACTACATCTTTTTTAAATTTCAAAACTATCCTTTATATTTTAAAATATCCTACACCTTTTCTCTTAAACGGATGTCAACATTCGTTGAAAAAAAAATTCTTCAATGGATGTGCCACATCCATTAATGGATGTCCCACATCCTTTTAGTTTTTTTTTTAAGTTTTTAGTTTTTTTAAGTTTTTAAATTAATATATAAATATTATTTATTTTTTTTAAAAATTATTACTTAATTATTTATAAATTAATTTTATTTTATTTAATAAAATAATTATTATTAATTTAATTTATGTATTATTATTTTAAATAATAATTAAAATAGTTTTTAAAAATTTATTAAAACGGATACCACATCCGTGAAGTTTTTTTCTTTTTAAAGTTTTTAATTTTTTATTTTATTATATTTTAAATTAATATATAAATATTATTTAATTTTTTTAAAATTATTATTTGTTTAATTATAAATTAATTTTATTTTATTTAATAAAATAATTATTATTAATTTAATTTATGTATTACTATTTAAATAATAAAATAATTTTTAAAAATTTATTAAAATGGATGCGGCAACATTCATGAAGTTTTTTCTTTTTAAATTTTTTGTTTTTAATTTATTATATTTTAAATTAATATATAAATATTATTTAATTAATTTAAAATTATTACTTAATTATTTATGAATTAATTTTATCTTATTTAATAAAATAATAATTATTAATTTAATTTATATATTATTATTTAAATAATAATCAAAATAGTTTTTAAAATTTTATTAAACCGGACTGTGATGTTTCATTAAAGATTTTTTTTTTCTAAATAAAAATAATAAATTAAAATATAAAATATGTGAATGCACGGATTTGATCGTCCAACCCACAAATACTTGGGTTGTATCTCTCGTGGCCCAGAAAAAGCCCAGACGAAAGTGAAGATTGTAAGGGACAAAAAAGAAAGAAGGCACAGCACAACACAAGGTTAAGAGTGAAGAGACAAAGTGAAAGAGATCACTGCATTGCTTCTGCTCACAAGGTAACACTCTTAGCCTCTTCTCTCTTATTCTTCTTCTTATTCTCATTTCTGATTTCTGCATTCACCTCAGATACTATGATTCATCCACCCTTTGTCCTTTTCATTTTCCCTGCAGATCTCGTTCTCTCCTCTTCCCGATCTTCTTCTCTCACACTATCATCTCTTTCATTTTCAATAGTTACTTCAGTTGCGTTTTGTTTTTGCTTATATTGCCTAATTTTATTTATTTTTTATTTATTTATGTGATTGTAGTGTGAAATGGTTGATAATTTTGGGTTCTGACATGACACCTAGAACCCTATTTTATTCATTTAATTGAAGTTCTTTTCATTTGATATCAATGCATAACTCCATCTTAATCCCTTTTTAGTTACTCATAAAACATCACCTGCTAAGCCAATTGCTCATAATGTAGAAATGAAATGGATGAGGTAGTAACTGTTAGCGTCGAAGGCCGTGATGTGTTCTAGATGTTGCTTTAAGAATATGCCTTTAGCTGTTAATTTTCTTTTTGTTCTGACTATTGTCAATGTGAGTTGAAGAAATTATGATAGTTTGATAAACTTCTGCTTAAACACTTTTTGACTCTGTCTTATTCTAATATGATCTTTCCCCTTTGGTCTAGGGTTTTGTTGTACCTAGTTTGCAGACTTGATGGCGTCAAAGTTGCACCAGTTGCAGTCCAAAGCATGTCAAGCATCTCAATTTGTATCCAAACATGGATCTAACTACTACAGGCAATTGTTGGAACAGAATAAGCAATACATTCAGGAGCCTCCGACTGTAGAAAAATGCAACCTGCTATCGAAACAATTGTTCTACACCCGCCTTGCAAGGTTATATGTTCTCCAACTCCCCCTTTCCCCTCAAATAATGTGTATGGATGGATTTATTGTGTGAAAATTTCTAATTGTCTTTTTTTGATTGCAAATTGTCTTTTGGAAACTTTAAAACAAATGGATGCTTCTAGTCTTTTCTATTGGCCATAGACCAGAGAAGTCTGTATGAATGACGTGGATGCAAGGCTTTAACATACTTTGTACTGCTGTATTATGTTGGCTTGTCCCTCTTTCGCCAGAGTTACTTATTGACTGAGATATAAGCTTTCAGTCATCAATCCCCTAAATTACATCAAATATCCATGTTGGGATATCCATGTTTGGGATATCGACTATTTTTATGATGGCTAACACTATTTCTGCTTTACCTGGATTTGGAACTGGCTGTGAGACCAAAGTTCTAGTTAATGTCTCGAAGTTGTATATGGGAAAGTCTTCTACTCTCTTCTGATTTATAAAGTAAGTAAATGGGTCCTCCTTCATGTCCTTGATCGTGGGAGATGTTATGGAATGGGAGATTGTTTTCATTTTTGATGGTAAAGGGATAAGACAGATTCTTGTTCATATTTGTTACAAACAACAGTCTGATGTGGTTCCTATGCAATGTTGTCAAACTCAAGGATCCCAAGAGGATTTGAGGGAGTATTGTAACTCAACTCATAAGAGTTTCAAGTCTATGAAAAACTATATTCATATATCCATGCATGCATTAAAAAGAATATAGGCAATATAACAACACATAATAAGTCTTAAGTATTAAGATTCAATACATAACAACTATAAATAGGTTCACAATTCATAACATCACACTATTGCAAGAGCAAAGGAAAGTATTAAGGAAACAATACAAAGCAGACTGCCAAGGACGAAGGCAGCATTGGTGACAATGGTTGTGAGTGCTGTGATGGCCATCAATGGTGAAGCTAGCATCAATTGGAAGGTACAGTGCTTCAATTGTTATTGATGACAGTTGCTTGACAACAATGTCAGTCTCAAAGTGCGCACACTGTTGAGAGTAGTTTATTTTTCTTCTGATTTGTGAATGGGTGGGAACCCTAGCAGAACAAAAGGGCCATGCGAATTGGACTTCTATTTTTGGTTGGGTCGAGTCTTTCAGCCAACAAATGGGCCATTTTAACTCTCAAACCTCATCTGCTCAAACAAATTGGACCAATGTGATGCACCTCATGATTTCATGAGCAACTGAGTGATCCGGCTACAGTCCACACCTCTTCTGATCCTCGTGTGCATCAGCTTGCTGCATCCCCCAAACTTGTAGGATCACACGAGTATCCAAGTATACTTGTGATTTTAACAATGTTGCCACTGTAGACTTATTAAGGGTTCAGGCTATAAT
Source organism: Vigna umbellata (assembly GCF_029865625.1). Classification (NCBI taxonomy): domain Eukaryota; kingdom Viridiplantae; phylum Streptophyta; class Magnoliopsida; order Fabales; family Fabaceae; genus Vigna; species Vigna umbellata. Next base: position 41,677,384 of record NC_142165.1, on the reverse strand, counting down.
TTAGCAATTCTTCTTCTAAAATATGCTGAGCCAAACACACTAAATACGTTAGCCCATCCATTAATTGGCCTTATATTGGGAAAGTTCACCTGGTATGTGGCATGAAAGGTTGATTGTAACCAGGGACATGAGTCAGGGGAGAAGGGCAAAATTGGTACTTGAAAAATGAAGTGGACTCTATAAATGAACAGGTGATCATGTAATTAACATTAATCCTTTCTTGGAACTGAAGTTTAGTTTGATTCAGCCCACGAATCTGTTCATACCATAGACTCTAGAATTAGTATTGGACGTATTGGAGACAAGTGTTTGCGTGGAAGAGTCCATGGACAGAATTTAGTGTAATCAAAGTTCTGATCTGGTGTTGGAAAGAAATGCCAGAAATATATTCTGTGTATGCTTTAGTGAATATTGTTATGGATGCTTTAGAAGTACAAACTAAAATCCTGTAGGACTCTAGAACCAACCGGACTCTTAAGTCTTTAGATACCATGTTATTTACTTTTGACTAACTTTTGGACTTCCTATAATAACCTGAATCCCTAATTTCTGACTTTCACGGGCTTCATTTGCTTGCCAGATATACCAAACTATAGCTCTTTGCATCAGTATGCGTGTACAATTAGCATTGAACATAATACATTAATTATTTACTACACTTTAAAAATTATTTATCCACATCCAAGTAGCAAGACATGCATATATTTGAAATTAAGTCTCGTTGCATCAAATAATTAATTTAATTTTTCCTGTAATCCATCATAGCATGGTTCAACTGTATGCATTGAATTTAGCAGCTCATAATGTGCTTTTCATTATGAGAACCTATAGTTTTTAAGTCTAGAATTTCTTGTTAATTGGTGTAGTCATCGTGTTTACAATTCTGATATAAAATAACCTTAGCTCTTCAATTTCTTCCCACATCTGTTTGTAGTTTTTGTGCTGAAGCCCACTTCTGCTAGGTACTACTGAGCCAATGCTGCCTCTCTATCTCTGTCATCTATTTGTGAATGCCAATGCTTATGTGGCTCACTTCAATATTGGTTTCAAATCTGTCGTGTGTTTCTAATTATGCTAGTTTTGATCACGATCTTCGGTGAATTAGCAAAACAATGATATAATGAACTCCGGAAACCTGTTCTGCATACTGTATTGTCTCTATGTAGTAAAGTCTGTTGTATGCCAATTTAATTTTGGGTGCCCTCGCTGCTACATATAACTCTTCAAATCTTTTGCAGTATTCCGGGTCGTACAGAGTCATTCTGGAAGGAACTTGATTATGCCAAGAATTTGTGGAAGAACAGGAAGGACCTAAAGGTGGAAGATGCAGGTATTGCTGCTTTGTTTGGCCTGGAATGCTTTGCATGGTTTTGCGCTGGTGAGATTGTTGGAAGGGGATTTACTTTCACCGGTTACTATGTCTGACAAAAACCACTTGAAAGTGTAGATTTTATCAGTGCTTATATACTCTTAAAGTCAATTTCTCTGATCATTCATACATTGTGTGGATTATTCTACAAGGCAATTTTTGTTATTCTGAATTATTTTGTTTTGGGAGAAAGGTTGAAAAACTAGGGTTTAGTTTTCATAAGCCTCAATAACCCCTTGTAGTTGAAAGCGGGGGGACGAAACATGCGTTGTTCTCTTGTACTGTTGGAAAGCTAGTGATGGTATTCCACAATGATGAATTGATGATATACTCCTGCAAGTCTTTTAATTATTTTTGTCATGCTTTTTTATTTAAAAAAAAAAGATTTAATTAAGCTGGAAGTCTGATAAATTTTGAAACTTTTAATTGAGTTATTAATAAATTTTTATGGTTCCGAACAAATTTTTATGATGCTATTTAATAAATTTATATTTTTTTCATTTGAATTCTTGGTACTGTTTAATTTTTTATTAACTGGTATTAAGTGGTTGACGCGATTATGATCTTATCTTGTTAAGTTGTCGTAGTATATTATTTTAAAATTTTATAATAAATAATAAGATTTTATTAAAGATTTTGTTGAAAATTTCTAAATTTATTATGAATTTTAAAACTTAATTAAGTTATATAAAAATTAAGTAGTTGTTTATTCCAATCAAATAAACGAGAGTGAAAGTTTATGTCCTATAATTGATATCTTTTGTCTTTCGTTTTTTTTTATTTGTTGAAATGTATTAAAAGTAAAAAATTTATTTTTTGTTTATTGGTATTCGGAATTTTATAGTTTTTAGCAGATTATAATTAATAGAAAGACTTTGGTCGGAGAATGTTAGAAAGCTCAACGTTACTTCAATGGCAACTTTTTTCATTGTTTTTCTTTTGTAATAAGCTTGATCCATATCAAAATGATCTGTTGACGGGGTAGAAAAGATATTGCTGCAAATTTACACATTAAATATAGTTATTTATTATTTTAATATTAATTTACTGTAATAAAATATAATTATATAATATTATATCTTTACAAATATCATAAATATTAATAAAATATTATGATGTACTTTTACATCTTTTGTAGAGAAAGTTAAACGTATGAATTATCTTATTTTATTTTTCATATTATTAATTTTTTATTTCTCTTTTTTTCGTGTTTTTTTATGTTTATTTTGTTCTTATTTTATATCACTTTTTTCTCCACTTCCGAAACAGCCAACTGTAAAAGTCAATTCAGTATAGAAAAAAAATATTTTAACACATTATTTCTCACCTTCTCTTTAAAAAAAAACATTGTTTCGACTGGATCCGAGCGGACCTTGTCAAAACATAAACTTTCTTGTCGAAGATCCGTAGACCGGGCGGACAATGCTGAAGACGGGCGGACACTTTCTCTCCAGCTGATGCAGACCGAGCGGACGGTCTCGTGATGGACACGGAAACGGCCCAATAATACCTTAATCTTCATTAAGGACTCTAATGTGTCATTAGCGTATAACCGTGTAATCAATAAAGTGAGGTGGCGGTTGGGCGGGCGTCCGGTTCATGAATGCGTACCTGATTCTTGGGCGAACGTCCCAACTTGGGCGGACGCCTGATTCTGGAATGGCTGGACGTTCGGTCCAGATTATTGGGCGGACGCGCCACCCTTGGGCGGACGTCCTTGGACGGATGTCCACCTCTTAAATGGTTGGCCGCTCGTTCGGTCCAGATTCCTGGGCGGACTGGCGGACGACGGACGTCCTTGGACGGACGTCCGGTTCCTGAGGACGCTCGGTCCAGACTGTTTGGCGGACGTCCGGATTATTGGGCGACCAACGCCAACCTTGGGCGGACGTCCACTTCTTAAATGGTTGGCCGCTCGTTCGGTCCAGCTTCCGGGGCGGACATTTTACCTTGCGCGGGCGTCAGGTCTTGGGCGGACGTTCTACTTTGGGTAGACGTCCACTATCAGTACATATGGCGCCGTCTATGTGGGCGTCCTTCCGTACGGCGTCCGGCACCCCCTGGGACATAAGCCCCCCAAGTCCTAGTGCACGTAGTGTACGTAGGATTTTGAATAATCATCTTGTGGTGATAGAATTCCATGTGAGTTTTTCAAAGTTTCTCTTACAAACAGAGGTTCTATCCGGTTGGGCGGATGGGCATTTAGCCCCTGCCCTTTAGGTGACGTTCGGCACTCCCTGGTACATACGTTCTGTCTTGGTTGGCTGGACGCTCGCCATCTTGGACGGGCGTTCCATCTTAGACGAACGTCCCCTCTTGAATGGTTTGACGCTCGTCCTATGCCGGGTGGACGCTCGTCATCTTGGACGGGCACGCCATCTTGGGCGGACGTCTAAATGGCTGGACGCTCGCCATCTTGGACGGGCGTTCCATTTTGGACGAACGTCCCCTCTTGAATGGTTTGACGCTCCTCTTATGCTTGGCGGACGCTCGTCATCTTGGACGGGCACGCCATCTTGGGCGGACGTCCAAATGGCTGGACGCTCGTCATCTTTGACGGGCACGCCATCTTGGGCGGACGTCCAAATGGCTGGACGCTAGTCCTGAATGCCATCTTTGGGCGGACGTCCAATCTTGGGGGGACGTCACTGAATGGTTGGGCGCTTGGCATATGCCGGGCGGACCTAGTACAAACATGTTAAATAAATATAAATGTTTCAACTTACCATCCTAAAGTATATTCTATTTCAGAAGTATAGATAGCAATGTTTTTTAACATTTTAAATACATTCATTATTGGTTAAAATTTTGAATAAGATTTATTAAATAGGACGACAGACTTTCATTTTTTTTATAACTTGTAATGAATATTAGTTAATATAAAATAATGTATAAGGAGATGTGTTAAAAATAATTCTTTTGATAATTATATCTTGAACATTCATTATATTCTTTTCTTAAAAAAAACATCTTTAGCATAACCAATAGAAAATTTACTGTGACAATGGCTACTTTTTCATGGTGTTCGAATGTCATGAGAACTGTCCAGAGAAGATGAACTCGGAATATTTAGTCTTAATGGTAAAATGATTCCTTGACTGAAACTGTGAGAGGTTAATATATGAAATTTGGGAGTGAAAAATGAGGTAATAAACAGTCTTTTTTTTTGTGACTCAAGCAACAACACTAACAATACAATATTCATAATTGAGTGTTGTAGCTCTCTTCGACTGTCATAAGGTATAATGCTACTTCAATCTAATGCTCACAATTGTCAAACCAAGCTTTATATGCAATTAAATAAGAATAACTTCTTACAGCAATTGGTTTACATATAAGGTCGTATTCTCTGATTATTTTACAATAACCCCTCTAAGTTTCTTACCGTTATATATTTACGCAAAGGTCCGTTAAAACAGTGAAATAAAATTTACTTGGTACAAACAAACAGCAACAGTGTCGTAGAAGCTATGTTTACGCATTTCAAGTCGAAAAAATGGTAGAAAATTTATGATGTTTGTGCAGTGTTTGATTATAGAAGAAGATTATGTTGATTTGAGTTTGATTTGTGATGATGCAGCAAAACGGCATTGAAGCTTGCGGTTTCACGGTTGAATCTTTTGAAGAACAAGAGCGAATTGCATGTGAGGAAGCTCCGGAAAGAATTGGCTCACTTTCTTCGCTCTGGCCACAACCATGCTGCCAGAGTCAAGGTAATTAATCACTATCATCTTCTCTGTTTATTTTTAATTTCAATTTCAGTTTCTAAATTTTCATGTTAAAAACTTTTAATTTTATAAATAAATGTTAAATAATTTATTATATGATGACAGAGATGAAATCAGTACAAAGATTATGACCAATATAAATTTACATGAAAGTTAAGAAATTAAAAGGATAATTAATAATGTTCATTTTTAATATATGTTTTTTTCTCATGCAATTTTGTATTTTCTCATCTTTGTTTTAATTAATCCGGTTACTGATGTTAAAATGTTCAGACATTTGAATTTTAGTATTCATTCATATGTATTATGATTATTTTCTTTTGAAGTATAATTAAAGTGTAGTTTATCAATACATTTCTCTTAAATCTAGTCTTATATTTGTGTATATGTACGAGTTGTTTTTTTTTTTTTTAAATCTGTGTTAAGAAAATTAATTAGTTATTATTATATTTTAAAAAATAATTTATTTATATAATTATATTTTAGTGTCATAATTATATATAATTATAATATAATATTTAAATACAGAGTTAGATAATATAAAAAATTTAAATAATTATTTATTGGAATATGTTAACGTATTATTGGTAAAAATAGAAAAAATAAAAAATAACTTGTAAAGAATAAATAAGAAAAGGTTATTCTCCATATATCTTTTGCTTTTCTTTTCTTTTAATTATTTATGAACTTCTCCTTTACGTGTTTTCAGGTTGAATATGTGGTGATGGAAGAGAAGACCATGGGAGCATACGATCTTATTAAGATATACTGTGAACTGATTACAGCACGTTTGCCAGTGATTGAATCACAAAAGTCTGTAAATTTCACCAAATAACTTTATAATATCTTTTTATACTTTCCTATTATATTTTTATCATTTTAAATTTTATATAGGATAAAAATGAAAAAATATAATTTTTTAGAAAAACAAAAACTATAAATTTATTCTTTTAAACTTTTGGATTAAAATTTTAAGTTGGGAATAATTTCAGTTCTTCCTAAAAATCATTAATATTTTTCATAAAAAAAAACTTTTATGCATGAAGATACTTATGTATAAATAATGATATCATTTACACACTTTTACGTTTATTTGGTACAAAAATAAGTTTAAAAATATAAATTTTTGTATTTAAAAAAAAAGAGTAAAAAATAATTAAAAATAGTATCAAATAAATATAAAAAATAAATGTAAAAATTTAAGTTTTTCAAAGAATATATCATGACATTTAAAGGGAACACTGCATGGGAGAGTTTCTTTGTGAAAGTGTTGATGTTATGTAGAAAGTTCACTGTGATCATACATTCTTACTATCTTTCTATTCTTTCCCTCTAGAAACTGCCCCATGGATTTGAAGGAAGCGATTTCGAGTGTAATATTTGCGTCCCCAAGATGTTCGGATATACCTGAGCTTGTGGATGTGAAGAAGCATTTTACGGCTAAGTATGGAAAAGAGTTTGTCTCAGCAGCTGTTGAATTACGCTCTGAATGTGGTGTGAATCGTTTGGCAAGTCTCTCTTACTCTTTCTTATCATGTTGAAAATCATCTCTTATCAATTCTTTTCTTTCTAATTTAGTATTGTGGTTCAGTTGGTTGAGAAATTGTCTCCCAGAGCACCAGACGGTCCAACCAAAATCAGAATACTGATTGAAATTGCAGAGGAATATAATGTCAAATGGCAACCGTCTTTAGAAGAAAATGATGAGAAATTGTCTCACGATTTACTTCGTGTTCCACTTGTGGGTGATGAAGAAGAACATCCTAGTTTACATGCTTCTTGTCAACTTAAAGAAATGCAAGATAAGTCTAGAAGTTTCTGTGAGAAGAATGGAAAACTAAACTCTTCAGGTAACTTCTTTTAATCACTTTGTGCGAAACATAGTAAGATGGTAATTGCGTAGGTGAATATTCGTGGTTGTTTAATTTGTTACAGGTACTAGAAATCAGGAAGTGGATTTTGGAAACTTGTGTTGTGAAAGCACGAGTGCTTTTCAAAAGGATAGACATAACTGGGAGATGGAATTCAAGGATGCTGCAACTGCTGCACAGGCAGCTGCAGAATCTGCAGAACGTGCAAGCATGGCTGCAAGAGCAGCGGCTGAACTTTCCAACCGTGAAAAGTTAACAAGGCAGTGTTCAGGTGAATGGCAGAGTTCTTGTAGAGGAGGGTTTAGAGCTGAATTATCTCTAGAATATGCTTTTCATTCTACCAAACATCTTTCTGCTGGTTATGCTGCTAGCACATTCCGAAGAAGCGCTTTTGAGATTAATGTAAGAGAACAAAATAGCCTGGTAGGACCACACAATGAACATTTCATGAATGGTGATGATAATGTGGTGAAGCCTTACCAGAAAGTGCAGGGTGAAGCAAACAAGGAATCAAGCGGAAGTGGCTCAGATGCATACTTAGATTGTGATACTAGTGATTCTGAGGATGGAGTTTCTGAACAAAATTCAGTCATTCTTGCGCATCCTTCAAAAACTGCAATGATACCAGATAAGGAAGAGACTTCTAAACCATTAAATTGTGATAAGGATATTCCCTCAAAGGAGAAGGTACCACATGTTCATCCAAAGTTACCTGATTGTAAGAAACATCTTTAATAGAATTTCAAGTTAGTCTAAATCCCACGTCAAATAAAATAAAAAGTAAAACACCAAATAAGATCGAAGATCCATTAATTCATTATCTTAAAGTTTTGGATAAAAAATGATATCAGTCTTACGTGGTTAGACTCTTATCTCATTACATTTGGTTTAATGAGTAGTGGTGACGAGAAACTCATTATTTACCTATAGTGTATGGTATAATTTCCCATGTTGAATCATACTAAATATTCGAGCATCATAATATATATATATATATATATATATATATATATATATATATATATATATATATATTATGTTGAAACTAGTTGGAATCATGTTGAAACTACCCATTAATTTTTCTTATGTGTACCCAAGAAAATGTCTCTGAAGAGCATGAAAAGATGGTGATCAAGAACTAAATGAAGCATTCTTTGTCTGAAAGATTATAAAGAAGCAACTGATATTAACTAAAAAAACTTATAATACATTCCTACCGTTATTAACTATTAAAGAACGGTGGAATAGCCCAAAATAATTAATATGCTGTGCTAAGAGTTTACTGAGAAATGGAGAACATATCTGAGCCAAAAGTGTTCGCAAATACAGTTATATTGCAGAGTGAGGGATTACTAAAGGTAAAATGATTTTTTTTTTAAATTTTTGTTTATATTTTATACTACTGTTTAAGTTCAGTTTTCTTGTGGCAGTATATATTGGAGACTGGCGTTTATCCACGAGAAGCAGAGACCCTCAAAGAGCTAAGAAATGCAACTGCAAAGCATCCCATGTAATTGTTCTTTGTTACCTGAATATCACTTCTATACCTAATAAGCATATCATTGACAACAAATTCTGACATATGTAATGTGATTTTGATTCTTAAGGGGTTTCATGGGTGCTGCACCTGATGCGGGTCAGCTAATGGCCATGCTCTTGAAGGTTTCGAATGCTAAAAAGACAATAGAAGTTGGAGTTTTTACTGGATACTCTCTTCTCCTCACTGCACTCACAATTCCAGATGATGGAAAAGTTAGTATATATATACTGCTTGTTATGTGCCATGTGTGTTATGTTGTTAGCTCCATATTCATTTATTATGTGGTTGCTGCTGTAGATTATAGCGGTGGATCCAGACAGAAAAGCTTATGAGATAGGGCTACCATTCATTAAAAGGGCTGGTGTTGAACACAAGATTGACTTCATAGAGTCTCCAGCTTTACCAGTTCTTGATAAGCTCTTAGAAGATGTAAGCTATGCATATCCACTTGCATTTGCATTTACATCATTATCATTATCAGATAAATACAATATTAATAAAATATGAATCCACGTTACTTTCTTTTCAAATCCTTAATAAAATAGATTAATAGGTTTTCATTATGATGTTCAATTTTCTTATTTTTATCTAACATTGAAACTTAGACTCACATTTAAACTTTTATTAAAAATTTGAAAAAAATAAATTAATGATTCTTCGTCTTTACACGGTCTTCAGCTTTTCATTTTTATCCAATGTAAGGTTGGAAGTCTCGTATCGACTAAAAATAACGCTAAATTATAATATATAAATGGGGTGCAAACTTCATCATACAAGTTGATTTTGTGTGGTTGAATTAGGTTTAAAATTCACTTTCTAATACGGTATGAGTGTCATAATTGAAACCTTTTCTAGCGAAATTTACGCGGATTTTCTGTGATTAAGTTAGGCTTATAATATACTTCCTAATATAATACGTGAAACTTAGACTTACATTTACTCTCAATTCCGGAATTTTGTGCAGGGTGAAAATGAGGGGAGTTTTGACTTTGCGTTCATTGATGCTGACAAGAAGAATTACTGGAATTACCACGAGAGAGTTATGAGATTGGTGAAGATTGGTGGAATAGTTGCATATGATAACGCACTGTGGGGAGGAACTGTTGCCTTGCCTGAAAAGGCAGTTTCGAAGGATAAACAAGAGTGGAGACTGTTATCGCTTGCTTTCAACGAAGCAATTTCAAAGGATTGTCGTGTTCAAATTGCTTTTGTTTCAATCGGTGATGGAGTCATTTTCTGCAGGCGTATTGCTTGATTCTCGTCTCAACACTGCCGTCTAAACCAATAATTAACACACTTCTCAATGCAATCTCACTCACAATTTGTATCAACCATAAACTTTAATTATTCCATCTCTTTATCTGAATTATTATAAAAGAAATTGCATCATGTTAATAATTTTTTTAATAATTTTTTGATACTGAAATATGTTTTACTTTTTTATGGATATATTTAAAATGAACGAATCACAAACCACACCCTAAAAAATCTTGTAAAAAAATTATTAGAAAAACATTTTCCAAAAGAATTATGTTGTTAAAGAATAGACAAAGTATAAACTTTTTATGTGGGATAAAAAATGAACACGACCCACACTTTTTATAATGATTAATTTTCAAAACGTAATGATGAGATTATGACAAACGAGGTATTTATGTTATTTGTAATACTAATGGACATAGAAAAGTGAGTTTTTTTCTTAAAAAGGTAAATTTCATTCACTTTCCTTTCTTGGAAATGTTAAAATTTTTTTTAAATTATTTATTTATTTTTAATTAAAAAAATATAGAATGTCACCTATTAGATAATGATAGTGTGATGTGTTAATGTTATTTTCACACAACCATAACTAAACATGTAGTACTTTATGTTTTTTTTTAAATTAAAAAAATTAAAAATTTTATAAATTGACATAACATGTATGAATACGACATTAATGAAAATTATCAAATTAAACCTTCTTAAAAAAATTGAAAGACAAATTAAATCTAAAAATAATAAAGAGACCAAAATAAATCAAACCTAAATTACTAATTAAGAAAAAAAAATCAAATATAAAGATAAACAACTTATAAAACACTTATAAAATGTATAAATGCATATATGCAAACCTAGAAATTATTATAGGTATATAACTATCAATATGTTGAACTAATTATCGGTATTATATACTGAGAAAACTCAATGTCTCTAAACAATTGAATATCACCTATAAATATTTGTTTAACTAAACATATGAAACATATAAATATAAATCACATGTGATAGCCAACCAAATTCTAACTTGTGTATGGATATATTTGTTTTTAATATATTAGACATCCAAATCCATTCGATTTGAATTAATATTATTTGAAATTATTATTTTTGGATAAATCAATTCTAATTTATTCAATTTAAATTGTCTTATTTAACCGAGTATTTCAATTACCATTTAATTAAAAAAATATATTTAAATATCAAATAATACTATTTAATGACTAAAAACATTTGTAGTCAACATTTAATAAAATTGAAACAAGCTAACGTTCTTGTTAATAATAATAAAAAAATCAATATAAAAATTAACCAAAACAATAATTATGACTGGCTTAGGTAAAAAAAATTAATTCACATATGTCAACAGATAATTTTGCTAGCTTTGGCCAATAAATTCTTAGTATATCAAGTAAGAAATAAACTAATTTGCAAAAAAAAATCATAACAATTTATATAAAAAATAAATTTTATCGATATTAATAAAAAAACGTGATCGAATTAATTAAAAAGTAATCATCTTAATTATATTTTAATCTCCCAAACTAAAATTAAGAGAAAATATGAAAACTAAATATATAAAGTAAAGACATGAAATTTTTTAAATTTGTTCTTTTTAAATAAAATTTTATATTTTATATTTTTCACTAATTCAATTACTCATGAAATTTTAATTTTTTGATCAAAATAATATTTTTTATTGTAAGTTAAAATCCTTCTTTAAGGTCAAAGAATGTATATACTAATACTATAAACACATTTACCGTACAGAAAATAATTATCTTTGGATAATCTTTTGGAAAAAGAAAACACTTGTCAATTTATTGAATTTTCACTTTTACCCTTATTTGAAAGTGACATTCCCGCTTTTGTCCTACTTTTAAACTTCTCGAAAATGCAATCCGGAAATAGAAAATGTATTTAGGAAAAATTTTGTTTATGGAAAAAGAAAATATATTCCTGATTTTTTTTTCTGGAAATCTTTTTCAAAAGATGACTTCAGAGATTTATTTTCGGAATAATAACTTATCTCTTCTTGAATATTTTTTCGAAAAAAATGTTTTTTTAACAATTCTTTGAATAATTTTTTTATAACTTGTGATTAATGGTTTAAAATATACAAAGCAATATAATAATAACACATAATTTATTGTCAAAAAATTATTAAAATATAATTATTTTTTTTAAATATATTTTTATTTTATCATTATTTCCCGTCATCTTTTTTTTTCTTCTCTAATCTTTTGATAAAAAGAAAAATATTATTTAAAACACTTAAATATTTTAATTTTATCTTTATTTATTTTTTATCTTTTTGGAAAAATAGAAAATTTAATATTTTTTAAGATCATTTTTACTTTTAAATTCTATTCTATGTTAAATAAACGTAAAAGTGGATAAGGTACTCTAACAAAAATAAATAAAAGGGTTTAATTGCTTCCTTTGTCCCCAGTTTGGTTGAATTGTGTCAAATTCATCCTCATTTTTAAAAAAGTTTCATTGTCATCCTCACGTGGTGTAAAAGTGTCAATTGAATCCAAACATTGAAAAAATTTGTGTCAATGTAGTCATCTCCGTTAAATACACACTAACTCTGTTAAGTGTCTGATTATTTGGCACTAGAGAAGTAAAACGTGGCAACTGAGTCACAGTAGTGGTAATGACGTGGCAATGATATATTTGAGAACATGGAAATAGGTTATTGAATTGGGGAAATTAAAATCAGAATTCATTTAGGGTATTTGTATTTGTGAACGAAAAATAATTAGGGCATTTGAGATATTTGATATAGAGTGTTTCTGAGTTGAGGAAGGGTGAAAAATCGCAATTGGGGCTTTTGAAAGAAGAACGCGTTTGGTGATTTGGAAGCGTTTGGTGATTTCGAAGTGCGAAGTGGGTTCCATTCGAAGGTCCATTCGAAGGTACGTGTACATTGCTTTCGTTGGGTTTATGGTTGCTTTGGTGTGTGTGTTTGCTTCGTGTGTGTGTTTGCTTTTGTTGTGGTCCCCCATAAACTATTATCTCTGTTTGTTGTTGTCCCCCATTATGGGTGTTGTGTGTGGTCCCCCATTGTAGAAGTGTTGGTACTGTGTGGATTGGGGTTGGGTGAGAAAGCTTGGTTGTGAGGTTGTGTCGTTTTTTCGTTGGCTTAGGAAGTGGCAATGTCATTGAATCATCAGTGTTGTTCGTCTTGCTCATGGGGGAGCTGTCGTGCCGTTTCATCCAGAGGATTGGTTCAAACTAACATATGTCATTGTGGTAGCTGTGTTGAAAACGTGGGTTGCTGTTGCTATCATGGTGTTCCTTGCGGCGGCATCCAATGATTGCGAAAGGGAAGGAGAACAACGACCTCTGGTGGTTATGGTGATAACAGTGACATGCATGAGGATGAGTAACTTCTCACATCATTGTTATAAAAAAAGGTTGATAGAGTAGTCTCCATCCTCTAATAACATCATCGGCTAAAACAAAAATTTTGTAATGTAATTGGCACCTTAATCGGGTACTGGCTTCCCTCGAAGAAGAAACATGAAATAAACCTGAAGGTGACACCAATTTTAACTTTTTAAGAAAGTTTAGTGTACTAATAAGACCTCCCGGCATAGACCGAGCGCCCAGCCATCTAGTAAGACCTCCCGGCATAGACCGAGCGCCCAGCCATCTAGTAAATGCATGTTCGCCCAAAGATTGGACGCCAGCCCAAGGAGTGGACGTTCGCCCAAGAGCTGGACGTCCGCCCAAAATGAGACGTTCGCCCAAGAGCAGGACGTTCGCCAAGGATTGGGCATTCGCCCAAGGATTCGACGTCAGCCCAAGGATTGGACGTCCGCCCAAGAGCTGGACGTCCGCCCAAGGAGTGGACGTTCGCCCAAGAGCTGGACGTCCGCCCAAAATGAGACGTTCGCCCAAGAGCAGGCCGTTCGAAATGGATTGGACGTCCGCCCAAGGAGTGGACGTTCGCCCAAGAGCTGGACGTCCGCCCAAATAGAGACGTTCGCCCAAGAGCATGACGTTCGCCAAGGATTGGGCATTCGCCCAAGGATTGGACGTCCGCCCAAGGATTGGACGTCCGCCCAAGAGCTGGACGTCCGCCCAAGGAGTGGACGTTCGCCCAAGAGCTGGACGTCCGCCCAAGGATTTGACGTCCGCCCAAGAGCTGGACGCCCACCCAGGGTAACATCCCTGACCGACCATCATTCCCAACCGACGCACTTTGCTGATTACACGGTTAAATGCTAATGACACGTTAAAGTCCTAAATAAAGATTAAGGCATTATTGGGCCGTTCCCAGGCCCCCAAAAGGTAAAAGCCCATTACAATTCACTATAACTAAAGGTCTCAGGTATGAACTCTAGACTAACTTGAATAACGATGCATACACGCATCACAATCGCTCTGTCATATTACTGACTTGAGCGTCGGAGTGCCTTTAGCAGGTACCCGGCCCCTCCCCAACTGGGAGTGTGGAGCAGCGCTAAGTACGGAAGGACGCCCGTCCAGCTTGGAGCAGAGAACGAAGGACCATCCGCCAGGAGAGGAGGACGTCCGCCCGGTTTGGAGCGTGGAGCGAGCGTCCGGATTGGAGGACGTCCGCCCGGCTTGGAGTAGAGAGCGAGCGTCCGGATTGGAGGACGTCCGCCCGGCTTGGAGCAAAGAGAGAGCGTCTGGATTGGAGGACGTCCGCCCGGTTTGGAGCGTGGAACAGCGATCGTCCATCTTGGTGCCGCCCGCTCCGGTTCGTAGGATTCAGCAGTGTCCGCCCGGTCCATGTATCTTCGCCGCTCGCCCGTTCGTCTTCGACAGTAAGTTTGTGTGTTTTTACAGGGTCCCCACCGATCCAGTCGAAACATTTGGCGCCCACCGTGGGGCCGTGTGACTTCAGTTACCCAGTGGTGACCACGAGATATGAGCAATCGGCCCCCATTCTCGGCCGTCCGACCTCAAGTGTTAACCGTCCGGCCTCAACCTTATCTAAATTTGACATCCGCAGTCCGGCCATTTGGCCGCCAAGGTACGTATTCTAAATTATACCAATTAGACTTTCGGCCCAGGTGCTTAGCCTAATTTGGCCGTTCGGCCTAAACATATCCTCGGCCGTTCGGCATCAAAATGTCTCGGCCAGTCGGCCTCAACATACATCGGCCGTTCGGCCTCCATATCTCTCGGCACTTCGGGCGCAACATACCTCGGCCATTCGGCCTCTAAGGGCGATCGCCCACTTGGACTCAGCAAGCGACTGGCCAGCCAGCTTACGATAGCGCTCGTCCTTCCGGATCAAAGAGCGCTCGCATACCGTTCGACCACAAACCAAATGTTTGGACGTTCGGCCTCGGAACCAACCGTCCGGTCACTCGGCCTCCAAGGTACGTGTTCGGCCATTATCTCCAGGCCGTTCGGCCTTAGGTGCGCGGTCAAATTTGGCAAGGCTCGACCGTCCGGCTTCGAACTTTAGATCGTTCGTCCAGAATTACCGAGACGTCCGTCCCCAACCGTCCGCTCGTTCCGCCTACGGATTCCATCTCTACCATTAGGCCGGTCGACCTTGGGTACTTGGCCAAATCTGCCGTCAACATTGAGCCGTCCAGCCTCGTCAGACTCTCGGCCATTCGGCCTCCACATATTTAAGAACGTACGGTCTCAGCATCGTCTCGGCCGTTCGGAATCAACCAATCCTTGGCCGTTCGGCCTCAGCATTGTCTCGGCCGTTCGGCCTCAACCAATCCTTGGCCGTTCGGCCTCAGCATGATCTCGGCCATTCGGCCTCCACATTTAAGACCGTT
Organism: Vigna umbellata; assembly: GCF_029865625.1. Classification (NCBI taxonomy): domain Eukaryota; kingdom Viridiplantae; phylum Streptophyta; class Magnoliopsida; order Fabales; family Fabaceae; genus Vigna; species Vigna umbellata. The sequence continues at coordinate 41,661,839 of NC_142165.1, read as the reverse complement.
CGGTCTCTGCATAGTCAGAATTATAACCTGTTTACTTTTACATTGCATCTTGTAGATCTGCTTCTTTTTTATGTTTCTTGTTTTTAGCTTCTACATCGTTTTAATGAATTTGTGGTGTGGTTATTGTGTTGATCGTGGTCCCCATTCTCAGGATCTACCTAGAGTTTTTCACTCATCTGAATATTTGCGGTAGCAATGTCTGTGCTCAACTAGTAAACAATAAAGGGCTTTGTTTCATAAATTTAGTTACCATTTTCACTCTGCAGGGGATTTATGGGCGCTGATCCTGATGCGGGTCAGCTAATGGCCTTGCTCTTGAAGCTGTTGAATGCTAAAAAGACAATTGAAGTGGGAGTTTTTACAGGATACTCTCTTCTCCTCACTGCACTAACCATTCCAGATGATGGAAAGGTTTGCACTTTTCTTTGTTATTTGGTACGTTTAATATGTCTGTTTTGTGTCACCAACTCCATTGTCTGTGTGGTGTAGATTATAGCCCTGGATCCAGATAGGGAAGCTTATGAGATAGGATTACCATTCATTAAGAAGGCTGGTGTAGAGCACAAGATCGACTTCATTCAGTCTCCGGCTCTACCTGTTCTTGATAAACTATTAGAAGACGTGAGTATGATTCTGTGTTGCTGTCATGTTACTGACATAACAATGTCATATTACGAGACAGAAAATTATGTATAATAAATTAAGACCCTAGTTATTTGTAAAGTCTAGTTATTTGTTTTTTTCTTTTGTTTCTTTCTTCCTTGTACGTAAGAGGATCTAACTCCTTTTACTTTATAGTTAGTTTCTGTTTGACATTTTGGTTCTGTTTGTTCTGTTACAGGATTCAAATAAGGATAGTTTTGAGTTTGCCTTCGTTGATGCTGATAAAGATAACTACTGGAATTACCACGAGCGGCTTCTTAAACTGGTGAAGATTGGTGGGTTAATAATCTATGATAACACCCTCTGGGGTGGAACTGTTGTCTGGCCTGAAGAGGATGTTCCAATACCCAAAAGAAAAAACAGGCAGGCTGTTGTAGCTTTCAACAAAGCAATTGCAGATGATTCTCGTGTTGAAATTTCTGCTGTTTCAATTGGTGATGGCTTCACTATTTGCAGGCGTGCTCAATGAACACCATTTTCGAATGTTTCGTACTATGATCCAAGTTAACTTAATGTACCATGTTTTTGGTTTTTCATTCTGCTTTTTCTGTGGGTGGTTAAAATTGATTTCCTCAAACTGTGGGGTTTCTTATTTAACCGAAATTACCATTTAATTAAAAAAATATTTAAATATCAAATAATACTATTTAATGACTAAAAACATTTGTAATCAACATTTAATAAAATTGAAACAAGCTAACGTTCATGTTAATAATAAAAAAAATCAATATAAACATTAACCAAAACAATAATTATGACTGGCTTAGGTAAAAATAATGTCTAATTCACATATGTCAACAGATAATTTGGCTAGCGTTGGCCGATAAATTTTTAGTATATTGTAATATACCGATTTTTGAGATGTCACGGTGTAATTTTTCTTTTTTAGAACATAACCTTTCCATAAAATATTCATTAAAAATGATCAAACTTTATTCTATTGAAATGCAAAAACTAAACATAATTATAAACATCGCTTGAAGTCTTTAGAATATCACTTTTACATAAAAAAATACCAAGTTTTAAAACTTTTAAATACAAAATACTAAATTCCCAAAACAAAGATTCCAACTTGGGTAAGCTACTTCGATCCGGTCTTATCTGCAAGACCATCTACTCTTGTACAAGTACGATCATTGTAGATGGAAACCACAATCACAACATGCAAGGGTGAGCAACCAGAAATAACATCATAGCATGCAACATAGTAAAACAACATGAAACACAAACCATAACTAGTCATGGTAACATATCTCCACTCATAAATAATATCACAATCACTCCATTCATAAACCAATGTCATTTCCTTGTACTTTGTCGTCCCAACCTGTTACGCAAAACAGGACGATTCGAGTCGTCCTCCATCGCAACTTTGGACCTAACTTCCTGACTTTTCAAGCCTTTTGGACAAGACATTCACCTCCTTACGCAAAAGGAAGTGACACTCGAATCTTTGTCTCTATACGAGAGTTAACATCCTTATCGTAGCGTAATACGAAAAGCTCACACAAACAACAACAGTATGAGGAAAATGACATAGTTTCATGTTCACATTTCAATTCCATACACCATCTCATCATCACACGTTCCTCCACAAATCATAAGATCTATCTTATTATTCTCAAAATATACATAGTCTCAACAATATGCATTGCTCACCAATCACAATACTTATAACACAAGCTCAATACTTTTCATACATAGTCTCAATACTATACATTAACTCATCAAACACAAGGTTTTACTACACCATATCAAATATTACGACTTCATATATAAGACCACAACATCTTATAAAAATATTACGACTTACAAAGACATATAAAATTACTACGACTTTTATAAAATACCACTACAACACAAAAATATTCAACTTTTATTATTTTATTTATACATAATAATTCCTTATATTAAATTATGAAAATCATCTGTGTCATCTCTTAACTTATAAATACTCGCTAAAAAAACAGCAAACTACTTTTATTATAGTATTATATAATTAAATTTTGTGCCGGTCAAGAGATAAATCAATTGCCAAACTTAATAATTCTACTATTTATATATATATATATATATATATATAATATATATATATATATATATATATATATATATATATATATATATATATATATATATATATATAAAACTTAAGTTATCTTAACGGTTCCAGTATTTAAACCAAACTCCAAATTTCCCTCTTCTCACTTTTCTTTTCTTTAGTAGAATCTACACCATTCAATGCCCAAAAAAAAAAGTAAAAGACTAAAATGTACACTTCTCATTCTACTTTTCATGCACCCCTTTAAACATGTAACAGGAAAGCAAAAATAATCCATACACTTAATAAATATACCCCTCTCATATAGAAAAGTCAACTTTCTTCTCCTATTTTTTTCTTATTTTGAAAAAAAAATCATAACAATTTATATAAAGAATAAATTTATCAATATTAATAAGAAAACATGATCGAATTAATTAAAAAGTAATCATCTTAATTATATTTTAATCTCCCAAACTAAAATTAAGCCGAAGAGAAAATATGAAAACTAAATATATAAAGTAAAAAACATGAAAATTTTAAAATTTTCCCTTTTAAAATAAAATTTAAAAGTTTATATTTTTCACTAATTCAACTACTCATGAAATTTTAATTTTTTTATCAAAATAATATTTTTTTATTGTAAGTTAAAATTCTTCTTTAAGTCAAAGAATGTATATACTAATACTATAGACACATTTACCGCAAAGAAAATAATTATCTTTGGATAATCTTTTGGAAAAAGAAAACACCTGTCAATTTATTGAATTTTCGCTTTTACCCTTATTTGAAAGTGACATTCCCGCTTTTGCCCTTATTTGAAACTTACTTCTCGAAAATGCAATCCGGAAATAGAAAATGTATTTCGGAATTTTGTTTCTGGAAAAGGAAAATATATTTCTGATTTTTTTGGAAATCTGTTTCAAAAGCTGACTTCCGAAATTTATTTTTTGAATAATGATTTATCTCTTCCAGAAACACCGAAATATGTATTTTTTCTATCAGAATCTATTTTTTCCGGTCAACTTTTCCCCCTTTCCGGAATCGATTTTTTGTCAGTCACGTATTCTTTAAGAAAAATAAACAAAAGCTACCACAATCAAGAGTTAAATAAATGAAGGAAAATATATTTTTAACAATTTCTTTTAATAACTTTGTTAAAGAAATGAAGGAAAATATTTTTTTAATAATTTTTTTTGATATCTTTTTTACAATTCTTACCTCGTGATTAATCTGTTTGAAATATTTTTTTAAAATAAATTCAAACAATAACATATAAGGTAATAACATATTTCAAAAAATTATAAAAAGTTATTAACATATTAGAGTCCATAAATGAAAAAGTGGTTGTTTATTGCTGCCATGGTGTTACTCTTGGCGTCGTCCAATGACTGCGAAAGGGAAGGAGAACAACGACCTCCGGTGGTTATGGTGATAACAGTGACATGCATAAGGATGAGTAACTTCTCACATCATTGTTATAAAAAAACGTTGATACAGTACTTTCCATCCTCTAAGACATCATCGGCTAAAACAAAATTTTGTAATGTAATTGGTACCTTAATCGGGTACTGGCTTCCCTCGAAGAAGAAACATGAAATAAACCTGAAGGTGACAGCAATTTTAACTTTTTAAGAAAGTTTAGTTATTGAAAAATTTGGTAAAATTTAGAACTTCAAAATACCCACATAAAAGGAAAAAGGTGTTTGGAATCATACAAGACATATTCACTCCCCCTTGATTGTTTGTTGAACAGATGAAGGAGTGGGGGTTGCAACGTGCAACCTCCGCTTCACTTCTTTTATAATGGCCGAAACGAGGGACGCATTGTATGTCCAACACAAAAAAACAAAGAGAAACAGAGGCTTAGCAGAGCATAGAGCAATGTCCTCTAATCCAATAATACTGCAGAGCGAGAAGTTGACCAAAGTAGGTTTGTCGTTCAAACAGTACTTTTCCTAGGTTTCATTTTCATAAATTATTCAATCCAACAATGTTGTGGCAGTATATACTGGAGACTAGTGTTTACCCTCGAGAAGCCGAGACTCTCAAAGAGCTAAGGAATGTCACCGCAACACACCCTTGGTAATTATTCTCTGCCACAATTCTGTCTCAAGACATGTTAACATTATTAAAATCAACAAAGACAAAGTTTGCTATCATAGTTAAGTTAAGGTCTTGGTTGAAACTCGAAAGACTGCTATAAGTTTCAGTTTTTGGTACGAGGCTTAGTTAGAATTATAACCTATTTGCTTTTACATTGCATCTTGTAGATTTGCTTCTTTTATGTTTCTTGTTTTTAGCTTCTACATCGTTTTAATGAATTTGTGGTGTGGTTATTGTGTTGATCGTGGTCCCCATTCTCAGGATCCACCTAGAGTTTTTCATTCATCTGAATATTTGTGTTAGCAGTGTCTGTGCTCAACTAGTAAACATTAAAGGGCTTTGTTTCTTTAATTTAGTTACCATATCCAACATCAGGAAACTGTTTGTGTTATACCATTTTCACTCTGCAGGGGATTTATGGGCGCTGATCCTGATGCGGGTCAGCTAATGGCCTTTCTCTTGAAGCTGTTGAATGCTAAAAAGACCATTGAAGTGGGAGTTTTTACAGGATACTCTCTTCTCCTCACTGCACTAACCATTCCAGATGATGGAAAGGTTTGCACTTTTCTTTGTTATTTGGTACGTTTAATATGTCTGTTTTATGTCACCAACTCCATTGTCTGTGTGGTGTAGATTATAGCCCTGGATCCAGATAGAGAAGCTTATGAGATAGGACTACCATTCATTAAGAAGGCTGGTGTAGAGCACAAGATCGACTTCATTCAGTCTCCAGCTCTACCTGTTCTTGATAAACTATTAGAAGACGTGAGTATGATTCTGTGTTGCTGTCATGTTACTGACATAACAATGTCATATTACGAGACAGAAAATTGTCTATAATAAATTAAGACCCTAGTTTTTGTTTTTTCTTTTGTTTCTTTCTCCCTTGTACGTAAGAGTATCTAACTCCTTTTACTTTATAGTTAGTTTTTGTTTGATATTTTGGTTCTGTTTCTTCTGTTACAGGATTCAAATAAGGATAGTTTTGACTTTGCCTTCGTTGATGCTGATAAAGATAACTACTGGAATTACCACGAACGGCTTCTTAAACTGGTGAAGATTGGTGGGTTAATAATCTATGATAATACCCTCTGGGGTGGAACTGTTGCCTGGCCTGAAGAGGATGTTCCAATACCCAAAAGAAAATACAGGCAGGCTGTTGTAGCTTTCAACAAAGCAATTGCAGATGATTCTCGTGTTGAAATTTCTGTTGTTTCAATCGGTGATGGCTTCACTATTTGCAGGCGTGCTGAATGAACGCCATTCCCAAATGTTTCGTGCTCAATAAACACCATTTCCGAATGTTTCGTGCTGTGATCCAAGTGAACTTAATGTACTGTGTTTTTGGTTTTTCATTCTGCTTTTCCTGTGGGTGGTTAAAATTGATTTGCCTCAAACTGTGGGGTTATTTGACTGTAATGTGAATCACCGAGTGTTGCTGTTTACTATTAATAAAATAAAATGTGTGATTCTTGGCCTACAATGGAACGTCAAGTTTGGTATCGCAGAAATAAGGTGGATACCTAATTTAGTCCAAAAACAACATCGAGGACACTTCAATCTCACAAGAAAAACTAGCCATTGAATTTCTCAAGATTATAAGATGAAACACTAATACACAAAATAGCTAAAAACATCTACCGAATATAATTTTGAAACCTCTATACAGTGACTTTCTTCAGAAATTAAATTGAGTTGTTCAAAGCTACACATAACCAACAACCTATCACTAATTTTCGTAGATAAAAAATTAATAATGTTATTATATACGTAACAATGTAAGGGCAAGGATAGAAGGAATTTACAACTGCTACGCAAAGATCGAACGTTACAATTGAAAATTTACATACTTTACAAATGAACTGCCACACATATCACAAATGTTTCTGCACACATCTAAAATTAAAATATCAATAAACCTACTATTTTGAAATTTTCATATCTAACTAGTAATATGAATGATGCCGATGTTCACTGTCTTCCATGAAATATTAGAACAAGGTAATACTTAGAAATCTGGAGCTGAAATTTTCACTAGCAGAGGTATTTCTTATTGGAAAATGTTATTTGGACAACGAAATTTTGACACAGATTTAACAATGCCACGTGTCAGCTCTTGATTGGCCAAATAAATTGAAAATAAAACAGAGAAAGGGTTACGGGGCGAGGGGTATTTTGGGATTTCGAGGTTAAAATTTGAAGAATTGGGTTTCGCGGTTTAGGGTGGGAAAGACGTTCGTTCAACCCTTGTCGCTCTCTCGCTCTCTCGCTCTCTCGCTCTCTCGCTCTCTCGCTCTCTCGCTCTCTTGCTCTCTTGCTCTCTCGCTCTCTCGTTAAAATTTAAAGAATTGGGTTTGGGCGGTTTCGGGTGGGAAAGAAGTTCGTTCAACCCTTCCATATTGTGTCTCGCTCTCTCGCTCTGTCGTTCGTCTTCGAAGCTTCCATCTTCGCTGTCGTTGTCTCGCTCTCTCGCTCTATCATTTTTACTTTGTGTTAATCTCACTTATAATGACAAAAGTAGTGATTGAAAAATGAACGCAGCATTATAATAAGAATTTGAAAAGTACGAGACCATTTTCAGTAAAATTAATGGTAATTAATGGGAAGGAGTTGATCAAATTCTGAGTGGGGAGATGGGTGTTGGTCATTGATGTAAACGCAAGAAGTGTGGAGTGACCCATGAGTAGGGGGACGAAGTAGTGCAAGGGATGAGTCAGAGTGTTGAAAAAATGGTCTGGTAATCGTTTACAGAATCCTGGTAAACGATTACCCGAGAGAAAATTGGATTTTGTACATAAAGTCCAACACAGGTACTCAGCCAGGTGAACAGGGGTCACCATTGGAAAAAAAGCTCAGTTTTAGGCAGTTCTGCACCTGTCTGAGGCTGGTCCAGGTGTTTCAGTGGTGGGAGAGGGTGGTTGGTGATGTGATGTGTGTCCAAGGAGTGTGGGGTGACCCCTCATCAGTTGGAGGAGCAACCTCTGCAAGGGATGAGTGAGGGTGTTGAAAAAAGGGTCTGGTAATCGTTTACAGAATCCCTGTAAACGATTACCCGAGACAAAACTGAATTTTGTACAGAAAGTCCAACACAGGTACTCAGTCAGGTGAACTAGGGTCACCATTGGCCAAAAAGGTGAGTTTTAAGCACTTTTGCACTTTTCATAGGCTGGTCCTGGTGTTTCAGTGGTGGGAAGTGATGTTTTGGCACCCCATGATGGAGGAAAAAAACAATGTTTATGAGATGAGCAACTTGGGTGAGATAACATGCTGTCAACTTTGACCTTTTCTGGCTATTTTACTGATAACTTTTCCCACCGACCTCCAAATGATGTGATTCTTTTTTATTAGAAACTAGACTCAAAAATCTTTCCAATGACTACTAATTTGTATTTTTTGGACATTTGAGTTGATACAGTTTATTCTTTCAAGTTAGCGTTTCATATATTTTTGCCAACTCTCACCTTTGCTTGTTCTTTTGCTCATAACTTTCTCCACCGAACTCCAAATGAGTTGATTCTTGTTTTGTTGGAATCTATACTCAAAGACCTTTCAAATTATGCCTTAGAAATCAAGTTTACACCTTTTTTGACACTGTAATCGATTACAAGGACACTGTAAACGATTACCCGAGACAAAACTGGATTTTGTACAGAAAGTCCAACACAGGTACTCAGTCACGTGAACTAGGGTCACCATTGGCCAAAAAGGTGAGTTTTAAGCACTTTTGCACTTTTCTTAGGCTGGTCCTGGTGTTTCAATGGTGGGAAGTGATGTTTTGGCACCCCATGATGGAGGAAAAAAACAATGTTTATGAGATGAGCAACTTGGGTGAGATAACATGCTGTCAACTTTGACCTTTGCTGGCTATTTTACTGATAACTTTTCCCACCGACCTCCAAATGATGTGATTCTTTTTTTATTAGAAACTAGACTCAAAAATCTTTCCAATGACTACTAATTTGTATTTTTTGGACATCTGAGTTGGTACAGTTTATTCTTTCAAGTTAGCATTCCATATATTTTTGACAACTCTGACCTTTGCTTGTTCTTTTGCTCATAACTTTCTCCACCGAACTCCAAATGAGTTGATTCTTGTTTTGTTGGAATCTATACTCAAAGACCTTTCAAATTATGCCTTAGAAATCAAGTTTACACCTTTTTTGACACTGTAATCGATTACAAGGACACTATAAACGATTACCCGAGACAAAACTGGATTTTGTACAGAAAGTCCAACACAGGTACTCAGTCACGTGAACTGGGGTCACCATTGGCCAAAAAGGTGAGTTTTAAGCACTTTTGCACTTTTCTTATGCTGGTCCTGGTGTTTCAGTGGTGGGAAGTGATGTTTTGGCACCCCATGATGAAGGAAAAAAACAATGTTTATGAGATGAGCAACTTGGGTGAGATAACATGCTGTCAACTTTGACCTTTGCTGGCTATTTTACTGATAACTTTTCCCACCGACCTCCAAATGATGTGATTCTTTTTTTATTAGAAACTAGACTCAAAAATCTTTCCAATGACTACTAATTTGTAATTTTTGGACATCTGAGTTGGTACAGTTTATTCTTTCAAGTTAGCGTTTCATATATTTTTGCCAACTCTGACCTTTGCTTGTTCTTTTGCTCATAACTTTCTCCACCGAACTCCAAATGAGTTGATTCTTGTTTTGTTGGAATCTATACTCAAAGACCTTTCAAATTATGCCTTAGAAATCAAGTTTACACCTTTTTTGACACTGTAATCGATTACAAGGATACTGTAAACGATTACCATAGTGTTTTTTTTGCAGATTGGGTCTGCACTTGTCCAACTTGGTCCCTTCAGTAAGAATGGCTTCTTTCCCACTTCTTGGGGTCACCTCCCATCACCTATCACCCTCTACCACCAGTCAAACACCAACACCAAGTAAATACAAGTGGACTTGTGCTTTAAATTAACAGTTTTTGCCAATGATCACCCAGGACACTACAACTGACTACTTCAGTTCAACTTTCTGTACAAAACAGTGATTTCTCTCGTGTAATCGTTTACGAGGCCACTGTAAACGATTTCGACAATGTTTTTTCTACAGATTAGCTTTGCACTTGTCCAACTTGGTCCCCTCAGTAAGAATGACTTCTTCCCCACTTCTTGGGGTCATCAAACATAACCTCCCAACCAGTAATGACCCTTAAATTCACTTGTATGGTTTTTTGGTCAACAAATCCCTTGTAGAGCTTGCTCCTCCAACTGATGAGGGGTCACCCCACAGTCCTTGGACTCACATCACATCACCAACCACCCTCTCCCACCACTGAAACACCTGGACCAGCCTCAGACAGGTGCAGAAGTGCCTAAAACTCACCTTTTTTTTCCAATGGTGACCCCTGTTCACCTGACTGAGTACCTGTGTTGGACTTTCTGTACAAATTCCAGTTTTGTCTCGGGTAATCGTTTATAGGGATGCTGTAAACGATTACCAGACCCTTTTTTCAACACCCTCACTCATCCCTTGCAGAGGTTGCTCCTCCAACTGATGAGGGGTCACCCCACACTCCTTGGACACACATCACATCACCAACCACCCTCTCCCACCACTGAAACACCTGGACCAGCCTCAGACAGGTGCAGAACTGCCTAAAACTGAGCTTTTTTTCCAATGGTGACCCCTGTTCACCTGACTGACTACCTGTGTTGGACTTTATGTACAAAATCCAATTTTCTCTCGGGTAATCGTTTACCAGGATTCTGTAAACGATTACCATACCATTTTTTCAACACTCTGAATCATCCCTTGCACTACTTCGTCCCCCTACTCATGGGTCACTCCACACTTCTTGCGTTTACATCAATGACCAACACCCATCTCCCCACTCAGAATTTGATCAACTCCTTCCCATTAATTACCATTAATTTTACTGAAAATGGTCTCGTACTTTTCAAATTCTTATTATAATGCTGCGTTCATTTTTCAATCACTACTTTTGTCATTATAAGTGAGATTAACACAAAGTAAAAATGATAGAGCGAGACAACGACAGCGAAGATGGAAGCTTCGAAGACGAACGCACACAGAACAAAGTGAAGCGCCACGAAACGCAACCTTCGACCTTCCAAGAGAACGCACCTTCGTTTCCAATGGAACAGAGAAAGGGCTATTTTCGGAATTTCAGTAAAAATAAGGGTTACGGACTTCCGTTTCGTAGGTTTTAAAAAATTTTATTTTTAAAACAAACCAATCAAACAACGACACGTGGCGTTGTCAAAACAGTGTTAAATATGCGTTGTTGGAATATCGCGGTCCTTTCTTATTTCACCCTAAATTGGATGGCAAATGCATTTGTACACGTCTATTTCAACATTCGTAGTTTACTGGCGAGCTGAAAAATGTAGCAAAATAATTGGGCTTGAATTTGTTAAGCATATCATAAATGACTACTGAGAAACAGGGATGGAGATTAATTAAAACGTTGTCATCGTTTACAAGAAATATCTTCTTATCCAAAACTGCAATTCTTGAGAAAAAGGAAACCACTGCGTAGAATGATAGAATTAACCCTGGACTACATGAACTTGGAATTTGAAGTACATTAAGAAATAGGAGGCATAACATTCCTTCATGTTTAAAATACCATTTAACCAAAACAGGACTAATTTCCACAAAGCATCGAATGCAATTCATCATACTCTCCATGCATGAGCTGCTATCTTATAACATTCATACAGGAAAAAAAAAATCTTTGAATGTTTATCTGGAAACATAACTGAACGTGATACACAGCCAAAATAGCATGGCAACGATCATTTCAGTGAAAGTAACCAAGAACCTGGCCGCCTACATTCTTCTTAATGGCTTCTTCATGATCCAAAACACCGTCGGGAGTAGTAATCACAACATAACCCCACTGCACACAGCAATAAAAAGGCACAATTATCTTTTTCCTTTGATTTCCATTGACATATTATTCTTAAAACACAAATTATAACAACCACAATCAGACAAAAACAGCAGTCGGAAGCTGTGACACGAAAACGAATCATTAACATAAACCAACCTGATGAGTAGGAAGAGTCTGCAATCTGTAGGCTTCAAGATCCCTTGCCTTCATATCTTTTCGGTATGTAAGAGCCTTGCAATCGTTAATCCTACCTTGTAGTTCAACCGTTATCCTCCCCACTCTATGCGGATCATAGACTTGAAAGTCTTTGATATAACCTATTAGGAATTTAAGCCAAATTAACTACACTAACAGTGGCACAGTACAGAGTAACTGTTAGAATCTTAAAGAACTTTATATCGGTTCATGGACCCTTGCAATCTTAAAGATATTTCACATACGGAAAGTCATGCTCAGACTCAGACGGAAAAGGATGACAGTAACCAAATCAACAACGAAAGTCATTCAAACTCTGATGACATAAATTTCAGAGACTGAAATCACTTTTGAAAAGCGAATTCATACCATATCATTATTGCCAGATTTGAAATTGTGAAGCAGTTAAAAGGGGTTTCGAGTTTTAGAAAAAAGAATACAAATTATAAAAATAGTGGCTGGAGAAAGAAAAGATACCATGGTTTTTCATGATTCGGAGAAATGAAGACATAACAGTGGAAATTGGCTTGAGTTCCACCATAGCTTTCCCTCTTCTCTCTGCATTCACCATACTCCTCAAGGCATCGTTCAGGATCCTCCTTCCCATCTCTCTAAATTCTCTAACCAAACCTCCTATTTCTCTCACTAGGGTTTTCGAAATCAAAAATGATTCTTTGACACGGTTAAAGAAATATACATTCATTTGACACGCGGTGAGACCCGATAATTGTCAAGATCATGAAGGATAGATTGGTCATTTCAGTTTATGGCTGGTGCTGAGTTGGCTTGTAAAAAAGTAAATGAAACGTTGCGTTTCACTTGCTGCCTTAGGATCGTGTGTGGGATTTGAAATTTTGAAAGTTCGAGCATTTCATTTGGGAAGAGGCAATTTTTTCCACCTCCCGGGGTTAGGGTTGAGAGAGAACGAGAGATAACCAGAGAGAAAAAAAAAGGAGAACTCCATTGCTGCCACCGGAGGCTGGACGTGATCGGAAAAGTTTGTACCAGCGAAGGTGAAGCCAAAGGCAAAGTTCGTACCGGACGTGATCGATGTGGAGCGCGGAAGGTTTGTCCCCTTTCTAATTTCTCCCCTTTGTACCGTTTGAAGAATATAAAGTATGAGTTTCTTCTTCCTTTCTTCTGTTCTCATAATTTGTCTATCTTTCTTTTTATTTTTGGTTTATTTTCGGAAACCCTAGACTAAAGGGGGAAATGTCGTGTGTAAGGACTTCATTTTCTTGGTGGTGGGGACACGGTGGTCACCCACCTTTGGCATTATTGGAATGCAATAATGAGGGAAGGAGAAAAGGAGAGGGGGTGGCATTTTACGGGGGAGGCTTTGCAAAAGAGAAAAAAAAAAGGGAGGCTCTCATTATTGGCATGTGAGAGGGCGAGAGGGAGAGAGCAACAGAGGGAGGAACCCTTCCTTCCTTTCGTTTCCAGCCGTTCAAGGAGCACCCATGGGTGTAAGACCCGTAAATTTTGGGAATGGTGGGGACATGGTGGGCACCACTTTTTCATTTATTGGGCTGCATTATTGAAGGGGAAGGGAGGAAGCTGAGAAAAGGGGGTGTCTTCATTTTGGCATGGGAGAGGGAGCGAGAAAGCAGCCCGAGGAAGGGAGCCTTCCTTCCTCCATTTCCAGCCGTCCAAAGAACACCATGGGAAGCTGTACCAACTTCGGAAGGGCTGAGAGGAGGAGCTGGGATGGGCATCTGGTGAGAATGGAGTCTTTTGCAGTAAGATCTGGGAGAGGAAGCGAAGAATTGTGGAGGATGCAAAGAGATCTTGATCTGCACGTTTGGAGGAAGATGGATCACAAATTTTACAAAGAAAGTCTTCAAGAGGTAAGGGGAGTTAGATCTTTTGTTTGATTGTTGATATATACTATGTTTAATGCAAATCTGGGAAGTTGGGGATGAAAAATTTGGGGTTTTCTGGGTTCTGGAAAACCTGGTGCGAATTCTGCAGAATTCTGCAGAAACGCGCGTACGTTCAATTTGGTGAGTGAAAATGGGACGTTCGTCCCATTCGATAAGAGCGTTCGGTTTTGTGGTTAGCGAACGTTAGCGTTCGTCCAAAATGACTCGTCGGCCAAAATATGTTGAGCGTTCGGTATTAAGTTTGATGAGCGTTCGCGTTCGTAAATTCTGAGTGTAGCGTTCGTCCTATGAGTGTAGCGTACGCCCTTAATAATGAATGAGCGTTCGTCTATGTGTGTAATGGATTTTGAGCGTTCGTCTGAGTATAAATAGAGCCTGAGTGTTCGTTGTTAAATGGGTATGTATAAGTGTAAATCGTGAACGTTCGTTGTTAATTTGGTAAATATAGCGTTCGATATAATTTAGTATTATCAGGCTTGAATCTTGAACGTCCGTTATGGTTAGTTCGTGACTGTAGCGTTCGGTCTCATTTCTGTATTAGTAAATGAACGTTCGGTTTTAATGAGATATTATGAGCGTTCGGTCTTGGCTTGATTAACGTTCGGCCTTTGTTTTGTTCTGATGGTGAACGTCCGGTCTCGGTTTTGTTGGGAGCGTTCGAGTTCAATTTAGACTCTAAGTTTCAAATCATAAGCGTTCGTTCATGGATATGATTGTTAACGTTCGGCCTCAGGTTGGTATTCTTGGATTTGAATCTTGAACGTTCGGTTTTTATGAATAAATAAGCGTTCGGCCTTTATTTGATAGTATTAAGTTTGAATCTTGAGCGTTCGGTATTATTATTATAGGATTAGAAATTCTTAGCGTTCGGCCTGTTGATCTCATAGCGTTCGGCCAAATAGTATTGAATCCAGTAAGACGTTCGGTTTTGACGTTCGGCCTAATTGTGTTCAGGCGTTCGATTTTGGCGTTCGGCCAAATAGTGTTGAATCCAATATGACGTTCGGTTTTAGCGTTCGGCCTAATTGTGTCCAGGCGTTCGGTTTTAGCGTTCGGTCAGTTTTTGTTAGAGTCCGTCCAAGTGGCATAGTGGCGTTCGGCTTATAACGCTTGGTGAATAGTGTTCGTCCATCTAATGGTCTGCAAATGGTAATGGGTTCTAAGTTCCTTTGGTCTTGAGTTGGATTATGTATACCAATGGTTGGAATATTGTCTGTGACGTGATTTATTTGAAAATATGTGAATGTATGAGATATGTTGGATTTGTTGTGATAATATGGTGGTATCTGGTTATTCATGACTTGGGTTAAGGTTCAAAGTAACAGTATGATTCATGGACGTAATTCCATGATCCTCAAGGAGAGGATACATGGTGGTGTTTTGGGGGTTGTATAGAATGATTACATGATAGCTCAGTTTTGGGGGTCATCCTGAATCTCCAATGATCTTTCTTCTCATGTAGAGAGGATTGAACATGTGGTGAGGAGTAGCAGGAGGTCCTAGTCTTGGATGCTTCCATATGATCCAAGGTGAGTAATAACGGATTAACCTCGTGATTGTGGCCGGGCGGGAGTGCCCAGAGTTCCACCGGGCGGGAGTGCCCAGAGTTCCACCGGGCGGGAGTGCCCAAAGTTTCACCAGGCGGTAGTGCCAGGGCGGGAGTGCCCAAGTTTCATAAGGCGGTAGTGCCAGGGCGGGAGTGCCCAAATTTCATAAAGCCACCACGAGTGCAAGACCCGCCATAGCTCGGTAATCATTCTAGTCCGGTCGAGTCGGTCTATAAAGCAACAAGTCGGGATTTAAAGTAACAAGTCTTGTGATGTCAGTTTGCCATGTTTGGATGAATGTTTACATGTCATGGGAGTGTGTAAAATATGGATCAATGAGTATGCTTTAATTGTTCGAATGATTGCATAAATTAACTGTGTTGTATGTATAACATGCTTTTTATATCTAGCTCACCCTTGCATTGTTTGTGTTGTGTGCCAATTTGGATATATTTCTTTGGCGATGATCATCCACTTGGATGGGAGCAGATGTTGAGGAGGAAACTTTGGGAGCAGCTCTTGATGGAGACGGCAGTGCTGCAGCTTAGATGACTAGTTCTTATTTCGTAAACTCGTTTTATTTGGAAGGATGTTTTGTGTATTTTAAGTTTTAAATTTTCCGTAATTCCCATAGAGAAATCCTAATACTCTAGTTGTCAATTCCGCTTTATTCTGAGGATGATTGTAATCCTTAATTACTCTTGACTGCTTTCCTATATTATGCATGATGATGTCTTTATTATATATGCATGATGTATATAATTGGGATGTCACATCGTGAGAGATAAAATTCTCGATTGGGCAAACCTGTAGGATTATTTACTGTCCTTAGTGTTTTTGGGCTTGCTTTGCTTATTTGCAAAAGGGAATATTGCAATAAATGGATAAAGTGTGAGATGATTAGAAGAAATGGAAAAAGGGTAGTGGCGATGGAGAGCTAGAGAGTGAAAAAGTTGCACGAAATCAGAGGGAATAGTGATTGGAATAGTTTGCAAAATGGCACCCACCCAGCACGGTTATTCTGCTCAGCAGCAGCACGAAATGCAACGCAAACGTTTCTAACTCTCTTCGCGCCAATGCTGGAGCTACTTTTGGGGCTTTGGATTTGAGCAGTGTTTGTAGTGGTGTCTACATCATGGCCTATGTTACTATCATACAGGTGTTCTTCTTGTATGTGGCTATTGTTGTCGACGTATGGTGAAGATGAAATTTGTAGGTCATGCTTGTTTACAAATGAACTAAGGTTGTCAACCAATAATTGTGATAAATGAACCTCTTTCTTAATAGGATCCAACAGGGACTGTAAAAGCAAGTGTTCATCACAAGGCCATTGATCATCCTGAAATAGGTGTACACTTAAAAGTTGGAAGTGTGATAATCCTACAAGATGTAAGTATATTTCATTTTCATAAATACTTAGCTATTGACCTTATATTCCCACATCAAAATATGGATTCCACCAATAATATTTGTACAGGTTTCAATTTTTTCACCAATACGTGAAACATACTATCTTAACATAACTCTGAGGAATATTGTCAAGGTAAAGATTTTTGTGAACAATTTTCTATTGTACTGTTATATATGTTGTAAACTTTTCTATGACTTTAAATGATACTCTGGGATTGTGCAGGTTTTTGGAAGTGATATTGGGGGCCCAACTGATGACCTAGTACGTCTATCAATACCAATTGATACCAACCAGCCTCCAACACGATCCGTTGATGACATCCTAAGGCACTGGATGAAATAAGAACAATATAATTGCAACAACTTGAAAACTTTCATAATTTCCTTGCTTGTATTTCAGATTTATCGTTGTTGTTTGTTGTCGAATATTGTGCATGGTTACATGGATGTGTTATTTAGAAAAATTTGTGAACTACTTAACTTATGTTGATCAATTTGTTGTTGCATTAAGTGCTTATGTAATGTTCGTTATGTTATAAGTTTTATATGAAGTTTATTTGGTGAAAAATAAAAGTGTTTAACTTTATGGACAACTTTATTCGGTTATTTATTGAATTGGTTTTCTACAACAATACAAGTGGTTATTTATTGAATTGGTTTTCTACACCACCACGGCTGCAGCGTCCTCTGGTTTCCTCCCCGTCAGAACTCTCTGGTTCTGGACTCCAGATCTGGTTTTTAAAGAGAAGGGTCCAATTATTGAGTCACGGGTGTCTCGCTGGGCCAACGTCCACTTTTCTGGACGAC
This sequence comes from Vigna umbellata, assembly GCF_029865625.1. Lineage (NCBI taxonomy): Eukaryota > Viridiplantae > Streptophyta > Magnoliopsida > Fabales > Fabaceae > Vigna > Vigna umbellata. The sequence continues at coordinate 41,644,303 of NC_142165.1, read as the reverse complement.
CGTCCAATTTTCTGGACGAGCGTCTGGACGAGCGTCGTTCTGGATGAGCGTCTGGACGATCGTATACTTCTGGACGACCGTCCTTCTGGATTAGCGTCTGGACGAGCGTCCATCTGCTCCAGCGTATGCACGAGCGCTAGACGAGCGTCCATGTGCGAGCGTCGGACGTATGGACGAGCGTCCACTACCAGATCGAGCGTCGACTTGATATTCTGTGGACGAGCGTCCTCTTGTGCGTGCAGGGGGCGACGAGCGTCCGCTTGCTATGAAATGTTCGTGCGCTCGCTATGTGACGAGCGTCCTGGGCGACGAGCGTCCTGCATCACGCCCTTTTTCGGCGCCCGGGCGTGAAACTCTCGGCAGAACAGCGCCACTGAGCCTGGTCCAAGTCTTTCATAGTATCCAATCTTTATTTTACTTCGAAATAAACAAACAAAAGCATCAAAAGACATTTAAACAGTAAAAATTGTACTTATATCAACAATTATATACTTTTCATGAGAATTAACACTAAAACTTACTCAAAAGCACAACAATTTAAGCAACAAAAACAAGTTAAGTTTACACCTATCACTCGGTCACGTCACAATAAAGAAGGCGCACGGTGATGTGCTGAAACGCTGGACGCTCGGTCAGCTGGACAGAGCGAACGCTCGGTCACGTCATGCATAGGCGCTGATTTGGTTACAATAACTGGTTATGTTGTTAAACCTATGTGGGTATTTCTGAATTTTATGTTGTACAAGAATATTACTGGTTAAATTCAATATCAAAGTTTTAATTCTTTGATGCAGTAACTGGATATATGGACAACTTTATTCGGTTATTTACTGAATAGGTTATGTACAACAATAGAAGTGTTCAACTTCAATTTCAATGTCAAATATTTTTCGTATAGTAACTGGTTATCTATTAAGTTTTATATGGTTATTTGCTCAATAACTTTTGTTCACTGCATGTTCTGCTAATTTAGTTAATAGCTTATGTACACAAAATGGACATTGGTCATTTAACACCTCCTGGAACTACATTGGACACTGGTGATACTAGTACATAACTAATGCAATTTGTGATCCTTCATTATACATAGTAAACAACTAAAAAAGTGATAACAAAAATTGTTTCATATTCTATCATATTCCACCAACATCATTACAAGTTATATCCCTTCTTTAGTGTCTTCAAATTCTTCATTTTGTCCTACTTCATGACTTCTTCATTTGCTATAGCATTCCACAGTTCTTCATTACTGTACTTCTATGCATATTTCCTTCATGTAATACCCAATCACAAACCGTTTGTTGTCGAATAAGTTGTAATTGCTCCTGCATTGATATTACAGTTGTGAAATATTATAATTAATAACCTGTTTTCAAAAACCATATCAAACAATACAAACATATACTTAAAGAAGACCAACCGTTGTGTAATCGGGCATTTTTTTGCCATCAAATTTAGGTTGGTTGTCCCATAACTCCATATATTTCATCACCAACAAACCACAATCATACCTACACATTAAACTAATATTAGAAGGATCACATATGAGACAACCTAATACATTGGTTATGGATAAGGTCACTAACGTATTTGGTTGAATTGGCAAATCTTCTTTAATGACCTTCAATTGTCGCTCCTTACAATTTGCTTCATTATCTATCATATTGAATAACTCTTGCAAACAACCGACCTTGGAAATTTGTATTCAACACATTCATTATTATTGTACACCTTTTACTCTAAAATAATACTTCCATCAAAATAACAAGTCTACAAAACAACTTCTCTTACCATTGCCTTGTCAATACCATATCTGGTCCGCCTCTTATGACCAAGAGAATCTAAAATGAAAAATTCCCTTGATTGGCAATTGACACAATAGCACCACCAATGGTCATCACTCACAGTAGGCACAAACAACTACATAACCACAACCACAAACATCAATATAGTGAACAACACATGTTATGATAAAGGTATAGGTTGAAGTACTTACAAATTCAGAAATTAACAAATGATTTAATGAACAACTCTGAGGTTGGAAGAAATTATGGTAATCTATTGCTTCCAATAATTCTCTCTTTTTTTTAGGAATCTTCATTCTTTCAATGATCGTTGTCTACAAAAATTGCATCAGTAACATTAGTTCAAACATACGTACTTCACCAAGGTCAAACATCAATGAATAATTAATGTACCGCAAAAAATGGATTGAAACAACATCGAGTGATCATTCCTGATTTATGCAATTGATTTAACACAACCATCGCAGTCGCAAACAGCATAACCTACACCAAAAGTTCATAACCAATCACTCAATATCCTTTTCACATTTACATTTCATTATAATAAAATAATGTAGAATTTTTTAATCTTAACCGTTCTATATACTCCTCACATAGTACTTCTACACAACAACTTTCGGGTATTTGAACTTACGATGTTATCAATTTTTGAACGTCCCACCTACTGATTAACTCTATAAGAATAGGGCTAGAAATAACCATATCATCAACCATATCCACCAACCACTTGAAAGGTGTTGACTTTAAACGTTCCTTTTGAAAGGATGATAGGCAACCGTTCACTTGAACTATATGTTGTGTCTGGACTCGATGCCTAACTCTAAGTGAGGCCTGCAAGTATAAATCAAACCATATGTTACTTAATTCAATACAACAATGTGCATATTTAATAGTAAATTAATAAAAATACACCATACTTACCATTTCACTGACTTCTTTGTCCATATCACTATATCCTGCAAATTTAACAAAACAAAATAAAATTGATTGTATAATACTATGTATCTCACTTGACAGTCACATGTTCAAATTAATAAATTGGTTAAATACAATGTATCTAACTAATGCATGCATAAAGTGGAATTGTGATATTAAAATTTGAACATTGACCACTTACTGTACCAAAAAATACAATGTATCTAACTAATGCATGCATAACTAACCATATCACCACTTATTGCATTTTAAAATGTGGACATTGATATTGTATATAAAAACTGCTACAGATGTACAAAACCCGATTTACAAATAACCACATCGACTAACAAGATAACCAGCTACTGCAGGGAGAATAATTTCATCTCATTCCGTTTGGGAGTGGAAGAAGAGGTTGTCCCGGAAGCTCACTGGCTTAGCAGGTTGTGAAGGGTCTCATTGTTTCTAAGGCTCTCATTGTCTCATTGAATATAAAAAACTTCTACGGCAGTACAAAACCAGATTTACAAATAACCACATAGGATTAACAACATAACCACTTACTGCAGCTCATTACTCAACTAATGCATGCATAAAGGGTCTTAAAAACCCACCTCAGTCAATGACATAGCGACAAAATCAAACTCAAAACTCTTAAAAACCACCTCCCCAATTTTTAACCGAATGGACCCCTTATTACGCCTACACCCTTCTTCCTTAGGGTCAAAATCAAACACAAAAGTCTCAACCTTTTTACTAGTGTGCTTCCTGTCGCGCCACACATAAAGCTCCTACAAAAAAGTCTCAAAGAGTACTACTAAAACACGTTACCAGCAAAGCAACCCCACCTCCAACATAGAACACATCACCAACAAACCAACCCCACCTCCCATCAACCCAAAAATAAGAGATTGGTCCCCCACAACCCCAAATCAATAAACCGATATAGCAAAAAATGACATTGGGACAAAAACTACAAAGCCTAAGACAGAAAAAATAAAATCAAAAACCTGTACCTCAAACCCGAAGACGACACACGCGACACAAATCGATACACCAAGCACAAGCCTCCACAATAAACCACTTCAGCGCCTGAATAACGTTCACAACAAACCACTAAACTGCCTCAAACATGAAAATGGGAACCATACAACAGTGGTGGAAATCGAGTTTTGAAAGAAAACTGAAATGGGGATTTAGATTCTTAACCTAAACAAGAAACGTCCCCTAGTAGGTGTTTTTCCACTTTTACCCTCCATCACATTGCAATTTTTTTTTAAAAAAGCTGACCTGGACCGTGTCAAATGAGTGTAAGTGACACGTAGGCGTGTCACCCTATTACTACTCTTTCGAAATATAGTGAATTTTATGGCAAGGGCATATTCGACATTTCGCTTACGTCAAACTATGTAAATAGTTAAAATTCCACAGTCACCCAAAAAGGATAATGACGTGGAAATGAAGTGGTATAGGGTTTTAAGTAGAGGGGTTCATTTTGTGATTTTAGAATCTGATTTTGGGTTACAAGAACCCTAGAGAATCGTCTTCCTTTCCAACCACTTAGAAGTGTGCCTATTCCCACAACCGGGACCATCATTGTTGGATTTCACAGTTCGTCATAAAGTCATCGTTGATTGTTGATGTGTATGTTGTATCGTCGTCTCTCCCATTTAATGATAAGCGTTCGCCGCTGTCCAAACCTTTGGAAGGAACTATTTTTTGTAAAAATAAAAATGCAGAGCATCGGTAACAAGGCCAAAATGAGTGGAAAGTTGAAGCAAAGATTTTACACAACTGTAAAAATGACATTCAAAATGAATTTTGTCTTTGCTACCATTTTCTGCACTTTGATTTTAAAAAAAATATTCTTTGAACATGAAATTCTATATAAATGGTATAATAATTGTTTCGACATCAATTTTATGTTAAAAAATGATTAAGGAATAAATTAGAATGAATTTTGCCTTTGCTACCTATGTAGTTTCTACACTTGAGTTTTACAAAAAGATAAGACATCACTTCTATATTCAAAAATTGTTAAGAAATAAATTAGGCACTTTAAGATGAATGTCATTTTTCATACTTTACTTTCTCTACAAATTCTACTTATTTTGTCTTTGCTACTAATGCAGTTCGTACACTTTGATATTTACAAAACATGGTTCTTTAGACATGGAATTCTATATAAATAGCATAAAATTCTATATAAACGGTCCAACAACGGTAAAAATGCGTCCCTTTCGATGCTCGTTCCTTCCAAAGGTTCAAACGATGGAAGGAATACGTCAACGAGAGTACTCCGATGAATGGTAAACTCTAACAACGCTTGTGGGAGAAAAAACAGTTATTTAGGGTTCTCTCTTACCCAAACTCAAATTCTAATTTTGAAATCAACTCTCCACTTGATATCCTACCTCACTTCATTTCCACGTCATTTTTCATTTTCTAATTTATATTCTTGACACGTTACCTTTGTCAAAAGAGTAGTAATAGGGTGACACGCCTACGTGTCACTTACACTCATTTGACACGGTCCAGGTCAGCTTTTTTAAAAAAAAATTGCAATGTGATGGAGGGTAAAAGTGGAAAAACACCTACTGGGGGACGTTTCTTGTTTAGGTTAAGAATCTAAATCCCCATTTCAGTTTTCTTTCAAAACTCGATTTCCACCACTGTTGTATGGTTCCCATTTTCATGTTTGAGGCAGTTTAGTGGTTTGTTGTGAACGTTATTCAGGCGCTGAAGTGGTTTATTGTGGAGGCTTGTGCTTGGTGTATCGATTTGTGTCGCGTGTGTCGTCTTCGGGTTTGAGGTACAGGTTTTTGATTTTATTTTTTCTGTCTTAGGCTTTGTAGTTTTTGTCCCAATGTCATTTTTTGTTATATCGGTTTATTGATTTGGGGTTGTGGGGGACCAATCTCTTATTTTTGGGTTGATGGGAGGTGGGGTTGGTTTGTTGGTGATGTGTTCTATGTTGGAGGTGGGGTTGCTTTGCTGGTAACGTGTTTTAGTAGTACTCTTTGAGACTTTTTTGTAGGAGCTTTATGTGTGGTGCGACAGGAAGCACACTAGTAAAAAGGTTGAGACTTTTGTGTTTGATTTTGACCCTAAGGAAGAAGGGTGTAGGCGTAATAAGGGGTCCATTCGGTTAAAAATTGGGGAGGTGGTTTTTAAGAGTTTTGAGTTTGATTTTGTCGCTATGTCATTGACTGAGGTGGGTTTTTAAGACCCTTTATGCATGCATTAGTTGAGTAATGAGCTGCAGTAAGTGGTTATGTTGTTAATCCTATGTGGTTATTTGTAAATCTGGTTTTGTACTGCCGTAGAAGTTTTTTATATTCAATGAGACAATGAGAGCCTTAGAAACAATGAGACCCTTCACAACCTGCTAAGCCAGTGAGCTTCCAGGACAACCTCTTCTTCCACTCCCAAACGGAATGAGATGAAATTATTCTCCCTGCAGTAGCTGGTTATCTTGTTAGTCGGATGTGGTTATTTGTAAATCGGGTTTTGTACATCTGTAGCAGTTTTTATATACAATATCAATGTCCACATTTTAAAATGCAATAAGTGGTGATATGGTTAGTTATGCATGCATTAGTTAGATACATTGTATTTTTTGGTACAGTAAGTGGTCAATGTTCAAATTTTAATATCACAATTCCACTTTATGCATGCATTAGTTAGATACATTGTATTTAACCAATTTATTAATTTGAACATGTGACTGTCAAGTGAGATACATAGTATTATACAATCAATTTTATTTTGTTTTGTTAAATTTGCAGGATATAGTGATATGGACAAAGAAGTCAGTGAAATGGTAAGTATGGTGTATTTTTATTAATTTACTATTAAATATGCACATTGTTGTATTGAATTAAGTAACATATGGTTTGATTTATACTTGCAGGCCTCACTTAGAGTTAGGCATCGAGTCCAGACACAACATATAGTTCAAGTGAACGGTTGCCTATCATCCTTTCAAAAGGAACGTTTAAAGTCAACACCTTTCAAGTGGTTGGTGGATATGGTTGATGATATGGTTATTTCTAGCCCTATTCTTATAGAGTTAATCAGTAGGTGGGACGTTCAAAAATTGATAACATCGTAAGTTCAAATACCCGAAAGTTGTTGTGTAGAAGTACTATGTGAGGAGTATATAGAACGGTTAAGATTAAAAAATTCTACATTATTTTATTATAATGAAATGTAAATGTGAAAAGGATATTGAGTGATTGGTTATGAACTTTTGGTGTAGGTTATGCTGTTTGCGACTGCGATGGTTGTGTTAAATCAATTGCATAAATCAGGAATGATCACTCGATGTTGTTTCAATCCATTTTTTGCGGTACATTAATTATTCATTGATGTTTGACCTTGGTGAAGTACGTATGTTTGAACTAATGTTACTGATGCAATTTTTGTAGACAACGATCATTGAAAGAATGAAGATTCCTAAAAAAAAGAGAGAATTATTGGAAGCAATAGATTACCATAATTTCTTCCAACCTCAGAGTTGTTCATTAAATCATTTGTTAATTTCTGAATTTGTAAGTACTTCAACCTATACCTTTATCATAACATGTGTTGTTCACTATATTGATGTTTGTGGTTGTGGTTATGTAGTTGTTTGTGCCTACTGTGAGTGATGACCATTGGTGGTGCTATTGTGTCAATTGCCAATCAAGGGAATTTTTCATTTTAGATTCTCTTGGTCATAAGAGGCGGACCAGATATGGTATTGACAAGGCAATGGTAAGAGAAGTTGTTTTGTAGACTTGTTATTTTGATGGAAGTATTATTTTAGAGTAAAAGGTGTACAATAATAATGAATGTGTTGAATACAAATTTCCAAGGTCGGTTGTTTGCAAGAGTTATTCAATATGATAGATAATGAAGCAAATTGTAAGGAGCGACAATTGAAGGTCATTAAAGAAGATTTGCCAATTCAACCAAATACGTTAGTGACCTTATCCATAACCAATGTATTAGGTTGTCTCATATGTGATCCTTCTAATATTAGTTTAATGTGTAGGTATGATTGTGGTTTGTTGGTGATGAAATATATGGAGTTATGGGACAACCAACCTAAATTTGATGGCAAAAAAATGCCCGATTACACAACGGTTGGTCTTCTTTAAGTATATGTTTGTATTGTTTGATATGGTTTTTGAAAACAGGTTATTAATTATAATATTTCACAACTGTAATATCAATGCAGGAGCAATTACAACTTATTCGACAACAAACGGTTTGTGATTGGGTATTACATGAAGGAAATATGCATAGAAGTACAGTAATGAAGAACTGTGGAATGCTATAGCAAATGAAGAAGTCATGAAGTAGGACAAAATGAAGAATTTGAAGACACTAAAGAAGGGATATAACTTGTAATGATGTTGGTGGAATATGATAGAATATGAAACAATTTTTGTTATCACTTTTTAAGTTGTTTACTATGTATAATGAAGGATCACAAATTGCATTAGTTATGTACTAGTATCACCAGTGTCCAATGTAGTTCCAGGAGGTGTTAAATGACCAATGTCCATTTTGTGTACATAAGCTATTAACTAAATTAGCAGAACATGCAGTGAACAAAAGTTATTGAGCAAATAACCATATAAAACTTAATAGATAACCAGTTACTGTACGAAAAATATTTGACATTGAAATTGAAGTTGAACACTTGTATTGTTGTACATAACCTATTCAGTAAATAACCGAATAAAGTTGTCCATATATCCAGTTACTGCATCAAAGAATTAAAACTTTGATATTGAATTTAACCAGTAATATTCTTGTACAACATAAAATTCAGAAATACCCACATAGGTTTAACAACATAACCAGTTATTGTAACCAAATCAGCGCCTATGCATGACGTGACCGAGCGCTCTGTACACGTGACCGAGCGTTCGCTCTGTCCAGCTGACCGAGCGTCCAGCGTTTCAGCACATCACCGTGCGCCTCCTTTATTGTGACGTGACCGAGTGATAGGTGTAAACTTAACTTGTTTTTGTTGCTTAAATTGTTGTGCTTTTGAGTAAGTTTTAGTGTTAATTCTCATGAAAAGTATATAATTGTTGATATAAGTACAATTTTTACTGTTTAAATGTTTTTTGATGCTTTTGTTTGTTTATTTCGAAGTAAAATAAAGATTGGATACTATGAAAGACTTGGACCAGGCTCAGTGGCGCTGTTCTGCCGAGAGTTTCACGCCCGGGCGCCGAAAAAGGGCGTGATGCAGGACGCTCGTCGCCCAGGACGCTCGTCACATAGCGAGCGCACGAACATTTCATAGCAATCGGACGGTCGTCGCCCCCTGCACGCACAAGAGGACGCTCGTCCACAGAATATCAAGACGACGCTCGATCTGGTAGTGGACGCTCGTCCATACGTCCGACGCTCGCACATTGACGCTCGTCTAGCGCTCGTGCAGACGCTGGAGCAGATGGACGCTCGTCCAGACGCTAATCCAGAAGGACGGTCGTCCAGAAGTATACGGTCGTCCAGACGCTCATCCAGAACGTCGCTCGTCCAGACGCTCGTCCAGAAGTGGACGCTCGTCCAGAAAAGTGGACGTTGGCCCAGCGAGACACCCGTGACTCAATAATTGGACCCTTCTCTTTAAAAACCAGATCTGGAGTCCAGAACCAGAGAGTTCTGACGGGGAGGAAACCAGAGGACGCTGCAGCCGTGGTGGTGTAGAAAACCAATTCAATAAATAACCACTTGTATGGTTGTAGAAAACCAATTCAATAAATAACCGAATAAAGTTGTCCATAAAGTTAAACACTTTTATTTTTCACCAAATAAACTTCATATAAAACTTATAACATAACGAACATTACATAAGCACTTAATGCAACAACAAATTGATCAACATAAGTTAAGTAGTTCACAAATTTTTCTAAATAACACATCCATGTAACCATGCACAATATTCGACAACAAACAACAACGATAAATCTGAAATACAAGCAAGGAAATTATGAAAGTTTTCAAGTTGTTGCATTTATATTGTTCTTATTTCATCCAGTGCCTTCAGGTTTGTCAAGAGGTGGAATCAATTTCGATAGAATGTCATCAACGGATCGTGTTGGAGGCTTGTTGGTATCAATTGGTATTGATAGACGTACTAGGTCATCAGTTGGGCCCCCAATATCACTTCCAAAAACCTGCACAATCCCAGAGTATCATTTAAAGTCATAGAAAAGTTTACAACATATATAACAGTACAATAGAAAATTGTTCACAAAAATCTTTACCTTGACAATATTCCTCAGAGTTATGTTAAGATAGTATGTTTCACGTATTGGTGAAAAAATTGAAACCTGTACAAATATTATTGGTGGAATCCATATTTTGATGTGGGAATATAAGGTCAATAGCTAAGTATTTATGAAAATGAAATATACTTACATCTTGTAGGATTATCACACTTCCAACTTTTAAGTGTACACCTATTTCAGGATGATCAATGGCCTTGTGGTGAACACTTGCTTTTACAGTCCCTGTTGGATCCTATTAAGAAAGAGGTTCATTTATCACAATTATTGGTTGACAACCTTAGTTCATTTGTAAACAAGCATGACCTACAAATTTCATCTTCACCATACGTCGACAACAATAGCCACATACAAGAAGAACACCTGTATGATAGTAACATAGGCCATGATGTAGACACCACTACAAACACTGCTCAAATCCAAAGCCCCAAAAGTAGCTCCAGCATTGGCGCGAAGAGAGTTAGAAACGTTTGCGTTGCATTTCGTGCTGCTGCTGAGCAGAATAACCGTGCTGGGTGGGTGCCATTTTGCAAACTATTCCAATCACTATTCCCTCTGATTTCGTGCAACTTTTTCACTCTCTAGCTCTCCATCGCCACTACCCTTTTTCCATTTCTTCTAATCATCTCACACTTTATCCATTTATTGCAATATTCCCTTTTGCAAATAAGCAAAGCAAGCCCAAAAACACTAAGGACAGTAAATAATCCTACAGGTTTGCCCAATCGAGAATTTTATCTCTCACGACATTTCCCCCTTTAGTCTAGGGTTTCCGAAAATAAACCAAAAATAAAAAGAAAGATAGACAAATTATGAGAACAGAAGAAAGGAAGAAGAAACTCATACTTTATATTCTTCAAACGGTACAAAGGGGAGAAATTAGAAAGGGGACAAACCTTCCGCGCTCCACATCGATCACGTCCGGTACGAACTTTGCCTTTGGCTTCACCTTCGCTGGTACAAACTTTTCCGATCACGTCCAGCCTCCGGTGGCAGCAATGGAGTTCTCCTTTTTTTTTTCTCTCTCGTTATCTCTCGTTCTCTCTCAACCCTAACCCCGGGAGGTGGAAAAAATTGCCTCTTCCTAAATGAAATGCTCGAACTTTCAAAATTTCAAATCCCACACACGATCCTAAGGCAGCAAGTGAAACGCAACGTTTCATTTACTTTTTTACAAGCCAACTCAGCACCAGCCATAAACTGAAATGACCAATCTATCCTTCATGATGTTGACAATTATCGGGTCCCACCGCGTGTCAAATGAATGTATATTTCTTTAACCGTGTCAAAGAATCATTTTTGTTGTCAAAATATTCTCAATGTTTTCAAACTATCTTTATCCACCGAAAAACAAAACGCAAACACAAACTCTTTTCTCTCTCTCTCTCTCTATGTTGAATGCAATCGCGCAATTCGATTGGCGATGATGGAGGAGCTTCCGGCGTCGCTGTTGGTGGAAATTGTGAGTCGTTTAACGGACACTACCGATGTGGCGCGGTGCAGGGCGGTGTCCAAGGGTCTAAACGCGGCGTCATACGAGGTGCGGTGGCTGAACGTGGTCTGTTCCATGTCGCGCTACCTCAAGTCCCGTTCGCCGGAGACCAAGCACCTCGTCACTCCCTTCAAGACCGTTTTCTCTCACCTCGTATTCCGCTCCACCTCCACTCTTGACTCCGTCTCGCTGGGCGTCGATCGCGCCCTCGGTGGCGTCTCCTTCGACGACGTCGAGGATGAGTCTGACGATCTCTACCTTACCGACATGAACTTCATCAGAGAGTGGCTTCCATCCATTTCCCACGCTCTGAAATCTTTCTCCGTCTCCGATTTCTGGGTCCAGTCTTGTTGGCGCCGATCCGAAGCCTTGTCCCTCATCTCTTCCACCTGTTAGCTTCTTGATTCTCAATTTTTCTTTCTTCATACTTTCTTTCTCTTACAAGAATGCGGTTTCTTGCGCGTGTTTCGTATTCTTTCCGTCAAAATTGGTGTTTCAATTTGTGTTGAAGATTAACATTTGTTTAGATTACTCTGGATGAAATAATATTAAAAGAACCTAATGGTATGTTTGGAAGGTAGAATTGAAGAGAAAAACGTAATATTTGAACTTTTGTTAGTTACATTTTTTTTCCTTTCATTTTCTCTCCAACCAAAGAAAATAGTTCATCAACGTTCTTTCCTCCCTGTTAAACGTACCATCAATGTCGAAATTTGAGTAGAAGGGAAATATGATGGAAAGAAGTTATTGAATTTTTATTTTAAAACACTTTCTCTTAAATCAACCAAAAAAATGTATTGTATTCATTTATATCTTCTTTCTGTCCATCCAAACATCCCATAAGAATATGCATCTAAGTTTTATTTGTCTCTCATGTAAATTTGCAATGTGTCTTATTCAGGCCATAATCTTGGGAAATTGGTTGTGAGGAATGCGTGGTTATCCGTGGATGGTTTGTGTTTGATGCCCACGTTGAGACATTTGACCCTTGAGTTTGTGAGACTGGATGATGAGGACTTAAGCAGGATCAATGCTTGTTTCCCTAATTTGACTCAACTCAGTCTTATTGGGGTTGGTGGACTTAAGGAGCCTAAGATTAATTTCTTACACCTTACCACTTGTCAATGGTCGGTCTCAAATGCTCCACTTTCTTTGATCATATGTGCACCTTGCCTTGTTGATTTTGATCTCAGATGCATCAAACCTAAGTTGGTTGTCCTTGAGGCCCCTTCCTTGTCCAATTTTAATCTCTCCCTCGAGAATACTGATGAGCTCAGGTTGAAAAATTGTGCTAATATACAATGCCTTCAGCTCAGTGTAGAATGCCTCTCTCTTGTTTTTTTGTTTACTATGTTTCGTCACTGCAGCACGGTGAAGAGACTTACCTTGGATTTGGTAGGAAGAAGAAAACAGGTTGATGCAGCAGTGTTTGGGATTGATACTTTGTTGGGTTGTTTTCCGAACATAACACGTCTTAGTTTAGGTCCTGGAGCCTGGCATGTGATGGAAAATTCATTTAGACGGGGAGGTTTGGCAGATGGGATTGGTATGAAGATGATAAAACAACTTATTGCACATCTAGTGGTCCATGAAGTGGAGGGTACTCTTGCATTTATCTCTTCTGTTTTGGATAAAAGCACCCAGTTGTGTGATGTTTCTCTTCTTATCCATCGTGATGTTGATTCATATGTTGCTGGCGGCCTGATCTCTTCATGCAGAAGCAAATTCCCAAGAGTGAGATGGAGATGGGGAATATGGAAAGAAGGAATCAAGGATACTTGGGTCTCTGATGGCACCTAGTTTGGTGACTGCTATCTTTGTTATGAAAAGGGGAGTTCTCATTGATTTGTTATGTCATAGGTTTACGAATAGACGAGTCATGTTAGGACATTGTCAGACTTTGAATATATTTTGTTGAATCAACTCCAATAAGCATAAATGAACGTTAAACGACCCGGAATGTCGATAAAAAAATTATTTCCGATGTTAGAAAACCAGAGAAAGTTGAAAGAAACTAGATGAGGGATCAGAAAGGAGAGTCTGAAATATGGTGGTATTAGTATCAGGAGAAGTTTTTCCAAACTGTGTTGGCGAATTGGATGCAGTTGGAAGTAGCATTCTTCTTTGGATTTGATCAGCATTACAAAATATCATGGCTATAGTTAACTGTGGAGAAGAAGCCACCTTGTGGAAAGTCCTCCCCTTGTGAAATCTCTTTGTATAGATCTTTGCTGTTGTGTTATCTCTTTGTACATATCTTTGCGCTGCTCTTTTGTCAAGCATATGTATATTATTGTATATTATTCATCCCTGTTATGGTTTTATGGATTGAAGTTTAGATGGACTCACCAGGTCAGTGCTTCATTCCTGTATTTCTATTACTTGTATATTTGGAGATCTATTAAAATACAAATCTTTATTTTATGAATGTCGCATAGTTTTATGCAGGTCATCGCTAAACTTTTCCATGGGTGGAAGGGCAAAGTCAATCTACCGTCTTAGGTCATACCATGTTTATAAACTTGTTCCATGTTTGCGTTATCCACATTTTCATGGAACTTATTATAGCAGCCTAATTGCATTTTATGGTAGAAGAATTCAATCCTTGTGCATAGGTTGCAAATATTTATTTTGAGTATTAAGTTAGCATCAACCGCAGGATTTTATTAAAACCTTTAATAATATAAAAGTAAATTATATAAATCATATACATATTTTCTTTAGTTGATTAAAAAACATTTCCCTTTTTTTTCACGGTTCTCTTAAAATTATTAAGCCAATATATTTTTTAATAAAAATGAATAGATTGGATATTTATTCCTCTTATTTAATAGCATTGATTATTTATAATATCTCTATTAGTTAAGTTAATCATACCGTCATCCATTACTTGTTCTTTTGAGTGGATTTGAGGGAATTTGAAGATAACTTTTTTTGTCCTTTATTTGAGTGAATTTGAAGATAAAGAAAAGTAAAGGCATAATACCCAATTTTGTCCCCACTTTGGTTCGGAAATCTCAAATTAGTCCCTTTATAGAAAAGTGAGTTGAATGGATCCTTACTTGTAATTATTTGACTCTAATGAGTCCCTTCCGTTAAATAGAGGGAAACGGAGTTAGTGGACTGATGATGTGGCAGTCGTATTTGGTGAGGTGTCAATACGGAATAGTTTGCTTGCTTACGTGGTGTTAGGGTTCCCATTTCCATTTGTGGTTGTATTAAAAATTGGGGATAAAGGTTTTAGGGCTCATTTGTTCGAGACTAGGGCATGACCGAGAAAGAAGGCAGAGGCAGGCAGTGTTTCGAGATTACAAGTCATCGCGGGAACTGGTTGAGAACGAAAAGCGACTTTGGAAGGTGCGTTTATGGTGCTTACTTCCCCATTTTCATTTCTGGTTGTATTAAAAATTGGGGATAAAGGTTTTAGGGCTCATTTGTTGGAGATTAGGGCATGTCCGAGAAAGAAGACAGAGGCAGGCAGTGATCGTGGGAAGACGGAGCAGTGAAGACGGAGCAGTGGTGGTTTGCGGTTGGCGACTTGTTCTTCGTTGTCAGTGGTTGTCTCTGTTTGGGGTTCGTTCCTTCGGGTTCGCTCTTTGGGGTTCGCAATGTCTTCGAATCACGGTTGTTCGTCTTGCTCATGGGGTAGCTGTCGCGGTGGTTCATCCAGAGGATTGGTTGGAAGCCAAATTTGCCACTGTGGGGAGGCTGCTGTGTTGAGAGTGGCAAAAACAATTAAGAACGAGGGGAAACAATTCTGGGGCTGTCCTAACTACAAGCGGACAAGAAATGAAGAACTTCAAGGATGCAATTTCTTTAAATGGCTTAGTGAAGATTGCGTAGATGATACTGTTGGTACTATTGCAAGGCAAAGGAGGAAGATTAATAGTCTGGAGAAATGTGTTAGGGAATGTCAAAAAAGGGAGAAGATGTTAATAACAATTATATGTTTTCTGGGATTGTTTAATATCATTGTTGTATGTATTTTGTTTAAAAGTACATGATGTGTTCTGTTAGATAGTTTATGTAAGAGCACTTTGGACAAATTGTAATATGATGTTATCAAATTAAGGTGAAATTTGAATTCAAGGTTCTGAAATTATGGTTTGAATTGAAGGTTCTGTTAGATAGTTTGAATTTACAATAAAATGAGGAAGTGGCTTCAGTGTTTGTAATAGTACTTCTGTAATCCAAATAAAGAGTTATGTAACAGGTACAACACACTTTCAGTGTTTGTAATATAATTGAAGAAGAAATTGATATGCCAAAATCTGTGAACAAAATATAAATATAAATTGAATCGAAAAAGCTGTGATCACAATATAATGAGAAATTGATATGCCAAAATCTGTGAAGAAAATATAATGAGAAATTGATATGCCGCTCGTTCGGTCCTGGTGCTCCCACTCGCTGAGGACGCTCGTCCTCGCCCCTTGTTGGCTGGTCAAAACGCTCGTCCATGCTCCGCTCGCTCAGGACGCTCAGGACGCTCGGCTCCCATTTGCTTAGGACGACCGTCGTCGCTCCTCGTTATCTCTACATGCCGCTCGTCCTCTACCGTATGGTTCCATTCTCGCTCATAACGCTCGTCCTATACCGTATGGTTCCATTCTCGCTCATAACGTTCGTCCTATACCGTATGGTTCCCTTATCGCTCATAACGTTCGTCCTATACCGTATGGTTCCCTTATCGCTCATAACGCTCGTCCTATACCGTATGCTTCCCTTCTCGCTCAGAACGGTCGTCCTATACCGTATGCTTCCCTTCTCGCTCAGAACGCTCGTCCTATACCGTATGCTTCCCTTCCCAATCCCTCCTATATCTTCTTCTCTCATACACTCGCCAGGTCCTAACAGCAAAGGTCCAAACAGCATTCATAATTACATCATAATGAAAACAAAAGCTGTCATAATTACATCAGAATGAAAACAAAAGCTGTCATAATTACATCATAATCAAACCAACTAGATGTCTGTGATTACAAAATACATGTCTGTGATACCAAAATACCCATCACTTAAGCTAAACATACTGTCAGTTTTAAACATACATGTCTGGGATTACAAAATTCCTAAATCAGTTTTAAACTTCTGTTGTAGATGCCTGAGTAAGTTGACTTGGTCCAGTAATTGGCTGACTTTGTTCAGCTTGGGTTGCAGGTTGCTCACTTGATTGATATTGAGTTTGGTATCCAGTATTTTGTCAGGTGCAGTTCCTTGTCAAATCTTTTCTTAATCTTTGGACAAATACTACCTTCATATGTGGATATTTTGTTTCTATTTGTTGCCCATCTCTTCATGAGGTACAGACGAATGTCCTCCATCATTGTGATGATGGGCTTACCTCTTGCATGTAAAATTACACTATTAAATGCTTCAGACATGTTATTCACTAAGGTGTCACAAACAGCATTACTTGTAAACCTTGACCGTGACCAAAATCTACTTACACAAATAACAAGTGCAAAATATCAGCTATGAACCCAAACAACAATTAATAGGAGCAATGAATTTTAAAGGCATGTGGATTGGCATACCTTGGTGGGATGGCTATTAAGTATTTAAAGGCGTCTGGATTCACCCCTTTAATTTCTCTCATCACTGCTTCCCATGTTTGAGGGTGTGTTGATGCTGCTGCCTTCCATAGTAGACGTTTTAGAATCTGCCCAGGAAACCTCTTCCTGAAATTAGCATAGATGTGCCTCACACAAAACCTTTGCTCCACACCAGGGAGAAGTTCTTGTAAGGCTGGTAAAAGTCCCTATTCACATTAAGCTATACAAGTTAATATAAAAGACATGAAGGTTTAAAACATAAAAAAAGATGGCAATGGTAATAAGTTACTAACTTTTTGTTGATCTGACATAAATGTGATGGTTGAAGAAATCTCCACACCACCAAGATCATCAATGAGAAGATGTAGAAACCAACTCCAAGTGTCCTTATTCTCAACTTCCACAACAGCATATGCCAAAGGACACATTTGGTCATTCCCATCTCTTCCTACTGCAGTTAACAACTCACCTCCAAATTTTCCTTTTAAGAAACAGCCATCCAAACCTATAATCTTCCTACATGACACGAAGCTGTCCTTACAGGCCTTCATACACACATATAGTCTCTTGAAAATTGGAGTGTCCTCATTAGGTTCAACATGAACTTTCACAGTTGAACCAGGATTTGACCGAAGCAACTCATTGGCATAGTCATACACTCTTCTATATTGTTCTTTAAAATCACCTTCTATTTGTTTGGATGCCATTGCTTTTGCCCTACAGGTTGTCGACCGTGAAACACCAATGTTCCACTTCTTAGAAACTTTGTTATGGAGGTTATACAGATTAATATTTGGATTGTCTTTCATAGTCTTCTCTAACCTCCCACTCAACCATTTTGAAGTCATTAGACGGATGTTAAATTCTCTACTGCAAGTGTGGTTGTCTACTATTTTCCTTAGCTGCCATGTCTTTTCAGCTGCCTTATATGCACAATATGCATTCCAAGGACATTTCCCTTTTGCCCCACAACATCTGACACGCACTCTTCTTTTGTCATTTTTATAAACCTTTAATTTTCTACCATTCTCTACTCCATAGGTTCTTATAGCTTCTGTAAATTCTTTTTTGTCACTGAAATACGTGCCCACTTCCCATTTATATTGTTCCATACTTTTGGGCATTGAAAAAACACCAAAATCCCCATGGTCATCCCTGTCATCATCTGTGTTATCACTTTCCACAACACTCTTCAAACTGTCGGATTCCCAATCACTGTCAGATAAACCCCTAGGTCCACCAACTTCAACTTCATTAGTACCTTCAAATATATCAAATCCCACTACATCCTCTTCGGACCCATTCCAACTGCTAACATCATACTCATCACTTTCTACTCCATTACCCTCTACCTCACCCTCTACTTCTGCCTGCCCCTCCACATCAGACTGGACGTCTACATTCACACCATTTCCCTCTACTTGAACCTCTGCCTCCACACCAACGTCCTCTACCTCAACCTGTGCCTCCACACCAACATCATCTACCTCAACCTGTGCCTCCACACCAACATCCTCCACACCAACATCCTCCACTGCATCCTCCACACCAACATCCTCTACATCCTCTACCATACCCTCTATATCAGCCAGTACATCAACCTCAACTTCTATCATTTCTGATTCAGGTTCTACAGCAGGTGCTATTGTCTGACCCTCTGCTTCACCCACTGCCTCAACATCTGCTACACCAATCTCTATCTGAACTTCCTTTTCAGCACTCTCTCTCTCAACTTCTCCCTCAACACTGGGTCTATGAACTTCCAAATCACCACTCTCTCTCTCAACTTCTCCTTCAACACTAGGTCTATCAATTTGGGGTTCAGATATGCATTCCAACTGCAGAAGATACTCAGGTTCACACACCCTATGTATAACATAGAGGTGAGCTTCACCATTCAACATAGCAATATTGATCAGATGACAAGCACCCTTGTCATCTAATAAAGGTTCCAAACAATCTTCTAATACAGGACCACGACCCAATGAATACCATAAGTCCTTTATATTCCTATAACCCATCTCCTTTAGAATGCTTAATATTTCAAAATAACTCCATCGATCAGGGTCTATTTTTATAGTTGTGGTTTCACCATAGTGATATCCAAATGTCCCATTATTCTCAAATTTTCCCCCATGGTGAAACACGACTTCAATGTCTGAGTTGGCCATATTATCTAATATAAAATTGGTCACAGTTAGTTAATCTATGCTTAACCCTTAACCCAAATGATATCTAAGCAAAAAACAAAGCATAAACATACTACTGTACAGACCATAAACAACTCAAACAAAACAAAACCACATTTATGACATTAAATAAAGCAAATGCCACAACACAGTACCACACACTATGAAGGGGGACCACAACGACAACGTCGCAACACAAACAAAGCAAATGCACTGACAATGGGGCACACAACACAGACAAACCATAAAATAAATCAAAACTTATGGGGGGACCACAACGAAAGCAACGAAACATAGAACAAAACCTACCATAAACGCACCTTCCAAAGTCGCTTTTCGTTATTTACCCCACCAATGGTCGTCCACTCACAAATGCTTTGTCTACAAGTTCTCACCAGTTCCCGCGATGACTTGTAATCTCGAAACACTGCCTGCCTCTGCCTTCTTTCTCGGTCATGCCCTAGTCTCGAACAAATGAGCCCTAAAACCTTTATCCCCAATTTTTAATACAACCACAAATGGAAATGGGAACCCTAACACCACGTAAGCAAGCAAACTATTCCGTATTGACACCTCACCAAATACGACTGCCACATCATCAGTCCACTAACTCCGTTTCCCTCTATTTAACGGAAGGGACTCATTAGAGTCAAATAATTACAAGTAAGGATCCATTCAACTCACTTTTCTATAAAGGGACTAATTTGAGATTTCCGAACCAAAGTGGGGACAAAATTGGGTATTATGCCAAAAGTAAATTTGGAAATAATTTTTTTTAATTTGTCACGTATGTCTCATAATTTATCATGTCCTTTGTGACACCGGGGATTGGATCGGATTTGGATTGTTTTGGATGCAACCAATTCAATATTTTTAAAATTTATATCTTAACCAATTATTTCATTGGATTAATCAGGTTTAGAATTATTTAGTTTAGTTTATTTTAAGTAAATGACATAAATATAATAAATTTTATTAATAATTATTATAATAAACTATATTATTAAATTTTAACGAAAAATAGTATCATATTAAAAGTAAGATTTCTAATTTATAAATATTAAAATATAAATTGAATTATATATTTATAGTGTATTACTTAAATTTGACCATAATTATTTATTTATTTTGTCTAATATTATCTGATTATCTAATC
This sequence comes from Vigna umbellata, assembly GCF_029865625.1. NCBI lineage: Eukaryota > Viridiplantae > Streptophyta > Magnoliopsida > Fabales > Fabaceae > Vigna > Vigna umbellata. The sequence goes on along the minus strand of NC_142165.1, from coordinate 41,623,896 downwards.
TAACTCAACTTTTAAATTTATTTTGGATTTTTTTGAATTGGATAAAAAAACAAGTATTTTTTCTCAACCCTAATATTAATGTTGAAAATCGATTCTTTGTTTCGTGAAAACCAAATTTCGACAGTAGTTAATTTTTCCTTAAAAGAAAATAGAAAATAAAGAACAAAAAATAGCAATTTTATAATAGAAAATATAAGTTTGATTTTAGAATTTTGAAAAAAAAATAGATATAATGGTTCATAGTGTAAAAATGATATTTTTGTGTTTAATTAGCACACTTATACTGTCTCAGAATTTTTAGGTTTTAAAAGTTGTTCCATTCTATTTATTTTTATCAAAATAATGTACGCTTACTCATGTTTATGTATAGGTATGTTTTTTTCAACTTTAATAGATTTCTATGGAAAAAAAATGGTATATTTTGTTTCATTTTTGGGATTTTTGACACATTTTTAATGTCTTAGAATTATTTTTTATCCGTAAAAAAATAATGAAAAATGTGTATGTGTCTAAAAGTTTTCTAATTATCTTACAAAACTAACTTTTATTCACACTTAAATTATTTTTCTCTCATTTCAAAATAAATAAAATTCAATCTCAACATTTTATTTCTTATTTTTTATTTTTACTTTCTTAAAAAGTAGATAAAAAATAAAGGTTAAATTCCGAGCAGAATTTTGGAATTGGAAATAATAAGTACAGCTAAGAATTTCACTATTCAAAAACTGAATTCTAAACAATTTTATAAAAAAATTGAAATTGAATCTACATGGGAATTACAAAATAAGATAGATATAATTGGGGAAAAAAATTAGTTTTATCTAAATTAATGTTGATGGCTTCTACAGAAAGAAAATAACATGGGAGATTTGTAGGTAAAAAGTCATAAATAACTCATACAATAAACATAATATCACTTTTAGTATAAAATTGAATTTGTGATCTTTCTTATATATATATATATATATATAGTCATCTAACTCAATATATAAGACGTCTTACTCCCATCCTTAAATTTCTCATTAATATAAAAATTGAAAAGGATGCATAAAGACAAAAATATAATTTACATCACGAAACTCCCTACTCCAATCCTTGAATTTCTGACTAATATGTTAGAAAAATGCGTAAAGACAAAAATATAATTTACCTAACGTGTTCCCGAGGTGGGTTTCAAAGAAACTATTAAGTGCAAAAAGAAATTACAAAAGAAAAAAAGAAAAAGAGAAAGAAATGAGATAGGAGAGTGGTAGTATCGTGAGTGACAGTGGTAAGTGGCGCAGAATATCACGTTGAGTCTGGGCAAAGAGTGAAGAAAACAAGAAGAATGGAATTACTTCCCGCCGCTGTACCTCCGATCTCGAAGAAACAAGGCTTCAGATCGCTTAAGCTTGTCAACGCCGACATGGAGCAGCTTCTCTCCGACCAACCCGTTGGCGTCGACTACGGCACCCTCGACAATGGCCTTCGCTACTACGTTCGTTGCAATTCCAAGCCTCGCATGAGAGCCGCTCTCGCTCTCGCCGTCAGGGCTGGGTAACCGATAACCTAACCTAACCTAATTCTCCATTCGTATATCCCATGTATTATGAATCATTCAATGCTGAATTGCTGATTGTGAAATCGGTTACGGCAGATCAATTCTCGAAGAGGAGGATGAACGCGGAGTTGCTCACATTGTTGAACACCTCGCGTTCAGTGCCACCAAGAAATACACCAATCACGACATCGTCAAATTTCTCGAGAGTATTGGAGCCGAATTCGGAGCCTGTCAGAACGCCGTGACCTCTGCGGACGACACGGTTTACGAGCTATTGGTTCCGGTCGACAAGCCGGAACTGTTGTCTCAGGCCATTTCGGTCTTGGCGGAGTTCAGTTCAGAGGTCTCAATCAGAATTGTGTTATGCTCTGTTTGGATGACTCTGTTTTGTTGTTCTATTTTTTTGTAATTGGATTGTTCTGTGTTTGTAGATTCGAGTTTCGAAGGATGACTTGGCGAAAGAGAGAGGAGCTGTCATGGAAGAGTACAGAGGAAGCAGAAATGCCACGGGGCGGCTGCAGGATGCTCATTGGATGTTGATGATGGAAGGTTCAAAGGTGCCTGTATTCAACACTTGCTTCTTGCTATTTTATTAGCCATTGTTGATTAAAATGGTTAGAACATGTGATTGCAGTTTGGGAAATTGTTTTATATCGATTGGTGTTATTTCATGAAGTGTTGAATGGATTGCAGTATGCTGAACGTTTGCCAATTGGCCTAGAGAAAGTGATTCGGACGGTTTCTTCAGAGACTGTGAAGCATTTTTACAAGAAGTGGTACCATTTATGCAATATGGCAGTGATCGCAGTTGGAGATTTTTCTGATACGCAGGTGCTTTATTTATTCACATCTGATTTTTGTTTGGTTAAGTAACTGTGCTGATTAGTGATTTCCTTAATCGCTCACACACATTTGCAGGATGTAGTTGAGTTAATAAAGACTCATTTTGGACAGAAAATTCCAGATCCTGATCCTCCACTTATACCAACATTCCAGGTTCCATCACATGATGAGCCACGATTTTCGTGTTTTATTGAATCCGAAGCTGCTGGGGTAAGTAGGTAACGAACCATTAACTTTTAATTCAAGTTCCAGGATTTTTTGTTAGTGATTTTATCTTGCTTCGAAATTAACACTTTAATATGGGCTTTCCTAATAACAGTCTGCAGTGATGATTAGCTATAAGACGCCAGTGGATGAGCTTAAGACAGTGAAAGACTACCGTAATTTACTTGCAGAATCCATGTTCCTCTATGCTTTAAACCAGAGGTTCTTTAAAATAGCTCGTAGAAATGATCCACCTTATTTCTCCTGTTCTGCTGCTGCTGATGTTTTAGTCCGCCCATTAAAGGCCAATATAATGACTTCCTCTTGTAAAAGAAAAGGAACCATTGAAGCCCTGGAATCCATGTTAATAGAGGTGCCTTTCATCTTGACCTGAGTTGTATTTTCTTCATCTTTCTGTCTTTCATTTTTTTCTTCCAGTTCCCTTCTTTTGTCCCCTTTTATTTTGATATTTATGACAGCTATATTTCAGGTTGCGAGGGTAAGACTTCATGGCTTTTCAGATCGTGAAATATCTGTAGTCCGTGCACTACTGATGTCAGAGATTGAATCTGCGTATTTGGAGCGAGATCAAATTCAATCTACCAGCTTGAGAGATGAATATTTACAAGTATATATATTTTTTGCATTAAAATGTCTCATAACAAACTATAGGTGGCTTTGGAGATAATCTTCTCTTTGTTCATGCAGCATTTTCTCCACGCTGAACCTGTTGTTGGGATTGAGTATGAGGCTCAACTCCAAAAGACTCTTCTACCACGTGAGTTGATTATCTTCTACTTTTTGTTTTTTTTCTTTTGACATCAAATTTCTGTACAATCAAAGCTTGTGAAGCCTTGTAATTGATGTTGTGTTATTTATACCCATCAGATATATCAACATCAGAAATCTCTAAGTGTTCTGAGAAATTAAGGACATCATGTAGCTGTGTCATAAAGACTATTGAGCCCCAGCCATTTGCTGTGCTTGATGATCTGAAAAATGTTGTTAAGAAAGTTAATCTTATGGAGGAAGAAGGGAGAATCTCTTATTGGGATGATGAACATGTTCCAGAAGAAATTGTCTCTACAAAGCCAAATATGGGGTGAGTTTGATTCAACCATGAAGTCGTTCTCTATTTTGTGCGTTGCATTTTCATTTGCCAATATAGTTCTTTATTTTCTGATTTCTGGCCCGCCTGTATAATCTCTTGTGAATGTATCCTTGGAATCATTGTTGTTAATCCATAGAATCAAGTCTCAGCACTGCTGTTATTAAGTACCTCCTTGGTAGCTTGTTTTAGGTAGACGTTGCATCTTTATCCTATTATGAAAGAGTGGTTGACAATGACATGTTTCTTCCTATGAGAACATTTGCAGTTTTATTCGTCATCAAAAGATCATACAAATTTGTAAAACATTAAGGTTTGACGGTTCTTTTTTAATTCATATTACTTGGATCTATTAAGAGAAAATAAAGTAAATTCCTTTCCTTGATAAGTGTCATGGTTATGTGGCATACTTTTACTTCATTTTATCCTACCTGCCCATGTGTTATAATAACAAGAATTCCAAATTTCAGAATGGTTAAAAATAATGGTTTTCCGTGTAGGGCTCTGTTTTTTTTTATTATTTTAGATCTTATTGTTTACTTTGCGACTATAACCATGTTTCATTAAAATCTTGATTTTTTCTAAGCTGTGATAGCCAATATTATCTGTTTAATCAGCTGCTACTATTTATGTAAGCAGGGTTTTGTATACTAGTTATTAACCTATCATATGTATACAGTTTCTGTCATTATATAGCTTTTGAAATGTGACTTCTTCTGTATAACGATTATTATGACTGTTCTGGTTTTTCTTCTAGTTAAATTGTGTTTAGGAAATCACATTCGAAATCTTGATCCCTCCCCTGTCTTCAAATTAGGCATGTTGTGCAGGAATTGGAATATTCAAATATTGGAGCTACTGAACTGGTACTGTCAAATGGCATGCGGATCTGTTACAAGCGCACAGACTTTCTTGATGACCAGGTTCCAATTCTCTTAGGCATTGCTTATCAGATTTTTCATGGTTCATAATTCATACCTATTCCTTGAATAGACATTGACCTACTTCTGTATCAATCTGGTTACATTATCGATGGACAGCTTTGCTTCAAATTTTGTTAAATTATATTACATGACCCTAATAGAGTATAATTATGATATTTAAACCTAGGGTTTTCATCTACAGATGTAATTAAACACATAAAAAAATTCCAACGCAAAATGCCCAAAACAAATAATTGATTTTTTGAAGTGTCTTATGCTGCATGTAGTCCAAGAGATTTAAGTTTCCTGCCTTTTACTAATTCAAAATTTAAATTAGCATACGCATGCACTTATTAGGCATCAGCTAACGGTGAATTTAGAATTTTAGCATTAATAATTATCTGTTCTAATCTATAGATGTGTTTTAACAGGTTATCTTCACTGGGTATTCATATGGGGGTTTATCTGAACTCCCAGAGAGTGAGTACTTCTCTTGTTCGATGGGACCAACTATTGCTGGGGAAATTGGTGTTTTTGGTTATAGACCATCTGTCCTAATGGATATGCTTGCTGGCAAGAGAGCTGAAGTTGGTACCAAGATTGGTGCATATATGAGAACTTTTTATGGTGATTGTTCACCTTCAGACCTAGAAACTGCTTTGCAGGTATCTTTGATATAATTAACAAAAAATTCTTTTCTTTTCTTGATTTGATGGCAATTTAAAGTCGTAGGATGTAGTTGCTCAAAAAAATGCAAGCACATAAAAAACAATTATTAGATCATACTACATCCACCTGTTTATGTTTTAAAGCTGGAAGCAAGTAATTGTATTTTAACTTAGTATCTAGTAATAATCTTGTTCTTAATTCCTGATAATATTTCTCTTTTTTTTTTCATCCATTTATTGTATGGACTGGACATCATGTATATATATTTTTGGATTTAACTTCAATATCAATACCTTTTTTTCAAGTTATGAAATTTTTTTTTCTCATTTTTTTATTTTATGATATGCCCTAATGCCATGTGATTCCAGCTAACTTCTATTTTTACTAAAAGGCTTTTCTGCTTTTGATTCTGTTGGTAGTAATAGAATTTGCTGAGATACTGTAAAGATATTTGGTAAATTAGAGAAATATAAGATTTTTACTTTCACCTGTGGATACCTGTATAAAAATCTAAGTACGACCTACCCACAATGTGTTGCCCACTGCCCACTGAGTATCTACGGGTGTGAATGTGCTTTTTTTGCCATTCCTAGTTAGTGCTAATCAATTCATTAACAGGGGAGAGTGATGATGGAAGATGCATTAATTAGAAGAACTTTTTCAAAAGAAGAACCCTAGGAGGAGAATTCTTTTTCCCTTTTCTAATAATTCAGTCAAGAAATGCAAGAGTTCGTTCACTTTGAGAAAATACTTTCAATTTTTATTTTTGTTTTTACTTTTAATTACAAACTCCATTCTTTGTTTTCAGTTTTAATTACAAAACTGAAACCTTATTTTCAGTTTGTTTCATGGTTTTAAAAAGTTGTATGGGAAATAGTGAAAACAAAGCTTTGAAAACAGCAAATTGATTTACAAAATTCGATGGTTTGTTATTAAAAGTGAAAAAGTAAAATGTAATAAGTAAACAGGCCTTAATTGTTCTTTTCTTTTCTATTCTGTATTACTAACTCATACACCAATTCCACTATTATATGTTAGGCTACTCTTCTTTCTACCTATTCTGATGACATTTGTTTATTTCTTACATACTCCAGCTGGTCTATCAGCTGTTTACAACAAATTTAACACCAGGTGAAGAAGATGTCAAAATAGTTATGCAGATGGCTGAAGAAGCAGTATCTGCTCAAGATAGGGATCCATATACTGCTTTTACAAACCGTGTAAAAGAGCTTAACTATGGCAACTCTTTCTTTTTCCGGGTATAGCTACTTTCTGATATCAATTAAACCATTGACTGAATGATCTACTTTTGACTTTCAGCATATTCGTTGTTTTGCAGCCTATTAGAAAAAGTGACCTACAGAAGGTTGATCCACGGAAAGCTTGTGAATTCTTCAGTACATGTTTCAAAGATCCATCAACTTTTACTGTTGTGATTGTTGGAAATATTGATCCTGCTATTGCAATGCCCTTGATATTGCAGTACCTAGTGAGTACGAATCCATTAAACAAAAGCCAGGAGACCTTTTGAACTATTCTATACCAATTGATTTCTTTCCTTGCAGGGTGGGATACCAAAACCTCCTGAACCTATTATGCATTTTAACCGTGATGAACTGAAAGGATTGCCTTTCAATTTTCCAACAGAAATCCATAGGTATGTCAGCGCACTGCATTCACAAACAAAAGGTGTTATGATAATTGTTGTGTGCGTTGTACTACCAGGAAAAGATGTGCATGTTTTGTTAAGCTCTCAAATGAACTGTATGGCTTTTCAAATGAGGAAAAGATTATGCTTAGGCATCATCTCTAGGAAAGATTGTTCTCTTGCTGCCCTATTGCATCTTTTTGACAATCTGGATGTTACAAACATCTTTCCACATTATCAATTGTGTATGGATGCCCGAAATACTTTTGAAGGATTCAGTGGATGCATTTTCTAAATAAACCACACTTTGCTTGTAGAGAAGTGGTTCGGAGTCCCATGGTAGAAGCACAGTGTTTGGTGCAGATATGCTTTCCTGTAGAGCTGAGGAATGGGACCATGGTGTGTGTTCTTTTTCCCCCTAGTTTCTGAATTTATGTAATTATATAAAATTATAAATTGAACTAACAAGGAATAGTGGTCGATAACTAAGTTCCTTATGCATGTTGACTTTGTTAGGAGAGGTAAGACCCACTTTGGTAATTTCTACATTTCAGGAGATTAATCTCATGGTTTCTTGAGCAAAAAAAATTCAGATATTAAAACCTGTGTTAACTAAATATTATAAATAACATGATAATCTGTGTTTCGACCTGCATGGGTTTTGGGGGACTTGATTTGGCAGGTGGAGGAGATTCATTTTGTTGGGTTCTTGAGCAAGCTTCTTGAAACAAAAATAATGCAGGTTCTCCGTTTCAAGCATGGCCAGGTTTATGTGTTACTATCTTTTCCTTCAGTTGTCATATATGGTATTCTACTATTTCTAAGACTTTGCCTCCCTCCACCAGATATACTCTGTAGGTGTTTCAGTATTTCTTGGTGGTAATAAACCCTCAAGAATAGGTGATGTTCGTGGAGACGTAAGCATAAATTTTTCTTGTGATCCAGACATATCTTCCAAGCTGGCAAGTCTCCTTCATATGTAAAATAAGTGAACTTCTCAATATATTACTTGGTGAGAATACTGTCTTATAAAATCATTTACAGGTAGATATTGCTTTGGATGAAATGTTACGTCTTCAAGAGGAAGGGCCTTCAGGACAGGACGTTTCAACCATACTTGAAATTGAGCAACGAGCTCATGAGAATGGACTGCAGGTTAATTCGATCTTGAAGTTTGTCTTATTAGCATTGTAGTCTTTACAACTCAGTCACAATTGAACAAAATTATAAACACCTGACACGAATTCTTATAAGCTCATATCTTTTATCCACAAAAGCGTTCTGAATCGGGGATGAATATTTTCTTTTTACTTACTGGAACACGTCTTTCAGGAAAATTATTACTGGCTGGATAGGATTTTGCATAGCTATCAATCAAGAGTCTATGCGGGTGATGTTGGCATTTCTTTTGAGGTGAGTGACTATTGCAATGTCATGAAATGCCATGTGTCACGAGGATTGCTATTTGCATTTGGTTTTCCTCAGATTATCAGAAAGGAATTAATCATAACTTCCAGTTCTAGTTCTGTTACTTTATGACCAGTGTTGAGTTTGGAATGAAGTTTAGCACAAGAATATATGAAAATATCTCTCTTTTAATTGATTTTGATTATGACAAATGACTGCAACATTGAGATGTTCCTTGCAAGTTATTATGATCTAGACGTAAATAATCATTATTTTCTCCCCTTTTCATAATCTTGTTATAAATTAAAATTATGTTATGGATCCTGACCTGACATAAGCTGCGTTTCTTTAAATTAGATGATGGTCTGCTTTTTTATTATTATTAGATGATGATTGTATAGGTTACGGTCATATTTGCTCATTTTCATATACGTGAAATCTCACTAGTCGTGCAATTATCTCTGCTGCAGGTTCAAGATGAAGGGCGATCAAAAGTTAGATCATCCCTTACACCATCAACTGCACAATTGGCACTTAAAAGAATATTACCTTTTCCTTGCAAAAACAAGTATACTGTTGTGATCCTAATGCCCAAGTCTTCTCCCTTTAAATTACTGAAATCAGTATTCCAATCTGCTCGAACTAACTATGGCAAAGAAGCGAAGGTTAGTTACATCAGGCCTCTTGTAGGTAAATTATTATATACATGCCTGGAAGTATAGGAAACAACCATATATTACATTTTTGTGTGACAGATTTTGGCAGGAGTTGCTAGTCTTGCAGTTTTAGCATTCAGTTTGTGGAGACAAGGGCGAAGTAATAGCAGATTGCTTAGCAGAGCCGTGAATTAGAAATTTTCCAGAAATTTTCCAACTCCCGCAATTCGTTTTTTGACTTAAGGCACAAAACGTACATAACATTGTGAGAATAGGTTATGTAAATTGTTGGTTAGTGATGACTTAGGTGGCAAATTAGGTGTTTACGTAGCCCCAATGAAGGTTTGAAATGAAACATATATCTACATTGATTTGTGCTGCAGAGAAGGGTATCGAGCAGCTTTATAACAAAAGAATGGGAACTTGATGGTGAGGTGATGCGAAAATGTTTCCATGTTGGTTATTTTTCTAATCTCTCCGAAAGTACTAGTTTTGGCCGTCTGACAGTTCTAGGACAAGTCTGCAGAATAATTAAAGGGTTGCATTGCAGCTGCACCTGTATGCCTTTTAATATTATTTTTCACCTTTTTTTATAACTTTTTTAACTGTGGGGAAATAGCAGAAATATATTCTTGTTATTTTTTAGGATTATGCACTTGGTTTAGATTTTGGTAGAATTAATTATGAAAAATGTTTTAAATTCATTTAAAATATTGCTTTTTTTAAAATAATTATTATAAAAATATTTGCATTTAGAAATAATGTTTCAATAAGTTTTGAAAAATTAATCTTGTGTAGATACTAGAATAATGTAATTTTATGTTGGATATATATACATATATATATATATATATATATATATATATATATATATATATATATATATATATAATGCACGCTCGATTTTAAAGAAAAATAGTCTTATTGGAAATAGTTTTATATATAGCTTTTGAATAATTTTAATCAAAGCGATGTCTTCTCACAAAAGTATTACTTGTTATAATTATATTATCCTACAATTAATGTAAAATTAAAGTACCTAATTAAGAACTAATTAAGATATTCTTTTAAATTTAAATTTGGTTATATCTTTTAGTTATTTTCCAATTTTGTTTTTTTAATCCTATGCATTAAATCTTGTTAATAGGATCTAATTCAGTTGAGCACGGTGCATGAATTATTATAATTAAAAATTTACATAAAATGTTAAATATATTTCAACCAAATGGGTTGGGAAAAACACAGGTGTGTTTTTCTCTGCGAATACAATAAATTTACTGTGCGAATTTTATTTTTATGGATATAATCGTCCAATCCAAAACTTCAAAATCCATTTGTCAAAAATAAAATAGGTTATGTCATGATTTCTCAGAAGCCAAACAATTAGAAATTTAATTACCGTAATAAAAATAATAAAATCATATTACTTAGATTCTTGGCAATAACTTTTATTGGTAGGTGTGAGAACCTGATAATTAATACACTAACCCCTTCTCTGATCAACACTATTAATGCACCTGGACACGTCAAAATCCACTCACATTCCCACTGCATGTGTCTGCCAAGTGTCACAGTTGTAGCACTCTGAGGACGTTAGTGGAAGACAAGTGGTGTGGAGAGAATGGGAGTTAGTTCCGTGCAGGAAGGAAGTGAATTTTCAGAAAAACTCTTCCCATTCTCTCCATGCAATCACCCTCTTCCTCACGAAACTCTAGCCTTCTTCACCTCTGCATTTTCTCTGCACTCTTTCATTTTCTCTCTAAGATAACTCACTATCAATTCCTCCAATCCTATTTCAGACACCGTAGAAACCTACCCTGCACTGTGAGCATCATTTTGATCCGAACAGAAATTGAGAACTGAACTGGTAAGTTCTCGTATCTGCAACTTTGTCCATTTAGTTCATGCAAACCAAGATTTTTGGTTGCATGTGTAAGTTAGAAGTCTGATCTGTTAATGATTTTGGTGTATTAGATAAGTGGAAGTGGTTGAGTGAATTTCTGGATAGGAAGCCGTGAGTGGTCGAGATAAATTCTAAGCATTTGGAAGTGCAGTGTTAGACCAGGTAAGGGAAGCTTTAGTAATTTAATTTAATATATGTTTGATCTGTATGACAGTAATGAATTGTGATGGATGTCTGAAATGTATGCATTATGCGAATTTTGAATATGCGTGATGAAGCCGAATTGAAATGGATGTATATCAGGAATGTTGTATGAAATTATGCAGTGAATGAAATGTATGAGTTGTAATGTGATTGATTATGCATAATTTGGAATGATTTTGATCTGAACTGTATGTTGATATGATATGTTTGAAACTGGAAGATGGAAGACTCTGTATTTATGGATTGATAATAGGAATTTTGGAATGCATGAGAGTTATGTTAAAGATAAATTCTAAGTGATGAATCGTATGTAAAACTGTGAAATTCTCGTGTTTGAAAATCTGGAAAGTCTGATCTTCTCTGATTGATGGTGTACGCTCGTCATCGAACGGTCTTATACCGTTCGGTTTCACTGGACAATAACTTAGAGTAATAATTCTTTCATTTGGAGAGGATTTGGATCGAGAACGAGCGTTATTTGTGTGCAGAGTTAGGTTTGAGCGTTCGGCTCAACTTAGCGTGTCCAACCATTTAAAAATTAAATTGAAGGGTATTAGTACGCTCGGTTTTGTCCACCAGCGTTCGTCATAAGTGGCGCTTAGTATTATATTGAGCGTTCGCCCAAAGGAACTCTCGATCTTAGATTGAGCGTTCGTTCCAGTTAGCGTTCGGTCTGATACTGAACGTTCGTTTACATGCGCGTTCGTTCCCATGAGCGTTCGTTCTATTTGGTGCTCGGTCATTGACTGGCGTTCGTCCTAAGCAGTGTTCGGTTTTATAACTGAACGCTCGTCCTATCCTGGATTCGTGAGCGAACGTATATGGTGTTCGTCCAAATTCTTATTTAACGTTCGGTTTTTTTTCAATGACAGTGTTCATATCTGAATTTCTTTCATATTCTGGTTATCTATTGAAATATATCTAAATTATACTTATCCTTTTTATTCAATCTCCAGTATTATACTTAGAATTATTCTAAGTATTATTCAGATCTTCTTGATTCAATCTCAAATAAATTTCTTAAGTGTTCTTAACTCACGTAAATGGATACAGATGCGTTTCTTTTGTTCAGAAACGAGGCTACAGTACACTGAAATACAGTCTTCTTGATCTATTAAAGAGTAACTTGTATTTTCAATTAAGAGAGTGGAACACAGAATGAAAATTTGTATAAGAGAAATGGTTATTATGTGCGAATGGTAAATTGGAATGAACTCTATTGGATTGGATTGTGAATGAGCGTTTCAAGGAGAAACGTCTCCATGATGTGAATATGATGAGTAGTGTAGTATGACCATGGTAAAGCTGCTGATGGCTGTTCATCCTGATATTCCGTGAGTGCTCATCCTCATGTAGAGGGGAGTAGGTCATGTGTGGGAATGGCAGGAGGCCCTAGTCCTATTGAGTACTTTGGACTGATAGGGTTAACCTCGGGTGGCAGCTGATGGATGTTCCAGTTACTACACCACCCGGGTGCAAGAACGCCTGTAGATACATGGCATCATACAGTCCGGACAGTCTTTAATTATGAGAATTTGAATGAGTTACTGTATGCTGGGATATGTGTTTAATATTGTATGAACTGCATGACTTATTTTATAAGTTAAATTATGTTGATTTTATTGAATTAAATTACCTAAGCTTACCCTTGCAATTTCCTTGTGTTGTCTACTGTTTTCTGTATGTCCGTCTTGTCAATGCAATGATCATCCGTTGTGGATGTGAGCAGATGGTGAGGCACCCCTTGAATCTATGCTGGAAGAAGAAAATTTGGAGGATGCCAACCTTGTAGAAGTTGAAGTTAAAGCTGAGCAGTAGAGGCTCATTCCGTATCAGTTTTAGGATTTAGTTCTGTACTGTATTTTGACAGTTCTGTATATAGTTTTGCAGAATTGTAAATACTGAACTGTTTTATATTTTGATGAGTTTCTGAACACTGTAAAGTGCTGCAAGTTCAGTTTTAAATGTTGAGCATCTGCGGTAATGTACTGTACAGTACTGTTTATTTTTTTTACGTGCTGTTTTCTTTTGGAGCAGCTTTTATTTATATTAAGACTGTACTGTAATTTCGGTAAATGTGATTAGTTCTGATTAATGGTGATTACTATTTATTGGGATGTTACATTTATTGGTATCAGAGCAGTTTTGTTCTTTTAAGGACATATAGGGTATGAGTGCACTGTGCTATTCGTTGTGTGCTTGATATGTGTTTGATGAGTTATTAATTTTTAACTCTTGAACATAGCTAACGTACGTTTTCTCTGATCCAGAAAACGAATGGCTCCTAGACTTCCTCCCCCACCTCAGCCGAATGAATCTGATGCACCAATTAGTGCCCGTGTGTTGGAGGCAGTCATAGACAGGCTTCAACAACAAAACACAACTTTGGTTGAGCAGAACGCTGCCTTGATGAGGCAAAACCAGGAAGCAATGCAAAGTTTGGAGGCTTCTCGTGTTCACTCAGAAGCAACGCAAAGACAACTAATGGACATCTTGGCAGCTGGCCGAGGCACACCAGGAGCCTCCTCCTCTAATGCTGCACCCCATGCAGAATGGAGTTTGGAAAGCTTCTTGCAGCACCATCCTGCCAAGTTCAATGGCAAAGGGCTTCCGGATGAGGCGGATCAATGGCTTAGAGATATGGAGCGGATCTATGATGCCAAAAGATGCCCAAATGAGAACCGTTTGGCATTCACAGAATACTTATTGACTGGTGAAGCTAGTCACTGGTGGACAAGTATGAAAGCTATCTTGACTGACGCGCAGAACCCCATTAATTGGGAGGTTTTTAGAGCAAAATTCTATGAAGAATACTTCCCTGACAGCGTTCGTTTTGCAAAGGAAGTTGAGTTCTTACAGCTGGTTCAAGGGGGTATGTCAGTTTCAGAATACACTAATAAATTCAAGCACCTTGTGCGGTTCAATACTATGGCAACAAGTGAAGAATGGCAATGCAGGAAGTTTGAGAACGGGTTGAGGAGTGATCTAAAAGTATTAATATCCTGTTTGTGTATCAGATCTTTCCCTGCTATGGTTGAAAGGGCAAAGGTCCTTGAGAAGAACATTGCTGAGGCCGAAAAACATAAGAAACAACAAGTGAGTAGGGGTCCGGTTTTGTCCAGAGGTACATCAAATATGAGAGGGTCCCCATATACTCGTCCAACTCAATCCTCTGGTGGATCACAAGCTTTGGTCACTGTTGGCCAATCTGGACAGCCGAGAAGCTTGACCTGTTATCAGTGTGGAGGACCACACTATCGGTGGGCGTGTCCGCAGCTGGCAGGAGGAAAATATTGTACTCGTTGCAGGCAGAGTGGGCATTTAGAGAACGAGTGCAGTATGGGAGGAAGGGCGGCAATGAGGCCGCCAAACGCTGGGAGGACCCAACAAGGGAGAGGTGGACGTGCACAAGCCACAGGGAGAGTTTATGCTATTACTGGTGCTGAAGCTGCTAGTTCAGGTACACTCATCACCAGCACTTGCATGTTATATGGAAAGCCTTGCTGTGTACTGTATGACTCGGGGGCAACTCATTCCTTCATCTCGAAGGCGTGTGTTGAGAAACTGGGAATAAAAGAGAGTGAATTACAGTTTGATCTGGTGGTGTCAACCCCAGCAGCTGGTGGGATTAAGACATCTACAGTTTGTGTAAGATGTCCTATAGAAGTTGAGGGGCGTAGATATAAGGTCAATCTTATTTGTTTACCCCTGCAAGACTTAGAAGTAATTTTGGGGATGGATTGGTTGGCTACCAATCGGATCCTCATTGATTGCGGGAAGAAGGAGTTGGTTTTTCCCAATGAAGAAGAAGAAGAATTGTCTCTCACTCTCGGTCAATTGAAGGAGGATATCATGGAGGGAGCAAGCTGTTTTCTGATAATGACGTATGAAGATAATGGGGTAGAGAGTTCGTCCAACAATGATGGCAGCAGAGGACGAACAGTAGTAGATGAGTTTCCAGATGTTTTTCCGGATGAAGTCCCTGGTCTACCTCCTATTCGTGAGGTAGAATTCACAATCGATCTGGTAACCACTGCTGCACCCATCTCGGTCCAACCTTACAGAATGGCACCAGCTGAATTAGTGGAACTCAAGAAGCAAATTGAAGAATTAATGGACAAGAGGTTCATCCGTCCAAGTGCTTCTCCTTGGGGAGCGCCTGTATTGTTGGTAAAGAAGAAGGATGGCAGCTCACGGCTATGCATTGATTATAGACAACTTAATAAGCTGACCATCAAGAACAAGTATCCTCTTCCAAGGATTGATGACCTGCTGGACCAGTTGCATGGTGCCTGTGTATTTTCTAAGATTGATTTACGTTCGGGCTATCATCAAATTAGAGTGAAAGAGGAGGACATTCAGAAGACTGCATTTCGGTCTCGTTATGGCCATTATGAGTATGTGGTGATGCCCTTTGGAGTGACAAACGCACCTGCAATCTTCATGGATTATATGAACAGAATTTTTAGACCGTACCTGGATAAGTTTGTTGTGGTATTTATTGATGACATCCTCATTTACTCCAAGAGCTTTGACGAACATGAAGAACATTTGAGGATCGTCTTGAGCGTGTTGAGGGAGAAAGAGTTGTATGCCAAACGTTCAAAGTGTGAATTTTGGATGAAGGAGATCCAATTCTTGGGGCACGTTGTTTCTGCTGGTGGTATTGCAGTGGATCCAGCCAAGGTGAAGGCAGTGCTGGATTGGGAGAGTCCACGTTCAGTCACGGAAGTTAGAAGCTTTGTGGGACTCGCGGGCTATTATAGGAGATTTATTGAAGGATTTTCCAAGATAGTAGCCCCTCTGACTTACCTCACCAGGAAGGACCAGCCGTTTGCTTGGACAGATAAATGTGAGGAGAGCTTCCAGGAATTGAAGAAGAAATTAACAAGCGCTCCTGTGTTGGTCATTCCAGATACAGCCAAACCTTTTGAAGTGTATTGTGATGCATCATATCAAGGTTTGGGCTGTGTACTGATACAGGAAAGAAAGGCAGTGGCATACGCTTCCAGGCAGTTGAAAGTTCATGAGAAGAATTACCCCACACACGACTTGGAGCTGGCGGCAGTGGTGTTTGCGTTAAAAATCTGGAGACATTATCTGTATGGTGCAACGTTTCAAGTATTTAGTGATCACAAGAGTCTCAACTACCTCTTTGATCAAAAGGAGTTGAATATGAGGCAAAGGAGGTGGCTTGAATTCTTGAAGGATTACGAATTTGAATTACTGTATCATCCTGGAAAAGCAAATGTGGTGGCTGATGCATTGAGTAGGAAAGCCGTAAGGGTCTCTGCAATGATGGTGAAGGAGATGAAATTGGTGGAAAGCTTTAGAGATCTAAGATTGCAGTTTGACTTGGGAACGGACGTTATCAGATGCTGTAATCTCAGAATTTCCAGTGATGTATTTGACCGAATCTGGAAGAAGCAACGTGAGGATGAAGAGCTGGTGAAGATATTAAGCGCGCTCGGTTTGAGTAAAGATAAGGATTTCAATGCAGGAACCGACGGCATGTTGCGTTACCGGGGAAGGACGTGTGTCCCTAATGATGGCGAGCTGAAGAGAATCATATTGGAGGAAGCACATCACAGCCGTCTTAGCATGCATCCTGGCATGACTAAGATGTATCAAGACCTCCGGAAATCATTTTGGTGGCCTGGTATGAAGAGTGACATTGCACGTTTTGTGTCCTCTTGCTTAACTTGTCAAAGAGCCAAAGCTGAACATCAAAGACCAGGAGGATTACTGCAGCCATTGGAAATTCCAGAATGGAAGTGGGACAGCATCTCTATGGATTTCGTGACTCATCTGCCACGTACAGTTCGAAACCATGATTCAATTTGGGTGATTGTGGATAGATTGACTAAGAGCGCCCATTTCCTGGCTGTTAATTTAAGGATGTCCATGACAAACTTGGCCAAGCTGTACGTCAAAGAGATTGTTCGGTTGCATGGAGTTCCCTCAAGCATTATATCAGATCGAGACACGAGATTCACATCTCGTTTTTGGCAGTCATTGCAAGGAGAATTGGGAAGCAAACTGCAAATGAGTTCTGCATATCACCCTCAGACGGATGGCCAATCTGAGCGAACCATCCAGACTCTTGAAGACTTGTTGAGGACGTGTGTTATAGATCATATGGGAGTATGGGATGAAGTACTGCCGCTTGTTGAATTCACATACAATAACAGTTATCAAGCAAGCATAGGAATGGCACCGTTTGAAGCTCTTTATGGAAGAAAGTGTAGAACTCCATTGTGTTGGTTCCAAGAAGGCGAGACTGCTTTAACCGGACCAGAATTAATCCAGCAAACAACAGAGAAAGTGAAACTGATCCAGGAGCGATTGAAGACGTCTCAAAGCAGGCAGAAATCTTATGCTGATAAGAGAAGAAGACCCTTAGAGTTTGCTGCTGGAGATCACGTTTTTCTAAGGTTGAATCCAGTCACTGGTGTGGGAAGAGTTCTTCGTCCAAAGAAGCTATCACCTAAGTACGTTGGACCTTATCAAATTCTGAAGAAGATAGGAGCAGTGGCGTATGAGCTAGCTTTACCACCTCAACTGTCCAACCTTCATCCAGTCTTTCATGTTTCTCAACTCAGAAAATATATAGCTGATCCATCACACGTACTGGAGTTAGAAGACATCCAACTTCGCCCAGACCGGACACTGGAGATGCCACCTGTTTGTGTGGAAGACAGCCGCACCAGACTCTACAAAGGAAAGGAAATTCGTCTCGTGAAAGTGGTGTGGAATGCAAATACTGGCGACTCAACATGGGAGGTTGAAGAGGCTGTGAAGGAATTGTACCCTCACCTATTTCCTGGTAAGCTTTAGAATTTTCGAGGACGAAAATTTTTGTAGTTAGGGGGAATGTGAGAACCTGATAATTAATACACTAACCCCTTCTCTGATCAACACTATTAATGCACCTGGACACGTCAAAATCCACTCACATTCCCACTGCATGTGTCTGCCAAGTGTCACAGTTGTAGCACTCTGAGGACGTTAGTGGAAGACAAGTGGTGTGGAGAGAATGGGAGTTAGTTCCGTGCAGGAAGGAAGTGAATTTTCAGAAAAACTCTTCCCATTCTCTGCATGCAATCACCCTCTTCCTCACGAAACTCTAGCCTTCTTCACCTCTGCATTTTCTCTGCACTCTTTCATTTTCTCTCTAAGATAACTCACTATCAATTCCTCCAATCCTATTTCAGACACCGTAGAAACCTACCCTGCACTGTGAGCATCATTTTGATCCGAACAGAAATTGAGAACTGAACTGGTAAGTTCTCGTATCTGCAACTTTGTCCATTTAGTTCATGCAAACCAAGATTTTTGGTTGCATGTGTAAGTTAGAAGTCTGATCTGTTAATGATTTTGGTGTATTAGATAAGTGGAAGTGGTTGAGTGAATTTCTGGATAGGAAGCCGTGAGTGGTCGAGATAAATTCTAAGCATTTGGAAGTGCAGTGTTAGACCAGGTAAGGGAAGCTTTAGTAATTTAATTTAATATATGTTTGATCTGTATGACAGTAATGAATTGTGATGGATGTCTGAAATGTATGCATTATGCGAATTTTGAATATGCGTGATGAAGCCGAATTGAAATGGATGTATATCAGGAATGTTGTATGAAATTATGCAGTGAATGAAATGTATGAGTTGTAATGTGATTGATTATGCATAATTTGGAATGATTTTGATCTGAACTGTATGTTGATATGATATGTTTGAAACTGGAAGATGGAAGACTCTGTATTTATGGATTGATAATAGGAATTTTGGAATGCATGAGAGTTATGTTAAAGATAAATTCTAAGTGATGAATCGTATGTAAAACTGTGAAATTCTCGTGTTTGAAAATCTGGAAAGTCTGATCTTCTCTGATTGATGGTGTACGCTCGTCATCGAACGGTCTTATACCGTTCGGTTTCACTGGACAATAACTTAGAGTAATAATTCTTTCATTTGGAGAGGATTTGGATCGAGAACGAGCGTTATTTGTGTGCAGAGTTAGGTTTGAGCGTTCGGCTCAACTTAGCGTGTCCAACCATTTAAAAATTAAATTGAAGGGTATTAGTACGCTCGGTTTTGTCCACCAGCGTTCGTCATAAGTGGCGCTTAGTATTATATTGAGCGTTCGCCCAAAGGAACTCTCGATCTTAGATTGAGCGTTCGTTCCAGTTAGCGTTCGGTCTGATACTGAACGTTCGTTTACATGCGCGTTCGTTCCCATGAGCGTTCGTTCTATTTGGTGCTCGGTCATTGACTGGCGTTCGTCCTAAGCAGTGTTCGGTTTTATAACTGAACGCTCGTCCTATCCTGGATTCGTGAGCGAACGTATATGGTGTTCGTCCAAATTCTTATTTAACGTTCGGTTTTTTTTCAATGACAGTGTTCATATCTGAATTTCTTTCATATTCTGGTTATCTATTGAAATATATCTAAATTATACTTATCCTTTTTATTCAATCTCCAGTATTATACTTAGAATTATTCTAAGTATTATTCAGATCTTCTTGATTCAATCTCAAATAAATTTCTTAAGTGTTCTTAACTCACGTAAATGGATACAGATGCGTTTCTTTTGTTCAGAAACGAGGCTACAGTACACTGAAATACAGTCTTCTTGATCTATTAAAGAGTAACTTGTATTTTCAATTAAGAGAGTGGAACACAGAATGAAAATTTGTATAAGAGAAATGGTTATTATGTGCGAATGGTAAATTGGAATGAACTCTATTGGATTGGATTGTGAATGAGCGTTTCAAGGAGAAACGTCTCCATGATGTGAATATGATGAGTAGTGTAGTATGACCATGGTAAAGCTGCTGATGGCTGTTCATCCTGATATTCCGTGAGTGCTCATCCTCATGTAGAGGGGAGTAGGTCATGTGTGGGAATGGCAGGAGGCCCTAGTCCTATTGAGTACTTTGGACTGATAGGGTTAACCTCGGGTGGCAGCTGATGGATGTTCCAGTTACTACACCACCCGGGTGCAAGAACGCCTGTAGATACATGGCATCATACAGTCCGGACAGTCTTTAATTATGAGAATTTGAATGAGTTACTGTATGCTGGGATATGTGTTTAATATTGTATGAACTGCATGACTTATTTTATAAGTTAAATTATGTTGATTTTATTGAATTAAATTACCTAAGCTTACCCTTGCAATTTCCTTGTGTTGTCTACTGTTTTCTGTATGTCCGTCTTGTCAATGCAATGATCATCCGTTGTGGATGTGAGCAGATGGTGAGGCACCCCTTGAATCTATGCTGGAAGAAGAAAATTTGGAGGATGCCAACCTCGTAGAAGTTGAAGTTAAAGCTGAGCAGTAGAGGCTCATTCCGTATCAGTTTTAGGATTTAGTTCTGTACTGTATTTTGACAGTTCTGTATATAGTTTTGCAGAATTGTAAATACTGAACTGTTTTATATTTTGATGAGTTTCTGAACACTGTAAAGTGCTGCAAGTTCAGTTTTAAATGTTGAGCATCTGCGGTAATGTACTGTACAGTACTGTTTATTTTTTTTACGTGCTGTTTTCTTTTGGAGCAGCTTTTATTTATATTAAGACTGTACTGTAATTTCGGTAAATGTGATTAGTTCTGATTAATGGTGATTACTATTTATTGGGATGTTACAGTAGGTCGTTTGTAAATTATTTAAAGAAATATGACCTACCTCTTTATTAAGCTTAAAAAAAGAGTTAACATATTAAACAGTTAACCATCAGTAAATTTTAAGTTATTTTATTTGTATTTAACCATTAGTCTCTCAGTAAAAAAATAAATTGAAAAAATTGAAAAAGTCTAAACAAATATACGTTTTTTGTCACTAAGAAAAAGGCTCAATGCTGAGGCCTGTAGATTGAACCCGTTATTCATAGGAGGCCCATTAGGGTTTGGATTTTATTATTGTATGTGAAATCTCAGATATTTCGCTCTTTTCTTCTGCCTCCGTTTCTTCCTCCTCTCTCAGCATCGCTGCATTTTCCAGAATCTAAAGAAAGGTATGTTGTCTTCTCTGCTCGATTTCCAGTCATAACTATTTCTATTAACGTTCAGATAGAAGCAAATCCTGAGTATATATTACATGCTTAGGTGAGTGAATAACAATGGTGGAGAAAGCCAAGGGTAGGAAAGAGGAGGTCGTCTCTCGAGAGTACACCATCAACCTCCACAAACGCTTACATGGCTGGTAATCTCCTTTTCCTCCAACTATGCAACTGTTCTGTAGAACATTTTATGTTCCCGTTCTTTCTTAAATCGATAATCAATTCATATTTTATGTATTTAATTTTTGTTTCTGATGTTTATCACAATGATAAACAGCACGTTTAAGAAGAAGGCTCCCAAAGCAATTAAGGAAATAAGGAAGTTTGCGCAGAAGGCGATGGGGACGAATGACGTGAGAGTGGATGTGAAGCTCAACAAGTATGTCTGGAGTCAGGGGATCCGGAGTGTTCCCAGGAGGATTAGGGTTCGCATTGCTCGCAAGAGGAATGATGATGAGGATGCCAAAGAAGAGCTATACTCTCTTGTTACCGTCGTCGAGATCCCCAAGGAGGAGCTTAAAGGTTTGGGCACTAAGGTTATTGATGATGAGGATTGATTATGTACTCGATATATATCTTTTGGTTATAGTTGATTTTGCGGATTTTATATTTATCTTTTAATTTGTTGAGACGTTGAGAATATGTAGTCTGATAATATTGACTTTCTGCCTCAGTTTTGATTGCCTTAGAAAAATGAAACATATTTGAGTTTAGACACACTTTTTCCCTTTATATTGGTTGCTAACAGGATAGTGAAGGGAATAATTTCTGTTGGATGTAACAACATTTGGAAAAGGGTAGCTTGAACCTTTGTGTTAATACATCTAGAAACAGCTGGACTGAGTCTTACTATGGAAAAATTAGCATTTTAGAGTGCTATTGAGCTTGATGAGAAGCTAAAATTGGTGCGATCGGGTTTTGGATCATGGATTTTGGAGTTTCGTTTGAATTCCTCGTAATACCACATTGATGTGGATGAATGCAAAGATAGCTGGTTCTTGTTGTTTCAAACCCATCCTATCTCCCCCAAAACATTGTTGACTAGTGCATAACATGGTTCTGTCCAAAAAAACTGGGCTAAATTGAACCGATTATAAGGGTCTATGGAAATAGTTCGGTTTGAACTGAACTGGTTTTCTAAGATGGTTTAGTTTAAATCGAACGGGACACCGAAGAGGATCAGTTAAACTGAATCGGATTGTGAAGTCCTTTGTATAGTGGTTTGGTTTGAGCCAAGCTGTTTTACAGTTTCGGATGGAGTGGAACTTTTAATTAACCAGTTTAGTTCGATCCCAATTGTTTTATAACCGGCTCGGTACAAATCGTTTGACTTTTTTTTTGGGTCTAGTTTGGTATGCTAATCTGCGTTTTGGAAATAGTATGGATCCAATGTGTGGACATTGTACTGTCTTTTGTAATGAAGCTAACAGTGCCTTTCATATTCTTATTCTATAAATGTGAAATATTTAAATAAACTAAACTCAAATAAATGATACATTAATAATTAGAATTAATAGTTATTGACATTGTCGTCAATTTAAGTCTTAAAAATTATATTTTTTGTCAGTACTTCTCATATAATCATTCCTAAGTATTATCATTGAACTCCCTAACTATTATAATGGAATATTTTGAGGTATTTCAATTAGACATTCTTATACTTAATTTTAAACTACAAATAGATTAGAGCGTAAAAAGATAAATATCATATTTATAAATTGTTTACTTTTTATTATTTGAAAAAATTTAGATTGCGTTAAACATTTTGTAAAAGTAAATTTAATCTTTAAATTGCTTAAAATATATAGCATTAAATGCATTGGGAAAACAAATTTGTAATGTTCGTGGAGATTAAATTGACTTATTAATGTATCAAATGTATGTGTAAAATATATCAATATTTTATAAGAAAATAATTGTAAAGTTTGCCGCAGTAAAAATATTTTGAAATTTTAATGTAACTATAGGAAAAAATATATTTATTATTATGTTGTTTCTATTTCTTAAATATTTTATATATTTTTATATCATAATGTCATCTTATTAATTCAGGTGTTAATGTTTCATTTTTAACAGTTTCGATCAAATATACATTAAAACTGGCGAAAACAACACACAATATTTAATATAAAATGTTAAATTTTAAACATGTCATTTTAAAAGAAAATATTAAATACTAGAAAAATATCAAAAACTTGAAATTTATTTAAACCTTATGCAATTTTTGCGGTGATTAAATTGATTCTTGATTTTTAACTTTCCCACAAACAACACTGGTAATTACATATACATTAGTATTTATAAATTAAATCTTTACTCAAAGGAAGAATGAGAAAAAATAGCTTTGTATAATGAATACATTGCAGATGGTTTAAACTTTTAATTAGATATGTTTATGTTTTATTTAAACTTTTATGCTCTCTATTTTTCCCTTATTTTATTTGAAAAAAAAAATACATGGAAGCTTCATTTTCTCCTAGTATAATTTATAAAATAGTAACTGTCTTTGATTTTTTTTTTTTAATAGTTAATCATAGAATAGATTGACGAATAGATATAACGAAATACTTAACCATTAGAACAAGATTTTCCAAGAACCGTTTCAAATCTGCGACGAGAGAAAGGAATCGGTAAATTAGAACAATGAAGAAGCTCGCAAGGAAATTTCGCCATTCGGAAGACGGAAACCTCTCTCTTCCGGTGCACGACGGAGACTCTCGTCCCTTAGAATCTCATGGTACGATCTTCCTCGACTATTTCCGATTGCGGAAAAATTAAAATTATAAACATTTCATTTTTGTTTTATAAATTCGAATTGGGTCATCTAATTAATGAAGACTTAGATTTTGATGCGCAGAGCAGGAAGAGTTAGTTCGTTCTCTTGAAAGAAGTCAAGCTGAGCAGAGTCGCTTATGGAGGGTACATGCACAACACAATGTTACCTTTCTTTCTTGTTAAACACAATTTGATTGACTTCTTAAACATATTGGACTCCTGCTAACCTGGTTTTCTTTTTTACTATATAGATGGTATTCGCAACTTTGTTCTTCTGTTACATCGTGTTTCTTTTGTACTCCATCTTCCACCAGGCTTTAACACCATGGGAACTGGTATTTTCAAGACTTTTTGCTATATTTTACACCGAAAATTTCAAATGTGTTAATTACTGTCTTCTGGAAGAATCGTTGAAATTAGAAACGGAGACTATATACCGAAGGAGGTCTATTTATCTCGTATCTCTCTAGGTTGCTTGTGATTTGAGCATTTCTTTTTTATTTTTTTAACTGGAATGCTGGTCTTATGGGATTTGATAAGCATTTTTTTTCTATTTAATTCATGTCTCATGTATTTTTGGAGATACATTGTTTGGCTGTGCTTTTGATGACATGTTCAGTCAGAAGTGGATTCTTCGGTTGGATAAACTCTGTAAACTTGTAAAGAAGAGATTAAGAAGACAAAAATGAATTAAGCCTTTCCCGTTAGTTGAAAGTAACTTGTACAACTGAGTTTTTGCAGAAGTGTACAACTTGATTTTTGAGTTATGAGAACAGTTCAATTCATTTTACCTTCTTATTTTCTTCTCCTTTTAATGTTTGTGGAAAAATTTATTCAAATTGGAGCTATGTTAAAATCTGACATAGTGGGAAGGCTCTGCATTTTACTCTTTTCCAGATTTGTAACATTGAAGCATTTTAGCTGTTTTTTTTTCAATCTCATGATAGTTGCCTTTACTGAATATGGTATGTCTTTCTTTGTTATTTGATAAATAGCGGTATCATGCGTACTTCATGGAGGAGATCTACTCATGGACTGTTATATCTGCAGGTTCACTTCTCGTATCTGAATTTCTTCTTCCTATTTTGATCAGGAACTGTTTCATTTTGTATTATTCTGTTCTATAAGGTTGTAGATTTTAGTCCCTTTGTGCCCTTATTTGCATTATCTACTTATACCGATTTGCAACGATAAAATATGATATGTTCTCCACGTATCACAAATTATGTGGATCAATCCTGTGAACTTATTTAATTGAATAACTTTTACAGACTGGGTGGCTGTTTTAGCATGCTTGTTTGCCCTCATAGGACTGCTTCATGAATCAAACCATCGCAGGAGATGGATCAAGTATTCATGGTATACTGGCGTTACCCTGGCAGTTTTCTGGTTATATTACATGTTGAGGTAAAGCTACTTGATAAGCATGATTGATGCATTTGATATATATTCCATACAGGATTCTGCATATTGTTAAATGTAGAAACTGATAAAACCATTCTAAACCAGCTCAATTAAAAATATTTAATAATAAATTATTTTAACTTTGTTCTTAACAATATAAAATATTTGGCAATTTCCTTCTATTCTACATATAAGCTTATTATTAATGAATATTTATTAATGTTATCGAAACTTTAATTCATTTATGATAAGATTTTATTTTAATTTCTATATGTATTTTAAATGTTAAGAAACAGCGAATTTATGTTTATTTTAGATTTTAACATCATAGAATTGTGATGTTATATAATATTATTTTATATATCGTTCAAGTATTATAATAGTTTTATTAACACTGGTTCGACCCTTGTTTGATGAATGTTTAACCATTAAATTTTGAATCATTAAACCCTAAACCAATACTTTAACCAGTTCAATAATCGGTTCGCTTTTAAAAACATAGGCTTTTGCTATCTATAGGTGCTTTCTCAACTCTTCCTGTTTAATAATAATTATTTTTTTGTAGGCTGCCAAAGTTTCGTTGGGATGTAATCTGGCTACCATTTGGTCCTCTTGGGTAGGCCATGCATTCCTTCTGTTTTGTTTTGTTTTGTTTTGTGAGCAATAACCTGGTTTAAGTGCATTGCTTCTTACTATATATGATCCAGAGCATCTGCACTCTGCCTCTATGTGGATCATTTACTAACGGAGTCATCAGAAGAGGTGAGAAAGCTTCGGGGGTACATGTATACCTACAAAGCAAGCTAGAAAGATATCGGTCTAGTGATGGAGATATGTGCATGAGAATCATTTTGGAGCATAATGACCAGACAAACTAAAGAATATTTTATATCTATCATATGGATTTGGCCCTAATATCCTTCTTATCAGCAACGGCATGGAACGGTGATGATTTCTTCTGTGGGTTCAGCTACTTTTTTTGTATTTCCTTTTATTGGATGAAAATCATTGGTAAGATAGGAACTTTCACCAAATTAGAGATCAGTTAATTGATAGCAGTTAAGGTGACATTTGAAGGTAATACCCTTTGTTTTTGTGAGGAGTTTTCGATCTGCTGTACTTGAGATCGGTTTAACATTTACTGCATGAATGAGTCAATGTTATTCCGTGCATATATTCATTCAATCCTTATGCCTAAAGATAACAGAAGAGTTTGGTGAAAACTCTCATATGCTTATTTCGGGAGCATGATGGTTCTAAGAGGGTGTGTAATGCCTATTTGCATATATTTACAAGAGCATTACAGATTGCAGTAAAAACTTTTTCTTTTGGAAAAATTGCATAAGACGTGTATTTTTATAGATTCGTTTTGTTACATCAGTCAGTTTCTGTTACTTGTCCCCTTTTTTTGTGGAAATGATAAAGGATAGAACTTCAAATGTGTATTCCTGTCACTTGTTATGCATTCTTACCAATTGGAAGAATAGAATTCCCCAAATCTCGTGGAGAAAATTCTTGTGGGAGATCTGAAATATTGTAGTGGTTATTTAAGTTCATTTATACTTTATTTAATATATTAGTTTCACCAAAATATATATAATTATAGACAATTAAAATGCTATATATCATTTTAATTACTATATTCGTATCCTCTGGCAGAGCCTGGATTCACTTCTGACGAATAATAAAACAAATATAAAGGTGGATATTAAAAAAAATTGAAGTAACAGATCAACAAGACCCAGAATCCTTTAAAAATAAATTAGTTCGGCAAAAAAGAGGAATCTCAAAGACCCACTCGTGGTGTCTGCAACCACAATAAAAAAATTAAATGCTATATATAATTACTATTTTTCAACTCAACTACTAGGAGCAAGAGAATGACAACCACTAGTTATCAGAAAGAGAAAGATTATAGATCAGCTCTGCCTGGATATCGTGGAAAGGGAATCACATCTCTAATATTTTCCAGGCCGGTTGCAAAGAGAATCATTCTTTCAAAGCCAAGCCCAAATCCCGCATGTTTCACTGTTCCATACCGCCTCAGATCAAGGTACCACTCGTATGGCTCAAGAGGCAAACCCATTTCCTTTATTCTGCAACATAAAAATATAAGTCAAATAACTTCCAAGGATATCAATTAACTAAAGGAAAGAAATCAGGAAAAGACAGTAAAACATATTTTATATATATATATATATATATATATATATATATATATATATATATATATATATATATATATATATATATATATATATATATATATATATATGAACCTTGACTGGATAACATCATAACGCTCTTCTCTTTGGCTTCCACCAATTAGCTCTCCCACCTGAAAAATTGCATTTACTTAAATACATGCTTCTATTATGCCAAAAAAACCATCAATATAGCAATCAACCATAAACATGTTCAAAACAAAACACACAGAACGCCACCTTTGGTACAAGCACATCCATAGCAGCCACTGTTTTTAAGTCATCATTGAGCCGCATGTAGAATGCTTTGATTTCTTTTGGATAGTTATAGACAATGACTGGCTTCTGAAATTTTACCTCTGTCAGGAATCTGCATAACACCATTCCATCAAGATGTCACACAACACAAATCAATAAGCACAAGTGCTGGACCAAAAGGTGAAAAAGAGATTACAAAGTACCTTTCATGCTCAGATGCTAAGTCAATACCCCATTTCACTTCATTCTCAAATTTTTTACCATTCTTCACAGCGTCTTCTAGTATTTCCACTGCTTCTGTATACGAAACTCGAATAAAGGGGGTGGAAGCAACCAACTTCAAACGATCAATGCAACCTTTATCAAACTTATCAGCCATAAACTCCATATCCTCAAGACAGTTGTCAAGTAACCACTGACACAAAAATTTCACATACGCCTCGGCACAGTTCATATCATCCTACACATAAAACACAAAAACCATGGACTTTACTGCTTCCAGCACAAAAAATTAAAAACATCAAATCTTATAACAGCAGGTTTATGTAGGCAGCTTTGCACTGGACAAATTAAACAGTTCTCAGCCCTAACTAAAAAAAACTGCCTCATTCGACAGATAACTATAACAGAACTAAGACTGACAACAATAATGCTGCATCTGAACATAATCATGATCATTTATGAGTGAGTTCAAATTTTTATATACCTTCAACTCTGCAAACGCTATCTCAGGTTCTACCATCCAAAACTCAGCCAAATGCCTGGAAGTGTGAGAATTCTCCGCGCGAAAAGTGGGGCCAAAGGTATACACACTGCTAAGTGCACACACATAAGACTCAACTTGAAGCTGACCTGAAACCGTCAAAAACGCTTGACGTGCAAAGAAATCTTTCCCATAATCCACCTTTCCATCATCCTTCTTAGGAATCCCAGGCTTAAGCTTGGACCTCTCCTCCACCTTAGCCAAACTCTCCTTCGCCTTCTTAAGCTGATCCACAGCAGCACCAATCTCTGGCTTAGTCGCCTTGGCAGCTTTCAACTGAGACACAACATCCCCTTTCTCCTTAACAACCAACCTAGCCGCTGCCACATCTGCCTCCGTAGGAGGCGGATTCTGCAACAACTCCTTCTCCAATCTCTCAGCCTCGCTCAGCAAAGTCGTCACCTGAAACATCTCACCCGCACCCTCACAGTCACTCGTGGTAACAATCGGTGTGTGCACGTAAAGAAACCCTTCTTTGTTGAAAAAAGTATGCGTAGCATATGCAAGAGCATTTCTAAT
Organism: Vigna umbellata; assembly: GCF_029865625.1. Classification (NCBI taxonomy): domain Eukaryota; kingdom Viridiplantae; phylum Streptophyta; class Magnoliopsida; order Fabales; family Fabaceae; genus Vigna; species Vigna umbellata. The sequence continues at coordinate 41,594,810 of NC_142165.1, read as the reverse complement.
TCTAGCGACCGCAGATATCTGCAATCACACACAACATGACATAAGTATAACTACAAAAAGTAATAACAACCAAATCAATTAAGTTTATCTATAACAATTGAGGTCTCTTTTTTCTTCAATTTCTCACAATATCGGTCCACAATTTCCCAAACCGAGATATTAAGTAAAGGTTTTTGCCCTCATACAATCAGAATCCGTGTTATGCCACAAAATCACGATAACACTATAAAACCTCTTGACAGAGTAAGATTATGCCATAATAACTAAATTCATTAACACTTTTAGAATAACAGTTTATGACAAAAAAGAAGGAAGGTACCGTGTTGGTTCTTGAACGAAGATGAACGAAATCTCTGAGGAACTCAAGAGTAAGTCTCATTTTGGGCAGAGGATATTTGGCGGGATCGACTGGGCCGACGTGGAGGACCTTATCGGCGCGAAGTTCGATCTTCTGTTTGGTGCCGGCGGGAGGAAGCTTGAGGTGGCCGTCGACGACGACGCAAGTTCCAGTGGGTACGAGTTGACCGAGTTCGCCAAGCGAGGCTTCAACGATAACTTGGAGGTTACCGGCGCAGCTGCCGTCGTTAATTTCGAGGAAGGCGAAGGCGTCTTTGTCGGCTTTCCGACCAGTCTTGACCCAGCCACCGACGCGCGCCTTCCGGCCGGCCAAGCCCGAGCCGCCGTCGGGGCGGGAAATGATGGAGCGGATCGGGACGCGATCCGAGAATTGGGCCTTGGGTACCTCTTCGTCGAGGGTGGTGACTGCGAGTTGGTCCGTCGGAGGAGAAGATGTGTCTGCCATTGCTGCTGACGGCTGCGGCGGAGGAAATGGGTGGCACACTAAGAAGTGCGAATAAAGGTAAACCCTAAATTGGAGTGTGAAATTCTGATGTGTCTACTGTTAAGTCTTCTTTTTTATTTTGCAGATGCTCATGCGAATAATAACTGGACAGGTTTTAGCTTTTACTCATTGTACGATGATGCTTTGTTTTGGACGGCTATAGGTGAAAAAAATATTGTTTGAATTAGAAAAAAATATATATATTTATTCATTATTAATATTTGTATTTTATTATAACAATATAATTAATTATTAATATTTTAAAGAATAATAATTTTAAGGAGGTATTTGATGATATATATATATATATATATATATATATATATATATATATATATATTAAAAATTAATTTGACATAAAACTGTACAAATTCACTTTTTTAGTTTTACTTAAAAAACTGATTAATTTATAGTATTTGATATTGAGATAGAAATTATTTTTTCAAGTACTGAATTGACATTTTCAGGATTTATGTCATCTGCTAATAAGCGTATTAAAAAAATATCTAAAGACTAAATCTTAGAACGAGACATGAAATAAAATACTCTGGGATTTAGGGTATTTTAGTAAATCTACAAGTCTTTTAAACATGAAGAAAATCTTTAAACAAATTCTGAAAACTTTGTATGCTGTGGGGAAGTATTACATGTTCTTTGCTCTTTATAGTTATAAAAGTTTTCCAAAAGATAAATATTTTACATGTTTTTAGTTTCTAAAATTAAACATGGAATTAAGATTTATTTTTATTTTGATATACTTGAAATTATTTTTCTTAATTTTTAATTTTTATAAATAAATAAATATAAAATTTTAATTTAATTATGTTATATTTTATTACGTATCAAACACATTTCATATTAATATTTGAAATATTTATTTTATTTGACATATTTTAATTTACACATTAGTCACATTGTTTAATTTAAAAAAAATTAATGTAGTTAGTTTGAAATTATTTATTTATTTATTTTTCAAGTTTAAATACTAAAAATATATAAAAAAAATTAAATAAAAACATTATATTTAAATTGTAATAACTAAAACCATATTTAATCCAAAACTAAATATATATTTTTCATGAGATTTCTTTCCTTCAATCAAAACTTATAACGTTTATAAGTTTTCTTTTTACAGTATTAAAACTATAAAATATATATTATAAATTTTTAAATATCAAAATTATAATTTATTTCTTATTGCATACATCAAATTAATGTATGACTATCTAAAGTTTACAGTTTTTCACTGTATGTAAATGTATAGACAGAACTATCTAAAACTTAGTTTGAGTTAGGAAAAAATAATTTATATCGACTAGATAAAATAATTTTATCATAATTATTAAAAAATATATACTATTATATAAAGATTATTCGTTTGGTGTCTATGTGTATTTTTTAAAAATTTACCTTTCAGTAACCACATTTTAAAATTTTAACAACTACTCATAATATTATTTTTTTAGTTTTATCTTTTTAATAACTATTTTTAAAATTCATATTATTAAAAAATATTATAACTATTTTTAATATAAATCATTTTATAATTTAATAAATTTTTACTATAATAAAAAATTGACATGCATGCATATAGCACACGTATTTTCACTAATAATACTAATGAGAATACATATGTGTATTACTTTTTTGTTTAATACCCAATTTTGTTTCTAGTTTGGTTGACAAATCTCAATTTAGTCTCTCCTTAGAACAGTGTTTGAAATAGGTCATTACTTGTAAATTTGTGAGTCAAATTAATCTCTTCCGTTAAATATAACCAAACGGAGTTAATGGAATGATAATGTAATAGTAGTTAGTGGTTACGTGTGAAAATATAATTGTTTTTGTGTTTACGTGTTGGTTAATTAGAGAAGAAAGAGTTTTGGTGTATAGGCCCAAAGCTCCTTCAGATTAGAAATTAGGGTTTCTTCTTTTTTCTCTATTGGGACAAAGTTTAGAGTCTCTTCTTCACTTCCAACCGTGGCAGTCCTACCTTCCACCAGCCTAACACCGCCACGCATCCCACTGGTCAGCCAAAACTGTCGTCGGCGACACCGATCATAGCCAGAGTCGCCGCCGACCACCGCGCCAACCTCTCCTCTCCTGCCTCTCTTCGCGCGCGAGAGAAGTACTCTTGCCTCTCCGCGTTGCGCCCTCACCACCGTGCCTCCCACCATTCTTCGATGCCAGAGTCGTCACCGCAACTGCATCAAACGAGGTCGTCGTCGTCGGGATTGTCACCGACAACGCTTGTTGCGGCCAGGGGAACCATTAGAGTTCCCCTTTCTTTTCTTCCAAACATTAGGGTTTCTCTTCTCCTTTTCAACTCTACAACGCTCACCAGGAGCGATGGAGACGCCACCGTGGTCCGCTCTTGTCGGGTTCATCACCGGTCATGAATGTGAGGCCAAACTCTTGGTTGGGGTTTCTCTCTTTACGGCGCCGCTGCCATTGGAGACTAAGCCCTTAGTCACTGCCCACACCTCCACCGAGCTTGGTTGGGGTTTCTCTCGTTCTCAAATTCCAAGGCATCATGGCATGGTTGGCCACGCCACTAGCTTCTTCTCCGAGTCCTCCCAAGAAAACGGCGTTGCCGTTGTTCATTTTGCGCTTGTTGGGGACTCGAACGACGCCATTCTAGAGCGCGTCAAATCTCGAGGATCGGCGATCGAGGTCGGCGTTGACGCAGCTAAGTAATCGTTGGGTGCCCAATTTCAAACAGGGCAACGAGAAGTTGTGCAGTGGCTTCGATCTTTCGGGTCCCGTGGCCATTGACGAAACGATGATCACACTAAAGAAAAAACTGAACTTTTTTATTCCTCGTCGAGTTTTTCTTCTTCGTGTGTACCTGTGAAGTTTTATGGGGTTCTTTTTTGTGTGTGGTGTGTTTCAAGCTATTTTTTGGGAGGCTTGAGGAAGGAATGAATGATGGGGTTGAATTTGAATTGAATTTGCAAAGAGAATGAAGGTTTGAATGATTTGAGAATTGAGGATTGAAGATGGAGAATGAGTTGGTTGGAATTGTTAATATGTTTTTGGTGCGTTATGTTTTTGGTTGAAAGCAGGGGAAATAGGAGAAAAGTATTATAGGAAGGATGGGAATGGACATTCGATGGAGGTGAAGATGGTGGAAAGGTGTTGGTAGTAGCTGTGAGTGGCAAGATGGTTATGGCGATGGTTGAAAATGAGTTGTTATCTTGACTGAGAATGAGAGTGGAGAAATTGATTTTAAAAAAAATCCAATTTCTTAATAAAAGTCTTTCTTCTCTAATTAACCAACACGTAACCACGCACACAATTATATTTTCACACGTAACCACTCACTACTGCCACATCATCATCTCATTAACTCCGTTTGGTTATATTTAACAAAAGAGACTAATTTGACTCACAAATTTACAAGTAAGGACCCATTTCAAACACTTTTCTAACGAGAGACTAAATTGAGATTTGTCAACCAAACTAGGGACAAAATTGGATATTAAACCTTACTTTTTTTAATAAAATAAAAATTTATCATAGATATTTAACTGGTAGTTTATAAAAGTCTAAAAATTTGTGTTTTAAAATTGATAATATGTTTAAATAATAAGACTTAATAATAAAAATTTAAAGTATAAATAGATTATTTATAAACAAGCTTTATTATCTTAAAATCACATAATCTTTCAAAACACATTCATTTTATAACATTTTTCTTTCTTTCTAGCTTTCCAAATCGGCAACTTTTCTGTTTGAATATAATGATCTTTAAGGTGAACTTCCAACTTTTATCCAATTAGTTTACGCAAAAGAGTAAGTTGATTTTATGTTATTTTATTATTTTATGTGTTTTTTTTTTTCATGTGGGGCTTCTTGGTTTGCATGTAGTGTTTCAGATTTCTATAAAAGTATTTATTAATCAGTGATCCTAATGGTATGACACGATTGTCTTTGTGTTGTTCATAGGAATAGATAGAACGTCTCGTGTTTCTAAAGGTGTTAGGGATTCTTTATTAGTATGTACGTCTTTCAAATAAGGAAAGCTAATTGCATTGGTTTAAGTTATTTACATTTGTGTTTTGCATGATCAAGTTGTGTAATGAAGTTTTATATGTTGAATGTGGTTATTTTGAATGTTGAATCTGGTTTAAGTTATTTACATTTGAGTTTGTGTTGATCGAGGAACTTAGAATTTGATCAATTTGGTTAATTGGTATGTGCCTAACATTAAAAGCTAGTTTTGACCCAATTAATGAGAAAAGGGTGTCAATTTGACAATTTGAACAAGTTCCATTTTCCAAAATTACATAATTTTAATATGTTGATATTTGATACGACAATGAGTGATTGCAATCTAGCTTTGAGCGTCAGTTCATTATGTATGTCTACGAGCATTTTAGCTTTAGACTCTTGAGCGCTAGTCTTGTATCTTTGAGCGCAAAAAAAATGTGAATGATTTGGCGATGAGCGGTAGTAGGGCACCACTGAACGCCGTATTTCACTGCAAGTTTGAATCATTTTTGTTCTTGGACGTTGAGCCACAATAAAGTGTTGTTGAGTGTGAATTTTTGTGAAAGAATGATGTTGAGTACCGGGTCTATCACTAAGCATCGCTATTTGTGAAATGTTTGAAGTTGATTGCCTGGATCGCCGGTGAGCATCACCTCATGTGAGAAGTCTAACGTTGGACGCCACTTTTGTGCGCTAATAATGCACATGTTGAGTTTTCTTGTTCCATGATTGTTTGATACACATTTTGCAATGTACTTTAAGCATGTTTAATAGTAGTATGGTGTTTGTTCATGTATGAAAATTTTGATGATGAGTATGATATATGTGTTGGTGTAATTTTGTGGATCTCGTTGTGAGATTTTATGGTGGCGTTTCATTAATGTATATAATTGATATATGGATTTAGTATTGGGAATTATCATGTCGCTCTAATAATCATTCAATTTCAAGTAGAAAGGGGTGGAATACATGGTAAGAGGTGCAAAATGTCCTATGCCCTTTACCTTGGCTAAAGATAATTGACAAACTAACATTGTGTGTGGTAGCTAGGGTGAACGAGTTCTTCTACCACCATAAATAAATAACTCACTAGAGTCTGTTGATATGAACTTGCTATGAATGTTGATATGAATTATTTATAGATGATAATATCCTTATATATGTTGTATGATACATTAGCTTACATTTGCTGTGTGTTTTTGTTTATGTGTTCTCTTTATTTATAATGATCACCTTGAGTAGATGTGAATATAACAATTAATTTAGTGTAGGAAAATGATGGTATATTAGTATAGTGTTGGAATAACATGATTTATGTATAAATTATGTTTTGAAAAATCGTATTATGGGTGTAATATTATATTTTAGTTGTATTATATATATTTTTTGTAACGTAATTATATTTAAGATATAAAAAGAATAAAATGAGATGTTATATAAGAAGTTCCAAAATCATTAACATAAAATTAAAATATAAAAAGAATAAAATGATATATATTGATATAGGATAAAATTAGTAAATGATGATGTATTTTAAAACAAAGTTACATAACAGTTATAATAGTAAATTAAAAAATATTTAGAAAGATAAAAAAATATATATTAACAAAAATTGAAATTATCCAAGTACATCGTTGTTATATATTGTTAAAAATACGAAATAATTCTTTTTTATCTTAACTATAAATAATTAATTAAGTTAAAAATATAATTATAAAATTTAAAAATTAAAGTAATAAAATAATTTATATGAATAAAAATAAAATCAGCATTAAATATGTAAAAAACAGTTAAAATTCGATCCATAATTATATATATATATATATATATATATATATATATATATATATATATATATATATATATATATATATATATATATTAATTAGGGATCACAGTTGGTAACCAACAGTTGTCACCACGTGGAGGAGTCGAGAAAGGGCAGATCAAGTTTCGATTAGTTTCTCGTTCAATTGAATTTGGGAATTTCCTCGATACTCTACAGGGTAGGTGTTCTTGCCAGATCTCCCGTTTCTTATCCAACCTTAATAATCTTCATATATAACCTCAACAAAAATTAAAATAAACCTAATTTTTTCAAGAGGTTCGTTCATCTTCACTGTTCTTTCCGTTCATTTTCTTGAATTTGATTTTAGTGAATCCTTTTGCTGTTCCAGGGAGATCGAGTTGCGAACAGTCTTTAGAGTCCCATCTATTTTCCTATTGGACGAGCAAGGTATCGTTGTTTCGACATCTCTTAATCAACCATGTTTACCCGAATTTTTGGTAAACCTAAACAAGAAGCCAATACTCTAACGACTCTGGACAAATTAAACGAGGTAAATTGGATTTGGATCTCCCAATTGGGAGATTTTCTTTTCTTTTTTTCAACCGGAAGAATTGTGCGTAGTCGATGAATTTGAGTTTCATATATTTATATTGTGAAATCTGATTAGTGTTATCATTTTCCACGAAGTTTAAATGATAAGCCACGTTCTCGTCTTTGGAAGTTGGAATTATTACAAAACGAATTCCTGGATATTGTGGATGTTCCCATATGTTAATTCTTAGCTATTTACAAATTGGAGGAATAGAGGCAATTTTTTTTTTACTCTCTGTCTCGTCCCTTTTGTAATGGTTTTCTCCATTTAGTGTTAAGGAAATCGCTTGATGTAAACTAAGCGAATAAACTGCATATGTTCACATCATTGTTGCGACACTGCCTCAGTAGCCAAGTTCTGCTTTTATTATCTAATTTGTCCTCATTCAAACCCGTGCAGGAATTTGCATGTATTCTGAAATTCTATTTTTTTTCTGGTTCTATAATGTTGCATAGTTTTTCTAGACGTCCTTTGATCAAGAAAGGATCAATTTGTGAATTAATTTGCTGTTTGAGGAAACTTTTTTCTCATTTCGAGTGCTTTGTTCCTTTAATTCTGCAGACACTTGAAATGTTAGAGAAAAAAGAGAAAGTACTCCTTAAAAAGGCCGCAGCAGAAGTTGAAAGGGCCAAAGAGTTCACCAGAGCAAAGAATAAAAGGGGTATGTAGCAAAACTCATTTATGCTTGTTATCGAGAATACATGCACTGCCTGCCTACTCCACTTATGTTTGTGCTATTACTGAGGTTTTGAATGCATTCATTAGTCAAAAATTGTCATGATAGTTTCATAGAAAAAAGGATGTCAAGCTTCTCAACAAGACTTGGGGTCTCATTTGTTTTGACATCTGCGGGGTGGTAGTTGGAATGAACAAAAAGTTCCGATGAAAGTTCTGTAGGTACTTTAGAATGTGAAAAGCCATAGATTGATTAGATTTACTTTTACTCCAATTATTTTGTTATCGTGATCTTTTATTATTACTGCCACCACTGATGGATACCATTGTCACACCTACTGCTATCATTGAACGATGAATTTACCTTATATTCTCTCACAATATGGGCTTAGCGTCTAACTTTATCCTATAAAACTAGTTTGTAAGGGGTGGACTTCCTAATATAAGCATGGTGGTTATTAGTATTATATGATTCATAATACAATATTTACGGGTCAATATGATTCGAGCAGCTGGAATAAAAATTGGTGAATACAGTTTGATATGATTCAAGCTGTTGGGAACACAAATTGATGAGCGAATTATGTTTGTGCTTGAGTCATATCACGAGTTGCATGAATTGGACCTGATTCGCAATCTGGAGTAGGATTACACAGTTATGTTAGGCGTAAAATTGAAGAAAAGATTGCCAGAGTGGACAAATCTCATTGCAATGAATTCTAACTTCTTTTCTGGTCATGGCTGTTCTTGCAACAAACGTGTCCAAGGAAAGAAGCTATGGAATTCACAACCCAATAGAATTTATTAAGCACTACTTAGGCCATATATCTTATCTAATAGTAGACATCCTAGTGGCTTCACACTGTGATGTTTTGTTAGCCCCACTGTCGGTAGCATTTTCTAAAATACTGTTTATGACCTATGGGTGATTGCAACTAAAGCAACTTTCCGACACACCTATCACAATCAGGACCATGGGCTTGGAGAGTGTCAATGAAGGTTACTCAACAATGGATTTAAGATAGACTCTGACTTATAGTTTTAGTTTCTCTCGAAACCAATTTAGAAGATGAGGGCTGCCCAAGCCTTATAAACACTTTTTGGTGATAACAAACTGCTGAACTGTGACTGAACTAGCCTATTGCTCATTACAGAAGCTAAAATACAAAAGGCTACTTACAATCATATGCTCTGTCACACCCCCACTAACTCAAGGTAAAAGCTGTGAGCATGCCTGAGTTTGTCTCTTAGAGTACAGAGCTGTGCCTTCAAAAAGGCTTGGCACGGATGTCAGCCACCAGCTCTTAAACAGGAACATATTCAGAATGAATGACTTATTGAGAGAACCTTCTCCTGAACAAAGAAAATATCCTACTCCAAGCTGAGAAACGAATACTGGAATTAGACTCTCTGTCACCCATGTCAAATACCCCAAATCAGACATGCAATTTCAGAGGCAGCTGAGCAGAGCAAGGTTGAAGAACAGGCCAAAATCAGTTGCACCTTGATGATATTGAAGGATCTGTTTAACAACTGTCCAGTGAGGTTATGAACATGATTTGATAAACCTTGTTGACAGCATACCCAATCTCAACTCTGATAACATTAATATATTGCAGGGCCGCTACTGCCGACCATTGATTTGTGGAATCCAGGGTCCTCTGAGTAGTCTGACCAGTAGCGACACAGTTTTAGATGCACAGTCAGTGGGGTAGTAATGCCGTTGACAGTTGTTATGGTGAGAATGGTGAAGGAGTAAAGAGATTTGGTTGCCATGTGTATGACTTTAAAAGCTCTGGTACTGTTCAGAAATCAGAGAGTTTTAGAATTGGCAGAAAGGTGTATTAATAAACATAGAGATCAGATAGTAACTGCTTGTAACAGAATTGTAGTGTTGTATAGCATGCTTAAGTAACTGGAGAGCTGTCAGTGAACTAACCTATTTCTTACTGCAGAAGCTAAAATAGAATGAGCTAACATGCAATCATATACTCTATTAGTGTGCAATTTGAAAATAAATTGCTAGTAGTATTAGGAAAACTGCAATCACACTATGATTTTGATGAGTCGCAATACACCCATTAACTAGAAAAAGTAGTAATTAAAAACTTAAACATCGAGCCACAATGCATTAAACACCAAGCTTGGTCAAGGTTATCAAAATTGAGTTTCAATGTTGTATTGAAAGGGGGTGTAGTGAAAATAACAAGATTTATTTGAAATGCAGCACTCTATACATGTTCGTATGTGTATATATCTATGTATATGAATAAAAGATTACATAAATAAGAAAAATAACCTTTAAAACATTGGAGGTTAAACTACATCGAAAATTACAAGGATTTATACCAACTCATAAGAGCACACTGCAAAACAGCCATTTTCCTTGACAACACAGCAGATCATGCTGCAAAGAAAGGGAGAACAAAGGAAGTCTTTAGCCTCAAACAGAGAAGCCTGAGAAGAGAACCAAAGAAAAATCAAACCAAAGAGATAGGGGCCAAATAGAAGAGTGAGGAAAGAATCAGAAAGGATCATTAGTGCGAGGGAAGAACCAGAGGAGTGTAAAAGGATGGCAGCAGAGGTGAGTTGAGGGTTGTGCCAACACAACAATTTAGGAATCAAACAAAATGATAAGGTCTCTTTCAAAAGGTTTCTATGACCTCTCCCAGATTGTTTGCTGCTGCAACCTCATTTTTTTCAAGTGTGGCAATCTGACAATTCCACTATTTGGAGCCATGATACGGCATGAGCAAACCATAGAATGCTTTTCAGTGGATGTCCATGTCAGTTGGGAAGTCCTATGTGTTGTAGGCAATTTTGATACAATTAGCTTAGTGACAAATGAGAGGCACAGGCCAGATTAATTTTAAAAAATAATAAAAGAAATTATTTTATCCCTAAATGTTTTGTTCAACTTTTTGTATTAAAATTAAAAAAAAAATTAGAAATGCAGTTCATAAGCTGGAGTGTGTAACTCCCCTAGATGCAGCATGTTTACCCCAATACTCTTGCCATTTGTATCACCACTTCTCACTGAACTTACATTGATAAGCTTGTATGCATTTTTTTCTGAAAAAAAAATTATGCCCTCACGTATCAATGGTGAGGATTTCTTTAAAATGCGAGCCAATTCACCCATCAATGGTGTATTAATCCATTATGACTTTTTTAATTTCTGCTTTATGCAGCGGCGATACAGTGTTTGAAGAGGAAGAGGCTATATGAACAGCAAATAGAACAGCTTGGAAATTTTCAGCTGCGTATTCATGACCAGGTGTGTGAATGCACTTTAAATTCAGCAGCTGCAACAATTGTTTTTGAAACTACAGCCCGTGAATAGTCATTTGAATCATCAAAGGAAAAGTTGTAGGCAGAAAGGTGTAAAGATTATTACTATTATTATTATTATTATTATTATTATTATTATATTAATAAGAATTAAATTTAACAGTGTATACGAATATTAGCATACTTTTAAAAAAATACATGAAAATATACTAGTGTCATTGAATAGGTAAAAGGGGATGGAAGAAGTGAAACTTCTGGTAATAAATAGTGAGTCAAACTCATTGAATTTCAAGCTCTTATTTGTCTTTCATATGACAAATTAGGAAAAGAATAAGTCAGTTTTGGTCTTAAAATTGGAACTGAATAATCAATATGATGTAAAATATTTTCTAATTTTTTGAAAAGAAAGTAGAAGGGTCTCGTTCAATCAGTTATGCGAACCATGCATGATTAGTTCACATGGGTCAGCTTGTTCAAGACTGGTATTTCCTTTTTTTTTTGTCTGTTTTTTGAAATCTTATTTTTTGAGGATTGGTTGGATCAGTTACTGGTTTTTTCTGTCCAAGAGCCAGTCCACACTAGTTCTGACAATTATGGGTATGATAATGTTTCAGTGCATGTAGTATCATTTATATTTTCTGCTGACAATGTGTTACAGATGATAATGTTGGAAGGTGCCAAGGCTACCACTGAAACAGTTGATGCATTGAGAACTGGCGCAGCTGCTATGAAGGCAATGCAAAAAGCAACGTACGTATATTTGTGTTTTCATTCTTGATTTACTCTTCCATATTTTTCATCATTGTTTCTAAAACCTGACAAGTTACTGTATTTTTTGTAATATGTAAAATCTCTTTGCATGTAACAGAGATGTTTTGTTTAGTTCATCCATCTTATTTAATGGGCTTCTGATTGCGACATTGTTGAATTGCGGTATTTATTTTTCAGGAATATTGATGATGTTGACAAGACCATGGATGAGATCAACGAACAGACAGAGAACATGAAACAAATTCAGGAAGCATTGTCTACTCCAATTGGTGCAGCTGCTGATTTTGACGAGGTCATTTGCTCTAATTTTAATTTTATATGCATTTGTACTCTTTGAAACTGAGAAATTATCTTTTTAGTTGTTGAGCGTAGTTATAATGTATTATGTCACATGTGAGGAGCATTCTAAAATCTGAATTTCTTTTCCATTTCAGGATGAATTGGAAGCAGAACTTGAAGAGCTGGAGGGTGCTGAATTGGAAGAGCAGCTTCTTCAGCCTGCAACTACAGCTCCAGCAGCTCCGGTGCATGTTCCATCTGGGCGACAATCCACTCGCCCTGCATCATCAAAGCCCACTGCTGAGGAAGATGAGTTGGCAGCTTTGCAGGCTGAGATGGCACTTTGAGCAGGTCCCTTTCTCAGCTGCGACACTATTGATTTATGCTATATTCATTAATCTGTTTTAGTTTGGTTGGTATTGCAATTAATGTGCAGTTGAATGGTTTGTGTGTGCACCAGTTCGATATCAACCTTTGCACAGTTGAGTTCACTTGTATAATCATAGTTTGGAATGAATTTTCTAAAATTGCTTCTCAGAAAAAGTTTGACAATCTTAATTTACGCATTTCTTATTGACTTTGCTGTTGGCTTTGATTAAGCCAGAACTTTGCAGGCATTTACGTGCATGATCTTGTAAAAACAGTGACACGGAGAATTCTGCTCCCTCTCATGCTTGCTTATCTATGAAATTATTAAGCAAACCAGAAATGTATATAAAGGTTATTAAATTCAATAGCCCTTCAAAACTTCTACTTTCTCCTGGGATGTGTCACCCTATTCAATGTCGTGTTCTACAGAACGTTGAAAACTCTGCTTTATACGGTTGTTAAATGCTTGATGAATTCGTTATCTTTAAATATTATTCTTCAGACTGATCCATGCATATCTCATACTTAAGTCACAGTGGAGCAAGGTTGTTAAACACAGAATTTACGGCTCGGATAGTAAGAATTTACTTCAGATAAAAAATATATTAAAATATTTATAGGTAATATATATATAATCATGTCATTTTGAATAAGCCCGACTTCTTTTCTTATGCCCATTATAATAAATTGTGTATATTAAATTGATTATGGTCCAACAATATTAGAAAATTAGCAAAATCTAAAGAATCTAACCAAATTGTCAAATTGTATACCCACATTATTATTTTTCGCACTTCAGATTTTTTACAAAATAGTCTTATGAAGAATGTATTATATAAAATAATGTTAAATTAAATAATTTCGAAAGATTTAATAGTCTTTATTAAAATATTTTAAACATTATAAGTAACTTTTGTTAGAGAATGTCCAAAAGTTAATGTGTAGACATACTATTTTCAGATTTTTTATATTTACATTCTTAAAATTTTGTATATTCTTTATATTTTATAGATTTTGTACTCTTAAAGTTTTTTATTATGTAAAAAAATTGAAAATTTTCAGAACCAGACAAGGATACACGATATTTGAATAAAAATGCTAAACATTTAAAATAATAGAAAAACATAAATTCAAATATGATTTGTAAGCATGCTAATTAGGTAGTCAAATTAACTTTGAACAATTCAAACTTCCTATATTTGACTATGAAATAATTAATATTTAAAATATAAGATCTTATAGACTTAAAAATAATAAAATATTTTTTTTAAAAAAATTGAAACAATTATCTTTTATTTGCCAAAAATACACTATTTTTCACGAAGTTCACCTTATAAGATATATACATTGTTGGCTTTTTATTAGAACCGATATTATTTTCCTAGCCGTATCTGTTGTGTTTGCACATGTTTTTCAACTTAATATCCATGAAATATAACCTTTAGACTTGACAATAAGAGAAATAATTATTATTTTCAAAAAAAGGCCTAATTAAGTTGAACCATAAATGCTGTTTAACACAGGATAAACTAAAATTATTATATTTATAAACTAGTATTTCATAGAAAATACATCGCTATTTTTATGTCGAATAATCATAACTTAAAAATGATTAATTTCTTTATCAGTAATTCAATTTAAATATCCAAAAAGTAAGTTTCTATCTAAAATAAACATTTGAAATTAAAACAATCTTAAACTGGAAATTAACTTTAAAAATTTCCACAAGAACAACTCAAAATCGTACCGAATATGGTACAATTTCATTTCACAAGTTCTCATACCAATATCTGTTGGTAATTTTCAAAGCGGTATAATGTGAGGGACTAAATTGTGGAGCCTGAATAATTGCAAAACTTCATCAACAGAAAAAAAAAGTGGTGAGCACAGTTTTATGTGATTATTCATTGAAAACCTTCCCAGTAAAAGGATGTCTTTCTTTATACATGTGTAGGTAAGTGTAAAAACATCATTAATACTTAGTTTTTACTCATCACTCCAATGTTTATTCAATGATGCATTTATGTATGCAATCAACAAACTGCACATGCAAAACTATAATCTTCCGACTGAAAAAACAACAAAATAAAGCAACTTTTGCAGTAAACGACTAAACGTAAAGCTTATGTGAAAGAAATCACGTAGGCTTCTCTTTCACCACTTTATATGTGATAATGGCGAAAGAGACACACTATCACGATTCATCTATGTAGTTATTGTTATTGTCAGATGGGGACCCCTCCTTTTGTTTCTTTCTAAGCTTAGAAATTCCTCAACACAACGCAACTTTCATGTCCACTGCCATCCCATTCACATTCATCAACATTTTTCAATCAAAAAAGTAAAATAGGATGTAAAGTTCTTCACTGAAAACCTCGCATAATTTCTTACACACCTAACTACTTTAATCAAATTTAAATCACAATCCACATTTGAAGGGTATATAATCACTACCACTCATTAATACCATATAATATATGAAATCAATATCCTTTTTCTTTCTGAAATGGTGCTGCTGTTTGGAGAGAACCTTTGGTTAGCCAAATGATGGCGCAATTTCGCTGCTTTTTTCTTGTGAAACAAACCCATTACTAAGCAAGAGATCTTCGTACACAAAATCAAGCAAAAGTGCTTCATTTTGACCTTCAATATCGTCATCATAGCCAAACCATTGAGTCTGGTTTTCCTGTTTCGCAAAGGATGTTGAGTTTGAAACGACTGAAACTTCATTGGATAGTGGTACACTACAGCTGCTGCCAAGACCTGAGACATTAGATCCTAAAGGCAATGGTGAAGGAACTGGAATGTGTGTCCGCTCCAAACCCAAAACACGAGACTCGGCTGAGTTCTCATGATCGAAGACACGGTCTTCAGCTCGAGACTGAGGAGTAGTGGAAGTTGTGAACTGTGGACAAACAGTATCCACAGTGGCATTGGTGTTTGCTACCAAAAACTTTTTCTTTAACTTAGCGTTCCAATGGTTTTTCACATCGTTGTCTGTTCTCCCAGGTAACTGAGCCGCAATAAGAGACCACCTAACCCAAAAACCACAGCATATGTGATATCAAAAAGCAACACAAAACATTGTAAAACATGTTAATCTAGATTAGTGTTTTAATATATATCACGATCACATATTTTTATCGAGAATCGCTACGTACCCTTTGGAAACTGAAGGTTTTAGCACTATATATAGAGTTACTTTCAAACTTATGAGTGCCAAAGAATCAATCTTGTCTTAGTTATAAACAAAGAATGAATGAACTTGCCTGCTTCCGATGGTTGAATAAAGGTTGCAGATAACTTGGTCTTCCTCATCGGTGAAACCTCCATGCTTGATATGAGGTCTGAGATAGTTCAGCCATCTCAGACGACAACTTTTCCCACACCGCTTTAGGCCTAAAAGTTAAAGAAAAGAGAAATAAAAATAATGAAAGTAGCAGAGTTAATTGAAAAAAGGGATATATAAACCTGCTTTTTGTGGGAGAGTTATCCAATTGCCACCAGTGCCATGTTTCTTGAGATAGTTTTTTAGGGTTTCATCTTCTTCGGGAGACCAAGGACCCCTTTTGACATTAGCTTTGTCACAACATGGAGCTCTTCCCATGGCTTTTAAGTCAGAGAAGATTTGAAAGTGAAGAAGACAACACTGAATATGGAGAGTGGAGAAGTGTTATGGTATATATTATAGAAAATGGATTGGGAAGTGGAAGGTTTGAAATGTTTGACTTTGTCTGACTGAGACAGACACACACACACTGATAGAGCTGTTTGATTTGTTTTGTTTTACTTGTTGCTGTTGTGTCCTAACTCCTAGCCAGTTTGCTCAGTGTTTCTAACCTATGCAGCTGCTTATCTTATGAAACAAGGCAAAGACTCAGTCAATGACTGTAATGCAATGCAACAAAAAGTACTTCTTTTCTCTCTCTCTCTCCCTCAATTTTATCATATCTGATCATCCATCATCCATTTAGCACTGTAAACATTACAAAGATCAAAGGGATTTCAAAGATATATGATGTTTTAGCTTTTGAAAGTGAGTGCTTAATAGTATCAGCAGTTTACTTTATAATTTTACAGACTGCTTGGAATTAGGTCTAGAGAAATATGTTGTATTATATGAATACTGTGATTGGATGAAAACGACAACGTTAATTACGAAATGCATACAGCCAAATCATATATAACCAAATCGTAAATAATCTTTTTACGATCTTTGCATTTTTCTCCGTCTGAGTATCTGTAATTGTTGCATGTTTAAACAGATTACGTAAAAAAATAAATATACAATAAAGATCATGCTTTACATAAAAAAAAAATATTTTAAGGATTAAAATGAAAATAAATATAAAAAATTAAATTATAAACTAATATTTTAAAAAAATGAATCTTCGTGTATATATAGAGTCTTAGAAAAAGGTTAAATCACAAGGTATTTAAAAACGTATTTACTAAACACTACTAACTGATAAAGTCAAACAATGTTCTTTATAGCTTTGCATATACCAAGTTGATGATATTCTTGTGGTAGATCAAATTTCATAAAAGTCATTCGCAACCTCCCTAAATGGGAAAAGCAAGAGAATGAGATTTGATATGCAACTGATTTCTTTACTATTTTTTTCTGAAGAGGGAATTCACTGTAGACTCTACAATTAAAAATGAAAAAGGATAAGATTACAGAAATTTAGTTACTTAAACTTAGCATGATACGTAGCTTTTAAAAGTAAAGAATAGTGGTCGAAAATGATGTTTTGTAGAGTAAAATGGAGAGAAAGACAGGAAGGTATGAATCCAATCCAAAACAGAAGAAAGTGGAATTTATCTTAGTGGGCTTGTGTTAGATAATGTGGAGGATATTAATATTCTGTTTGAAGTTTAGAGGGGCAATCTTTGATTAATATGCACTTGCAATGTATCATATTTTATGAGTCAATTCCATCAGAATCTTATCTCCCAAGTCCAACAACCCTCATCATCTTGTCTGTTGTTGTTCCACTCTCATTAATAATTCATTTATAACACTTTCTTTTCTTCTCTAAGCAAAAACCTGTTGCCATCCAACCAACACTCTTCCCTCAAACCGGGGATTCATTTTTAACATGTAATAATTTCCCCTGCATTACTCACTTAGATTAGATTTCTTACATTCACCAAAGATTTTGTGTAAGTTTCACTATCAAATATTGCAAGCCCAGCAGAAGGTGAAGTCTTTACTTTTAACCGACAAGATTCAATAAGAAAAGGAAAATTGATAAACAGTAAAAAAAGGGTCCAATATGCAGATGGTGTACCAAAATGGGGGACCATGTACGCTGAAAGAGGTGATGAGGGAAAACGTTTGCATCAATACCAATCCAACAAGAATGGTAGTTTGCTGCTTTCCCTTTCCTCGTTTGCCACCCTTGGCACGCAAAGCCAGCCATCAGCACAAACTCCAAATCACTATTTTCAATGTATCCCTTTCAAACTGGATCTCATGTTATTACAAGTAAATGGAGATCACTCTAACTACCAAATGCCCCAATCTGCAATCTAAATTCTATCACTCCTTCAAACATTCATACATACACTCTGCCTAATCTCACACACCATCCATCCATTTTCAACACCTTCTTGCATCATTTCAAGCTTACTGACAAAAACAACAGAGTAATTATAAGGAAACATAAGGGCATGTGTAAAGATTTTATTTTGGAGTGATAAAGGACAGAGGTTTGAATTGTTCATAAGATATGAGAAATATTTTAAATTTATACATGAATGAGATGAGATTAGTGAAAATAAACACGGTAATTAAGACACGGGAACTATATCACTTCATCATCCGCTGCTACCTATACAAATGCTTAGGATGTTCATCCTTGAAAATCACCTGTTCATCGTCCAACAAGTCCCCCCAAAAAACCATTATACTGTCTTCACCCACACCTTTAGAATAGGCTATTTACAGAACATAAGTGGATTCTTCTTCCAAAATAAATCTCGCACTACCATTCTTCCTTTTCTTCTCCCCCGTATTCTATACACGCCGAGGGAACAGTGGCAGAATGAAATCAGCGACTCACAAGCTCCGAGACCCACCCGACATCCGGGACCACGGGCTCACCCGAACCCGGCCCGTCAAGAACGTTCTCTTTGCTCAACTTCTCGAACATCCTCGCTCTTATGTTTCTTCCGGACTCCACCCTCTCCATCACAGGCTCCTCCTCGCAACTCCGCTCCCACAGGTCAAAGTAATTCACCCCACCGCGAACCGGAGCCTGGGTTGGGGTCGAAGGAAGACTGATGAACCCGGGTCGGATCACTGGTCCTCTGGGTGACCCGAACCCGGGAGACCCTATAACATTCCAGGAAGAAGGCAAGGACTTAATCTTCCCCAGTTGCAAGTTTCTCAGCGAAGCTACCATCTCGTTAACAGACAAAGACCCGGAACGAGTCATCGGAGACATAGGCGGAGACTCCACCGGCGGCGACAACGACCCGGGAGAAGACACGAAGGGCGCCGCCGTCTTGGAGGACTCGATCGCGTGTCTTAGAGGAGACCCGTCGTACGAGTCAGCACTGCGTGGACTCTGCTGCGGCAACACCCTTAGTTGCTCCGGCGTATGGGCAAAGAAACACACGCGCCGGCGGCAACTGGTGCCGTCCTTGCACGGTTGAGTGCGGTAACGAGCGGGATGGAGCCAGCACTCGAAAACCCCGTGCGCGTACTCGCATGCGTCACCTTTCTTGCAACTTCCCTTGCGAAAATCGGGGCAGGCCGAACCGGAGTAGTGATACTTGCGGGGATCACGGCGGCGAGCCTTCTCGCCGGGGTGGGCGTACGGACACTCGGTCCAGTCATGTGACCTGCCACGTGCGCATCTCCGAACCTTGAACTCGAACATGCGGAAATGATCGCAGGAGTAGGCGTCAACCGGAACGTCCGATTCCAGGGAAGGAACATCAGAGTCTGACTCTGCATCAGTGGAGTCGTAGTGCTGAAGGGCGCTGAGAGCTTCTTGCAGAGAGTACGGAGAGTAATCAGCATTGGCGGTGTACGGTGAAAAGATCTCCGGCGAGGATTGGTGGATGAGCGGCCACGGTGGGACGTGTACGGTTGGGTTTGCGCGGTTCGTCTCCCCCAACATCATGGTTGTGTTGCCTTTGAAGGTTGTTTTGGTTTTATTTGGATTAGATGTTTACGTCTCTTCCGGCACGGTCAGTGTCTCTTTATAAACTACCTCAGTACATGTCTTTAACCCTGGTTGGGTTTACGCTAACCGTGGTTTGCTTGGAAATGAATGAACCCAGCGGAACTCCATTGCGGTTAAAGTTCACGCGGGATTTTCCTTCCATCACCACGCCGGTGTGACAGACGCGCAGTTTGCGTTTGCCACGTATGTGAACAGGTGTTAATGCGAGGAAAGCCTTGGCACGAGCCGTTGGATTCTGATGTGCTGCCCCTAGTCACCACTTTGTATCTTCCTTCTCTTCCCAAAGCAGTAGAGTGAAGCTTATCATTCCCTACCAAAAGACACGCCCATCTACATTAATAAATCTCAAAATAACCTAATATTATTAATTATGTGTGCTATGTTAAATCATAATTTAGTTCTCATAAATCTTTCACCCCTTCTTTATTTACGGACAATTTTGAAGATTTATAATAAAAAAAGTTTCCTTTTTATTACAACTAGACATCTGATTAAATTAAACAAGTTAGTTATGTTAGGAGAAAATCAAATTGAAAACTTGAAATTATATTTATAAATTTTTTTCATATCTTATAAAGTTCTAATTACCAACTTGTCTACCACATAGTCAATCGACTACTAGTACAATAGTGCAAACTTGTTTCGTAATGTAATCAAATGTTAAGTGTGATGTGTTCTTGTCTCCATTTTTCTCGACCATAGGTGCATACACGATTAGATATATTCTAAATCTTTTAATTTCTGTCAATCAACCTCTTAATATTAATGTAAAAAAGAAATCTTACCCAATAGAAACTAATTTTGAATTTCAATAATTTTAAAGACTAAAAAGATATCGAAGTCAATATTTAGTAAGAAAAAGAGTATTTAATTTATGCATAGTTTATGGGTGAAGAAAATAAATAGTTAAATGAGTGAAGAGAGATAAAACAAAATGGTTTAATGCAGTGGCATTGAAGTCGTGTGAGAGTTAAATGTGGGTAGGCATGTTATTCAATTTCTAGGGGAGGCATCAACACTTGGAAAGTAACGTTTATTGCTATCATCACAGTTCCCAAATTTCTTTTTACTGTCATTTTTCATTTCTTCACCTTATCCATACACTGCAGTAGTCATTTATGCTTATTTTTCGGGATTTTCTCACATTATTTTTCAACACATTCTTTACAAATGTATAAGGGTTACAAAAGAATTGAGTTAGGTATGGTATAAATATCATGATTAAATATATATCACTTGTATGGATAGTGTATTGAAAATTTTACACCCAATAAATATAACAAAGTTTATAATATATTAAAAAACGAGTTTATAGTATATAAATTGATAAAATCTTCGTCTAATCAGTTTTATGATTAAGTTAAGTTTGAAGTCTATTTTTTAATATGATATTAATGTTATAAATTAAATAAAATTTATTTTAACAGAGTTTGTTATTTAATTATTATATTATTTATATAAAAAACCGTTATTTGTTAAATATATTATGTCATTCACTGTTGAATCATTTGTTAATATTTAATTTTATATTTAAAATATATATTTTTATATAAAAAATATATTAAAATTTTATATCAATTTAATATAAAACAATTTTATAATTTAATTTTATAATTTTAATTAAACTTAACTTTATTTCTTATCCATTAATTATTCCGTTATGTTATCTACAAAAACTTTGGTATGTTTTGATTTTCCTTGGTATGAAGAAAAATGCATAAAATTAATTTTGTGGACATTATGGGCATATGATATAAAGTCCAATACTTGACTTTCAAATGAATAGTGATTTTGGCCCCTTACCTTGTCGATCTTATCGTTTCAATTACCTCACAATCGTCCATTTTGTCTTTATCATTGGGATAGATATTATTACTATTTTGTGTTTTGTCTCTGTCTTATATTCGACTACACCATTATTTTTTATGACCACTGGGTAAGAACCACTTTCTTCCAAGATATACCACCAGGTAAAAATGTTAAATTAAAATACATTATTTATTATTTATTCAAATACTTTATGATTAAATCATAAAAAGTTAACCAGGAATTTAATCACATTTTATCCCATACTTTTTACGTTGAAAAAATATGTATCTTTTTTTATAATTTGTCTTGTTCAATAAATTTAATTAATCCTCACATAACCCTTAAATGAAAGTGGGGTTAAATCATTGCATCGCTTTCAACTTTTTTTTCTCCTTCTCACTGGACCTTATTCTGATTTTCATCCAGATCTCCTAAGATTTGTGGTTTGTTTGGGTCTGCAAACAAATAAAAAAAAGTAAAAGATTGAACCAGTTTATTCAATTAAAATTCCAGTTTAATTCATAATTTTTTAAGAAGTGGCTTTGTTGCTTAAGAAATTAATTTCCCAACTATAAAGTATAAATTAATAACAAATAATCTGGAACAAATTAGGAGAAACATACAAGAAAAGTTTAATAAATTAATCGAAACTTTATCACTAACAGGAACAAAGGACAGAACGCGAAGTTTTTTAGAAGGGTTGTCTTTTTTTTCCATTGGGGTCAACATTTTAGGTTTACTATTCATAACACTATCCTAAACTTCACAATCGTATCTAACATTTTAACCACAAAACATATAAATTAATTTTATCGTTATTAAAATAACAACTCCAAAAAATAAATTGTTTCTAATGTATATCAATTATGCATCACAAGAAATGGGATAGACTTGTCAGAGATAATGGCGACTTAGAACACACAGTAAAAATGGAACCAATTTTATTTCATTTTTTGTTATTTAATGAATAATTGAATTTTTTTTATTTTATATTTTTAATTAAAACGATAGATATGATTAAAAATATTGGTTGATAGTTTTATTAATATGCTGTTTTTATAAAGAATGAGTTTTCTATTTAACGTAACATATTAACAAGTAATAGATTTATGATAAACGAATTAAAGTGTTAACTTTTCTTAAGACATATAAGAAACACAGATAAAAACTCTAATCATAATAAAATAATTGGGAAATTCGCAAGAATCAAAATCTAATTATAACTTTCTAATATTGAAAACAAAAGACAAATTTTTTCTCTCATTTTTAGGATAAATCTTAAAATTGCTTCTGAAATAAAATAATGTCACGCCGCACGTACGACATTATTCGCCCAAAATCCTATGATGTAAGCGTGCGCCAATTTCTTTCCTTTTTTATCTCTTGTAAGTTATCCCTTTGATTTGGTTAGAATCTCAGATTAAAAAAATATACCTATTATGAAATATTATTCTATAATTTATAATTTATAACTATTCTGCCCGCTGTAAAATAGTTTCATAATTATATACTGTGTCGCATTTCAATGAATAAAGGTGGTTTAATTGGAACTTGATGTTTCTTAAGCATATGACAGACGGTTGTTGGAATCGTAAGATGTCGTGATCAAACTTGAATATCGTAAAGCCACTCTGCATTCTGATGAAGCATCAATTCTTGGTGACAAGGATGGGTGTAAGTGAGAATATTATAAATACTTTTAATAAATTAATCAATTTTATTTATTTATTTATTTATTTATTTATATATATGTTGGTAGATATTATCCGACACCAACCCTTGAAGTCCTTATCCAAATCACGCATCAATCTGCTCATAATCCAATCCAATTTATTCATGCTTCATCTTACACGGAGATTATGAAAACAAAGAAGTTTCCATTTCAAGGGTTTGCATGTGTGTGGTTGGTTGTTCGAATATTTACCATGTTGCATTCATTGTATGTTATGGTTGATGTCATATACGATACAAAGGGAAGCATGGCATTCATACATTACATATATATGTACGGTGGATGAGAAATTTATTAGTCACGTGAGGAAGTCACGTGAGGGAGAGTCCACTAGCCGACAGAATACAAGGTGTCCGTACGACGAAGTAAAATATGGGGTGCGACACATGTACGGATTCTGCCCTTATCCACGCGTCCTCCTTTGACCAAACACGTGTGCCCTGTCCTTTTCCCACTATCTCACAATCTCTCCATGCTCTGCCACGTGCCGTGTTGTTGTTCTCTCTCTGCTCTCGAGATTCGCGTGATCGCTCTCTCTTTTTACTGCCTAACTCCATCCCTATCCATCTTTCTTTTCCCTTCTTTTCCTTTTTCTTTTTATTAAAAAAAACAATAAATTACCTTTGACCGCATTGATATTATCGTCTCAAAAATACCATACTGTAGTACTGTCAAATCTTCTTATTATTTTATCCTCCTTTCCCTTCTTCTGAATGATTTGATTTGGTTGGTTTATCATCCTTAATAAAGTGTAAAAATAATATGTCGCTTAATTTGAGTTTCTCTAAATGTAATATTAAGTTTAAATACATATATTTTAATATTTAACTTGAATTAAAATGAAAATAAAAGTTTAATTAATATGTCATTTGTTTGAGCTTTTAATATGGAAACAGATTAAAAATTTGTACCAAACCGAAATAAAATTGTGTTTTTTTCAACACAACTATCATTACGAATAGAGTTATAGTAATAGTTTCTGTTTTTATTCTATTCTGATTACTTTATATAACTATAAAATGACATGTATCTTTATTTTCCATTTTTAAAATATTTTATCCTTCTAAGCATTTTTTAAATACTCTATAAAATTTAGGAAACTTGTGATTTCTTTCTAGATTTCTTAAACAAGTTTTCAATCTTTTTCGCAATACACGAGTTAAAATATGTAAAGAAATTTAAATTATTTTAAACGGATCAATCTTTGGTTTGAATAACTTTTTAAATAAATTTGAATTTAAAAAGATGATAGTATAGGTTCAGGTAGTTAACCCAAACTAGTATAGGAGTTTTAGAAGATTTAAAATATAAGTAGTTTTATAAACATAATTCGTTTGAGTATTTTGTAGTTGATTAATCTCCGTTAAATTTGTTTATGTGTATATTTATTATGTTTTGAGATATATGTATATCTATTTAAAGTATTAAATTGATATTTTAGTTTACATGTTTATTACTGAGCTTTTAGTATCTTGAAAATGTCATTTCTTCTTTTGGTTTAGAAATAGACTTTTTGTACCTCCTTTAAGTTAACTCTATTAGGTTAGGTGTTAGGTGTTGATGTAACGATAATGTTTAATGTCATTTTTTATGAGGTTGTCCAATGATGTGAAGCTGTATATATTTGATAAAGACGATAACTAAAAGTTTTACATATTACGTATTAAGTTAGAATTTTATGAATTTTGAAAAGAAACGCTTAAAATTTTTAGTTAAAAAATAAAACTTGTGAAAGAATCAATGAACACTTTTCCCTAAACCGAGTAAATTAATTAATAAATGATTATTGAAAGCAAAGAGCAAGATTAAGTAGAAAGTAACCCTAAATTTTTTTTATGAAAGTATAGGAATTGAATTATGAGTCTAAATATAGTAGGGAGTAGGTGTCTAATTTTTAATTAGTGATTTAATTAAGGATAGGATCACGTGGGCATGGGTAGTTTTATGGGTTATGTTTATTTCAACGAAGAGAAAGATAAGATATACGTAGCATTAATTTGCAAGGTATGAACATGCACGACACTAATATTTGATTTTAAAGTTCAACTTTAATAGGGCACTGTTTGCTTACCTTCTGTGTAAGGTATTAACATGTGCAAAACCCTCAGCATTTCATTTCTCAAATCACCATCGATCTAATGTTTTAGGTAAGCCTTTTTTAATAATTGTTACCACCTTTTTCAAAGCACGAAGCTAACCCTAATGGAACCAACTTATTCATGCTTTCGATTTTCTTAATATATGGATCAAGTACGATCTTGTTTAAATATATTATCAATTTATGTCATCCTCGAATCAAACTTTTGATGTCTCAGTTAAATATAAGATTAATATAAAGTATACAGGTGTTATTTGTTATTATTTTGCTGTTAGATTTTTTATAACTATTTAATTGTATGAATAAGATATACATATGTATTCACTTGAGAGGTATATTAGTTTTCACGATTTTGTATAACACTATGTTATGAACTATATAAGAAATTATAATATTATTTTCAAACTTTAAAATAATAAATTTATTGATTTTTTATATATTTATTTATCTTCTCTTTTGTATTTCATATAAGACTAAATTCACACTTAAATTATTAACTTTTATCAATTTATAACTATTATTTGAAGATATAATTTGATTTTAGAATAAATTTACTCATTGGAAAGAAACTAAATAAGTATCAAATGATTTTATATTTGTCAGAAAAAGTAAGAACAAAATATGAGTGACGACCTTTTACTGTCACCAGCGAGACAAATATTTTAATTCGCTTATATATTTAGACTAATTAAAAAAATATTCGAATTTAAAACTGTAAAAATTGTAAATTGTTATTTTTTAAAATCAATAGACCAAATTAAATATAATTAAAGGACGTAAATAGTTTAGTCTTTATATATATAAATCATGTTTGGAAAATATAGTTCAACTAAAAATTTAACTAAAAGAGGAAAAGCTATGACATATCTCGATTTTAAAAAACTGTCGGAAACTTAGCTGATAGCTACAGCATGGTAGCTGATATAGTAAAATAGAAATATAAACAAAAAAAGCAAACACACTTAAATAATATTTTTATATCAAATTTAAATCTGACTTTACTAATAAAATATAATTTTAGTATTTAGAATTTCATTTGTAATTAATTAATTAATTTTATATATATATATATATTCTAATCTTAAATTCTTTATCTGAGATATTCATTATACGAGGCAATTTTTTTTACACTTTGTTATTTAAGAGATAAATCAATTAAATCTTACACTAATTTTCATAAATTTTACTTTTAAATTTACTCTTATTTACCTTTAAATCTACTTAAATAAACAATAAAAAATTTATCTTCAAATCCTCTTCAATTCATTTAATCACTCTCTCAAAAATTTATTCAAGTAAACAAAATCTTAAATCAAAACTTCATTACAAATTTATTTTAAAAAGACAAGATACGTAGAATTTGGTGTCAAAAATAATTTAAATTCACTTTTTTTTTCTTAAAATTCTTTAAGACAACTTTTGAAAACAAACATAACCAAAATTGTAAATTTCAAAACTGACAAATTAACCCTCATAGTGTTATTTCAAGAAATTTAAAATCGAAATATTGTCTACACATCTTTCTCTCGACCATTTACGGCAACCTTCATAGACAAATATAACGATATTCAAAATTTTAAAACTATAAAATTAATCGTTATAATGTTATCTCAAAAATTTTAAAATCGAAATATTGTTATTTTTCACCTATATAAAACTATTTTATTTATTCTTTAAGTTTTCTTCAATTAGATAATTTTATTTATTCTATTTAGTTGTATTTGATTTATCTAAAAATTTAAGATTAAAAAATTAATTGAGGAGAAAGTAACCTAAGTATCCACTTGTGTGAGGCTGTCAACATTCCGGGATTTCCAGTATCTACTTTCCTGTCCACTTGAAAGTGATACAACTAAATATACAAAACTACAGCTCCAATTCATTAATTAATTAACTTTCATGTCTATTCACTTTTTTGACTTTTTTATTTTTAAATATTATTTTATTATAACCAAAATTTCAATATTAATAACTAAACATTATCATTTGTATCATTTTAAACAAATTTAACATATTCTTCAACCATTATTTCGAAAACAATTTTTCGTATTAGTTAAAATAGATTAAAAATCCCGGATTTTTTTATTTCATAATATATTTAATTATCCTTTCATAATTTTTAATAAAAACTATTTTAAAATGTCTTAATAAACACATTAACTAGAGTGTTGAGTTGAGTGTGGGTGTGAAAGTACTTTGACATGTATATCCACTTTTTTAGTAAAAATTTAAAACAAATATTCTAGTATTTCTAGTTGAATATTGTCCAGATTTATTCAAACTATATAATAGAATGTGAAAAGTTATAAAAAATAATTGTGGTGGTTGAGGCTTTAACCTTTATAAATTTTGTGGACATGAAATGGTATAGTATGTGAAAATGAAAGTCATAAAAACAAGTCTTAATCATATGTTTGCTTTTGTTGAGTTGCATCTCATAAAAATATTCAAGATATTTATAGTATAATGTCGGACATGGTAGTCGACATCAAATTATAGATAAATATATTTTTTTATTTTAAGAATAAAAAACATATCTAACATTAAATACTATTCACACGTATTTATATTTCTCTTCGTCGTTCTATCAATATAGAAGTTAGAAAGTTTAGTATTGATACCCTTTGTCATTACACTAAATATGATAAAGAATGTTGTCATTTTCACTTAATCACTAGCATAATCTTACATCTTCGTACAACATTATTAAGTCATTATATTTAATTTAAAATATTAAAATTTAGTTGTGTTTATGATTAAATTAAATTTCAATATCTTATTTTTATTTTCACCATCTGTTCTTATATAGACGTTATATATACTCGAAATAGCAATAATTATATATTGACATGTAAACAATAGATACAACATCCACACAAAAATAATCAAAAAAAATGTTTATATTAACTATATTTTGATATCATATGGTTTTATAGAACTGCAAAAGTATTTAAAAATGTTATAGTGTATTATAAAAATAAAAAAATAAGTCTGAAGGGGTAAAACTATCAACACTATTTACAACAAATTTTATTACAATTAAGTGAAAGTAAAAGAGAAAAGGATGAATGTCTAATGATTAACCTCTCTCACTAATTAACACTAATATTTTTTGGACCGTTAAAAAATGAAGGTGAATAGTTGAAAACAACACATCTCGAAAATTAATCTCAGAAGATGAATAATAATTGAAATGCACGCATCTACATTAGGATATTTAATTATTGCATTCAGATTTTGCCTTTGGATCTATCCGACTTTCACATGTTGCATGCATATTCACTCTTTCCTTTGCTTTTTGTCAAATCAAATTCACAAATTCAAGCTCAAATTTTAATATCCATAATCTTCTTTAATTAATTTTGGGTTTATTTCAATATTACTCGACGAATCAAAATTAAGAGAAATTCATTAACATAACTTCGTTAAAAGTATGAAGATTTTGTACTTATCAAATCCGTGAATCTCTTAAGCATATTGGTGAATTTCATCGTATAGTTTTTAAAGAGTAACATATCACTCCTTTTTGGGAAAACATTAAAAAAAATCTACCTTAATGAATTATTAAAAATTTAAATAAAAGACTAAAATAATAAATTTATGAATCGTTTTATTTATTATTTATTTTGTTAAGCTTGCAGCAGGGAAAGGAAAAGGCTAACAGAATTTCCATTCTTATCTAATCATGTCCTGTTAACACAACATGCGCACTAATCAGTCATTAGGAATGTTTGGCCACACTCTCTATTTTAGATAAATTCAGTTTATTTAAAATAAATAACTGTTGCTGTTTGTTACAAATTAAATAAAATATTGTAAGATTGGCTGAAATCAACGAAGGGTTCTTTTTATGACTTTCAAAAAATTTGAAGATCAACTTCAACATCAATAGTTCAATACTGTAAAGAAAATGAAAAGCAGACAACAGTTTAGGAAAGAAAAATGATAATGTGTTTTTTATTATTATTATTTTTTTTATAATTTTTTATCTTTATAATATGTATAAAATAAATGTAAATATATGTACCTAACTCAACCTGAATAATAATTTGACGAGAACTTTTGTTGTGATGAAACTCCATCATAGACTCAACCTAACTTCTTTTATCCTACTACTACTGGTAGGTGCAGTGGGTCCATTTGTGCCCATGCCTATCTATAGTTTTCATCTTTTTATCATTTATCTTTTTAAGAAAATCAATTCTACTGAGTCATTTTATTAATATGATAACATTATATCTATTTATGTCCTCCTTAATATGTAATTAGTGTTTAGTTTAGTTTTATAACCCGTTTTAAGCATCCCATCTTAAGTATACTTTTTAATATTCTAGCTTAAGACATTTTTGGTTTCACTCTCCCAACTTCTCTTTTGTATATTTTGTGCCTTTTATGAATTCACTTTTTCCTTCGTGGTTGCTGTTTTTTTGTTTTCAACTCTAGAGACATGGAACAGTTTGTTTAAATAGTTAATTATATATTAAATAATACATGTTATAAAAAAATATTCGCATGGATTGAAACAAAAATACAATAAAATACGATGGTTGATAAAGATTACACGGAAAATAAAGCGTACACAGTTAAAACGTATTTAAGTTATTTTACAATGTTTTCTTTTTGTCTTAAATAGAAAATCGAGGAATCCAACGACATTATCATGCTATTATGAAATTTTGGATATTTTTAGAAAAATAATATAAAAAAAATGAAATATTAGACTAATATGACATGATTTAGTTGGGAAGAATAAGGTTTTATAATATTGAGGAAGAAATTATTAAATATATATTACTAAAATGGATGAAGAGAGAATGTGAATTTGAGAGAACGACAAATATATAGTTATATAGTTATGTTATGAAGGATAGAAGGAAAAATGAGAAAGAGCATGATAATTTTACATCTCCTTCATTTCTTTTATGTTTTATTATTTTATTATTGTTATTTTACTGTGAATGTTTTGTATAAAAAACAGATAGAAGTATTGATGGACAAGCAAAGTCATGAGTGCACTTTAAAAATTTGGCATAAAAGGATAACGTAGGAAAAATGAGTGTTGAAGAATGAGGTAAAGGAAGAACATTTTTAGTTATGAGAGTTCAAAATGGAGTTCACAATAATTACAATAACTATTATAAAATATAAAGAAAACTAATTACAATTATTATAAATTCTAATTTGGTTGAAGTAACTAAATATGTAATTGTGTGTGTGATTGTGTGACATATTGAGTTTACATATTTTAGGTTGTATGATGAATTTAGGATATTTGATTAATAACATAATGTGATGTTTTGAACTGACTTACACTATTAGACATTAAACTAGTATGTTTGTACTACAATTGAAGTATTAGATTGGAACTTGACACGTCTACATCGGCATAATTGTATAAATTCGTTTTTTATAAATATGCAAATTCTCGTTTTCTACAAATATGCAATTTCATTAGGCGAAGTCAATGCTAAAGTTAGTGTGTCCATTGACTGTGGTTACTGGACGAAAATATTTTCGTTGAGCTACTTCAAAGTCAAAGAACTCATTGACTTGGTTGTTGTTAAACGCATCTAGACTTCGCTCGACGAATTTTGACATATAAATTCCTCGAAAATCCACCGATGGTCTTGTTGGGCGCATATTGAGCTCATTTGACAATTTATTGAGAAAATTATCCACTCTTAATGTTGTTGTCTCTGTTATGATTTTCAAAATATCTAATTTTTCATAAACATAAAAATCTTAAGAAAAATATTTATTTTTTGGGTGTAACAAAGATTCTCCCTTCTATTCTCATTCAAAATGAGAAATTGAGGATACATACTAAAAAACTATTTTGAAAATTGGTTAGAAGTCATAATGAATTATTTTTTATTTTTGAGAAACACAACAAGAACTAACCTTGTTCTTATCTATTTCAATTTATGATGAAAAATTAAGAATCACGTTAATAGGTTAATATTGTTTGTTTGAAAATATTGATATTTTTCTTAACTTTTTTAAGATTTTTTATTTTTTTGACATTTTTAACATGGTTAAAAAATATAAAGATATTAAATAGATGATGTGGACAATCATACCTTTAAAACATTATTCAATCACCTTATAAATAGAAAGACGTTTTAAATATTAGGACAAATCACAAGTACTTATATCTTTTAAAAAGGTATTAATTATTTAGGAAATGAAAAATATTAAGTATTTGGATGATATGGATGACCATACAAATATTTATACTTTTTAAAAACAAAAAGAAATCATTTTTTGTATGTTTTTCTTTTTATTTTTTTATGAAAAAGTGTGTGTACAGTAAATATTGGAGTGCGACAATCAAAATGAAACAAGCCCATGAAATAACGGTGTGGTGTGTGCATTTGGGACACAGGTGCAGGAAGGAAATACAATCAATTTCAATTCCAGAATTAAAAGCAGAGAGGTATGGAATTAGTATATTAGGTATATGAACTAAAATGAAGGTACACCAAGCAAATCCAGTCCAGGCCCAACGACGACAATGATGCAGTAATGAAATTAGGGGTGTTGAGAGTAAGGTTTGCATATCTCAAACCCCATTGTTTTCCAAAAGAGAGTCATTCACCACACATATGGGTGTTTCACCCTACAGCTCCAATATTTTATGCATCTTAAAAATTTCACTTTTAACCTTTTAATATCTCATTTTACATATTTTTTTTATTAAAGACACTTTAATAAATATCTTTTATTTTCTTCTTTTTCTTATTAAAGACACTCTCCATCACCTTAATAATAATCTAATTTAATTTAAAATTTAAATATTATGTAATATAATTTTATATTTTAATAATTATTAAAATATGATTTATATTGTAATATATGTTTGTAAATTATATTTGAATATTATATTGAATTATTTTATTATTTAATTAAGTTGTAAATTTCTTATAATTTATCTTTTCTTAATTAATTATTTATATATTAAATATTTTAAACTTTCATATATTTTAATTAAATTATTACAATTTAATATAAAAATTTAAATATTTAATATCCAAATTCTTTTAATAAAATTATAAATTAAAAATATATAAATTTATGAAAAACGTGAAATTTAATTAATTTTTATTAAATTATAACAATTTGACATACTCAAATAAATTAAGATGAGAAAATAATGACGGGCCACACACACAAGAAAAAACGTTATAAAAGAAATTGAGATATCATGCAATGCTTATGGGAAGATAGGAACATTGTTGGGTATAAACTTTCATACAGGATAAAATAAGAGATGGACATGAATTTATATACACATAAGATTTTTTCATTGATAAAAAATCGTTTGAGATGGTACTAAAAGCAAATCCATAAGAATTTGACCGGGTGAATATCTCTCCTTATTGTGACCATATGCTGAGTGTTAATTCTTTGTTACCTTCCTTTGCACTTCATTTTAAATTATTAAACATAATTTCTAAAAGTACACGTATGGAATTTATACTTTGTGAAAACATGAGAGTGAATACATGTAATGTGAATATTAAATTATGATATTTGATAAAGAAAACATTATTTTAATTATGCATTGAGTCTAATATACAAATATATCTGATAATGAGAGTCTTTGGAAGTTGGTAACATTAAATTGGAAGAGTAAAACTTTACAAAATATAAACCATACAGTTACTTATATATTAATTGAATTATTTACCTAGTTGAATAACTAACTCACTTTTTTTTTCTGTATTTACAATCCTATTACGACCATATTGACAAAAAAACCATATCATTCTACATATATATAAGAACGAGAAGAATAGAGAATTAGGAGAAAAAATATAACGCGTTTGTTTTACCGTGTTTTCTCACAAAAGTAACATTAATCTTTGGGAAGGCTTTTTGTCCCAGGCTTCATTTATTTTAAACTTGAATGTGTTTATAATTCATGTAAAATGGGAGAGTTTTAATTTTGGTTTCTATGAAAAAAAAATATTGTTATAGGTTCTTTAAAATTGAAAATTACCACTTTTAATCCCAAGTTTTCTCGGATACTAATTAATTATTTGTAAGTTAAAAAAAGTTAAATGGCTATTCCAAGGAAAGAATATTAGTGATGTAATATGATGTTGACATGCATCTCCTAAAACGATTGTCA
This sequence comes from Vigna umbellata, assembly GCF_029865625.1. NCBI lineage: Eukaryota > Viridiplantae > Streptophyta > Magnoliopsida > Fabales > Fabaceae > Vigna > Vigna umbellata. The sequence continues at coordinate 41,561,238 of NC_142165.1, read as the reverse complement.
AGATATGTAACATAATTGTTATGCATTTAATTGGAATGAATATTATTAGGGATCAAAAGTAGTGATTGAAAATTTTGGAGGGTGAAAAAAAAAATCATAGGAACTAAAAGTAAAATTCATACATTTTACAACGATTAAAAATAATGACTTCAAATTTTATAGGAAATGAAGAACCCTTTTCAAAGAACTAACACAAAAACTTACTAACATGGATTTGAAACATATTTAAGTCTCTCCTTCCTAATATAGAATAATATATTTATACTAATTCCTGAAAAATTCTAAATATATTCTAAAATACAATAATCATTTTAAAAGATAATTCTACATTTTTTTAAAGTATTAAATGATAATTAAAAAGGTAAACAAACGCGTTTCAAATTAATAAAATATCTTAGGATCATATGGTTTTGCTTTTTGATTAATGGATTAAACAGTACTAAAAGTTATTCTTAAAAATCAAATTTTGGAATGTTTTTTAAAAGTGATGTTTTTATTAAGAGAAGATTGTTTAACCATTCTTTTGTTTTAATAAAAAAAAGGGTTAAATATGTTTTTAGTCCCTGAAGTTTCACTGATTTTTGGTTTTAGTCCCTGCATGAAACATTGATGGCATTTAATCCTTATTGTTTTGAAACTGTTATAAATAGTCCCTAATTTTAAACGGCGTTAATTTTTGTTTCACGTGGCTAACGACCAATCCACGTTTCATGCCAGCTATGATTTATTATGTGCCATATTTTGTTTTCTTTTTATTCCAAATTTGCACAGAAGCCCTTAATTTCTTCTATGTTTGCACTTTGATTATTTTCTTTTCTTTTCTCTGTTTCTACTTTGTGCCTTCACCTGGAACCTTCCATTAGCCAGAACTGAATTGGTGGACACTGAAGGTAAACTTCTTGGAAGTTATGGCATATACGGTTTGAGGGCAGTTATAATATCTGGCAATGGGGGTGGAGTACAATATGCAGCAATCCGAAACTTGTCCTTTGCCCGTTGTCCAAAATCCCATTCCTTTTCTCTATTGGTTGAATTTTAAAAGCATAAAAATCCTCACCCCAGACAGAGCAATGTTTCCGTAGTAGCAAACAAAGGGTAAAGAAAAGAAAACTAGACCTACCAACCAACTTCATTTTGAGACAAAAGGTGGAAGGAATGGGAGGAGCATCTGGGAAGATGTCGGTGAGATGGGGAAGTCTGAAACGAGCCTCCCAATCTTGCTGGAACTTTGTTTTCCAATCGGGGTCGCTGAAATCAATGCCGGAAATGGTGCGACTCAGGCTGCTCACCTCCGCAAAGACGCCAACGCGACACTGTTGACTCTGGTTTTCTCTGTCAACGGTGGCGGCACAATTTGAAGGAGATGACGGTGACGCTTCTGCTCGGAGTTTGCAGGTGGTTGGTTAAGGTTTTTGTGGCGACATGGAGGCTAGGTGGCGGCGACCTTGCGTTGGAGGTTCGACAGCGATCTGCGTTTCCCCTTATGTGTTTCTGTATTGTCAGATGGCTGCCCCTTCTGAACCCTAATTGCAGTGTTAATGCTAAAATGTAAACATCGTAGAAATTAGGGACTTCATTGCAAATTTAGAATAAAAAAAAAAGAAAACGTGGAGAGAATAAAATCACACTTGGCATTAGACGTTAGCCACGTGAAACAAAAATTAACGCCGTTTAAAATTAGGGACTATTTATAACAGTTTCAAAACAATAAGGATTAAATGCCATCAATGTTTCATGCAGGGACTAAAACCAAAAATCAGTGAAACTTCAGGGACTAAAAACATATTTAACCCTAAAAAAAATCATCTAAAATAACAAAAATACATAATGTTACTCTAAAACAGACTTTCTATGAATGCTACTAACACAACATCAAGCTAAACATTAATGTACTTGTAAGTTGGTTTCTCTTGCATGTCATAACAGATAAACTTTATTCAAAAGTTTTGCATTGGTTCAAAAGAACATTAAGAGACATTAGAAGTATTTCTTCAATAATTTCTCAGTAACATATCTTTCTTGAATAAACTTATATCAAGATAATCAAATTAAGAGAAAAAAAGAAGAATCAAGAATCATTATTGCTCCTATGTTGTCAAAACTCTCTTTCACTTACATCGTTTGACGTTTTCTTTGAAAATACAATTTTGTTAGAAGTTTTCATATATTTTTTGTATTGAAAAAATATCCTCACGGAAGTTAATATTTGCACTTATTTTTTATAAAAAACTTTATTATTTAATCAGAAGAAATGGAGATAGAATACGCGCGTGGAACGGTGGAAGAAGGCGGGATCAAAGTGGATCAGTTGTTTTTTCATGACCCAGATGGGTTCATGATTGAGATATGCAACTGTGATATCCTTCCCGTGATTCCCTTACCAAGTGACATGGTTAGGTCATGCTCTATAACGAACCTTCAGATGCTTCAACAGAGACAAACACACCAAATTGTGAAACAGGACTCAACTTTAATGTTATCTTGAGTATTTCACTAGTTATGCTTATTGAAATTGGCTTTTTAGGTGTACCAGTAGCTTTTTACTCTGATCCAGTATTTGTTATCAGTTTTCATAATCAACATACATTAGCAACAAAATGACTACTTTGAACAATATTTTCTATAAAAAATCGTATTGCACACACTACTTCTGAGCATACATTGAACAAAGTCAGAACACATTCTTCTTAGCTTTTATAGTTCATCAATGAAAATGACAACTTACCTCGACGGTAGCCCCTTCAATAGCCTCTGAAGCGGTTGTGGAAGACCTTGTCACAGAGCGACACTCCCCTGGTTGCGCCGCCTCGTCTACGCCGCCTCCTCCAATATCTTCCCTCCACAATGGTAGCCTTCAACTGAACCACCCACCACCTTCCTCAGCTCAGAACACTGCAAAACGCTACAAGAAGAAAGGTTCCACCACTGACGCCTTCTCGAAAACAGTAACAGGAAAAGAAAATGAGATGGGAGAATGGGAGACTTCACCTATAATGGAGGGCTGGGGAAGAATCGTATCCCAATTATGGTTAGGGTGGGAAGCAGTCTGCACACGCGACACAGTCAGTTCGTCGAGGGAGGAAGGGCACAGAATCTCAATATTGGGGAAGAAGGGGTTTTCGCGAAATGAGGGGAGGGAAATATTTCACTTTCTAATTTCATATACATCATTCACTTACCGACGGTCATCTACCTTCGGTAATCACTCCTGTGCATTACAGACGGCCATTACCCTTTGGTAAAGTGATACTACACAAGCCTTCGGAAAAGCCTTCGGTAAAATACATTTACCGAAGGCCACAAGGCCTTCGGTAATTACCCCTCGGAAATAATTATTTTTCCAGTAGTGTTTAAAATACTTGTTTGTTTAACTAAGTGGAATTAAATAATATAATCAGTTGGATTATTTGTATGGTGAAACTTATCTAATTAATTAGACTAGTGTAAAATCAGGAGTGGTTAAACTCATTGTAATCTTTTTAGAGATTAATATAACTCTTAAGAATATTTAAAAGAGTAATAGAAGTAACTAAGTTTAGAATGAATTCATATAAAACAAGTTTTCTTGTTATCGTTTTAAAACAAGTCTTCTTTAAATAAATATTAAAGACTTTCTAAACGCTTATTAAAATCTTCAAGTGTTCAACATTATCTGCAGATGGTGTATATCTGTAAAATAACTTCCAATACTCTACTGCGAAAAAAAAATTTAAATTTTATTCAAACTTCCTTTTAGAGTTTATTTGTAGAGTTGATTTGTGATTTAGTTTTTATTTTCTACTATTAATATTTTCAACAAGTTTATATGTATATAAAGTTTTCATAAAAGAAGTATTTTAATTTAACTGTAATACTCCTATATTAATCATTACACTTTTCTATCAGCACTCAACTTTTATTTATATAATTAATAATTTAAGGGGAGAAACAGGAACACGCTTCCTTTACTTTTGAAGCATTCATTCCATGTGATGCAATATTATAATGCATTATTGAGAAAAGTTAAATTAAAATTTTAGAGAAAATAATTAAGTTTCGGAAATTTGTTTATAATTTTACGTAATAACACAAACTACACTCCAACGGATGAACAAAAGATATTAAATAAAAAATAAAAATTATATTTAACATTTGAAAAAAAACCTGAAATACTTTTTTAAAGCTATTTGAATGAAAAAGATCCCCATGGTGATAAAAGAAATCCTAAATGTCCTTTTTCTAATTTTAAATTCCTTATTTGTCAACACTTACAGGTATACAAAAGAGGGACATGAAGAAAATTTAGAGGTGTTATTAATATATAATTTATTTATATTTGAAAGAGTGAAGAGTATGTATGAGTTAAAAAAGAATTATATAAGGATAACAATGCGTTAATACATCTTTTTTTTTTACAATATTTTAATATAGTATATATATCAATTTTTTCTTTAATAAAATAACAAATAAATAATAAATTAATAAAAAAATAGGTCAAAAGTCTGTCTCAAAATAATTTTTTCCATATAATAAACGTGGAGAAACCGACAGATATTAATGTAAGGTAACAAATTGCGAGTCATGAGATTTCGTAGTTGAGTAGATGCCTCGTCAGAAGTTTGCCCATACCTTTGACTATAACTACAAGATATGATTCTCACGTATTGCTGACTCAGGCTCATCTTCATATTTTCTTCACACATGCTAATAATAATCATAATAATATTTCTTATAACCCCTTCCCAACCAACAACTTCTCATTTACTTAAATTGTATATTTCTGTTCAGGACTTCCATCTTCCAAATTCTCTGGCGAGGACACTCAAGGACTATATATACCCTCTTCCCAAACATTGCTGCCACATTCATTTTCTCTCTGCATTTTTCTGCTCTTTGCCTGCTGTTCTTGTATTGAGAGAATGACCATTCTCATTGAGCAACCCGTGCTACATGGTATGAATGATTTTCCTTTTCGTTTTAGTTTGGTAGCTGGAGTTACATAACTAAGCTCGCATTGCATGCATTGCAGAGTCACACGTTGAAGGGAAAAATGTTCAGGTTGTAGAAACCAATGAGCTTGTTTTGGATGGTGGATTTCAAGTGCCAAAAAATGAGTCAAAAGATGGATTCAATGCCCCGGAAAACAATGCATTTGGCCAATCCTTCAGGTTTTAATTTCATTCCCATTCCGTATTTTCTGATCCTGGTTTTTCTCAATTTCAATATGTTTAAATTTTCTTTTGAATGATTCGCGGGTTTTGAAATATCTGGCAGAGATTATGAGGCAGAAAGCGAGAGACAAAAGGGCGTGGAGGAGTTTTATAGGTTGCAACACATAAACCAGACATATGACTTTGTAAGCAAAGCTTTATGTTCAATTGTCGGAGATTTGTCGAGAAGGAAACGCGTTGCTGATGAAAATCCGTTTTGCTAATAATGTAGGTGAAGAGAATGAGGGAGGAATATGGGAAATTGGACAAAGCCGAAATGAGTATATGGGAATGTTGTGAATTGCTGAATGAGGTGGTGGATGACAGCGACCCTGATTTGGACGAACCTCAAATTCAGCATTTGCTGCAGTCTGCTGAGGCAATCAGAAAAGACTACCCTCATGAAGATTGGCTGCATTTGACTGCTCTCATCCATGGTAAATATACCTTTTTCTTCTTATCAGCATATACCCTTTGAACATTTGACCCTTTATGATTTGAATATCTGGATCTCAATCATTGCTTCAACCAACAGAGACTAAAGCGATGTTGTTGACTTTTCAGATCTCGGAAAGATTCTTGTCCTTCCCAGTTTTGGTGAGCTTCCTCAATGGGCTGTTGTTGGTGAGAAACCTTCCTCTGTAATTCAATCATTGTCATCATCTGCATAATAATTAGCTTTGATTTGATGTTCTTCATTCCATTTTAGTTGAATCGAATGGTTAATTGGATGTTTGCAGGAGATACGTTTCCTGTGGGCTGTACCTTTGACGAGTCAAATATTCATCATAAGGTAATCAATTTCTCTAAGAAACATGTTAAGGAAAGTAGTTTTTACTCTAAATAAAATCATTAACAAGCCTAATTTCATTCCTGATGCAGTATTTCAAGGACAACCCTGATTACAAATGCCCTGCTTATAACACTAAAAACGGGATCTACACTGACGGCTGTGGACTAGACAACGTGGCCATGTCATGGGGACATGATGATTACATGTATATGGTGGGTCTCTGCATAAGTCTATCACTCTTACGTACACATGTTTTTAACATACAGTGAGGTCTAATAACATGAACAATCATTGGTTTTGTGAAGGTTGCTAAAGAAAATGGCAGCACTTTGCCATCTGCAGGATTGTTCATTATCAGATATCACTCTTTCTATCGTAAGCATTTTCCTTGACTATTTCTTTTATCTATGATGAACTTTGTTTTTGTGTAAACCAGCACATATATATAACATGTGTAACGTAATGTGTAGCTTTACACAAGGAAGGTGCATATACTCACTTGATGAATGAAGAAGACTTTGAGAACATGAAATGGCTCAAAGTATTTAAGTATGTTTCTGTTTTCAGTTCTGTGAATTTGGTCATCTGTGCATATCTTTTACTGTTTCTCACATATATAATTTTGTTCAGCAAGTATGATCTTTACAGCAAGAGCAAAGTTCTAGTTGATGTAGAGAAAGTTAAGCCATACTATTTATCACTCATCGAAAAGGTGAGAGTTAAATTCCAACTTTGCATATTTTTTTTGTATTTAATAATTTCTTTTAATGTATGTTCTTATTTCTTTGTTGTTACTTGCAGTATTTTCCCAAGAAGCTTAAATGGTGATTCATTTGAGGTCATGGGAGTTATGACGAAGCGATTCAAGGAATTATTTGAATTCTTTTATACACAGACGTGTTACATTTATATAGAAATCCATTTATCATTTCCTTGCAATACGGTATCATCTATTAATAAAATTATTCACATCTATAGTGTAAAATATGATTCACATCTTTCTTACAATTCATAATTCTTACATATTTTAACAAATTTTTCTAACAATTTTTTAACAATAAATAACGTGTCATATTAATATGTATATTTCAAACGAACCAATTAGAAACTACTACGTTTACTACTGTTATAAAAAAAATTATTAAAAAAAAATTGGTAAAAAAACATTTTCCTTCTTACAATTCATGGTGTGCTTAAATATTTCATGTTTAACATACTTCAACTTTTACCGTCTTTTCCTTCTTTTTCTTAACTTATGATGTTTTATAATTTATAGTCAACATAATTTATTTTCTTTGACAGCTAAATTTTAATTAAATAGTGTGTATTTTCTAATAATTATAATAAATATTTGAACTAAAAGTAAACTAAATCTAGTTAACTAAATAATATACATACGTTAAAAATAATTCAATCTTAATGTTTTGTTAATTCATTTAAAAATTATTTTATGAGATATTATTGCAACATAATTTTAGTATTACTTTGCAGTAATTCTTTGGGAATAAAATCTAAAAATGTTCTAATATGATCAATAAATATTCTGAATTAAATAAAAAATATTTTAAATAAATTCTAAGAATATTCTCTGATTATTATCAAATATTTCTCCATTAAATATCATTTTATTATCAAATTCATCCATCACGATCCATTCCTATATAACTTTGCCAATACTGTATATTGAATCAAATGAAATCCTATGAATCGCTTTCTATGACTTTTGTTAATATTTAGAATTACATGTTACATTTATGGATTTCTCTCGTAACTCAAACATTTAGAAATTTTAAAGATCATCATCTTTTAAATTAATTTTTTACTTGTTCTTGTATGCTTCACAAGTGGCATTTGTCTCTCAAATTTATTAAGGAAAAAAAAACTCAAATTTTGATTTGATCATTTGAGTAATAGTCAATTGGTTGAGTCTCAAAGAATGAATTCGTATTTATTAGAATAAAATAGTAATATAGAAGTTACGTTTGTTTAGATTTTATTTTAAAAAAAATCATTTTATTAGACATTGATCAATTATGAGTTATATAGCTAGATTTATTTAAAATTTACACCTATCAACTTTTAAGAAAAGCTTTGTGTTTATTTTCAATTATAAGTTAAATTAATGTCAAAAGTTCCGATAACTTATACTTAAAAAGACAGACACTTTACTAACAATGACTTTAATTTTTTATACATTTATGACAAATAAAAAATGTTATGCATTCTAAACTTGTGAAAAAGGTAAATAATATTAACGTAACTAATTAAAAATAAAAGACAATTCCAATAAATGAAGAATAAAACATTGTGAAAAGCACTCTATAGGGAAATAAAAAGTAGCTGTGATATTTATGCTTGAGATACTTAAAATTTGATTTGAGAATAGTCTAAAATAGAAATTAATATAAGACAAAAAACAGGTGTTCTCTTATCTTTATGTGGCTTATTTTTGTGTATGGAAAAATAATAATTTATTGTAATCAAACCTCATTATAAGTCAAGAAAAAGACTTTAATGATTGTTATCTCTATTTTAAATTATAATTACTCTTATCTAAAATCAGGAAGAAAATAATAAATAAAAATAATTATAATTATTATTTTGAAAATGTAAATATTTATTATGTAAAATGTAACATTTGTATTTTTAAACAAGTATATTAATTATACTATTAATATATTTCTATTGTCATGAGTTTACGAAATATTATTTATACTGAAATAGACATAATATAAGACAAAAAACAGTTGTTCTCTTATATGGCATATTTTTGTGTACGGAAAAATAATAATTTGTTGTAATCAAACCTCATTATAAAAAGAATTTAATGATTATTATCTCTATTCTAATGTTATTGTTCCTCAAATAAAATCTTATTATTAAAAGATTATTTCTAAATTTTAATTAAATAACAATTTTTTATATTATATCATAGGGTTACACAAAACAATCCTAAAAAAGCAATCAAAGAGGATTAATGCATATTAAGAAGGAATTTATAATTACGCGTATAGTAGATAGGAAACTTTTTTTTTTTTCGGTGAATTTGAAGTTGGAAAAAATGTTTTTAAGTTTGGTTTACTGTTCAAAACATAATATTCCCTCAAAATAAGGTTTTCTGGTAGGGAATGGTTTTTGGATTGAAATGTGATATGAATATTTATACTTTAATTAAGACAGTATTTTTATTAATTTGTTGTAACTAATAAAATTCTCGTACTCTTTCTTCATAATTTACATATATTTTGTTAATACTTTTTGTTTATCCACAAATATGTTTTATATCATGTCTCATTCCATTTTTTTCAATAAAAACATATTTTAATTCTTTGTTAATTTTTTATGTGCGAGCACACATGATATGTATTGGTAAAATTAGAGCGATCAAAATGGGTCACAATCTGCGGGTCAATCCCTGGTCCACCACGGATTTGAGCCGGGATAGGTTTGAAAAAATTGTATTTTTTTAATGCGGGTCAAATTTCAACTCTGCTCATTTAAACTTGAGTCATGCGCCATGGTGGACCGGGTCGCTTCACCAACCCACCTATCTAATTTTATTTTATTAAAATTTAATTTTAATTTTATAAAAAAATATTTATTATTTTGTTTTTGCTTGAAAAAATTATTTAAGTTCCTTATTTTCAAAATTAATTAAACATGATGTTGGAAGTGAAATTTGGGTGCGAAATTTGTTTAGATTTGAATTATAGAAAGTTTGTAATTTTTTTTATTTTAAAAAAATGGTAATTAAGTGAGCCAACCCGTTTACCCTACCAACCCTGGTTTGAATTTTTCTGACTCGCTAATAAATGAGCCGGGTTGGGTTGGCTCACTAAGAGACCAACCCGTGATGAGTCGGGGCCGAATCGAGCCGGATGACCCGTTTGACAGTTATAGGTAAAATAAAACAATATAATAGAAAACAAATGAAGTTATTTTTGATTCAGTTGCATTTTTAATTTCCTCTATCTTAAAAAGTATAATACATCATAAGAAACTCAACTCATGAAATAAAACAAAAATAATTGTTCGAGGGTGACCAGATATAATAAAGAAAAAAAGTGACGAAATTGGAGATATTTGAAGTCCAAATCCTTTTGAATATGTCAGAAGAAGAAATTTCGGTGCCTAATCCATGTGTGTGAAACAATATACGATGCCTTTGGTTTATTTGCCTTCCTACAAGCAAATTATTTCATAGAGTCGTGCAAGAAAAAATTGAAGTTGATGCGTACGAAAATAAAATGTATATCATAAGAGACATGTAAATGTTTAATTTAACTATTTTTTTTTTCAAGATAAACTTTTTAAAACTTAAATCTATCATAGTTTTTGTTAATCCTAAACGTTTTCCTAATTAAAATAATATTTTACTTATATATATTTTTTATCGATAAATATTAATTGATAATATTTTGTTAATAAGAAAATTAAACTTAAAATTTCTTTCACACTCTCTTCCATATATCATATCCATAAGATAAATTAATTTGTAAAATTGTAATTATTAGATATTGTTTTTATCGAGACATTAATGTATTTAATTTTACTTAATACTTTTACCCTTTCTTAAAGTGTTATAAGAATGAAGTAGTAATAAAGTATTTCTTTCCTATGTGTTATAGAAGCCTAAGCTTCTCTTTGTTTTAAGGCGACTTATGTGGCAAAAATGTATTTTTGAACAGGGGTTGAAAAGTATAACTCAACTTACACGGGTTTGCAAAGTCAATTCAATCTAGTTATTTTTTAGTGAGTTAAAAATTTTGTAATCTATCTCGATTTATTATGAATTGATATGTTAGTGGGTTAATTAACTTACCAAACTTTTATCTTCAAAATTTATTTTATATATTTATCATTGCACAACAAAATAGACTAACTTGATTTATTTATTTTTTACAATAATGAAATCAAAATGTTTATCTAATTCTCTGACTATTATCACAAAAATATCAGTTAAAAATTAAAATATCAATATATATAACTTGAAAAACAAATAAATTAAATACTTAAATTATTCAAATACTATTGAACAATATTCTATTAGATCAAATTGTGAGCTTATATAATTATAAGTATTAAACAATTTTAATAAACATCTTATAAAAAATGGTTAAAATACTATTAAAGTGTTGTTGTCATGGGTTATGGGCTAATCCACCTTTAATCCAGTTTAAATTTATTTAATATGTAGATTAAGTGAGTAAACTGATAATAAATCATATTGACTATGAATTAAAATTTACTTTTACATCAAATGATGCTTATTTTTTTCTTCTAATTCTTATAAAGAAGATCCCTTATTTTTATTGGGTTAAATCTTGTTTTAGTTTTTAAAAATATCCAATTATATATTTTATTATAAATTGACATTATTGTTAGAATTTATATATAAAATCACTCTACTTAAAAAAATAAAATTAATTTAGAAAACTTATAAGAGAAATGATATAATTGAGTATTTTTTAAATCTAAAATACTAAATAAAATTAGGCATATAATTGAATTTTTTATAAGAGTTAGAGAACAAGAAAAATGTTAATCCAGAGAATTTTCATTCCATATTACCAATAAAAACACATGGAAGTATATGTATTCACTTTATGATGGTAAAAAATAATAAAATTATTGTTATTACTATAATTATTAAATGAAATATAAATAATTTATATGATTTTATTATACATAGTTTTTTTATTTATTTTTAGGCAATTTTTTAATTAAAACAATGATTAAAATTTAATGAAACGATCACTTAAATAATAAAATTGGTAAAATAATTTTTTTTATTTAAAAAAGTTTTATATAGAGAGTTAACTTGAAATGGACACCAAAAATCCTTTATATACAGTTTTCATTATAGATAAAAGAATATATTGAAAAGTAGTGTTACAGTTATCTTTGAAAAAAATATTGATAAATAATTTTTAAATAACAAATATTTTATTAACGCCTAATATTTGGTGTAACTCCCTCTAACTATCACATGTTATTACCAGTTATGATAAGATTTATTTTTCTTCTAAGTGGTTTTCTCATAAGATAAGAATTTGATGTGTAACAAACTTTTTTGTGGAAGAAATGAAGAAGTGTTATGGGCTGGGCTGGGCTGGGCTGGGCTGGTGAGCCCAATTCAGTAATGAGCAACTGGTAACGTGAGTAAGAAGAGAAGAGTGAAGTGAAAAGAAGAGAAACGAAAAGAAGAGAAGAAGAAGCGCACGTGCCATACGTGCGTGTTGTTGCCCCCAGCGTATGCAGTTAGCAGCCACCTGTTGAGTTCAGACGCTTGCCATCGTCCCTTTCCGCATTACTCACTTCTCTTTTCCTACACTAACTTAACTTCTTCTGCTACATTTCCTTTATACCTTCTTTTTTGTTCTTCATTATAATAATATTATAATATATATTTTTACAGTTTTCTTCTTCAGCCCTTCTTCAGCCCTTCTTCAATCCAATTCACCATTTCATCAAAATCCAAAAACCCTATTCAGTTATTCCCTTTGGAATCGATTTCAACACTTTATACCTCTCAGTGATGAGTTTGCCTCCTTTTTAATGGCTTACACTCTTCACAAACCTCTTTCACATCTAACCACCTTTTCAATACTCTTATACTTCACTTTATCTTTCGCTTCTCAGAATTCGCACCATGGATTCTCGATCCTCGATTCCGATTTCGACGCGCTATTTGGCGACTACACGCCTCCGGCGCCGCCGCCGCCGCCGCCACTGCCTCATCCGCCCTCGCTCACGTGCCAGGAGGGTCTCAATGGGACGGGCTCGCTCGCCACCACATGCGATCTCAATTCGAGTCTGCTTTTCGACGGCGACGTGTACATAGAAGGGAACGGGAGTTTGAACATACTTCCCGGCGTGAATTTGAGTTGCCCCGTGTTGGGGTGCGCGATTTTGATTAACGTGAGTGGCGAATTTAGTTTGCAGAGTGGTGCTGTTATGGTTGCAGGGACGGTGATGGTGGTTTCGCGGAACGCGAGTTTGTTCAGCGGTTCGTTGATAAACGTGACTGGACTGGCCGGGGCGCCGCCGGCGCAGACGAGCGGGACGCCGTCGGGGACGCAGGGGGCGGGAGGAGGGCACGGAGGGAGAGGCGCCACCTGTGTTTCGGATAATACGAAGCTTCCCGATGATGTTTGGGGTGGGGATGCGTACTCGTGGTCGTCGCTGGATAAGCCGTGGAGTTATGGGAGTAAGGGTGGGACGACTAGTAAGGAGGAGAAGTATGGAGGGGAAGGAGGGGGGAGAATTAAGCTTATTGCTGTTGATTCCGTTGATGTGTCTGGGGATCTCTTGGCAAATGGAGGAGACGGTGGGATCAAAGGTGGAGGAGGTTCTGGTGGCAGCATTTTTATTAAAGCTCATAGAATGTAATGTCTCGTGTCTGCCTTTCAATCTTGATTTTGCATTTTTAATTGGGTTTTATGATAACATCTCTGAAACGTTGGTCTTTAAGGAGCCGAATGACATTGTGATTTATATAGCCTACCTTATGTAGTGGGATGTGGTTTTGTTGTTGATGTTGTCGCAGTATTGTGCTTGGTAGTCAATATAGCCGTAAGTTACTAGGAGTGATTGTATAAGAGAGAAGGTTGAGATTGCATGAAATTTAGAAGAATGGTGAGAATTTCAGCTTAAGGTTTGAGCATGTGTGAAGAAGATTCGTAAAATCTCTCAATTTTGGGATCAAATACTTGGTATCATAATCACTAGAGGCGTAGGAAGTTAGGAAAAACTATTATGAAGGATTTAGAGGTTAATGATTTTGTTATAGACATCATCTGTGATAGAATATTATGGTGTTGTTTGATTAGTGTAGCTGATCTCAGCAAATGGTTTGGTTGTCATTGTTGGTAGTCAGGTCATTGTGATCTCATTCTCGTAGTATGCTGTTGTAACCCTTATTTGTTTTTGCTGAAATACATGTAAATGAGATTGGTGTAGTCTCTTTATTTTTTAATGTTTTTTATTTCTTGTTTTTTGTGCGGAATGCTAAAGAATGTTTGCAGAGTGGTGCAATTATAGTTGAGGTTGTATGAATGGTAGAAAAAATGGTAAAATTTCAGCTGTTGGTTTGCACACTGTGAAGATTTGTAGAATCCCCCAATTATGGGAATAGGTTAGATGCAGGTAGTATAATCGCGAGAAGCAGAGGAGTATAAGTATTAAAAAGTATCTAGGGGACAATGATTTGTCTATACTCTACATACGTGATTTATGATATAATGTAATGTTGTTAATTGATATGTGTGGCACACACGTCTCACCTAATGGGAAAAGCCATGTTGTTACCAATTGGTGTCACTGTCATTATCAACTGATCTCATAGTATGCTATTGTAGCTGTTACGTAGTTTTGCTGAAATATGTAAAAATAAGATTGGTGGAATCTTTTTGTTTTACTGCTTTGTATTTATCCATGTGGTGTGGAATGTTAAAGAATGTTTTCAGAGTGATTGCATGCAATTGAGTAGTTTTCGATATGCAAAAACTAATCAAACGTTTCACCACTTTCATGAGCTTCAATTATTCTCTATTTTTGTGTAATTTCAGGTTTCTTGACCTAAATAAAATAGTTTGTAACTATTCATGTCTTCTACCTAGTGCAGGACTGGAACTGGCACAATCAGTGCCACTGGAGGTGGTGGGTTTGCTGGGGGTGGAGGAGGACGAATTTCAATTAATGTCTTCAGCAGACATGACAATACAAAATTCTTCATTCATGGTGTGCTATGATGATTAATGTTTTAGAAAGCAATACTCTTGTCCTAGTTCAATTTAGAGAAAACTCTCAATATTGTTTTGATTTAAGATAAATAAGTGCATACATATGAAGCTTGTTCTGTTTTCTTTTGCAGGAGGTATTAGTCTTGGATGTTCCGACAATGCAGGTGCTGCTGGGACATATTATGATGCTGTTCCTCGGAGTCTCACCATTTGCAATTATAACTTTTCTACTCAAACTGATACTCTTCTGTTAGAGTTTCCTAAAGTACCTCTTTGGACAAATGTTTATGTCCAGAATCAGGCAAAAGCATTATTTCCTTTATATTGGAGTCGTGTTCAGGTGATTCAAATACTGATCTCATTGCCAAATGGAATAACTTACTAATATTAAATACAGTTTAAGTTACTTTATTTTGGATGACTACCTATTGCCTTTTATTCTTGGCCAATGTTTTTATGACTTCTCTGTTGGGTGATAAAATATATTTGAAATAATTACCGGGAACTGATAGGCAACAGACAAAGCAAATTTCATATATTTAGTTAATATTAGAACTTTATAAGGAAGTTAGATTGCTTTATTTTAAGAGCTGTTATTGGGTTTTTTAGTTCCATCTTTTGCATAATCACATTTGAGAATTTGAAGGATATCCAAAATACCATTTTTATTAACTTGCAGGTTGGTGGACTCATTCGTTTGACTTATGGTGCTGTTTTAAGCTTTGGGCTTGCTCATTATGGTTCATCAGAGTTTGAGTTAATGGCAGAAGAGCTTCTGATGAGTGACTCTGTAGTCAAGGTAAGTAGAAGTATAAGGCCTCTTTCTCTTGGAACAGTTGTATTTTTTCATTTGGGTTCAGGCACTTTCACAAGCTACTTGCTTCCACTATTGACTTGCTGGGTGCAAACTAAGAACTTCCCATATCGAGTTTGCTATTCATTTCTCTTGTTTCCATTTTTTTTTCCTTTCAAAAATCATATCTTACAAACTAAATCTGAAAGTTATTAGTTTAGTATTTATATGTATGGGATAGTTTATTTTAAGAGACTGATGATGTCTTCACATTCATGATCTTTTTACCTTTTTTTTTTTTGTTTTTTAAATTAGATATATGGAGCTCTTCGTATGTCTGTCAAGATTCATCTGATGTTGAATTCCAAGATGTATATAGATGCCAATGGTGATCCAATTGTTGCAACATCCTTACTTGAAGCTAGCAACTTGGTAGTTCTGAAGGTTGTCATCCCATTGTATATATTTTCTCGTTTCCAGCTCAACTTTAATTTGAATTGCTTATTCTGAGATGCCAAATCATGTGGCGTTTATCAGGAGTCATCTGTTATTCATTCTAGTGCAAATTTGGGAGTTCATGGGCAAGGATATTTGAACTTGTCTGGGGCTGGAAACTTGATTGAAGCGCAACATCTGGTTTTGTCATTGTTTTATAGTATAAATGTAAGTTAAGGTCTTTCGTGCTCATAGTATATTTGAACTTGTCTGGAGCTGGAAACCTGTATTGTTCCCTGTATATTTGTGACTTGGGATTGTGAAATTTTTAAAATTGATTTACTGACCCTTGAACCGTGGAGCTGTATTATTATATCTGTGCTAATTCATTAACCATCATCTTTGAAACGAAAAGGTTGGACCTGGATCTGTTTTAAGAGGACCTTTAGAGGCTTCTGGTGATAACATGTAAGTTTATGCAGTGCACGATAAGAAAGTTTTGGCACAAATTTCTGTATTGAATATTTTATTTTGTCACTGTAAAATGCCAGGACTCCACAACTCTACTGTGAAGTTGAAAATTGTCCTCTGGAATTGCTACATCCACCTGAAGATTGCAATGTTAATTCCTCACTTGCTTTCACACTTCAGGTTTTTCTTTAGTCCCCATAAAAACTGAAATCCTTATATTGGTCAGATCACTTTGTAAAATGGATAATAGTTGTAATGGGTTTCTACTGCAGATATGTCGTGTTGAAGATGTTTTTGTTGAAGGCATCATAACAGGTTCCGTTGTGCACTTTCACTGGGTTAGAAATGTAGATGTTTCTTATTCAGGAAAAATCAGTGTGTCTGGGCTAGGTATTGTCATTTCCTCTAAATGCTTTGCTCCATACCGAGTTCCATACATCACTTGATAGTTTGCATTATGTTATGATGTCTTATTAAATTTTTATTGTTATTTCAACCATTTACAGGCTGTACTGGTGGATTAGGTAGGGGAAGGTATATTGAAAATGGAATTGGTGGTGGAGGTGGACATGGAGGATACGGTGGGGATGGATATTACAATGGAAATTTCATTGAAGGTGGCTCCACATATGGGGATGTTGATTTGCCATGTGAGCTTGGCAGTGGCAGTGGAAATAGTAGCTTAGCTGGGGCAACTGCGGGTGGTGGCATCATTGGTAAGATTGAATTAAAATTTAGTTATGACAGAACAAATATTGTTACTCAGCGTTTTTAGGTGAAAGAAAGGGTGATTTTGTCTAATTATTTATTTTCTTTGACAGTGATGGGTTCTCTGGAGCACTTATTGTCAAGTTTGACTTTGAATGGAGCTCTTAGAGCTGATGGAGAGAGCTTTGGAGATGACGCAAGAGGGAAGGATGGGGGGGCTACTTCAAGCATTGGTCCTGGTGGTGGTTCTGGTGGAACTGTTCTTTTATTTGTTCAGACTTTGGTACTTGGTGACTATTCTATAATCTCAGCTGGTGGTGGACAAGGTGGTCCTAGCGGTGGTGGGGGTGGAGGTGGTGGAAGAGTTCACTTTCATTGGTCTAATATTCCAGCTGGAGATGAATACATTCCTTTAGCAAGTGGAAAGGGAAGCATTATTACTGGGTTGGTATTATAGCAAAGTATACTTATAATATACTGCTTTTGTTTTAAGCGGTTGTGACTGAAGATTTGTTTGTTTGTCCTAGTTCATGGATTATTTGATTCTTAGAGTTAGAAGCTGGTTTATGATTATTGAATTGGTGTTGCAAATATCATTGCTGGGTGTAGTTTTTTTGGCTTCTGTTGTTCGATAAATCCAAGAGGTCTCTAACCAGAGTGATTTTCTAGTGTTACTCTGTAGATAAATTGATGCATACTTGAATATGTTACCCGAAGGAGAAACTGGGGGTTTTCTTTTTGGTAGGGGATGTGGCTGTAAATTTGAAATCAAAACATTTCACGGTCGTCTGTTGTTGCTCCTTAAATTGAATTGCAAGGATTATGTGTTGTAACATAGACTTTATGCTTTGACTTTTTCATAACTTACATATATTGTCCAGCCGACCTGGACCATACCTTCCAACTCTTTTTTGGGTTTTGGATTGTTTTTACCTAGTGTAAGTCATGGGCATGTGCATTCATGTGTGCTTAAAGTTTCATGTCTCTGGACCTGCTTGGTTGAGTTTTTTTTTTTTCTCATTACAGAGGAGGATTTGGTGGAGGTCAGGGCCTTCCTGGAAAAAATGGATCTGTCAGTGGAACTGCTTGTCCCAGAGGGCTTTATGGTATCTTTTGTGAGGTACATGAACAACCATCCTTTGCAATTTTCAGTAATTATTTATGTAGTTGGAATGAGATTTAAAGGATTAGGTGGCTCGATCATGAACTTGAGTTCTTTGAGATTGTTTTCTGTTACATAATTTTATAAATAAATCGGTGAATTCCTGTTTCATAGTTGAAATGAAATTTTAAAGATCAACTTCTCAGTTGCTTTGTCTTGGTTGCCTGCATTTAACTGTGTTGCAGGAATGCCCTGTTGGTACATATAAAAATGTCACTGGATCTGACAAGGCTCTTTGTCATGATTGTCCACCTCATGAGCTTCCGTATCGTGCCATTTATATTCCTGTTCGAGGTATTTTTAATAATAAGTTTGTTTTCATCACACCTGAATGGAAGAATAAAGGCCAAGTTATTTAAGTGTGTGCTTTTACTTAGAAGGTTTTCTAATAATCTCATTTTATGATGATAGAATTTATTGCATAAACTTCAATTGATTTGATTTCCCATTTCCTTTTCAAAAGGTGGTGTGGCAGAGACTCCCTGTCCATATAAGTGCTTATCTGATAGATATCACATGCCAAACTGTTATACAGCTTTTGAAGAGTTGGTATACACTTTTGGTGGGCCGTGGCTTTTTGGTCTTCTACTGTTAGGCCTTCTTATCCTGCTTGCTATAGTTCTCAGTTTTGCACGAATGAAATATGTGGCTGGGGATGATTTACCAGCCGTTACACCTGCTCGAAATGACACTCGATTGAATCACTCTTTTCCTTTTCTGGAATCACTGAATGAGGTTCATAACAAACTTCTTCCTTGTGAATCTCATGGACACTCTCCACCTTTGGAACTCGGTTCAATGTTACAATCAAGTTTAACCTTGTGTTTCTGTATTCTTTCAGATAATGGAAACAAACCGAAATGAGGAATCTCAGAGTCATGTGCACCGGTTGTATTTCCAGGGTCCAAATACATTCAGTGAACCGTGGCATCTACCTCATTGTCCTCCAGAGCAAGTAAAAGATATTGTGTATGCTTCTGTTTCATTAAAATATAAATGTATTTAGTATTTTAGTTTTGAACACCCCCTGCAAGAGGCTTTAGTTCATGATATGCCTTAAAGTTGAACTTTTTAAATATTAAGTATATCACCTATTGCAGATATGAAGATGCCTTCAATAGATTTGTGGATGACATCAATAGTTTAGCCACTTATCACTGGTGGGAAGGGTCTATTTATAGTATCCTTTGCATCATTGCATACCCCCTTGCTTGGTCATGGCTTCAGAGGTGTCGCCGAAATAAATTACAGAAACTTCGAGAATTTGTTCGATCAGAATATGATCACGCATGCTTGCGCTCTTGCCGTTCTCGAGCACTCTATGAAGGGCTGAAGGTACTTCGTATTTAATTTTATGAATTTTTTTCCTTACCTTAAGTGGGACTCTGCGGTCCTTGCATACTAAGTTATGTTGCAGCTCATTCATGCCCTGCTGAACTTAATCTGCAATGTGTTCATATAATTTAAAATATCTGTAAGCTAAACATGTTTCCTTTATAATACGTTAGTTGACCTGGTGATAGAACTGGATCAGTGTTTATAAACAGAAACCATTTGTCCCTGGATCTGTATCAATGAGATAGAAGATCAGGGATGAGGGGAATATGGATATGCTGTATTACAAAACTCTTGGAGCCTTCTAGGTGTTCAAGTCTTTGAGAGACCAGAATTTTCTCTACCAAATTCCAGTCCAAAACCGAAACACTCCTCACTATCATTTCCCTCCTACTAATTATACTGTTCAACTTATGGTTCTAATTAACTATGTTGATGCATGTTTTCCAGGATATCTAAAACTTGTTTTTTTTCATGGACGTTTTTGTTTGTTAATTTTAACATGTTTGATTCTTCAGTTGTTTTTACCTTATTCTCTCTCTGTCAAATGCAGGGATTTTTATTTATTAAAAATTAGAATCTGTCAATGGTTAATTACTCTGTCATGTTACAGGTAGCTGCAACATCTGATTTGATGCTGGCATATCTGGACTTCTTTCTTGGTGGGGATGAGAAAAGACCTGATCTGCCTCCTCGTCTTTGTCAGAGATTTCCCATGTCTATCATTTTTGGAGGAGATGGAAGTTACACGAGTCCTTTCTCTCTTCTTAGTGATAATATTCTTACTAGCATCATGAGTCAGGTTTGCTCAACTTAGAACTTAGCCTTTTTTGTGAAATCCTGAGCGTTTATTTTGTTGGCTGATTATGTTTTTCTGCTCCCTAGGCTGTTCCACCAACTATATGGTATCGATTAGTGGCTGGTCTCAATGCCCAATTACGCCTGGTTCGCCGTGGACATCTAAAAATAACTTTTGGCCCTGTTATCAGCTGGCTTGATATATATGCTAACCCTAAGTTGGTTGCATATGGGGTACGTGTTGATCTTGCATGGTTTCAGCCTACAGCATCGGGATATTGCCAATTTGGAATCGTCGTATATGCTATTGAGAATGAAAGCATGTCCTCATCATGCGAAGGTTATGATGATTCAAGAATAACTGAGAAGCAAACATGGTAATACTATAACTTATTATTTATCTTGTTGATAATTTTATGAAACTTAAAATTACTTTCTAAGGAATGCTTTGTTATGTGCAGTTTACTTTCAAGTCCCAGAAACCCAGTGCATCGCATGACAAGCAATGAACACCTGATGATGCCTAGAAGGATGTCTGGTGGCATATTGCATGCTAAAAGCCTAAGAACACTTAAAGAGAAGAAAACTGTATACTATCCGTTTGCTTTTATTATTTATAATACAAAGCCTTTGGGTCATCAGGTATTAAAATATTTCCCTTGTCAACTGCATGTTATCCCTGAGACGATTTCTAACTCTCGTTTTATTGCAGGATCTAGTTGGTCTGGTTATCTCTATACTTCTGCTGGGAGATTTTATCTTAGTATTGCTCACCTTACTTCAGATGTACTCACTTTCGCTGTTGAGCTTCTTCTTAGTTTTATTTGTCCTCCCTCTTGGTGTCCTATTTCCATTTCCATCTGGAATCAGTGCTTTGTTTAGTCAGGGACCTAAGCGATCAGCTGGGCTTGCTCGACTCTATGCTTTGTGGAATCTAATGTCATTAGTCAACGTTGTAAGTTGTGCTAAACTGTACCTGTTTCTAACTAGTTTTTAACGTGAAACAATAGTTCGAAGTGTAACCACTATGGAATTGTTTAGTTTACCTGCATTCTAAGAGTGTACTACATAGTTTTCGTTGTATTTCAATTTCATTCAAAGTGGTGTCAAATAGGCTCTCAAGTATTTGTTTAGATCTTTGACAATAAATTGGGGTCTCTTTGAAACAGGTAGTTGCTTTCTTTTGTGGATTTATACATTATACAATTCATTCTCATAACAAGCTTTCTACCTTTCAATCCTGGAGTTTTAGCATGTAAGTAGCTGTTATATTTTTTTCATTAACAATAATTTTAGCAGATACACAGATTTGTTTTCTGTCCCTATTTGACACTTTTGCTTATGTGTTATGCTGGGTCATTTCAGGGATGAAAGTGAATGGTGGATTCTTCCTTCTGGACTGGCCCTCTGTAAAATTATTCAAGCGCGCCTTGTTGATTGTCATGTGGCCAACCAGGAAATACAAGATCCCTCATTGTATAGTAGTGACACTAACGTATTCTGGAATTCTTGAAAGTTTTACTATTTTGCTTTCCTTTTGTATTTATTAAAGTGTAAAGCTTAAATGGGTGGGAGCAGTCACTAAGTGACACTGTAAATTTTATAAACGTTAGGAAAAGATTCAGTAAAATGTGTCGTATGGAATGGGTTGGTTATATTGTCTTTGATGATCAGTTACTATAGCTGTACAATTGAGAATAATTCAAGGCTTCAGCCATTCTGTAAGGGTTGGCGACTATGTCAAAATATGCATCTGACATCTGTGATCTCATTTTAGTTATACCTAGACTGGAAGTTTAAAGATGATATTGTAGATTAACATAGAGCATTGCAAATTACATTATGAACAATTCAAAAATTATCCATTCAACAACTGACAGTTTATTAGGAGAAGCGGACATATGATGAGAAACAAGGAAACATAATCTCAGGATAGAGCAAAAAGTCAATAGCATTGTGTATCATCCACATCAAAGACGTTTTTCTAAGATAAGATTTATCAAGTTTCTTGATTTTTAATAAATTACTGGTGAAAATGTTTCTAACATTTCTCTTTTAATATATGATCACACAAGTATTGGGTTGGAATAACAGACATGTATGTTAGAGCTTACAGCCTTCTCATTCACTTCATTTACATTCAATGTGTACTTAGCATAGTCTTTAAAAATACAATTAATCATGATTTACATTAAATGTACCAAGCCAAGTTAGGGAAACTTTCTATTCTCTATATACAAAATGTCACAAACTTGTGGAACACATTTTGCGGTCGTCAAGGAATATAAATCATCAAACACGATAGTGCACATGCACATTGTTTTGGCTCGAGGAAATTCCAATCTCTCTATATATATGTGTGTGACCGCGCGTGTTACGATAAAATTACATTAACATATTGTAATAAGAAGTCGGGTGCTTTTGACGTCACATAGTGATGTATAATAGTTGAGGCAAACCAATTACTTGGAAAAAAATATGTATGAAGCTGCTTTATTGATTAAAACAAATAAAAGTTTCAGCTTGAATTTATCTTGTATAAGTATATGAAACTTAAACTGTAAAGACAATTCCATCCGACTTTCGGTTAGCAAGTAAGCAACTTCTGAATTCAGAGTATTGATTACATTAAGTACCATTCAAGTGTTTTTGACCCTTTGAGAACATGATCAACAGTCAATTCATTACAATCAAGGAGGGAGAAAACCAACATGAAAAAAAAAAATTGTTGTTTTTATAGATAAAGAAATTTGGAGATTAACTATTGTAATTCACTTTATTGTACGCTTAAAATAATTGCAAAAGAACCAATATTAATATAAAAATTACCAGGAGTGCTTCTTTTGTTTCTCTTATGAATTTTTATCCACAAGTTGAATTGGAGTCAGGATACTTGCTTTGTTTGTCTCCACAATGCAACCATTCATGACCATTTCCTCCAACATAAAATGAACCTTCTCTAAATGAAACATGATATCTAGTTCACACTGCAAATTTAAGTGCAGACAAGAAATGTGGAAGCTAAAATCAGGAAATGGAAGGAAGAAAATACATTTGGAAAGTATGGCAGGGAGAGAAAAAACGTAAATCTCCAATTCCAGCGGTACTTACCACATTGCCAAAGTGTCGATCCATTGTTTCGACCAAAAGATGTATAAACTCCAAAATTGCAAGCTCGTTCTGCAAAATCATTCACAGAAGGAATAATGAACAATCTAATAGAAGCAGGTTTCCAGATGATATCATATTTATATACCAAAATTTATACGTTTTAACTTTGTTGAAGCCACGAGCACTTGTAAGAAAGAACATCTTTAAACCTTGTTTGAATCAATTCAGAATGGAAAATACTAAAAAATAACTTGATTTACCTCGGCATTATCGACTCCAACCAGGAAAAACAAGGATGCATAGCGTCTATACACAATTTTATAGTTGCGATGCTCAACAAATGAACACTGTCCATAACGAAAATGCATCAGCTACAACAACTATGTAAATCAATTGTACAGATGAAACATGTAAGAAAGTAAAACTAAAGTCATAGTGACAATAACATATAGTAACCCATAAAGCTAAATATACTTGTAATATTTCTGAATATAAAATCTTTATATTAACACATCAAAATACCATTGAATGTAACTAATCAGAATAAATAATACATACATTATTGCAAACATGATTTCTTGTTAATTGACATCCATTACATTGCCAATCGAAGCGATTGAATCCTAAAAACTAAGAAAATTGTTAAAGAAATTGTCATATTGTTAAATTACATGTGATCTTAAGATGCATGAAAACGCAGAAAAGAGAGAAGGAAACAAGAACATACCTGGTAATCACTACGGGCGAGGCATTTCCGAACAATTTCGCCTTCCAGGGTTCGCCTTTCTTCCAGAGTGAGATACTCATAATACTGTGCAAGGCGAGTCTGTCCTTGCTTGTTCACCATTAACACGAATCTGATACCCATTCCAACGGTTTTTGACAAACACACTCACCTAATGCATTAATCTTTCTCTTTTTTCTTCTCACGAAATATTAATCTATTGGAGAAATTTAATCCACAAAGTAATTTTATTTTTGTCGATTTTTCTATTTTTGCAATTTTTATTTTAATATAAAAGTTTTATGATTTTCGCATTCTCATCACTATTTTATTTAGTTGTTTGTATAAGTATGTATATGTATATTTCTGATATAAAAAATTAATAATTATTTATTCTCAGAAACTTATTGAAAAAACTTGAATTTTAATTTTAATGTCATATCAGATTTATATGTTAATCTTATGATTCACTATATATATCTGAAGCTACTCAATGAAGTTACTCTATAAAAATTCACATGGAATACTATTTCGTAAAAACTATTGAATCTTCTCCTTCAAATGCTAAATCAATTATATATAGTCGGTAAATAAACTTAACAACTAATAGATAATTTATTTTCCTTAATCAAAATCTCGAGTTATAATTTTAGATATAGTAAAAGCTTATCAGAATCACCCTGACATTTCTAATTCAAATAGGAATATTTCTAATGGAACATCGTATTCTAAATTGAAGAAATTTAATTGGTCAACTAACGTAAAATGAAATTAGGTAAACATAAATCCTCTTAATAAGCCTATTTTCTCTACCTTGACTACAACAACATCCTTCTTGAACTATCAATCTTTCATTCAAAGTGCTTACAAATTGACTTTTGTAGCAAAGACAAATGTAATGTAAACAAAACTCAATCTTGAAAGTCATGATCATGATGATGATGATAGTTGAACTATGAACATACATTGAATTCTTGTGGAAATTGGTGTTGGTAATTTACTTGACAAAGGGGTTCTATAAATGTTATCAGTTTACACGGTTTCTAATATCTACTTTTAATCTCTTATAATTAAAAGTGATTATTTTAATCTCTCGTAATTAAAAGTGATTATTTTCATCTGCTAATTTAGAAATAAACAACTTTTAGTCCACATCGGCGACCTAAACAATTACAAAACATTCAAAGACCATCGAGTTATTTTTCCAAAGTGAATAAAAGAATATTAAAGCTTTTGAGTTTCTCTTTTCAACCCGTTTACCCAATACTACATAGATTCACCGCATGTTCAAGGTTCAACGTTGAAGCATTCAACGCACGCGTATATGAACTACTTGTAAAAATAACCACCACATTATTCGTTGAGACTTAGGATATATACTAATTACAATGCATAATAAAAGAATAATACAATGAATATATTCAAGCTTTCCACGGCCATCTTTTTTTGGACATGGAAGAGGAAAAAGAAAACTCAAATATGTTCTACTTACAATGCAAGATATGAAACAGGAAACGAATATAGTAACATGATGTACATAGCAGGTGAAAAATGTTGTTGACTTCTTTCTGAGCCAAATGGTTATTTGAACGAATGGTCTTACTGCTGCTCCCCGGTTGGTTCCTCTTCCCTCTTTTCTTCAGCGGCAATCTTGGAAACCGTAAAGCTGGGTTGATTTGTTGAAGACAAAAGCCTTGCCCACATTCTATCAGTTATCACTACTTTGTTCTGGCCCTCGATGATTCTCTGCATTACAAGTTAATTCTCTTCAAAACTAGCTTTATGGAAAAGTTTAATAAATTCATTATGTTTTTAAGAAATTAATCATATCTATGCTGCAGAAGCACAACTCACATAAAAGGGTATGTACGTTTGCCTTCCATTGACAAGCCCACTGGTAAAGCCAGTGTAACCGGCCATGGCTCCATGAACAGCACTTTGAGCAAGAAGAGTGCAGTACACGTTGTCAGAAGCATTGCTTGGAACAGCACGGATCATATATGTTGGATCTGCCACAGTAAAAAATTGTGCAATGTTTGGTATTTCCTCCTTTTAGTATGCATACATAAATATTCTTGCACAAACATATACACATGCATATATAGGTATTTAGTTTTTATGTTCGCAAACCTATATATTTCAGATTTATGTGCATTATCTTCAGCCTGGAAAAATGTTCCTGCAAGATCAAAGATTCAACATGCTTAATATAAGCGGTGGAGAACATCTGCATAAATAATTTCTTCAGTTATAAAATAGCTGTCTATGAGAAGTAAAGCATATTTTTGTCACAGTACACATCCATCAGGGATCATGTGTCCCCCACGAGATCCTTCAAGACTGTCACTTTTTGAGATTCTCATAAACCAAATGCAAATGGGAGTCATTCTTTAGAACAACTTTTTCAAGGTTTCACAAAGAAATCAATCATCAATTGAAAACCAAAATCTGAACTTTGTTTCAAACTTAGCCAAATCAGAATCTGAAATAAAGAAGAATCAAGAGGATAACGTAGTCAAAAGTCACATTTGAGATATCCAGAATAGAAAACAATCGACACCTTTATCTTTTGGGATATCCATAGCCCGACATCTTGGAGAAGTTTGTTGCCAGAAGCATCCTGTTTCTGCAAGGATTGCATGCTCTCAGAAACAAGTTCCTGTCCTGCCCCTTCAGCAATCACAATAACCATGTGGCCATTTTCTTTCAGTCTTCTCTCTACAAACTCAAAAAGTCCTCCTGGACCTTCAAGGTGGAAGGGTGACTCTGGAATCAAGCAACAGTCCACATCCCTACTGGCCAGAGTAGCATACATTGCAATAAACCCTGCACCATGAATCCACAATAAAGCATACACGAACGGGAAGTTGGATTTGATAATTATTACATCAAGAAAAGAACTTAAATGGTACGTTATATCCCATGCCAATCTACAAGACTCTTACCGCTATACCGGCCCATCAGCTTGACAACACCTATGCCATTTTCACCACTTTCAGCCTCAACATGTGCTGCATTTATAGCGCGTTGAGCCTCCTCAACAGCTGTGTCAAAGCCGAAGGACTTATCAATAACCTATTGAGCAAGAGACAACATAAAACAATTTTACAAGTTAATGATGCTAATGGATTCAGAGAAATAACTACAAGAGTTGCTATCCACCAAGAGATATACCGGGATGTCATTATCTATGGTTTTCGGGATTCCTACAACTGCAACTTTAAGATGTCGCCTTCTAATTTCCTGCGCGGATAATCAGGATGCGTTGTTAATAAATTGCTACTTTCATGAAATCAATTTCATAATCACAGATGTCAAATGTCAAATGTAAAATATCAACATTCAATAGTGTAATATCCTTATCATTCAAGGTGTATATACCTCAAAAATCCTATCTGCACCTCTCTGAGTACCATCTCCCCCAATTATGTAAACCTGAAATTGCTCGAATTATTAGACTGATATTACTAGATTCAAAGTGAAGTTATATATGTCGTAATAGAGAGAATGAGGCACATACCTGATTAATTCCCCGATCTTGAATACTGTCAACTATCTTAGTGGTGTCATGTCCACCTCTTGATGAACCAAGGATAGTTCCCCCACGCTTGTGTATATCATTCACGCTTTTAGGAGTTAGAGCTATAGTATTGTGAGCATAGAAACCCTTGTATCCTCCCTTCAAATCACAGTATTTTTCAGTTAACGAGACTAATACAAATCAAACGATTAGAATTATTGTAAATTTGTTCTATCAGAATTCAGGAGTGCATTTGAATTTACATTCGTTGCCTTTCTAATCAACAGGAGAAAATGAGTTTGTTTGGAATATCATCAAAACTATTACACTTACATTGATTCCCAAAATTTTCTTGACACCATACATGTGATATAGTGCACATACTAGTTCCCTAATCACGGTGTTTAGCCCAGGACATAGACCACCACATGTCACAATTGCAGCCTGAACATCATCTGAGTCGAAATACACCTGGATATCCACCATCATACGCTCATAAATACAAAAATGGCACCTCCAAAGATAAAGCCACACACACCAAAACATACCTTTTGACGAGGTCCGGCACGCCGAAAATGTACACCTCTTGGACTATCTTTATTAGCGATTATCTGTCATGACATAAAGTAATGCACCGGTGTTAAATTGCAACAACCAACTTGTACCAGAATCTCTCGTGCTATCATTTTCCAATTCAATTTAAACCAGTCCAACCGTGATCCCATGATGTCCATTACTAGCATGGAGAAAACGTGAATTAGATACGAGATGCGTTTTATACTCTATTTACAAGGTGGTTACTTTTCTTTTCTGTTTTTTCCTTTCGATAACTAGGATCCGATGACGTTTCGTATTCGGAGAAATCGTGAATTCTCGAGATATACGTGTACTCATAAAGACACAGGTTTAGTTTATTATTATTATATTATTATTATAATAAGAATATTATTTATAAGATTCCCGAGACATAATATGTTCAAATCAGAGCCCCTTTGGTTAATGCGTGATAAAATCATCCAAAAAAGGAGAAGGAAAATTCACCGGAAAAAACAATATATAACATAATAAAATCTAACCTTCTGCGGAACACTATCATCGACGTGAACGAAATACTGTCTGAGAAGTGGCAAGTAAATTAAAATTGTGAGACAAAAAGTAAGCGTAAACAAGCATAATAAGAAAAAGCAAAAAAAAAAAAAAAGTAGAAGAAAGAAGAGATAAACTTATTTTTCACATCGATATGAAACTTACTTGACAACTGAGTAAGCAGGATTGATCTGCAAAGGATTAGTATATGTCTGCGAGAGAGTTACAGAAAAATGATACATTAATGGAGTAATTAAGTAGATAAAGTTACAAAGAGAGATGAAGAGAAAGAGAAAAAGGCTATGCGGTGGAGAAGAAGCACTTTTTGAGAGGGCGTAGGAGAAAGGTAAAAAGTGGTGAACGACGACGTACTGGCAAGTCAGGGATGTAATCAGCCATATGTGGAACATCTTCCAAGACATAACCTGCGGTGCCTCTAACGATCTTAGGCTTTGAATTCGGTGAGGAACCCATGATGTTGTTGTAACGTTAGGGAGAGAGGCGAAAAGAGGTTGTGTTATTGTGATTGAGGAAAGAAAATGATGCGTGGAATTAAGGTGGATCAGAGAAAGGTGGTGTTGCTTATTTATAGTAAAGGGTGTGGTGCTTCACCAATGCAAAATGTGGAAGGAAGGAAGGAAGGAAGGAAGGAAGGAACGAGTGATAATAACGAAACAGAAATACAATAAATAAGGAATGAATATAGAGAGTGCCCTCCAAAAGGGGTTCCCCGAAACTTAGGGCAGCTTTTGGTTTAGCAAGTTCGTGATTTCACGGTTGAAAAGCAAAAAGAGAAACTCAAATGCTTTCCAAAGTCTACGCTTTGACGCAGAGATGCAAATGGTATAGAGTCCAACAGCTTCATCTTTCGGAGAACTTCCCACCATTCAACTAAATTCAACACACTAACTTTTACACACAACATTACACAAATCACCCAAAATATTCATTACACAAATTTCTTCACATATTTACAGTATTTGTTGTCTTTTGAAGTTTTTATAAAATATTTTTTTTAAATCTCACGTAAATTAGATATATACTATAGACGTATGTTATGTAGTAAGATATTTTAAAATGTACACCGAAACAACGTAAATTTCACTTTATAAATAAGTTTTGTAATATTAACTTCAACTTAAAGTTTAATATATTGTTTTATCCGTTATTTTGTAAAATTGAATTAGTTTACTCTTAACGAATGAATATGTGTTAAAGTATCATTTTTTTTTTTAAGTAAAAATAATATGATACACATTGATATTTATTTGATACACTTAACAAAGATAAATTGGTCTTAAAATTGTGAAAGTTTAAAAGAAAAAAGAAAAGACAAAGAAATGTAATATCAAATGAGTGTAAAAAATTATGTGTGTTTTCTTGTATTACAACTTGGTATTCCTAACATATTAAAAAATGTTTTTTTAATACTTTTTAAATTATTACAAATAACTAATGTAAAAATAAAAATTAATTTTGAGTAAAATTTTACGGAATCTATAAAGATTTCAATCTTACTACTGTACTATACAGGACGGACTGATCCTGAACCAATTTGTCTTTTCTTCCCCGCCGGTTCCTGGGCGGGGTTTTCTAAATTAATGTAATAGTATAAAAATAGAAAGTTTAGATAGTAAATATATTTAACTGATTAAATTTTTTTAAGTTTACTAAATAGTATATGTATAAATACATTAAAATTTTAAAGAATATTAAACAGTTTAGAGAATATTACAAAATTGTTGACTCTTATAATCTGCCTCTTGCTTCTCAATGATAGCCAATCAAACCATTTATAGAATATATTTTTTAGATAAATAAAATAAGAATATTTATATACAAAATTCCAGAAACCTTTCACAATTTTTACAGTGCATTTGTTAAGTGTAATAAAAAATTGTTTGGATCAGTCAAAAGAAATTATACTGAATATTAGTGCAGTCATAGAAAAGGTGTGTAGGGGAGGCACCGTTCTTTTAGGAGTCATTATTACCTTTCAATTTAATTTGTTTGTATGGACCAGACTATAAGCCTTCTTTGACAAAGAAAAGAAAAAAAAAAGAAATATATAAGTAGGAAAAGAACAAAATATACAAGAACTATGATAAGAATATTAGTTATTTTTGATTTCAAAGACAGCTAAATAAATGTTTCGTAAAAGTTCATTTGTCTTTATATACAAAATGAATATCAATTTTTTTATACTCGTAAATTGAGATAACTTGGATTGTTTATAAATAATTTTATTAATTAGAAAATTTAAGATTGTGTTTAAATTTTAGATTACTAAAATGAAAAAATTTTGAATAACATATAAAAAGTACAAATTTATTGTTTTAAATTTAGATTAGAATTGTGCCAATCTTATATAATTTGATTTGTGTTTTATTAGTGTTAAATTTGTTTGTATCATCTAAATTTCATAAACAACAAACGTGAGATAAGAGAATAAATCATGAAAATATAAAATTATATCTTATTAACAAAGCCTTCCCACCTTCACGTTTATGGTCACTTCACACTAGGAAGAGAGGAAATGATGAAAAAAATTCTAAAAGTATTAAATGATTCCAAATTGACAAAAGATCTTTCACCTTATTTTTAATGTTTGAGACGTCTCATAACTCAGTGAGTAAAAACTTAGTTGGTTATATAGAACTAAGAAAAAATAGAAAATTTATTCTTTAATAAAAAATCAACAAAAAGGCAACAATTTTATCATATAGTATAATGTTATCTCTAATACTCCTCGTAAGGAAGTTGTGAAGAAGGTCTTTTAAACCTAACTTAAAAATATTATCTTAAAAAACAGTCAGATATAAGAATTTAGTGAACATATCAATAAGTGGGTGTGTAGAAAAAACATTAGACAAGACAATGATACCTTCAAGAATTTTAGTATGGACAAAGTGACAGTCTACTTTGATGTGTTTTGTTCATCAAATGTAAGATTTTTTTACCAACTTAATAGTAGTTTGGTTGTCACTAAAAGTAGGAAAAGACAAAGCAATATCCAGAGATAAATCATTAGTAATATATTTGAGTCATTTCAGTTTGCAAGCAATAGTGACTAAGGCTTGGATTTTGTTGGAATTTTGAAATGGGTAAAATATTCCTGTACTAGGCGCATCTTGAATTACTTGAGAATGCATAAAGCAACTTGCATGTGATAATTGTGTGGCTTGGATATAAACTAACTTATTTGTTGCATAATAAAACTAATGTCTAATCTAGTATTTATTATGTATATCAATTGATTGACTAGTCTCTTTGAAAGTTGTAGTGAGATATACCATAAGTAAATAAATATAAATCAATATGAGAAAGTGAGCATTTTGATTAAGAAAAATAAGATTGTAAAGGATAAGACATGATATATAAGTAAAATGTGATGAGACAGTGGTACAGTAATTAGATAAGTATGAAAAAGACTTTTTATTTCTAGCATAAATCCTTGTATTAAATTCAATGACTTTCAGAGAATCATGAGGATAAGATTTAATATTTTCAATGAAAACAATTTGATCATGATTTTGTAAAAAAATTGTTTGAAATGATAGGATGTTTACTTTCAAAAGTAAGAGGAAAATCAAATTTGGTATTATCAATAATATCACTCATGATGTCTATGTTCAAAAAATGCATAAGTTTGTTGGCATAAGGAAATTTTGTTCATAGAAAATAACATTTTGAGAAATAAAACATGATTTGCTGCTTAGATCATACAAAATGTAGCCTTTGGTTACATGTTTGAAACCTAAGAAAATGGATTTAAAGATATTTTTGTCAAATTTTGTTCTTCTGAAAGTGATTATGGTAGCATACGTTAGACATCCAAAAACACGTAACAAGAAAAATTAAGGGCCATGATCATAGACTAGTTCTTAAAGAGTTTGAAAACGTAAAAGATGAGTATAAAGTCTATTTATGATGTGAGTAGCATGTTTACCCTCAAACAAGTTGGTAAATGTGCTTGAAACAAGAATGCACATGTAACATTTAGTCTTCTTGGTTAATTTTGTAATTGATACTTTATTTACTACTGCGTAGAATTTTTTTTTTATTACAAGTAAAATAGTTTATTGAAAAGTTAAAATTAAAAAACCATTATGTACATTAAACGGGATAATCCCATGGTATAACTTATAAAAATAAAAGAATAAATATATAATAATTATTTATAGTAATTATTTTTTTCCTTTTCATTTTTATGATTAAAACTATATCAAATGTTTTTATAAATAAAATAGTTTGTTTTTCATATTAAATTTGTACATTTACTATATTACTATGCCTAAGGATGATCTCTGAAGTAATGCTTGTGTTTGAAGACAACCTGTGTAACATAATCACATTATGGGCTTGTTTCTGTCTACGGCCCATTGTTCAAAAGCGTATAGCAGATACTGAAACTCCGTCTCCCAAAACCTCGATCAAGTTGTTTCTGTTCTCTAACTCTAAAGCCTAACAGAATCAAATAATCAGGTGGTTTTGAACTGTTGATCAGTCATGTACAGGAACGTTGCTTCACGCCTCAGGACCATTAGGGTTCGTATCTTTCATCTCCTTCCCTTTCAAATGTTAACTGTTATTATTATTATTATCATGCCCTAGATCTCACCCTTACATGCATTTACTTTAAATTACGAACTAAATCGAAGCTGATATTTTTTATTCCATTGACTAGTCCCTCGATTGTAGTTCTTTGTTTAATAACTACTGAATTAGGATTTAAATTCACTTGTCTATGTGTGCGGAATTCCTGTTAATTGCTTTGGCTCGTGGCGAAAAATCTCAAACAATTTATATTTTTCTCACAGCATTTTCCTATGATTCGTTTGTCTTTTGGTTAAACTTTATTCACTTGATTTATCGTGCCTGAAAGTTTTAGATAATGAGCTTGGTTTGAAGTGATTGTCTGATAGTCTTGATTTTTGATAGGCCCGTTCGTGCAGCAGGTTGCCTGTCAGATTTGCAAGTTCAAGTTCAAGTTCTGTTGCCACCAAACAATCCTCTTCTGGTTTGGGTGGTTTGTTTGGATGGCTCACGGGCGATCGATCCAGTTCTGCTACACCTCTTGATTTTCCGCTTCCAGGTGTTATACTTTCTCCTCCATTGCCAGATTATGTTGCACCGGGTAAAACTATTATTACTACACTCCCAAATGGAGTCAAAGTGGCCTCTGAAACATCCGCGGTATGAATGATTGATTTTATATCGTTTAACTTGTATATTTATCCATCTACACGCACATGTAAGATGTCTAAACTTTAACTAAATTGATCTCAATTCTCTGTTCTTCAGACTCCCACAGCATCAATAGGTTTATACGTAAACTGTGGTTCAATATATGAGAGTCCAATAAGTTTTGGGGCTACACATTTGCTCGAACGAATGGCTTTCAAGACCACTAGAAACCGTAGTCACTTTCGTGTGGTTCGAGAAGTAGAGGCAATTGGTGGCAATGTGCAGGCCTCAGCTTCTAGAGAACAGATGGGTTACACTTTTGATGCTTTGAAGACATATGTTCCTGAAATGGTGGAACTTCTTGTTGATTGTGTGAGGAATCCTGCATTTCTTGATTGGGAAGTTAACGAGCAGGTACTTTCTACATTGTTGTTTATACTTTCTGGATTTCTTCCAATATATTTAGACAGGAAATTTGAAAAGCAGGCAACCTAATAATATGAAACATGTGTAATAATTTATATACTCTAGTAAGCGCTAAGCTGATGGTTACTCATAAATAAAATTATGTTAATAAAATAGTTGTAAATGAAGAACCGGGCCCTGTCTCCCCTTACACGTGTTGTGTTGGCTTAATCTAATTGTCAAACTAAATATTTTTTTTCATACTAGTTCACATAGCCCAGTCACTTCTCTACGGTTTAAATGGGTAAATGGTAGATCTTCTGAAAACTTAATCTTGCCTAATTGTGCCACTGCAGCTTGAGCTTGTGCTACAGAGACTTAAAAATATCTGTATGGTTAGATATTCAATTTGTAAATAATATATTGTATGCTTAGAAAAAAAACTTAATCTCAATGAGACAGATAGAAGGTTGATAACTATCTTCTGGTATAGTCATAAAACTTTGTATTCACATAATATATTAACTTATTAAATTCAGTGAGACTGTCAGAAGATTGATAAGTCAGTTTACTAGAACCGTATTCTATAGTAAATACATTACAAAGCCAGTTGACAATAGTTAGCAGACTTTTTTTTTATCTGTTAGCTCTTAGGGTTTACATTACATGCCTAATGACCTCTTAAAATTTTTTCCTTACTAATTGCAGCTTCTCAAAGTTAAGGCTGAGATTGGTGAAGCTTCCAAAAATCCTCAAGACTTGCTTTTGGAAGCCATTCATTCTGCTGGTTTTTCTGGTGCCTTGGCAAATCCTCTTTTAGCTTCAGAATCAGCCATAAATAGATTGAATGGTGCAATTCTGGAGGAGTTTGTTGCTGTAAGTCTTCTAAGATAATCTTTAAATATTGTTGACTAAATTTTCAGAATTTGTATATTCTTTTTATGAGTTGTTTTTTCTTTACCTTACAAGATTTAAACTTTTATGAAATATCAGGAGAACTATACAGCACCTCGCATAGTACTTGCTGCTTCTGGTGTTGAACATGAGGAATTGTTATCCGTTGCAGAGCCTCTCCTGTCAGATTTACCAAGTGTCCCACGTCCAGAGGAGCCAAAATCAGTATATACTGGTGGTGATTATCGATGTCAAAGTGAAACAGGGGTATGCAATTCAAAAAATATAGCTTCTGTTCACACTCCGGGTTTTTAATTTTTGGGCTGAAAGTCTTACGTTCCTTGAATGAGCAGAGGACCCATTTTGCTCTAGCATTTGAACTTCCTGGCGGCTGGCATAAGTTGAAGGATGCTATGGTTTTGACTGTTCTTCAGGTTTTGATGATGTTATATATTTACTTGATTTTCTTAACTTGAAATTGTTTTCCTTACTTTAAGGTGGCTAAAAATATTTCGGCTGGTCTCTTTAGTATGTTTATTATTTTCAATAATATTTTTGTTTTTTAAATTTGTATTTAACTGTACTACGTCATCTTACTATAGATGTTATTGGGAGGTGGAGGATCATTCTCAGCTGGTGGTCCTGGTAAAGGGATGTATTCACGGCTATGTAAGTCATCTTAAAATATTCAATATGTTCCTAGTTTGTGGTTGAAACTATGAACAAAGAATGATAATAAATATTTGATGTATAGTTTTTGTGCTCACTTTTCTTTATTGCCACAATTTTTCTGCAACTAAGCACTTCACGTTGTGTTCTTTTGATAGGTTCTTGGATCAAGAACCTATGGAAAAACACTCGAATACACACAAAGACAATATATCTGAATTATACAGCCTCCTTTTATTGAAAAAGAATCAGTAAGAATGGTGTTACAACGTAACCAGAGAGCTTAACCTCCCTCCAAAGAACTACAAGAGTTCCCGCCAAACAATAACACTCAAAGACTCCCCCTCTCACCAACCAACCCACCCCTTTTATACTGACTTACCTAACTGCCAGGCAGTTAGGCTGGGTAATGTTTCTTCTTCTACTAGATACAATTAGTTCCCTAACAATACTCCCCTTCCCCAACAACCTTGTCCCCAAGGTTGAAAAACTGCTCTTTTTTTTTTTTTTTTTTTTTTTTTTTTTTTTTTTTTTTTTTTTTTTAACGCCCCATCTTCCAACGGAGGCACCCTCTTCTCACCCACAGCCTTCTTTAGTCGGGGAACATGAAATATTGAGTGCATTCTTGCTGTCATCCTCATCCTCATCCTCCGCCAACAGCAAAACTCGCAGACTCTTCTCCGAGCATCGGTGGCCAGGAGCAAAGGGGCCTCCGCACCGGAAACAACGACCCTCTTCTCTCCTTTTAAGAAATTCCGGATACGGTAAGTTTCGCACCGTCCGTTCCCGATTATCGGCGCCTCCGGTCACACTTCCTATCGAGCTGCTCGCCGCCATCGCTCCCTCTCTTCTCGCGACTCCTCCACCCTCCGTTTTCACTACTTGGGTCGTCGCAGTTCTCACCGGCTCCGTTCGCGTCACATTCCCGATGGGTCGCATAACGTATGGGTTCGTCTTAGACCCACTCGCTTGCCATCCTTGAACTCGCAGCGCCGCGTCTTCCACATCCCTTGCTATCCTCATCGCCTCCATTAATTCAGAAGGATTCTGAATTCGCACCTGTCCCCTCACGTCTTCCCGTAACCCCGCCAAGAAATACCCTAACACCTGTTCCTCCGGTACCCCTTTCGTCTGCCCCATCAACGTTTCGAAACTCCGAACAAATTCTTCCACTGTGCCTTCTTGCCGTAGAGTGGCCAATCGCTCGAACACCGTGCCTCTGAATCCTTTCCCAAAGCGATTAATCATGGCCGCCTTCAGGCCATCCCACGATCGATTTCGAGCCTTCTCTTTCCAAAACGTAAACCAGTACGCCGCACTCCCCTCCATGCTCACATATGCGAGTTCCACCTTTTCTTCGTCGTCCGTTATTTTCTGTATGTCAAAGAATCTTTCTGCCCGATTGAGCCAACTGAGTGGCTCCTCTCCTTCAAAGGTCGGTAACTCTACCCTCTTCCTCCACGGTTTCTGTTCTTCCCCTTTTCCACCATTTTCGCCCACTCCAATCACTCTGGGTCCCCTATGCTGATTATCGTTGACGGAGCTATCTTCTGAACTCCCTTCCGCCTGAGGACCGTGATGGCCTTGCGTTCCCAAAATCCTCATTATTTGTTGAAGGTCCCTTCGTACCGCCGTCGATTCAGCCTTCATCCCCTCCATCGTAATCTCAATGGCTTCAAGCCTTGCCTCCGTCGCATTCTCCATCTTCGCGTTTTTCTCCAATTCGTTTGGATCCGGCAGGTCGGACCAAATGATAGGTTCTTGGATCAAGAACCTATGGAAAAACACTCGAATACACACAAAGACAATATATCTGAATTATACAGCCTCCTTTTATTGAAAAAGAATCAGTAAGAATGGTGTTACAACGTAACCAGAGAGCTTAACCTCCCTCCAAAGAACTACAAGAGTTCCCGCCAAACAATAACACTCAAAGACTCCCCCTCTCACCAACCAACCCACCCCTTTTATACTGACTTACCTAACTGCCAGGCAGTTAGGCTGGGTAATGTTTCTTCTTCTACTAGATACAATTAGTTCCCTAACATCTTTTCTTTTGATTATTACCTTAACGTTCTTGGTTTTATGATATGCAGATCTCAATGTTCTGAACCAATATCCACAATTTCATTCAATTTCAGCCTTCAACAATATTTATAATGACACTGGCATTTTTGGTATCCAAGTTACAACAGTAAGCCCCTTCAAATACTGGCCATTATGAAATCATGATTTTTTGGATATATTTAAAGGACCTGTCCACTATGAAATAATGGTTTTTGGATATTTTTGAAGACCGGGTATTTATGTAAATCAATTTTTATATGTCTAGTAATAGTAGTTTACGGTACCCGATTTACAACACTAAGCCCCTTTGAATACTATGCTTTATGAAATTATGTTTTTCTGGATATATTGAAATACCCGTCCATCATGAAATGATGAGTTTTTGGATATATTGGAATGACGAATATTTATGTAAGTCAATTTTTATATGTATAGTAATTAAGAGTGCTTTTTCTAAACCCTTGAAATGAAACTCTAGAACCAAAATTTCATGGTTTCTATATGTTTATGTAGATATATTTTATAATAATTAGTGTGGAATCTCAAATAGTAATAGAAATATCTATACGCACAGCTTATATGACGCA
Organism: Vigna umbellata; assembly: GCF_029865625.1. Classification (NCBI taxonomy): domain Eukaryota; kingdom Viridiplantae; phylum Streptophyta; class Magnoliopsida; order Fabales; family Fabaceae; genus Vigna; species Vigna umbellata. Next base: position 41,522,560 of record NC_142165.1, on the reverse strand, counting down.
TGTTGCTATGCATATCTCTTTGCATAAGCTGGTGACAAGAACGAAGCTGTTCTTTGTTTAGTAGTTAGAAAGTAGGAAGGTAGAAAGTTGAGGTTGAAATAAAAATTATATTCAAACCAAAGTTATTCACTGTTGAATACGTGAAGCTGTTTATTTTCAACCTTTTCACATTTTTTCCTGCCAGTTTTTTCATTCCAAAATTAGCATTCCCCACTTCGAATTATGCAGACTTATTTACTGGCCCAAATGTTGGGAATCGTTGAGTTTATATATGTGCGTGAGTGTGTGATGGATGTGATCCATCTGATCTGTTCCTTGTCTTATGGCTGCCTATGCCATCTACTACTCTGACTCCATTTGTCTTTGTGTCAGAGCTCAGATTTTATATCAAAGGCCATTGATATAACTGCTAATGAGATTCTTGCTGTTGCTACTCATGGAAAAGGTTGGTTGTTATGCTTTTAACTAGTATTTGCTTCTTATTATCTACTTTATTTGAGCTTCAGTTGTATTAGACGTATAATATAATAGAGAGAAAAGAAACAAGAAAGATAGAAAATAGAGAAATAAAGTGGAAATGGATAAAAGTACAGAAAAAAGTGAAAATAAAATATTTTTGTTTGTTTAGATGAATCACAAACAAATGACTTCTATTAAATGAATCATTTGCTTTAATTGAAAAACTAAAAAAAATAAGTTGACCTTTCTTTGTTATCTGTGGTCAATGGAAAAAGAGTAGGAACAAATAATTAAAGTTTGAAAAATCTTTTGGTACTAGTTAAAAAATTAGTTTGTTGTTTCATTATTTTTTTTTCTTAATATAATTTTTTTCAATATTTTATATTACATAGATGATTTATTTATTTTTTTACGAAATTAAAGCACAATGAAAGAGATAAATTCTTTCACCCGTCTCCTTTACAGTTAATTTAAGGGGGAACCTTCTCCTTTAAACTCAACAGTATAGTTCAATCCGCTTCCCCTTTTTTCCATTTGTTTCATCTTTATTTCTTCTATATTGGTAGTTTTATACGTATGCTTTTTCTGTATCTGTAGTTGAACAGGTACAACTGGATCGAGCCAAACAAGCTACCAAATCTGCAATTTTGATGAATTTGGAATCTAGAGTAAGTAAATGCACCTCAAATTAAAGTTTTATCATGAAACTACAATAGCAAAAGTTTTTTATTTTTTTATTTTTATGTTTTTTTTTACCGTCTAATCAGTTCTAAACCGAACCTTTTTTAGATGGTTGTTTCAGAAGATATAGGAAGACAAGTTTTAACATATGGTGAGAGGTATGTATCATGAAGATGAGTCTAAATTTGCTGCTAATTTAAGCTTAATAATTACGTTATTGATATTCATTATACTTGTTTGTTTCCTCTTTTGAACTTCATATTCTTAGGATTTTAGTATCTGAGTCTATAGCAATTCAATTCTTAGCTACATGCTTAAAGACACTCAGGTGAACTTTTCAAAAAATAAAATTAGTATTTTACATGGTTGTATCTATAGAAAAAACAACTCTTGGCCATTGCTAGAGTATTCTTAGATTCGAAATGTCATCTTTATGGGGAACTGAAAGTTATGCGTTGAATGTGGTTTTTCGCCCTTTAGTTTTGAAATTTTGATTAAAAAGAATACATAAGAGGGTAGCTATTAGTTTTTGTTTTGAATGCCGCCATTCGTACCTAGCATTTGTATACTTGAAATGTTTGTGCCTTTATTTAAAGGATTTTTTTATCCCTATTCAGGAAACTTGTGGAGGACTTTTTGAAGGCAGTGGACGAAGTAACCTTGAAGGATATTTCTTCAATTTCGCAAAAACTTATTTCTTCTCCTCTGACGATGGCATCATATGGAGATGGTATATTTAATTTTTTTTCTTTTTTTTTATAAATTCTTCTTGATTGTATATATATTTCATTGTTTTTTGAAAGACTGTTCTTGATTTCTTTATATCTTACGGAATCTTCCCACTATATGCAGTTCTCTACGTTCCGAGTTATGAATCAGTGAGCAGCAAGTTCCCTACCAAATGAGATTATTTCCATCCATCTCATTTAACTTTTCTTGTCATGCAAGAAGTCTTGTACTATTAAAAGGTGTAAAATTCTCCTAATTATTGTTGTTGTAGTCAATAAATTAGTGAGGCAAAACTCATTGTTTCTCGGTACATAAAACATTGACGTATGAGAATATTTTTTGGATTGAACTTTCAACTGCTTGATTATATTGGTTTAAATCCTTTTAAGAACTCATCTTTTTGAATAAACTTAGAAAGTATAAAATTTAGTTTATTTTGACTTCTGCTACACTCGGATCATATACTGCTGGCTCCATCAGGTGCTGCTAGTTTAAAAATGTAATTTATTTTTATCTTCAGAAGTTATAATAATTGGACAGGTGTTTGAAAGAAAAGGTTCACCCACATAATAATAATTATAATAATATTAAATAGTTGTTTTTGATGTTTTTTCTTGTAAGATATAAATAGCAAATTCCAATTTTTTATTTTCATTTTGTTAGAAGTCCTTATTTCTTTTATAATTTTCTACTGCATTTCTTTCCTCAACTGAATTTCAATCTTGGCCAGGTTGCTGAAAAAAAAAGAATATCGTCATTAATGTACACCACACTTAGTTCGATGATTATTACATGTTTTAGTTAACATCAACCGTAGAAAACGACGGCAAGTTGATAAATGCTTTATTCTTATATAGGTGGATGTAATGACTAGAAAATAGACGGTTAAGAGTAGATAGATGTATTAAAATAATAAGACTGAACAATTAGTGTTATAATAAGCTAACAGTATAAATAGAAGTTTTAAAACACTCAAGCTCATTATATCAGTACATTATATCTCTCTAAAAACTCTATTCTCTACCTTTTCTTCTCTTTCTCTTTAAAATTTCTCACTAGTGGTTAGCCTGATCGGCGATCAGGAGCTTCCTAGGTGATCCTAAGATCAAGGACTTCCCTTTCCACCGATCAATTTCATGTTTAGAGTCGGTAAGTTTGTCTCTCTTTGATTCTTGAAATTTTTGCAATTTCTGGTACATGCAAACACTGTTTGATTTTGCCTGTGTTCATCGGTTCTTCATTTGGGTTCTGATTCTGTTTCTGGTTCGGTGGTTGGTTTCCTTTAACCAATCCAAAGTCTGTAGGTTGTTTTAGGATCACTTGCGACTTAGCAAAACTGTAAAGAAGTTTAATTCTGTCAAGATGTGCGGTTCAGTTAAGAGGTAAGGGGAGCTAGTTAATTTAATTGGTTGATGTGTTGTTGAACTGTACTATTGTGTAATGCTGTTTGGAAGCTTGCATGGGTATATAATCGAATGATTGTGTGAATTGTATAGTTGTATGAGATGATATAACCTGTGCCTTGTTAAACTATTCTGCTTTGAGTGGATGGTGCTGTTCTTGAGTGTGTTTGAGGAAGTGGAGTAGTAAAAATGGGGAATTGGGGTTAGGTGTTCAATTGGTCACCGGGAAGAGCTTAGATAAGTTATTTAGGACTTGTTAAAATCCCTAAGTCACTCAAACCGTGTCAAAAATCAGTAGAATTGAATTTGAGTCCTTAGGTTGATGATTATGCAGTTTTGGATCGTGAATATGGTAGCAGACCCTTTAGAAAGTGTTTATAAAGGTTTAGACATCCTTGGAATAATGTACATTGGTATATGATTCATGTTTGGAAGATTGGAAGTTGGGAAACATGTTTCGTCTTGGTAAATGTTATCGTGTTCTTAATTCTGTAGAAGTTCTGCAGAATTATGCACAAAGCTGAGTGTTCGCTATTGACTGCTCGGTTAGGTACTCGGTCATTAACTAGGGTTCGGTCTCTTTAGAGTCTTACCCGCTCATGATCGTTCGGTATTAAGTGTGGGTAGTCTTCCTCTAGTGTTCGGTCTTAACTGAGTTCTACTTCTGTGGAGTTTTCAGTTAATGACCGGACGGTCTTGCATTAGTACTCGGTCTGGTATTGATGTTCGGTCTTAACTGAGTTCTACTTCTATGGAGTTTTCAGTTAATGACCGGAAGATCTTGCACTAGTACTCGGTCTGGTATTGATGTTCGGTCTTAACTGTGTTCGACCTATGATGGGCCTTACCTGTTAGTGACCGTTCAATCATGCTTTAGTGTTCGGCCATTACCGAGTATGGATCATTCGGTCCTGTTCAGTGGATAATGAAAGACCGCTCGGTCTTACACTAAGTGTTCAGTCTAAGTTCTTAGTATTCGGTCCAAGCTCTAAGTGTTCGGTTGTTATAGTGTTTGACCCTCAAATTGTATTTGGCTCATGTTTGAGCCTTATTCTTCAAATTGACCGTTCGGTCATATTTATGGGTGATAGCGGTTACCGATTGGTTCTATACTGAGATAGTAAGAAATCGTTCGGTCTCCAACATTCACAGGGTGTTCGACCTTGTCTATAGGTTGTGTTGATCTTTCACGTTCTGTTGTGCTCAAGTGTGGTGGTGGTTCTACTGTTCGGTTTGATTTTACTTCAAGGTGTTACGAATGAAGAAATATGATGGCATTAAAGTATGATGTTATTTAAAGTGTGTCATGAATTGAATAGTGTGGATATAAAGGAGTATTTCAGGGAGGAATATCTCAGGATTGGTTATTGAATGGTAGAGTATGAATGTGGTTATGCTTAGCTGGCGTTTATCCTAATATTATGTGATTACTCATTCTCAAGTAGAGAGGAGTAAGTCATGTGTGAGAATGGCAGAAGGTCCTAGTTCATAAGGTGAACTTGGGCATAACAGACTAACCTCGGGTGGCAGCTGTTGAGGGCATCCCAGCTACTACATCACCCGGGTGCAAAAACGTCGTAGCTACACAAAATTTATACCGTCCGGACAGTCAGAGTAAAAGTGGTCGGTCATTACATGTATTATACGTTCGGTCATTGCTGGAAATGTATGTTTGGTTGTTGCAAGATTGACCTGTTGATTTATCTCAGAATTGTGTGAATTATAAGTTTTACTGAATTAATTAAATTACACTATCTTACCCTTATTTTCTTGTCTTGTCATGTTCGTTTGGTCGTCCTTGTCATTGCAATGATCATCCGGTGGGTGTGAGCAGAAGATATTTAGGGTTCTCTGGAGCATGCACTGGCTGGAGAGGATGATTTCCACTAAGAGTAAGACCGTTCGGTCTTGTGCTTGTTTGTGCAGTTAGTACAGGACCGTTCGGTGTAATATACTGTTTGTAGGACCGTTCGGTCGATACACCTCTTGTGTGACCGATCAGTCTGTTTTTATAATTTGTATTAGTGTATATTTCTGTAAAGTTTTTAATTTATGGTTATTTTAGAATAACTCTAAGTTAGCTTTATTTCCTATAACTGTTATATCTTGTTGTAAATGTAAGAACTCTTAAGTATAGTTTACAGATATATTTTTGGAATGTTAGAGTGGGTTTATTTCTAAATTTCAACATTAAATCCTAAACTCAAACCAAAAAAAAATTCCGATTTTTTCTGCATATCTCATAAATTACTTTTCAACCGTATTTAACCACTTCCATTAAAGAAAATTTTGATACAAGAGAAGGAATAATTTTCATAAGAAACATTTGAATATTCCTGTCATGTGAGATATTCAAAGAATTGTGCATATAAATGTCATTGCTACAAGTTTACAAGACTACTCAACAGTTTCCTGCCAAACACGTCATATGTGTGTTGTTCTTCTTCCTGTTGTTGTACTTGTAACATGTTGCTGAGAATTTACCTTAGTTCCAATTGGTCAAAACAATATTTTGGTGAGTAAAAGAGAAGGAATTTATCAAGTAACAAATAATCTCTGCCATATTTCATGGGGTCATACCTACTTTTGTACATTTTTCCATTCTTTTGGAGACCCTAAAAGATAGTTATTAAAAAATATGGTTCTAATTTTTAAGAGTGCAATACCAACAATATAAAATCATTTTACATCATTATTCAACCATAAATCACTATATAAAATAAATTTATTACCTTTATAACAAAAGTCTTAATACTTATAATAACAATAAGTTTTACAGCATCAAACTGTTTTGCACTGATTACGTATTTGTGGATTGTAGATCCAATCAAATAACTATCTCTAACATAAGTCTAGAACTATAGCGAAAGCTGACTTAGAATGTGGTAAAGTTATGCTCCCTAATGAAGTTTCATTACAAAATCTTTCATCCAACAAAGAATTACACTTTACAAGGAAAGTGGAAGAGATGTCCATGTCATAAGATTTTGGGTTTCATGATAAATATTTTTAAAGTTACATTAATAATATACATTTAATTAAATTTAACATAATAAAAAGACTATTTTCTTTCTAAAAGTTTTTTTATAATGTTTTATCATAAACTAGGGTTATAACTCTTATTCTTTTTAATTTAATTTTTTGTTATGTCATAATCTAACTTTAGACACTACATTTGTGTTTAAATTAGTTATCGTTGAAAGTTTCATATCAATTAGACATAAAACCAATTTAGAATATATAAGTATATGTAAATTTCATCTTAAAAATTGATTTTGTTGAGATTGAATTAGACTTAAAGTTAATTTCTTAATATCTTATTAGATTTTTTTTAAAGATATATAAATGAGTGTAAATTTTATTTTAAAAAATAATTTGTTTTAATAGTTATAAATGTAAGTTGAATTGATTATATGAGATAAATTTCATGTTTGGATATGTTGATTGTTTATAATAACTTATGTTCTTAACTTAATTAATAGTAGTTAAAATACATTATGCCTATTTATTTTATTTTTATTGTGTTTGATGTTAAATTTAAGTAGATATTTGAAGGATATAAAATGGAAATAGGTAAAGTATAAGCTATTAGTTTTTAATTATAATCTCCAAACAAATTTTTAACTTCTTTTAGATTATATTATTGATACCAAATACCTATTTTTTATTAGTGAATTTGAAGAGTTCCTTTGATATCTCCTTTTTTTTATCCTAAAGTTTATTTTTTTTCTCGGCAACGATAAAGTTTAAATACTTAATATATTTAAATAATAATATTGACGTTTTTTTATCTATCATTCCGATTTTCATCTTAGAAATAAACATAACTAAACACGAATATATATATATATATATATATATATATATATATATATATATATATATATAAGTTAAATTATTTATATAAACATAACAAGTCATTATACTTTATACTAAGTGACGGTTTCATTGGTATAGCACATTATAACGCTCTCTCAATACATTAAATATACTATATAGTACATCATACTTCTGTAAAGGATTATATAGTATTTACTATGGTTTTTATTACTATATTTTCTTAGAACAACACTTTTTTACGTTAATGATTATAAAATAGTTCAAAATATGTGGAACATGTAAGATTTAAAAAAATGCATTGTTCCTTCCTCAACAGTTAAAAGTTGCTTTTTAAACTCAAAATAGACAACAATTTTTGTAGATAATTTCCACTCAATAGTTTTAAAATAGTTCCAAAATCATACAATAATAGTATCTATTTACTATTAACAACTTTGTAATAAAAATAATTTCAAAATCATTTTCAGAAACATGTAATGAATGACTTGTTTAAATTAATATCGGTAAACAATGTATTCATGATATTGGTTCAGTGGAAGAAGGATGATAAATGGACCGTCGTCCATATGTGGGTATTATTCCTTTTTGATTTTTAGAAAAGTTCTTATATTTATCAATTATGAGTTATATCTGATTTTTTGATTGGATATAAGAGTTTACACGAAATTTTCTTTTATGCTTAGTTGTTTAATTTAATCTTAAAATGCACATTTAATTATTTTTATAATTATTTAAATTTATATAATTATATTAATTTTTTTTGTAATTGGCCTAGTATAAAATAAAATCTTTATATTTAATATTTAATTATTAATTATATGATGTTTTATTTTTTTCTGAAATATTATTAATGTGGGTATGAATAGATACATGGGTATATTTATTCTCTAATGGAAATTAAATGAGACAAAAAAAAGTTTTAAAATATGGAATGAATATTTAGTTCGGGATGCGGATTAGATGAATTTTTTACTTAAAAAGATGGGATAAAGATTTATATTCTTTATAAATAAGAATAAAAAAGATAACTGTTGAAGTTAATAACTCAAGTGTTCTTCTTATGCTTTTTGTAAGTATGGATAAACAAAATCATTACGTAGAAATTTATCGTAAGCCTTATAAGAAAATAATTTTCAAAAGATGTATATAATGCACAAAAAGAAAAAATATTGTCAGACAGATTAAATTGTTACCTGCTAAAAATCTTTCACTCTAATCAGTTAGCAATTTTTTAAAAATCCAATTATATTTGGAATGAACTCGTGCTTAATTACATGATAGTTTTTTCAAACTTATATTAGTCATAACTATAAACCTTACAGTGATTTTTGTTTTTAAAAAATCCGTCAAATCATATGTCATTATAAACTTGTGGAAGAAAACATATAAATCACTGAATTACAAGATGATAATTAATATATTTATTAGGATAACAATCTAAGTTAACGAGAGGAGATAAAATCATCAAACTATATTAAAAATGAAATTTATCATCAACCACTTAACTATCTTGGCCGTGACACAGTAATTACTTTCACTACTATACTAGGGTCAGGAATAATAATTAGAAGGAAAATTTCTCTATATAATTATTAACTATAGTAATACAAAATTTTAACTGAAACGTAAATATGACATAATAATTAACGATTATATTATTTCTCATAACAGAAATTCAGTGCTCAAGAGCTGTAAGTAGGGATATCAATTAGATGAATGTGTCTACAACTTTGTATTCACTGCTTTGCTGTCTTATACTTACTTTATGAGCACCCTCATCATGCAACTATTTTTGTCTCCCTTATTAGATTAATTAATTAATCATCATTATTGCTTGTTAAAATAATTACATGTTTATAATCGAATGACCAACGTAGACCAGAAAAACCAGGGATACTATATAATGTTCATAATCTGGAATATACACATACACCATGCAGTCATACAAGAAATATTCCTAAAGATGATGAATTTACAGAAAACAAAGAGGGTTTTGGAATATTTGAACATGTATAAAATTGAATCCTTGGAGTATAATTACCAAAACTAGTATAACACCATTATATATTCTGGTGGACTGTGTTACCAATCATATTAGAATATTTATTTATGCATTAATTGAAATCAGAATTTTATACAGAGAACTCTGAAACATGTGGGCTCCATGGCTTGGTTCGTCAAAAGTCAATTTAATGGATAATAAAGCAATTTAATTCTCTTGTTTTCTTTCCCTTTCTTTGTCTTAAAATAAATTTTAGTAAAAAAGAGAAATATTTGAAAGGATATTTTTGGCACCTTTTGGGAAGACATAACATTACTACGTAGAAATCTAAGGATGATGTGATTATGTTAGTTTATGATGGTGAAGGCTGTAGGAATGGTAAAAGAATTGATATCAAATCATGTAAATTTGTATTTCATATATTTTTAACTTTTTATTTAAATTTATGAAATTATAGTTATTTTATAAAATATCAATTACTTAAAATTTATACTTTCTCTCAACATATTTTTATAGAACAAATTTGTTTGCATTAATATTTTATTACATAATTTGATTGAAATTATACTTCAAGATAAACTTTTTTATCCAAGTTTATATTTAATGGAGTGAAATTTTTTAGACGAGAGAGGTACACTATATGTTGTCATCTCTAATAAGATGAGCGAATTTTACTTTTCCATTCTTATCCTTATCCTTATGGTGCAAACATTAATGGTATTTCTTAATTGATGGGTTGATTTAATTTTAATTTTAATTTTGAATAGATAGAGATCACTAAAATGTTTATATGGATTCAGGAAATGTGTCCCAAAATAGTAAAATAAAGCCTCCAATATTATCGAACAGTTGCCAATAATAATATATGTTGGAGTTACCATAAACCTAAATAACAGAGAATACTGTACTTGCCAAACATTCTTGAACTTGGCTTCCATATATAAACACAGAACAATTACAGCGAATTTTGTAGAGAGGAAAATTTTGATCAGTCACATGATTTTATGTTTTAAAAATATAGGAATTGTGTGACATATATATATATATATATATATATATATATATATATATATATATATATATATATATATATATATATTTATGTTGAAGTAATTAATTAGAAGAGAAGGTGGTGGTCCATCAAGTACGTTTCCTCATTTTCCTTGATTATCAAGTATCTCTCTTTCTCTCCCTGCGTGTGTTCCAAAAACATTCATGGCAAAACCATCATCATCTGCACTCCACCATGTGACTTTCTATCATCCTTTCCCTCTCTCACATTAATCTCTTATGCCAGAATAATCAAACTGTTAACTCTCTCCATCTTCTCTTCTACACTTTCTTCTAAGCTTTCTCACATTCACAAACCTAAAACTCAGAAACTTGAGAAGGTCAAAGCACTGATAAAAAACCATACCATTAATTACTAAAATACTCATTTGGATTATTCCTTTTGGGTTTTCAGTTTAATAGTCATGTACTGTATTAGAGTATAATATACTGCTATTAATGAAAACATGATTTTTCTACTAATTATTATAGAAAGTGATAAACCTAACTTATTATATATAATTTTGGTTGATTATAATAACAGCTGTGTGGCCGTTAATTGCTTTATTGCTTTTGCAGTCAAGGGTGAAATAGAAAGGTGTAGGGTGGCTACAGTATATTAGGATGGATGTCTAAGATAAAGGAGAGAAGACGTTAGTTATAAAAAAAAAAACAAAAAAAAAACCGGGTTTTCTTTCTTTTATCTGTTTCTTGTTGTCTCTCTCTTTCTTTATCTCTCATAAACCGCCAACATACATGCTCTTCATAAATCAGCAAAGCCTTAAAGTTGCTTGTGTGTTCGAAGAGGACAACTTTTCCTTTATTATTTTTCTCACTGAGTTTCAGTTAAAGTAGCTACCTAGAGGGAATTCTGCTGTTCTCCATCGTTAAAGCAGGTTTATACCTCAATTCTTTCTCCTCTCTCTCAGTTCACACTCTCATCCTTAATTACAGCTATGAATTTCCTTTATTCCATGAAATATTAGCCACACCATACGCATGAGAGTCAATGTTTTCAATTTTCTTTCCTTTTGTTTCTGCCAAGGTTTTTATTTTCTTAATATCTTGTTTAGAGTTTCTGAATAGAATCATGGCCTGATCGAGCAAAAGGCAAATCCCAGTTGTTATTATGAAGACAGTGATATGACTTTAACATGGCATCCAATTTGTTGTCTTGATTTTCCAGGAAAGTTTTTGTTCTGATCTCAATCGAGCGGCTGTTATATAAAAGAGAGAGATGCTTGGTTGTGGAGTGTTTGGAATTGAAGGCCTGGTAAAGTTTGATGAAGAAAGATAGCAATAGCATCATCAAATCAAAGGCATATCAGAAAGGAAGTAGCGATGAATAAGATGAGCAAGTTGAGTTGTGTTAGGAGCTCTGATCTGATAGATGCAAAGCTGGAAGAGCATCAACTGTGTGGATCCAAACAGTGCCCCGGTTGTGGTCACAAATTTGAAGGGAAGCCGGTACGGAAAAGAAAAACTAAATCTCAGTAATATTCTTGCCTTCAACGAAAAGCCTTTGACAAAATGAAGAAGAATCACACGACAAAACAATACCATATTCACATGTTTACTACGGCTGTGTTATCATTGGACTAGTTCAATTTATTTAATGCTGTTTCGGTATCCCTTTTCTCCGTTACCTATTAATTAGCCTATTGCAAGACTTTTTTAGTTTCTTAAAGTTTTTCGCCTTCTTTCTCTTTGTTCTCTCTTTCTTGTGCTCTTCTTCTTCATGATCTCCACCCTTTTGCTTTCTGAGTTTTAATTTGAATTTCAATGGGTACGGCAGGACTGGCTAGGTCTTCCGGCGGGAGTGAAATTTGATCCAACAGACCAAGAACTCATAGAACATCTTGAAGCCAAAGTCGAAGCAAAGAACATCAAATCACACCCTCTCATAGATGAGTTCATTCCCACTATTGAAGGAGAAGACGGGATTTGTTACACCCATCCTGAGAAACTTCCAGGTTTAAATACTCTAAATAATAAATACAAGTACTATTAACAAATCCTCTAATGTATTCTTTTAACATAATGATAGTTCCTAAATTTCAGCAAGAATATGTTAGAAAATATTTTCGATAATAAAATTGAAATAGTTTTTTCCATACTCAAGCTGCTGCTGCTGCTTATAGTTTTTTCCATAATATTATTTAAGTTAAAATTCAGTTTTAGAGTGTGTTTGAAAACATAAAGGTTTGTTTTATGTAAATCTAATATTGATATTTTGTGTTAAAGAGCATAAAAGCTGCCTTGAAACTTGTGCAAGAGATGGATATATAAGTCAAAAGGGTTTTGTGTTACAGGTCACCTAAGTTGACCTAACTTTGATTTTGGTTTATATGTTTTTCAGGAGTGACAAGAGATGGGTTAAGCAGACACTTCTTCCACAGGCCCTCAAAGGCTTACACAACAGGGACACGAAAGAGGAGAAAGATTCAAAACGAATGCGACTTGCAAGGAGGGGAAACCCGATGGCACAAGACAGGTAAGACAAGACCGGTGATGGTCAATGGCAAACAAAAGGGTTGCAAGAAGATTCTAGTGCTCTACACCAACTTCGGCAAGAATAGAAAACCCGAAAAGACTAACTGGGTTATGCACCAGTACCATCTGGGCCAGCACGAGGAAGAAAAAGAAGGAGAGCTCGTGGTTTCAAAGATATTCTACCAGACACAACCGAGGCAGTGCAATTGGTCAGATAGAAGTGCCACAACTGGTGAAGCAAGTGGAGAACAACAACCCAACAATAATGGAACAAGAGACAGCGGAAGTGGGAGTTGTTCTTCTAAGGAAGTTCTCACTCACAGAGATGAAATGCCTGCTATCGTTGGAGTCCCTCAAATAACAACCTTCAACACTTCCTTGGACATTCAACAACTCAAATCCGACCATTTTAGCTTCATTCCATTCAGAAAAAGCTTCGATGAGGTACACACACATATACAACTCCATCTATGTATAAGCAAAACGTATTAGGAAACATTCATTTACAGGTCTCTCTCTTTGGAGAAATTAATGAGCCCGATGCTTCACTTAAATCTTGTCTGTTTATGGGTATGAGTAAGATTTATGTATTTGTTTTACTCTGATGTAAAAATGAGAAAAAGGTGAAAGAACATGAAAGGGTTACGGGGAAGGCGTTGACATAAACCTTGCTTGCATAAACAGCATAAAATTGAATGGATCTGGCCTGATGATAAATCAGCGTCAGCCAACCGCCGCATGTATAATACCCACCTTAAAATTATTGAACAATGCTAATGAATTATTGAACAATGAATTTGGGTCACATGCATGCATGCCAATAGTTGGAGCTATCTAGAGAGGCTCGAAAAAGAAAAAAGAAAAGAAAAGAGGCTGAAAAGACTAGCTAGCTAGCTAGCTAGCTAGCAAGAACGTTGGTTCGATGAAATATTTGGTGGTGGTTTATAAATTCAGACGATGATGATGACGACGATGAGCATTGCAGGTTGGAATAGGAGAAGCTTCCACGGGAGTGCAAGCATCAAGGTCGTGTGAGGAAGTACATGAAGGGCATAATATTGTAGCACATCATCATCATCATCAACAACAACAGCAGCAAAATCAGCATGCGCACCAACAAATTGCAACCACAGCCTTCCATATCAGTAGGCCTTCGCATCCCATCTCGACCATCATCTCTCCTCCACCCCTTCACCACGCATCCATCATCCTAGACGACAACGCCTACCATGTCTCAACGATCATGCTTCAAAATGAAAACTTCCAGGTAACATCAATCCACACTTCTTAAACATCATTTTTGGTTGCTTATAACATTTTAGTAATCTCCACCTCGGCCTTTCCAGTATGCAAATATTCACTTTATTATTTAGTCTATATAGATTTTAAAAAATATTATTAACTTTAGTCTTTAACGAAATCTTACAAAAGATAAACACTAATTTAGCCTTTCTGTATCTACATTTTTTTTATATATTAGTCTTTACATTTAAAAATTACTTTAGTTTTGATACATACATTATTTAATTTTAGTTTGATTGCGCAAATTGTAAAAACTAATACATCTTATTAAAAATTAAAAAAAGTGAAAACACACAACTTTTAATGATAAGAATTAAACTGTGAAAGTTGTATAAATATATAGATCAGATGAGTAAAAGATTTTATAAAAAATGATACTTACTATATATCATACAGCATGTGTTTAAAACATACGAAAACGGAAATTGTAGTTTGGATATATGGTGCAATCAAAGGAGCACCCAAGTGTGTTGAATTAAGCTGAAATGTAGTTGTTTTTGCGTGGTGTGTGTGTGTGGTGCACGAGGCTGATTCACTAACTGAGGAAGCTTTTATAAGTGCTTTCTAAATTACGAGCATGGAAGTGTCTTTTCACTTTTGGACTGCTGTTCAAACATGATGATTGAGATGTGGGGTTTGAATTTGATTTTTGTCTTTTTTAATGAATGTATGATGTGTACATCCACATGGCAACAACAGCAGCAGCACCATCATAAACTAGGAGGAAGGTCTGCGTCTGGTTTGGAGGAACTCATCATGGGGTGCACTTCAACTGATATCAAAGAGGTAATTAAGAACCTTTTGACTCTGAAATGTATGGACTTTGTTTGCCATAATGGGACTAGGGAGAGAGAAAAAGAGGGTCAAGAATAAACAACTCAGAAATTTTCTGAATAGAAAAGAGAGAAATGTGTTATAACATGATTGATCTGTGACAAACAGAAATGGAAAAGTATTGTATAAAAATACGGTGTTCAAGGTTTGATACAACTTGAAATAATTAAAAGAAATTTAAAACAGTTTCATTTTTTTAATTTGAATTGCAAAAAGACTAGAAGCCTTCATCTTTTCCCTTTATTACTTTTCACTGTTCTCGTTATGTTTTTGCATATCTGAACAGTAGAATATCTTTCCTTACACTATGAAAAACTTCTGCTAATATTTTCTCCCATGGAAGCACTGCTGCTAATGCTGAATATTTTTTGAAAATTTTCAACTTCTGCTATAAGAATGAGATATTGGAAAAGGTGACAGTGACTTAAAATATATTTTATTGCAATCCTGTCCATATTAGGAAAGAGTGGTTCTCAATGACTTTAACTATGAGGTGGAAAGGCATGAATATTTCATTTAACAAAAACCTAATCTTCTCACTGTTTGCATTATGCATGCAGGAGTCATCCATTACAAACCAACAAGAGGCTGAATGGTTGAAATACTCTTCTTACTGGACAGACCCTGGCAACCTGCACGATCATCATGAGTAGGAGGAGACAAAGAAAAAAAAAACCACAAACAAGACAACATCATTGTGGACATCATTAATACTTGAAGCATACATAAAGTTTCTTTCAACAAAAAACCAAGTAATGAGATGGATGGCTTGCTCATTTTCTTTCATTTTCGAACGGTGCAAGTTTGTGATAAGCTTTGGTGGCTCTCATCGGAATTAACTGTGTGCAACGGAACAAATTGGAAAGAAAGGGAGAAGGAAAAAAAGGGGAAAAAGAAAAGAAATCGAAACAAAGCTGCTCTTCCTCCTGACACATGGTGAGGGTAACGACCAAAAGAAACAAAGATACGCACCTTGCTGCATAAAAATCATCACTAATATGATTACAGTATCATCCCTCTTATAATATTCACATTATTTTATTATTTAAAGATGTTTGTATTACTTCACATTCCCCGTTTTTCGCCCAATTTCATACCAATGAGTTTTAGCAAACTAGGACCACCTGGTTTGCTCGAGTCATATACATATGGAAAATGTTATTTGGACAACAAAAGTTTGACACAATTTTGACAACGGCGACGTGGCAGCTGTGCATTGGCTCAGTGAATTGAAAACAAACCAGAAAAAACCCAAAATACCCCTCACCCCGGTTCACTGAGCCAATGCACAGCTGCCACGTCGCCGTTGTCAAAATTGTGTCAAACTTTTGTTGTCCAAATAACATTTTCCTATACATATATATATTAGGTATTCCATATATAGTTTAAGATAAGATGATATTTTTACATTTAAGTTCGTTGTTAGAGAATCTTCTACCAAACGATTCATATATTTTTCATACTATATGCATTTTATCAGTTTTGCCGAATAATTCATTCAAACCATTATTTTTTTTCTCTAATATATCATTGATCTTATTTTATGTGCTGTAAATATGTACTGTTTGTTTTAGGGTTTCACTTTCTTCTTCTTTTCACATTTTTAAAGGCTAGAGAGGAATCATATAACTTTTACTTTTCTTTTACAATTTATTATCGAGAACTTTAGGGAACCTCATGCTAGCTAGTGCTGCAAGGACCAAGCTTATGCTACTATTCATAATTCAAATTGCTTGTTAAGTCGCAGTTGTTCGTTTTGGGTTATTTGGAAAGTTAAAAATAATTTGACTTTATGTATATACAAATAAATTCTTGTGTTTTAAATTTAGAATAGAATAAATATATAACTCCATCCCCCAAGGTGATAAATTTGTATTGTGTATACAATTTACTTCATTATAGTTTTCTTTTTTGTAAAATTTTTCTAAGGTTAATAATAAACTTTTTAGCATTGGTCGAAAAATTATTGAAAACTATAAACTTTAGAGAGTCTTACTTTATATATATTGGATCTATTATTTTTGTATTATTTTTAAATATTAATAAATTGTGGATTGTTTCTTAAAAACAATTAATGTTAAAAAAATACATATTAGGGGCTCTTCTTTAAAAACTATAGAGACGGATTTTTATAATTGTATGTTTGAGCTTAATTAAAATGTCATACGAACTACTCAAATCTTTCAAGATTAGGCCAAACGTACCTATAAAACTATTTTGTTGAAATAATATTTTCTATTCTAACTTTTAATTGTAAAATTATAAAACGTCAATCCTTTTTGTTTAGTTTCCTATTTTTAAAGTACTTTTATAATATAAAATCAAAGCAAATATTGTTTTATTACTTTTTTCTATTTTCCATGTTAAACAAATAACAGTTTTAAAGTGAAATTAGAAAATAAAACTCAACGCAAATATGCACCGCATTTGTCATTAAATTGACTATTTTCCATTAATTTAACATATTTAACTAAAGTTGGTAGATATGGAGAAATATGTTATTATAGCTAGTTTATTTTAAGAACTAAATTAAATATAAATAATTATATTAAGGAATCAAGTTAATTAGTATTTAAAATATACTAGACCTGAATTAAATTGGTTTCATTTTAATAATTTACTGTATATTTCATATCTTAAAATATATGGTATAAAAGGTTATTAAATCATACAATAAATGAAGGAAAATGTCAAATTAATAATAATAAAAGAATTAAATCCACTCAAATTCTACAAAATTTACATTCAAAACAATAAAACTAAACTCAAATGATCAATTCCTAATTAATAATTTCATAACTTAAATGTTTAATTTAGAGATCAATATTCATGTCGTAAAAGGTTTGATTCCGAACATAATGTTATAACTTCCGACGAACAATTTTTATGTCCAATAATCTCATGCATTCACGACTAAGACTATGCTTTCTTTGCGACACGACCATGTTCAGAAGCCTGGAGTAAGTTGCTGCTTCCCTGAACCTTTTACTGCTGCTGATGTTTGCGTAATAAAAAGAAAACTTACTTTAGGAGATGGGTTTCAAGAATATCTTTTAGTGTTCATGGGTCCCTCAACTGCACAAGTACTACATTGTGTTTGAACTTTGAAACGCTACGTATATACACTAACGCATTTATTCTCTAAATTGCGCACAACACTTACAAGATTATTAATTAACTTGTTGTACCAATTAATGATTTCTCGAAGCCACATTTACTTTCCAAAGACATGTACGGCTCGTGTCTGTCATATTCAAGGAATTAAGGAGGGAAATTCAATTTCTTATTGAACACCATGAGCTTTTCACATTATATATATAGGTGAGGTTCTCTTGATTTTGTTATTTAGTTTTTCAGAAAAGAGAGTGATACTAGGAGACAAACACGTCTTTTTTTGCTTTATTCTGAAGAAAGATTCGAGCTTTTCCTGCCATATTACTAGAGTAAAGATGTTCTTATCTCATTTTAGATATGTATGTATAGAGAGAGAGAAACTTGCATGTTATATATATATTGCTTTAAAGGGACATGCATGCAATAAAGAGAGGGTAACTTCATTGTAGTTTCTGAAGGGAATAAAGACAGGACTGAATAGAGAATGTGAAGACAAGAATAAACTTTTTAGGTTCTTTTATTCTTGCACTCTTTTTTAATAACTGCTTGCCATATACTTTCTTTCGGTGTGTAAGAGAGAAAAAGACAAGCCATAATAATTATATATATAATTTTATTCACTCTCAAGTATATATGATGGTGTGAAACGAAATACGATACCTATAGCTTTGGATCTCTCGCAATGAAATGCTAGGAGAATCTTTAAACTGCTCCTGTTAGATAGAAAGAGAGGATAAGTTACAATTTAATAAAGAAAGGTGATATTGAGTTCTTTGGCTTTATGGAAGATTTTGGATGCTTTTGAAAGGAGCATATATGGAGAGAGTATAAGTGTGTAGTGGTAGTGTTATGGTTTTTGGGTATGCCATAGATTTGGTCCCGTAAAGAAGTCGCAGGAGGAATGGTGGTAGTGAAAGGACGAATATAAAAAATTGCTCTTTCAGATTCTTCCCAACTGCTTCTTTTAATATTCTGCTTCATTCTACTGCAGACAAGTTGAACAGCAAGTTTTCTTTCTTGTCCAAAAGTCCTTCATCACCTGAGAACTCTTTTATTGTAGGAAACATTGGACCATATGAACACAATAGCCTCGGCTTTACCCACGGATTTAGTACTGTAATAAAGTGGTAGCATATCCTATTTCTAAGGTCAATAAAAACTCAGGGTGAGACCAAACAGAAGTCTCCACAATCCATTTTTTTTATGGGAAAGAAAAAAAAAACTTAGCTTTAGGCCATTCTACAAAACCAAGCATATTAACTAGTGGCCAATATATAGCTTATTTTAACTTGTTTCAATTACCTTTAATCCTAAAATATTCAATTTCATAGAACAGGTAAAGAGGAAAAAAAACTAGTAAAGCTTAAACATACGAAAAACAAGATGAATATCATGAATAATGAAAAATAATCATGGAAGAAATATTTTACAATATATAGTAACTCCTAATAAAGTAGTGTACATGCAAAGTTTAAGATGGCAATGAGGTATAAGAACTCTATTTTAACAAGTTCCCTAGTTTTAAGATGGCAAATTGTTTAGTAAAGTATTCTTCGAATATAAACAAAAGTGTAGAATGTAATTACTTTCATTGAATATATAGTGTAACTAAGGTGCTTTAAGATGGTGTGGGGACTAAGGATAGTCTTTTCAAAAAGTAAACTAACTATATTGAAGGTGGAAGTATCAACAATACAAAACTATTTGTGGAACTAACTATTCCTTTCATCTACTTAAAGAATATCACTACTATGAAAAAAAAAATATTATGGTTAGTTAAAATTCGTCAAAAACATTAAAAATTTGTTAGTAATGATTTTTTACAAATGGTCGAATTTTGTCAACAAATGTATAACAAATAATATTTATCGATGAAAATTTATAATTATTGAAGAAAAAATCCATCCATAAATATCATAAACTAGTTCACTTTCTTCTTCTCTCTTCTTTCTTTTATTTTTTATTTTTTTGTGTCCTTCTTCGTCTTCTTCGCATGAGCACCACATGCCAAATGGGATAGTGTATCTTTATTCATAAACCAAAACACAAATATAAACTAATCAAAAATGGAAAATAAGAAGGTATCATAGATAAAGTTCGTCCGATTTGCAGTAATTTTGTGTCTTCAAGATGTGTGGTATCATAGGAAATGGATTTGTAAGTATTTCTATGTGTATATTATTCATCTTAAATTCATAACACAATATATACATATGGTTATTTTACATTTATATATAAAGGGGAAAAAATACTTAATAACCTCGTTATTCTTTCCATCGTCCTCTGTTTAGTAGTTCAAATAATAACAAATTTGTAATATGACAATTAGAATTAATGGGAATAAAACATTCATCAGGCAAATGTAATTGGGCAAAAGGAATGTCTCTCTTAAAATAGTATATTTTTAAGCAAGGAGTAAGATATTTTTCACTTTAAATAATATTACAATAGTTTAATAGTTTGCTTCTATTGATCTCAAAATTGAGTTTCACCAAAAACTTTTTTTTCTTTTCTAATGTCACATTCTATGTTTTGACAATGTTATATTTAGGTCGATGAAATTATGTTCGTCAATCATAACTCTTGCATTTTATTTGTCTGATTTTACTCATTCCAATAGATATATTAAAGAACGTAGTTGAACAAGCTCCATTAAACTCTTTATTTTAAAATAGTTCAAATTTATTTTTATTAGAACAATATTCACCTGTTATAATTAATATCAACAATTTAATATTAGTATTATTATTTATTATGTGGTATTATTACGTTATTATTAATTGTTGTGGATCTTATAAAATACAATCACTTTATATTATTCATAAAAAATTCAATTGAAAAATTTTAGAGTAAATCTTCTTTTCTAAATAATAAAAAATTTCATTCCGACCAAGAACTTTCAAGCTACTATATATGCTTATGATCCCGGTTAGATCACATCCTATTAACATGAAAATGCTTCCAGCCATCGATTGTGCACCATCCTCTGACTCGTTTTATCTATGGCTGCCTTTGTTTAATTTTTTTTTCTCCAACGTTATTTGCTTCCTTCAATTGTCTACCATAATTTGTGTCAAAGGTCTTTAACTGTTGGTTCTTCCTTCTAACGCATACTCCATCAGGAAAAGATATAATCAAACATTAACATAGTAATTTAATACCATAAGCTGTTATGGAAATAAACAAGACAACAAAATCCAGCAACTTGTATAGAAATATCTGTTGGAAAAAACGTGACCCACACAAATAATAATATTCTTCAATTTACTAGGGTTTTTCTTCTCTATAATTGTTGCATCTTTTACCGAGATCACTTCATCCATTATTGAGATTGGACTCTCCATGTCCACTGCATCTGAGCTCTTTGTCAGCAATAGTTCTTCTGCATCTTCAGTAAGAAGATTCGTCTCCCCCTTTGTCTCGGTCTTGCAATACTTTGTAATATGGCCAACCTTACTACAATTGTAGCACTTGCTTGATCTACACTCATTTGCATAGTGACCGTACTTGCCACACTTAAAACGCTCCACTCTTGACCGATCTTCTCGACCTTTCCCTTGTCCTCAGTCACACCAATTCTGCTGACTGGTTTTCTCTTCATCATTCTCAAAATTACGTCGGCCACGTCCACCTCGTCCTCGGCTTCCTCGCCCTCTTCCTCCAGGACCTCGGCTCTAAGTAATTCGAGTTTTATTCGAGTCAAACTATACCTGTAGTGCTTGGTCGTCGGGTTCAACCTGATTATCCCAACTCCTTCTCCTTTGTTCGTGGGCTTATAATGACCCAGCAAGTTCATCCACTGTGAGAACCGACAAGTCCTTCGATTCTTCGATGGCGCACACGATACTTTCGAAATCTTTTGTAAGAGATCTCAAAATTTTTCCCACAACCCAGCTATATGACATTTGTTCTCCATTCCTACCGAGTTGGTTGGCCACCTTCTCCACCCGAGTTATGTACTCGGTTATATGCTCTTTAGTCTCCATCTTCAACTATTCAAACTCTCCTCTGAGAGCTTGTATTCGGACTTGTCTAACGTGGTTATCACCTTTAAACGCAACCTCCAATATCTCCCAGGCTTCTTTTACTGATTTGGCATTCGCTATTTTTTCGAATCCTGACTCATCTATGCATTGTAGATAAAATACAATGTTGACCCGTCTTTTGCACGAGTTTTCTTCAATGTTGTCATCTGTGCCACCATCTGATGTTCATCCTCATCAGGTTCAACATACCCGTCTTCTACCATATTCCAAACGTCTTGGGATCTCAATAACGCATTCATCTGTAGGTACCAATTATCATAATTGATTTTTCTCGTCAATTGTGGCACACTCATACCATTAACAACCTTTGCCATCTCTCTCAAAAAATCAAGCACTCATTTTTCCTCTCACGATGTTTGACTCTTTCCTCTCTCTCGGTACTCAGAGCATAAAGCTCTAATACCACTGTTGGGAATGCTTCCGCTGGAGGGGGAGTGTACCTATATGGAACGGACTCACCCTTGAGGGGGAGATGTTGGGTATCCAAGTGTGAGTCTAAGTCCCACATTGAATAGAAATGAGAAAGTAGAGCAGTATATAAAGGTGAAAGATCCATTAACTCACTGCCTTAAGGTTTTGGGTAAAGAGTGGTGTCGATCCCTTATATAGCTGACTGGGATGTTATTGGTGTTTATGTAACTCACATTGAAATCTCCTCCTCGATAGACCCAACAATATCTTTTGCATAAAACGAGAAAAAGTTGCCAAGAAATTAATATTAGGACTTATTGTTCAACTGCAACGTGTTATTGTTTGCATATTCCTAATAGCGATTGCACTTGTGTATTTTGATCTTGCGAAAAGAAAAGAAAAAACATGAACCTGCTGGACCTTTATGCATGTACTATGTTTCAAAAGTAATATTTTAAGCCCAAATTAATTTGCTTACGCAAACGCACGATGTAGAGCGAATGTGATATCATAATATGCACACTGCCCGCTAATCCAGAATATAAATTCTTGTCGTTAATGAGAACTTTGTTTAGTTATCCTTCTTTCGTGATTCTACCCCCCAATCCTAATGCAACATGGAATCATTTAGGTTTAAATATTCAGTATATGCTGATGCCTGACAGTATATGCTCCATTCCACATACATGTGGCTATCATCACTCTAGTATCTCTTGTCATTTGCTTAAATTGGTTGGTTGTCAATTTTTGGAATAAAATATCTATCTAAATTTAATTTAATTTTTATGTATGTTTTATGTAAAAACATTTACATTATCAACTTAATTATAATACAATACATCATACGAGTTTTAAAGCAATTACAAGGTTAACAATGTTATTGCACAATACAATTTATAATTAAATGAAATGTCTGGATAATATAAAAAGTAACTTGGTCCATCACAATATCGCGCAAGGGCATGCAAGTGGAGTAATTTTCTGACCCAAAAAGAATGTTGATTTAAACAATAGGCGTAACTAAAGCAGTAAAACCTATTAAAATTCGCGGCTCATTTTTATGCAGCTTAATAGGACTAATGTCAGTGAGGAACACTCCACACTCCATACTCATTCCCCTTTATCGTTATACAACAA
Source organism: Vigna umbellata (assembly GCF_029865625.1). Lineage (NCBI taxonomy): Eukaryota > Viridiplantae > Streptophyta > Magnoliopsida > Fabales > Fabaceae > Vigna > Vigna umbellata. Next base: position 41,499,059 of record NC_142165.1, on the reverse strand, counting down.
AAACTAAAACACACGCCACTAGGTAGATTCGCAATAGCCCCGCAAAGCTGTCAAACTGAAAAACATTTGCATAAACTCATCATACCCGTGAAAATTTACCAGAGATGCTTCGAAAACAATTCATGAGTTGCATAAACAGTCATTAGGGCAAATCAGGTTAGCACATTGGTTTAAACTTCAAACTCGATCTCTTGAATTTATTCTGCAGCAAGGATCTCAACCACTGGTTTTAATCTAATTATTATTAAAATTTAGGGTATAAATAAATTGATTATATAAGTACGAAAGATTTATATGATGCTGTAGGGGCTGCAGGACTGTAGAGAATCTCTGCTCTGTATTCTGTCTAGAATTGTAAACTAGAGTCAACAGGTTAACTAGAGAGTTAAACAATTCAGGGTACAAAATAGGTAGCGAATGAGTGATTCGGCTATGGTTTTATGTAAAGACAAGTAACCCTTAGGTCACCACCTGATCTCACATTAACAATGCTTTAACTTGCACGATGATTCACTTGGATTAACAAACATGTAAAAGGTAAATATATGTACAAGAAACTACATGTTCCCCTTAATCTGTAACACAACATTGGAGAAACCTTCTCTCCTATCTTTCTATGCATCCTCTCTTCATGTTACACAATTGTACCGACTTTGGGAAATTATGAAACTCCACTTATTTTCATCATCATCTTCTGTACAGGCCACCTGCTTGACAGAATATCAAGCTAGCTTAGCAAGCACGTGACTCAGAAACCGGCAGCCGCCTGATCATTGGTACACTGCTACCAGATACTTTCAATGATGCAAACAGGCAAGATAATCTTGCAATCATGGGCATAGTCCTTGGAAGTTTGGGGACAATAGCCAGCTCCATACCAGCATCACATGTGCTATGATATCCTTCAAGATCCGCTTTGGTTATAAGAACTGCGTCCCCAGAGGGGGAGTACGGTAAAGGACACGGCCTGCGATTGTTATAGTTTTGAACAGCCTGCACACAACACAAGCAACAGTTACAAATCATTGCCAAAAAACAGTACTTCAACAACTGCACAAAACCACTATCCTTCTGCAGGGAAGGAGACACACACAAAACGGAAATGATCATACCTTCCACTGTGATGGTGCTAGTAGCACTCTAGGTCGTCGAGACCGCACATATTCCAGGGCAGCAGCAGGTGTCATGTGCTTGTATTCAACCTAGAAAACACAGGTAGACCACATGGAGAACATTCAGCACCTACAAGCTTCAATAATGCCTAAACTCAATCATAAAGATCATCAATTACCAGATAACAAAGCACAATTGTTGTACTCCTCCCCCGCCCAGCTTTACAGTGAACATAAGTAGTTTTGCCGCAAGTTGCATTCTCTGCCAAAAGTACACAACTACAGTTCATCACCAGCAACAAGAAATAACAAAGAACCACATTGACTGATGCATTTACCCTCTCCCCCCCTTTCTCAAAATTAAATTAACAAGAAAACACCCACGATGAATGAACTGCACAGCCTGGTTGATATCAACAATCGAGGGGGCAAAGAGATAATCTCTTGTGGGAATTACCAAATGATCAATCCCGTGAGCCTGAAAAAAATCAAGTAACAAACCTAGATATCATGAATGGTTTATTTATACTAAAGCAAATACATTGTCACACTATTTTTGCTTAAAAAGAAATTCATGATTCCCGTATGTCAATTAAACTCACAAACCCGCACATTACCAATATCAGAGATTACACGACTTCCTAACAACAGGAAGGCTCTAGCACACAAAATGAAAAGTCAAGAGAGACCTTCAGAAAAGGAAAGCTGATGTCACTCACCCGATACAACGACGACGGCACCAAGGTTTCATATGGCTCATTGAGAGTAATCACACCACCCACACCAAGGCTCTTCAAAAGAGGGACGTCCTTGGGGAAAGGAACAGCGCCCAGTAACAAAAACTAAAAAGGAAGAACAACCAAAATTAACAAAATCCCAACTATGGTTCTCGGCAAACAAGGCACAAATCCATAAACAGATCATACAACAATTCAAAACCACAATCAAGAACAAAATTAAAGTTGATAGAGAAAGAGAGAGAGAACAAAACCTCGTCAATTTGATCCCACCACCTGAACTCAGCTTCAATTTTGTTACGAAGCACATTATACAAGAGAGTGGGATAGAACAGGATCCGAGCACCTGCGCCCACCAACGCTCTCTTCACTTCAACGCTGACCATCTGCTTCTCGTACTTCTCTTGTTCGTCTATACTACACTCCGCGTCGTCCAATTCCTCGATCTTCATCGCACGCGCCAAACAAACGAAACCCTAAAACCGCAACACGGATCCCAAATTGTTCGGTTAGAAATCTGAAAAACGAAGGGAATCGAAAAGCAATCGTACCTTAACGCTGACTTGGGAACGAAGGAACACGCGAATTAACAAGAAATGGAATCGAAGAAGGAAAAAGAGAAAGAGAAAACCAAGAATTTTGGGTCTGGAGGAGAAAGAGAATGGTGTAGGAAATGCAATGTTCACAAGAGTAGAGTGTGGATTGTGGAAGATCCTTCACGAAAATGCCCTTGCTTTTCTACTAAATTACCCTTCTATTAATATTTATAATATTGTTGCTGGAAAGCATGGGTAGAGAGGGTGTGCTTTTTGGTATGTACCATCATTTATAATTTAGTAATAGTCAATGCCCCAAATTTAAGAAATAATAAATTCACTATTAAATCTATTTATTTATGCTCTGGAATTCACTATTTTGTATTTTTTTATGATATATGCAAAAAATTAATAAAAAATAATCAGAATGGTTATTTTTAATTAATAATATTAAAACATTAATTATGTCTTAGAAATACTCATAAAGCTCAATTGTTTAAGTTATTATATTTAATTGCACCATGGTTATAAATTTTCTTCAAATCATTTTAGAAAATTATTTTTTTATTAATTGATCAAAAAAATATATATTATGGGAAATAAATAAGTGTCTGATTTGACAGTATATTTAAAGTTTTAAAATAAATTATTTTATAGATTTGTACACTTAGGTGTTTTAATATTTTGTTTTTGTTTCGAAACAATAAACAGGAGTACTTTAGTTTGAATTTGTATAAATAAATAAAATTTATTAGTATATGCGAAACAGAACAATCAAATATTGAAAATATAAAAGGTAATAATTAATACACCTATATTGCATATTTCTTACCATTTAAAAACATAAAAAACCTTTATATATTTCTTTCATGAAACACTATATTCATTCTTTGATAGATCAATAGATACATTCATATGTATGAGAAATGAATACAATAATAGATTTCTTAATATATTAAAGACATTACAAAATCAACAATAAGTATATATGAAAATGTGATCATGTTCATGAGAGTTATGTTTAATATATTTTTTATTTCCTATGTTTTTGGCTGCTGTGTATTTTATGTTTTAATGTCTTATTAAATGAAAAAATAATAATAATAATAACATCACGGCAATTAAATTAGATATAGTTTCATTACTACTACTACTACTAATAATAATAATAATAATAATAATAATAATAATAATAATTAGTGTATAATGGAATAAGCTCCAAAATGAACTAACGTCATTAGGCGAACTAAACCCATAATTTGTTTTACTTTAAATTCAACACATTTTTTTCTTCTTGTGACAAAAACATTTCATGGTAGGGAGAAATTCGTGCCACACAATTTATATAACACCTAATAATGATATAGGTAAGGTTTTGAAATTAGGTTCTCCCATTAATATAAATCCCTGTTTTATTTCTCATCTCATAAATTAAAAAACTACTTTTAAATTCTATTACAATGTATTTCTCCTTAATTATAAAGCAAAACTTTCTTTTTACAAAAATTCCTGTTTACATAGAAAAATATTTATTTAACATCTTACAAACATGTTCATTTTAGAACATAATTTAATAAGTTTATTTTAATTGTTTTACATTGTAAATATGTTTATTATGTAATTGCTTTTTTTATTAACTGAAATTAGAACTAAAGTATATATTAAAGAAAATAAAAGTATTTAAAATTTAAGTTTATTTATACAAAAGTTTATGAGATGAATATGAAAGATGTTGTGAACCTGTTTTATTTGTATATAATAGCAATTAATAAATTCGTTTGTAAATATGATATGTAACTCAGTTTTATGGGATGCATATTTCAGTGGCAATTAACAAGTTTTTTTATAAAAAAAAGGAGATAAAAAATGTATAGAAACACTAGTTGGCTAATTAAACATAAATATTAGGGTTCCTCATTGGTTTTGGTTATCTAATTATCTATCATAACTTAATTAAATATAGTTAAACTAAGTTGAATTTCATTCATGATTGAGTTAAATTACACTGAACCCAAACAAATATACTTTTATATGGATTGAATAATAAATTTAGTGGGATTGGATATTTACTTGTATACTTTTATTATAAACAAATTATATTATGCTTTTATCTTTATATATTAAATTAGTACGGACAAACTTGTTATGATTTTACACATGTTTTACTTGAAGCTTTATATTAATTTTTGTATAAATTGGTACTTAAAATTATAATTCTTTTAATAAAAAAAAAGTTAATCGAAATTTTGACACACACAACTCAATCTAGCCTATTTAAAGTTTAACGTAAAAAATAGACAAACTCAACCGAATATAGTCTCGTATTATTTTAGTAAGTTGAATAATAAGTTTTGCTAAATTTTATCCAACCTACCCGTACTCGAAATTGAGATAATCAAATAAGTCAATAAATTTGTTCAAATGTCTAAAACAGTTTACAAAAATATAATAATACAAATGATTAACTATAATTGGTAAAAAGATATATATATATATATATATATATATATATATATATATATATATATATATATATATATATATATTTATTTGATAAATCTCCTTTCAAAAGACTTAACAATCTTAATAGCAGTTTAGATAAGAAAAATATAAATAGTTTAATTAAAAATTGTAAAAGTGATAGAAGGGTTGAAATTTTGATATAGGAAGTAGCTATCAGTATTATTAATAATTTATATAAAGATTACACTTTTATCGGATAAGAGTGAGAATTTTTTATTATTATTGTAAGTAACCCAACAAAACAAAGGAAAGTTCACTAGAGTTGAGGACAAAAAGTGAAGAGACCCCACAGTATCATTCACTTGAAATGGAACAAGAGAAGAAGGATCTTTATCTAATTCAAAATGTACAATTACAGTCACCCAAAAACACTAATGTACAATTACAATCACCCAAAAACACTACGTGATTTTTTTTAATATATTCATATGTCTATTTCTTATGTAAATGTAGTTTTATTATAATTTATCTGATAAAAATTAAGTGTTTCAATTGAATTGATATGAGGATCGATCGTACTTTCTTATTTTGTTATTTTTTATCTTCAATCCTCTCCGAAAATGTAATTCATTTTGATTTTTTATTCACACTAAGATTTGCAAGATATAAGATTTGTTTTTGAAAAAGAAAATGGAAGAAATCGTGAGTTCAATTCACTTCCCTAGCAAAAATCTAACAACTAAAGTAAATTTAATTCTTCTAACTATCATTTTATATTACTTTTATAATTAAGAATGATTTAGATTTTTTTTTTATTAATTATTTTTTAATTTATTATATCACTCAAACCATTAACAAAATTTTACAAATTGTACTCTTAAATCTATTCATTTTCATTCAAAATCTCTTATAAAAAACACACAATTTGTTTTTAAATTATTCCAAATTTATTGAATGACTCCTCTCAAATTAATCTTCATAAGTGAATTAATGGAAGATGATAAGATGTGGAGAGAGACTTCCATGCTTTTGAAAAGAAGAAAGAAGGAATTATACGACTATGCCCATGGCTTTCTATATGTGCAATTATTCACATCATCAATGAAGAATAATACGTATACCTAGACTGTGACAAATTAGTTGTTGCTATAATAAAGATAACTTTAAACTGGGCCACGTTAAAATTTAAGCATGCAATTACGTAAGCTGTCTACAATTACTTGTTAAATACAATAAATTGATAAACTTATTATGCTATTTCTTTATTTGACTTTTTACATTAATAGTTTCATATTATACTGTTTTGTAGACACATGTAGTGATATGGAAAGAAGGATTAAAGAGGATTGTTAGTTACTTATCCATTGATTAGTGAATGAATTAGTGCTTTATTTTGTTATTTTGCTGGCTAATTTTTCAAAAATATTTTTTTAAAAAATCAAGCCTATTTGGGACATCTCAATTATAAATTTAATGAAAGAATGAAGTGGTTTTAATCCATTTTCTTTAAAATGACCAAACACAGAATGAATATCCGAGTCTAACCAAAGAAATAATTGGGTTAAAAGGTTAAATAGATACAATGTCCTTACTTTGGCCCTGCTATTGGCACCCCCAAGTCACTATTTAAATCGTCCAACAAAAGTCAGAAAACAAAATTAGGTCTATGATATTTATTTAGTTAAAATAACATCGGATGAAACAAATTTCCTTTAATTGAAATTAATATAGTTTTGAAACTTGTCTGTGTTGTGTTAATTTTTAAAACATTGCAAAACAATACAACAAAAACTTATTTACATTATTCTAAACTAGTAGAAATATAAGCGGACACGTGTATTCAAATTTTTATAATAATAATAAAATTATTTAACTATATTTTTAATCTTAAATTCAATTTAAAATTAAATTTTTTATCTGAAATTTTAACGTAATTAAGTTAAAATAATTATATATATATATATATATATATATATATATTTTAAAAAACAATTATTAAAATTTCAGACAATAACAAATTTCAATTTTTCTTGACTACAAATATTTTTAACTTTAATAAAATAAATTAATATAATAAGTTAGATTTAAAAAAATTATTAGAAATATAAAAAATTATGTACATAAAAAATAATTATAAAAATATTTTTTATTAATTTTATAATGTTATAACTATCTATTAGGAGTACTTAAGTTTTTCTATTAAAATAAAAGTATAATGAAAAAGAAGTTACAAAATATTTTAATTTCTATTAATTGTTATAGTTATACAAAAATAATGTACTTTTAATCTCCGTGAGTAGTTTTTTCTAAAATAATAAAAATTAAAAAACTCAATTAATAAATAAGGGGTGTTAATAATCATATTTATCGATGACAGATTTAGTACTTTTTCTTGAAAGAAGTCGCTGTTATTTTCTTTAATTTTTATGTGTTAAAAAGATCAATTTCAATTTCTAAAAAAAATATAAAAGAAACCATTAAAAATAAAAAAAAATAACTAAAATTATATGACTCTTTTCCGATAAAAGAATTACCATCAACCACTATGGCTTGGCCTGTAATGAACAGTAAAACTTAAGAAGAAAAGAATTTAATATGAGTAGTAAAAAAACTGAGCAATTTCTTTAACAAATAATTCTAAAATATATAAGAAAAATGCAATCACACCGTTTTAATAATTAAAAGCGGGAAATTTTTATTAAATATACTCAATAATATTTTTTCTTTAATTTCTATACACATTTAATGGTAACATTTAATTTTTTTTTATAGTCTAATGGTGGAGAAAAAGGTAACATTCAATAACGTACTAATCCTACAATGATACAAATGCTGGGTACCGATATTCTCATCAGATAAAGAGAGAAAGAGACAGAGGAGAAGAGGGAGTAAACGTAAAGGCCAAGCAAAAACAACATTTATGCAACCAAACCAACTAACCCAACAAATCCTTTCCAAGGATTGCAGATGGGTCCCACCAACCACATAATTTCTCTTTTCTTTTTCTTAAAATTAGAAACTTCTTACTAACCTTTACCATAAATTTTTAATGTCCAAATTACCAAATGAAACTTTAGTTAATTTGGATTTAAACACCACATCTAACAAAAGTACTACACTTTTTGTCTAATCACATCCACATTAGAATGTGACCACAGCACATGGAAGTCTGTTTTTGGCTACAGTGACCAGAGTACACAGTCACATATATTAACGAAATTTGAATCCAATTAGATGAAAAATTAAAATTATTTTTTAATCAAAATTTTAATATAATAAGTTCACGAGTCTTTATTTTTATATGATATTTTACTTTTTTTATTTTTATTCAATATAAAACTTAAATAATAAATAAATTAATAGAGATAAAAATGAAAAAGTAGAGTACTATATAAAAGTGAAAGAGTCATTAATTAATTGTTTTGTGTTGAAGAGAGATCTCACTTCCTTTAATTAAGTTTAGATTTTATTAGTATTTGTATCTTCTCACTCAATCTCTTCTTTGATAAATGTTCTTTACACATTATTTTATTTTTTCATTTTTATCTAACATGACACTGAGAACGATCATGTCCCGTATTAATTTCTTAAAGTGTGGTTTAGAATAGTTGAAGGGAATGAATACCTAACTCAAGAGCATGCATATTATAGACCAATTTTACCTGGGGTGGGTTGTAGGTGCCATCATCGTTATTGTGAAATCTACTGCTACTATATAAGCTTGGTGGCTACGTTTTGAAAACGCAACTACTTACTACTCAAACATCCTTTTATGCAGTGGAGTGGATGGAGAATTCGGAAGAGGAATCTTTCTTTTTTTCTTCAATCTTCTTTTATTTCTTATCTTTTTCTCCTTTTTCTCAAGTGGAACAATACTCCATGCCCAACCATAGAACTTGGAAACTAGCTGTTCCATATTAGTCTTCAAAATGGTGTGCGCTCTTCTGTGCTCACCCTTTTCACACCATCACCATTATTCACATCCAAACTAGCTGCCTTCTGTCGTTTGATCATCTGCTTCAAACTTTGAATTCTGATCAAACTGTCGAAAAAAAAAAGAATATTTATAATGTGTGTTTCATGCCTCATTATTCACTTCAAAAGTATAAGAAACATGTTTTGACTGTTTCAACATAACATAATTATCTTAAATTGGGTATTGCAAGATCACTTTTTTCTAATCATTGATTCGTGGACTGTTCTCCCATTATTTAGGTAAGGGAACTGAACTGCACATCCCACTAACTTTTGTTGAACTGTACATATTTCAGCCAAATACAGAATTCAACAAAACCATACTCCTCCACTTTGGATCAACCCTAGTTGCTGCTAGCGATAAACCGTGTCCGAATTCTTTCACACCAATAATTAGTGTTGTTGTAGCATGTGGTTGTGGATGTTTTTGCAGAGCACGCGTTGGTAAACTTGTTTTGATTATTTTAAGACTTTTCCTTTTCTAAGTTTTTGATTGCATGACGAGGATGTTTTTAAAGAATAATAACACATTACTATCATTGGAAAGTTAAGAGCTAGAAATTAAGAGACAACTTTTCACGACCGTTGGCTGGTAGCTACCATCTGCCAACCATTTATCGCAACTTCAATTCCCTCTACCAGACCTGCTGCTACAACTACAAGGACAGATATCTCTACTTTTTCTTCTAATTGTTGGTGGAAGTGTGAAGGATTCGACTTCTTGATGGGAGCTAACTTAACCAAACCTATGTGATGTATTAATTATGCCACAGTGTCATAAAGAAGGATTTGTTTTGTTGTGCAAGTAATCAAACAGGACTTTGGTCTTGGCGTCTCTTTCTAGCTCAACTAAGTCAAGTGTGAAGAAACAGAATAATCAATGATCATGATGATATTGATAGATGATTAGCCCTTGTTTTTCATGACATCTTTTTGACTAGTTTATCAAATTTTTTCCACCTGGTAACCCTCTTGTTTTCTTACCCTTAAATGATTAGTTTCTTTATTTGTTTGAAACACATCAACACTAAGAAAATAAAAAGGTCTTATACAAATTCAGAAAACATAGGTTATGTCTACTATCTCCATCTCAAACTTAAATGAAAGCGTAGCCGTAACATTATATTGATGGTTGTCTGCGCAATCGACCAGCTTTTCATTAAATTTGTAAGCTAGTAAGCAACCTAACATATACACTACACTCTATTTATTTCTTAAAATAATAGATACATTTTTATTCATGTTTGGACATGAGTTCTCCTTATTTAATCAGATGTTTTTAGTTTGTTTAAACAAATACATTCGATTTTAATTAGTTAATTAATTGAATAATTGCAACCAAAATGTTTAATCTGAAATCATTTTTCATTGGAAGTTAGACACAAATATAAAAAGGCAACGGACGTCAGCTCCTCTGCTTTTATTCAAAGCTAAGCTCAAACGCATGTTATATAATCTGATCACTAAGAATTTTAGCAACCACTTTTCACTCCGTAGAGAAACAAGTGGGAAAAAGACACTGATGAAATAATAAAAATAACTTAATTGAAGAATTTAAGTGAGTTATGAGTGATTCCAAAAGAAAATGGTGAATGAAGACCCCATTACTGTACCACCCTCTCCTCTCCCTTCGATGTAGCAACTTTATTTGGACAACCTCAAAAGCCTTTCATCAAACAATTCAGCTACAAATGGAGAACACCTGGATCCTCACTTTTCACCTTCTTCTTCTCCTCCTGCTCCATTCAAATGCAGCAAAAGGGGCCATTAATGTGGGTGTCGGTGTTGGTGGAAGAGGTGGCATAGGTGTTGGCATTGGTATTGGCAATGGGGGTAGTGGTGGTAACACCGCAGGACCCTCTGGATCCTCAGTGTCAAACCTCAACAATGCTTTCACGGCCCTCCAAGCTTGGAAATCTGCCATAACTGATGACCCTTTGAAGATTTTGGACACTTGGGTTGGTCCCAATGTGTGTTCCTACAAAGGTATCTTCTGCTCGAATTCTCAGGACGAGAATGGAATTGCCACAACAGCATCAACCGAGTCTTCTGTTGTTGCTGGAATAGATCTCAACCATGCAAATCTCCAAGGGACTCTTGTCAAAGAACTATCTTTGCTATCAGATATCACTCTTTTCCATCTAAACACCAACAGGCTTTCTGGCTCAGTTCCCGAGTCTTTCAGAGACCTCACTTCCCTACAAGAGTTGGACCTCAGCAACAACCAACTCTCAGGACCTTTTCCCACTGCCATTCTGTCCATGCCAAGCCTCGTCTACTTGGACCTCAGATACAACGACTTCTCAGGGCAACTTCCCGATGAACTCTTCAACAAGAAACTCGATGCAATATTCCTCAACAACAACAATTTTGGGGGTGAAATTCCAGAGAATCTGGGAAATTCACCTGCCTCGGTGATCAACTTGGCCAACAACAAGTTGAGCGGAAGCATCCCTTTTAGCTTTGGCTTCATGAGTTCAAGACTGAAGGAGATTCTCTTCCTTAACAACCAGTTAACAGGTTGCATTCCTCAGGGAGTAGGGATCTTCACAGAGATGCAAGTGTTGGATGTGAGTTTCAACTCTCTGATGGGCCATTTGCCTGACACAATGAGTTGCTTGCAGGATATAGAGGTTCTCAATTTGGCAAATAACAAGCTCTCAGGGGAATTATCTGATGTGGTGTGCTCCTTGAGAAGCCTGTTGAATCTAACTGTTGCTCACAATTTCTTCTCTGGGCTGAGCCAGGAATGTTCAAGGCTATTCAATGTGGGGTTTGATTTCTCGGATAACTGTATACCTGGAAGGAATATGCAAAGACCACAACCAGAGTGTTCTGGGATCCCTGGAGGTAGTCTCAATTGTCTTAGAATCCCTGCTCCAAAGCCTCTTGTTTGTGCAACTCTGGCTGCAACTTTGTCCAACCAAGCAAACTCATCTTCCTCTTCTCCCTGATACAGGTTGGTCCTTAATACTACCAAGTTAATTCGTAATCACACCCTGCTAATTTTATTCTTGGTTCTTTCAGTATACGTGTTAGTATCTTATTATTATACTTGGCCCGCACGGATAAGATTCACCTTGATTTTGTGGGCAACCAGCAATGAGAAAGATCGATGTGTTAACAAACAAGATAATTTATATGTCACGTGGCATGGTTCCTTGATTTGTACAACCATCACGGGTTTTTAAGATTGTGTATTCAGTATTCTGCTACGTTTTTTCTCCTCATAAATATCACGAACCTCCTGTTTCATTGCTTGTTTTCTGACTACTGAATCTTCACACCACAGTCATGCTATAGACTACTTAACCAGATTCACAAGTCACCTACATCATGCAAGCTACATTCTTTTGTTCCAGTTGTTCTCTCTAGCTATCGATGTATCGTTATTATACATCTGGTCAGTTTTATGCTTTATCTCTAACATGGATCACATAGCAAAACCACGATCATTAAAAATCTTCGGGCTAATAACTGATATCGTGTAAAGCAAGAAAATCCATGTAAATAATTATTTTTGTTATATATTATGAATTCGTTGAAGCAGGATTTTTTTTTCCTTGAATTGGAATTGTCCGAGTATGTGACATTCTGGATTATATGAAGTTTTTTCAAGGGATCATTTCATATTCGATCAGTCAATCATTTAATCTACTGGAGAAACAAGCTGGTTTAACTGTAGGTTTGACGCCCTTAATATTTAAAGCGAAAAGAAAATTACCCAGTAAATAAAATGCATATAACACAATTTTGGTAAGGAAAAAGAATATATGCAATTTCCTCCGTAAGTTGGCTTCATAATGACGACATAAGTGGCCACTATTTTGAAGTGTGGATCATGGACCATGGAAACCACAATCACTTCAGACATTCACCACGCCAAACATGGGGCCGATGATGATAATGGCCTAAACCAAAATCATCTCAAGATAAATACTGCAGTGTAATTATTTTTGGCTCAAAAAAATGGTTCATAGGAATTGGTTTAGTGTATTAGATAGTGATTAAGGATGGAGCCAAACACCTTGATCTGGGAGTAAATAAATATACTAAAATTTATAAAAAATGTATTTTTTAAAAGGATGTGTGTGTGTGTGTATATATTAAAAAGACAATGATACTTCGAGGTTCAAAAAAATTTTACTCTCATTTCATACTGTGATTCATTTTATCTTTTGCTTTACAAATACAATTTATTAGGACCATTTTATGAGTTGTTAAATGATAGTTATTGGTGTAAAAAAATCTCTTACAAATACAATTTTTGGGGTCATTTCATTTGATCTGTGTAAAATATGTAGGGGGCGTGTTTAGAACTTGGTGTGTTTGGTTTAGGTAAAACATGCATTCCAAACTTTCCATTCAAGTGAAAGTTTCTCTTGCGAAGGATTGACAATGAACTTAATGGAATGATGTTTCAAACACGCCCTTAGTCCACGCCTTTGTGGATTGTAAGGCTATAAATATGGAAATAGTTGTTGCATGGTGAATTAGATTTTTTTTTTCAGGTATGGAAAGATAGGCTGTTGTGGAATTTAAATAATAATTTCAATATATAAAAAAAAAGTTATTGCATGAAGTTGAGTGAATTTGTTGTCTATTGGTTAGATTGTTTTAATCTTATATTTAGTAATCTTAAATTTGAGTATTAATAAGTTGAGAATCACTTTTATTGTTTACTTTCTTATCAAATTTAAGTAACGATAAAAAATGTATTTCCTAAAATTAACTCAAACAATCTAGATTTTTTAAAATAAGGAAGATAACTTAATATGTCTAAAATAAATAAATAAATAAAATATAAAATAGAAAAGACATGGAATGATAAACAGAAAGTTGCATTCAAATATTTATGAATAGACATGTGCATTTAATATTTTTGTACATTTGAAATCTTCCGTTGAGATCTATACACCCAATAACCAGACAATGTGGTTCAGCTGTTAAATCACACCCCTAAAATGTGAGCTGCTGAAAAAAACCCAACTTGTAGGTACTACAGCAACTGCTTGCGATATCCTTTTCCAACACTCTGAATACAAAGACGAAACAAATTGTAGAGGTAGGCATAAGAACACTAACAACCCAAATCAGCTAAAGCTTCAAGCACTCCCAGATGAAGGCAAAAAGAATATTGATGATAGTAATGTCTTGGTTTTGAAGATTGCATCTTTATCTATAAAACAGGATGTTTGATTTTGAGGCATAGGAAGGAAGCTAGCTATGATAGGGAATTTTGTTCATGGTGGCAAAGCTCCTTTCTAAGTTTATGCGAGAAAAGCCTGCATGCGTCCATGCTGAGATCGATTGCAGCTGAGAGCGCAATGAAGAGAGCAGCGTCAGGCATGCAGGTGATATGCTGTGCACCAACCTGCACGAGAGGCTTGCTAACTTTGCCTTCACCGTCGACAGTTGAACCCATCACAAACCCTTCTGCCCCTGGCAACCTCCAACCCAACCCAGCATCCTTCATCACCTTGTAATCGATGCAGAACTGGCCACCCTTTTTCACACTCATTGTGCCTTCAGCGATGGGTATTCTGTTGGCTGGTCCATTGTCAGAGAAAAGCTCAACCTTGTAGCCCAACCCATCCACAGGGCCTCTTTCTCGCCACGCCTCGAGACGACCCCATGGCTTCCAGCTACTCACTGAGGCTCCGTTGGGCCGGAGGATGAGCCAGGCTCCGGGATTTGAACGAGACACGCGATCTGAGCCAGGGGATGGGACAAATGGTGTCACCATTGATGCTGCAGCTACTGGCGAGCCTGAGAGATCGTGAATCATTATCATCCAACCCTTTCTCTCCTTCCCTTGACGCTCTCTGTCAGCTGTGGAGGATCTTCTCCACCCACTTCCATTGCTTGTAAAATCTGACGGAAGAGACCTGAGTTTTCAATTAGGGAAACAAAAATCAACTACCGATGCTACCTCATTAGTCAAAGAGACCAATGAAAGAAAATAAAGTGAAAAGGAGTGGATAAGTATAATTATTGGATAACAAATACAATGAAATTGTCAAACAGTGACAGGTAATTAATCAACGAGATACTATTACTGCTGTTTAATGGCTTTCACATGAGATGGAATCCTAGGTAGAATATGTCGTTTGGATGAATGATGTTAACTCATCTGCTTTACGGAACATGGGCAGCATGAAGTAGCAGTTACTCTTAAGCGGAATAATTTAGTTGTAGTAGTCTAGCATATGGGCTTTTCATTTGAAGGGGGGAAAAGAAAAAGGTGGAGGACCAAAAGTTGAAGTGGTAGTATATGCGAAAAGGAAAAAAAGGCAAGATAAAACTGACCAATGGATTCTTGAATTGCACGAAAACCAGTTAAGCCGGTAATCGAGAAAAGAAAAGGCACTGAGAGTTTGATTAAAATCATGAGATGTTGATGTTTCAAGAGGGGGAGGCAGTTAGTCTTCACTAAATCGTCCCAATTAAGATTGTCTTTTTTCGTAATCCTCAAGTTAATAATCATAAAATTGGCAGAATAAACAAAAAAAGGTACGTATGTATATTTTTCGAGAAAAGGGAAATTATAAAACTGGCACAGTATTCGTTCATGTGAAGGAAAACAGTGTCTGAACGTGAAAACTGTAACGTCAATGACAGACCGTTTCGAAGATTGGAATTACGATCCAGCCAATTGAAAACGACAGATGGGAACGAAAACATCGCAGCAGCACTGTCACTTTTCACGTTTTTTTTCAGGCGAAAAAGAAAGAAACAACAGTAGGTAATGATATCCACCAACAAGGAAAGGAACATGAAAATGAATTCAGTTGAACAAGGCTTGGCCCAACCAAACAACCCACATGCCTAAACCTTACCTAAACCTAAAATCAAAATCACACATTGCACTCCAACAATCTAGTTCTATAATTTCATCTGCATAATTGAATAATATCATTCAATCAAATACATAAAAATTTAACAGATTGCGCACTTTAGTGGATTGAGTTAAGGAAAGGTAAATGCCCATAGGAGAGAGAGTGAGTGAGTGACTCACCGGGATCTGTAGTTGCGATCGGCGCTGAACTTGCAACTGAAAACGGGTTGTCGGATATTTCCCTGAATCTGGAAAACAACTGGGCTGCACTCCGGTTCGCCTCCGAATTGAAAGACGAACCGGGGATCCGGTTCGGACCGAACGACGAGGTGAAGCTGGGCCGATGGTTTGGTTGTAGTGTGGGGTCCAGCTAGGTTGAGCCAGCCGCTGTGGAAGGTGTTGGAGTGAGAGAGGGCAGTGGAGAAGTTAACGGTGAGATGAACCCGGCCCAACAGCTTGGCGCCGCGCACCCAGCAGGAACGGCCCATTGGGCCGTTGTAGACGGAGAGGACGAGGATGAGAGGCTTTCCGGAGAGGCGGCGGAGGGCAGCGGGGTCGAGGTGGAAGGCTGGGGCGGAGGTGGTGGTGTCGGGGGTGGAGGCCGAGGCAGAGAGAGGGAGGAGGGCCGTATGGGTGGGGAAGGTGTTGGTGCGGATTTTGCAGAAGCAAGGGGTGGAGGAGGGATGCACGCCGGAGAGTGGAGGAGGTTTGGTCGGAGAGGGAAGTTTCAGAGCCAGAGATTCGACTATGAGACGCACGAAGGGACAAGGATCCATGGCAACGAAGAAGAGAAGAAGAAGAAAGTTTGAGAGGAAGTGAGAATAGTTGTGTTGTGGTGGTTGATTCAGAGACACAACTGCCCAAACATCTACCTTTGTGGAATACAAATGTGGGTGTCGGCTTCGAGGTTTAAAACACTTTCTTGGAGATCTTCTTTTTTTTCTCTCTCTTTTTTGGCTGTTTTCGCGGGAAAATGACTCAATCACAATACGAGGATTGGTGCATGCTTGCTTCTGTTCTGTCATCATAATAATTATCCTTAATAATATACCCTATAATTTATTAATGTCTGCCATGATAAGAATCTATGTAGATATTGTTACCATAGACTGAACGTTATGCGGAGGAAGAAAAATGAGGAGTCAATTATTCTAATTAAATAATCATTGAAATAAATACGGGTGAGAGATTGGTATATTAAATTAATATATATTTATTAGAATAATGAAGTTACTGGATTTTTCTCTGAAATCAATTCTTGAATGAGAAATGATACAGCAAATGCAGATTTCAAGAAAATAGAAAGTAATACTGCACAGGTAAATATGTAGGGTCAAAGCGTATCCACTGTAGTCACCAGTTTTTTCCTGAAGTAACTGATGGGGTGGTTTCTCATTCTTTCACTTCATGATTGTGGAACAGTTTTTCTGTTATTAATAGGCAATGAAAATGAAGATTTTTATTGTATTAATACACAAGTTTATTAAAAGATTGTTTTAGTTAGTTATGAGCATTCGAAAATGTATTTAATTTTCTTTGTTAATATATATTGACTAAAAATTCAATTATAAAATTATACACTTCACCTATAATCATTTAAAAATGTATTGAATCAACTATCCGAGTCTATCCTAATTCTCAACCATATAGTCACACATTATTCTTCTTCTTTTCTGAGTTTTTTATGTGAAGATTAATAAATATAATACATGTTTTTTATAATGAAATCATTATGAATTGTTTACTTTTTTTTATCTCTATGTTACCATATATTTAAAACATGTATAAAAATTTCACATGCATATCTAATAAAAAAAAGCTAAACCAGTAAATTAATATTCAGAAATTAAAAAAACAATAATATATTAAAAAATAATAAAATGCAAATGTTATTCTTTTTTTATTATATAAATACGTGTGTGTATATATATATATATATATATATATATATATATATATATTTGATCTAAGATGGATTTGTGAGAAGGTGGATGGATGAGTTTTGAGAGATTTAAAGATAAAATTTGTGTTATTTATTTTAAAGGATTCCAAGTGGAAAATGAATAAATTTAAAAGTAAAGTTTGTAAAATTGTTGAATAATTTAATAAATGTGACGAATAAAAAAATTATTTTAATAAATTAAAATGTAATAATTCAATTTCATCTTTATAGTTAAAATTAATACAAGTGAGATTTACACTTATTTATATATTATCAAATCATCTTATATTTAGTCGGTGTATGATCTATAACACACCCTTTAGAACAAATTTCATTATGACTCATGACTCTGATTTTGTATTAAGAAGTTGACTTTAAATCTAACTTAACCTCATAAAATTGACTTATAAAATGATATTTACATCTACTTATATATTATAAAATTAACATATTTGATGTAAAATCTCTAACAAAATTCCATACATTTGCAAAATAAAAATAAATCAATGGAAGTGAACCTTCATTGTAACTTTCAATGCATTTCCAACATATTTTTGAATTCAAACTTTCCAAATAAAGTGTACCCACCATTTTCTCGTAGACCCCATAATTAACGAATTCAGGATTTTCGTTTAATGTGGGGATATACTTTTTACAAATACATAACATTATGATAAAAAATTAACCAAAAATCAATTGTTTTACAAATTACAATTGCTGGTCAGTTTTATAGAAATTTTAAAAAGTAAAATTAGTGCAAATGTATTTTTTTTATCTCTTGCAAAAAAGTTACATTCTCATGGGATGATGTTATTTTTTAGGGGTGAATAATAAATTGTTGTGGGGACAATTGCCTCGAAGATATATGCATGTGGATCCTCACTGCCCACGCCCACCAACTATGTTTGAGTTAAGAGTCAAATAGTAAGAGAGAAACAATAAAAATATGCATTGTTTGGATGAGAAAAGGCTTACCTTGTTTAAATGAATGAAATAAGGAATGGGAAATTAATAAATTACTTAAAATTTTGGTTTACAAATCAAAATTTAATTTTCTACTATATTATTAAAAATTATTATAATCGAAAACCAAAACTAACTTCACGTGTCTAAGGGAATGAAATAAGGGGTAGAAAAAATGAATTATATAAAACGATATTGTTATCCTGATTAAAAATTCTTTTTACTATATTATTTTCAAAAAGTAATCATTACTTTTAAAACTATTTATCGATTATTTTGAAGTAAACTCGTGGTCACTTTCCGTTCTGAATTTAAGCATTTAAAGTAGTCATAAGCAAACCTTTATTACATCACTACACCTATTCATTACATATATGTTTTGCATAGGTTAAGATTTTATTCATGCCTTTCTAAGAAAATGGCAATAAAGTTATATATGATATTTTGTGTAAATTATTATATTTTCAATCTTTAAGCTAATCTTCACGAATGGTTCTCTAACTAGTTTGCATCATTAATCCGTTGAGAAAATCCTTGTTATACAATTTTGAATTCTCAAGTTTGAATTAGTGAACTTTTCTTTTATATTATAAATGTGAGATTTTTTTCGTCGTTAAAATATACATATTTATTGACATAACCGGTTTATATTTGTACAATTACAACTAAAGTTTAATTGTAAAGTTGTACAATTATGATCTTGAGAACGGAGAGATATTCAGATTTTTTAATTGTGTGATAACTTTACCATCTTTTAATAAATAAGAGAATATTAAATAACAATATATGTGAAAGAAACATTTTTTTATTCAATGGATGACATTCTTTCGTATATAGGTAGACATGAGATGACATGAACACAGCACAGGCTGGATCAATCATTCACGATGCTTTTTATTTATTTATTTATTTATTTATATATTTATCTATTAATCAGTCCAGTCCACCTGTGATTATTCTTAATTAAAGATTAACTTGGAAGAACATCAAGAATAAACAACTAAGTGTTACACATATTTTGTATTTATTATAAACTCAAGAGATAAATACGGTTGAAATTTTAATATTTGGTTTTGTATCAATATTTAGAGACTAAAACATATTTAATTTCTAACCTCAAGAAATGCATGCACATATTATTTGATTTTATTTTAATATTTTTGAAATGTGTTTTATTTTGTAAAATTAAACTAAAAGATTGGCATGAAATGATGAATATAGTTGTAAAGTTGTGGCTGAAAATTGTGTCTGAAAATTTGGTGAATGAAAGAGAAAGTGAAGTGGTGGGCTTGTTCCTTGTTTGGAGTGAGAAATAAGAAGGCAATGACACTCTAAACCAAGCTGTTTTCTGACCCTACCTTTACTTTATCTTTCACTTTCTTCTTAATCTTACAACCAATACTCAGATCCTTCATATCTTCTAATTCTATCCATTATTGTTTCCTCTTTACATGCTTCAATGGAAAACAAACTTATGTTTTTCTTCCAGCTAAGATGTTGGTAAGTCATCTTCTCTTCTATTTTTTAAATCAATTTAACCAAAATTTGATTTTTTTAATTAATATGGTTTTTTTCAATTTATTTAAATTCTCTAAATATAACTTTCAATGTCAAAATTTCAGTATCTATGTTCAAACGAACAAGTAAATTTAAATAAAAATAAATGGTATCATCTAGTTGAATAATCCAAAACATTTCATATGCTATATGATATCTAACCTAGAATTCAATCAATCTGACAAGTTTCTCAACTATAAAAAAAAGTAAAAATAGTTTTCAAATAAATGTTCTTACTTTTAATCTTTTTCTTTTTTAATTTCAAGAAATTGACTGAGGGAGAACAATTAGAGATATCTTAACTTGTTTCCAATAAATTTGACTCAAAAATCAAATGTAGCATTGTACAAATCTATAATAGGAAAGATTTGTTTTTCCACGTCATATCTAACAAGTACTATTTGTTGTGAGTTAATTCAATTATTACATGACAAATTATGTGGATTAAATCATTAGAGAACACATATTTTTATTGAGACAATTGACGAGGGGGATAATGTTGTATGTTAAATCATTTGTCTTGTGGTGAACTTATTTAAACTAAGGAGTTAGCTTATTTTCATATGAAAATTAAGAGAAATATTATTGCAAATTATATAAATTGTTCCATGTGTGAAATAGAGAGAGAAATTGTTGCAAAATTGCTTTGTGGCAGAAGACTAAACGAGTCAGATTCAATTGAGTTATATTTAATTCTTAATAGAACAATTATTAAGAGAGAAATTATGATTAATATATAATTAAATGTTTAGATTTAAATTATATTTAATTCTTAATAGAACAATTATTAAGAGAGAAAGTATGGTTAATACATAATTAAATTAAATGTTTAGATTGCTACATTCTCATGGAGAAATTTTTTTCATAACAAATATTCTTTACTAGAAAAGATTGTGACCCGATGTGTTAATTATAAATGTTTGAAAAACAACAGAAAATCTATCCATACATAACAATAAAAAACTTGAGATATGAAAATAAATAAAAAATTAATCAGGACAATATATATACGATAAAATAAAGTTGATATTGATGCAAACCACAACTTAGTTCAATGTTGTAACTTGTATTATATATAAAAGTCTATAATGTATATTTCAAAAGTAAGGAACTATAACAAAAACTAAAAGAAAAGTATTTACTATTTAATTATAGTCTCATCGGGTTTGATTTTTTTTTATTAAACAATCACTTAAACCAAACAGAAAATCAAATATAAATTAGTTTATTTTATTTTTAAATTAATATAAAACGTAATCCGAATCATATTAAACAAATGTTTGGTGGAGTTTTATATTTTCTTTCACTAAAAAGTGATTGAATATTTTTAATGAAAAAATAGTCAAATAAATATGTTGTGAATTTTTATTATTATTGTATTTATAATTTCAACTTTAATTTATATTCATAATTGAATTACATAATTTTATAACTAACAATTATAATATAAGATTATTATGATATTTTTATAAATATAAATATGTTTCTACAATATCAAGTTAGATACTTCTAATTTTTTGATTTTTTATCGTTTTTCCTCTTATCTAATACTATTAGTTTTAATCATTCAAACCGTAAGATATTATAATGTTTAAGTCTCTAGATGTTAAAGTATTAGATGTTGAAGTATTCGATGTATTAAATGTTATAATAAATGTAACCTAAGTCTTACTTATACCTTATACGTTAAATCATTTTTAAATTAGTTAATGTCCTGGACGACCAACACCTCATATGTGATTGATTAATTTTTAATTCAAATTTTGATCAAACAATTTGATTGGGAAAAAATTAATTGATTTTTTTAAAAACGGTTGACCTTAAGTTGAAGTGAGCCTGTTAAGTACCAAGAATTACGCATCATATGCATTGATTTGATACTGCAATCCACCATCCACCATTCTTTTGGTGTAGTAACTGGCGACGTAGCAGGAGCATGTGTAGCAGACGTTTAGGCCTCGATTCATTGCTGAACCGATGCCTTAGCTCTGGCGTAGCAGGCAAAGTACCTAGCAACGTAGCAGGAGCAGGTGTAGCAGACATTTAGGCCTCAGTTACGTGGCAGAACCGAGACAATAGAGCCTTCTCAAAAAGCTGTCAGACAGAACTGTCTTTTCTGCAGGGCGCTGTTCAGAGGTATAGGCTTCGGCTCTTGTTTTAACCGAAGTAGTATGGGCATTCCGCCTCGGGCTCTGTTGCAACCGAATTATACACTCTTATATGCTTCGGTTTTTCCATGACCGAAACGTATATGTCGCGTTTAAAACCGAAATTTGTACTAGTGTATAAAAAATGAGCTAGGACATTCTAATCCAGTAATTAAAATATATTTAAATTATAAATTTATTTTATTTTATTTACTGAAATTTGAATAATCCAATCTACTAATGACACTTAATGATGAGTGTATGAGTTAATATTGAAATGATTACGGTGTGAGAAGAAAAGCACATGATTTGCATAGGAGTGTGTTATTGAAGTTGATCCCTTTGTTTTAATTGGTGACTTTTGCACTTTTTAGGGTTTGTCTTTTTCATTGATCCCAATGGAAGCCACCCGAGAGTGAGTGAGCATGAGTAAGATAAATGATAAAAGCATGGGGGCAAGCGTGTTGGTGCTATGTGCTATTCTATTTCCTTTTCTCACTGCTTTATTAATGTTTGTTGTGTTTCTACGCTACCAAGAATATGCTCCCTTCTTCCACCACACACACTTACTCAACTCAGTTTCTTCACCTCCTCGTCTAATGTTTACAATTTATACATGGTGTAGCAAAATTTGGATTTTCTTCAATTTTTCTTTAATAATTTTGATGTTTTAAAATATATTTATATTTGTTTTTTAAAATACAAAACTCAGTATATTGTTAATGCTCACAGCATGCACATGTAATGTCAGTTCTCCATTTCCATTGGCCATTGCCATGGCTGGAGGAAGAAATGATGAACACAACATCTCTATGGGGACCCACCATGGTTTTACAGTTTTAAAATTTTATCATGCTATTAATTAGTTGTGTCAATCCATTGCATGACAAACACCAACCATATAATTGTGCATAAGATAGTTTCGACTTTGTTGCTTTATGGTAGGGGGGAATGGCTGTATGATATAATTATCGTGTTATTCTCTCTTTGTTAAGTAATAGAAAGGCAAGCTAGGATTGAAATGGAATGAGGTGCTTAAGGCTATGTATTATATGTGATTGATCTATATACTTTTTTTTTTATTTAATTAGACAATACTTTAAAGCTAAAACATTATATGTTATTAAAATTAAAAAGATTAAATATATTTTTAATCCTATAATTTTCATGAAAATTGAAATTAATCTCTCTTTGAAACTTTAGACTAATGTAGTCTCTCATTTTTAAAATTGCATGAGTTTAGTTTCTTTAACCAAATTTTGTTAAGTTTATTTGAGTTTTT
Organism: Vigna umbellata; assembly: GCF_029865625.1. Taxonomy (NCBI): domain Eukaryota; kingdom Viridiplantae; phylum Streptophyta; class Magnoliopsida; order Fabales; family Fabaceae; genus Vigna; species Vigna umbellata. The sequence continues at coordinate 41,475,507 of NC_142165.1, read as the reverse complement.
AAACATGTTTCTCAACTAATATTGAAAAAAAAATGTGTCAAACACTCTAAGCAACTAAAATTTTATCATGAAATTTGTTTGAAATGTTAAATAAACTTAACACGGTTTGGTTTAAAGAGTTAAATCTACACATTTCTAAAGTTGAGGAACTACATTGGGTCTAAATTTTGAAAATGGACTAATTCAAATTTTAACTGAAAGTTAAGGGACCAAAAGTATATTTAACCCAAATTAAAATAATTTGTCAAGTCATTTTTACTAATGTGTTTGTTCTTACTACACCCAATACTCTTATATCGTTTAAGAGTCGAGGTCTAAGGCAAATCAAAAACTCATTTTTCCTTCCACTCTCTGATATGCTTTTTAGTGACAAAATTGTAACAAAGTACATACTTCAAAATAGACAATATTTCAAATGTGTCGTAATTGATCGAACGATGGTGCTTAATGACTTGGGAGCAAAACATTGGCGCCCACTATAGGGCCAATAATGGAACATTTGGTTTCATCTCCACTTGGGATGACCAAGGTCATTCCCCTTAGGCCTCGACCAGGGGCTCATGTTCCTACCGTTTAAATACTCCTTCCTCATTTCACCCTCTAATGTGCCTTTTAAGGAATAAATTGGTGACAGAGAAAATATGCCAAAGCGATCAATACTATGGATGTATGGTGATTAGGGATGGCAACGGATCGGGTCGGGCACGGATAGTGCCTACCCGCAACCCGACCCGACAAAAAAAAATCCACCCGCTACCCGACCCGCTACCCGCACGGATATCCGCTTAAAAAATATCCGCGGATATTTTAAAACCCGCGGATATCCGTGGATACCCGTGGATATCCCATAAATATTTAAAAAAATATATTTTTATAAAATATTATAATAAAATTTAAATAAAATTACAAAAAATATATAAAATATAATATATATTAAATTAAATATAAATTAAAATTTAATTTTAATTATATTTAACTTTATAAAATATAAATTAATGTTAATTTTAATTAAATTTAACTTAATAAAATATAAATTAAATTTTTATTTTTATTTTTTGCGGGTAGCGGATATCCGTGGATACGGATAGTATAATACCCGCACCCGACCCGTTTATAAGCGGGTATTAAAAAACCCGCTACCCGCAACCCGCGGATAGTAAATATCCGCGGGTACCAACTATCCGTCGCGGATTTTATCCGCGGATATCCGCGGGCGCGGATTTTTTTGCCATCCCTAATGGTGATTGCCTATAACAATGTTGCTCAACGAACTTAGGAGTGAAACATTGGCTCCCACCGTAAGCCTGATAAGGGAACATTCGGTCTCTTAAGCCCTCCATTGGTGACTAAGGGCTTATGTTTCTACCACACCTAATAGTCCCACATAGTTTAGGAATCAAGGCATAAGACAATTTAAATATTCCTTCCACCAATTAGAATGTACTTTAAGGACAAAATTGTGTTGAAACACATACTCCAAAGTTAGTAATATCTCGGATGTACGGTGATTTACCCTAAAGATGTCAGATGTCGTACGACAAACTTGGGAGCGAAACAATGCGAAATTTTCTCATGATTTAAAATATTGTCAATGTCATTTGAGAAATTAATTAAAAAGAGAAACTAATTATGTTTCTCTTTCTTTGTTTTTCATATTTTAGAGTATTATTGTTTTAATGTGTTAGCTGGTTGTAGTCACTTGTTTGTACTTTTTGATTTAACTCTCTTATACCATATTTGATGTTAGTAGAGTTTTATTGACTGACTTGTGTCTGTAGGTTTTTACTTCTCATATTGACCTAATTTTTCCATGTTGAAAATATTGATGTTTCCTTTTGTGATGATTGTTGTCATTTTTATTTTGATTACTTCTGATGGATTCTTGCAAGTTACGGTGAATTAATTTCATTGCATACTTTGATATCCTTTTGTTATTGTTTTGTTGATTTATCCATCAAAGTAGTATTAGAGTTAATGATTAGTCTTGGTAACCAACTCATTAGAGTAAAGTATGGTCTTTATATTAAAAGTCTTACTGACGAAAAGTTTAGGCAAACATGTTTCAATAATATGAAAGGTGATACTAGTGGGTACTCATGGTTGAGAATGCTTCTACTAAAGAGAAAATATACCAATGTGGAAAGGACCCACTCTGGAGGGAGATTGTTGAAAACCTAAGTTAAGTATAAGTCCAATATTTGGTAGATAATAGAAAGTCCAGTGCCGTATAGAGTAAAAAATTCATCGACTCATTGTTTTAAGGTTTTTTATGAAGTAGTATCATTCTTTTATACAAGTTAGATTCATATTTCATTAGTGTTGTGTCTCTCTAGTAAAATCTCCTTTCTAGAGATCCATAATAACTAAACTATATTGTATATAAAAGAATGTAAATTTCATATTTCATACCATTGTTAAACTACTATTAGATCATTCATAAATATATAATCTCTATATATGTCTAATAATATAAGTAAGAAAATGTGTCCAAATTTTACATTCAACATAAATATAATCAAAGTATAGTACATAAGTGAGTTTGAATCTTATTTTCTAAACCATGTCTTATAAGATTTAATTAAAAAGTAACCTTTATTTAATTGATTTTTAATTGCATAATTATGCCACGAATTAACTATAAGGTTTTTATTTGCAAAATATTTTGTAAAGAATAGTTACATTTAACTTTTAAATTTGGTATTACACTATTTTCTTAATATTGATCCTTAGATATCAATGTGCATGAAGGATGGAATAAAAAGAAATCAAATTTAAAAGACTAAAAAGGATCTAAAATTATAAAAATTATTTTACAAATTAACTAATTTTTTAAAAATACCTAAAAAAACTTATAAGTATTTAAAAAAAAACGTTGTATTTGAATCAAGTTTATTTTTTCCCAATTATTTTATAATTTTTTAAAAAAATAATAAGCAACTAGAAAAGTCTTACCAATCACTTGTAAACTACATATGCAAAGCTAAAAGATATATAACTTGTATTATTGACTTCAAAGTGTTTGGAAAATATAATAAAATACTTGATAAAAATAGGTTTAATACCTCTTTTGGTCCCTCGAAAGGGGACCAATGTTCAATGTGGTCCTACCCTTTTTTAGAAGTTCAATGTGGTCCCACCTTTTGTAAAAAGTGTGCAATCAAGTCCTTTTTGGAAACGGCGTTGAGTTTTTAACGGAGCAGCTGACAGGATGGACTGAAGTTAGCTACGTGGCTTTGTGTGGGTAATACGTGGCTGTGAGAGGGTGATACGTGGCTGTGAGAGGGTAAATCAAAAGTTAGGGTTTGAGTTGCAGAGAAATTAATAATTTGGGATTTATCGTCGTGTTTCTTCTGAAGGGTGTTCGTCGTGTTTGAAAAGTTGGGGTAAAGGATCTTCTCGGTGGTCCCATGGTTGTGTTGTGAGAGGAGACTCAGACAAAAATTAGTTCACTAGAAAATGAACTTATGACAATAGAATCCGAATCGCAATCTGGTCACAGTCCAGAAGCATTGTCAATTGCACCCTTTGATGATGGAAATATAGAGAATAAACACGAATTAATTCTATTGAATTCTAAAACAAATGAACAAATAGCTAACAGTTTGCATTGAACAAGACAATAAGTCCAGTTAGAAAGAAGGCCACACAAAAAATTTGGTCATTAAAATGCACTTACGAAGAAGGGTGAATGCATTATGCAGCGAAAGAGAGAGAAAAGATGTGGAGGCTAAAGATAGGAGAGGGAGCGGAGAATCCACACCTGTTCAGCACAAACAATTTCGTGGGAAGGCAAGCATGGGAGTTTGATGCAGACGCAGGAACTGCTGAGGAACGAGCCCAAGTTGAAGCTGCTCGTCAAGATTTCTATCAAAATCGCTTCCGATACAGAGCCTGCGGTGATCGAATTTGGCGGTTTCAGGTAACTACCTCTAATGTTACTGTAAATATGGTGTTGTGATGTGATTTATATGTTTAATGATGCATGGCTTATACAGATTCTAAGGGAAAAGAATTTCAAACAAACGATAGATCGAGTGAAGATAGAAGACGGTGAGGAGATTACATCTCAGAAAATCCCAAATTACTAATTTCTCTGCAACTCAAACCCTAACTTCTGATTTACCCTCTCACAGCCACGTATCACCCTCTCACAGCCACGTATTACCCTCAGACAGCCACGTAGCTAACTTCAGTCCACCCTATCAGCTGCTCCGTTAAAAACTCAACGCCGTTTCCAAAAAGGACTTGATTGCACACTTTTTACAAAAGGTGGGACCACATTGAACTTCTAAAAAAGGGTAGGACCACATTGAACATTGGCCCCCTTTCGAGGGACCAAAAGAGGTATTAAACCATAAAAATAAAATGGCATAAAAATATATTTAATAATTAAAAAAATAACGAATTTCAAATAAACAAGTCAGGATAAAAAATAGTAACTAATAAGCTAGTTTATTTTCATAAATTACTAATTTGTGAAAAAAGTGTTAAAAATTACTAAATTGAATTCCTTTCTTAAATAAGTTAAAATTTTTAAACTAGTTTCTAAGTCAAGCAAAATACTCTGCAAATACATTCAAAATCTCTTTAAAAATTCGTACGCCATGATTCAATCTATTAGAAGGTGGGTTTTAAGCCTAATTCAACCTCAATAAACCGACTTGTAAGGTGAGGTTTGCACCTCACTTATATATTATATTTTGGCCTTATCTCTAGTCGATGTGAGACTTCCAGCACACCCCCTTCACGCCGAGGTATAGACATCTCGTGCATGATAGTAGAAATTGGGTGGTCCGATAACGGTCCGATAGCGGGTGAAATAGAAGAATAGAATGCCCACTTAGAACTCGCTAGGATAGGCTCTATGGCTCTCATACCATGTTAAGAAGTGGACTTTAAGCCTAACGCAACCCCACAAAACTGGCTTGTAAGGTGAGGTTTGCACCTAACTTATATATTATAATTTGGCTTTATCTCTAGTCGATGTGAAACTTCCAACACAGCCCCTTCACGCCGAGGTATAGACATCTCGTGCGTGAGAGTAGAAATTGGGCGGAATAGAAAAATAGAATGCCCACTTAGAACTCGCTAGGATAGACTCCAATTATGACTCTGATACCATATTAGAAGGTGAGTTTTAAGCCTAACTTGACGGGGTATAGAGATAAGGTCAAAATGTAATATATAAGTGAGGTGCAAACCTTTACTTACAAGCCGGTTTTGTGGGGTTGAGTTAGGCTTAAAAACTCACCTTCTAATATGGTATCAGAGACATAGAGCCTATCCTAGCGAGTTCAAGTTAGGCTTAAAACCCACCTTCTAACATGGTATCAGAGCCATAGTTGGAGTCTATCCTAGCGAGTTCTAAGTGGGCATTCTATTCTTCTATTCCACCCAATTTCTACTATCACGCACGAGATGTCTATACCTCGGCGTGAAGGGGCTGTGTTGGAAGTTCCACATCAACTAGAGATAAGGCCAAATTATAATATATAAGTGAGGTGCAAACCTCACCTTACAAGTCGGTTTTGTGAGGTTGAGTTAGGCTTAAAGCCTACTTCTTAACACAATCGGAACATCTAACATGACCATTAGGTACACCATCACTACTTGAAAATAGTATAAATTTTAATCCTCGAAAATAAACATTACGTGTATAAAGCAATGAGAACACATTTTTAAGCATAAATGAATCAATTTTAATGATTTTTTATCAAGACTTTTCATTGCTCAATGGAACAATTTGAATCCAAAGCTGGGGGTGCAAGAAGCAATTCGGGGGTTGAGGAATGAATTTGTGGGGTTCGTGAAGGAAAGGCCTTGAAAGAATAAGCCTTAAAATGGCCCATAAAATTTGGGCCATGTGAGGCTTCAACGGTCACGTGAGAAAAGGGTGCACGGAAGCTTCTGGGTCTGAGGGAGACGGTATCACAAGGAAGATCTCAAAATCTGAATTCCAAACTGGAGTCAGTTCTGTTCTCATTATCTTCCTCAGTAAGCAATGTCTTCTCCCGCTGAGTAATTCTCTTCATCCTTCATTTCTTTTCATCGTTTTTCAAATGAAGATAATGTTGATGAGTCTTTTAATTCTTGTTCGTCTGAACTATCAAACTTTTACTGTCGAATTATTGCCAACTTTAATCCATTTCGTTACTTTAAGTCGATTAAGAGGTTTTTGATTATTTTTTTCTCTTTCGCTAAACCTAATCTGAGCGCTTTCCAGCTTCATTAGTGTCAGAATAACCAGTTAAACTTGTTATTACAAGTTCTGCTTTCATTGATATTCTTGGATTAGGAATAGAAATTTTCTTGGAAATTTTTATAATTGCTTGAATCAGTTTGTTTAATACTTCAAATGTTTCATGCTTTCAGGTTTTATCACTCTCTTCCGCCAATAACCAAGGCATATGGCACTGCTTGCGTGTTGGCTACTGCCGCTTACCATCTTGGATTATACAGTCCAATTCATATTGCACTATTGTACGAACGAGTGTTCTACGGTTTTCAGGTGAAAATTCCTTAATGTCATTGGTATCAGTATCAGAGAAAGAGGAATGTGCTGTTAATGCTTTTGCCAAGTGTTGCATTCATTCTCTAAAGCTTCGCTTTCGATATCCCATTCTGTGCGTCTTTGATGTGAAGATTTGTTTTATTTTTTGTATAAGACAGATTGAGTATCTTTTTTGTGTTTTTGAGTTGCCAAATTAAAAGAAATATCATGGAGACATACTTGGTTTTACTTCTAACGTTTGCTGCCAAACACCACCCTCCAATTGCGAACTAGATTATGCAATATTTTTGTGATTGTTTTTATATCATATCATGTGCTGATATACTTGTGATTTTGGGGTCAACATTCCATTTATTGTTATTTATAATTGTGCCATTTGTGTCGAATGATTGTTTGGGCTCAATGGAGTGCTCTCCACTTCCTTCTAGACTGCTATAGGATATATAATCTATGGCATCCCCCCAATTCCCTTTGGTCATATTTTCTGATACTTGTGGATAAATAGATGAGGCACTGTGGACACTGGGCACTACATTACATTACACTGCTTCATTAATAGCACAATGGTTTAATTTCTTGGCGACTGACAGGTCGCAAATTGTTTGGGAGACTTTTTGACTATTAAGCAGTCAATTAGAGTTTTACTGATGAAGTTTGTGATTTCCCTTAAGCTTAACTTGCTGTTGAAAATCTTTTGTAATAAACTTAGTTTGTTTTTTTCCATTTGACCTATTTAATAAATCTTTTGTACTTCCCATCATCTGTAGGTCTGGAGGTTATTCACAAACTTATTTTTCCTTGGACCATTTTCTATCAATTTCGGGATCCGTCTTTTAATGATGTAAGTAATTGAAGAATAATTTGTTACATCGATTTCTAAGTTTCTATAAATCGAACAAGTAGATTATATAAAGTGGTGAGGTATACTTAGTTCATCTGAATTAATTCTTTTTCGTATAATGTACAGATTAAGGTACGGTGTCCAACTTGAGAAGGGACCATTTGACAGACGGACTGCTGATTTCTTGTGGATGATGATATTTGGTTCGTTTGCACTATTAGTATGTTTGATCCTCCACATATCTTTTTCATCTTATGATTGTTAATGTGACATTTATCCTTCAAAATGCGGGAAGGTATATTTTGTAGAATCTATTCTAGTGGTTCTGGCTTATGAGCTGGACAAGAAGATAACAAAACTTTTTTTTTTGGATAACAATGATGAACAATTGATATATCCAATTTAATTTGTTTATCTGACTTCCATTTGGCCATTGTGCCTGTGAAAGTTATTCTCCATTAGTCTTCAATAATTTCTGCATTAGCATATGTCACATCTCAAACCTTTTAGTAATAAAATTATGTTTGATTTGTTTTTAGTGAATGCAAAGTTAGATGGATAAACATTCAGATAATTGGTTAATTAACAAATGAATGATGATTCTGATTGATTATAAGAAATGGTCAATGGTAAGTGAAGATTAGTTGTCAATTTCGTATGAGGTTACTGTTGGTTGGAGAGAATCTGTTGGAGATTGAGGAATATAAATTCTGGCTAGGTAGGATAGGAAGTGTCAATGAAGGTTTGAATGTTCTGTACAGAACCACTTGGTTCAGTGGAGAAAGGCATTTGGGAATTTCAGAAAATATTTGGGAAGTTAATTTAGCTAATACAAAATTCTGATTGAAAGATCACATGTCTGATTGTTGTTAATTGCACTAACTCCATTTCCCCACTAGTAGGTTCTTTCTTTCTAGTTTCGTTTTTAACTTGGTATTCTAAGTCCTGACATCAGTTTTTTTCTTTGTAATTTTATTTCCTCAATTATAGGTTTTGTCTGCGATCCCTTTATTGTGGTCCCCATTTTTGGCAGTACCACTGGTTTTTATGCTACTTTATGTTTGGAGTAGAGAATTTCCAAATGCTCAAATCAACATATATGGGCTTGTTGCTCTTAAGGTATATTTCAATCTTCTGTAAGTTAGCCTTGTTCTTATGCCTCTGCTGCATAAGCTCTACGAGGTACATCTTTTCGTTGTTTGATAGGATCCATATCTTTTGTTTTTCCAGGCCTTCTATCTTCCATGGGCAATGCTTGCTTTGGATGTCATTTTTGGCTCGCCTCTTATACCTGACCTCTTAGGTATCGTCGCAGGACATCTGTACTACTTTTTGACAGTGTTGCATCCACTAGCAGGTGGAAAGAACATTTTGAAGACGCCAATGTGGGTGTATCCTTCTAGTTTCCTGTTGCTTAAGGTGTTATTATGCATATGCTGTATTCATTTTTAAGTTTTTATTTATTTGATTTCTTTTTATTTTATAGTGTCTTGAAGCTTTATTTATTGTTTTTGTGAACTGAACCCAACATAGGAAGCACATCCTCCCCCTCACCTTTAAAAACCACCATTCTTTCTAAGTTCTTCCATCCAAACACATCTGTAGTTGGTCCTCATATTGTTTTTGCAGCATTGTAGGGGGCCGGACTTAGCCATGATCTTATTGTTTAGTCAGTGACGTCTAACTCCTTATAATCGGGACTAGCTCTGTTGTGTTCTTAACTATATTTTTTCAGACGTAAATTGGTTGGAAGGTGGAGAATTGGAATGCAACCGATTAGCCGTTCACAGGCTGCTAATAACCCTCAGCCTGAGAGTGGATCCGGAGTTGCTTTCAGGGGAAGATCCTATCGGCTTGGTGGATAGATATAATAGAGTGAGTTCACCTTCTTTTATTGCTTATTGACGCCACTGACAAATGGAGCTGAACATCAGTTGGGAATTAGAATGGGAGCAGAGTATGAACCTTGACTGTTCGTTGAAAAGCAAACTTTCTTTTGAGGGATCCTCATAATTTTCAATGTATTCTATGCGGAGCTTTTACTTGTAAGAAAAGATTTAGTGAAGGTTTATGAATTAATCATCGAATTTTCATCCTGAATTCTTTACTTTGTGCTCACTTTCAAGACATGTATACTTTTGCATTCAGTGTGAATGTTAGTGCCGTGATCTTCACCTCCGAATCAAAGTTTATCAGATGCACGTAGCCACATACTCCAAATTTTGATGGGGTTTTCTCCCTTCGAACTTGCGCTTTGCATTTGTTTAGATTTGATCGAATTTTCATATTTCTTAAATAAAAAAAGTTGCAACTAGAGCCGAATTTTGTCAGGTTAAAGTTGATTTCGGATACTTGTTTGTCATTTAGTGACTATGGATTACTCTCGAGTCATGAATGTTTTCGGTGAGAACCCAATATTTGAACAGAGTTGCTGAGCTTTTTTCTGAATTGCTCACGAGGTTGAGGTAAATAAACACAATGGGCCAACTTACCTATCTGTTAATAATTTATGACTTAATCTGTTTTATCTAGGGATTGCTGGCGATTATACGTAAGAAAATTAAATTTTTAAGTTATGAAAAACTAAAGAAAGATAAAAAAACTATAAAAATGTGATTTTATAAAACTTATAATTGGAACGAAATTTACAAAAACTCTAAATTTATATCGCATAATAAGAGTTGCTTCAAATAAAATAAAACCTAATAGGAAAGTTAAACATATGAACCTTGCATGTTATATGTTTTAAATTTTCTTCCTTTTTCAACTTACAAATTAAAATAATATAAAAATTATTTTTATTTAAAAATTAAAAAGCATGTGTAAGCAGAATGTTCTTCCCTTGAACAAATAAAAATGAAAATAATGGATTAAAAAATAACAAAGAGAAAAAGAAGAAAGAAAATTTCTTTGGCAGTGATAATAGTTTTGATGGTGCGTCTTATTAGTTTGTTTATTTTTTTCAATAATAATTAATAATAATGCAATATTTTAACTATTCAGCTAATCGACGTGCTTACCATCTCATACACACTCGCATTTGTATTCAAGATAATGATTAACATGTTTTGCACTTAGTTATTTACAACTTCGACCTTCCCAAACATTTTTATTAAATTATTTTTTTTATTAAGTCTATTTCTTATGTTTGTCAGCCGTAATTAAACTATTTATTTGAACTTCTAGTAATTGTTTTGGTATAAATAACAATATTAATATACAACAAAATTACACATAATTAAACAAGAAAAAAAGATGTCCTCAAATAAATGTCAGAACTCAGGTTCAAAGTACAACAGTGTCATATATCTTTATATTTCATTATCTAGCAGAACATAAACTATGTAGCATTTTATTCTTATTATATTCTTTAATTATTCATGAACAAAAATAACAAGAATAATAGTTGTCACGGATGAATTAGTTGATGAATTAGGTATCTCTAATCTATTTGTGGACATAAAAGAATGAGAATAAGAATAGGAAAATAAAAAGGTATGATCCTAGAAATAAGGAGAAAATGAAGTTGTGACAAGAATTGAATGGAGACAAAGAGACGGTAGAAGGAGGATCAACTTCCATCCATGAATCCATGATCGAACCCTTATTTAAAACTAAATTTAAAGTTGACAAACAGAGACAGAAACACAATCACATTAGAAGCATCACAAAAACAAGAAAGAAAGAAGAAAATGTCTTGGCAGACTTACGTCGACGAACATTTGATGTGTGATATTGATGGCACAGGCCACCATCTCATCGCAGCTGCCATCATCGGTCACGATGGCTCTGTTTGGGCTCAAAGCACTTCTTTTCCTCAGGTAATCAATCTTCCTAATTCTTTCTACTTATACTTTTAAATTGACATACTTTGTAACTAATTTTGTTACTTCCTCTATAGATTAAATCTCAAGAGGTGTCCGATATCATGAAAGATTTCGACGAACCAGGTCATCTTGCTCCTACAGGTTTGCACCTTGCTGGAACCAAATACATGGTAATCCAAGGAGAGCCTGGAGCTGTTATCCGTGGCAAGAAGGTATTCAAATTTAAATTTAAAAAGTTTAATTCTTTTTAAAAAACTTTTACCTCAACTCTGACACTCTCATATTTGGTCTGTTTTGGTAGGGATCTGGAGGAATCACCATAAAGAAAACTGGTCAAGCTTTAGTTTTTGGTGTTTATGAGGAACCTGTGACTCCAGGACAATGCAACATGGTTGTGGAGAGGCTGGGAGATTACCTCGTTGATCAAGGTCTCTAGATATACATCGTCTTTTGGAACATTTTTTATTTCTTGGATACTATACTTTATTATTTTTTCTTATATATATATATTTTGAGTTGTATCTATTACATATCAACCCTAAATCGGGAGTTGTTGCCGACAATAACCATATGAGAATTGAACAATTGTTTGTTGTTTGAATTTTTAAGTTATGATTCCCTTTTATTCCTCTCCTTTCATGTCTTTTCTAAATTCTCTTTGTACCTTTCTTTATTTTCTTCTCTCAGTGGTTAAGTTGGTGATAGAATAAACTGTTAGAATTTTTTTGCATATATTTCAAATCATCAATGTGTAACACATAAAACATAAATAGAAATATAATGTGATGTGTTAGTGAGACCATGAATTTGAACAAGACTAAGAGAACTCAACAAAAAAAATGTTATTCCTTCTTAGTTCTATCTAGAAATAAGATGAGCAACCAACTTTTTATCATAATTCTAAACATTTAGTTTCTTACAAGCACTTTTTATTACTGTATTTTTATTGTGGGTGAGAAAAAAAAAATATATATATATATATATATATAAGAAAGAAAATATATTTAATATAAAAAAGAACAAAAGATTGTAATTACTCACATAACGTTTTAGATTATATTCAATTGATAGTTAATTAATTGTGGGATTCAATTTTATTAATATAAACAAAAATAAAAGTGTGTGAACAAAATTTAAGAATTGAATAAAAATCAAAGAATTAAAATAAGTAAAACTAAATAAATAAATAAAAGGTGATTGTATGTAACTTTAAATAACTATATGTCAATCCTTTTTTTTATATGGGTGTTAAAATAATATTTGAACTGATCCAAATCGACAAGTTAAATTGAATAAAAAATTGTTTAACTGTCTTAAAAAAAAATTATTGCACTAATTTAGTTTGTAAAAGTTTAATAGCTCCTTATATAGGAATGTTTGAATTAGATTGAAATATAATTTATGAAATTGAAAAGTATAATTTTAAAATAAAATATTTGTTGATAATAATTTGAAATGACTAGCTGAAAAACTAGGATGAAATTTACATCAATTCATTTACATCTTTATACAATTAAATTTAGTAATATCAAACCACTTTAAAATCTTAGTTCAATTTCATGAATTCAGTTCTCTCATTTTATTGACCATATTTATAACTATATTTTATTTATAAATTTTAATATTTAAATGTATGTAACTAATATATCATATGTTTATTTAAAAATATAATGATTTAACTAAAAGAAAATTTACCCAATTAAGTGGGTGCAATATATTTTGAATTTATATTTTTCAATTAAAACATTTAATTATATTTTCAACTTATTACAATAGAACAAATTTGTACTCATAATAACATAATCATATTTTCTATTTTTAATGTGTCAATTTTAAATTTTAAGCATATATGATAAAGAAATTAACATAATCACAATATCAATAATATTTTTATAATAATTGTTCAATTTAAATATCAATCATTATTAAAAAAAAATTTATATTGTGTTTTATTTATGATATCTGTTTGACTTAGTTGTTAGTGTAGTTAAATTATTTCACAAACCATCACATTCATTTTGAAGAAGGGAGAATAAAAATAAATATTAAGAAGTAATACAAATAAGTAAAGCATAATAACTTTAAAATTTACAAAAACAAAACAATAAAATAAGATTTTCTCATACAAAAGATGAAATTAAAGTTTGTTTGTTCAATTTCTCTATCCCTACAGTTGAGTAATTTTGTAATAAACAATTTTTTTATTCAACAATACATACATATAAAAATCATGTTAATATGTACAAAAAATGCCATGGAGGATCAAATTAGACAAGGAGAAGGATACAAATAGAGACTATTAACAGTGAATGCACATCCTTTCACTCCATTAATAAAAATCAACAGTTTTTATTGTCTCAATAAAAACTGAAAAGAATTAATTAATAATTTATATAATAAATTAATTATAATAATTACTGTACATTAATTAATATAATAACTTTATATATGTAACATAGATTTAATCTTAAACTCATGAAAATCAAAATCTTAACCTATGAATGTATTTTTTATCAATGTTGATCACCACTTCGCTACTGCAAAATGAATCATGCTGATAAATTATAGAAATAGTATAATTAGAAAGTCTCTACTTGAAAAAGAAAGCTGACTGAAAAAGAAAAAGTTAGAAGTGATGGTGAACTCTCAATTCCAACTTTTCCTTTTTCTTTTTTGAAGGTTTAGTCTCATATTTATTAATTTAAAAATATTAAAAATAGACTGTATACTCATGGTAATGTAAAAAACAAATCAGAACTGTTTGTAATAAATTTATTATTTGCTATTTACTATTTTCAACAAAATATTAATTAATTGCTTTAAAAGTTTTTACAGTTTTGTTAAACTCAATTAATAATAAAAGATTTACCAATTCCAAAGTAATTAGAATGCGATTATAAATTGAATTCTATGATAATCATAATTTCAACCATTAATGTTTTATTTAATAATAATTATAATTATTATTGCTTTTTTCTAATAAAGTGCGGCCAATAATAAAATAAGATTTTTTTTTCTATCTGCCAGCCCAAAACAGCGAAAATAGGGTAATGAAAGGGGTATTTGTGTAATTGCACGGTGGATTCACCCATTTATATATGCCTATAGCTCCGTGGAATCAACGCAGCCAAGAAAAGAAAATCTCCCAACCCCATTTTCTGAGCAGTTAAACACTCTTGAGAAAATTCTGAGTTTAGAGAGAAAATCAGAAGCATGTCGTGGCAAGCCTATGTTGATGACCACCTTCTCTGTGAGATTGAAGGTAATCACCTCACTCACGCCGCCATCATCGGTCAGGATGGCAGTGTTTGGGCTAAGAGCGGCAGTTTCCCTCAGGTTTTGTTTGTTTCCATTTGTGTTCACTCTTTTCTCAATTAAATGATTTCGTTCCCTGATTTATTCTTAATATTTTTAAAGAGCATCCTAGATTCCTGGATCTATTCTCACTCCTAGTGCTAATAGAGTGAGGATTAACATGCAAAAGAGTTCATCTCAGTTTACTGCATCTTTATCCATTGTTAAAACTTAACTGATTAATCGCGTGTTAATTCTGATTATGTACTTTTCAGCAACAACTATACCTTAATTCTTTAATAATGTTATTTTTTATTTATTTGTGAGTTTGATGTGAGTGATTTGCTGATTCACGAGATAAATCGGATGGTTGAATCTAAGTGCTAGAGATCTGTTTCTGTTTTAGTTGATCTGTGGTATTATAATAATAGTAATGATGATGATGTGTGGATGTTTGCTCATTTAGTTCAAGCCGGAGGAAATAGTGGGGATCATGAATGACTTTAATGAGCCAGGAACACTTGCTCCTACTGGATTATACATTGGTGGTACTAAATATATGGTCATCCAAGGTGAACCCGGCTCTGTCATTAGAGGCAAGAAGGTAACCACTCTTATCTCTGCTTCATTTTGATTGCACAGATTCATATCTAGGATGATGATAATCTGGGCTATGTGATGACAATGATGCAGTTTTTGTATTTTTTACTATGTAGATTGTTAGAGTTAAAATCAAGCAATAGATTGTAGAGTCAATTCCCATCTTATTATTGTCAAAACTATGATCTAGTTTAAATTTTACATTCTTTTATTTGGCTTGATGTTGAGGGTGACACGATCATGGATGGTTGACCTTGCATATGGTGTACTGCGGATGCAATTGCATCATGCATCTAAAATATCTAGTATCTGATTTATAAGCACGCAATAAGTTGTTTCAGAATTTTGCTATTCATCCATGTGATTGTTATTTGCTCTTATGAATAAGTTATAATTTACAAACAAATGTATATGGACATATACACTTTTAAGCAGTGTGGTTATTGTTTGCATCCTCTGAATAATCAATACCGTGTTGCAGTGTTGTCTAGTTTAATGGTTGCTTTTAATTTAATGTAATTTAGTGAAACATAAGTTGTATTCCTTGCACATGCATGTTAGTGCATTTATATTCTTTTAGCATAGTTTAGCCATTATAGTTGTAATATCAGACTCTAATTATCTATCCCCATTACCCAGGGTCCTGGTGGTGCTACGGTCAAGAAGACTGGTTTGGCCTTGGTCATTGGCATTTATGATGAACCCATGACTCCGGGTCAATGCAACATGATAGTTGAAAGGCTTGGTGATTATCTCATTGAACAGGGTCTCTGATCCCCTCTTTATACTTGTTATGGTGCATATTTCAATGGCTTCTGTACAAGGTTTTTTGCATCGACCTCGACCGGAATGCTTTGATTGCAGTTTAATAATCTTGTGGGTGTCAAAAGTCACGGGATCTGCGTGTAGTGAAGAAAGTGTTTGATGCTTGAGAAATGATGACTATAATCTCCTATGGTTGTACTTTTTTAGTGGGTACCTGTATACATTACAGTGGTTTTAAAATTTTAATGCTATGGTATAATGGTTGGCATATTTATGAAAAAGTTGCGGATTCTTGTCTATCTGGCAGAAAGCCTTTAATATTTGTACTTTTGTACTCCTATTTCCTCCTTTACCACCTCCAAATTATTTTTGTGGGTTAAGTGGTATTTATGTTTTAACAAGCCTTGATGGTGATACCCTGCACAGCATTGCTAAACATCCCTTTGTACTTTTCATGGCATTAAATCAAGAAGTAACTGTGTTGGATCTGATAAAAAATTTAGTTATGATCCACTGAACTATTTTCCAAACACACCAAAAGTCGCTGTTCTGCATGGCAGATCATCTATTCATACAGCTCATAGCTGATAATGGTCATGATGACTAGGTGGCATGTTCAACCTTTGGTAACTGCAATAACGGGGTTTATTGTGCTGGAGTTTGAATATAGTTGGGCCTGATCCGAATGGGCCTTTTTAGAAATAAATTACATAAAAATGCATCTGAAAACCTATCAAGTTGTTAAAGTCAAGTTTTAGTTACTTTGGAGATTGCCCTCCTCTCTATCGATCTATAGATCCACGCCTGTAGTTGAAAACCAAATTTTACATTTTTACAAGGTAAAACACGTTATATCTTCACTTTTTTTTTCATAATAGCAAAAAGTAATAAAATTATAGTTATAAAAGTTTATTTAGTAAATATAAATAAACGGAAATGATATTTTGACACTTTTTTTTACATAATCCACGTGTTTTTTTAACTGAATTTTGAATAATTATTTTAAGTTGTTCACCAAGATTGGTCATACTGCAATACCAAATTGTAT
Source organism: Vigna umbellata (assembly GCF_029865625.1). Lineage (NCBI taxonomy): Eukaryota > Viridiplantae > Streptophyta > Magnoliopsida > Fabales > Fabaceae > Vigna > Vigna umbellata. The sequence continues at coordinate 41,458,621 of NC_142165.1, read as the reverse complement.
AACATCGTGTTCTCAATCGAATTGAGTATAAAAAACCTAGGTTGATAACATTGTAATTCTCGCTTGTTTTGTAAAAAAATAGAATCACCAGGTCTAACACGTTTACAAGTAATACATATTCCTAATTACATTAATAATTACTTGAATTTGATTATAAAATTAAACTTTAATAATAAATTTTAATATTTGTACTTCCTATCTCTTCGTACTCTTTTTATATACCAATTGTTAAAAAGTTTAACTGCCCGTAAACATGAACATATTTCACAAAATTCGTCACATTAAATAGATTTTTTTAATCTAACTTATTGCAGTTATTTGTATATGTAAAACGATGAGATGGTATGAATAGTTCATTATGTTATTTTAATTATCATCTTCCTTTTGAATGGTCTAGATAAAGTGTGTTTTATGATTCAACATTAAAATAGATTAACTTAAGTATATCAAGGGTAGGAAAACCTCCATCAAATAATCTCCTAAAGAAAATCCTTTTTATAACATTTGGGTTGATATACACACATAACTGGATAATAATTAAAGTTACAAATATCGTGATAAAATAAATTAAAAAATGTTTTTTTTTTAAATTTTTGTATAAAAACTTACAAAGTTTACAATTCCTATATTTTCTGGAAGGCATGAGAGAGTGAAAACAGGGTAACGCAGCAGCTGGGAAAGAGATTGGATAGATATACAGAGACATAGAGAGATACTTCAAGTTCGATTCCCGAACACTCTCAGCCAAAAATCCCCAAAACAATCTGAACCATGTCTTGGCAAACTTACGTCGACGACCACCTTCTCTGCGAAATTGAAGGCAAGCACCTCACTCACGCTGCTATCATCGGCCATGACGGCAGCGTTTGGGCTCAGAGCTCCAGCTTCCCTCAGGTTTTTGTTTCAATTTTCACTTATCCTTTTCCCAATTCTATCGCCTCCTTTCGCCGTTTATTCTTAATTCTTTACTCAAATCATTCTCCTATCTCTACTCACTGCCTTCACTTATAAATCAAGCCAAGATTCCAGAAGGATCGCCTTGCAATGTTTGTCAATATGCTAAACCTGATCCGCAAAGGAAACCAATCCGAATTGACTTGGACTGCACTTAGTAGTTTTGAGCAGTTGAATACAACAACTGTGTTTTAATCTGATGTTGTTGTCAGTTTGATGCTTGCTTGCTTAATTGATTATCTCATTATGTGTCTGATGCTCTTATGAACTATGGTGTTAACGGTTCTGCCTTTGTTTTTGTTGATCTGTTGTTATTGGTGATTTAATATTATGTGGGTTTTTGTTTATTTAGTTAAAACCAGAGGAAATATCTGGGATCATGAATGACTTTAATGAGCCTGGAACACTTGCTCCCACTGGATTGTACCTTGGTGGCACTAAATATATGGTCATCCAAGGTGAACCCGGCTCTGTCATTCGAGGCAAGAAGATAACTACTCTTTATGATCTTTGCTTCATTTTGATTGCATAGGTTCGTATCTAGTGTGATGATGATCTGAGCTATGTGATGACAATGATTCAGTTTCTGGGAAGATATGCATTTTTGTATATTTTACTGTAGATTGTTAGTGTTAGAATCAAGCAATAGATTGTGGAGTGAATTCCAATCATATATTGTTGTCAAAACTATGATCTAGTTAAAATTTCAGTTTTTTATTTGGGTTGTGCTTGCATACGGTGTACTGCAGTAATTTAGTTATGCAACTGCATCCTGCATCTGATTTTATTTGCACAATATCTAATATCTGATTTTATTAGGACAATATCTAATATCTCTTTTCTAAAGCGTTTCACATTTTTGCAACCCATCCATGTGATTGTGAATTGCTTATCAATCAAGTTATAATTTTCAAGCAAATGCATATGTACATATATACCTTTAAGCAGTGTGGTTATTGTTTGCATCCTCTGAACAGGTAAATATTGTGTACAAGTGTTGTCTGATGTAATCTTTGCCTTAAATTCAATGAAATTTAATGAACATACATCAGTTACATTTCCTGCACATGTTAGTGCAGATATATTCTTCAGGTATAGTTTAGCCATTATAGTTGTAATATCAGACTTTAATTATCTATCCCCATTACCCCAGGGTCCTGGTGGTGCTACTGTGAAGAAGACCAATATGGCCTTGATCATTGGCATTTATGATGAGCCCATGACTCCAGGTCAATGCAACATGATAGTTGAAAGGCTTGGTGATTATCTCATTGAACAGGGTCTCTGATCCCCTCTTTATGACTTGTTATGGTGCATATTTCATTGGCTTCTGTACAGGTTTTTTTTCATCGGCCTCGACTGGAATGCTTTGATTGCAGTTTAGTAATCTTGTGGGTGTCAAAAGTCACGGGATTAAATCAAGAACAGTGTTGGACCTGATAAAAATCTTTGTTATGGTCCACTGAACTATTTTCCAAACACACCAAAGCTCGTTGTTCTGCGTGGCAGATCATCTATTCATACTGCGGGAATCGTTGCTAATGATCATTATAACCAGGTGGACATGTTCAAACCTTTGGTAACTGTAATAACGTGGTTTATTGTGCTGGAGTTTGAAAGTAATTTGGACTTTTCCTTATCGAATTGTGGTTGTGATCGGACTGTTTATTTTGGAAATAAATTAGATAAATATGTATTCGAAAACCTATCAAGTTGTTAAAGTCAAATTTTAGTAAGTTGAAACACTTCGGAGACTTGCCGTCTCTTTGGATCTAAGCCTGTACGTGAGCAAAGACTGAAAACCAAATTTTCTAAACTTTCTTTACATATATAATCAGTTATATATATTCCAAAACAGTCGCATCTCTACACTACAGCAGATGAGGTGATCAATTCCCTACTTGATTTGCAACTCGAAAAGTGGGGTCTGCCTCCCTTTGATGATTGTAAATCCCAAATACTATAAGATAGTCCTCTTTGCCTTTGTTATTGTTTCTTTTATTTGAACTAGTATTCTAAATTATTGCAGGGGTGGAGGGAACTTTGCCCTTAGATCTTTGGTATATTGGTGGTCCTGTTGTCAAGGGATTTGGTCGTGGCTCGAAGGTACTTGGGATTCCTACAGGTTTGTACTTTGTTTCAACTTATTTCTTAAAGAATTTCTGGTCCATTATACTGTCTTAAACAATCTTTGGTGTATCATTATATTAATAGTAATATGTACTCTTTTTCTTCCAGCAAATTTATCGACAAAGGGATATTCAGATCTCCTTTCAGAACATCCTGCGGGAGTTTATTTTGGTTGGGCTGGATTGTCAGCAAGAGGTGTTTTTAAAGTGGTGATGAGCCTTGGTTGGAATCCATATTTTAACAACAAAGAAAAGACTATAGTAAGTGTTATTATCCACCCCCAACTATAACTATTTACCAATGAATTTTCATATTATCTTCTGCCTTTTTACTGTAGGAACCATGGTTACTTCATGACTTTAACGAGGATTTCTATGGGGAAGAACCACGACTTGTTATAGTTGGTTACATACGTCCCGAGGTATTAGCTGAATGAGTATTTTTCTTACAATTTATCTTTGTCATCCTTGTACTGTTCCCTCGAATACTTATAAAGTTTCACTAAGGGCATTGTGCACAACAGGCCAATTTTCCATCCCTTGAAAGCTTGGTAGCTAAAATTCATGAAGATCGCAGAGTTGCTGAAAGGGCTCTTGATCTTCCCTTATATTCAAGCTTTAAGAATGATTCGTATCTGAGAAGCTCTTAGTACAACATTTATCTCACAGGTTCTTGTCCAAGAAATCCCAGGTGTTTATTGTTGTAAACGCATAATACAGTTATTCCACTCAATAAGTTTGCATATTATACCCTTCTCACCCTATAATTTATATTCATCAGTGACATAATGCAAAGTGATTGTTAAGTAGATATTTGTTTTATTTGAATTTCTGCTTAGGAAGTTGTTCTGTTTTTTTTTTTTAAATAAATGGTCAGTTGCTGTCCGAGTCTTTAGGGAGTGGAGCTACAATTTAGTTCTCAATCTTAGCAGTTTACAACCCACTCTGAGGTGTAATAGTAGCGGGTTTAGTTATTGTTTTTCTTAGCTTTACTAGGCTATAAGTTTGTATCACTTATATGCATTGCAAACATTATACAATTTGGTATAAGAGCTCCTTTATAGGGGCATGAACCAGAAACTAATTAGGAGAAAAATCTGGTGAGAATGAGAGAAAATCTGTAAGGGGTATACACTAGGGTGAGAGAGAGAAACACCTATACAGTGCAAACTTGAGAAAATATCCTGAAGCAATGGCAGAGTATGTGCAGCCAACGATTCCCAACTTTGATTGACGCTATGACCACTGGACAAAATTGATGGAAAACTTCCTTCGATCAAAAGAGTTTTGGCACTTGGTGGAGCATTGAATTGAAGACGTTTCTAATAAAGTCAATGCAACAGAAGCAGAAATCAAATTAGTGGAGGAGCAAAAGTTGAAGGATCTGAAGATAAAGAACTATCTCTATCAAGATAGAGAAATTTTGGACACTATTCTAAATTATGAAAAATGAAGCAGAAATTTCAGGGATTAACTGGGGTTAAACGAGTACAACTGCAAGCATTATGCAAAGACTTTGAATTTGCCTGCAAATGAAGGAGGGAGAATCAGTGAATTCATTTTTTTCTCTGACCTTGATGATTGCTAAAAGTATGAAAGCCTGTGTGGTGAGAACATGCAGGAGAATGTCATAACTGCAAAAATTTTGTGGCTTATGACAACAGAGTTCAACTACATAGTATGCTTTATTGAAGAATCCAACATGGAAGCCATGACTATAGACGAACTCTGATAGGGGAATAAAAGTATATGTGAGGAAAAATAAAGGCGGGAAGGAGAGAGTGTCTCTTAAAAATTAGGAAGGAGTTTCTGTTAGAAGTTAGTTAGAGGGAAAGGGGAGTATAAATAAGGAGTTAGTGGAAAAGGGGGAGGGGGAAATTAGTATTTTGTTGTTAACTGGAACATTAGTCCACTGGAGGGAGATCGGACTTCCTTAGGGGAGATTACTATACAATTGTATTCTTGGTTCATTGAATAAGAGAAGTATATTCAGAGAAGTGCATTCTGTTCGGTGTGATTTATTTGCTTTCTTGACTTCTTGATTTAAGAAGTCCAACAAACTCCAAAGTAACTTACAGGTTCATGAACAAAGAATGATGCTGGCGGTAGAAGAACAGTTTATGCAGATCGTGACAGATGAGAAAAGCCAGCTTGCTTCACACTTATATTCAACAGTCCTTTGGTGCTTACTGGTTCTTGGTGGCCATTTTCAACCACTTCCCACACTTCTTGGAAACCAAGTAGAGTTTTTATTTGCAGACTCCAGTTGGCATAATCTACACAGCTTTTGACAACTTAGGCAGAGGCATACTGTTTTAAGGTTGGGCATCCCACTCAAACTTTTTAGTTCTCAAAGCACTCTCTAGCTCTCTGGCTTTCTCTTAAACACTAATGCTCTGAAGGTCTGAGCCAATTTGTTTACAAGTCTATCTAAATATAGACTTTTAGTATTGCTTGCTGTAAAAAGTACATTGAGGAGTTCATGAACTATTTATAGGTCCTCTGTTTTGGCCTTTCAACTACCGGCATTAAACACAATTCCTTCTACTAAGACAAGCATTACTAAGGTGCACTCCTAACCTTTTGCAATTCTCTAACACCATTATTATAACAACAAACTATTTAATGCAACTATCCACGTTTAAGTTTGTTCAACAATATGAAAGATAAAATACTGGGAGAAAGACAGGAATCAAGGAACTCACACAGTATCTTCAATGACAAGACAGCTGGAAGGCTCAATGTTTATCCTCCTAGCAGCTTCAAGGAATCTAACATCACAACACACAATATAAAAGTTTTAGAAGACGAAGAACTTTCAAATGTAAAAATCAGGTGACCCACAATATTCAAAGCTAGAGTATACATCACTGCATCTCACATTTCAGGGGAAGGTTTCCCTGTTCTTACTTCATCTCCACCAATTATAACAGAAAGAATTCTTCCATCCTGCACGCAAAGAAAATAAAAGAAAAAACAAGACCATACTTACGTTAGCACACAACCAAAGGAAAAGAAACACAAGAAGCCAAAGGTTGCTGAAATTGACCAACCATCATGATAAGATATTTTGGCTTCAACGCTTTCCCTTGGAGAGTTTGACGCCAAGGCCATCGGAACTCCATGACTCTTCAAATGTTTAATCAATCGATTAGCACCAGAAAGTGCTTTGATGTTGCACCACCTAAAATGCCAATAGAAAAGTTCCCTCAGAAATTGGAAAGGCAAGCTCAATATCTCCAACTCGAACAAAGATTTTAGACAATTGTTTCATTTCAAGGCATTGTGTTAATAAATTTCCAGAAAGTGTATCTCATGTGGAACTCTACCTTCACAAAATAAGTTATGAATTTGCATTCTCTAACTCGAAGTTCAGTAATCCAGTATTGTTAACTCATTGATAATTAGTTGGTACTAAGCATACGACATTTCACATTCAAAATTCAATCGACGAGACATCTCTACAGACCACACATAAAAAGCTTATAAAGAATGATGTAATGGATTATTACTTGTCAGAGAGAAGAGGCGAAATTTCAGAGAGAAATTCAGTCGTCGAGCAGGAAAGTTCATCATCCTGCACAACTGCAGCGGCAGCTTCAAACGGTTTCCTTCCTATTATTTTATGAACCTCCCTGCCGTCCCATTCCTTTCCGTACTCACCTAACAAAACCTTCAAAACGTTGCCTACGGTGCCATCTGCATCAAAACATTCGCAATCGCCAGCGTTATAGAATATATAGCCCCGATTAGGAAGAAAAAAAACGCAGCTACTCGATTATATGCTTCAACTGTGTGAGCAAAGACAAATATTCTATGTGGACGAATGGCAACAAACCTGTGTTGAGCAGCGTGTCGTCCAAGTCAAGGATAAGACATCTAATCAATTTCTTTGCAACCGACATTTTCTCAATGAAATTGACCTCAGAATTCTTATTTGAATCGAACGGGACGAAGAGAGTGACGGAGACGTGCCAAGGAGAGTGTTGTGTTCGAGAGTGACGGAGATGTGCCAAGGAGAGTGTTGCGTTCGCTGCAATTGCGCTTCGAGTGACGGAGCGAGAAAACCTTCGGAGTTCTACAGAGTGCAAGAGAACACGGTTGTTACACACGATTATGAAGCCGGGTCCGTTTGGCTTTTCTTTTGCCATTACTGCTTATTTCTTTCACTAACTAAATTTTGCTTTGTTTTATTAATATTTTTTATCTTTTTAAAGAAGTATAATAACTTTTAACTATAAATATATTTAAAGTATCAATCAAGTTAATTTAAGTTATAAAAGAATAAAGATAACCATAATAAATTTATAGATATTGTTTAATTTAATACTAAATGGTTTTGATTAATTGTAACCTATAATGAATTTATAGATATTTAAATTGTTTCTTCTATCACTCACAATTCAAATATATTTTGTCGTGCGTGTTTCACTCTGCCTCTCATATTCCAACACCATTAGGATATGGTGGAAGGAAAATTTAAGAGAAAATGAGTAAATAAATTTGGGAATAAAAAAAATTACAGTAATTTTTAAATTAAAATAAAATGATATAATTTGAGTAAAAAGTTTGTAAAAGTTTATGTATGATATAATCAATATAATAAATTAAAAATATTTTAATAGATAAAATTAAATGATTCTATTTTACTTTTGAAGTTAATGTTAAATACATTTAAACATAAATAGTAAAAAATTATATTAAAATAAAATTGAAGTTATTATTTATAATTAAAAAAATTTAAAATTGAAAAAAAATATTATTATTGTAAATAATTAAATTTATAGAATCATATTATATCATAATAAAAATTCACAATTTTTTTTATTAATATTGGATTTATTAATATTAATTATAATAATTATTATTAATTTTATTACTATTGCTATTAATATTTATGTTATTATTATTAATATTATTATTACTACTATTATTGTGATAATCATTTTAAATATTGTTATAGTTATTATTATATTAATTGCGAAATTGTAATTATTACAATTCTAATTATATTTGTTATAATTAATATTATAGGGTAGAAGAAGCATTCAATTCTCATATGGCAGAATCGGTTCCAATGGATGATAATTGATTTCAATTCACATAATCAGTTTCTTATTACACAAAATTCATTCTATTTCTAATAATAACTCAAAAACGTCTCAATCCTCGCTCACTCATCTTTTCCTTTCCTAAAAAATGTACCATCCACGGATATTCCAACAACACGAGTTGTTCACAATCCTCAGATTCCAATAGCAGCTCGACGCTCACCTCAGCTCAATCCTCAACTCATACTACCCAGCAGGAGGGTGAGTTCAAACCTCATACACACAGGGCTTGAACTCATGAACAAATATTCTAGGTGTAAAAAATAGATATATTAAAATTTTGAAATTTCAATTATGTAAAATGTATTAAAATTAAAAAAATTAATTTTATTTATACAAAAAAATAATTTACATGTTTAAAAATTAGCGCCAAAGCCCCCTTGTGCTAAACTAAGTTCTGCCACGTGCCAATCCCCAAGGCATACGTCCGGTCTGCACAGCAAAATAGACTCTCATAATAGAAATTCTTGAATAGAAATATTAAAAACGTATATAAAGCAATTTAAGAAGAATAATAATAAAATAGACCACCTTGTATACTTCAAAAATGATATTAAATGTTTTGGAGCTAATATCCAATAAGCTAGAAGTGAGAACATCAATCTTATATACATCAACAAACTATCAATCTCTCCAATGAGCAATCATGTGATCGTTAATTACTTAACTACAAACATCTTATTCAGGATTGGTTGTTTGGTAAAATAAAAAGTGATTATTATGTAAGTTATAAGTGATTTATGAAAAAATAGTTGTTTGAGCCAAAAGTGATTTGTATAAGTAATAATTGTGCAATCAAAAGTAGTTTAGAGCAAACAAAATATTAAGATTGAGAAAAAAATGACTTGTAAAAGGATTATACGATTAGACACGAGTGGTTGAAAGCTTAAAAAATATAAAATTTGAATCAAGAGTTGTTAAAAGTATTTAAAGGATTAGTCAAAAGTGAATAACAGTCTAAACAATACTTAATGGTTTAGTTAAAAATGAATGATTATGAGTTTAAAGAATATTTATATCGTACTTCACATTACTATTTTGTTTAATAAAACTTAATCAATTGATTGACAACTAAACATAACTATAAAAGTACTACAATGTGTATTTTTTTGTCTTAATATCTCTTTGTATTATATGTTTTTTTTCATACTAACTTAGAAGGAGAGTCAATGTTAAAAACATACACAATCAAAACAGTTTTAATTTATTAAGTCATACAGTTTATTCCATTAGACACACATGTCATGGATTAATTGCTTAATATATAAAATTATGGTTTCAATATTATCTGTGAGACAATATTTGTAAAAGTGCCTAAAAGATTTTAAAAATATAATTAAATCATTCCTTTTTATTATATATTTTTTAATTTTCACAACCCATAAAACAAAGAAAAAATTGTTTCAAAAATGTAATTGAACTTTACTAATGATAATAACAAAATTTTGATTAATCTTAAGGATGATCAATGCTATGTATATATAAAACTTGAACCAATAACATACAAAAGGATATAAATTAGCACAGCTAACTCTTTTTTCTAAAGAAGGTGGAGAACAACGTTTAGAAGTGATACATATCCATAATTACATAAATAATTACTTGAATTTGATTATAAAATTAAATTTTTTAATAAATTTGAATATTTGTACTTTCTATCTCTTCGTACTCTTTTTATATAGAAGTTTTGGAGAACTTGTTAAAAAGTTTAACTGCTCGTAAGCACGAACATATTTCTCAAAATTCGTCACATATTAAGTATAATTTTTTAATCTAACCTATTGTAACTATTTGTATATGTAAAAAGATGAGATGGTATGAATAGGTCATTATGTTATTTTAATCATCGTCTTCCAAGTTGAATGGCTAGATAAAGTGTGTTTTATGATTCAGAATTAAAATAAATTAGCTTAAGTATATCTAGAGTAGGAAAACCTCCATCAAGTAACAATTTGGGTTGACATACACACGTAACTGGATCATATTCAATTATAGTTACAAACATCGTGATATGATAAATTAAAAAATGTCTTTTTTTTTTTTTCCTTTTTGGAGACTTAAAATTTTACAATTCCTATATTTTCTGCAAGGTCTGAGAGAGTGAAAATAGGGTAATGTAAAGGGCGTAAACGTAACTTTATCGCTATATATAGTTCCGTGATATCAACGCAGCAGCTGAGGAAGAGATATAGATAGATATACAGAGATATAGAGATATACTCCAAATCCGATCACCGAACACTCTCAACCAGAAAATCCCCAAAACAATCTGAACCATGTCGTGGCAAACTTACGTCGACGACCACCTTCTCTGCGAAATTGAAGGAAACCACCTAAGTCACGCCGCTATCATCGGCCAGGACGGCAGCGTTTGGGCTCAGAGCTCCGGCTTTCCTCAGGTTTTTGTTTCCATCTTCGCTTATTCTTCTCCCAATTCAATCGCCTACTTTCGCTGTTTATTCTTAATTCTTTACTCAAGTCTCTAGATTCTCCGATCTCTGCTCAATGCCTTCGCTTATAAATCAAGCCAAGATTCCAGAACGATCGCCTTGCAATACAGTTCAAATTTAAGGGCATGTTTGTCAATATGCTAAACCTGATCCGCAAAGGAAACCAATCCGAATTGACTTGGACTGCACTTAGTAGTTTTGAGCTGTTGAATACAACAACTGTGTTTTAATCTGATGTTGTCAGTTTGATGCGTGCTTGCTTGATTGATTATCTTATTATATGTGTCTCATGCTCTTATGAACTCAGCTGTTAACGGATCTGCTTTTGTTTTTGTTGATCTGTTGTAGTTGGTGATTTAATAACATGTGGGTTTTTGTTTATTTAGTTAAAACCTGAGGAAGTATCTGGGATCATGAATGACTTTAATGAGCCTGGAACACTTGCTCCCACTGGATTGTATATTGGTGGCACTAAATATATGGTCATCCAAGGTGAACCCGGCTCTGTCATTAGAGGCAAGAAGGTAACTACTCTTTATGATCTTTGCTTCATTTTGATTGCACAGATTCATATATAGTTTGATGATGATCTGGGGCTATGTGATGACAACGGTGCAGTTTCTGTGAAGATATTCATTTTTGTATGTTTTTACTGTATAGACTGTGGAGTTAGTTCCAATCATACTGTTGTCTAAACTATGATCTGGTTGAGATTTCAGTCTTTTATTTGGGTTGTGCTTGCAGATGGTGTGCTGCAGTAATTTAGTTTTGCTTGAATATGCTGTACTGCAGTAATTTAGTTTTGCTTGAATATGGTGTACTGCAGTAATTTAGTTTTGCTTGTACACGGTGTACTGCAGTAATTTAGTTGGGCAACTGCATCTTGCCTCTGATTTAATTCGTACAATGTCTAATATCTCTTTTCCAAAGCGTTTCACATTTTCGCAATCCATCTATGTGATTGTGAATTTCTTATCAATCAAGTTATAATTTTCAAGCAAATGGATATGTACATAGATACCTTTAAGCAGAGTGGTTATTGTTTGCATCCTCTGAACAAGTAAATACTGTGCTCAGTGTTGTCTGATGTAATTTTTGCCTCAAATTCAATGAAATTTAATGAGCATACATCAGTTGTATTTCTTGCACATGTTGGTGCAGATATATTCTTCTAGCATAGTGTAGCCATTATAGTTGTAATATCAGACTTTAATTATCTATCCCCGTTAACCCAGGGTCCTGGTGGTGCTACTGTCAAGAAGACCGGTTTGGCCTTGGTCATTGGCATTTATGATGAGCCCATGACTCCGGGTCAATGCAACATGATAGTTGAAAGGCTTGGTGATTATCTCATTGAACAGGGTCTCTGATTCCCTCTTTATGACTTGTTATAGTTGAAAGGCTTGGTCATAGTGCATATTTCATTGGCTTCTGTACAAGTTTTTGCTTCTACCTCTACTGGAATGCTTTGATTGCAGTGTAATAATATTGTTGGGTATCAAAAGTCAGGGCATGTGCGTGTTGCGAAGAAAAAGTGTTTTGGTGCTTAAGAAATTATGACTATTATTCTCTATGATTGTACTTTTTTAGTGGGGTACCTGTATACATTACACTGGTTTTAAATTTTATTGACATGGTATAATGGTTCTCACATTTATCAGAAGTTGGCAGATTCTTATGCATCTGGCAGATATTCTTCCTTCATATTCATATATCACTTGGTACTCCTACCTCCCTTTATTTATTTTAAACGTAAATTTATATAAAACCCCGTTTAGGTCGAGTTTTAGTTTTATGATTCAAATTTTTTAACAGAAATTTTCGTTTATGGTACCGCTAGTTTTTGTGAAATTTGATTTTGGTTTGTATGTTTTTGTTCTATTTTTAATAGCACGGTGATGAGTGATTATTGGGATGACTATGTAAGATATTATTGTTAACAGTAACAGGCGTTCTTAATAGAAAAATTAAATTTATAGCTTTTTCTTTATTTAGAATTTAAATAAATATACTTAAAAAGAAATATGTTATTATTGTAATTTATTTTTAAAAAAAGTGATCTGTGTTTGGAAATTAAAAATCTGTGATAATTTTGTTTCTTCCTGCATCGGCATCTCTTAATAAAGTTGTTTTTGGGCTTGGATTTGATTGTCATTTAAGAAGAAAAAATATGTTTCAACGGATTTCAAAAACTCTAATCTGTGAGAGAATATTTTGAAAATTTTAACGATTGAAATTTGTTAAAGAAAATTTAATAAATTCCGAAATTTATTAAAAAATGTAATTTTGAGACTATTTTTAGAATATAAAAGTGAAGGAAAAAATGTGTCGTTGGGTAGGCAGAATTTGAGGAGACATGAAATGATCCATTTTAGAATCTATTCTTAGAAAAAAAGATAGTTAATTCAATTGGTACAGATATAATAAAGGTTGCTTTTAGCCGCTGAGGTGTCAATTTTTTCTCGTTTGTTTAAAAATACTGTCGTCATTGCTTTTTTCTTTTTTCTCAAGTGTCACCTTTTTTTTAATCGGAAAGTTTCCATGCTCAGGTGTCATCCTTTTCTCATTTGTTTAAAAATACTATCGTCATTACTCAGCTATTAAAATCGAAAATGTGTTTCTAACCATATTTGTTTGTTCTTGTTCGTGGTTTAGGATCGGAAGCTAAACCAAAATACTTTTTCGTTTAATAGATACTGACATCGGGAATATAAGGATCCATAAAAGACGAAATATGAGGTTGTGAATTCAATTTTTCATATTAATAAATATTAACAACTTAACAACTAATATTATCGATAAGAAAAATATAGATTCGGGCATAATTTAATAAAAGATAGAAGAATCTGTTGAAGTTTCAAGGTTTGAGTCCAAAGCCCTTTCCCAAAGTTCGTCAGTGTTCTATTCTTTCCTTCAAATTCAATATTCTTGTATAAATTCTCTTTAGAATTGAACCAAATCAGAAACGAGCATTAGTCACATTTATATTCTAAAAGAGTCAAATTAGAAAAAGAAAACAAAAATGTAAACCAGAAAGAAAAGGACATAAAAAGTAGACAAACAATGCACCTTTAAAAGTCTTTGTGTTTCTTTTTGGAATGATGATACTTTTCACAATACTTTTTTGATAATATTTTAACATTATTTACGTGTCATTCTATAATTGGTTCATGTTGGTGTTTATAATTATTATTATTGATTGTGAAATAATTTTGGACCAATCACAGAATGACATGTAAATAATGTTGTTAAAAGATTGTTGTAAAAGTATCATTATCTTTCTTTTTAAATGCAGAGCTTGAGAGTATTTTAAGGAAAATAATTCTGCCTACTCAAATATACAGTAAAAGACATCAATAACAGAAACATGTACAACTGAATCATAAAAGTACTATTTTAAACACCACAAACCTTTTCAAAAATCTCTCTTGTAATTTTTTCTGCTAAATAATAGAGAATTAATATGTTATAATCCTTAGTTGAGACCATTCATTGCATCATTCTCCTTCCATTAACTTACCTCATTCTGCCAAGGTAGAAAACGACACACCTAAACTTCAAAACAATAAAATAAGTAACTTGGTACCATGACAATTAGCCATAAAATAGGTTGTAACATAGTTAATCCCAGTTAATCCTCAAGCTTAGAACAATAACTTAAAACAACTTGACCTGGAAATAGATTTGAATTTAAAATTGTTTTCAATGTCATTATTGGAATCTAGTAATCTAATATAGTGCTCCCTGAGGTAGCTTCCCCGATTTTCTTAGTAACAACGACTGTGTGTAAAGCATAACCAAGCACACACTTGTTAACTTTCTTAGCTATTTATTAAACCAATACCATACTACTCTGCACATAATTTGAATTTGCTTCTGAATAACAATGAAACGCAAGTGTCAAAGTATATTGTTATCTCAATCAAGTGAAATATCAATCAATTGGTGTAAATTCAAATATCTAACTTTGATACATCTATCGGTAAAACTAAAGCCAACTACCACAGGTTGGACCAAAAACACTGGACCATCCACCAAGAAATTTGCATTAGGTCTTAAGTTATGTCTAGTTGGCTCAACCTAACTCCTACTTGGGTTGGGTCAAGATTTCCAATTTACTTTCAAAACATGGACTAACTCCATCCAACTAATTTTTCAGAAATCTAATTTCCATTGCAGATTCTCTATCAGTGGATTCCCATTTTTCATTTTAATGAATAAAAGAATATTGGATAGAAAGTTGAAAAGACCCATTATTACTGCTAAAGTTTCTCAAGCAACAACCCTACAATTTCCTTTCATTTAGAAAACCTAACAGTTTCCTAAATCATTGCTACAGAACATGCTACGAATGCTACAGATTGTTGGATGGTCTACACGGGTTCCCTATTTAATAATTCACTTTGGTTGAACCAATAACAATTATAGTGTTATATAATGGTATATTTCTAAATTTGAATAAATCATCTTTTACATTACTTTCAGAACATATCTAAATCTCATACATAAACCTTTTTATTTACGTAAAAAAAGCTGTAGATTTAATTTTTTGAAATTATTAAAAAGCTCCAGAATCGTTCAGAAGTTATTTTTAATCGGTTTGACTGGTTTTAGAACCGCTCAAAGAACTCTAGATTGAGTTAAATTTGTCAACACAGTCAAATTTTACAACAATGATATTTATTGTTGCATAATCAATATCCTCATTATTTAGTATTTGACCTATGTGCAGTTACATGAATCTTAGCGCATTTAGAAGTTTAAACTTCCCTGTCCTGTTTTACATGCTTGGTTGGCTTTAGCATCACTGATATTAGAACTACTGTCACATATTATCTCCAAGACTCGGGATAATCTTAAGAACAATACGAGACAATGAGGTGCAGCAACGCATTACACAGCATAATTTAAGATAAATTAGATGACAAGGCGTTTTCTTTTATAACTTGTCACACAAAACTGGTACCAAAGACAGTTGGCCTATCACTGCTCTAATGCAGTGAAGAAAAAACAATTCTTATATAACAACAACGGAGTTTACACTTTTTTCTGATGCGTACATTACACAACATATCAACGCTTTCACTAAGCTATTACTTCCCCATCCATGTCTATTGCAGCATACATCTAAAACAAAGCAAAATCGTGCTGCACTTTTAACAATCTAGCTTGTCAGTACCGTTGAATATTCATCAAGGCGGAGAGACAAGTTACAAGAAGAATAGTAAAAACCGATGTTGAATTTCCGTTCTGTGAAGAGGATGAAGTTGAAGAAGACATTGCTGTTGTATTGCTTGTCACAGTTTTATTACTTCTGCAAAAGAACAATGGAAGAAAAACCCAAATGTCATAACTGATCCTAAATTGAATTTGTATAATTTAAGGTCAAAAAATAAAAGGAACAGCCAAAGATCATGCCTATATTGAACTTACCCAGCTCTCATGTAGATGCAGTTGTCATAGCCTGCAGAATAGACATTAGCTAATCAGTGACCGAAAACAATCTACCATAACAGTTAGGTACGAACAAACAACATAGTAAAACCAACTTTTGGACACATTCATAATAACTATGAGAGCAGCCAGTTTGACAGATATCAAACAACTTCCCCATGATATCGAACAGATGTCCCTCTACAGATTAATACTTTCTTCTGCTAAAATGGATTTCTATTTTACTAGCTTTCTCCAACAGTTTATGGGAAAACAGCAGATGACAAAACACAAACATTGAAGATAAATGCGGTATCAGAAGTAGGTTGTGATGAACGTACTTGGATCCTTGTCAACTTTTATACCCGTGCCCCCAAAACTGCATGCAACATCAGAAGCTCCGTTTTGCTGATAATAGCTATTAAACGCAAAAGATGCATGTGAAGCTAGGTTATCTGGCTCAAAACATGGCTGACTAGGCTGTATGGCTGTACAGTCCACGTTGCCAGGACCACATGCCCAATCTATTGCATTCTGCAAGTCAATTTGTGAGGCCTTACTCGAGGCAATGCACCATGTGGTTCCATTGGACTTGGTTATATTTGCCTGGGTGGTCATATCAACCGCACCCCGCCCGGTGAAATCAAGGCTATACACACTTGTCTGGTCGGGATAAAATAATCCCCAGTTTCTCTCAGATTCTAAACCAGGCTTCCTATTTTCATTGAACAATGAGAAAAGGTAAACATCTAGCTCCTCTCCGGGCTTTGCAGGAGTACCGGTATTGTTGATAACATGCCTTATCAGATTAGTATTGTATGTTTGTGCATTATCAGGAGTTGCAGCTGTCTCCTTAGGTGATCCTTTGGAAGGCCAACCTGTCTCAGTGACCATGACCTTAATTGTTCTGAAGTTTAAGGCCATCAGTGCAAAGTAAATAGCATCAATCTGGGCATCAAACATGTTTGTATACAACAAACCAGTGTTTGGATCAATCACTTCAGAGGATGCCTCAAAAAGGGCATAGTCTAAAGACACTTTACTAGGGGAGTCACGGTAAGCATAATATGGATATATATCAATCATAAAAGGTGACTGATTCTCTGCAAGAAATTCTAGCATTGGCTTTAGGAAATGTGCATGACTGCTATTGAAAGCCCCGGCAGAAGGTGGGAAAGATCGGGACAAAACCCCAAGGGAATGGGTACTGGAAACTTTAATCTTTTTGTGCAGCCCAAGTTTCTTGAGTGCTGTAAGCACATTGGTCATGGCAGGCACAACAAGTGAAGAGGCATTATTAGGACTCTCAGTGACTTCGGCACCAACAGTTATGTACGTGATCTTAGTGGCAGGATAGTAAGGAAGAACACTGTTTTTCAGCCACCTATCTGCATTAGATTGGAACTGAGACAGAGACAACAAATCTGAATTCGGAACCCCAATCATAAGCTCAACCCCAGTGTTTGCAAACGCCTTCAGAACCTGTATATTAGAATCGTAAATTCTGAGATATTTGATTTTGTGAAGTTGAACCAATTGTGCCACCTTATCTGGTGTAGGGAGGTCATCAGCGCTTCTTCCATAGCAGACCCCAATAAAACTCCCAGAGCAACAATCTGGCACAGAATATTTCATAACATTAAAATAAATAAAATTATGCAGTACAAAGATGACACGACTTATTCATTGAGAGTGAAAAATGCTAGCTCTGCTAGCTGTATCTGCAAGTCTAAACAATCAATCGTTAAGTTCTTTCATTCCATAGACACAATGCAAAGTGCAGTAAGGTAAATGTGGCAAAACATGTCATCTTGGCCTTTAAAGTAAGCATGAGCAAAATAAAAGCAAGACTTTTAGCGGGGCTTTCAAAGGTTAAACCCATAAAAAATAAGACAATACTAGGATGAAGCTAAAAAACCCAGCATTTAATTAAAACTGGGTTCTATCGACCATTTTACCAGCTCTACCTATAATAAGGTGTCACGCAAAACCAAAGTATGATGCAGCAAATGATCTCTACACACGAACTGTAACACAAATTGAGAAAGAAGCACTACCCAGTTGAAAGGGAAGGGCTAGGAAGAGCTAAATCAGACACATCTCTTTAATTAAAACCTTACCTCAGGTACAATGGTTAATAAAGAGGTAACTGCAAGCATAAATCTAGTTTCTATTAGAAGCGTTGGTTCAAGTGAGATCATTAATTATTTCTGTATTAACATGTGTAAGAAAGGAAAGAAAAATTAGAAGCACCGACATTGTGAGAAGCAAAGTAGGAAAAGGAAAAGACGAAGAGATAGAAGATACGAACCGAGAAACAAGAGGAAAAGTGAAGCCGCAAAGATGAGGGTGAAGCGAGTGACCATTGGTGAGAGGAACAGAGAGTGTGAAGTGAAAGTTGTTGATGTCGTTTGAGGATGTTGTGTTGTGAAGAGTGAAGAGCGAAGTGCGAAGTGAATGTTGGGAAAGGGGTTTTGTTACCTAACGTTCTAATGCTGAGAAAGTAACGGCTATTGTTTCTCTTTCTCTGTTCCTCTTTCTCTGTTTCTCTGTGTCTGTCTGGAGATTGGAGCTCGAGAGTGGCGAGAAGGACATTATGTTTTGTCCACTAATGCATTTTTTTTTTAAATAAATAAATCCTAAAAAAAAGAAATGCACATAGAAACAGAGAGGGAGGGAGTATTACTGTTTCTTTTTTTGTGTTTTCCTCCAAATAATGTTTTCAGAATAGTGCTCTGTCAACTATGGTTTCCAGCAAAGAGGTTTATTCTGTGAAAAAAACATAAAGATTACCTCGGTATAATTTTCATGTTTCATCAATATAAATTATTTCCAATGTTTTCGGGTTAATAAATAAAGTTGAGAAAATTAAGTAATATAAAAAGAAAAAAAAATTGTAAATATTAAGTATTAGAGTTTTATGTTAAAAATGGTGGTAGTTGTTTTATATGGATAGTTTATATTTTATAAGAGGTAAATCTTTTTATTATATTTCAATAAAGAATTTCCAACAATAATACGAGAGTTCATTATTTTTCTTGATATTTGATTCAAATAAATACAATTATGTTTTAGTGTAATATGATTCATCATCGCTTAGAATACTGAGTTAATATGTTAAGATGAAAAGATGGTAACACGTGAGAATAAAAAAACAAAAATATTTTCATTCATTTAAAATACGTCAATATAGTAACAAAGAAATAATAAATTAATAAAAAATACACATGTGTCAAAATGTTAAAAAAAACTATATTAACGTATCATTACCTTAATATTAATAATCAATTATAAATAAATTATAACGCAAAAGGTGTTAAATCTTCTTCAATTTATTACCTATGAATATGTTACTTTGCAAAGGTGGTGAACTGTATTTATTATTTTGAACTGTATTAAAAAAAATCTCTATTTTCCTAAAACCTAACAAAAGCGAAAATATACTATTGCGAGTAAATCTCTCAACTAACCTAACCATTCAACATTACCCTTTCATAATTAGTGTAGAAATATTGAAACACTTGTGATTAGATGAAGAGAGTGTTTATAAGATATTACGTTACTACTATTTATATAATGCTTGTGATTTTTGTAGTATTATAATTTATATGTATATTGCATTTTTTTATTTTTATCTACTCATTTAATTATATAACGTGTAACATAATTTTAAGGTTTAATCCTTTAGTACATCCCTATTTATGTACGAATGTCTCAATTGGGTCCTCGTTTTTTAAAGTGTATCAAAATGGTCCTTAATTTTGAAAATTCATATCAATTGAGTCCTTTCCGTTAAGTTGGCTGGACGGCGTTAAAAAAATTCATGAGTGGATGCTGAGATGACGAACGAACGCTCGTCCACCAGCGAACGAACGCTCGTCCACCAGAGAACGAACGCTCGTCCACCAGAAAACGAACGCTCGTCGACCTCTTACTGCTGGACGACCGTTCGTTCCACACTGGACGACCGTTCGTTCGGTGGTCGACGAGCGTTCGTTCGCTGATGGACGAGCGTTTGTCCGCTGGTGGACGAGCGTCCGTTCGTCATCTCAGCATCCACTCATCAATTTTTTTAACGCCGTCCACCCAACTTAACGGAAAGGACTCAATTGATATCAATTTTCAAAATTAAGGACCATTTTGATACACTTTAAAAAACGAGGACCCAATTGAGACATTCGTACATAAATAGGGATGTACTAAAGGATTAAACCTAATTTTAATGTAAATCATAATTTATCGGGTAATTACGAAATTATTTTTGAATTTTCTAGTGAAGAGTATAAAGGTATTCGTTAAAGAATTAATGAAAAATCATTACAAATTTATACATTTTGAAATACTTTATACATTTAAGTTTCAAAATATGATACTATTAAATTACCTGTTTTTAAAATTTTTAATAAAAATGATGTGATAAAAATTATAAAACTGATATGATACAATATTTAAAAAATCTTATTGAAATAATCTGGAGGTTCTAAAATTAATATTCTATATTTTGGTCTTCATTTTATTCCTATAGGTTTTCGAATTAAATTAGTTTAAATTTCTCATATTATATGGTATTCATAAAATCATCTCAGTACATGTCTAATCGTACTATTAAAAGTGTACTGATGTAAAAAAAAATAGAAAGTAGCATTTGTAAAATATTATTTCAAATATTATGAATAAAATTAATTTGGAATGCAGAAGAAATGTGATGAACTTACATTTCACAGCGACAGAGAATTTATTATGTGAGTGCAACACATCACAACACAATACAAGGGTGTCAGAGAAAAAGCAGCGGTCCTGAGTTTTATTATTCAATTCAGTTTATACGTCCTTCTCTGTTCCGCCATTTCGCATGTTTGTTCCTTTTTCTCCGATCAACTAAATAGGTTTGTAACAGTGTAAGATGAGTGAATTTTAATCTCCGTATAATCAAATTTGTGCTTATGCGCTGTTTGCGTGAATGTGGCCTTTTTTTATGAGAAAAAAGAAGAAATGCATTTATGTTGTATCAACTATTTTTTTTTTAAATGGTGGAGGATTAGAAATGCATTTATATGATTTTATGGAATTTATCCATGTTTCAGGTGTTAGCTGGCTAGTTCTGTGGGCAAGAAAAACACTTTTTTGATAGATTTCAATTAAAATTTGATATAAGTGTTTTAAAAAACTTATCAAATAATTGATAAAATAATTACAAATAAGTTGATCAAAATTTTATATGAATATTTTTGAGAAATTATTTTAAATATTAAACATGTATTTTGTTTAGTGTAAATGTTTATTTAAAATAATTTTTTATTGTGTATTTCAATAATGTATTCTCGTGTTAAGATAATTTATTCATCAATTCATTAGAGTCTTGATATTTTGTCTTTATTAATTTAGTTTTGTCATTCGACCTCAACTATTCATCATCAACCTTTGTCTTCCTTTTCGGTCAGTCTCAACTTCTTGGCCTCACCATTTAAAGATCAAGTTAAAATATTCGTAAATAAAGGCAAGTTCCAACCGAAAACTCCATTGGAATAAAGACGAGTTTCAACCAAGGAACTCCTCCCAAAAACAACATTGGATAAGGGCGAGTTTCAAGCAAGGAACCCTTCCCGAAATATTCATTGAGTATAACAAGTTCTACCTAATAAATCTCTTTCAATTGAACTAAAATGTTTGGTTAAGGACGAGTTTCAACCAATGAACCCCTCCCAATCGGATTATAACATTCGACATACACGAGCGTTAGGTGTCTTTTTCTTTTCAAACCTCTTTGTCCCTTCAATTACAAGTACTTGGGCTTCGAAAGTCAACATACGGTACGTACCATTTAGGTCAACTAGGTAGACAGATTTGTACACCTTTGAATCGATCACTCTTGGTTTGATCATTTTTGGACTAATCATCCTTGTCAATCATTCGGATTGGTCATGCTGAGTGATCACACTAACTAATCATTCTTATTGACTAACAGACCGATTGATTGCATGATAAATAATTAACCTATGATAACCACGAATCAGACAGTTAATATTGATTATTGTAAGATTAAACTGTGATTAAATTAGAAAAAAATATATATAAAAGTTCACAACTAGTATCAAAAATAAAAGTGTAAGATATGATTGTTCATACATACACTATAACATTTAATACTCTTTCTATCAATCACATATTAACTTTAGAATAGTGATACCTTCTAAAGTAGTTTTGAGTCACACAAAACTTTAGAGATTGAATACATAAAATATTATAATGAGTAATACAGATAAAATAATTAATAATACTCAATCAACATTATAGAAATGATTATTATTACAAGAAAAAAAAGGAAAGAGAAGAATTGTAAATAAATAAAAGATTTCGAAAAACAAAGAAAAGAAAAGAAAGTTAAAAGCGTTTATTATTATGATTATATTATTTTATATATTTTCGTTTATGTTTTATTAGTATTATTTATTGTTAGAATATTATCCGTCGAGGTATATATAATTGATGAGAATGAACTCGATTTCCTATCTAGGATCCATGGTCAAACAGGAGGAGTTATACACCATTATTGAAGTACTATTGAGTTCTCATAATTCTAACTTCTCTGTCCATAAGCTACATGTCAGAAAAGAGAAACATCTAACTCAACTCACATTCAAAATTCTTTTTTTAAAACATAATAATAAAAAAATAATACAGTTACTACCATTATAAAAGAAATCATATCCAAAATTCACTACCATGATTCATTACTATTTTTAAACATCATAATATGAAGAATGAGAGAAATGATAAAATAAGTATATTTACCCGATAAATAATTTTAAGTGAATTAAATCTGTTTGATACTTTAAGTTAAATTAATGGCAAGTATATATTTCCTTTCTCAGTTGTGTTTAAGAACAGTTGGCAGAAACTTTATCCACAGTGTCCTACAGTGATTAGAGATTGGCATGGAGTCTAATAGGATGATGTTATGATTAATTACAATTTAAAGCTATGATTAGTTATGGCTCAGTCAAAAATAAAAAAAAGCTTACTCCTAGGCCTATGTCACTGTTGTTAGACCAAGCATAAGTCTAATGATTATCCATGAGTTGGGTGTCCACTGAACAGAGTAATAAACAATTCCCGATTAACGATTTCATTTTCTTTTGGATACAATGGGATTTTGAGAAGGTGATTTTTATTTCCTTGGTCCATGTTTATGTTGGTGGAAAAAGAATAATTGATTTATTCGGATGAGTTGATTTGGCATTATTTACTTGGTAGATCATGTTAATCACTGTGAAAAACTCAATTATGCCATAGCCTTTTTCAGGCAAAGGACAAAAGTCGTATTTATTTATGGACCATGACCTACATATCTAGAGCTGGACCTATTTTCATCATCATTTTTGTTCTTTTCGTTCGTCACTGTTTGTATCGTGCGATCTACACCACTTTTCCTTCTCCTATGCTAATTTGTGTATGCTCTTTTCCTTCACAACAACCTTAATTTTACTTCTTTCTTTTATTAGCTATTGATCTTGCACACTCACTAACAAATAAATCATTAAGTAACTAATATATATTATAAGAAAATTATTAAATAATAAATAAAATTAAAAATATAAATAATAATTATTGTTCTTACATAATCTAATATATATTGTGAAAAGATTTTAATTACACGATTTTTTTTTTTACTTTTCATTCTTTAACTAGTCTTTCTTCCTTCTTTTGGTATTTGTTTTTCATAAGATGGAGGAGTGATATGTATGTAAAAGATTTTCTGACGCTCAGATAAGTTAAGTGCATCATAGAAAAGTTAATATTGTTATAATGAACGTAAATTATTTATCTTGATAGTTGTACTATTTATAGAGTAATTATAACGTTTGTGGGTCTTACCTATATGGACTTGGATGAGTCCGGTGACCCGTTTAACTTATGAGTAAGTTGTTTGTATATCATTGACTTTGATAGTTTGAAAGATAGTTGGACAGATCAACTTATAACCGATGTTGGTTAAACAGGCTAGCTTATGACCTGGTAAAAAGAGTAAAACAAACTGACTTATGGTCAGATAGAAACAATAAAATAGATTGGCTTGTGATCATATAGAAGTAGTTGTTGAGAAAAACGTGACCCACATAAATAATAATACTCTTCAATTCACCGGGGTTATTTTTCATTGAACCTTGGCAACCTTTAAATACGTGCAAATAGGACCTTGGGCCAAGTACAAATAATAAAAACTAACATTAGAATATCAACTAACTTAAAATAAAATCTACCTAATCTATCTCTATCTTATATTAATAAAATAAAATAATACTCTCCTAAATAAAAAGAAAATCAAAACTACCTATATCTATTTTATCTCTATCAAAATCAGATCAAATATTACTAAACCCAAAACTAATAAAATAAGATTTTAATGAATCCCTAAAATTTAAGTTTATCCCAACAGTAGTTAGGTATGTCCGCTTGTAGTCAAGTAGGCCCACTTATGGCTGGGTAGAAACAGTAAGACATGACAATTTGTGGATGGGTAGAAATAATAAAACAAGTAGACTTGTGGTCGGATAGAAACAGTAAGATAAGTTGGCAACAAGTAGTTCATCATTAGCTATAGTAGGCAACAAATGGATCTCAACAAACGACACATAGGGTGTGTTCTAATAATCGGTACTTAGTAAGCCATATCTAGGTTTTAATAGATGAACTTGATTTTGGTAAGCGATAATTGACTCTGATTGTTGACACCCAGTAGGTGGCACCTGACTTTTAGTAGACGACAAGCGATAGAGAACATAATTGTTGACCCTTTATATACAATCACATAACATTCGAAAGGGAGTACTCGGTCATTAGCATGAAACATTCGACTCCCTCAACATACAACCTTCAAAAGATAATACACCACCTTCAAGATGTAGCATTTAGTCTTAAATAAGTAACACATAACCTTCCAAAGGTAGTACTCCAATCTTCAACATATGACATGTAAACCTTCAATAAACGACACCCAACCATCAAAAATTAGAAAATAGTACTCTAATTTTGGTATGTAACATTTAGTTTTTGATAAGTAATATCCATAATTTACTTTATATTAACTTGTGCTAATAAAAATATCAATGTTAATAAAATTACAAGTAGTCTTTTATATTATTAGATTGACTGAGATAAATATTCTTTTATAAACTAAAAATTATTAATTAACTAAAATAATATATATCATTAATAAAAAATAATTAATCGGTAAATTAAAATTTAATTTAAACTCTAATATTAGCTATTAAAATTTTAGTTCTCTATTATCAATAAGTAATAAATTTTAGGCATAATACCCAATTTTGTCCCCACTTTGGTTCGGAAATCTCAAGTTAGTCCCTTTATAGAAAAGTGAGTTGAATGGATCCTTACTTGTAATTAATTGACTCTAACGAGTCCCTTCCGTTAAATAGAAGGAAACGGAGTTAGTGGTGGCAGTTGTCTTTGGTGAGGTGTCAATACGCAATTGTTTGCGTGCTTACGTGGTTCAGAAAGCTTCAGGTTCTCCTCTTCTCTCTGCGCCATTCCAACGGGATGAGACCCAGAGTCTCTTTCTTCTCCCTGCAGTTCGCTGGCCTCCCAACCAAAAATGGCCACCGCATTCCAACCGGCATCGATGCCATCTCCGACACCCACGGACGGCCATCGTCGGACGCCGCTCCAGCCCCTCCTTCTCGCGTGCGAGGGAGGACCTCGCTTTTCACGTACGCCCCAGATCTGCTCCGAATCCATCCTTGCCGCGCCTCGATTCAGCCACCGCGGACGGATCCCACGCCGCCGCACGTCACCAGGACCCATATGGCTGCGACGCTTCTTCTCTCTCCGCTCGCGGCCCAGATTCACCGCTGCCCTCGCCGGAGCTTGCTTCTCCACCGACGCCACCACTCCCTTTTTTTCTTTCCCTCTTCTAAGAAGGGTTCTTTCATCTCCAGCATCACCACCGAACATTTTCCCCTCTCTTTTTACTCATTCATTTTTTTTCTGAACCATCGATTACTTCAAGAACCATTTTTAAATGCCACGACAATGGCTGGTAATGCCGGAAATGACGTACCTTTGGGGTGCGCTAGGGTTTTGGTCTAGTCCAGGGGAAAGAAAGGAATCTGCAAAGCATGTTTCCATATATGTGGAAATTGTTTGAGAGGTTCCTATATATGCTACTTGATAATAAAGCAGGCCATGAGGAAGTGAAGGGAATGTTTAAGAGGCAAAATGTTTAGCTATGATCTTCTGTTCTTGAAATTCATAAGAATGAACATTGCAGATGTTCGTGAATAGGTGTTTGGGAACATTGTTGATCTGTGTTACCCCGTTGACCAATGAAATCCAAGAAATATGATTAATACTTTTTTTTTGGATATAAATTGTGCTGAAATGTTATGAATAACGAGCATAGTTTCCAACTCAGTGACACGGCTTCTCTGCACATCTTCAACTCAGCTGCAACAAGAAAACCCTGTCAAGAAACAAGCACAATCACCTCGAGAATCACTCCATGATGAGATCAAACAAATCCATGAGCAGGAAGAAGATAACGAAGATGGTGACAGTATCAACAAAGAATTGTCTGAACCACGTAAGCACGCGTATTGACACCTCACCAAAGACAACTGCCACATCATCAGTCCACTAACTCCGTTTCCTTCTATTTAACGGAAGGGACTCATTAGAGTCAATTAATTACAAGTAAGGATCCATTCAACTCACTTTTCTATAAAGGGACTAACTTGAGATTTCCGAACCAAAGTGGGGACAAAATTGGGTATTATGCCTAAATTTTATTAAATAAAATAATGTTAATAATTGACACTATATTACAACCATAATTTTACTTCGTTATTCATCTCGCACTCATTAAATAATTGGTCCTATATTACAAAGAAATAACTATATAGTAACTAAAGTTAAAGGAAAAAAAAAGGCTGACGACAACCTAGCAGGTCCACTTGCATCATCCTCGCGCCATTCCAAAACCTATGCTTAGGGTTCAGCCACAGCACACCGTTCACCTTGACGAGACCACAGGCGGCGGCGCCGATGGCCACCAGAGGCCTCGCCGGCGTCGTTGACTTGTTTACCTCCTCCCTTCGATCTTCTTCTTTAATTCGTGATAGCAACTCCTTCCACCCCATCTCCGTGACAGCGCCGCCGTTCGCCATGGCCGCTTTTCGCATGGCGTCGCCCAGACCGAGGGCGTTGACGACGACATCCCCCTTCTTGCACAAACTACAGGACCACTGCCCCTTCTGCAGCGGCGCCACCTTCTTTTGCCGCGCCGCACGACGTTTCTGGCGATGTCGCTAGCGCCACCCAGTGGCGTTTCCCCTCATCCTTCTCTTCGTTAAGCCTGCGTAAGGGAATCCCTTCTCCAGTTCCAGATATCCGACATTGCTTCCGACCGACGAGTCTTCTCGGCCAGAGTCACCATTGATGACACCAATCACTTCCTTGGTCATCACTGGCGCCGCTGTCTTCTATTAATATGATTTTTTTGTTTTTATTTTGATTGTGTTCGTAAATTGATAATTGATTAGGTTGGAGATATGAAAATCGTGATGAATAGTAAAGTTTGGGAAATGTGATTAACTGTATTATGAATGGTAGAATTTAATATTAGTTATTTTTTAAATTTTATTTTATCTAGACAATATGATTTTATCTAATTAGTTTACTTTTCATATTTTTATTTTACAAATAATTTGGTTTACAACTATACATATTTAATATTAAAACATAATTTCATTATTAGACTAACCAATATTAAATTTTATTTTTTCATAATTTTTCATAGTCAGTTATTATATTTATAATTGTGGATTGACGTACACATAAATCATATTTTTTTATTTTTCAGAAAATAGCATATTAAAAAAATTATAATAACAAACCCCTCTTGAATTTATCCCATGCATATTTAAAAAGTATACAAAATAAGTTTCACTTTTTCTTTAATAAAAGGAAAGTTGTCTTTTCAAAATTTCAAAGTTACCAATGACTATAATTAAACACATTCTTAAAATTAAATTTTATTTGATTGACTCATTAGATATTTATTATATTTAAATATACATGACATTACATGCTAAATTTTATTTAAATAATTTGACGTATATACTATAGTCGTATGGTGTAGATGATTTTTATATTTTCATGATAATTAATTGTATCAAAAGAATACAAATAAATTTCATCCATATCATAAATAAGAAAGAGTAGTTTGTAGACGTATGAGAAATGAATAAGGAACTATTCACGTGATAACATATGCATGATTGAAAATTGAGTATGACTTTTAAGAGAATTAGTATATTTGTATACTTTTATAAACATTTTTCTGTTTATTTTATGACTCTATGGATATATTTTAGTAATCAATAGGAAATTACAGTTTTAGATAATCTTTAAATATTTGTAACGAATGAGTTACATGTAACGTTAAAATTAGCTTAAAATAAGTTACATAACACATGAGATTTAAGATTTTGAGTATACTATAAAACTCCAGTTAAGAAAACATTTTTAAAATTAAAAAAATTAAAATATAAAGAAAAGATTATTAAAGTTGGGCTCTATACCATCAAAAAACGTTATAAAAGTGACTTAAAGTGAAATAACATAATAAGACACATAAAATAAAATAAGATTTTATGATATGACATTTTCATTAGAGATAATCTTAGAATCAAATTAAGATGAAATTACTTTTGTAAAAGAAAATAACATTGTATGGATCTATGGTCTATTCCAAATAAAGTATATAAATACATTAATTATTTTGAAAGTGATATAAATAATTGGATCTTCTTTATAAGTTATATATTTGTTTGTTTTTAGAGGAGTCTAAATCGAATCCGCTCATTACGTTTTATCATATTCCATATGTATCTCATGGTAACTATTAATTCGTAACAGGTTTTGAATAAAAACAGTGAATCTTATCCATCAGCCCATTGTTTCTCTCAAAGGGGGAATACCATGGTTTCCAATCACCAAACATTAAATCAAGAAAACTAATAATTGATATATTTATTGAGAGCAAAATACTAATAATTAATATATTTATCGATAAAAAAAAATTAAACGAGAAGTTAAAAGGTTGATGGAGAGGTTGGATGAAAGGGAAAGGTCTCTGTAAATGGATTTGATTTAAATATTTTAATAAAAATATTGAAATAAAAAGAGAAAATGTGCAATGAATGAGTGGTGGGCAAAGATAAGATTGTGAAGAAACATGATATTATTTTCTGGAAAAATAAACAAGATATCGTGAGGCCTACCTGCCCTTGTCACCGTCAATACATTACAATAAAATCATGTGGTGCTCGTTTCATTGCCATTCACATATCACCACATCATTCTACACAAGTCAACCTTCTTATCCTCACACATAGTCTCACATCCTTATATATTCTAACTACTATAAATATTCCACCTCATCCTATGTAGGACTTAAGTTGCTTTTCATCAAATGTTTAGCTGTATGCAAAATCAAAATCAACTTTCATTAGATCACTAACCAACACCATTTTTAATTGCTCCACTTGGACTGGGCCACCCGTTGTCCTAGCTCTAAAAGGAAAACACAGTAATACTCTATGTTGCCAAAACTATAAGCATTGATCAATGTTCAAGGTTTGACATGTTTCAACAAATACTCTTAATTTATCTTTTTAATATAATGATGTAATATATTAATAAAAATACTAAAAGTTTAACGTCGATTAGAAATAAATTTAATTTAAAATATATAAGTCAATCTTATTACGTGATTTTGTAGAACTGATAATAATATTTTCTTGTAAATGACTCTGATTGTTGGTATAGAAGCAACTTAAAGTAAAATAAATTTTTTTAGTCAAAGTTGTCCAGAATAAAATGACAAATATTCGACCTAAGAGATAAAAAAAGTCATATAATCTAAAAGTCTAGATCATGTTATACTATCTTTTTTAACTTTTTTTCTCTACTCTACCCTATTTTTAGAAATTCTAACAAATTATACTATTTTACTTTTTTTTTCATTTTTTTATGTATATGAGCCGTTTTAGTTTATACGTGATATTTGAATTTTCTATAAAAAAGTCTTTATTGATATTGATTAGTGGTATTAAAGTAAGTTTATTTTTTATTTAAGAAAAAAAATACAATTAAATTCATAAAATTAAAATTAAAATTTCACTTAAAAGTTCGACAAGTGAATACATATAACAAAAACAAGCCCTATATAACAGAAAACAAATCTAATGTATTATATTTAAATTCAAAAAGATCAAACAAGATTTATTGGTAACGACAAATCTCTGAAAACACAAACTAAAAAAAAAACATTTTTTCGGTCAATCGATCAATCCGTTAATTTTCTCAATTCAAAAAAAAAAACACAACCAATTCAACCGTCATTTTAATCTGATGTTTTTTTTTCAGTTTTTTTAAGCCTATAACCATTTCGACCGACTGATTCTATTTAATTAAATGAAATATAGCTTTTATGAAGATCTGGACCGGTCTGATTCGAGTGATTTTGAAAAAAAAGAAAAGAATTATTAATGTTGTATTAGTTATGAAGGATTTGGTATAGAAAGTAGCATGATTCATGGTTGATAGAGTCGAAAACGTTGAACCAATTGCAATATGCCATTACAGTCCAATCGTTTCAAAGCTCGTAAAACACGTGGATTCAATACTTTGTTGGTTGCTTGGTTAAGAAGATCGAGTAAAATTAATTTTGGATGTTAAGTAGCACCACGTGACTTTAACTACCAAGAAGAAGGTTAAGCCAAAAAAATAGTTAGGTAAGTGCATGACCAATTAATATCAATTCTTTGCAGTAATCATCTTTGAGAAAATTTGCAATTTATGTATATTCCTATTAGAATTACAAATTAGTTAAGAATTAAAAAAAATTTGAAAAATGTTAATGTTTTGATAATTAAAGGAGAGAATATATTGGAATTGGGGTGCCCCATAAATTGTTCCGATTGGTAGCACAACTTCCAAGCAAAATGAGGTAAAGGGGCAACGTGAGCATTACAACCACACTTGACCTTAAAACCTTAACCCGGTCATCCTTTTATTTCTCTCTCCCTTGGCCATAGCACTAGCATTTACTAAAAATGTCACATAATTAAATTTGATACATATGGTGTGATAAACGATGGGAATATACCCATCTGTCATGTCTTTAAGAAGCAAAGTTGGGGAGATGGGGGACCACAGTTTCACACGCCAAAACTAAAACAATGGCTGACTCGACTCAGGATATGGATGTCTTCAATTTTAGTCCTTATCTATACAAGTAACACAAGAAGAAGAAGAAGAAGAAACAAACAAAACGGTATTAAGTTTGCACGATATAACGTGATTTGATAAGGACAGAATTTAGGATAAAGTGTTAATACTCATCAACTTAAATAAACAATAATGCTATATAGCCATTTCTTCATTGCTAATCCTATAAATAACACCATCCATTACCCAATATACACATATATATATTTTTTATCTGTTAAATACAACTACCCCAATCTGATGATATCATGTGCTATAAAATCTGTCTGAGTATGCACAGATAACCTTCCTCAATGAAGGCCTGTTCCACACACACTTGATAAAGCATACACATTCAGATCTTAATTTCTTCTTCTCTTCTTCACGCATATATAGCAGTTGAGAAGGCAGAGTCAATCTTGGGAGAAATGAACGTGAAGGGAATCATGGATGGGAATAATGATCTTGGCGACGGAAATACAAATTGGGCTGTCAAGGAAGATGTCAATGATGATACCAGCGATTCGATATCCATTGGATCAATCTCGGGAGATTCAGAGAACTCCGTGTCTTCGTTTTCATCATCAGAATTGGCCGAGGAGGCATCATCCTCTTCACCATCTTATCTGTCTTCCTCCTCTCATTCAAACGGACCTTTGTTTGAACTGTCAGAGCTAATGAACCAACTTCCCATAAAGTAAGAGATCGACGATGCATATTTCTTTATTCAATTCCCTTCTTTGAAAATTGGTGTAAGTTGGTGAGTTAACAAGAGTTTATTGTATGTGAAATGTGCAGGAGGGGCTTGTCTATGTTTTATCAAGGGAAGGCACAATCTTTCAGTTCTCTGGCGAGCGTAGAGAGCATAGAAGATCTTGTGAAGAAAGAGAGACCTTACAGGAAGAAAATGAAATCATGCAAAAGCTTCGGGGGAGGCTTGGATACCCCCAGAATATCCTTCACTCCAAAGGCTACAATTTCAAAGAAAGCTTCAAGAGGAACTCTTGTATCTGTTCTAACTAAAAGACGGAGTTTCCTTGGAGCCTCCAGAACTTCTTCCTTTGCTGTACAGAAGAACTTTTGAAAAATCCAACCTTGCTAGTTAGACCTTGCTTATTATTTTATGCACAGAATGGGGAAAATTTTCAAGCCCTCATCACCTTCAGCTTCTTTTCTGACCCGACGATACTCATATTGTTAATTGATTCATATACGCATGATTCATTAGTATCATTAATTCGTGGTACTTTGTTTTTCATACAATAGGATCATGGCCAGTGTTTCATTATTACTAGAATAAAGTTACATTAATACATGATTGCCAATTAGCACATGTATGCGACAACTTTTAGGTAATCGTTGTTGGTGAGAGACAGGCTGTGGAATATATGTGAAACAGTTATGTGGAAATCTGTTGATAATATAGAAAGAAGATTTGAGTTTACAAATTTTTGTAATTAGGTTTATTATTAGTTTTTTGTGCTTTATCCTCATCGCAAAACTGCAGCAAGAACTTAGCATTTACTATACCACCGTTATCACTCTATTAATCTTTTTGTAATCACATAGGCCATGGTTGCAGACATAGAAAGTTTGTGGAAATAATAGTGTTATGGTTGCTCAAAGGTTCTACCTTACAGCTTTTGTAGTCATAGTTTATTTATGGTGATGGACGATAGATCAATTGAAAGTGGTACATGACGGTATTTAAAGGTTAGAGGCTTTTTGTAAGGAATGATTGGGTAGCGTTGGTAGGGATATTGATGGTGATGAAGATGAATTTAGAAGTCGGAACATGGATGTTTTTAGCATGAACATTAATGTTTATTATCTAATTATTTATTGTATACACAATATAAATAACAATTATTTTAACAAGAGTGAATGTTACAACTACCAATTAATAGACTGGATTCAACTTAAATTGTTTAAAAAGATAAATTGATTGAAAAATTAAAACATTAGTTAGGTTTAATTTTGATTCAATCGCTCAAAAAATATAATGGAAACTGATTGAGTATCAAATTGAATTTTAAACCAGCAGATATTGAAAACAAAACCATTTTTTTTGTATTTAGTTTTTAAAAATATTTTTCTGTATTTCTTGATTAATTAATATTCTTACTTTGAATAAAAAGTTACAGTTCCATTATAATTTAAATATATAGTTATGTGTTGCAGTATTTTTTTTATGAAATAAAAAATTTGAATATAAATATATTTAATTTTAAGTATTATATACATGTGTTTAAATAAAAATCATATATAGCATACACACAACTATATACCAATACAATAGTACGAAGTTAATCG
Organism: Vigna umbellata; assembly: GCF_029865625.1. Taxonomy (NCBI): domain Eukaryota; kingdom Viridiplantae; phylum Streptophyta; class Magnoliopsida; order Fabales; family Fabaceae; genus Vigna; species Vigna umbellata. The sequence goes on along the minus strand of NC_142165.1, from coordinate 41,424,940 downwards.
ATTAAAATGATTGGAAAAAAGTTTGAAACATGATCAAACATAAAAAGATTAAAAACTTAAAATAAAATAAATTTATTACATTTTTTATATTTATAAAAAATACATTTCTTTTGCCATTAAAAATATTAAGTTTTAGTTACCATATTTTTTCTTAAAACGATTAATACATATATAATTATTTAATGATGACTTCCGAAGCGTCTAAACATTTTGAGTAAAATTATGACGTAAATGCATGTTATATGATGAATGACTTACATGAACTAAAAAATTTAAATGTTGTAAGCGAAAACATTAAGTATGAGTCTTGACAATTATATATTATTGACTACATTTATTTTTATATGTACCGTGAAACTACTTATTATATTGAATACAAAATTAAAAATATTTATGCTACATTCATTAATTTCACATTCTTACAAAATCAAGTTGAAAAAAATTTAAATATTTTTTTCTTGTATTTTCTCCTTACAAGATTTTACGTTTCAAAACAAACAATATCTTGAATAAATGATGATTGACTCTAACAATATTATTTGATGAATTTGAAATATAATAAATTTTTTTATTATTGTATCGTATGATTGTCTAGTCAATCTTAGATCGGACAGTTCAAACTGTTAACCATGACCATGTTGATCATCTTGAGACTAAACAATGATAATTTATAGACTAAACGGTTATCCTTAAGAACGATTGGACTTAATACTTATTAACTTACAACAAAACATAATTAGAACCAATTGAGTCATGATTAAGCCATTAGTAATCCAAAGTACATTTCAAAATCTATAAATATAGTATTTAGATAAAGATATATGTGATTGCATTTATTACACATTAAGTACTAAAACTATTATATTTTTACTAATTTTGGTATTTGAGTACCATCTTTCAATAATCTTTCAATTTGAGCTAACAGATTTCTAGAACGAACAGTGAAGAAGACAGGTATCAGAATATTTGTCACAATAAACAAATAACCACAACCCGTAACTGAAACAATTATGTTTAATTAAATTGTATGACATAATAATAGGAAAAATATGGTTTATTAAGAAGAAAAAGAAAATGGTATAAGTATTGATATTAGAACCCAGCGTCTAAGGTACGTATTTATAAAGTGGGATGCTTTGTGCGATCCCTTACGTTGTTGTTTGATTCTATGGTCAAACAGCAATGCTTATCTCATGTGTTGGCTTCAATTATCCAAATGAACGTGTGGACGTTTTTTTTTTGCGATTATATTTGGCTATAATGGGTCTGGATTCCACTCACAAAACAGAAGTTCTTTTTTCTCCCGTCATATTCATGCTTCACGTCTAAAAGATATTCTTCTTATACAGACAAAAGGATAACCTAAAAGAATAAATAGAAGGAACAAACAAACACATACAAAGAACAACACACTGTTCACAAGTTGCATAACAATTTACAATTCATAAATTATTTCATTTTTTTAATACAAACACATCAATTTGAGTAAACTTTAATTAGTGCCAAATAACTCCTTTAAACTGTTTCTTATATGATCGAAAAGAGAATGCTGAGCCAAAAAATATTAATTAAAAGAGAAAACTTTTTGTTGTCATGTGTAATTATGCATGTCTTTTAATATTCTCTAATATAATTTTTTTTATACAATTTTTTTCTAATTATTATTAGAAAGGCCTTTAATTAATGTGTGCTTTCATCTTTATAAAATAATTATATTTGACACACAGATGGATACTAAAATGTGAAAACATTTATAAAAGAAAATTCACAAAATGTATATCACAAGATAATTTAATATGAGTCATTCATAAAACTCTTTTAATAAATTTTACTGTTAAGTTTCTCAAATTAAATTAAAATCTTGGCTTTTACGAATTTCCAAGGGATAAGTAATTCCATTTTGTTTTCATATTTTTTCTTCAATTTCATATATCTCCTCTGACTTGCTTCTTTACGTTTTCTCTTTATTTCAAAAATTGTTTCACAATTGTTTTTTTGGAATAAACCGTACTAACTAGAAGGTAAGCATTAAACACTTCTAGTCAATCAAAATTAATTTTGGAACAGATTCTTTTTTCTTTAAAATATTTCCGTTCTTATAAAAAAATGAAAAACAATTTAAAAGTTTCCAGTTTTTCATTTATCGGTTATTTAAATCGTTTTTTTATCGGTTCGTTTTCTAATACCGGTATAGTAAAGCTATTATAGATGCCTTGAAAACTTAAATTTAAATTAAAAAAAATTATTAAAAAATCACGAACCGCTTTCAAATTTCTAATTAAGATATAAGGTGAAATAAGCCTTACAAATTCTCTTCCAAAATCTCATTCTCTATTTCAAACTTCTTATGTATGAATTTAAACTGAAACATATTTTATAATTCAATTATTCGTAGAATTAAAACTAATATAGTTGATTTTGTACCATTTTCTTGCTTTTATAATGTAAAAACCAATGGAGAAATTAGTTAAAATTAAACGAGTTGTATTTCCCTCTTTAAGAGATTAGTATATATTACGATATTTTAATATGAACATTGGTGGTGTATAATTAACTCTAACCGAGCATCCAAAGAACATATTTTTCTATCAATTTCAGGACTTTAATAAATGTAATGATGTTTTAAGTACTTCAACAAGATACTACGATTCTTGGTGGCATTTGCAGATCATATAATTAGAAATTGTATTGTATCCGAATATGAGATATAAATAGATTTTAATTTAGTTTGAAAGTTTAAAAAATAAAAATATATCAAACTCTTCTAAAAAAAATTTAGCTACATTGATTTGAAAACAAACAATTTTATAATTATTTTTCTTTTGTGAAATAATGTTAAAAATTCCTATATTAATTAAGATAGGGGAGTAATAACTTACAAACAAATAAAATTTAATAACTCAAGTAAATATGTAATAATGTTGATCTTATTAATAGCAAAAAACTTTAGATACAATTTTCTTTAAAAAGAAACTCTGAGGGTAATTGGTTTTCCTAAACTTGATTTAAATGTGCGATTTAAAGCTATCAAAGCATCAGTGACAGACAGACAGGGACAGGGATCTTGACTTTCTGCTATTTAAAGCTGTTATCCCCGTGGATTCAATTAATGTTGCCTTCTAAACTTTCTATCATTATCTTCTCTTCGTAAGTGTCCAACGTATGAGTTTAGAATCAGTATAATAGTTCATCTTATTTACATGTAAACAAAATTTTACATTGGATAAAATAAAAAATACACATGAGTTTATATATGTAAGATATTTTCTTTTATTAAAAGATTTTTTTTAGTGATATCAAAATCAAATTAGTAAAGATTTATCTAAAACAAACAATATCTTATCATTGTAGAAATTTATGAACATGTGTATATATTAAACCTACTCTCCACCAATTTTATAAAATATAGGTACTGTTTGTTACTTATCTTACAATAAGCTGACACGAGTGCATGTCTCGCGGCTCGTGCCACTCTCACCATTCTATTATTTCTGTGTCTTCTGCTGGAGTTTGTGATAGTGCGAGAAAAAAAATATCGTGTTGGCATTGTGCCACATTTGTACCAAGTAGCTTCAACCCCTAGTATTACGGTGCAAAGTTTTCTTACAGCTTAATTTTTTTTTATAAAGACGACGATTCCCAAACAGACCAACTAGTTAAATTGTAATGAGAAATTTCTATGGAAGACAAAATTATGATTGATGGTTTGGTATGGTACTGATAAAGGTACAGATAAAGAGTAATTCAACTTCTGATTAAAATTATTGAACTCATACATCATTTTAGTTGTCTCTTATCAGTTGGTGGGGCCTTCAATTGACAATAACCCTTTCATTTCTTTCCCTGTCATAAAGGTTTGGATCATATTCAAGCGTTTGTAGGCTTAACTTTTTACAATTACAGTATCATTTTCTGATAAATTTCTTTTCTTTCTTGGCATCTATTGCAGAACAAAATAAAGGTTTTTTCCCTTATATTCTATAAATCTCTATACTATTTTACAGTAGCACTTTATTTGAAATGATCCAGCAAGAGAAGCTACTGATGAAAGTGGGATTATAAAAATGTCGTAAACTGAGAATCTTCCGAAAAGAAAACAAACAAAAGTAGTGACTATTTATGCCTCATAGTGAGTTCTTTCACCTCATTGAAGCTATAACTTATGGCCACAACAGTGCTTTATGCTTTGTGGCTTTGGTGCTTCTCTGATTCACCAACCTCAACCATTACAAGTTTTGAAATAAAAATTTACAAGTAAAGAAGAAGCACTTAATTATATATAGGAGGGTCCAACAACTGAACGGCGATGATTCAAGGTAGGTAGGTAGTATTTTACAAAATATGGTATTGTTTGAAGCACAATCTGAAAGGACCCGTCATCTCAACAAGAATAATTTCACGATCACACACAAACAGAAAGAGAGGGGCTCACGGGCAGCACCAAACAAACAACAACAATTACAACAAAGTGAAAGTGGCCAAACATTAAAAAAAATAAAAACAACATTTTTATAGGCAAAAAGTGCAACCTGTCCTGTGGTTTGGATTGCCCATCTCACCCTCTCTCTCATTACATGTCAGTAGAAGCACCCGTGACCTATCTCTCTGTCATTGATTCTCTGATTCAGCTTCACTTTCCAGTGCCACCTATAAACAAGTACTGTTAACTTGTATATAAACCGTTAAACAAGCCAATTCCCACGGCACTTCTACTTCCAAACCACATTCCTCTCCTTACTATTCTTTTGCTCACATTCTCTCTGAGAATGTCAATTTTTCATTCCGTTTTCTATGGTTTAGTTCTAGTTATCATTCTTCTACAGAATCCCAGTTCAACACAATGCCATACCAAGGGAATCAGACCCAGGCCTGGGTATGGTTTATCTACCAACATGACCAGAGTTCAATTTTCAGAAGAACAGTTCATGAAATGGGTGCGATTTGTGGGTGGCCTCAAACATTCTGTCTTTAAGACAGCAAAGAATAAGCTTTTTCCTTCTCACACTCTGCATGTTTCTAAGAAGTCTGGCAAAGGAGGTTTTTCGTCAATTCAAGCAGCCATTGATTCCCTTCCATTCATCAATGTAGTGAGAGTGGTAATTAAGGTCCATGCAGGGGTTTATACGTAAGTACTTGTATTATATTTCTACTTGCTCCACTTGAATTCTGCCACATTCAAGTCTTTTTGCCATGTGCTGCTTCTTTATGTCCTTGTTCATGTGAGACATGGGTTTTGCTGTTTGTCCTGTTCACGTTCAATAAAAATAATAGTAATAATAATATTATTATTTGTTGTTTTTGTTTTCGTGCGATTTGGTACATAGGGAAGTGATAATAACTTGGGTGTCTTTTTCCTTTTGATTCAAATGCCCTGAGGATTGGTCTTTGACTACAGGAGACATTGCACCTAATGGACTGTCCTTTCTTTCAGACTTGTCCTGTTTTTATTTTATTCTTTGTTTCACAAATTGCAAGTTTTCTTCTATGTTCATTGCTGAACAAATTTTGATTTGCATTTGACTGAAAATCTCTTGTTTGCCTTTGTTAAATTTTGTAATCACACAGGGAGAAAGTTAACATCCCTCCTTTGAAATCCTTCATAACAATACAAGGAGCTGGAGCGGATAACACCATTGTTCAATGGGGTGACAGTGCTCAAAGCCAGCCATCAGGAACCTACGGTTCTGCAACTTTTGCAGTGAATTCACCTTTTTTCGTAGCCAAGAATATCACATTCAAAGTAAGTAACAAGCTCCATTCCTCTGCTTGAATATAAATAATGCTGCTCTGTGTTTCTACAACAAAAACGTTGTTGAATGGGCTTTCAGAACACTGCCCCGATTCCAGCACCAGGAGCAGTAGGAAAGCAAGCGGTGGCATTAAGAATTTCAGCAGACAATGCAATATTCCTAGGCTGCAAATTCTTGGGAGCACAGGACACACTCTACGATCATCTGGGTAGGCATTACTATAAGGATTGTTATATCGAAGGCTCTGTCGATTTCATCTTTGGAAACGCTCTCTCTCTCTTTGAGGTTAGATTTTTTCTCCAAAATTTCACAGCCGTGATATTGAATCAGTGCTGTCAAACAATCCAAGGCTTTTCAATAAATTAATCAGAAATGGAATCTAAGTTGTTGCTTACCTCTATGTCTTACTCATTCCATTTAATTTATTTTCAAATGAAAAGAAAGTAGAAATAATGTTTTTATTAAAAACGATAGACACGGGGTACCCTGAGCATTGGTAAGATTTTTCAACCTTTGTTGTGTTGAGATTACGTTATGACATTGGAAACACTTAACAGGGATGTCACGTGCATGCAATAGCACAAGTTACAGGGGCCCTAACAGCCCAAGGAAGGAGCAGCTTATTACAGGACACGGGATTCTCGTTCGTTCACTGTAAGGTCACGGGCTCAGGAGCACTTTACCTTGGAAGGGCTTGGGGTCCCTTTTCTCGCGTTGTCTTTGCTTACACTTACATGGACAACATCATCATTCCCAAAGGATGGTATAACTGGGGTGACCCTAACCGTGAAATGTAAGTCCTTTAAACCTTCATCAAACTAACATCTCAAACACCACTCAACTTTTCATTGCATAACTTAGTATATAATCATTTGCTTCAACTCACTTTTGTTCAATGCTTTATAGAAACATGCAAATTATCTCAAGAGAGTAAAAATAAAGTGTTGTTTCTCACTGGGTATATAGGTTCTGCTGATTAGATTACAAGTTAAGAGTATTTCACCAAAGGTATCTCTCTGGGTAACGGAAAGTGTAGTGTGTTGTCTAGAAAGATTATGTTCTGAATACCTTTTGCAACAGTAGTGTTTGTCTTTTTGCCCTTTATGATAGAAGTTCGCACTTGAGAAAGTCACAAATAGCCCCAGCAATTCTCAATGCTTTTATGCCAAGTGACAAGAAAACGCACTAAGTAAGCCTCTATGATCATGGTAACAATATATCAGAATAACTAATGAGTCTCATTGTCTCATGACAGAATAAGAGCATTGTTGGGTATAGCTAGTTAGAGTATTGTGCCACCAGGAACAGAAGTGACCTAACATGTGTGGTGGAAGTCTACGTGTTGTTGTTGGTTCATTAATCATGCCCATTCCAATACTCAAAATGGTATAGGTAGAGTCCTACCCACAAACCACATACAATGCAACTGTATTTGCTTACATAGATAAGGCACATCAGTGTGCATAAAGTCTGAAAAGAGCATGACAACTTAGCCACCTAGTTGAGTAGATATTTATGAATTTGTTGATGTATGTTTTGTTGGCATGGTCATGTGAGTGTGTTGTTGATTTGAATTTTGTCTGGTTTTGGTTTGGTTTGGGTCCACCAGGACTGTGTTCTATGGACAGTACAAATGCACAGGAGCAGGAGCAAGGTACGCGGGGAGAGTATCATGGTCAAGGGAGCTCACTGATGAGGAAGCTAAGCCGTTTATTTCCCTTAGCTACATCGATGGCTCTGAATGGATCAATCTTTCTTTTTGATTCAATTTTATTTATCTCATTACAAAATTTTTATGTATAAATTTATATAAATTATTACACTTTTACACTGTCTTTCACATTTCCCACTTCAACTTCTTCCTGCTTCACATTTCTTCTATAACTTTCTTTTTAGGGAAAGTGGGTAGGGTCCAGGAGAATTTTCTTACTTTCCATTTCTCTTCTTTTTATTTTCTTGTATACATGTTTCAGAATAATATCATGTTTTTTTAAAGAAAAACATGGCATAAAATTTAGTTATACTTTTATTCTTGTACCTATGTTTGCGAAAACTAAAATCAACAAAACATGCATATTAATTTTAAAATATTTATAAAAAAAAATGCTCTTTCTTTCTAAAAAGAAGAAATGTTTTACATGTTCTAGTTTGGTCTTTCGTGCTGTGGTGCAAGAAAATCAAAATAAAAAATAAAACAGTATTCAAGAGTTGACTTTAATATATTTTTGAGCTCTTTTAATTTACAATTTATTTTTAATTCGGAAATTAACTTTTTTAATCCCTACATTTAATCTCCATATAACATTTTTGTGATTTATTGTGTCCTTTGTAACGAGTGTAATAGTATTATGGGCTTAGATCAGTAGTGACATAGAGCCCATTTATGTTAAGGCCCATAAAAAAAACTTAAAACACAACAAACAGCTATTATTAGACATGTATCTTCTAAATAATTTACCATGACATCTAAATAAAAATTATTATTTGTAATATATTTTTTAAATTAATTATTCTGAAATTTAACAAAATTGCTACTCATAGTATTCTGTGATTAGATGAGAGTTCAAAAGTGACTACTGGACCTAATTTGCATTATATGTAAATATTATACATATATATTTTGTTTTTCACTTTCATTTTATCTTTTTTCATATGTATACATATTTTAAAATTAAAGCATTCATCAAAACATGTCTGACTTTGTCCATAGTTAATTTGATAGAAAGCATTTATTTCCCCCCTTAAATGTACTTTAGTTATACTTTACAGATTTAATACTCAAATTTAACATTAATTTATAAATGTTATTATATTTTAGAAAATCAATAGTGTTATATAAATAAAGCATAAAAGAATTTATGTTATCATTGTTAATTAGTAATTAAAAAATAGATAATTTTTGGAATGAAGGAAGCAACATGCACCAACATACGAAACAGTAAAAGACAAAAACAGCACTTACCCTACAGTTCAAAATTCAAAAGAATTAGGGAAAGATTTGAAGAAACGACATAAAAAGGTCAGATTATAGTACGTATGAATGTGATGAATCAGAACTCAGAGAGAAGAGATAACCAAAAAACCTGCATTCCCTGACATTCAAGATTCTCTCTCACTCCATAAATCAAATACAATTTTCAATCATTAATTGTTAATTATAGTTGTCATTTCAATAACTGCACACTCTGCAGTTTAAATATCAAATCATGACATCTTCAGGTTATTTATCTTTTTGGTGAAATAAGTTATTTTAGTAAACACTTATTTTTCTAAAAACTTAACAACCATGCTATCTTGAACCAATAAATTGCTACATCAATGTCTTGATGTTTTATATTCCAACAAAATTTCTTGATATTACATGTTGAAGCCTAGTGTAGTATATGTTATTGTTTGGAATGCTGTTGTTTGAGGTGTTTGATAAATTCTGAAGGGAATGAACAATTGTAAAGATGTTAACAGAATTAATTGGTACTTAAATTTAAATTTTAATGTTTAGATTTTTAATTTGTTTTTTATGTATATATAACTTGTTTTTTTATAGGTACATAACATAACCCACTTTTTCAACTAAAAAGAAATCAAAAGAAGAGTAGTAGAATGCTCCTTTTTCAAACTTTAGAACAGTCTTCTTGTTCTAACGCCATTCTTTGAAACCCTTCAAATTGAAGCTTTATTTTTTGCGTAACAAAGTTAACAAATTGCACAGATAAATAAACACAAATGCATAGTTTCAGTAAAAAAAAAAAAACTCAAATTGCTGTAACATTTGATTATGATGAGATAATTCCATGAGCAAATAACAAGGGGGACCTTCTCTTTGTTCTCCTATTTTGTCTTGTCTCCCCTCACTGTATGTTCTCAAATTGGCAATCATGGGGGTGCAGACACGCACAGTTACTACTAACAAGGTGAAAAGGCAAAAGGAAATACACTATCACAAGTTTCACCAATCGCCACCTCCTCTGGTTGGAAAAGTTGGTGTTGTCTCCCTACCAAATTCTGTGGATTTCTGAAGCTTACTCATCACAGCATTCTTAAAATTAATTGCTTCCTGAATCTGTGAGCAAGACCTTTGCATTCTAGTCCCACTTAAAATGCTCCTGGACTCCATCATCTCATCGAGGGTAAGTCTCTTCTTTGAACCAGGATCTGGACGCTGCTTCGGAGCACTATGAGACCTCAATTTAGCCTTGAAAGACTGAGTGCTGGCCATGTAGTTTGGAAAATTGTGGTACTGCCCATAGAAGAAGTTTTCGTTGCAAACACTTTTAGGTGTCATAGGGGCAACAACAAGAGAGCCACAACTACAAGAGTTGGTGGTGAAGCGTGGAGTGCTTTGTGCTGTTGAAAATCTGCACTCTTCTCCTGTTAAGCCCCACTCTGAGTCCAGAAAAGTCCTGTGGTTCGGTATGGATAAATGAGTGAATGGGAGAGAAGAAGGAAGTGTTTGAAATGATGGGTCATCACCAAAATCTGACATTGATGTGTTGCTCCTGCGAGACCTTGACTTTGGCCTACCAGTGTCCACTTCAACTATTTTGGGGCTCCCATCAACACTGTTGTTTGCATTATTCATTGTGGCATCAAAGGAAGATGACAGCCTTCTGCTGTGGATGGGAGCTATGTACTCACTCTGTATGTCTTCAAATCTCTCCTGCAAAAACATTGTGACAACAATCACTATAAGTCTATCACAAATCATGATAGTGGACAGGAATATAAGATCTGTCATACAATACTACCATGGATTTTCGTGCTTGTGTTTGAAACCTGTGTGTTTCATTCTTTGTGCTCATGAATCCCTGAGATTTCTTAGATCTTACTGTAGCTTGAGCTCTAATTAGAGCCTGCATGCTGAGTAGGGTTGCTGCCGCTTGCTTCCGCACTAAGTACCCTCTCACTAGTGCTTGTAACTTCACCAATCCTTTTAAAGCTCTCAATGCCTTCCTTGCCTGGGTAGAAGAATCAAAGAATTTCAAGATCAAAGTATTTCTCTTGTTGATTTCTAAACAGTCAAGAGAATATATTTATCTGTTGACATTCTTTGAGTGCACTGTATTGCACACTGTTGAAAACTCTTGTAAGTGTTTTAACTGATATTAATTTAACTTGTTATAACTAACTAAGAATGATATGTAATAGAATCCAACTAGTGTTTTAGGATGTGAATTTTACAAGATGAAATGTTTATTTTTATATAATTGAAACAAAGTTCATAATAAGCAAGCATTTTCATCAAAGTATCATGGATCTACTAAAAGCTAATTAGAATTTGCATCTTACCAAGTATCCTCTAAACACAGTTTGAATCTTGACAACAGCCAACTTTTCTTGTCCACCATCAAACATAGTGTCTCTGCCATTGTCATGGCTGGTTAACCTAACCACTGCTACAGCAGCCTGAGCAGCAGCCACCGCCGCATTAGCCGCTGCTGCAGTGGCCACCGCAACTGCAATGGCATGCTTGTTCTGCTCCTTCTCAGTTTCTGAGTAGAAGGATTGTAGCCAAGCAGCTTCAGCAGGTGAAATATTGGGAGGAATGGTGGTAGGATTATGACATAAACCTCTGGAATCTCTGTCTGAGTGACACCATTTGGAGTCAGGATTTGAATTTTCTTTGCGCGCTCTGTCTGTCTTTCTCCCAAACAATCCCTTCAACCACCTAATGGTTCTCTCCATTGGGTGCCTGAGGGAAATGTTACTGGGGCCTTTGAATAGTCCTACTGGGAAGCCTACCTAAAAAAAATCACAGACACAGTTTTTTCAAGACACAATAAATAAAACATGTAGTTAAAATATGCATTACATGTCAAAATGCAGGAGACACGGTGAGCAAAATCAAACAACATTAAAATCCTGGAATATAAAATAGAGAGTTCAATTGAGGTGTTGGGGTTCACATTACATTGAAAGGGGAAACTATAAGATAGTAGACAAAGAAACCATGATGGTGGTATTAAACAGAAGGAGTGCATGGTAAAATCAGGAGTGAGATAACCCACCTTGGTAGAATCGAGTTCTTGAAAGGCCAAAACAGTTCAGAAGTGGGAAAAAGAAAAAGGAGAGGGAAGTGAGAAGGGAAAAACTGTGCAGTGATCCAATGAACAGAAAAAGATGGAAAAGGTTCAAAGAAGAGAACAGGCCCATAGTGAAATCTCTATCTTCATCTGTCTCCTGCTACATTGTGGAGGGACGTATCCTCGAAAAGCAAGATACCTCAGCGTCCCAAAAACATCTGACACACTCGTGTCTCGTGAAGGCATTCCCTAAACTGTACCACAGATCAACTCTCTCTGTGTTCTGCAACTGTTTTACCCTCCTTTACTCCCTAGTTTAACTCCTAGCTAATCGATGAACCACTCTCATTCATTCTATTTTCTCAGCTCTCTCTTCACCTTTCACTTCCCAAAACCAACTAGCTCTGAATCACCAGAAACAATGCATGTTCCTTCTCTGCATGTAGCCCAAGATACCTATGCTGTTTCTCTGCAACACTTCCTCCTTTTTTATCTCACCATTTTTCTCTTTCATTGTTTCGTTTTACTCTTCCCTCAATTATTTTGTGTACCGACTCCAATTCCCCTTTGTTTTTACTGTCGTTTTTGTGCAACATAGAAATCATCAACATGATCCTCTCTCTCTCTCCACTGCATGCTATTGTTAGAAAACAGCTGGGATGATCCACTATTAAGTATGATTAATGATGAAAAACTTGATTATGTTTATCAAGTTTTTATAGAAATCTTTTGGGTATTCAAAACATCAAAGACAAACCAGCTGTACTATGCTTCCAGTACTTTGCTGACTGTAACGATCCAGATGAAAACAAAATTTTGCTGAACACGTCGCTGTTTACGATTATTGTGCCATTTTGTAATTTAGTGAATATATGAAACAGTACTCCAGTAATTCAGGGTAAAATTTTATGTCTACTAATTACTTATCACACAACTTCTCTCTGTCAATAATTCATGTATTCTGTGTTTTTGAATCTTTTTTCTTTAAATACCAAAGGTAAGTTCCACTTAATTAATACTAAAAAAATTACATCAAAGTACACATGCGTCTAAACTTTAATAATGATATTTTTTTTAATAAAATAATTTGTATTTGAAAGTTTTCAGTTCTATACAAAGTTCTGAAATCTGAGTTGTTTACTATGGTAAAACAGAAGAGAATCCACACCATTCAAAAAGAGGATCCACTATGTGGTCATGAAATTCAGAAATTTGAACATTTCCATAAATCTTACTCACATGCACTTTGACTGTATCATTCCGAATCTTGTTATGTCACGGTAATATTTTTTTTTAATTTAGATCATTTAAAAGTTTTAGTTTTATAGTAGAAATGGATTGAAAATAATAATAAGGTAAGTTTCACTTTTGTCTTTTAATTTTAATGGGTATTGGTAATTTTTTAAGCAAACCAATAAATAACACATTATTAATTTTTAATTGTTAAATATCTTAAATATTTATTAATAAGAAATTTTAACTTTAGTTATATGTATGGTTTAATTGTGAATTTAATTTTCTCTACTTCAATTTTCATTAGTTTAAATTTTAGTATTGACTATCTAAAATTATTGACTTTAGTTTATGATAGTCCAAATAGAAAATTATAAACACACTCTAATTTGTGTAGAATATGTGTCCTTTGTGGATGATCTATTATAGTTGCTTTTTTTTCATAAATAAATGGGGAGGATACATGTAATAATATTTGGTATTAAACATAAAATTCATTAAAGAAATAAATATCATATGAGATTGATATTAAATCTTACAAGTTGAATAGGTTTGTAAGTTTAATTAGGAAATAAATACATGAACTATCCTAACTTAAGCAACTACAATCAATTTTGATCAGTGGTGTTTTTGATTAATCAGGTGTTAGTTTTTTGTGAGATATTTATAATGAGCAAGTCTTCGAATAAGACATGAAGTGATATATTATACTATACATTGAAAATATGTTTAAAATTCAACATCTTAACAACATATCAGTTTATTAAAGATGAAGCAAGCAGAAACCTTATATAGTTTATAAATTCGTTGACAGAAGAGAATATTTTGAAGCAGATATTCAAGTGGTTAAAGTTGATGATAGCATAGCAGTGTTCGAATTTAGATAAAGTTGGTATGATTAGAGACAGAACATGGCCATCACATCCTATATATGAGAATTGATGACATTCTGTATTTCCAATTTGGACGTTAGATAGGTACATGTAACACTCTCATGGCAATATCAATTAGGACCATTTTTTTCTTTCTTTAGGAATCACCTAACATTATTCCATCAAATCACTCTTTTCCTGCCTACACCTTCCATTATGTCATTTCTATGCTCAATTCCTTTTTATAATGTCACCGCCGAATGATTGGACATTCATTTTAATCTCAATCATTTCACTAGTGCTGCCAATATGGGTCTACTGACCCGACCCGTTTTCTATTTGGTCAACATAAAATACATATACATGCATACTCTGTAAGTTTATTTTAAACTTTAGTTTAGGAAACTTTTCTTTAAGAGGTGTGAGACCCATCTAAAATCATTAAAATTTCCTGCATAGTGGATTACAAATGTTAAGGAAGGGATGTCTGAAAATCAGATAGTGGAAGATGGGTGTGTGATGCAGATTAGATGTTCAGTTTTGACGGTAGAAGTAAAATTCAAAGTTTCAAAATTTACGTAAGTGTCTGCATGCAATCATCTTCTTCCACCTACTGAAAATCATTTTCTCCTCCTTCTTTCTACATCTCCTTCATCTTCTCTCTAAGAAATTCCCACATTTTCTTCCTCCGATCACCATTCAGGCACCGTTTCTACTCCTCCGATGTCAAGGGCTTCCGTTTGAGCCGATCGATTTTGGGTTCTGAGTTGGTAAGTTTTCTCTTCCCTCAGCCGTGTGGTTTTTCTTGAACATGCAAACCAAGTTTTTGGGTGCATGGGTTTCTTTTCACATTCTGAACGATGTTCTGTTTTGGTATTTGGGTAGTTTCTTAAATCGTGAACCGTAGTCTTCAAAGGAATCTGGTGGTGAGCCTTTATCTGCAGAACCGTGAGCGTTCGGCTAGCTTAGAGGTAAGGGAAGCTTATATAATTTGATTTAGATTCTTGCTTTGTATGGATACATGTTCGTTGATTTTTGAATGAATATGAAAAATGATTGTTACCGCATTGTTGATTGTATGAGGAACTGGAATGATATTGTGTTTGATGATTTGGTTGATGATGAAATATGGTATGTCGTTTAAAAGTATTGATGATTAATGAAAGTCATGAAATGGGTAGGGATGTTGTCGAGAGTCAGTATTGATCATTCGATTATACCAATGTTCGTTCTCAGTAGCGTTCGTTCTTAATAAGTGTTTGGTATTAGACCATGTTGTCGAGAGTCAGTATTGACCATTCAATTATACCAGCGTTCGTTCTCAGTAGCGTTCGTTCTTAATAAGTGTTTGTTATTAGACCATGTTGTTGAGAGTCAGTATTGATCATTCAATTATACAAGCATTCGTTCTCAGTAGCGTTCATTCTTAATAAGTGTTTGGTATTAGACCAGCGCTCGTTCGATGTAGTGTTCGGTTTTCTTGTGGACTCGATTGGAACTGGATTATTTCATTTGGAGAGAGTTCTAGTGAGTTCTAGTTGAAGACTAGCGTCTTCGTTTCGTTTTGTAATATTTGTACTTAAGCGTTCAACCAAGGATATTCGTTCCTTGGTATTTGATTATAAACTTCAGTATATCTATATGTATTTGTATATTTCGTTCGTTCTTGAACATTAGTTAAATGATATCTTATATTTATCAAGCCTTTATTCTATAAATTAAGTAGTGCTTGCTCTTACACCAAGCGCTCGTACTAAGTAGTGCTTGGTCTTACACCAAGCGCTCGTACTAAGTAAGTGTTCGGTCTTACACCAGGCGTTCGTTCTCATTTCCGTAATCTATCTTTATAATAAGAGCGTTCGTCCAAACTCAATAGCGTTCGTCCAAACTCAATAGTGTTCGCTCTCTACAGTGTCCGGTCTTAGACTAGCATTCGGTTTCCTTGATGTTTAACTCATTAAGAAGCTAAGTATTATTGGCGTTCGGTTTCTTCATATGATTCCGTCAAGTACTATAATTTGATGTCCTACAGTATCTGTCTTAATTGGGTTCGGCCTAGAGTCTTAGTATTCGGCCTAGGTTTTACGGTGTTCGGTTTGAACTCTCAAGAGTCAGTTCATTAAATTGGCTCACTTGGAAAATAACGTTCGATTCTATTAGTCTTTGAGAAGTATTATTGTATTTGGTCCCTTTCACAACAAGTGAGTAACTCTCTCGATTTGATTTGTTTTGAGTTGGAGACATCTCAGTCTCACTCCAAGTTTTCAGTCTTGTTCCGGGTTAAAAACTAACGTTCGGTATTTGGTGTCCTACGTGATCTTCATTCAAATTGGTTAAGTTGAGGTTTTAATAATGAAAGATGATGGAATATGATATGGATGAAATGACTTTGGTTATGAAAGAGTATTCCGGGGAGGAATATCTCATGAATGGATATTGGAATTGGTAAAGTATGAATGTGGATAAAGCTAAGCTGGCGGTTCATCCTGATATTCCGTTATTACTCGTTCTCATGTAGAGAAGGGTAAGTCATGTGTGGGAATGGCAGGAGGTCCTAGTCCTTATGGTTAATTTGGACAAATAGGACTAACCTCGGGTGGCAACTGTTGAGGGTATCCCAATTACTACATCACCCGAATGCACGAACGTCGTAGCTACACATAATTCATACAGTCTGGACAGTCAGAGTCTAGTATTAGGCTTTGCATGAAAGAGTTAATGATTTATCTTGTTTAGTTGATTGTGTGAAATATATGTTGATAATTGAATTAAATTACATAAGCTTACCTTATTTCCTGTCTTGTCATGTATTCTCGTTCGTTCGTCCTTGTCGTTGTGATGATCATTCTATTATATGATTTTACACTATATTTTTGGGATGTTACATTAAGCTACAAATCTAACTTTAATAGATTAGGTAAGAAAATTAAAGTGTTTAGTTCGTAAAACACTTAAATTTTAGCATCTCAAATTAATATATATTCAGCACCAAACTTAAATAATTAATTACCTTCAAAGATTTCAGTTTTCCAAACAAAAAATGTTTACTGTTTTAAATAAATAGCAAAAAGAAATACAAAACTTTTAGAAAGATAAAAATACAAAACTCTAGATATTAAAATATTGTTTAAATAACATACAATTACAATATATAAAATTTTGTATATATCTCTATTATTACAAATTCTTCATATAGAGATAATATATGTCATTTAATAAGATATACTTGTTTTTTTTATAAACGTTTTTTTATGTCTTTCATGTGAGGTAATTTGATACAACTTGGATATAACTTGACATCTTTCATAAATATTGTATTAGGCTCTTTTTATCAAAGATTAATCTTTAGTTTATTCCAGATCCTTTTGATATACTATTCTTAATTTCATAAATTGAGGATAATTCTTTTATAAATTTGTATTAATTTTTCGACAACTAATATTTTAATATATTACATAGTTTGTTCGTCAGATTAGAAAACCTATTTCACAGTGTATTTTAATTTTCGTTATAATAATACTAAACAAAAATATTTATAATAAATAAACAATTTAATATTAAATTTTAAAAATAATTTCATCTCCGTTTCTTTTCTATCTACAATATTTATCTTCATTTTATTTCTCACTTATATGTTTTTATTTTCTTTTTCAATTATTTAATCTTACTATAATTCATTTCTATTACCTAATTTTATATTTAGTTTAGATATTTGAAATTTAATTGTATTTTTTTTACCCTAAACATGTTTCTTCTATTATATTTTATTGGTGTCCTAAGCTTGTTTCAGGCGTAATTTTGTATGGAATTGGGCTTCGTTAAGCCCAAACGAAAGCCTGCCTATTTCTTTGCCTAGAGTGATTTTGGAAAAGTCCAACCCTTTGCTTCGCTCCTCTAAACGAATTGCCTTATTTACAAACAAAAGGGAAGAAAAAAAAACTTATCACATGTTCATGAAAAAAAATAAAATCTTCCTCTAATTAAGAAAAAAGAAAAAATAATAATTCTGTATATAAAACATTGAAAAACATAAACTAGGAGACAAATTAGTTCTATTGAAAAAAATGGCTAGATTTAGGGTTTATTGATTACATTGAAGAATAATGATGAATGACTTCTAAGTTCTGATGTATATTTTGAATAACAAAGTTACTGAATACATTTTTGAGTTTTTCACGTAATTATATGAGATTTAGTGTGTGATTGTACTGACATCTTCTAAAGAAATAATCATTTGTTGTTACAAGTCTAGTTTTTCTATTCAGAAAGTTACTATATAAGACCAATAATCTTAAATTAATTAAAATTTCATATATGCTCATAATAAATAAATGATTTAATTAGAGAATAGACAGGTGTGAAAAATCAAATTTAATTGGTTTTGATTGACTTTCATTATTCCATACCAAGAAAACATTTACACTGAATACTATGATGTTTCAATTATAAATGTGGTTATGGTCTTTCTTACTCAATTTATTTATTTTGATTAACAGAATTTGACTCACTTGAATGATGAAGTAGCTGAGGTAAAAGACATCCATGATGGTAAATATTATTTTCTTATATACAATAATTGTTCAGGAAAAAATAAAATTTTATTAATATGTATATTCGTTAATTATGAAAGTTTCATGCATGAGTGTATAATTAATATCGAGAAGAATTTGAGAAAATGTGTGGGCCCAGAAAGTGTAGACCTTAAAGGTGGAAGAGAATGATGGGTGGGGAAGAGAACCCTATCTTGTTATAGCCATGTGTGGAACATAAGGATAACCCTTGTGACTTGTGAGAGGTTAGGGGAACATGTCAAACCAACTTCAGAAATAAAAGCCAACATTTGGTTGTGCAAATCATGGAAAACTAGCCATTTTTTTTATAGATAAAAGCTATTATTTATTATAAATAGTTTTTTTAAATGTAGGATCATTATAAATGTCAAATATTTTTCTTTCAATATAACCACACTTACATGTCTAACTTTCCAACTTAGAAAAAAGTAGTCAATATGAAATTATCTCATATTTAAATAACTTTTGTTAGACTAGAAGGAATCTCTATATATTAATATGATATACATTTACTTAACTAAAATAAAAATAGGTTTAATTAAATGATATATTTGATTATTTTTAATTGAGTTCTTATGAAAATATTTTAGTGTATTTGTAATTACTTAGAAATTGACCTTTTAGAAGTAGTAGTGATTTAAATTGGTAAAAGTGGATTATTTTAATATTAACAAGTTTTAATATAAATATTTCTTTTATGAACCAATTTTATTATTCTAAAAGACACAATCCTTTTAGAAATAACTTTTTAGAGTTCACTAACTTTTCTTTAAGAGTTCTCTTCCTCTGTTCGTCTGATTGATGAACCAATACCGTAAGATTGATCATTGTAGCGAGCGCTTTAATCTAGACAAATCAGTTTCTCCACTTAAGCAAGTTGAGTTTCAATCTCTTTTCTTTGGTATTTTCTTATATCTATTGTCTTTTGAGTTTCTACGCTCAGTTTGCATGTGTCTTTTGACTCATCAGTTTAAGTTTTTGATGATCAGTGGTTCTAACAATATACCTTGATCGTATTTCTGTTGTTCATATAGCTTCTTGTGTGTTTGGAGCTGTTTGAAGCTTTGAGTGATTTAGTCATCTATCAGGTAAGGAAAGCTAACTACCACTTTTAGAATTCAATTTCTAAAAACATCAAATTTTCACCTTATTTTGCATCATATACAAAAACCGAATTTTGATGAGATTCCTTCTTCTTATATTTTGGAAACAAATAACAAAAATATTAATTTAATAAATATTAATAAAAATAAAAAATAATAATCCTATTTTGTTTTGTTATTGTGTTTTAAATAATAAATTAAATTTAAAGAATATTTTAATAAAATAATTAATATAGTAACTAATCAATAGAAATAAAAATTAAAATACTATATTAAAACATTACTTTTTAAATAATAGTAAAAGTCTACTTTGATACCTAAAGTGGATTTAAGCATAGTTGGGGTAATTAAAAAAAAAGTATAATTCGTGAAAAAAAAATCATCAAGCATAACTATTTTTCTTCAATATTTTCTTATAAACTATTAAAAATATATAATTTCATTCGAAGATGCTATTGATAATCGTGCATGTACGCTTCTTTTTTGGTTACTCAATATACCCATTTTATTTCATTTTATAGTGATAAAGTTATTAGGCACAGAGAAAGAGAAAGAGTAAAGCTTGGTAAAAGATTTAGAAGGGAGCAAAAGGGTAGCATTTGAGAAGCATATTATGCTTTAATTATCATATGTTGTAACTAGCTGCCTAGTTATTAAGTAAGTATAATTATTCAAATTGACAATCCTTATTCTTATTGTTTGAATTAATGAGATTTTTTTTTTCTCAGACCATCAATTTTGAGCTCTATTTAATAATAAAATATTAAATTAAAATTTATAATTATAACATTATTAAATTATTTAATTAAAACATTAATAAAAAAATTGTAAATATTTTACGCGATAAAAAAATAATGAAGATATCATAAGCATCTCATATTACGTTAGCAAGAATTTATTTCCTATGTTAAGTTATGATGAAGATCCCAAGTTAACAATATTAAAATTCAAAATTTTTTAAATTGAAAAATAGAGCATGAAAGACAATATAAGAATATTATGCAAGGAAGTATAATTGGTTATAGTATGACTTTTAAACAGTATCAAATTCTCATAGTGATGAATGAAACTGACATCCAGAAAGAGGGCCATCAAGAAATACATGTAACATGTGATTGTTATTTACAGTAGCAGCAAAAATGTAACACAAATTGTTCCTCCAGATGTGTAAGTGGTGCTCTTTGCTTGGTAGATAATTAATAATAATAACAGTAATATTCATTATAATAATAATACTAAAACTAATAATATAATAATAATATTTTATTTTATATTACTTTTAATCATATGAGTAAAACTGTAATTTAACAATTTTATCTATTAAAACATTATTTTAATCATCACAAATTTTCATAAATTTCTTTTTCGAAAATTTTCACTTTCACATCTCCTAATTCTTTAAAATAAATAACACCACTTTTATCTCTTTATCTCCACAAATTCATCTATCCACTCTCTTTCAAATTAATCATTAGAAACAAATCTACTTAATATTATATCCTATATATTAATCACCTACCTTGCTTAATTGTTACTCTAGAAAAAGAGAGAACTATATATACGCATAAATTATTTGATAAAATATTAAAATGTCATTTTGTTTAATAACTCACATTAGACTATTTAAATTACTCACAAACATTTTATTTTAACTTGATATCTACCAAGTCTATTTTAATTTAATATAACTTCTTAATTTTAATTTTTTTTACTTTAAATGATAACTCATGTTCCATTCTAATATAATTCACAATAATTATATTTTGTTTTAAATTATTTTATAAGGAAAAATAAAATATAAAATAATAATATTTCATTTTTATCAATTAATATGTTCTTGTTATTCTATCAAATCTATCACATTACTGACTAATTTTGTAAACTTTTATATTAAAGTTTTTCATTTTTCATCATTTTTCTCTTAATCCAAGTAATCATACTTTCACCTCTCTTACTCTTCAAATCCACTTTTCCAATTCTATCTTAAAAAATAAGCACACACTTAAAAGTAATTTACAAAATAATCGAAAACTACCACAATTTCATTATCATATATACTTTCACCTCTCTTACTCTTCAAATCTACTTTTCCAAATCTATCTTAAAGAATAAACACACCCTTAAAATAATAATTTACAAAATAACCAAAAACTACCATAATTTCATTATCAAACAAGTTTTGAACAAAAAAGATTAAATTCGTTTTTCATTATTAGTTATGATATCATTTTAGTATTAATTATAATTTTATGTCTTTTAATACATGAAAGTACTTTTTAATACATGAAAAAAGAAAAAAAGAATAAAATAATAGTCGATCATATTATCCAATTAATAGATAAGTTAAACCGTTAGCACTTAGATAAATATATATATATATATATATATATATATATATATATATATATATATATAATTTTCAAATATTTAATAAACAACAAATATTTAATTAAAACTCAACTGTGAAATGTTAAAACTGATAAAATAACTTGAAATTTAATTATGTAGCAACTTAGTTTCCAAAACTGAATATATATATATATATATATATATATATATATATATATATATATATATATATATATATATATATATATATATATATAATTAGGTTAGGATGAAATTGACTTTGTGATAAAAAGTGGAAGAAATTACAAAAGGAGTGGTCAGTTGAAATGTTTAAAAAAACTAAGTACTTACAACTACCATTTGTGATTAAAAATATAAAATACGGTTCTTCTCAAAATAATATATTATATTTTTTTGGTGGTGTATCTGCTAATTTTATAAAGGTTTTGACTAATAGTTTGGTAAATACAATTATTAGATTGAGCCTTGGATATAAAGTTTAGCAACGACCATGCAATAAGTCCAATAGTCACAAGGCCATAATATTCCTGGTCAGCCCTTAACAAATCCTCTGTCATCTCCAATTATGTCATCTAAAATTTTTTATATGTAATGTCCACCGTTCAATTAAATTAAAAAAAAAGGAATTAAGTGAAGTCAAATAGATATAACTTACGTAGTCAATTACATACTTTGCTTACATGCATAAGAAATAAATATACATTTACTAAAAAAATATTATACGACTTTGTTACAAAGTCAAACACAATGCTAGCTAGCTTTAATATAAGATTTAGATTTGATTTAAAGGGCGTGCTTAGTTTAATCAATTCAAATTAAAAATTTATTAATTTTTCCGTGAAAAAATAGTTCATTAACAAATTACTTTTTCGTATAAAATTTACATTATATTGATAAGATTGACGCCCACTTCAAATTTTCACAATACCAGACTTGGTAACATCTTTTTAATTAATCAGAGCAATATCCTAAAGGTATCCTGAAATTTTCAAAATTACTTGTTTTGTTTTTTTTAATTACTGATTTATTATAAATGCTATATGGAACCTGCCTGAACTTCCATAGAGTAAATGGTGTATTATCATATCAACCTCAAAGCTCGTATAGTTTAAAGTTAAAAAGCATAAGCTGATTTTACTTAATAAAAAAAATATTCTATTTAATATTCTGTATGTTTTGTACTATAAATATTTATATAGCAAAAGACTAAATAACAATCGAGTAAGAAAAAGAATTATATTAATTTTGAATTTAAGATATTTAGAGAAAAAAATAATTGTTTTGAATATAGAGTTGAGGTCAATGATTTAGATTGTATGATGTTGTTTGAAGTTCAAATGTTGTCCAAAAGTTTAAGTGCTATATTAAAATCGAAAAAGTACGGTAAAAAGTATTTTGATGTAAAAAGTATTTTGATATCAAAATTAATTTAATGTTTTACCATTAACAATATAATAATAAATGTGTATAATATTATTTTTTACCTCCCACTTTTATTTATAAATTTAGTAGATTTTAATTAACATTAATTTAATTAGTTTAATTATAAATAATCATATTTTAATTTTAAATTGATAAACATTAAAATTAATATATGTAGTCTGATTTATGACAGAGCGAATTTAGTAATAACTTGATAGATAATTTGAATAATCACTGAGTATCTAATATGGATAGGATGATCATACATACACTAACATACGATAAGTTAGCAATACAACTTATATGTATTGTGTTATAATAAAATAACAAGAAAGTCGTAAACCATATATACAGCTTACATATTTCATTTATATAATATTAATATATAACATGACGACTTCTACTTTTTTTTTATAAAAGAAAAAAGGTTGTACAATCCAAGCATGTACGACTTACCTGTTAATTAAAAAAGAATGACACACACACACACACACATATATATATATATATATATATATATATATATATATATATATATATATATATATAATTTTAAATGAAATTTGCTTTTGAATAGATTAGGCATCTTGTATACGTGGTTTCACATGTGATGATGAATTGTCGTTTTAATTTATGTAATGAAAATCAAATATATTGGTCAATAAGTAAAGAGTAATTATATCAGTGAAATACATGAAACATAAAAGAAAAATTAAAAAAAAAAACTAGAAAAAAGAATTTGATAAGAAGTTAAAAGATATTTAAGTGGAGTTTGAAAAAACAAAATTGAAGGACTAAGATTCTGTGACATATGCTACCCACGCTCTGCACACCAACCTAATGCAGACAACACTAACACTGCAACAAATACGACCCTCTTTTATTTCTCCTATCTCCTCTCCTCTTTTCTTGTTGACGCACATATTGTTTCTATTTAATAATTTGAATGTGTAGTTTTGATAGAAAATAAAGAAAATGTAATTTTGACGTTAGTGCGAAGAAGAGTGTAAATAAAAAAAAAGAGTTGAATATATAAAGTTAGTGTGGAGGGTTGTGTTTGTTGTTAAAGAAAGTTAAGAAGAAAATATATAGAGAGGGAATATGGGTCATTATCGGTGGCAGTGGCGAGAGATAAAGGCGAAAGTTAACAGAAGGGAGCTCCTCACACACAGAGTACAGTACCATGCAAACATGCCTTTCTCTTCACTCATTTCCTCAAATGCACCCACCCAGGTGTCACTTCTTTATTCCACTCCCAAGGACCACGGATCCACACCCTTTCACAATCACTTTGGTGCTTGCCTTACCCATTTCACACCAAAAATATTCTCAAATTTTTCTATAATCTTATTATTTTCATCACATCACCAATTTTTTCCTATTCACTCATATCTTTTTTCCTACGCCACATCTCCTGTAACTAAAATAATAACAAAACAATGTCAAAACACACACAATAATTTCCTTTATGTTATCCTCTCTTTGTATGTATCCAGTTCCGTATGGGTGGGAAAAAAGAGGCAAAAAAATGCAGTTATAATTCACTTTCTTTCATCTCAGTGAAATTACAAAATAAACCCCATCATCAACACGGGGTGTTGCTTTTCATCAAACAATCAAGCCAAGGGCGTCACGGTAACAATGCTGGTCAACGTTTGCTTCTGCTCATCCATCGTTCCATCATCGTGCCACATCAGCAACTGTGCCCGATGGGCTTCCACATCCCAATCCGTGGTCCCTATCACATACAACATAAGTCCCGCGCAACACACCTGGGCCGATAACAGGCCCAGCCACAGCCCACAGAACCCAACGTCTAACCAGAACCCAAGCCCAACCGCCACAGGCATTCCGACCAAATAGAATGCGCTCAGGTTGATGTTTGCCGCGGTGTTGGGTCGCGCCGTCCCTCTTACCACGCCACAACCCACCGTTTGTGGACAGTTTCCGAGTTCACAAATTCCGAGGATCGGAAGTGCCATGGATGTGATCCTTATAATGTTTCGTCATTGGTGAACATTCTTCCCCAAGACCGTCTCGTTCCAATGGCAAAAAGCATGGCCGAGAAAACCTATAATCACGGCCAGAAAAACAGATACTACGGTGGAAAGCTTCGCCCGATAAGGCTGATTTGCGCCCAGTTCGTTTCCAATGCGAGTGGAAACCGCAAAACTCAACGAAGAGGGGAAAACGTAAAAAAGGAAGTTGTTTGAATGAGTATACCCATGGAAGCAACGGTTGAAGTGGGGTTAACCAAAAGCCCACACAAAACTATCATGATCTCGTACCACCACCACTCCAGGCAAACGGAGACGCAGCTCGGCGCGGCGAGCCGGAGCAGCGGCTTCCACCCGGAGAGACAGTCCCGGGTCGGCGCGGCGCAGTGGATGCCTGTGAGGCACACGTGCGTGGCGAGGAAGAGGAGGATGGAGAGGCTGGAGGCAGCGGAAGCTGCCGCGACGCCGGCGAGGCCAAGGCGGAGTCGCGTGACGAGAAGGTAGTTGAAGGGGAAGTGGAGGAGGGTTCCAGCCAGGGACGCTAAGGTGACCGGGTGGGTGACGCCCTGCGCGCGAAGGTAAATGCGGATTGGATGGAGGAAGGAGTGGGTGAGGAGGTCGGGGAGGGAAAAGATGAGGTAGGTGTGTGCCATGCGGGTGATGTTAGGGTCCTGGTGCAAGGGTAGAAGGATGTTTGAGATGTTGAGCCAGAGGAAAGATATTGGGATGGAGCAGAGTAGCAGAAACATTACACAGCGGTGGAGGGTCAATGACAAGACGTTCATGCGTTTTGCGCCGAAGGCTTGGGAGCATAGTGGTTCCATCCCAAGTGCCAGACCCGACAGCACCGAATAACCTGTGATGTTGGCAAAGGCCATTCCTAAGGACCCCGCCGCCAGTTCCAGGTCTCCTAGGTGTCCCAGGAACAGCATCGATACCATGGAACGCGCGTAGAATATAAGTGCCGTGAACGCTATGGGAAACGCTAGCTCCATCAGCGCTTTCACTTCTCTCCTTATTCCCCAACACTGCTTCTCTTTTTCCGCTGCCTCCATCATCGTGTATTCTCCTCCCTCTGCTTTTGATCCCATCCCAATGGATTAGTTCTACCAACTTGCACTTCACACTTCGCACTCCTCACTCTGTTATGTGTGGGATGACCCAAACAAACACTCCCACCCACAGAGTTAGTGAGAGTGTGTGAACAGATAGATAGATAGATACACGAAACTAATAATTACCAAGTTTGAATGACAAGTCCAGGAAGGCCACCCT